>NC_133615.1:21313404-22569415 GCF_964106895.1 Numenius arquata | reverse complement strand
GAGAACTCTCTCACAGTTTCTAGTGGGTTCAGTGTACTCTGTTTTCACTGATGAGGTTACTGAGGTTATTTTACTTCAAGTGTTTTACTTTGTCTTATTCTCACATATAATACAGTTTTCAAACAGATAAAGACAAGTCTTTTGTTGTTGTTGCCAGAAATGAAGGTAAAACAGAGTAAATTCACATGCTTTATATGTGTTAGATGGTTATGTGAAGACTGAGTGTTATGCTTTGAGAAAACCCATAACAATTTATTGTCGTTTAGACAATTATTCTATCACCCAATGACCCCTCCCCACCCGGAAAGGGGAAATCGGGGAACACAAAGAAACACAAGGGTTGAAATATAAATAGGTTTAATAGAATAAGACTGAATAATTAACAATAATACTAAAGAACCAGTATTAATCCCGATACTGATATAAGATATACAGGAATTATACTCAGCCAATTATATCAGTAGGAAGCTGTGCACTCCCAGCAGTGGATACCAAGTATCAGACACTGCGAGCGCAATGGCTTCAGGAGGAAGGGAAGGCCTCAGGGTTCTGGCACCGGGGCAAGGAGTTGTCTGGACTGCCGCCATCAAGGGAGAGAGCAAGCTACGCAGCAAAGTTTTCTAATTTATATTGAATGTGACGTTCAGGGTATGAAATACTCCTGTTGGCCAGCCTGGGTCAAATGCCCAGGCCTTGCTCCTCCTTGTCCCTGCACCTGGCAAGGCTCGAAAACACTGAGACCTTGAATCCCACGGAGCCTGGCTGGCTATAAAGTAAATATTTTCACAAATTCAGACACTAGAGTCTTCTAAAAGTGCAATTTTCCCCAGCATTAGAAGAAAACTTCGTCCTGTGTCTCTCAACCCAGGACACTGAGTAATTCAGTGTTCTGAATCTGTGCTCTGTCCATGAATTAAATTAATTTCTAACTTCTAGGTTACAATTAATCCTGATGGGGCTTCAGGGCCTGGAAGCACTGTCATAGAAAATTTAAAAAAAAAAACCCAAAACTGTTGCTGCTACTTCTGTCAGGTATATGTAACTGTATGGTGTCTTTCCCAAATGGAATAATGTATTGAATTGGTAGAAAAATTAAAATATGTGATTTTCTTAATATGCTGAAGTACTCATAAATGAAGAGGAATGTTTTGTTTCCATTGTAGTTGGATCAAATTCTTGGGAACATGATTGAGATGTGGGTTGATCGGATGGATAACATCACTCAGCCAGAAAGAAGAAAACTTTCTGCTTTGGCATTGCTTTCACTTCTGCCATCATTGAATAGGTGAGCAAACTTAAGATGCCTTAAATAAGAATGCTGCAAAAGCCCTTAAGATGTTTTTTAAGGTCTTAAACAATTCTACAGATAAATATTCAAATATAAGTAGTTTTGACTCTTTTTTCACTAAAAGAAACTTAAAAAGGTAGAGTTTTCATACTACATTATATTAACTTTTTATTTGGCTTCATAGCAATATAGTAAACTTTCTTCTATTTCATGGAAAATGTCATTTAGTAAAAGGGAGGAAACAGCATTGCCTATTTTATTGCCTGTTCTCATGTTAATATTGAACTAGCTGTTTTTCTTATCCGTGATTAAGTAGTTGCTTTAGTTGGCTTGTTAGTATTTTGGTGTCCCTTTCAGGGGACAATGTTTGTTCAGTCTTCTTTCGCATTGAGGGTAGATCTTGAACTTTCATCCTGTTTTTTCCCTTTATGACATTAAGTGGAAGAGTTTCTGTGAAAGACACTGAAAACAGTTTTTGCACTGTAGAGTTCTCATAGCCAGCAGTTTATACTGTTATCCTTTATCCATTGTCATTGGTGGATAAACACACAAAAAGAAAGTTTTTAATGAAAATGCTGAATAGTGTTGCACTGACTTTTAAATTGTCACTACTAGAATTCATGAACACATGAACAGAACACATGTTTAGGTCAGAGTTCAGTCTATGCATACCTTCAGATTATTCTTGTCTGCTTTGAAATTCAGGAAGACAATATTGCATGAGTTTGCCTTTAGTCTGCTGGATTTCCTGAAAAGTCTTAAGTATTTTCTAATGGTAATTTAGATGTTGCTTACAAATCCTAAATCTATGTTAGTATTTGTAAAGCTGTAGAATATGTAGTCACTACCAAAAAAATCAGGGAACTCTTGCATGTATAACTTAAAGAGGTTTCATTGCTTTTAACATGCACAGAAGCTTTCCTTTTTTTTGTCCTAGGACAAGTATCTAGCCAAAGGTGAACCAAGCAGCTGTTTTATGAGAAAGCTTTTATTTTGTTCAGTAAATGTAACAATGTTATATTACTTATGAGTATATTCAAAAGGTACTTAAAGAGGTGTTATCTAAAATTTAAGGTGCAGAACTACATGTCTGTCTTCCTGTGAAGTTTCTTTTAATGAGAGGAAGGAAAAAAGAACTTGCTTTAAATAGTTGTGTTATTTTGAACTACCTTCAGCTGCAAGAACCAAATATTTCTGGCAGTCCTTAACACAATAAAACCTTCTGCAAATGACAGCTTTATCTTTCTGTCCTGGTTTTCACCGGATTGACCAATCAGAACGACAGATGGCCCCTCCCTCCCCCTCTAAGGAAAAGAGAGGAGAGGAAGAGATAGAATAGATTTGAGTTTAGAAAAAAACTAAACTAATGAAAATATTAATAAATAATGGAATAATAAATAATAAGAAGAAAAGGGGGGAAAAAAAGAAAAAAGTATACAGTATATACAAAACTGTATCAAGCTCCCAGGGTGATGATCATGTCACCAGCAGGCACAGGGGAAAGTCCCAGGCTGGACTCGGTGATGGACAGGAGCTGGATTCCGGATCTGGAGTCAGGAATGCTCAGATTGGGATCAAAGGCAGATGAACAGACGGGGTTCTCCTCGGATGTCGGCCATTGAAGGAAGAGAGTTGACCCTTTGATCCCTCAGCTTTTATACTGAGCATGATGCAGATGGGATGGAATACCCTGTTGGTCAGGTTTGGGTCACCTGTCCTGTCCGCTCCTCCCTATGGGTGTGACCCCCTCTACGCTTTTTTGCTTCCAACCCTCCAATGGGGCAAATAACCAATTTACCTGACCTTGGTTGTTATAGCAATAAGTATAAGCAAGGGCCTCTCTGCATACCATTCCTTGGTATAATCAGGTCTTATCACTATGAGAGTGAGCAGTTTCTGAACAATATGCTGTTAATTTCAGAGTTTAGTTAGTTAGAAGAGGCCCAGCTAAAAAAGTAAAATTACTGAACAGAAAATTAGTTCTGTTTTACCTCAAACCAGGACAATTTCGGATACTCATATTGTTTAAAAAAGCTTCTTCTCAAATAAAAAAGCGCCTCTCTTTAGTAGGCATATTTATGTAAAAGCTACAGAAATTTTACTATACAACTGATAGACTGCCAGGGCCAAACATACCTTCTGACAGAATGTCTGAAATTGATTCTCTCAAGTGATTGTTCCTTTTACTAGTGAATAATGTGAGTCACTCTGGTTTTGCCATTTCATAGAGATAATATTACATATGCTTGCTGCATCTCATATCTGAAACTTCTGTTAAAAATAAAATTTTTCAAAAGTAGACTTCTTGTGCAAGTCAATTTGCAGAGTTTAAGCAAAACTATTTCAAACAACACAGTATTTAAAATATTTTGGTTCATATAAACAACTTTCTCAAGAAAAGCTAAGTAATTTTTCCTGTTGGAGTATCTCTCTAACCAGATTCCTGATAAGATATTCCTTCAAATATCCAATACCTGTTCAAGATTTCTCAGCTGCAGAGACAGAACAGAATTTTGTCTCCCAAGTATGGCAGTGAAACGGCCTCACTTGGGAAGGCCAAGCGTGTGGCTCTTTCTGCTGCAAAGTGGGATTCCACCCTCAGCTTGCTCCTGTACGATTGTCAGGGGTGGTATCAGTAGCAAGCTCAGGTGTTCAGGATTCTGTTATAGGGAAAACAGGCATCTGCGCTGCATCTAGAGCTTCCTGAGGATTTTGCTCTCTTCATCAGTTGCTTCCTCTAGCCTATAGTTAGAGCTGTCCCAGAGAGCATCAAGTTATTTTAGAGAGGAAAGGGAGGGAATAGACAAAAGTATTGGAGGAAAAAATGAAGATAACATGTATTCTCATACTTCCCTCAGAGTTGCTTTATGG
Source organism: Numenius arquata (assembly GCF_964106895.1). NCBI lineage: Eukaryota > Metazoa > Chordata > Aves > Charadriiformes > Scolopacidae > Numenius > Numenius arquata. The sequence goes on along the minus strand of NC_133615.1, from coordinate 22,565,256 downwards.
ATAAAATGTTGGGGAAATTATTAAGGGGTGACCTTTTTTATTCTCCCTCTAAACTGTATAGTATTATTTAATTGGTTTTAGATACTTTTCTAGTTAGTGGTCATGTTTACAACATATGTGGACTCGTGACTTTCTGCTTTTTAGGTGAAGCTAAAGCTTCCATCATTATTCAGTTAAAACCAGTATGGCAAACAAAAAATAATCTTATTTCAAATATAGCTCCTTTGACAGCATCACAAGTGAAGGATTTTAGAGCAGATAAGATGGAAATTGCTGCAGTGCAGTTGTAGTTCACAGTGGTTCTCAGGCTAATTAGTTGGACTAAGCAGATTATAAAGTGACAGTTTATTAGCCAAACTATAGCTTTCTTGAGTAAGCAAAATAATCCAGAGTTATATGCTGTCGTGGTTTCGGCTGAATTTACCAAAACCGGACCGGCAGATGGCCCTTCCCCCCCCTTCCCCCCCTAAAAGAGGAGAGAGGAGGAGAAAGAGATAAGGAGATTCAGAAGTTTAGAATGAACTAAACTACTTTAATGAAAAATTAATATTAAAATAAAAATAAAGAAGAAAATAATGAAATAGATACAATATATACAAAACCGTATCAAGCTCCCAGGATGTCAGTTACATCACCGGCAGGCACTGGGGAAGTCCCAGACTGGACTCAGTGACGAATGGGAACTGGATTCCAGCTCTGGAGTCAGGAACACACGGATCGGGATCAAAGGCAGATGAACAGACAGAGTCCTCTCTGGTCGTCGGCCATCGCAGGAAAGGGGCTGACCCTTTGATCCCTCAGCTTTTATACTGAGCATGGGGCAGATGGGATGGAATACCCCAGTTGGTCAGGTTTGGGTCACCTGTCCTGTCCACTCCTCCCCACCGATGTGACCCCTCTACGTTTTTTCCGTTTCCGACCCTCTAAGGGGGCAAATAACGAAATTGGCTGACCTTGGTTGTTATAGCAATAAGTATAAGCAAGGGCCTCCCTGCATACCGTTCCTTGGCATGGAGCACAAACATTGGTCTTATCATTCTGAGAACGAGCAGTTTTCTCCACAATATGCCGTTAATTTCAGAGAGTTAGAGGAGGCCTAGCTAGGATGTAAAGTTACAGAACAGAAAATTGGTTCGGTTTTACTTCAAACCGGGACATATGCAATGACATGTCTTCAGTAGCAACAGTACCTTTGCATTTTATCATTGTCGTGGTTTAACCCCATCCAGCAATGAAGCACCACACAGCCGCTCACTCATTCCCCCTGCAGTGGGATGGGGGAGAGAATCGGCAGGGTAAAAGTGAGAAAACTCATGGGTTGAGATAAAAACAGTTTAATAATTAAAACAAACAAACAGAAAAGAAATAATAATAATAATGATGTAAGGAAAATAGGGGAAAGGAAAAAAACAACAACAGAGAAAAATAAAACCCGAGAAAGACAAGTGATGCAAATGAAAACAGTTGCTCACCACCAACTGACCAATACCCAGCCAGTCCTTGAGCAGCAGTTTCCCTGCCAACCTCCCCACTAGGTTTATTGCTGAGCATGATGTCATATGGTATGGAATACCATTGTGGCAATCTGGCGAAGTTCCCGCTGACTGGAAAAAGGGGAACATAACCCCAAAATTCAAAAAAGGAAAAAAAGAAGACCCAGGGAACTATAGGCCAGTCAGTCTCACCTCTGTGCCTGGCAAGATCATGGAGCAGATCCTCCTGGAATCTCTGCTAAGGCACGTGGAAAATAAGGAGGTGATTTGTGACAGCCAACAAAGCTTCACCAAGGGCAAATCGTGCCTGACAAATTTGGTGGCCTTTTACGATACTGCCACAGACTTGGTGGACAAGGGCAGAGCAACAGACGTCATCTACCTGGACTTATGCAAAGCATTTGACACTGTCCCACATGACATCCTGGTCTCAAAATTGGAAAGTCATGGGTTCGATGGATGGACCACTCGGTGTATAAGGAACTGGCTAGATGGCTGCACTCAAAGGGTTGCAGTCAACAGCTCGATGTCCAAGTGGAAGCCAGTAACGAGTGGTGTTCCTCAGGGGTCAGTACTGGGACTAGTGCTGTTTAACATCTTTGTTGGAGACATGGACAGTGGGATAGAGTGCACCGTCAGCAAGTTTGCCGACGACACCAAGCTGTGTGGCGTGGTCGACACGCTGGAGGGAAGGGATGCCATCCAGAGGGACCTGGACAGGCTTGAGAGATGGGCCTGTGCAAATCGCATGAAGTTCAACCAGGCCAAATGCAGGGTCCTGCACCTGGGACGTGGCAATCCCAGGCACAAATACAGGTTGGGCGGAGAATGGCTGGAGAGCAGCCCTGAGGAGAAGGACTTGGGGGTGTTGGTGGATGAGAAGCTCAACATGAGCCGGCAGTGCACACTGGCAGCCCAGAAAGCCAACCGCATCCTGGGCTGCATCAAGAGAAGTGTGGCCAGCAGGTCGAGGGAGGTGATTCTGCCCCTCTACTCTGCGCTCGTGAGACCCCACCTGGAGTACTGTGTCCAGCTCTGGAGTCCTCAACACAGGAAGGACATGGACCTGTTGGAACGGGTCCAGCGGAGGGCCACAAAGATGATCAGAGGGCTGGAGCACCTCTCCTCTGAGGACAGGCTGAGAAAGCTGGGGTTGTTCAACCTGGTGAAGAGAAGGCTCCAGGGAGACCTTACAGCAGCCTTCCAATATCTGAAGGGAGCCTACAGGAGAGCTGGAGAGGGACTCTTTGTCAGGAAGAGTAGTGACAGGACAAGGGGTAATGGTTTTAAACTGAAAGAGGGGAGATTTAGATTAGATATCAGGAAGAAATTCTTTACTGTGAGGGTGGTGAGGCACTGGCCCAGGTTGCCCGGGGAAGTTGTGGATGCCCCATCACTGGAAGGGTTCAAGACCAGGCTGGATGGGGCTTTGAGCAACCTGCTCTAGTTGGAGGTGTCCCTGCCCATGGCAGGGGGTTTGGAACTTGATGATCTTTAAGGTCCCTTCCAACTCTAACCATTCTATGATTCTGTGAATATCCCTTTGGTCAGTTGGGGTCAGCTGTCCCAAATGTGTCCCCTCCCAACCTTTTGTGCACCTCCAGCCTACTCGCTGGCAGGGTGGCGTGAGGAGCAGAAAGGGCCTTGACTGTGTCATAAAATAAAGTGAACCTTTTTTCTAAATGTGGGCCTTTTTTTTTTGAGGACCTTTTATAAGGAATAACAGTAGGGTCCAGCAGCAAGATTTAGGCAAATAGGTTACACTTATCGAGTAATGATATCTCCATGCTCCTCACCTGAGGGAAGCATGCATAGACATGCAATAGCTAGAACAGTGAAGGTTTTTTTTAAAAACACAAAAGGACTTGAAGTTTGGTGGAGAAGAATCGTCTGAGCTAGGGTATGAGACATATATGCTGACAAGAACCTGGAATCTTAAGGATGCGTGCATTCACAAATGTCACAAATTCCTTGTCTAGTTTAGTCATTTCAGTTTGTAGACAATCTTAATTGCTTGTCTGTGATCCTACAGCTTCAAGAGTTCTCTTCTGGTACAGTACAGTAGATGTAGCTGGGTTTTATTAGATGTGCATTAGGTCCTCAAAATAGTGCCTAGTGAACATGGTCAGGAGCAGTAGCATAAATTTTCTTTTGGCCATTGTGGAAAGGATGTAGGTACCGCTGTCTTAGGTGCTACATTTTGAGATACACATCTTCACCATTCTTTACTTTCTGAGACATAAGTGGCTAAATTTGTACCTCTTCCTCTATATCTCTGGAAATAATCATAATTAGCTTGTTTACAGTGCTCTTGTCACTTTGTATAATGTCAGCATTACAGTGGTTTTGGAAGTCCTTGTTTTGGGATATTGGGAGTTTTTAGTGATATATTTAGCAAAGTAGGGTTCTTTTTATATTCCATCAGTTATTATCTGTGTATCTCAGAAGAACACAAATACTATTGAAAGATGTTTAAGAGTGAAAGGAGTATTTTTGTCTCTCATAGAAAATGTAAACAACAAAATTTGGAAAAGTATAATGTCAGTGATAAGCTTAGCTTGGTCTGGTCCTAACTAAGCATGGATAGCATTTGACACAATGTTGAAAGCTTAGGATGCACTCTTTAAACTTTCCTTGTTCAGAATCTCCGTTAATTTTTCCCCTACACCTAATTGTTGTTATGGACTGGTCAGGAAGAAATTGTTATTTCCCATAAGACCCTATAAGGCTTGTTTGCAAGGGAAAATGTACCAATCAATGGCAAGGGATTATGTCAGTAAACGCAGCTGAATTGCTGCAGAAAACAAACTGCAGTCATAAGGGATTGATTGCTGCGGATATCTTGCTTTTGTTTGTGACCTATATAAAGAATTTCAGAAGTCTTTCCTAAAGCTCTTCTAAAGCTCTACCCTAAAATTGAACCTTTTAATTATATAGAAGACAGCAAAAGATGATAATGGACTAAATAGCTTTCTTCAAACTTATCTTTATCCTCTGTAATGTGCAGTTTACATGTTAGTTATTGAATGAGCAGTGACTGAAGTATACTGTATTATTAAAAATTAGTCAAAAATCACAAGATTGTAACAGATATTTAAAAAAATGCAGATTTGTATCTGGCTTTCCAGCTTGCTCTGAGCTGTTTTGGTACATCTACTTATCTTTTTGCCCTATACTGTGTGAAATTTGAGACTGCCTGAGAGTAGCTGAGATTTTTTGTGACTTTTCTTAACAGTGCAAGACTATTATGATGAGATAAGATCCCAAAAGTGGTTAACAACACAGCGCATGTCACTACAAGAACTTCTGCAAATAAGTATTGTCTTAAAAATTAACATTTCAGATTCAGTCTAATGAAACATGATGGTTTAAAACATCAAGTTTTGATATTAAGGAAATGTCTAGTGAGGTAGCATAAAGAATGTTTGTATTTTTAAAGAAGAAATAGCTTTTGTATTTTGCGCATGGTATTCTCTATAGTAGTTTTCAGGAAATACACTAATTGTTTCTGCCTTCTCTTTGTGTAAAATTTTTAGAAGCTATCAGTTGCTAATATTAACTGCACACCCATGCTTCTCCTAAACTAGCCGGCAGTGTGCTGCTGAAAGCTATACAATTGGATTTAGTTTTGAATCAATTTCTAGAGGTGAATTAGTTGTTCTGGTTGAAATTTGGGAAATTGTTTTGGTTTGAGTTCTTTAAATTTTTTGGTTTAAATTGCATTCATATTGAGTACATTTCTTATTACTTTTCTAGTTTGAACAGAGTTCACTAAATATTGCAGTGAATTGTAGAGGCTACAGCTATAAATATAGTTTTTCCTCAGCATATCACATCTGTGGATTTCATTGATGGCCAACCTTTTTTATGTTATTGTTTTGATCACAGGCTTTACTGCTCACTCTATAGAAAACTATTTTTCCTTGTCAGTTTGCATGACAAATGCAGTTCATTGGTGCAATAATTATTTACTACTAGGTGAGAAATTTACTCTTAACAATTTCTCAATGTGAACTCTGAGTTTCATATGAGCTTTCTGTTATTTTATTAGTTTAAAGCCAAATAAGATTAAAAGGGATATTTATTTATTTTCTTATCCTCAATGAGAAAAATAATATGACTTCTTACTGTTTATCAGCATGTTGCAAAACCTGCTTGATAATTTAATCAAAAATAATAAATGCCAAGCATAAAAAGGAAAATGAGTTACAAAGCTTCATAATTTTGAAATAGATTTGTGATGTATGTTTATAGATATACATGTTTAGTCTGTGGGTTTATTAAACAGGAATGTTTTTGCTGGTTTATTAATTTGGTATTACAATTTCTGTGCCTGTATCTCCCCTTTGTAACAATCAATGTTGATATTATATGAGAGTGGAATAGCGCTCAGTGGAACAGAGAAATTTTCAGTAACTGAAGCAGCAAATCAAGATTTTTTTAACCTAGGCAGGAATATGAAATACTAGGAGTAGTTTGCAATATTTGAGATAATCAGAAATTTTGAGAAAATCTAGATGATAATGAGAAAAACAAAAAAGGGGTTTGAGGTCTGATAAGTTAACATTATTAAGGTGTCTGTAGCAGGTGTAGCTAGATGATATAGATGTAGCTAGATGTAGCTAGATGAAATGCGATTAAATAATGTATATGCTACCCAAGCAATAGGTTAGCAGCTGAATTACTTTGACCTGAGATTGTATCTGGAGAATGATGTGAGCAGAAGGGGGGTAGGTATTTGAAAAGAAAACAAGTTGTATCATAGCCTACCTGTGGAGAATAAAAGCATTAAGAAGGAAGGACCTGCAAGAAGAGGTACTTGATAAATACGTAGTGGGAGGGAAACAGATAGTTTCACTCATATAAGTTCAAAAGAATAATCGCAGTGCTAAAAATTGGTTTTCCTCCATTATGTGAGCTTTAACATAATTTTGTGGTGATTATGAGAATGAAATCCCTCTTCAAAAATTGGATTTAATAAATTTTAAAGATGGAGAACTTTAGAACCTGTTTTTGAACTTGTTGCATGTTTTTCTGCTATACATAAATTTTGACTATTTTATGCTGGCTAATATTCATAACCAGAATTATAGTGGCTTTAATCTAACATGGATCAGTGAGCAAATAGAGGTGGTTTGGAAAGGCAGCACTTGGTGCAGTGCTTGTATGTTCTTTTAATTACTTTGACCTGTCATTTTATGCAGAATTTGACAAACTGCTGTTGCTCAGACTTCATACTTGTATTGACAAGGAATCATTGTTAAAATTAAAATGTGAAAATAAATAATTCATTCTAAAGAACAATTAGTTTTCCTCTTGGTTTAATGGTCTCAGAATGAAGAACCAAATGCAGTTCAAATTCTGGGTTGTAACTGATACAGGCTTTGTCTAAAGTTGGCCCATGGACCAATTTTACTGGTTCTGCTGATTTCTTACTTTAGACTAGATGTTGTAAGAGATATTGACTCTGATAGAATTGAAGATCATTAATTTTTGTCTTTTTTTTTTTCCTCTTATTAAACATTCTCCTCCATCCCAACTCTAGGTAATTTTGGTCAGCTCAAGTTGAAAAATAAAGGAAAATTTCTGTTGATATTGTGTGTTTTACAGATTTCAAACATAAAAAAAGTTATATATGTTTAAAAAAATTTTTTGAAAGCTTTAGAAGTGTAAGTTTCTTTTGTCAGAATTTGGAAGAAAGCCTCTTCAACAGTGTGTCCTTGTCTGTTCTGCTCATGCGCTTTGTGCATTTCAGCTTGGATTATTATAGGCAAAGATATTTGGGTGATATGTTGCCCCTTACATGAACTCGTGCTTCCTGTGTGAGATGATTCTAGCCGAAGTGACTTGATACTTCTGTAGTGTCTCTTCCTTGACTATGGCTATTGATGGGCTTTGTCATTTTTGTTTTGCTGAGTGGAAGATTCATAGATTCATAGATTGGTCCAGGCCGGAAGGGACCTCCAAAGGTCATCTAGTCCGACCTCCCCGCAGTCAGCAGGGACACCCCCAACTAGACCAGGTTGCCCAGGGCCTCGTCGAGCTTCACCTTGAATATCTCAAGGGAAGGGGCCTCAACCACCTCCCTGGGCAACCTGTTCCAGTGTTCCACCACCCTCATGGTAAAGAACTTATTCCTAATATCCAGTCTAAATCTCCCCTTCTCCAACTTAAAACCATTGCCCCTCGTCCTGTCACTGCAGGCCTTTGTAAACAGACCCTCCCCAGCCTTCCTGTAGGCCCCCCTCAGGTACTGGAATGCTGCCATGAGGTCTCCCCGGAGCCTCCTTTTCTCCAAGCTAAACAACCCCAGCTCCCTCAGTCTGTCCTCATAGGAGAGGTGCTCCAGCCCCCTGATCATTTTGGTGGCCCTCCTCTGGACCCGCTCCATCAGGTCCATGTCCTTTCTATATTGAGGGCTCCAGACCTGCACACAGTACTCCAGGTGAGGTCTCACCAGAGCAAAGTGGCAGAATCACCTCTCTGGATCTGCTGGCAACACTTCTTTTGATGCAGCCCAGGATGTGATTGGCCTTCTGGGCTGCGAGAGCACATTGCCTGCTCATGTCCAGCTTCTCGTCAATCAGCACCCCCAAGTCCCTTTCCTCAGGGCTGCTTTCTAATACCTCATCCCCCAGTCTGTATTTATACTGAGGATTGTTTCTTCCCAGGTGCAGAATCCTGCACTTGCTTTTGTTGAACCTCATGAGGTTCATCTGGGCCCACCTCTCCAGCCTGTCCAGGTCCCTCTGAATGACATCCCGTCCCTCCGGTGTATCGACAACACCACACAGCTTGGTGTCGTCTGCAAACTTGCTGATGGTGCTCTCAATCCCTCTGTCTATGTCTTTGATAAAAATGTTAAACAGTACTGGTCCCAGCACGGACCCTTGAGGGACACCACTAGTCACTGCTCTCCATCTGGACTTAAAGCCATTGAGTACCACCCTCTGGGTGCGACCATTCAGCCAATTCCTTATCCACCGAACCGTCCACCCATCAAATCTGTATCCCTCCAATTTGGCAAGCAGGATGTTGTGAGGAACCGTGTCAAAGGCCTTACAGAAGTCCAGATAGATTACATCCATAGGTCGCCCCTTGTCTACTGACCTAGTCACTTCATCATAGAAGGCCACTAGGTTAGTCAGGCAGGACTTGCCCCTAGTAAAGCCATGTTGGCTGTCCTGAATCATCCCCCTGTCCTCCATGTGCCCAAGCATGGCGTCCAGAAGGATCTGCTCCATGATCTTCCCAGGCACAGAGGTGAGGCTGACAGGTCGGTAGTTCCCAGATCTCATTATACTATATATTCTGATTTTATAGTTACATTGCTATTTGTAGGCTTAATCTCTAACTTTCCATCTCATTTTGTTGTTTTCCCTTTCCCCCTTTGATGTGACTGGACTTTGCAAGTATTTAGTACTTGTGATGGATAAACTGAGGATGTAATCGCAGGTACTTAAGTGAGAGGGATATTTATGTTTGCACTAAGTGTTTATCTGCACAAGGGACTGAAGGAAACTAAAGCCGTGGACTGAAGGTGTGGCTTTTAGAATGTACATAGACCTGTCTGGATAAGCTGTCTTTAAAAAACTGGCCAAGAGTGAGTCTTAACAAAGTGCCTGGATCAAATATAACTTAGAGCAGACAGCAGTGTCGCGTCACGTAGTACTCCTCACTAAGATTTCCTAGGCTTCTCTGGGATTGCTAGAGGGGTGTGCAAGAGTGCAGGAGGCACCACGGCAGTGTATCCAAGCTCTGCCCTCCAGAACTCCCGTGTTCTCCCTCTCTGCTGTGCTACTGCAGTGTCCTTGTATTAGGAGCAGTTTTGCTCTGTGTGGTCGGTTGACCTTGCCTGGATGCCAGGTGCCCACCAAGATGCTCTATCACTCCCCCTACTCAGCTGGACAGGAGCGAGAAAATATAAGGAAAGGCTCGTGGGTCGAGATAAGGACAGGGAGATCACTCAGCAATTACCATCGTGGGAAAAACAGACTCAACTTGGGGAAATTAATTTAATTTATTACCAATCAAATTAGAGTAGGGTAATGAGAAATAAAACCAAATCTTAAAACACATTCTCCCCACCCCTCCCTTTTTCCTGGGGTCAACTTCACTCTCGATTTTCTCTACCTCTTTCCCCTGGGTGGCACAGGTGGATGGGGAATGGGGATTGCAGTCAGTTCATCACATGTTTTCTCTGTTGCTCCTTCCTTCCTCGCTTTCTTCCCCTGCTCCAGCATGGTGTCCCTCCCATAGGAGACAGTCTTCCACGAACTTCTCCAATGTGAGTCCTTCCCACAGGCTGCAGTTCTTCACAAGCTGCTCCAGTGTGGGTCCCCTATGGGGTCACAAGTCCTGCCAGCAAACCTGCTCCAGTGTGGGCTCCTCTCTCCATGGATTCACAGGTCCTGCCAGGAGCCTGCTCCAGTGTGGGCTCTCTACGTGGTCACAGTCTCCTTCAGGCACATCCACCTGCTCTGACTTGGGGTCCTCCATGGGCTGCAGGCGGATATTTGCTCCACTGTGGGCCTCCGTGGGCTGCAGGGGTACAGCCTGCCTCACCCTGGTCTTCACCACAGGCTGCAGGGGAATCTCTGCTCCGGCACCTTGGACCACCTCCTTCCCCTCCTCCTTCATTGACCTTAGTGTCATAGAATCATAGAATTGCATAGGTTGGAAGGGACCTTTCAGGTCATCTAGTCCAGCCATCAACCTAACACTGACAAAAACTAAACCATGTCCCTAAGCACTATGTCAACCCATCTTTTAAATACCTCCAGGAATGGTGACTCAACCACTTCCCTGGGCAGCCCGTTCCAGTGGGCCCTGATGGGATGCACCCGCGAGTGCTAAGGGAACTGGCAGATGATATTATGAAGCCACTCTCCATCATCTTTGAAAGGCCATGGAGGACAGGAGAGATGACTGAGGACTGGATGAAAGCTAATGTCATGCCAGTCTTGGAAAAGGGCAAGAAGGAGGTCCCAGGAAACTACAGGCCGGTCAGCCTCACCTCCATCCCTGGAAAGGTTATGGAAGAGCTCATCCTGGATGTCATCTCTAAGCATGTGGAAGAAACAAACAGTCACTGGGAGTGGTCAGCATGGATTCACCAAGGGGAAACCATGCTTGACCAATCTGATAACCTTCTATGATGGCATGACTGGCTGGGTGGATGAGGGGAGAGCAGCGGATGTTATCTACCTCAACCTCAGCAAGGCTTTTGACAGTCTCCCACAACATCCTCATAGGTAAGCTTAGGAAGTGTGGATTAGATGAATGGACAGTGAGGTGGATTGAGAACTGGCTGAATGACAACCCTCTGAGCTCTGCCATCAGCAGAGCAGAGCCCAGTTGGACACCTGTAACTAGTGGTGTTCCCCAGGGGTCAGTAATGGGTCCAGTCTTGTTAAATATATTCATCAACCACCTGGATGAAGGGACAGTGTACCCTCAGCAAGTTTGCTGATGACACAAAACTGGGAGGAGTGGCTGACACACCAGAAGGCTGTGCTGCCATTTAACGAGACCTGGACAGGCTAGAAAGTTGGGCGGTGAGTAATCTGATGAACTTCAATAAAGGCAAGTGTAGGGTCCTGCACCTAGGGAGGAACAGCCCCATGCACCAGTACAGGTTGGGGGTTGACACGCTGGAAAGCAGCTCTGCTGAGAGGGACCTGGGAGTCCTGGTGGACATCGAGTTGACCATGAGGCAGCAACATGCTCTTGTGGCCAAGAAGGCCAATGGTCTCCTGGGCTGCATTAAGAAGAGCATGGCTGGCCAGCAGGTCAAGGGAGGTCATCATCCCCCTCTACTCTGCACTGGTGAGGCCACATCTGCAGTACTGTGTCCAGTTCTGGGCTCCCCAGTTCAAGGAGGACAGGGAACTGCTGGAGAGAGTCCAGCAGAGGGCTACGAAGATGATCAAGGGAATGGAGCGCCTCTCTTATGAGGAAAGGCTGAGACACCTGGGTCTGTTTAGCCTGGAGAAGAGAAGACTGAGAGGGGATCTCACTAATGCTTATAAATATCTAAAGGACGGGTGTCAAGAGGATGGGGCCAGTCTTTTTTCAGTGGTGCCCAGTGAGAGTACAAGAGACAATGGACACATTCTGGAACACAGGAAATTTCGTCTCGACATGAGGAGGAACTTCTTTACTTTGAGGGTGCCAGAGCACTGGAACAGGCTGCCCAGAGAGGTGGTAGAGTCTCCTTCTCTGGAGATATTCAAAACCCTCCTGGATGCATTCCTGTGCAACCTGCTCTAGGTGAACCTGCTTTGGCAGGGGGGTTGGACTAGATGATCTCCAAAGGTCCCTTCCAACCCCTACCATTCTGTCAAGATAGGACAGAACACAAATTATTGTGCAACAGCTGAAATAGAAATTCAGGTTTCAGTCAGCCCTCATGCTCTTAGACTGCTTTAAACCATTTTACTTTTACCACAGTTAAAACCCGCTTTTGATGATACAGTTTTAAAAGTTTTATATGTAAAGCTTGGGCAACAAAAACCTCTACTATGTCATTTATATATATGGTACTAAATGCCCTTCTGCAGAATGATACAATGAAAGAGTAAGAGAGTAAAAGAAGATGGCAATGAAAAAGCCTAGTGTTAAAAAGGAGTTTCAAGAAGTCAAAACCCCTAAGGTACATGCTATTTTGAAAGACTGAGGTAGTTCTCCCATATTATGAATGCCTGTGACTGGTACGCCCTGCTCCCAACCCCTGGTAATATAACCCCTGGTGTAACTAACACCATTTTATGAGGCAAGCAGCCATTCTCTGTGATCAAGCAGGTCACATATTTGTTCCCTTTCCCTCATTATCAGGTCCTGAATGAACCTGCGAACCAAGTAGACAAACCAAACAGATTTCTTCTTCCCCTCCCTACCAGCCTAAAGATTCCTGGGCACCAGGCTGATTCTTCTCTTCCTTACCAGCCTTGAAGGTCCCAGACACCTGGCCACCCAGGTGTTGTTGATGACCTCATCACAGAACAGGGAAGTATAACAGCACACGGAGCACTGTCTATCAAATCAAATAGTTACAAGTCCTAAGTGGGGAACTTGGACTGGAGCTACTGCTGGACAGCGAGACCCATGACACACACACCCCGCCGTTGCCAGAAACGCCTCACAGAATCATAGAATTGTCTAGGTTGGAAGGGACCTTTAAGATCATCTAGTCCAGCCATCAACCTAACACTGACAAAAACTAAACCATGTCCCTAAGCACTATGTCGACCCATCTTTTAAATACCTCCAGGAATGGTGACTCAACCACTTCCCTGGGCAGCCCGTTCCAGTGCTTAATAACCCTTTCAGTGCAGAAATTTTTCCTAATATCCAATCTTAACCTACCCTGGTGCAACTCGATGCCATTTCCTCTTGTCCTATTGCCTGTGACTTGGGAGAAGAGACTGACCCCACCTCTCTACAACCTCCTTTCAGGTAGTTGCCTCATTTTCTCTAGGCTAAACAATCCCATCTCCCTCAGCTGCTCCTCATAAGACTTATTCTCCAGACCCCTCACCAGCTTCATTGCCCTTCTCTGGACCCGCTCCAGCACCTCAATGTCCTTCCTGTAGTGAGGGGCCCAAAACTGGACACAGTACTTGAGGTGGGGCCTCACCAGTGCTGAGAGAGTTGTTTCTGCAGAGTTGTTTCTCTCACATATTCTCCCTCATCTCTTCCGGCTGCAGTTGCACAGCAGTTTTTTCCCTTAAAAATGTTATCGCAGAGGCGCTACCACTGTCACTGATTGGCTCGGCCTTGGCCAGTGATGGGTCTGTCTTGGAGGTGACTGGCATTGGCTTTATCAGACTTGGGGGAAGTTTCTGGCATCTTCTCACAGAAGCCACCCCTGTAGCCCCCCTGCTACCAAAACCTTGCCATGCAAACCCAATACACTGCAGACAGAGATAGAATAGTATACATGTTGCTATTGATTTTATAAAACATTTTGGATTCTGGCTGGAAGATAAAGGATTTACAGATAAAGCAATAGTACTGATACAAATAGGTATGCTTTATTCTAAAAATTATATCTAACTTAGATAAACCTCTTGATCTCTCCTAGTTAAAAACAGTAGTTTAAAAAACAAACAAACAAACAAACCAACCAAAACCATAGCAACAGTTACAAACTAAGATCTTGGTTTTCTAGAAACACATCATTGAGATTTACTTTCCAACAATGCTTCTGAAGCACAGATAAAATGACTTCCTGTATCCGTGGCAACCTGACTTTAACTGCTTCTTTCTTGGTTTCCTGAGTGAACAATTGCAAATCCTGGGGCAAAATGTGAGAGCTCTAGTATGTGGCAATATTGCTTTTACAAAGGGTTGAAGATGAGTATAGCCAACTTAGTCCAATGCACTGCAAAACGGCAAAATAACAGAAATAATGAACTTCAGATTTGGGGTCAGGAAGTGTTTTTATGTATTTTGAATATAACTCAGCTTTATAAAAGTAAAATTCAAATTATAAATGAGCTGCCAGTGAAAGGAAACTTATTTTCAGTTGGAATTTCTACTTGAATGCTATTGAAACATTTTCCAGTCATTTTTAATCATAAAAAATAGTTAATAAGTAGTATTTTTAATTTTCTAGAAGCCTTTATTTTGGCAGTTTAGTTGCTTTTATGCTGTAACCAATTAAATATTTTCTGGCTAGGTTGGCAGTACATTTGTTTCAGTGTTCATTTACTTTGAAAATTTTTTTTAGTGTAGTTCAAACTTATCCTTAAGTTTTATTTTGAAACTGCATATTTGGCATGAAAGGAGAATATATAAAATATCAATCTTGAAAGCAACGCTTTTTTTTTTTTTTAAGACTAAAAGTAGAATATTTAAATTTTCAAATTAATAATATATATAATTTTTTTTTCTGTCTACGAGTGAACTCAGAGATGAGTGAGAAGACAAAAGACAGGGATATGCGTGGTCTGCAAAGTTTTCTACCCTGCCCAGGAGCATTCCTGTATATCCTTAATTTTTTTCTTTTGTTGCTGCTCCCAAAGGAGATTCTTGGCTTTCCAGCTGTTTGCCAGCTCTGCACAGGGAAACTGTTGTAACTTAGGGCTTTTGAGCATCCCACGGTAATTTCAAAAAACTACAATTCCTGTATACCTCAGTGGGAATATTATATTGTATGTCATTCCAAATGAATTAAGAGGCCTTCAGAAGCTTGCTGCACTGTACATGGATAATTACAGTATTTGGTATGTACACCCAAAAGCTTTTGTGGAATTCCCCAAACTGTGCTAATTGCATCTAAATAACAATAATATTAAACACCTGGATCCAGGAATCTTTGAAGGTCTTTCCAATCTTCATTGTTTATACCTTCAGAATAATTACAGAACCACAGAATCACAGGTTGGAAAGGACTTTCGGAGATAATCTAGTCCAACCCCTCTGCCAAAGCAGATTCACTTGGAACAGATTGCACAGGAATGCATCCAAGCGGGTTTTGAATATCTCCAGAGAAGGAGACTCCACAACCTCTCTGGGCAGCCTGTTCCAGGGCTCTGGCACCCTCAAAGTAAAGAAGTTTTTCCTCATGTTGAGATGAAATTTCCTATGTTCAAATTTGTGCCTGTTACCTCTTGTCCTGTCACTGGACACCACTGAAAAAAGACTGGCCCCATCCTCTTGACACCTGCCCTTTAGATATTGATAAGCATTGATAAGATCCCCTCTCAGTCTTCTCTTCTCCAGGCTAAACAGACCCAGGTGTCTCAGCCTTTCTTCATAAGAGAGGTGCTCCATTCCCTTGATCATCTTCATAGCCCTCCGCTGGACTCTTTCCAGTGGTTCCTTGTCTTTTTTAAACTGGCGACCCCAGAACTGGACACAGTACTCCAGGTGCGGCCTCACCAGGGCAGAGTAGAGGGGGAGGATAACCTCCCTCAACCTGCTGGTCACACTCTTCCTGATGCACCCCAGGAGACCATTGGTCTTCACGGACACAAGGACACATTGCTGCCTCATGGTCATCCTATTATCCACCAGGACTCCTAGGTCTTTCTCTTCAGAGCTGCTCTCCAGCAGGTCAGTCCCCAACCTGTACTGGTGCATGGGGTTATTCCTCCCTAGGTGCAGGACCCTACACTTGTCCTTGTTGAATTTCATCAGGTTCCTCTCTGCCCAACTCTCCAGCCTGTCCAGGTCTCGCTGTATGGCAGCATAGCCTTCTGGTGTGTCAGTCACCCCTCCCAGTTTTGTATCATCAGCAGATTTGCTGAGGGTACATTCCATCCCTTCATCCAGGTCATTGATGAATATATTGAAGAGGACTGGACCCATTACTGACCCCTGGGGAACACCACTTGTTACGGACCTCCAACTAGATTCTGTGCCCCTAATCACAACCCTCTGAGCTCTGTCTTTCAGCCAGTTTTCAATCCACCTCACTGTCCATTAATCTAACCCATACTTCCTAAGCTTACCTATGAGGATGCTGTGGGAGACTGTGTCAAAAGCCTTGCTGAAGTCAAGGTAGACAGCATCCACCGCCCTCCCCTCATCTATCCATCCAGTCACACCATCGTAGAAGGCTTTCAGGATAGTCGGACATGACATTCATGACATCCAGAATGAGCTGTTCCATCACCTTTCCAGTACTGTCCTGTAGTTTTCTGGGTCCTCCTTCTTGCCCTTTTTGAAGACTGGAGTGACATTGGCTTTTCTCCAGTCCTCAGGCACCTCTCCTATTTTCTGTGACCTTTCAAAGATGCTGGAGAGTGGCTTCGCAGTAACATCTACCAACTCCCTCAGCAGGGAAGACTCCATCAGAGTCCTTCAGTTTAATTAAGTAGCTTTTTTTTCCCCAGAGGATTTTTTAGTGATTTCCTTTCTGTTAGATATTTAACACTTCAAAGAAATCATCTCAGTGTCCTTGGAAGTGGGACTTTCTTGGGAATGATAAGTCTGCAAACACTTAACCTAGACAGTAATAAGATTTTGCAGATATCAGATTCAGCATTTCATCATCTTGAAAACCTTGCATATTTGTTCCTTTCTTTGTCTCACAGTCATCAATACATCCTTTTGCATTTAAAGGACCTAACAAGCTTAGATATCTATCTTTAAAAGTGTAAAGGTAATTCATATTGTTTTAAAAATAAAAGTTATCATTTTTGATAATTTTTGCTGCATACCAAATGAGGTTTTGTCCCGATAACTTAGGGTAAGTGGATAGTTATAAAACCAGTTATAACTTTATGCTGTCATTTTTTCTGTTGCTGACTTGAATTATATGCAGTTCAAGGGGAGGGAATTGCTTAAATGCTACCTTACTCCTGAGTTGTTTTAGTATGGACAGTATTAACTGTTATGTTTTGAAACCAAGTTCATCTTAATACAATGTATCTGTCTTTTCTGAATCTGCTCATATGACTTTCCAGTGTACTGCTTGAAACAAGTAGGCTAATTTTAGCCTTTTAAAAAGGTATTACATTGATTTGCATGTCTCTTTCCTCCTCTTCTATGAAAATAAGACCCAATGCATTTTATATTGCCATTGAACTTTTAATATAGGTTTGGGTATTGGGTTTTTTTCGAAGTACAGTGAGCATATGCTGTCTTTTATTTTTCCCCAGTATGTGTCTTATATTTTAAAAATAGTTGCATTGTTTAATGATTCCATACTTGGTAAACATTTCAGTGAGTCTTTGGTAGGAAGAAACTTCATGTTTCATTTAAAGGGAAAAAGAAGAAGGGGGAGAAAAGAGAGGATGATATCTTTACTGAAAGCTGCAGGCGACAGTTACTACATTCTGTAGCATTGCTTTCCTCAAAAAAAAGAAAAATTACCATGAAATTTCTATCTTTCTCTGAAGAAAGAAGTAAAATATAATTCCTTATTTATTCCATAAAGTAAAAATATCCTCTCCAAGTAAAGAAATTAGTGATTTCTCTATGTGCTTTGGAGCTAACTATCAAGAACAGTATTTTGAGTCTTCAACCACTGTCCTCAATTTCTTCTGGAAATATCACAGATCATTGGAAACACAAGTTACTCAAATGGGCCTCCCTGTGTGTTGCTCCTATCCATCTGCAAGCCTGGAAAAAACCCATATAGTTAATGAGCACTATGCCTACAATATATATTTACATGTTGGTTAATTAAAGTAACCCCCCTGAATGGATTGACCATAATTAGCCCTACAGCAGATGAAAAGGCTATGCCTTCATTGGGTCAAACGCCTTTCTCCTTCTCTGTCGTGGTTGGGGAGATTCTATGCCCGTCTTGCCCTACAGGCACATGAATTCTCAAGGTAGGGGCAAGTAGTGTCATTTTGGGTGTTGTGGGGGTATTCAGTCTGGCCTTCAGCTCAAGTGGGGGAAAGGTGCTTATCTCTTTTAACTCCCAAGTGACACCTATCAGTCCTTTGCAGTTGTCTTAAATACCCTAGTGTTTTAAATGGCAGGAGGTGGCTATGTTTCAGCAGAGAAATCCTACCTCCACATGTCTCACTAGTCAGGGAAATTGCTTTTGTGCTGAACTGGGTGCAGACGTTTTTTACTCTCTATGGGGAGTCATTCAACTCCTTAGGAGGGTGAAGAAATACTTGTAAGGCTGGACAGAGAAAACAAGATGGAAGTGTACCATCTTTACAAGTTGCCCTTTGCTTGAAGGCTCTGTGTGTAGATTTTGCATTGAATAGTGATGGGAGAAAATATGTAAATGTGTTAGAAATATAGGCAGTACTATGACCTCCCTACTCCCAGGAGCATGTCTTCCCCACTCAGTTCTCAAGTCCTGTGCTAATGTATTTTTTCTTTTATTCAATTTGCAATTATTTCTAGGTTTTCAACAGTGGCACATAAGGTTTCATTCTATTAAAGAAAAAAACACTTTCAAAGTTATGTTGCATATTTCTGAAAACTTTAAGCTATTTCTGTAATTAAAAAAAATTGAATTAGCTGCTTGATAGCATGCTCAGCTAAGCAGTAAGCAATGCAAATACTGCTTAGTAAATGTGCTCTACAGTTATTGAGCAAATTTCCTGTTTAGTTCCTTTAGCTAAGTCACTTTCCTGTTCTTTTTTATTGTTATCCAAGAGAAATTTTTTTCTTTTCCAGTGTTATCCAAGATAAATTTTGTGGTATCATCAACATTTCAGTGGAAGGACTGCATGATGTTATGACTGAAGATACTGAAACAGGAACATTCAAAGAGTAAGTGGAAAATCTAATTAATTTTTGTGTGTTTGACAGTAGGAGTACTGTTATATATGTAGTCTTTTGATTGGAAATATATGTAGGTGGTTGAGACATGCTCATAATAGTTCTGTTTTCACAATAGTGGATGTTTTAGGAAGATAGGAAATTCTTGATCTTAAGAAAAATAATTGTAATGGGGGAAGGGAGGGCTTAAAATGACAATAAACTTAATGAACAATATAAAAAGTTAATCTACTAAATGAGGTCTTAAAATGTTCATATGCTTAGCTTTGCTTTTTGCTCACTTGACTATCTTGTATCTAAAATTGAAATTCAACAGGATTATAAGTTGATAGGTGGTATCTCAGAGTTTCTTTGAATATGTCATTTGGAGTTTAACCAAGATCTCTTCCTAAATGCCTTGGCTTCATTGAGTGTACCTAGTGTATAGTACTTCACACATGGCCTGGAGAACTTGGAAACGAGAACAATTCTCCCCCTTCAGTTGTTCCACTTAACACACCTGCTGCTACAGGGCATACTTCAAAAGGCTGTTTCCAGAGCCAGGAGCAAAGGTTCATTTATGGCAGGAAGGGATGGTGGGTGTCAGATTGCTCAGACTGCACTGCCACCCAGAACCACACTCATTTGTTTCCTACTGACTCCCAGATTATTGGTGGTAGTGCATCAAAGCTGGAGAAGTAAAAAAGCACTGAATAATAAGTATTCTTTTTGGACAGAGATCTTAAAGTTGTATATTCTCTGTAATGATTACATAGTTTTAGAATGACAGAGAGTTGTCATGTTTAGCATAGGAAAATCAAGGCTGAAGCAATATAGAACTGCAGCCTAAAAAGGATGAAGAAAATTACATGAAAGCTTTATGGACCTCAGATTTTCTGGAAAAAGGAGCATTCCATTGCTCTAGTCTTGTCTCACCAATATTTATATATTTCCCAATTTTATCATCTTGCTTCTCTTTTTTTATTTTATTTTTTATTGCCACCTCCTTTAGTTTTTTAATTTACTCTTTGTGGTACTTAAAATTTGAGATCTGAAAAAATTTAATTTAATTTTGTATGTTTTGGCAATTGACGTATTTTTGTCTCCTTTCTCTTTAAACTGAGTTGCAGGAAATCATGCCATTTATGAGGAGAGGAGACATGAGATTTGCTGTGGTGTCTTGAAAAAACTATTCCCTTTGTTGGACGTGGCTTCTGTGTTAACATTTGGCTCTTCTGCCATGCTGTTTAGCAAGTGTTTCATACAGCTCTAAACATCTGTTAATAGAGAACTGAATATATGAACAGAGTAAATCTGAATATTTTCACCTAAAACCACAACTTTTTAGTAACATGTATTTTAAACCAAGATATTCAACTTCACTAGCAGGTGAAATGTTCATGCAGCTGAATGCACACTAATATAGAGCTGAAAATGAGCAATAATGTGCATCTGTTCTGGCGCTTTGTAATATGTGGATTGTGTCATTCCTGCCATAAAACATGCCTAATGCACAGTGGCAAGTTGCCATCACCTGAGTGATTTTATATCCTTTTGGGTTTTAAAGCAGATTTTCTAGGAAAAAATTGCTAAAGTGATAGAATATTTGTGCATTCTTCCAACATAGAGAATGTGAGGTGAATGGAAAGCATGTTTGCCATAGGATAGATTTCACCAATGTCTTTATAAAGTCCATTCAAACTATTTCAAGAAACAGAAAAAACTCTGGCATTTAAACTAGGTTTTTTTCATAGTTTCTCTTTTTATACTTACCACAAAATTAATAATTAAAATATTACTCTTACTTGTGCATATTGTTACCTATCAGTTGCAAAACAATAAAATAAGTTTAAAAGCTTTGTTTTATCTGCCTAGAAAAAAGCCCTTAAAATAAATGACTGCAGAAGCTAACTCATTTCTGTCCACCTAAACATTTAGTGTTCATTGTCTTGCAGATTTTAGTGTCTAGAACCAATAGCAGTGACCATATGAGTTTTCAGATCCTCTTGTTAAAGATCTCATGGAAAAAGCATGAATGTCATTAGAAATCTTTGCTAGTTTTGCATGTGTCACTTGAATTTTCATGTCAATATGAATGCTTCTTTAGATTAACTGTCCTCAGGAAAAAAAAAAGACTTGCTAACAGCAATTGCCTGATTTTCATCAAACTTCCTCATATCTGCCCTGTGTTTTTAAAAGTGCTTTAAAAATTTTTTAAATTTTAAATTTTAAAAAAATTTTTAATGATAGTGTATGTTAAAACTAATCTTATTCCCATTCTTAGCTGCATGTTGATGTCTTATTTTGAAGAGCCTAAAGTAACAGAAGATGAGGAACCTCCCACAGAACAAGACAAAAGGAAAAAAATGGTAAGTTTTAGATCTGTTATTCAATTATAGAACCAATTATGTGATTCACTTGTGTCAGACTAAATTATTTCCCTGGAATTTGCTTCATCTATTGTTCTTGGAAAATTTATCTCTTGAATCAAAAAAGGAAAATACTTTTTTGACAGTCTTTGCAGCCACAACGGTTATGTTTCTGCATTCCTTTTGAGTCTTGGAAAATGTTGCCAAAACAAACATCATGTGTTCATAAAATCTGAACACTATAATACTAAGACACTATAAAAAGAGCTTGTTGAAAAATGCAGGGAGCTAAAGTTTAGCAAAATGTCATGGCAGGTGAAATTTCTCATATTTAAAACAGTCTTTATTATATCAGCTTATGTTTTTTACCTGAACAGCTATTGATCTATATGCTTGTATAGAACCTTTTTCTAATGTAAAGAACTTCTAAATCAATGCTCTTTATTAAATTAAGATATCTGGATTAGATACCATGCAATTGTGCTATTTTTGTCTGACCTAATCTGTGAATGTTTCATAATTTAACTTATTTTTGTAAGACTTTAGGGAAATGGGTTCCTCACACAGAAAACTGCAGTGTACAAATGCTGTAGAGTAAAATAGTCTCTGAACTGCTTGGCATTGAGTAAATGCAAAACATGGTATTGGATGACTGAGTAGATATGTGTAGCCTTGTCACGTGCATTTGCTTTAACTGACCTACATGTATCCAAAAGCATAGTTGTGAACGCTCCTTTAGTACTTTATTTTTTCTTGCAGGAGGGGAAGAGAGTTTGGATGACTTTTCATAGTTCATTTTAATTTGTGGGGTTTTTTAAGTCACTGGATGCTTTTAGTTTGTTATTAGGCTTTTCTTTTAAATACTAATCAATATATGGTTCCTTTAAAAAAAAAAAAAGTGACAAAGCATGCACGCACAATTCGTGACATTTAGAAGAACTGCAGTAGCAGATACCTCTGGTGACATAAAAGTAGAAACAAACATTTGAGCTGAGAAGAGGAAGATCCAGAACTACTTAAGGGGAATCTGCAGTTAATTTAAGAAAGTTTCTAGTACCCTGTCCCACTTCATTCCTGCAAGAGGTTTCTACCATCTTACACATTCAAATGCTGAATCAGCAACCTGTATTGCAGGGCTCAGATGTTAAACCTCATAAAAAAAATAATGAAAAGGTAAATGATATTATCTCTTTCAAAATAATAATGCTTTGCAACTTTTAATGCCATTGATATGAGAAAAAAGATAAGCTGGCATGGTCTATGCTAAATATAACTTCCCAATGCTTGCACAGGGTCTAGATATTTTTCTTTGATCTATCCCTTTATCCTGTAATTCCTACCTCTCTTTGTTATTATGCATAGCTCATAATTACTAAAAAGAGTTTTAGCTAGAACAGTGCTTTATAAGTTTACGATAATGTTATGTAATCTACATTTCCAGTTACTGCTATATTTTATTCTCATTGCAAATATATTGAGGAAAATGTGAATAGATAGCGAGTGATTCATGACCTTGCATTGCACATAGTATACAGATCTAAGGTGACTTAATTTTTATGTGCCTTTAATGTATATTTTCTTAAGAACTCCGGTATCATTGCTGAAAAAGGGAGTTAAGCTTCTTCAGCTCATTATTTGAAACTGTGGAGAGGAAAAATGAAGTATTTTCCAATAAAAAACTACCTTATTTAAACTTGAATTGTCAATGCTGGCACATGCTTTAGATGATGCTTATGTGTAAAAATAGAAACCTTGGGAATTTTTTTATTTTACCCTAGTATGGAAAGAAACTAGATGAATCATGATTTTATATCTTCAGGAAAATAATGTAACAGTTTGGGCCAGGTTGGCCAATGCTGAGATGACAGATGCTCTCCCCCACCTCTTGCTCCAAGGAGAGGAAGAAGAGGAGCTGTGCTTCAGTACCAATTACCTCTGAAGCAGCTCTAACTCCTTCATGTGCTGCCAAGATTTCTTTCTCAGTTGGGGTATAGCTCGCCTTGGAGCTCGACTAGAATCCTAGGGGTCGACCTCGAGTCTCCCCTGGTGCTTTCTGCCAGAGGCTCCAGGTAGGGCCATTGTCCCCAGCTGCAGCGTAGAGCACATTTTTAATGACTCATCCTGTTCAGACTGGTTCAAGGGCTACTGCGTGCACAATCTCTTGGTTGATTTGCTCAAAGGCCTGTCGTTGCTCAGGATGAAAGGTAAACTCATTTTTCTTTTGAGTCACTTCATAGAGAGGTCTCACAATCTGACTATAACCTGGAATATGCATTCTCCAGAAATCCACAACACCTAAAAAGGCTTGTGTTTCCTTTTTGTTAGTAGGTGGGGACACAGATGTTATTTTGTTAATCACCTCCATTGGGATCTGGCGATGCCCATCTTACCGTTTAATTCCCAAGAACTGGATGTCTCCTGCAGGTCCCTTGACCTTACCTCTTTTTACAGCAAAACCTGCTTTCAGAAGCATCTTCATTATTTTCTTACCTTTCTTGAAAACTTCTTTTGCTGTATTATCCCACACGATTATGTCATCAATGTATTGCAAGTGTTCTGGAGCTCCACCCTTCTCCAGTGCAGTCTGAATCAGTCCATGGCAAATGGTAGGGCTGTGTTTCCACCCCTGGGGCAGTCGATTCCAGGTATACTGGACACCCCTCCAGGTGAAGGCAAACTGTGGCCTGCACTCTGCTGCTAAAGGAATAGAGAAAAAGGGATTAGCAATGTCAACTGTGGCATACCACTTAGCTGCCTTCGACTCTAGTTCATATTGCAGTTCTAGCATGTCTGGCACGGCAGCACTCAGTGGTGGTGTGACTTCATTCAGGCCACAATAGTCTACTTTTAGCCACCAGTCTCTATCAGACTTCCATACTGGCCATATCGGGCTGTTAAAGGGTGAGTGAGTCTTGCTGATCACTCCTTGGGTCTCTAGTTGACGAATCAGGTTCTGGTTGGGAATCAGGGACTCTCTGTTGGTGCGATACTGTCATCAATGCACCATGGCAGTAGCAGTCGGTACCTGCTGTTCTTTAACCTTGAGTAGTCCCACCACAGAAGGGTCATCTGAAAGTCCAGGTAAGGTAGACAGCTGTGTAATGTCCTCAGTCTCTACAGCTGCTATACCAAGAGCCCACCGATACCCTTTCAGGTCTTTGAAATACCCTCTCTTGAGGTAGTCTATGCCAAGGATGCACGGAGCATCTGGGCCAGTCACAATGGGGTGCTTCCCTTTAGGCTCACTTCAGCCTCCAGTACAGTCAGTTCTTGAGACCCACCTGTCACACCAGAAATAGTGACAGATTAACCATAGAATCATAGGATGGTTAGAGTTGGAAGGGACCTTAAAGATCATTGAGTTCCAACCCCCCTGCCATGGGCAGGGACACCTCCCACTAGTCCAGGTTTCTCAAAGCCCCATCCACCCTGGTCTTTAGCACTTCCAGGGATGGGGCATGATTCTGTCCCTTTATGATTCGATGGCAGTAGGGTACACTGTGCACCAGTGCACACCAGGGCTTTATACTTTTATGGCTCTAATGTGTCAGGCCATTGAATCCACACAGTCCAATAAACTCGGTTATCCCTCTCCTCCTCCTGGCTGGAGGCAGGGCACCTCTAATGGTGAGGACAGCATGTACAATTAGCAGATGAGTTCCTATCTGGACCGGAGAACTGCTTACCATGGACTGGAGTGGCCACCCTCCTGCAAGAATTCTTTCTTCCATCTGCTTTACCTTGCTACTCAAGCACTCGTGCCTGTAGGGCCAAGGTAGGTTTTTGTATCCCACTCCCTCATGTATTCTCCATAGTTGCAGAGGCAAAGCCACAGAAAATCTCAGAGCGGGTCCTGTATCTCTTCAGTCGGTTTCATAGGCGGGTGCTTTTTCTTAATGACTATGACATGGGCCTGTTCAGGGGAAGAGTGGGATTCTTTCCTCGTCTCAGACAGTTTTTCAAATAGTTTATCATTTTTCTTAGCTATTTCCTCATTTTGCTCAGCTATTCTCTTGGTCGTTTCCTCTATTTTCTCAGTCATTTTCTCCAAGGCTGCCACACTAAGGTAACAAGAGAGACTGTCTTCATACTGTCGAACCCTGTTAGCCACTTCATTTACAGATGGTGTATCAGCATTGGACCCTCCCCAAACCATTGTTGGCAATGTATGGGAATTCACTGATGGTGCACTCTGCACAAACTTCCTCAGCAAATATCATTGGCGTGGCATTTCATTAGGGTCTACATTCACTTGCCAGTCACCATAAAACACCTCTCACACAGCCAGTTCTCTCAAGTACTTAATACCTTTTTCCATGCTGCTCCATTTGCTTGGATGGCATTTGATATCATCCTTAAAGGGATACCTGCCCCTTACGGCTGACACCAGTTGCCTCCAGAGACTGAGAGTGTTTATCTTTCTCCCAATTGCTTAATCATTACCTCTGTCTTTGGCCAGGTTTTCCAGCTGCCTAGCTTCTCTACCTTCTAAGTCAATGGTATCAGACCCATTGTCCCAGCGTCGGAGCAACCAGGAGATAAGTGTCTCCCCTTCATGATGACTAAAGTCCTTCCTCATATTTTGCAAATCCTTCATAGAGAAGGATTTAATGATTATTTGAATCACAGAATGATGAATGATATGGGGTGGGAAGGGACCTCTGGAGATCATCTAGTCCAACCCCGCTGCCAGAGCAGGTTCACCTAGAGCAGGTTGCACAGGAACATGTCCATGGGTGTTTTGAATGTCTCCAGAGAAGGAGACTCCACCACCTCCCTGGGCAGCCTGTTCCAGTGCTCTGCCACCCTCAAAGTAAAGACATTCCTCCTCATGTTTAGGTGGAACTTCTTATGTTCAAGTTTGTGCCCATTTCCTCTTGTCCTGTCACTGGGCACCACTGAAAAAAACCTGGCCTCACCCTCCTGACACCCACCCTTTAAGTATTTATAGGCGTTGATCAGATCCCCCCCTCAGTCTTCTCTTCTCCAGACTTAAACAACCCAAGTCCCTCAGCCTTTCCTCATAAGAGAGATGTTCTAGTCCCCTAACCATCTTTGTAGCCCTTTGCTGTACCCTCTCCAGCAGTTCCCTGTCCTTCTTGAACTGGGGAGCCCAGAACTGGACACAGTACTCCAGATGGGGCCTCACCAGGGCAGAGTAGAGGGGAAGGACAACCTCCCTCGACCTGCTGGCCACACTCTTCCTGATGCACCCCAGGATGCCATTGGCCTTCTTGGCCACAAGGGCACATTGCTTGCCTCATGGTCATCCTGTTGTCCACCAGGACTCCCAGGTCTTTTTCCTCAGAGCTGCTCTCCATCAAGTCAGCCCCCAACCTGTACTGGTGCATGGGGTTATTCCTCCGTAGGTGCAGGACCCTACACTTGCCCTCGTTGAATTTCATCAGGTTCCTTTCTGCCCAGTCCCTTCAGTCTGCTTTCTGCTCAGCCTGTCCAGGTCTCGCTGTATGGCGGCACAGCCTTCTGGTGTGTCAGCCACCCCTCCCAATTATGTGTCATAGAATGGAACCATAGAATGGTTAGAGTTGGAAGAGACCTTAAAGATCATTGAGTTCCAACCGCCCTGCCATGGGCAGGGACACCTCCCACTAGACCAGGTTGCTCAAAGCCCCATCCAGCCTGGCCTTGAACATCTCCAGGGATGGGGCATCCACTTCTCTGGGCAACCTGTTCCAGTGTCTAACCACCCTCAGCAAACTTGCTGAGGGTACACTCAGTCCCCAGGTCATTGATGAATATATTGAAGAGGACTGGACCCAGTACTGACCCCTGGGGATCACCACTTTTTAAGGACCTCCAACTAGATTCTGTGCCACTAATCACGACCCTCTGAGCTCTGTCTTTCAGCCAGTTATCATACTTTATAAGCTTATCTATGAGGATGCTGTGGGAGACTGTGTCAAAAGTCTTGCTGAAGTCAAGGTAGACAACATCCACCGCCCTCCCCTCATCTATCTATCCAGTCATGCCATCGTAGAAGGCTATCAGGTTAGTCAGACATGATTTCCCCTTGGTGAATCCATGTTTACTTCTGATAGCTTTCTTTTCCTCCATGTGCTTTGAGATGATGCCCAGAATGAGCTGTTCCATCATCTTTCCAGGGATGGAGGCGAGGCTGGCCGGCCTGTAGTTTCCTGGGTCCTTCTTCTTGCTCTTTTTGAAGACTGGGATGACATTGGCTTTCCTCCAGTCCTCGGGCGCCTCTCCTGTTCTCCAGGACCTTTCAAAGATGATGGAGAGAGGCCCAGCAATGACTTCTGCCAGCTCACTCAGCACTCGTGGGTGCATCCCATCAGGACCCATGGACTTGCAGATATCCAGTTTACTTAACTGTTCTCTAACTTGATCTTCCTC
Source organism: Numenius arquata (assembly GCF_964106895.1). Taxonomy (NCBI): domain Eukaryota; kingdom Metazoa; phylum Chordata; class Aves; order Charadriiformes; family Scolopacidae; genus Numenius; species Numenius arquata. The sequence continues at coordinate 22,537,838 of NC_133615.1, read as the reverse complement.
AACCAAAGGGAAGTCTTCCTTCGTGCAGACTTTCTGTTTCCTCCAAAGTCTGCAGCTCCTGACAACTGGCCTGAGCAGTAAAGACTGAAGCAAAGAAGGCATTTAGCAACTCCGCCTTCTCTGCATCCTCTGTCACCATGGCACCCGTCTCATTCAACAGTAGGCCCACATTTTATCTAGTTTTCCTTTTGCTTCCAATATACTTGAAAAAAACCCTTCTTGTTGACTTTGACATCCCTTGCCAATTTTAATTCCAAGGAGGCCTTGGCTTTCCTTGTTTCATCCCTGCATACTCTGACGGCATTCTTGTAATCTTCCCGAGTGGTCAGTCCCTTCTTCCATGCACTGTAAACTTCCTTCTTCCACTTGAGCTTTTTCAGAAGCTCCCTGCTCAACCATGCAGGTCTCTCTTGTATAAGCAAGAGCCTCTCTGCATACCATTCATTGGCTTTAACTATAAACATAGGTCTTATTGCTCTGTACAGTTTCTGTACAATATGCTGTTAATTTTGAGAGTTTTGGAGAATTAGAAGAGACTTAGCTAAAAAGTAAAATTACTGAACAGAAAATTGGTTCTGTTCTACCTCAAACCAGGACATTCACTTCTCCTGATAGAATATATTTTGGTAAATATGCATCAGAAATGTTTCAGTTACTTTCCTATCTAACAGAAAGACTACATTTAAGGTTTACTACCTTCACTGAAGCTTTATGAAAAAGAAAATGTGGAATTAGAATACTTCTGAAATCAGTGTAATTATGTATCAGTGTTGTAGTGCATACGGTAGCCTGTTCCTTTAACTCTCTGCATTGTGCGAATCTAGCAGCTAAGTTAGGAATAAAAAAGATCAACTTTGAATTCTATAATATATTGAGTTTTGTCATCATCTTCATTTTGGTTATTTTTTCAGGATTACTTACTTTTTAGTATTGCAGAGATGATTCAGAAGATTATTTGGAAACCCATCATCACCTGCCATGAGGCAGGTGCTAGAGGGTTAGCACCTTTAAGAGATGCTAGAGAACATATCTATAATTATTATTATAAGAGATGCTAGAGATAGCTCAGTCTTGAAGTTCCAGCAAGCTTTGCAAATAAGCAAGGATTCAAACCCTTTATTTTCAAAACAATACAGCACTTTTGTTCAGAATTTGAAAACCACTTTTCAGGTGCTAGAACAGCATTACATATGCATAGTTCTATGCATATGTATACATGCATAGTTGTATTCTAGTAGCTTGTTAAAATTTGGAAAAAAATTGGACTTAAAGTTGAGACTTAGTAAACGTTGACATATAAGAAATACAAGAGGTTTGTTTACTATTGACTTGAAGTCTGTTTCTTTTTTTTTTTTAGATATCAGGAGAATAAACTTTGTTATATGAAATTACTAATAAGATGAATTTATGAATTTGTCTTGGTAGAGTAAAAGAAAAATTACTTGAACTTGATATTTTTAAGGCAAATTGTTCTGGCTTCCCTATCTAATATTGAGTATTTAACTTAAGTGTTTATAGTAGGGTCATACAGTTAACTAAATATATAGATTAATTGGTTTGTGGGTAAAAAGGTTGTTGAAGAATGGCTTTTTGGAGGTGTTTCTGAAGGTGACTTTGTAACGCATGCTGCTATATCAGGGTCACAAGTATCTTGATTACAGTAGCTGTGGTTTAGAAATTGTTAGAGTATTTAAATTTGAAAAGTCTGTTTATATTTTAGAGACCAGATTACATTTACTGAGAATTACTATAGAATACTAAACTATTATTGAAATTAGTCCCCTTTTGAAAAGAGTGTAATGTTAGGAATAAGTAATAAAAAGATCATATCTTACCTTTGAAATGTAAAATAGATGGATAGTAGAAAATGGTGAAGGATCAAAGGCTAAGAAGCCAATATTAGGAATACTGAGGGAATGACTGAGATTTACAGTATGAAAGGTGAGGTGACCATAATAAGATAGAAGAACTTTGCAGGCACTGATGGAAGCCTGCTTATTCACTGGAGTTGTTAATAAGAATTAAAACTTTAACTTATCTTCTGTGGTAATTACAATGTTTTTGGATGTTTTACTGTCTTATATTTATGTGGTTGTTTCAATCATTATTCCCCTGTTTTGTGAATAATATTGTTTAATAAATAAGTAAATATTCTTAAGGTTTAAAGTCTTCCACTCCATATTGAAATTCAAATATTTCTGGTTTTGTATCATGCCAAAATGGAAAGGATTCTCTTCATGTTTTATTATAGTTTTTTATCTTAAAGTATGCATTGTTATGGCATGTATAAGTTATGAACATGCAATATTATTTTTTATTTGAAGAAACTTTTTATTAGAAAATTCATCCATGAATGTCAGAAATATGACAGAGCTCATTTGGTAAGAATGACCTAAGCTTACTACTGCTACAAAAAAATGAATGCTCTGGTTCAGGCAGTAGCTCATCTATGCTCTTATTGATGATGTGTCTGTGTTCAAACTCATTTGTCAGTCCAGGTAGTTTATTAAATAAGCATACTTCCTATATTGCATTACCATTTGATATAAAATCCATGTGATACTAATTGTATCCCATAGCTTCTGATCAGAGAAGAATTAAATGCCTTATTTCCTAGCTCTGATTCAACTCAACAAGGGAATTCGATCAAAAAATGTACGTTACTGAAATTTAATGGGATCGACTGTATCCATTGTCTACAGGAAAATCCTCTGTACTTTTCGCTTTGGGTTTTTACATGGTGGCTGATAAGATAATGCTGTAATAATGCAGCAAACTTACGTCATAAATTGTATGAAATAAAAATGAGAGGGAATAAACTAAGAGCAGTTGTGCAAGTTTAATATGCCTCACTTCTTCGGAAATAGCAGTATATCAGGGTATTACGAGCTCAGAAGTGTCTCCTATTTCAGTGGGCTTTGAGATCTAGCATTATATTTTGTTTCCTGACCTTCCAGCATAAATAGTAGTATTGTTTAGTTTTGATACTAAAATGAGCAGAAGATCATGGGTCTGCAGTAATTTCATGTTTATTTCAACATCTTCCTTCTTTATGATGCTGCAAGCTCCATGTGTCCTCACCTCCCATTCCCCTTCATCCAGCCTGGTGGGCTGAAGGACAAATGCTGCGTAACTATCCATGTCCTTAGCCTGCCCATACCTCTCTTCGGATTTTAAAATTATGAATAGGCCCTCTGTTTCATTTACCTCTTTTTGCTTTTATTAAGAAGCAGTTAATATGTGGAAAATAGAGTGCAATACTTTTTCCCTCGCTGCCCAAAAGTGTGTCTATTCTTTACGCATATGGACAATTTATTTTAACTGTTGTTTGTCATATGAATCTAAACCAGTTCAATTATTTTTGTTTTGTTTCCTTACTAATAAAATCTAACTGACCATAGTTCATGCCATATCTAAAGTGCTTATCGTGGTAACATCTGATGTGTTTCTTACAATTTATGGGGAACTCATTCAGCAGTTAATAACAAAGCAGCTTTGAAATTGTTTTATCTTATAGAAGGGTGAAATCTTACAGCAGACTGGGTCCATGATTTGGGACTGTTTCAAATAGATTTAACTGACATTTGTGTTTGATGATAATTAATTTGATCTTTGCTTTACAGGAGTTTTTCCTCTTGTTTCTCAATTAAGTACAAAGAAAAGCAGATTTGTTTCATGGGCTGAGGTTATAAAAGATATAGGTTATAAAAGATATAGGAAGTCGCAGGGTATTTTTTTAGTGCATTAATATTTTTTTTTCTCTTACATGTTTTCCACAGCTTGCACTGAAGGACCCTGTACACACTCTGTCATTGCAGCAGTTCATCTATGAAAAGCTAAAGGCACAGCAGGAATTACTGGGAGAACAAGGTTTTCATGCACTTATGGAAACCGTGGATACAGAAATAGTTGAACAGCTACAAGAATTTTTACAAGGCTTCTAAATGAGCAGAAACAAGATTTTGTACATCTAATTTCCCTTTCAAAAAATATGAAAAAACTTTAGTCTTCCCTCTTCCCTAATGCCTCTAGCCCCTCAGCCTAATGAAAGCTGAAAATAATTTGTGTTAAAAAATAAAGAGCAGAATGCTTTTTAGTTTGTTTTTTTTTTTCTTGCTGTAAGATTGAAAGAATAAATTTAAACTGACTCCTGGCTAGAGTTTACAAATTTGTTTCATGACTGTTGGTGATTTTTCTGTGTATGAAGAATGATAGATTACATGAGGAAATATGTTTATTAATTTTTTTGCTTCCTGTGCCGTTAATAGAAAACAGAAGGTTTTTTGATTCCACACTGAGAAGTGGAAGATGATTTTGGAGATTTTTTTAATGCCTTATACTTATTGGTAGTGACAACATTTTTCAGCAGCTGCTTAAGTAGGGAACTGTTTCAGCAGTAAACAGTTTTTATTGAATTTTCTATGTGCACATAAACCTATGTATGTCTAAGATTCCCAGGCTTAAGAAGTTGAACACCACTTTTTCCTTTCAAAATAAAAAGCTACAAAATGTGAATTCTCTTTCAAGCTAATAGGGCTTGAGTGTACTGTAGGTATTTAAACTATCAGTCTTAGTAGGAGTGGGTTCTATGATATATTTACCATTGTTGAGTAGTGTCCTTTTCATAAGATTAAGGACATGACAAATCTACTGAGTACATTTGATTTTTAGAGCAGATCCTGTAGGATGTAGTGAAGATAGTAGACTTAAGAAAAATGATGGAGTAATCTTGAAGATAACTGGTGATTCAAAGGCAGTGTTTTTCCATTCCCTCCATTCCTTGAGAGAGAAAAAATGCTGAGGGGAACGGGAACAAGGAGAAAACTCTTTTTTTTCCTAGTTCTCTTATGGTGACAGACTTTTTAAGTGGGGTATCAAAATGCGCAGTATGATTTCTCTATAGATGTCTGTGCGCAGCACATAACCGTGGAGTCCTTTGTTCCCTTTGAGCTGTAAAACTGCATTACAAATTCTGATGCTTCCAAAAAGGTGAATGGGAAAGCGTCAAATAAACTTTAGAAAGATACCTCACTTCTGACTGACTTAATTTGTATGCCATTACTACAGTATGTAAAACACTACCTGTAACTTAGAGAATGATGCCCTCCTGTACTGACCTTATTGAATCTATAAGGGATGACACTTAGAGTAAGTCACTACAGCTCGTCTTGAATTTTCTTATTTGCTTTAAGATTGACTAAAATCTTTTTTTCATGAATTAACCCTCACACTGTTAGTATTTCCATTATTTGTTGTAAAATACATTTAAATAGACTATATTAAATAGGTTTTCCTGGCTTACTTTCTGTAAAATAACTGTTGTCTTTAATGTGTCATCAATGCATAAACACATTTAAAAATGGAAATTCTCACAGAATGCCCATATTTCCTGATGGGCTTTCAGGTATAGCTATTGCAAACTGCAGTTATCGAGGTTAATTTTAACTATAATTTTAATTTTAACTATAATTTTCATTAACATGAAAAGGAAGTATTGTTTATTGCAGTTCCTTGGCTAATGCATAGCTTTTACTGCTGAGTTTGACAAATACTGTTGTCCATCCTTAGTCTCTGTTGTTGCTATTAAACTAACTTTGGTAACACTTTGTTGTTTTTAATAATGTACTTAGGGTTTGGGGTTTTATCATCAAAGTAACTCTTCCATGATTCCTAACATGGTATATGCTGTCCCAGATAGGTTTGTGAACCAAAAAGCCAGTGATGGTACAAAAAAATGGTACTATGTCATAACTGAGAGTTCTGAAGGAACTTAGTAATATCACAGAATCACAGAATCTTCATGGTTGGAAGGGACCTTTGAGATCATCGAGTTCAACCACAAAAAACCACACACAAACAGACACAAACCAACAATCTCAGGCACTAGAGCATGCCCTGAAGTGCCATGTCTACACGTTTCTTAAATACCTCCAGGGATGGCGACTCAACCACCTCCCTGGGCAGGCCGTTCCAGTGCCTGGCCACTCTCTCAGTAAAGTAATTCTTCCTAATATCTAATCTAAACCTCCCCTGCCGCAACTTTAGACCATTTCCTCTGGTCCTGTCATTATTCACTTGGGAGAAGAGGCCAACACCCACCTCTCTACAACCTCCTTTCAGGTAGTTGTAGAGGGCAATGAGGTCCCCCCTCAGCCTCCTCTTCTCCAAACTAAACATGCCCAGTTCCCTCAGCCTCTCCTCATATGACTTGTTCTCTAGACCCCTCACCAGCTTGGTAGCTCTCCTCTGGACACACTCCAGCACTTCAATGTCCTTCCTGTAGTGAGGGGCCCAGAACTGAACACAGTACTCGAGGTGGGGCCTCACCAGGGCCGAGTACAGCAGGACAATCACCTCCCAAGTCCTACTCACCACACTGTTCCTGATACAGGCCAAGATACTATTGGCCTTCTTGGCCACCTGGGCACACTGCTGGCTCATGTTCAGCCGACAGTCGACCAACACCCCCAGGTCCTTTTCTGCCAGGCAGCTCTCCAGCCACTCTTCCCCAAGCTTGTAGCGCTGCATGGGGTTGTTTTGACCCAAGTGCAGGACCCAGCACTTGGCCTTGTTGAACCTCATCCCACTGGCCTCGACCCATCAATCCAGCCTGTCCAGATCCCTCTGCAAAGCCTTTCTACCCTCAATATCATCTGGATACTTCATAATTGTTACTGAAAAGTTTGAGCCCAGATGGTCAGAATTCAAATAATTACCTGCAAATGTGAGGCTCACTTTGAGTTTTAATTATTTATTAGTTACGTGGACAGCTGTAGGAATGACAGGGTAAAGCTGCTTCTTTCTATATGCCTTTGTCTTTCATACCTTGTGGGGAGTGGGGGAAGGCTCTTGCATTTTGAGATTTTCCTTTTAAGTTCTGATCTTCCACCTTCAAAGTTGAAGTGAACTTTCTTTGCTTCAGTAAGGGATGATTAAGGTATTAGGACAGATTTGTTAGTGGGTTGGTTTTTTTCCAGAGGTGATTAGCTGTTTAAAGACCTAAATGCTTTTGATAATCTTACCAGATTACCAGATGCTTTTAAAAATCTGAGCCTTTTTCTTTTACTGCCCCTTTGGAGAGTAATTGTTTTTTAAAACCTTCCTTCTGTTTGCAGAAGAAGCCTGAAGTTCCCTGCTTTTCCTTTGGCTTCAGTGGCAGAGGCTGCTAGGGTTCTTATCTCTGTATGCAAAACCTCCCCTATATCTAGCTGGCAGTATCTGTCTGCAGAAGTTGTTTGATAACCCATTGTTTCCTGCTTCTTACCTTGGCCTAGGGAGGTTTGTTAGAAGAATTGTTACAGTTTGTCTTTATGTTACATGCATGTCATTTCCCCAATCATCCACCAACATCAATATTCACAATTAAGAGTTTTGGGTGGTGATGTTTGGTACTTGCAAGGGAAGGGACTTGGTGTGCTAACGGGCACTTTCAGCTATGAACTACAAACAGTTACCAGAACCTGATGGCATTTGACTGAAATTGCATTTGTTGCAGAGTTAATCTGTGTAGAGACTCTAAGCTTGGCTCAGTGTAAAACTAGCACAGATCTGGTCAGCCTTGCTAGCTTCAACACTGCATGACATCACTGCATGTCATACAGAACAACTTCAGGTTGGGAAGCAATATTTTTGTATCACGGTTTGGTAAAATCACTTGCTCAGCACCGCTGATATTTGAGATGGAGGGAGGTCCTATATACCATAGTCCAGCCCCAGCCAAAGGGCTGCGCTCTGCATTTATGCAGCATAGCCAAGCCCCCTAGCCCTAGCGCTGTACAGATGTGCACAGAACCTTGTGCAGCATCTTGCAGTCAGGTCAAACTTGCCAACACAGCTGCATGCAGCTAAGTCAGGTCTGCCTGCCTATGTTGTTCTCAGAGATATTCAAGCCCTCATTGCCTCACATGGTGGAGTGTTAACTGCAATTTATTTTAGTGCATGGTAACTAATGTTGGCACAGACTCTGTCAGGCATGATGGACATACTTTTGGCTAATAATATCATGATAACATTGTGATTAACTTTTCTGAGTAATGTCTCTGAATAAGTGTATTCATTTTTGTATGCATTAGGGAACAAGTTAAATTTGTCAGTAAATGTTTAGCTTTTCATCTTGGAAGATTTTACTCTGAGGCTTGGACTATAAATGAAGATAATTATCATCACCATAACTGCTTATATGATAACCACTGTCAGTTAGCACAAATGCAAAACAAGTGTCCATCTGTGCTCAACACCAGTCTAATACTGAGAAAGTGGAGAAATTTCAGTTTAAAATAGAAGAAAAACTTATTCAGAGTTGGTGGGGAAAAGTTTGCGTACTGCCTGTTCAGGTGATGCCAGGTTCAAATCAGGCATTATTAGATGTATAGTGGTAAAAATTCTTCAGCTTCCTAAGATATTAACAATTTTTTTTTATCCCCCAACCCCAACAGAATTAAATTTTCACTGGAAGATTATGGCATCACGATTAAAGAGGAAGAGATCAGTGACCTGCTACGCCGTTTGGATGCACACAAGTCTATGCGACCGGATGGGCTACACCCAAGAGCGCTGAAAGAGTTGGCAGATGTGCTCGCCAAACCGCTTTCCATCATTTACAGGAAGTCATGGCTAACTGGGGAGGTCCCAATGGACTGGAGGGTGGCAAATGTAACACCCATCTACAAGAAAGGAGGATCCAGGAAACTATAGACCTGTCAGTCTAACCTCGATACCAGGGAAGGTCATGGGGCAGATCATCTTGAGTGCCATCAAAACCCACATAATGGGCAAGCAGGGGATCAGGCCTAGTCAGCATGGGTTTATAGAAGGCAGGTCCTGCCAGACGAACCTGATCTCCTTCTATGACAAGATAACCAGATTATTGGACGAGGGAAAGGCTGTTGATATTGTATACCTGGACTTTCGAAAAGCATTCGATACTGTCCCCCATACAATTCTTGTGAAAAAACTGGCTTCACACAGCCTGGATGAGCATACGATCCGCTGGGTCAAGCAATGGCTGACTGGAAAGTCCCAAAGAGTGGTGCTCAATGGATTTAAATCCAGCTGGTGGCCAGTCACAAGTGGTGTGCCTCAGGGCTCAGTGTTAGGACCATTTCTGTTTAACGTCTTTATTGATGATCTCGACAAGGACATAGGGTGTATCATCAGCAAGTTCGCAGATGACACCAAGTTAAGCAGGAGTGTTGATTCCCAGGAGGATAGGGAAGCTCTACAGAGAGACCTAGATAGATTGGATCATTGGGCCAAAATCAATGGCATGAGTTTCAACAAGGGCAAGTGCCAGGTTCTGCACTTGGGCCACAATAACCCCAAGCAGTGCTACAGGCTTGGGGAAATGTGGCTGGAAAGCTGCCTGGAAGAAAGAGACCTGGGGGTTCTAATTGACAAGCGGCTGAATATGAGCCGGCAGTGTGCCCAGGTGGCCAAGAAAGCCAATGGCATCCTGGCTTGTATTAGAAATAGCGTGACCAGCAGAAGTAGGGAGGTGATTGTGCCCCTGTACTCAGCACTGGTGAGGCCACACCTCTAGTATTGTGTCCAGTTTTGGGCACCTCAATACAAGAGAGATATCGAGGTGCTGGAGCGGGTACAGAGGAGGGCAACGAAGCTGGTGAAGGGCCTGGAAAACAAATCATATGAAGAGCGGTTGAAGGAGCTGGGACTGTTTAGTATGAGGAAGAGGAGGCTGAGGGGAGACCTCATCACTCTCTTCAACTACTTGAAAGGACACTGTAGAGAGGTTGGTGCTGGTCTCTTCGCACAGGTAATTAATGACAGAACAAGAGGGAATGGCTTCAAGCTCCAGCAGGGTAGGTTTAGACTGAACATTAGGAAAGAATTTTTCACAGAAAGAGTGGTCGGGCATTGGAATAGGCTGCCCAGGGAGGTGGTTGAGTCACCATCCCTGGATGTGTTTAAGAGACGTTTAGATGTGGTGTTGGGGGATATGATATAGGGAAGAACTTTGTAGAGTAGGGTAGATAGTTGGACTCGATGATCCCAAGGGTCTTTTCCAACCTGGATGATTCTATGATTCTATGATTCTATGGAATAGGATTGCAGCAAGGCCATTGTTCAAATTTCTGACTGTAGTTTCTCGGGGAAGAAGGGAAACTGAATACAACAAATTGCCTGACACAGAAACAGTACAATATAGTTTCTGAAATTCTCATGAGGAAGGATCTTTGATCCTGTTGCCCTTTTAGCTTTGTGTTTCAAGGCAAAAAATAATTTAAATCCGGATTTTTTTTCTACAGCACAATTAAACTCCTGAGGGTTACAAATTTTATCACTTTATCTTTCAAAAGAGGCAGTGACTGTCAAGTTGAATACAAACCTTTTCTATCACTGATAAGACTTAAATGTCTTTGAATCTACATGCTGAAAGGAACTAAGAGGACTAATTCTGCTGTTACCGTCTTCAAAAAATTAACTTTGGTGTATCAATGAAATGACCATTTTTAGCCCATGACCTAACTGAAGTGTTAATAATCCATCTAATCTCATTGCACTTTGCTCAATTTTTTTTCAGCTTCTAAAGGTAATTTTATCCATGCAGTAATTTAAGCCTATTATATAGTTCAGGTGTTTGTCTCGTACAAAACAATTATTGGAATAATTTTACTTCTACAAATGCTTTCAGGTTAGATAACCTAAAGTGTGATAGATAACCTTAAGTATGATAAACTTAATAAATCTATAGCTTTAACATACCTAAGGTTATCTAAACTTAAGGAAAAAAAATAAATATATATATACACATATGTGTACAAAATGTGCATGTAGATACATGTGTATCGTGTATGCATGGGGCCAGTGGTGGGGGCAGGCCAGAGGCAACAGGCACTTGCATTTCACCGTGGGGTCAGGTGTTGTTGCCCTGGCAGCCAGGCCTGCCTGGTGGTCACTGCCACAAGGGTGCTCCCTCAGGTGTCCTGCCTCATGACAGGGGCCCAGTTGCCATGGCAAGGCAGACTAACGTTCCCGCCACACTTGAAATGGGCATGGGAAGTGGTCTTGGGCTGTTGCAGTGTTTCCTGCCTCACCAGGAGGGAGGTTGTGGCCTCTTAGCTTTTTTTTAGTGAAGTGATAGAGTGTTTTTTGTCATTTGCAAACAAGTCCAATGGACAGGTCATCTCCTGATAACCTCTGCTGTTTGGGTCATGTTTTAATCAGTTAGGGAAGCAACTTGTTTTAGTGAGAGCTCCCCAACCCTGCAGTTGGTGGGGTATTGGGTTGGCATGCTGCCATCACTGCGCTGAAGCTGAGTGCCTGGTCTCACAGACCCGGGCTGCAGGCGATGTCTGAACCTGTGTTCCTGTCTCCTGCCAGCGCCGAGGAGAAGTTGCTGCAGTGAGATTTGTTACACTCGGACCAAAGAACAGCAGTTTTGCCTTTGCCTGAGGGAGCCTTGTGTCTGCTCTCCCGTCCCTGCTGGCACAGGTTTGTAACCCAGATTTCTGAGCTCTCCATGAAACCACAAGGCACTTCTGGTGGCCCAATAGGGTCCAGGGGGTGCACAGTGTAGAGGGTGCCCTGTAGATGCTGTAACACTGCACGCCATCCTGGGAGTCCTTTGGGCAAAGCCGTCTGAGAAAACTCCACTTCTTGTAAGTTAAGTAATTGCTCACTGTGTCATTGATGTATTGGCAGGATGCTTCCGGCCTCTTATGCCTCTGTATTGGGTCTGGCTGAGATGGAGTTAATTTTCCCCATAGCAGCCCTCAGTGCCGTGCTTTGTATTGGTAGCTAGAAAGGTGCTGATAACACAACAGTGTTTTGGCTACTGTTGAGCAGTGCTCCCACAGCATCAAGGCTGTCTCTCCAGCATTTCCCCTATCACCAGGAGACTGGGGGTGGGCAAGATCTTGGGAGGGGACATAGCCAGGACAGCTGACCCAAATTGACCAAAGGGATATTCCATACCATATGACATCTGCTCAGCAATAAAAGCTAAGAGAAAGGAGGAGGAAGGGAGGGTATTCGTTATTACGCCGTTTGTCTTCTGGAGCAACCACTACATGTACTAAAGCCCTACTTCCCAGGAAGTGTCTAGACATCACCTGTTGATGGAAAGTAGAGAATAAATCTTTTGTTTTCCTTTGCTTCCACACATGGCCTTTGCTTTTGCTTAAATAAACTGCCTTTATCTTGACCCACAAGTTTTTTCCATCTTATTTTCTCCCCCTGCCCCCCGCCCCCACCTCCATCCTGCTGAGGAAGGGAGTGATAGAGCAGCTTGGTTGGCACCTGGCATCCAGCCATGGTCAACCCACCACAGTCCTTTTTGGCACCCAACATGGGGCATGAGGAATTCAAGATAAGGATAGTAACTGTGAGAGGTAACAGGCAAAACATGGACTGAACACAGCTAGAGAGTGAAAAGTAGAATGATCGTGGGGAAATTCTATTGTAATTGTGGTGTAGGGGCGGGCGAGGGGTGGCTTGTGTGTAAATTGTCCATTTTTGTTCCGTGTTGTGATTATGTTATTTTGATTTTGGTGTGGAGAATTCTATGCTGTTCTGTGATGTTGATGTGAGTGAAGTTTGTGAAGATTGTGTGATTAATGTGGATTTTAATGATAATTCTTATATATGTGATTCACAGAGGCAAGGGGTGGAATGTATTGGGTTGGCATGGCAAGATTTTGATAGCAGTGAAGGCTACAGGGGTGGCTTCTGTGAGAAGCTGCTAGAAGCTTCCCCTATGTCCAATAGAGCTAGTGCCAGCTGGCTCCAAGACAGGCCTGCCGCTGGCCAAGGCCAAGGCAATCAGTGACAGTGGTAGCACCTCTGTGATAATATATTTAAGAAGGGGGGAAAAAAATCCCTGCTCAATTGCAGTTGAAGAGAGGAGTGAGAATATGTGAGAGAAACAACTCTGCAGACACTACGGTCAGTGAAGAAGGAGGGGGAGGAGGTGTTCCAGGTGCCGGAGGAAAGATTCCCCTGCAGCCTGTGGTGAAGACCAGGGTGAGTCAGGCTGTCCCCCTGCAGCCCATGGAGGTCCATGGTGGAGCAGATATCCACCTGCAGCCTGTGGAGGACCCCATGCCAGAGCAGGTGGATGCACCTGAAGGAGACTGTGACCCCATGGAGAGCCCATGCTGCAGGAAGCTCCTGGCAGGACCTGTGAATCCGTGGGGAGAGAATCCCACTCTGGAGAGGTTTACTGGCAGGACTTGTGACCCCATGGGGGACCCACACTGGAGCAGTCTGTTCCTGAAGGACTGCACCCCATGTCAAGGACACATGGAAAGGACCCACATTGGAGCAATTCATGGAAGACTGTCTCCTGTGGGAGGGACTCCATGCTGGAGCAGGGGAAGAGTGTGAGGAGGAAGGAGTGGCAGAGACATGTGATGAACTGACTGCAATCCCCATTCCCCGTCCCCCTGCGCTGCTTGGGGGGAGGAGGTAGAGAAAATCAGGAGTAAAGGTAAGCCTGGGAAGAAGGGAGGGGTAGGGGGAGGGTGTTTTTAAGATTTGGTTTTATTTCTCATTATCCTACTCTGATTTGATTGGTAATAAATTAAATTATTTTCCCCAAGTCGAGTCTGTTTTGCCCATGATGGTAATTGCTGAGTGATCTCCCTGTCCTTATCTCACCCCACAAGGCTTTCATCATATTTTCTCTCCCATGTCCAGCTGAGGAAGGGAGCTTTGTTGGGCACCTGGCACCCAGCCAGGGTCAACCCACCACAGCCTCATTTGAGAAAGAGTTTGGCGCTTCCCAGGAAAGCCTAAGAGAATTTGCAGAAGGGAAACTTGGCTCCTGCAGAGCTCTCTGAAGGGGAAAGAAGGAAAGCATCTTGCTGAGGAAGAATTGTTGCAGTTGCCCAGCAAGTTGCATTATTTAAGCTAATAGTGTACTGAAGAAAAGGATGCTAGAGTACTAAGATTTCATCCTTCCTTTTGTGAAGTCATCTTGTCTGTTTTCCAAGGTCTGGACCACAATTTTTGTTTGAAAAGGGACCACCTTTTCAAAGGGACCACCTAAGGTGTGTGTACTCTTTAGCAAAGCTGCTCATGAAGATCTTCTCTGTTTTCTTGTTGGTCCCAAAGGGTGTTCAGATATTTTCTCCCAGTGTACCACAAGTGTTGGCTGAAGTCCTAAGCAGAGTCACAGCTCATAACTGCAAATTGTAAAAGATGAGCTCATTTGTTTGATGGTTCATCAATGATAACTTCTATAGATCAAATTATCACAGACATACTATCAGATATAATTCAGTAATATTTAGTATGCTTGACTTTTTTATTTTTATATAGTTCCAAACTCTTGTGCTGCTCATAATTGCAATTCATGGCGCACTTTGAACCACTGAATGTGCCACATCTTCACTTAACAAATGCAGCACCTTTGTAATTAAAGTGCACATTTTGAAGGCTTGCCAAACTCATTTACTTGTCTTGCTTAAACACTGCTGCTTCAAAAAATGATTAATTGCTACTTGAAAAATGTTCACAATTTCTGTCTTCTAGCTATGATTAATAATGATGACTAATCAGATAATCAGATTTCACTGGTTCTGTAGAAACTTTTCATAAGGTACAATAGCTTGTTCATATCAGACTTTGCTGACTCTTGGGGAAAATGAAATCAAATTAATTGGACTCAACCCACTTTAAAAATTTATTTGTGATACATAAGGGTGCTTAAAAATGTTACATACTCTGCTCTCCACACTGGCTAGGCACCATTTTGTTGGGCTGAGTTCAGACTACTGCACTGACTGTTGCAAACTACTTGTTTAAAAATATTGATCATGAAGGAATATCTTTTTCAGTTTTACACAAAATGGGTGATTACATCAATTTCCAGAAAGGGGTCTAAAAGGAACAAAAGTGAATTTGCTGCAAACAAGCAAATTCTACCACCAATACATAACTATAATTAAAGTATGCCCCTTAAAGTGATTATACAAAAGTCAGCAGTAGCTGTTGGCAGATGGCAAAGCCTGTTTCCTGTGCTGGAGCTATACAAGTAATATAAGTATACAAGTTTTTTTTAGATTCTTAATAAAATATCAACTGATTTTGAAGTCAAGCTGTCGCTTCAGTAGCTGATGAGACCTGGGCGGGGACAGGAGAAATTGCAGGAGATTTAAATACAGTGTAACCAAAACTAATACTCAGTCGTCGAGGCGAGCAGCTCTGGTGCTGGTATGATCAGCAGTGGAGCGCTCTAGTGCGGTCCACAGGGAGGTTTCCTGAACCGGGGAAACCTCAGGGGGAGCCAACAGAGCCGCCAGGAGCCCCCAGGTCACATGACAGCAGCTGATGGGCAGGGCCAGGAGCAATGACGGCCAACTCCCCCCACACGTATAAAAGAAGCCCCTAGGGAGGGCTAGTGACCAGGAGTGCTGCGACCAGGACAGACAAACAAGGCGTGGTTTCAGCAAGGGCGTGGCACGGCAGTTTGTGTAGCAATTAACAGGATGTGCAAAGAGGGTGGAGCATGTCAGCAGGGCCATAGTGCGTCAGCAAGGCCATGGCACGACGCAGGAAGGGTGTTGTAGCTCTGCCAGCTCAACCAGGGAACAATGGTATCCACCTGGCAGAAAGCCATGGCCACTCGAAGCTCTGCACCTGCCATGACTGATGCAGTTTCCCAAACAGCTCCAATGGGAATGTGCTACCACCTAGGTGTCAGGCTGCAGGGTGTGTGCCCTGCTCTTATGCCAGTATCGGATGGCAGTAGTGAGCACACCTGTGGGAGGTGCACCCAGGTAGAGGAACTATTCTGCTTCGTGACAGAGCTCTGGGAGGAGGTGAGTAGGTTGAGGAGTATCAGGGAGTCCGAGAGAGACAGACTACTGGAATCGCACCCTACCTTCCCTGGGACAGGCCTATCAGGCAGACAGGATGCATGATATGGAGGACTCCCTATCCTCTCTCCACCTGGCTGAATGCAGTGACTTAAGGGATAGAGAGGAATGGCAACAAGTTCCTGCATGACTTGCACAGTTTAACCCCAGCTGGCACTGGTGCAGCAGGTGCATCTCCTCTGTGAGTACCACACTTTCCCAGGTGCCCTTGCATAATAGGTATGAGGCTCTGCAAGTGGAACTGAACAATAACGAGGATGACACCATGCTCTGTGATGCAGTTGACATGCTGGAGGGAAGGGATGCCATTCAGAGGGACCTGGACAGGTTTGAGAGGTGGGCCTGTGCAAATCGCATGAAGTTCAACAAGACCAAGTGCAAGGTCCTGCACCTGGGTCATGGCAATCCCAGGCACAAATACAGGTTGGGCAGAGAATGGATTGAGAACAGCCCTGAGGAGAAGGACTTGGGAATATTGGTGGACGAGAAGCTCAACATGAGCAGGCAATGTGCGCTTGCAGCCCAGAAAGCCAACCACATCCTGGGCTGCATGAAAAGAAGTGTGGCCAGCAGGTGGAGGGAGGTGATTCTGCCCCTCTACTCTGCTCTCATGAGACCCCACCCGGAGTACTGCATCCAGCTCTGGAGCCCTCAGCGCAGGGCCATGGCTCCTGTAGTTGATCAAGCTTTATGCACTGGCTCCATAGTTAAGGATGATTGTAGGTAGTTGCGAAGGAGTGGATCAAAGGGAATTGTTTGAATGAACGTCTGTAGCCTAATTATTTGGTCTTCCTGGGACACTAAGACCTTAAATGAACATCTAATCAAGATGTTTCTACAAACAATGCCAATTTGGCAGTGAAAACCCAAGTCCGAGTGTCCTTAACTGAACTGTCTTCATTATAATACTAAAACACACACACACAGGTCAAGAAGACCCTTGCCCAGGTGAAGACACTTCCTCCACACAGGTGCAGTGATTGAAGAGAATGACACAGCAGACATTATAATTATATGTAAATTACTAATCAATCATTGTAGCTGGGAGTGTACTACCTTGTAACTTTTGTGTATAAATATAATGAGGAAACTGGTGTGAGATGTGCTTGATTTGTGGAAATCCCAAGCCTGAATATCTCCCCTGTGTGTGAGAATTGGTTTATTTTACACCAGGCAATGAATCTGCTTTTTGGACAACAGGATGACTCACACAACTGGAGTGCTGCAATGGATAGCTATAAACTCCTCAGAAGGAATAGGCAAGGAAGGATAGGCGGTGGAGTAACCTTGTATGTTTTGACTATCTAGAGATTGATGATGGTGACAATAGGGTTGAGTGCTTATGGGTAAGAATCAGGAGGAGGGCCAACAAGGCAGATATCATGGTGGGAGTCTGTTATAGACCACTAAACAAGGATGAAGAGACAGACAAAATATTCTATAAGCAGCTGGGAGAAGTCTCACCATCACTAGCCCTTGTTCTCATAAGGGGCTTCAACTTACCAGATGCTTGTTGGAAATACAATACAGCAGAGAGGAAACAATCTAGGAGGTTCCTGGAGCGTGTCAAAGATAACTTCCTGACATAGCTGGTGAGGGAGCAAACTAGGAAAGACGCCCCACTGGACCTGTTATTTGCAAACAGAGAAGGACTTTGTGGGTGATGTGATGGTCAGAGGCTGACTTGAGCATAGTGATTGTGAAATGATCAACAAATTGCCAACAAAGGCAAGTGTAGGGTGCTGCACCTGGGGAGAAATAACCCCATGCACCAGTACAGATTGGGGCTGACCTGATGGAGAGCAGCTCTGAGGAAAAAGACCTAGGAGTCCTGGTGGACAGTAGGATGACCATGAGCCAACAATGTGCCCTTGTGGCCAAGAAGGCCAATGGCATCCTGGGGTGCATCAGGAAGAGTGTGACCAGCAGGTCGAGGGAGGTTGTCCTCCCCCTCTACTCTGCCCTGGTGAGGCCCCATCTGGAGTACTGTGTCCAGTTCTGGGCTCCCCAGTTCAAGAAGGACAGGGAACTGCTGGAGAGGGTGCAGCAGAGGGCTACAAATATGATTAGGGGCCCGGAGCATCTCTCTTCTGAGGAAAGGCTGAGGGACTTGGGTCTTTTAAGTCTGGAGAAGAGAAGAATGAGGGGGGAATCTGATCAATACTTATAAATACTTAAAGAGTGGGTGTCAAGAGGATGGTGCCAGTCTTTTTTCAGTGGTGCCCAGGGATAGGACAAGAGGAAATGGGCACAAACTTGAACATAAGAAGTTCCACCTAAACATGAGGAGGAATGTCTTTACTTTGAGGGTGGCAGAGCCCTGGAACAGGCTGCCCAGGGAGGTTTTTTTTTTTTTTTTTTTTTTTTTGGGGGGGGGGGGTTGTTGTTTGGTTTTGTGTGTTGTGTTTTTTTTGTTTGTTTGTGTGGTTTGGTGTTTTTTTTTTTTTTTTTTTTAAGGTGGTTGGACTCGATGATCTCAAAGGTCCCTTCCAACCACTAAGATTCTGTGATTCTGTGATTCTGTGGTGGAGTCTCCTTCTCTGGAGACATTCAAAACACCCATGGACACATTCCTGTGCAACCTGCTCTAGGTGGACCTGCTTTGGCAGGTGTGTTGGACTAGATGATCTCCAATTGTCCCTTACAACCCCATATCATTCTGTGATTCTATGATACAGTTTTTGTTCTTGGAAAAGTAAAGAGAGGGGTCAGCAGAACTGCTGCCTTGGACTTCCGGAGGGTGGACTTTGGTCTATTCAGGAGCCTGGTTGACAGAGTCCCTTGGGAAACAGCCCTGATGGGAAAAGGAGTCCATAAAGACTGGACATTCTTCCAGAAGGAAATCTTAAATGTGCAGAAGCAGGCCATCCCCGTGTGCTGAAAGACGAGCTGGCATGAAAAAAGACTGGCCGGGCTGAACAGGGAGCTTTGACTGGAACTCAGGGGAAAAAATAGAGTTTATGACCTTCTGAAGAAGGGGCAGAAAACTCAGGAGGACTACAAGGAGGCCATGAGGTTATGCAGGGTGAAAATTAGAAGGGCCAAAGCCCA
Organism: Numenius arquata; assembly: GCF_964106895.1. Classification (NCBI taxonomy): domain Eukaryota; kingdom Metazoa; phylum Chordata; class Aves; order Charadriiformes; family Scolopacidae; genus Numenius; species Numenius arquata. The sequence goes on along the minus strand of NC_133615.1, from coordinate 22,518,948 downwards.
ACTAGAACTTAATCAGGCTTCTGCCGTAAAAGACAACAAATAGTGTTTCTATAAATACATGAGCAGCAAAACAGGGCTAAGGAAAATCTCCATCATTCATTGAATACGGGGGGAAAAATAGTGACAAAGGATGAGGTGCTTAATGCCTTCTTTGCCGCGGTCTTTAACAGTAAGACCAGTTGTTCTCCAGGTACCCAGCCCCCTGAACTGGAAGACAGGGTTGGGGAGCAGAATGAAGCCCACCATAAACCAAGGGGAGATGGTTAGTGACCTGCTACACCACTTCGAGACACACACAAGTCTATGGGGCCAGATGAGATCCACCTAAGGGAGCTGGCAGAAGTGCTCACCTAACCATTTTCCACCATTTATCAGCAGTCCTGGCTAACCGGGGCGGTCCCAGTTGACTGGAGGTCAGCAAATGTGATGCCCATCTACAAGAAGAGGTTGGTGCTGGTCTCTTCTCACAGGTAATTAGCAATAGAACAAGAGGGAATGGCCTCAAGCTGCAACAGGGTAGGTTTAGACTGGATATTAGGAAGCAATTCTTCACAGAAAGAGTGGTCAGAAACTGGAATAGGCTGCCCAGGGAGGTGGTGGAGTCACCATCCCTGAATGTGTTTAAGAGTCGTTTAGTTGTGGTGTTGGGGGATATGGTGTAGGGGAGAACTTTGTAGAGTGGGGTTGATGGTTGGACTCGATGATCCCAAGGGTCTTTTCCAACCTGAATGATTCTATGATTATATTCTATGATTCTAAGAAGAAGAGTTGGAAGGAGGATTTGGGGAACTAGAGGCCTGTCAATCTGACCTCAGTGCTGTGGAAGGTTATGGAGCAGATCATCTTGAGCATGATCACCCAGCACATGCAGGACAACCAGGTGATCAGGCCCAGTCAGCATAGGTCTATGAAAGGCAGGGCCTGCTTGACTAACCTGATCTCCTTCTATGACAAGGCGACCCGCTTGCTGTATGAGAGAAAGACTGTGTATGTTGTCTACCTAGACATTAGTTGTTATGGTCTGAGAAACCCATAATAATTTATTGCCATTTAGACAATTATTTTATCACCTGATGACCCCTCCTCACCCGGAAAGGGGAATTGGGGAAAGCAAGGAAACATGAGGGTTGAAATGTAAATAGATTTAATAGGACAAGACTAAATAATTAACAATAATACTAAAGAACCAGTATTGATCCCAATACTAATAAAAAATATACGAGGATTATACCACGCGGAGAGTGGCAGCAGTGAGTGCTGTGGCTTTAAATTTGATTTAGATCGAGATGGAGAGGGGGCTTAATCTCGCGAGGGAGCCGAGAGGCTGACGTGGCTGGGGGCAGGCTGGGCAAGCCGAGGCAAATTTAAAAGCGGCTACAGCCACAACAGGTTCAGAGCGCGTGCCGGGTGCACGTGAGCGCAAGGGCAAGTACATTAGCACACAGGCGCACGTGCGCAGAGCGTGTGGGGCTCGTGCACAGGAGAAAGAGGGAGAGTCTGAGGGCGAATGGTCCATTCAGGCTCAGGAGAGGAAATGGCAATGAAACGCCCTAAAGCCCATGTGAAGAAGAATGTGGGAACTCAGACTGAGCTCCCACGCCAGGACGCGGCCGTACAGGGCCCTGGCTGCACCGAATGCCTGAGCCTGGCTGTGGTACCACAGGGACACAGAGACACCCATTGTGTGCGATGTGAGCAGATAAACGACCTGCTCAGGCAGGTGGTGGAACTGAGAGAAGAGGTGGAAAGGTTAAGAAGCATTAGAGAATGCGAAAGTGAAATAGACTGGTGGAGCTGTACCCTGAGGCAAAGGCAGCAAGAAGAGGCTCTAATAAAAGTAGATGATCCCCTCCCACCCTGTCACCAGGCAGAGAGAGGGGACTTAATAGAAAGGGGGGAATGGAGGCTGGTCCTTCCTCGGAGAGGCAAGCGGAACCCCCAACAGCCTCCCTCACCTTCCCAATTACATCTGCATAATAGGTTTGGAGTTCTGGATTTTGGGGATGAGGTAAACGAGAACGAAGAGGACGATCTACCCAGTGAGGCACCCAGGACTAGTCACCCACCCCCACGCCTCAGGACCTCATCAACCAAGAAAAAAAGAAAGGTGATTGTAATAGGTGATTCCCTTCTGAGTGAAACAGAGGGCCCAATCTGTAGACCAGACCCGTCCCACAGGGAAGTCACCTGCCTCCCTGGGGCCAGGATTAAGGATATACAGAGGGAAATTCACTCCCTGGTTCAGCCCTCAGATTATTACCCACTACTGATATTTCAAGTAGGCAATGATGAGGTAGCCACCAGAAGCCTAAAGGCAATGAAAAGGGACTTCAGAGTGCTGGGACGACTGGTCAAGGGATCAGGAGCACAAGTGGTGTTCTCTTCTATCCCACCAGTCACAGGGATGGATGGGGGGATAAATAGGAAGAATCAAAAGATCAACTCATGGCTGAAAGACTGGTGTAAACGGCAGGACATTGGATTCTTTGATCACGGGCAGATCTACAGCTCACCAGGCATGCTGGCAGCAGGTGGGGGAAGCCTAACCCAAAGGGGAAAAAGGATATTGGGACAAGAATTAGCAGGGCTCATTGAGAGAGCTTTAAACTAGATTTGAAGGGGGACGGGGTTGGAACCAGGGTTACTAAAGTGGTGCCCGGGAGTAGCGTGCCAGTGCTAGTAGGTAAAGGTGCCAGCAAGGCCTTGCAGCCTGTTGTGGCAGTTGATGAGGGAGAGAAGGACACATGTGGCAGTGAAGACATGAGTAGTGATAAGATGGTAACTGCAGAAATGTCTGCACGTGAACAGGTGGGAATTAGTGCTTGCCCTCCCAGAAAAATAGTGGGACGATTAGCCCAGCTGAAGTGTATCTACATGAATGCACGCAGCATGGGTAACAAACAGGAGGAGCTGGAGGCCACTGTACAGCAGGAAAACTATGATCTAGTTGCCATCACAGAAACGTGATGGGAGGACTCGCATAACTGGAGTGCTGTGATTGATGGTTACCAACTTTTCAGAAGGGACAGGCAAGGAAAGAGAGGTGGTGGGGTGGCCCTTTATGTTAAGAGCAGTATTGTATGCCTCGAACTTAGCAATATGCACGATGACAGCGTTGAGTGTCTATGGATAAGAATTAAGGGGAAGACCAATAAGGCAGACATCGTGGTGGGAATTTGTTATAGACCCCCAAACCAGGATATAAAGGCAGATGAAATATTCTATAAGCAGCTGGCAAAGGCCTCACGATCACTCCCCCTTGTACTCATGGGGGACTTCAACTTCCCAGATATCTGCTGGAAATATAACACAGCAGAGAGGCAACAGTCCTGGAGATTCTTAGAGTGCATGGACGACAACTTCCTAACGCAGCTGGTGAGAGAACCGACTAGGGAAAGGGCCCTACTGGACCTGCTGATAGTTAAGTCAGAAGGTCTTGTGGGGGATGTAAACGTTGGAGGTCGTCTTGGACAGAGTGATCATGAAATGATACAATTTTCAATTCTTGCTGAAGCAAGGAGGGGGGCCAGCAAAACTGCCACCTTGGACTTCCGAAGGGCAGACTTTGGCCTCTTCAGGAGCATGGTTGAAAGTGTCCCTTGGGAGACAGTCCTGAAGGGCAAAGGTGCCCAGGAAGGCTGGTCGTACTTCAAGGAGGCACTCTTAAAAACCCAGGAAAGAGCCATACCCAAATCCCAAAAAACAAGCAGGAAGGGAAGAAGACCAGCCTGGCTAAATAGAGAGCTTTGGCTGGAGCTCAGGAACAAAAAGAAGGTTTATGATCTTTGGAAAAGGGGCCTGGCAGGCAAGGAGAAACACCAGGAAGCGGTGAAGATATGCAGGGGGAAAATTAGAAGGGCCAAGGCTCAAGCTGAGCTCATCTTGGCCACTACAGTTAAGAACAACAAAAAGGGCTTTTTCCAGTATGTAAACAGAAAAAGGAAGATTAGGGATAATGTGGGCCCACTGAGGAATGAGATGGGCACCCTAGTGGTGGAAGACACGGAGAAAGCAGAGTTGCTGAATGCCTTCTTTTCTTCACTCTTCACTGCTAAGGCTGCCCCTCATGAATCTCTGGCCTTGGAGGCAAGGGGGAGGGTATGGAGAGAGGAAGTTTTTCCTCCAGTAGAGGAGGACCAGGTTCGGGACCACTTGGCCAAACTGGACATTCATAAGTCCATGGGCCCTGATGGGATGCACCGGCGAGTGCTGAGAGAGCTGGCAGATGTTATCGCTGGGCCACTCTCCATCATCTTTGAAAGGTCATGGAGAACAGGAGAGGTGCCTGAAGACTGGCGGAAGGCCAACATCACTCCAGTCTTCAAAAAGGGCAAGAAGGAGGACCCAGGGAACTACAGACCAGTTAGTCTCACCTCCGTCCCTGGGAAGGTAATGGAGAGACTCATTCTAGATGTCATCTCCAAACAAGTTGAAGAGCGGGGGGTTATTGGAAGTGGGCAACATGGGTTTACCAAGGGTAAATCATGTTTGACCAATCTGATAGCTTTCTACGATGCTATAACTGGTTGGTTGGATGAGGGGAGGGCAGCAGATGTCATCTACCTTGACTTCAGCAAGGCTTTTGACACAGTCTCCCATAGCATCCTCATTGGGAAACTAAGGAAGTGTGGGCTGGATGAGGGGACAGTGAGGTGGATTGAGAACTGGCTGTGTGACAGGACCCAAAGGGTAATGATTAATGGAGCAGGTTCAAGCTGGAGGCCTGTAACCGGTGGTGTCCCCCAGGGGTCAATACTTGGTCCAGTCCTGTTCAACATATTCATCAGTGACCTGGACGAGGGGACAGAGTGTATCCTCAGCAAGTTTGCTGATGATACCAAACTGGGAGGGGTGGCTGACACCCCGGAGGGCCGTGCTGCCATCCAGCGAGACCTGGACAGGCTGGAGAGCTGGGCAAGGAAGAATCTCATGAGGTTCAACAGGGAAAAGTGTAGGGTCCTGCACCTGGGGAAGAAGAATGTTAGGTACCAATACAGGTTAGGTGTGGACCTGCTGGAGTCAACTTCTGAAGAGAAAGATCTGGGGGTCCTGGTAGACAGCAAAATGACAATGAGCAAGCAGTGTGCTCTTGTGTCCAGGAAGGCCAATGGAATCCTGGGCTGCATAGGGAAAAGTGTGGCTAGTAGGTCGAGGGAAGTCATTCTCCCCCTCTCCTCTGCACTGGTGAGGCCACAACTGGAATACTGCATCCAGTTCTGGGCTCCCCAATTCAAGAGGGATAGGGAACTACTGGAAAGAGTCCAGCGAAGGGCAACGAAGATGATTCAAGGATTGGAGCATCTCCCTTATGAAGAAAGGCTGAGAGAGCTGGGACTCTTTAGCCTGGAGAAGAGAAGGCTGAGGGGAGACCTTATCAATGCTTATAAGTATCTGAAGGGTGGGTTGAAGGAGGAGGGAGCCAGACTCTTTTCAGTGGTTGCCAGTGAGAGGATGAGGGGCAACGGGCACAAGCTGGAACATAGGAGGTTCCACTCAAATATGAGAAGAAACTTCTTTACGGTGAGGGTGACAGAGCCCTGGAACAGGCTGCCCAGGGAGGTTGTGGAGTCCCCTTCTTTGGAGATTTTTCAAGACCCACCTGGATGCAGTCCTGAGTAACATGCTCTGACATGCTCTGGGCAATCCTGCTTCGGCAGGGGAGTTGGACTAGATGATCTTTATGGTCCCTTCCAACTCTAAAAATTCAGTGAAATTCAGTGAAATACTCAGCCAATTATATCAGTAGGAAGCTGTGCACTCCCAGCAGTGGACAGCAAATGTTGGACATCACGAACACTACGACTTTGGGAGGAAGGGAAGGCTTCAGGGGTCTGGCACCGGGGTAAGAAGTTTGCTGGACTGCCACCATCAAGGGAGAGAGAGAGCTACGCAGCAAACTTTTCTAATTTATATTGAATGTGACGTTCATGGTATGAAATAATCCTGTTGGCCAGCTTGGGTCAAGTGCCCAGGTCTTGCTCCTCCTCATCCCTGCACCTGGCAAGGCTCGAAAACACCCAGTTCAGCCACCCAATTTTTAAACATCAGACAGGTGTGCAAAGAAACACATGGGCATAAGCTGTGCATGCAGCAAAACATTTTCATCTTGTTCAGCTGCTGAAATGCTCTGCTTTGTATTTTCCCACTCTCTGTACTACTAGAAGTTGCTTTTTGTTTTACTACATCTGTAGCAAACGTCTTCTGGTGCGTGTGAGAAACACCGGCTCACACAAAATTTTAAAGAGGATGAAGTCACTGGAGCAAAGGTTTATTGTACGAAGCAGCGCTGAATCGGGTGCATCTCAAAGTAGAGGCACACACATCTTTAGTTTTTTAGATATTTTATACCTTTCTTTCCCGGCCGCCTGAATACCTGTCTCTCTTCTCATTGGCTGAGAAGTTGGAGCTCACATTCTTCCCGACCGTCTAAAGACACAAACCTTTAATTAACAATACATTGTTTCACAGTCTCTGCTAATATCTACTGTCTAATGTTAGTAGTTACAAACATCCTGGTGGTCATCTTCTTGATCTAGTGTCCATATCCTTCTTTTCTTCAGTCACCCCCCAGGTGGCCTTTATCCACTTATCACCTTCCACCGTCCTTTGTTTGCTTATCAGTCTACCATCAATTCGGTTCTCCTTACCTAAATGGCTTCTTGTAAACCAGAGTCTCTGGGCCATTCCAGGGTACTTGTAAGGATTAGTTAGATGCTATAACCGAGCACACAAATAGAAATATACCAAGTAGCTGAAGCAAAATTCAGCTCATTTCTCACAATCCACCCCCTTTTTATTTATTACATTTTTGCTGAAGCTTATTATCTTCTTCCCATTTATTCAACAATAACTGTAATCTTTCATTTTGTTCTTCTTTTCGGTGATCTCTTTTTCTTAAGACCATTATCCTCTGTGATGTAGCACCTTGATTCACAGCATCCACATTCGATAGACTGGTCACTTGCATTCCTTCTACCACTCTAGAAATTAATCCCACTGCACAAGGAATAAAACAAGGTATGAACAGCAGTCCAGCAAGAGCACATAATAGAATGAAGCCTACCTTCTTCCACCAAGATATTCCAAAAAAATCATTCCACCAGTTGACATTCATCATAGATTTCCACCTTTGCACTGGGACGTGTGCTAGTTTTCTGATGTTTGCTGCTATATCTCTTACAGCTTGTCCGTTGTCATCAATATGAAGACAACACTCTGATGTGTTAAATTTGCCACATACCCCCCCCTCTTCTGCTAATAGGTAGTCTAGTGCCAGTCTATTTTGGTATATGGCAGTTCGCATCTGTGTTTGTTGGACTGCTATTAAGTCTAAGGCTGAGGCTGTCTCATTGGTAATTATTTCAAGCGCTGCTTGCAACCTAATTATTCTATTGAGCATATAAACAGGTGTTCGATATCCCCAGCTACCATCTTGTGCCCATGTTGCTGGTCCATATGTTTCTATTATGCGTTGTGGGGGCCATTCATCCTGCCCCCAATTCTGAGTTCCTCCCATTTCGATCGTTGTTCGTTTCTTTCTCCTCAATTCATCATATAGCCGGACCCCCAGCCCAGCTGCCTGTGTATCAGACAGCAAGAAAAAGAAAGGCATTACATATCCAACATAACAGACTCCTGACCAGTTTGGAGGTAATCTTCGGTAAGCATGTTTCCCACAAATCCAATAATGGCCCTCTAAGGCCCAAGCCCCGTTGGCAAAGGGACCGTCCCATGTTTCATCATCTTGTGGTGTTTCATAGTATAGCGGATCTTCTGTGCCCCATGGTCCTCCTGAGGCGTTTAAATCCCCATTGGAGTCACAATAGTCACATTCAAAGGCCTCTGCATCCGGATGCCATTTACAGTTACATCCTCCCTCTCTTATCGTTCGGTTTGTAGCTGACCAGAACTTTGTGAAATATGTTCTGGTCCCATTTGAATTTTGCCAAGCCCATTGATAGACTCTTATTACATGGTTTTTGCTGGTAGTATTGTCCCGCTGACAAGCCAGGAACAGAGAATCTTTAAAACCCCCCTTTTTGCCAATCTCTCTTGCCGCTGCCCTGCAACCAGCATGCCAAGGTTCATGGAAGGAACATCTTACCCAGGTGCCATCTCTAAGCTTAATGTGTGTTTGGTTCCATCTTCCTTGGTACCTCCGGCAATTATAAGGAATACACAGTGAGTCATAACAATCCATTCCTGGTGATAATGTCCACTCACATTCACTTTTCCCTAAATATTTCCCTCCCGATCTGGTTCTGTTCAGGCAATAATTCCCTTTTCCTGGGTACAATATTTTCCATGCAGCTCCCTCTTCTGCCCAGACCTTTGTTCCATGGCGTACTGTACTTAAGCTACTCACCAGCCACTTAGGCTGCACAGGCCGGGCTACCCATGGCCATTCTTCAGATCCCCTCGGGCTTCCACATACCCAACAATTACTCAAATTAAAGCTTTTTGCTATTTCATTCCTTAATGTTACAAATTGGTTATCTTCCATTTGACTGTAACACAGAGGGATGGTCACAAGGTTCATTAGTATGGTAGCATAAAACCTGCCAAGGTCTGGCACAGCCTTCCCTCCCATCTCTCAACGCCTACTGGATTGCAGCCAGCAGCGGAGACCGCTCACAGAAGAGGAGTGAGGAGACTGACCCAGTCTTGCCCTTGGCTTTAGTTTTTAGAACCTTTGCTGGTAACCTCCCCAGGTATTACACTTTTATTTCATTAATCTCGATTTTACCAATTCTGTCTTTTAAGAGTCAATTTCAGTGGATCACTTCCCTGGGTTACTGTCCACTCTCCAGGAGGTGGGGCTATTGGTCCTTTTACCCGTGTAGCATGTGTCCACCCCTTTTCCTTAGTTCGCACAGCTGCTTCTGTTGTCAGGAGTACCAGGAAAGGTCCTTCCCACGCTGGAGTCAGAGTATCCTCTTGCCAGGACTTCACTAGTACCCAGTCTCCAGGCTGTATCTGGTGTAGTTTGAAATCCAGTGGAGCCGTCTGAGGCAGCAATCCACGCTGTCTCAAATCTGTAAGAGATTGGGCTAACCCCCACAGGTAATTTTTAAGAACGACATCATTAATTTCAGGAATTGGCACACCTTCTTCCCTTCCCAGATATGGAAGTCCGAATAGCATTTCATAGGGAGATACTCCTAAATCCTTCCTTGGAGCAGTCCTAATTCTCAACAGGGCTAGGGGCAGGCATTTGGTCCAGGGCAACTTAGTCTCTATTACCAGCTTGGTGATATGTGTTTTGAGAGTTGCATTCATCCTCTCAACTCTACCAGAGCTTTGAGGATGCCAGGGAGTGTGGAAGTCCCACTGAATTCCCAGAGCTGTGCATACCAGCTGCAATACCCTAGCAGTGAAATGGGTTCCCCTATCAGAATCTACCCTTTCTATTATTCCTCCCATCCGGGAGAACCCATTTCCCTTCCTGGGTTTTTACACCAGTATCCAAGGAGGCCCAAAAACTTTCTTATTTCTTTCTTACTCCTTGGAATTGGAGTTGTTACAATACCAGAAATTCGTTCTGGGTTTATTCTCCTTTTCCCTTCGCTGATCACATGCCCGAGGTGCCTCACCTCCTTTTTTTTTACAAACTGCAACTTAGTTTCTGAGACTCGGAGCCCTTTTTCTCCCAAGTAGTTAAGTAATTTGATGGTTGCAGATCGAACCTCCATCTCCTCTTCCCCCGATATTAGTAAATCATCTACATACTGAAGCAGCTTGATCCCTGGGGAAAATGAAATTTCCTCAAGTATTTGTTCCAACACTTGCCCAAAAAGGTTGGGAGATTCTGTAAACCCCTGTGGTAACGTGGTCCAGCGGAATTGCTGCCTCCTCCCTGTTACCGGGTCCTCCCATTCAAAGGCAAACATGTCCCGACTTTCCACCGCCAAGGGACAGGTCCAAAAAGCATCTTTAAGGTCTACTACACTGAACCACTTGTGTTCATGAGGTATTTTGCTTAGCAATGTATAAGGATTGGGTATTACCGGGTGACGTGTCTGAACAATTTTATTCAGCTCCCTTAAATCTTGCACTAATCTCCAACTCCCATCCGACTTTCTGACGGGTAAAATAGGTGTATTATAAGGAGACATGCAGGGCTCTAAGAGACCATCTTTCAACAATCCCTCAATTACAGGTTGGAGCCCCTTCCTCCCTTCTAGAGATATAGGATATTGTTTTACACGCACAGGCTGACTTTCTTTCTTTAATTCCACTTTGAGGGGGGGTATGTCCAGTCCTCCCCGGTTTCCCTCCGCCACCCAGACTATTGGATTAATCACTTTTTCATCCTCTGTGGTCAACTTATAAAGCTGCACCATCATCCTATCATCTTTTGGAACTATTCCGATCCCTAACAATATCTGTAAATCCCTCCCCAATAAGTTCGCTCCTACTTCAGGTATCACTACTAAGTCCATTTTTACTTCTCGGTTATTCCCTTGTATAGTTACTTGCTCTACAATAGGGACTGAAAACTCTTCCCCTTTTATCCCAACCACGTTCGTCGTAAGTTCCCCAATTTCATATCCCTGTGGGATTTTGGTTATACTTGTTCTTTCTGCTCCTGTGTCCACTAGGAATACATATTCCTCCTTCTGGGGTCTTAATTTTAAATTTATCAAGGGCTCAATGTGATGGTTCGACCCCAGAAGGTAGAGCCCCTGACACCCCTATTCTAAAGAATAATCATCCCGCTCCATTACTCGAAACACTCCGTTTTCCTTCTGCCTCATCGGACAATCCCTCTTAAAGTGCCCCTCTCTCCCACAATGAAAACACCTTCTAGGACCTACTTGCCACCCATGAGGGTTCCCCCTCCCAGCCGGTTGAACCTTATATTCTCTGCGCTCACGCTGTGGCCCGCGGCTGGGACCTCTGCCACGTTCACACCACCTCTCTCTCTCTCTCTCTCTCCCTCTCTCAGGCTGCCGCCCTGTTACTTGTTCCACTGCTGCCACCATCAACTTAGCTTTAGCTTTCTGCTTCTCATCATCTCTCCTGACATACACTTTCTGAGCCTCTCGCAACAATTCATTCAAGCTCCGATCATGCCAGTCTTCCAGTTTCTCTAACTTCTTCTTTATATCAGGCCACGCCTTAGTGACAAAATTAACCTTCAACAACTCTCGCCCCACATCATTCTCGGGATCTATTCCTGAGTATTGTTGTATATTTCTCCTTAACCTTTCCAGCCAATCTGTAGGAGATTCATCTTTTTGTTGTGTGCTTTCAAAGGCTTTATCAAAATTCTGTCCTTTTGGGACTGCCTCTTTTATTCCCCTGATTACTAATCTTCTGTAATCAGACATATTATTCCTCCCCTCCGCATTATTCTGATCCCAGGCAGGCCTGGTCACAGGGAATTTCTGTTCCCCTAGGACTCCCCCAGGGATATCGGGAGGATTTTCTCGCTCCCAAATTCTAATACCCGCAGCCCGGATCGTTTGTCTTTCTTCCGGTGTGAACAGGGCTCCTAAAATGAACTGCATTTCATCCCAAGTGTAAAGATTAGGGCCCAGAAACTGGTCGAGCTGCTCTGACAACCCTAAAGGGTCCTCTAATAACTTTTTCATCTCTTTCTTAAATTCCCGCACCTCGGTGCTAGTCGGAGGTACATTCACAAAGCCCACCCCCCCCGGGGCTCCCGGCATGGGTACCTCTCTTAAAGGGAACATACCCTCCTTATGTTCCCCTTTACAAGACGGCAAAGGAAAATTCCGAACATCCCTTACTATCTGATCTGATTCAGTGACCCGGGTTCTCCGAGTCTCCCCGAGCAGAGGGGCACCCGGTCTCACAGAGTCCCCCCCTTCCTGTTCATTATCCTCCTCCTCCCCCTCCCCCAATCTTCTTCTGTTTCGTCGAATTCAGGGTTGTATGGGGGTGGCAAATGATCCGGAGGTTCCCAACTTTCTTCTCTCTTCTTAATCTTCTTTCCCCCAAGGTCTTTTGTCATGAATAAGGAGTGAGACCTCCTCCAACATGAAGCATATTCAATTTCTTCTTGGTTTACTGGAGTCTTACTACATACGTAGAGATTCAAAGCCTGGCACAACCAATTCTCCATTGACCCGAACTGCGGCCAGTACAGTGGGTCAGATCTAATAGGTTCTTTCACCCACTCAAACATACAGTACTGTATCATTGTTTTTTTTTTTATCTTTTCCCCGGGTGCAACCCTGCCCCCACTTCCCGAGCATCACCCCTAAAGGACTGTCGGGTGGAATGCTCGCACCAGGACTTTCAAGTCCTTGATTCTTTATAGCCTTCTCTCTGCTAGGCCTATTTCCCATTTTACTTTCCCGTGGGACTTTTTCACCTGGAACCGTTTCGCTTCGCCCCTTCACTGGCCGGTCTCCTCGCGGAGAAACGGAACCGCAGTTAGAAGGGCTCCACACTCGCTCCGCAGACAATTCTGCGTCTCACACACACGATCCCAATCCCACTATCCCAGCCACCCGAGTAGTACTTAACAGTCAATTTTCTTACCTGGGTCCCGTGCACAGAAATTATCGGCTGCCGCGCGTAACTCAATCCCGTTAACTCAATTCTTCCTTTCCCCTCCTTTGCTCCGGGAGTCCTCTGTCCGGATAGGACCCGCTGCCCCTCACGGGATGAGACAGTGGGTTGGAGACCACTGAAATCAGCGGGGCGCGCCATCCCCTCTTCGCTGTCTCGCCTCGCAGGAACAGGAGTGCTGGATCCCGGATGAGCCCCCAAATTGTGAGAAACACCGGCTCACACTTAAAATTTTAAAGAGGACGAAGTCACTGGAGCAAAGGTTTATTGTACGAAGCAGCGCTGAATCGGGTGCATCTCAAAGTAGAGGCACACCCATCTTTAGTTTTTTAGATATTTTATACCTTTCTTTCCCAGCCGCCTGAATACCTGTCTCTCTTCTCATTGGCTGAGAAGTTGGAGCTCACATTCTTCCCGACCGTCTAAAGACACAAACCTTTAATTAACAATACATTGTTTCACAGTCTCTGCTAATATCTACTGTCTAATGTTAGTAGTTACAAACATCCTGGTGGTCATCTTCTTGATCTAGTGTCCATATCCTTCTTTTCTTCAGTCACCCCCCAGGTGGCCTTTATCCACTTATCACCTTCCACCGTCCTTTGTTTGCTTATCAGTCTACCATCAATTCGGTTCTCCTTACCTAAATGGCTTCTTGTAAACCAGAGTCTCTGGGCCATTCCAGGGTACTTGTAAGGATTAGTTAGATGCTATAACCGAGCACACAAATAGAAATATACCAAGTAGCTGAAGCAAAATTCAGCTCATTTCTCACATGCGCTAGCACTTTTGTTTTTCCATTTTTAAATACATAGATGATATCTTTGTATGCAGGCCCCAGGCACTCTGGTCAGGGATAAAACAGGCAGGAGACTGATTAATCCAATAGCTCTGTGTGTGTGGTGGTGCAATGCCCCCACTCCCCCACCCCATCCTTCAGGCCACTCAGTACTCGGTGTGATCTCCCTCCCAGCCTGGGCCACAGAACAACACAATGGACCAGAATGTAACATAATGGTCTACAATGAAAGAAAGAAAAGGTAGAGAGCAACAGACCAAGAACACAATAGTATGCCTGATCCCCATTGCTCCAAGCACTTGGAGATAATAACTATAATAGATCACTCCTGACACTGTATGGACTGTGGCCACAGAAGGGGGGATACCAGGACTCCAAGATCTAGCAAGCTCTGAGATTGCAAAACCATCATCTGAGTTGTGCTGGAGTGGAAAAGTACCTGACGAAAGTCAATTGTCTCGGATCCTATAAGTAGCGATTCTAGTAAAGGCCCTTTGAGCTCTTCTGGATTGCAGCGGCTTGTGGCCAGTAACTCCCCTGAGTTGAGATACCTCTCAGGCTGACACCTCGAGGTCATGGCAAGAGAAGACCTTCTCAAGCCCCAATGTTGAGGAACACTGATGCATCATGAGTATTTACCCTAAATCCGAGAAAGAGAAATATTAACTATAGGCTAGTCTCTCTCTCTCTCTCATCCACCTCTCCACCTGTATGTTGTGAGATACACATTAGTTTTATGGATGTGGATGCTCTTCTGTCCATCTGTTAATGTGTAGGACCTAAAAGTGGCACCTTTCGGCTCGCTAGGATTACCCTCTATTAAGAAATTCCCGATCGGAGACCTGTATGCATGTGTATGTGAGTGTGCATGCACGCTTATCTGCTTTGCTTAGAGAGATATATATAAGCATTAATTTGTGATTTGTGCCTTTACTCATACATATATGTATTGATTTGGGATACCTTCTAGTAAGTTAGTGTGAATCTTGCCATCTTTGAATCTATAATTAAGTTGCTGTTCAATGTGACAGAAGGGAAAAGGACTTCACTGAGAGGGTCAAATTCACAATTTATTTGGACTTCACTCACAGGTCCACTGTTGCAGATTCTATGGATACAATGGAGAATACACTATTACAACCTACAAGTGATCCCGAAAAGTAACAACACAAACCACAAGTGCACTAGATATTAATACCTTAAAAGAGTGCACAAATCACGATCTTAATAGCATGCCATATACCATACGTATGTTTCTTAATCACTTACCCTCTCTCTCAGGTAAAGTCGCTCAGTCCCTGGGAAGTTACCCTATACAGCTTCCTGGACAAGGGAGGGGGATGAATCTCCTACAGGCCAGCTGTATCGTTGGAAGATTCCCCATTTTTCTCCTCAAACCTTGCGGTTTATATTTCCTGATTCGGTGGGGGTGCAGGATTGTGCCTGAGTGGATTACACTATCTGGGATATTTACCTCTGGTGGTGCGATGGCCAAGTCTCTGTTGCCAATTTTGTGATGTCTAGCACTCAAAGTCATGGGAATAGTGGTGGGATGGGACTCAGGGCATTTTGTTTGTTAAGGGACTAATCGAGGCTCCAGTCGGCTTTTGGTTCTTATTGTGATGCAATCTTGAGACAACCCCGGGCTGAGCCGTTTTTGCAGCTCCCCCCAAGTTATCTCTGCATAGATAAGGATCTGTCAAGGCAGAGACAAAGCTGAGTCGATGACAACTCCCTGCATCTCTGCTCTGAAACCATTTGGCTGGGTGCTCCCATACATACGGGAAGCTGAAAAAGTCCTTGACTGCATTACCTAGCAACAATTAAAACAATATGTGTTATCAACAATATTCTCATACTAAATCCAAAACACAGCAGCTACTAGGAAGAAAATTAATTCTATCCCAGCTGAAACCAGGACAGTATCCACCCCTCATTCTATACCATCTATGTCATGCCCAAGTTTCACATTGAATAATCTCCGTCCTGACGTGCGGAAAGCAGACTCCACAACCTGTGAGGTTGTAAAGTAGGTATGTTTATTCGGCGCCGGGCAGCACAGGGGGTCGCCCCACCACAATCGTGCGCACCCACCACGGCAGTTAGCTTAGGATTTATACAATCAGATCTTACATATTCAAGGGGCGACTAATTGCATATAATACTGACCAATTTATGGTTTTGGGAATGGCCCTCTCCATTCCTTTTGAAATCCACCCCTGGTATGCCTGCAATTTTCTATATCCACAGACCTGTTTGCATCCCATTTGAAGGGGAATGTATTCTTTAACATCTCCTCCCGTAGTTTTATAATGATTCTAATAATAACTGTAAAATGTTTGGTTACACTTACCGGATCATTCCTGTAATCCTTGGCAACCCTTTTCCATGCCTCTAAATCGGTGATGGAAAAAGGTACCTTGATTAGCATTATCCTGCCATCCGGCCCTACCACCTCTTGGAGAAGTGCCTGTAAGACTGTTAGGGTAGACTTTTTCTAGTACGGGAGGATACAGGGCTGTCCGGGGGAGTGGAGGTTCCGTCCGAGTCCACATCCTGTTCCTGTGATCGAGGGGGAGGCTTAAGCAAATCAGTTAGATCTTGTTCTGATGCCCGGTGGATTTTATTTACTCTAGTGCACCTTTGTCCAATACTACATGCCGAGCAACACCGCCTCAGTTTACCTTTAAGTTCTTTGTTATTTTCCCGCTCGAGGGCGAGCACCATAGGGTCCTGTGGCGGCACCATTCCACAGTCCCTTTGCCACTCCGGATGATTTCGGAGGGTGAAAAACATGTCTGCATATGATACTTCATCCCATTTTCCTTCCCTCCTTAAAAACAACATTAATTGCAGGATGGTGTTATAATTGATTGACCCATAAAGTGGCCACTTAGCTCCATCTTCCAGCTTATAAATCGGCCACCATTGACTGCAATATTTAATGAGAGTCATCTTATTCTCTGTACCCCCGGTTCCAACAATGTCCCTCCAGTGTGTCAATATACAACCAAGGGGGCTTTTCTTTAAAATACCTTTATTCTGAGTGTTACCCATCTCTCCAGATTGCTTCTTGTTAGCTATTGTGCTTCGTTTTAATTTCCACGTGAACCTTTCCTCACAGGTCCTTACAGTCTTCTCCCAATCTTCTTCCCAAACGTCCCAGTCTTCTGGGATTAAAGTTTTCTTCCCACATATAAACTTTACTATTTCGGACTCTTGATGGGCCCTTTCCCAATCATAAAACCGTGGGATTAGAGGAGAGCATTTGGGACACTCAGCTCTCCGCCTCCTAGATAAACAATACCAAATTTTCTCACAAGATTTACATTTCAACAGGACCCGAGCCGAATGCCAATTTTCAGGTAATTTGTTAGTAAGCCCACACACAAAACAAGGGATCACCCCCACGTGTCCGTCAATATGGGGGTTTAGAAAGGTATCTGGGACAGGTTGTTCCCAGTCTAGGGCCACTGTCTGTCCAGCAAGTGTTAAATACACTCCTCCTAAATAAATTCGTCCCTCTCCCCTTCATATCCAGTCCCCTCCTTCGTTTAAATATTCCCAAGGTTCGAGCCCAAACCACCGAAGGAGTGACTCTCCCTGTCCGGCCACTTTGATGATCAGCCAGACCCCCGATACTTAGGAGATGGACTAAACACCACAGCAGCCCAACTTACATATATCAAGACATTTACAAATCTTACAAACGTTTCAGGCGCTTTGTCCGTCTCTGGCCATGTTCCTCGCGGAGTCACGGAACCGCAAATCGGGACTCCCACTCGCTTCACAGTGGCGCTGTGTCTCAAACACACGCATCCACACACAAATGCTCTTAACATAAAATACCCGGGCATTTACAAATAAAACATACAATCATTACTCCAGTTGGTATCCCTCCAGCAGCTGCAAATATTATCCAAGTAATTATATCACAACTTTGAGAGGCCTGCTTACCCTTCTCCTGCTTCTTATACAGTCATTAGCAGGTCCTTCCTGGCTCCCGATACTGGGATGCAGCGGTGACCTCGGATTTGCTCGATCTACCCCCAAGATCGCTAGCGGCCGCCCTGTCGGTCAGCAAATCCCCTATTTCCATACAGGGTACCCTCCTCCCATACGGGGACTATGCCGTACGCCAGATGTCTCTGCGCGGTTTACTGGCGGCCCCAGCCAAGTGTGGGCATCCCCTACGACTTACTGGTCCCTTCGTAAAACATACCGTTTATCCGCGGCTTCAGGAGGTTGTTGTCTACTCCCGTGGTGAGCGGCTGGGAGTGGAGGCTCCTCCGAGGAAAGTGCTTGGGGCGTGCCTAGGGGCGTCCGCTCTGCAGTCGATCCCGCAGCCGAGCAGAGTGCCTCCTGCCTGGCTCGCCAAACTGACCTGCGGAAAGCAGACTCCACAACCTGTGAGGTTGCAAAGTAGGTATGTTTATTCGGCGCCGGGCAGCACGGGGGGTCGCCCCACCAAAATCGTGCGCACCCACCGCGGCAGTTAGCTTAGAATTTATACAATCACACTTTACATATTCAAGGGGCGCCTATACATATCCATAACCTTTCCCCGAAAAGGCGGTCTTTATTACAATGAGTTACGAGAAATCATTTCCATAGTCTCTGCCTTTAACTCCTCCCAGCTGCGCATGCGCAGTGCCTCCTGGTGGTCGTGGGCCGGGGTCTCGGGGATGAAGGCCGTATGTCTTCCTCGCTGTGTACCTCTCGCCTTTAATGTTAATGTGTTGCTCCAGGCCACGGGACTGGTTTCAGCCAGATGATTGCTCTCTCAAGACAACTGGGTTCCTTCTTTGAATACCAATTGTTCCCTTATCTCTCAGCGAGGCAATGTGACCACTTTATTGTTTCAACACATCCTTTCTTTGCCTAAACACCTTACACAATGGCTTAAGGCTATAGATATACAGCTTAAGCCAAGCAATGGCTCTACTAACCCTTGAGTGTTATTTCCCCTTATCAGTCCCTCCTCATCCCTACAGGCCAGCACCTTGGCTGTCAGGGGCGCCCCAAGAAGTCAGTCCCCTCCTGCCCTGGTCAGAGGGAAAGGGAGCCCCAAGCGCATGCCTCATGGTGCACTCTGGTTCTTCCTGCATGAACAGGGGGAGGACATGAGGGAGTGGAATGGTGAACCCACCTTTAAGCTGGAAGCCAGTGTACGCGAACTGAGAGGGAAGACAGTTGTTAAAAAGGGGCCACCCAAGAAGGCTGTCAGCTTAGTTGCTGTAGAGCAAGAAGGCAATCAGTGATCTCCCAGACACAGAAGGACTGAGATCACCTCCCTTGATTCTAGCGAGGAGATCTCTGGTCTGGCACTGCAATGGTCAGACAGTGAATACTCCGACCAGGAACAGGAATAGATAGTCCCTGCCTTCGGCCAGGAGGAGGAAAGAGATGACCAGATTTACTGGACTCTGTGGATTTGATGGCCTGGCACATCAGACCCACAGAAGTATAAGGCTTTGGTAGACACTGGTGCACAGTGTATGCTGGTGCCATTAGGGTATAGGGGCACGGAACCCATCTGGATCATGGGAATGACAGGGGGATGCCCATAATTATCTGTATTGGAGGCTGAGGTGAGCTTAACATGGGACAAGTGGGAAAAGCACCTCATTGTGACTGGCCGAGAGGTCCCTTGTATCCTTGACATAGACTACCTCAGGAGAGGGTACTTCAAGGACCCAAAGGGGTACTGATGAGCTTTTGGTGTAGCCACTGTGAACACAGAGAAGATCAAACAGCTATCTACCCTGCCTGGCCTCTTGGAAGATCCGTTCCTTGTGGGATTGCTGCGAGTTGAAGAACAGCAGGTGCCAATTGCTACCAGGATGGTGCACCAGCAGCAAAATATCACATGAACCGAGACTCCCTGGCTCCTATCCATGAGCTGGTTCATCAATTGGAGAGCCAAGGAGTAATCAGCAAGACTCACTCACCTTCTAATAGTCCCATATGGCCAGTGCAAAAGTCTGATGGAGGGTGGAGGTTAACAGTAGACTATTGTGGCCTGAATGAAGTCACGCCTGTCACAGAATCTCACAAAACCAAGCCAGAACGACTAACAAACTATTTATTTTTACATGATGGTAACAAAATCAAACTAAGCTTTACTCTGACCAAAACCGCTTTGAGACTTCAACAAACATTAACAATCCACAGGTTCAGAATGTCGCTCAGGAGTTAACACTATACAACCAACTTAAGAGTTCTTAAGATTTATGGCCAATGACCCAAAATGCACAATCACTCACCTAATAAGGGAGAGCTCTTAACCCCAAGGAATTTCCTTGGATGGTGTCCTGACCCAAGAGGAGAGTCCCCGACTGCAGACCCCCTGCTCTGAGGAGGGTCGATTCAAAATGGCTCTTCAGCGGGGAACCGTTTATACTCTAGATGAATCTGATCTGCGGTCAAATATGGTCATGTAGCCCCTCATTGGCTGAGGACCCCAACTTCCTCATCTTTCGATCGAAATGTGTATGCGCTGGCCGTCACCATGTGGGTGTGACAAGACCTGCGGCAGAAAGTTTCTGTGGGCTTTTGTCAGGTATTTCTTAGGTCTTTATCAGGTCTTTGTCAGGGATGCATCTGAAACAACGCCACCACTGAGTGCTGCTGTACCAGACGTATAGAGATCCAGTATGAACTGGAGTCAAAGACAGCCAAGTGGTATGCTACAGCTGACATTGCCAATGCATTTATTTCAATTCCTTTGGCAGCAGAATGCAGGCCACAGTTTGCTTTCACGTGGACGGATGTCCAATACACCTGGAATCGACTGCCCCAGGGGTGGAAGCACAGTCCTACCATTTGTCATGGACTGATCTAAACTGCACTGGAAAAGGGTGATGCCCCTGAACATCTACAATACATCAATGACATCATCGTATGGGGCAACAAGGCAGAAGAAGTGTTTGAGAAGGAAAAAAAGAGTAATTCAGATTCTTCTGAAAGCGGATTTCACAATAAAGAAAAGCAAGTTCAAGGGACCTGCACAGGAGATGCAGTTCATGGGAATAAAGTGGCAGGATGGATGCTGTCACATCCCTATGGATGTGATCAACAAGATAGCAACTATGTCTCCACCAGCTAACAAGAAGGAAACACAAGTTTTCCTAGGCTTTGTGGGATTCTGGAGAATGCATATTCCAGGTTATAGTCAGCTTGTGAGCCCTCTCTATTGAGTAACCCAAAAGAAGAACTATTTTGAGTGAGGTGTTGAGCAACAACAAGCCTTTGAGCAGATCAAACAGGAGATAGCTTGTGCGGTAGCTCTTGGGACTGTCCGGACAGGACCAGCTGTGCAAAATGTACTCTACACTGCAGCCTTGGAGCATGGTCACACCTGGAGCCTCTGGCAGAAAACAGCAGGAGAAACCAGAGGTCGACCATTAGGGTTTTGGAGCTGGGGGTATTGAGGATCAGAAGCCCACTTACACCTCGACTGAAAAAGAGATACTAGCAGCATATGAGAGGGTTTGAGCAACTTCAGAAGTTGTTGGTATAGAAGCATATCTCCTCTTGGCACTGCGATTGCCCATGCTACACCGGATGTTCAAAGGAAACATCCCCTCTATACATCATGCAACCAGCACTACGTGCACTAAGTGGGTTACATTGATCATGCAATGAACTCAACTGGGGAAACTCAACTGTCCAGGAATCATGGAAGAGATCATGGACTGTCCAGAAGGCAGAGATTTTGGAGCATTGCCTGAGGAGGTGGCTCATGCCCAAGAGGCACCACCATATAATGAGTTATCAGAAGATGAAAGACGTTATGCTTTTTTTACTGATGGATCCTGTCGTGTGGTAGGAAACCATCGAAAGTAGAAAGCTGCTGTGCAGTGTCCCACATGACAAGTCATTGAAGCCACTGTAGGAGAAGGTGAGTCAAGTCAGTTTGCAGAAGTGAAAGCCATCCAACTATTCCTAGAGATTGCTGAATGAGAAAAGTGGCCTCTCTATACTGACTCCTGGATGGTGGCTAATGCCCTATAGGGGTGGCTACAGCAGTGGAAGAAGACCAATTGGCAGGGCAGGGGTAAACCCATCTGGGCTGCTGCATTGCGGCAAGACATCGCTGCACAGGTAGAAAACATGGCTCTAAAGGTACATCATGCAGATGTTCACATGCCCCAAAGTCACGCCACTGAAAAACATTGAAACAATGAACAGGTAGACAAGGCAGTCAAAATTAAAGTAGCTCAGGTGGACCTGGACTGAGAGCATAAGCTATTTGTAGCTTTACAGGCCCACAAAACATCAGGACATCTAGGGAGAGATGCAACATAAAGATGGGCTTGTGACCAAGGGGTGGACCTGATCATGGAGGCCATCGCACAGGTGACCCATGAATGTGAAACGCGCTGCAATCAAGTGAGCCAAACAAGTAAAATCTCCCTGGAATAGAGGGTAGTGGCTGGATTTTCGATATGGCAAGGCCTGGCAAATTGACTATATTGGACCACTGCCACAAACATGCCAAGGCAAGTACCACATACTCACCATAGTGGAAGCAACTACCAGTTGGCGAGAAACATACCCTGTAAACCATGCCACTGCCTGAAACACCATCTTAGGCCTTGAAAGGCAAGTTTTGTGGCGACATGGTACCCCAGAAAGAGTTGGATCAGACAATGGGACTAATTTCCGAAATAATCTCATAAACTCCTGGGCCAAGAAGCATGGCATTGAGTGGGTGTATCACATCCCCTATTACCCACAAGCCTCTGGAAAGATTGAAATATATAATGGACTGCTAAAGACTACATTGAGAGCATTGGGTAATGGGGCATGGAAGCACTGGGATACAGATTTAGCAGAAACCACTTGGCTGGTTAACACCAGAGGATCCTGGTCCTGCCCAAACAAAACCCTTACATACTGTGGGAGGAGATAAGGTCCCTGTAGCGCACAAAGGGAAATGGCTAGGGAAGGCGGTGTGGATTGCTCCTCCCTTGGGAAAAGGCAAACCCATTCGTGGGATTGTTTTCACTCAAGGGCCTGGTTGTACCCTGGGTGGGTAATGTGGAAGGATGGGGAGACCCAGTGTATGCCTCAAAGAGATTTGACCTTGGAGGAAAAATAATCTGTGATGTGAGTTGCATGTTGTAGGAAGTAATGTAGCAGGAATGACCTGAACCAATGAAGAGTGTACAAGGAACCAGACAAGTGCAATGGTGACCCAAACCAAGCTGGTGTTGGTGCCCAACAATTGAACATGCTGCTTCTCCAGTCCTGAGCACCCATCTTCACAGATGGGGCCCAAGTCATAGCCTGTTCTTGTGAACATCTAGAGGAGTGGAGGAAGCCCATGGAATGGGAGAGTAATATCTATCTGTTAAAGGACAGGGGAGAGTAGTTGATGAGAATGTATAAATCTATACATTGGGTATAAAGATGGTTTAAGCATGTAGTATAAGTTGTAAGTGTTGGTAAGAAGGGATTTCAGTAACGAGAATTAAATACAATGGGATGGTTAGAAGATATATATATATGTATTAAAATATGTGGGACCTGAGCATGATGCAAATAGAATCATAGAATCATGGAATCGTCAAGGTTGGAAGGGACCTTTAAGCTCATCTAGTCCAACCATCAACCTAACACTGACAAAACCCACAACAAAACCATATCCCTAAGCGCCATGTCTACACGTCTTTTAAATACCTCCAGGGATGGCAATTCCACCACTTCCCTGGGCAGCCTGTTCCAATGCTTGATAACCCTTTCTGTGAAGAAATTTTTCACACTATCCAATCTAAACCTCCCCTGGTGCAACTTGAGGCCCTTTCCTCTTGTTCTGTTGCTTGTTACTTGGGAGAAGTGACCAACCCCCACCACTCTACAACCTCCTTTCAGGTAGTTGTAGAGAGGAATAAGGTCTTCCCTGAGTCTCCTTTTCTCCAGACTTAACAACCTCAGTTCCCTCAGCTGCTCCTCATAAGACTCATGCTCTAGACCCCTCACCAGCTTCGTTGCCCTTCTCTGGATTCGTTCCAGTACTTCAATGTCTTTTTTGCAGTAAGGGGCCCGAAACTGGACACAGTACACAAGGTGGGGCGTCACCAGCGCCGAGTACAGCAGGATGATCTTTTCCCTAGTCCTGCTCACCACACTATTCCTGATACAAGCCAGGATGCTATTGGGCTTCTTCTATTGGGCCAACTGGATTTAACTCCATTCACCACCACTCCCTGGGCCTGGCCCTCCAGCCAGTTTTTAACCCAGCAAAGAGTACTCCCATCCAAGCCATGGGCAGCCAGTTTCTCCAGGAGGATACTGTGGGAGACTGTATCAAGGGCCTTACTAAAATCCAGGTAAACAACATCCACAGCCTTCCCCTCATCCACTAAGCAGGTCACCTTGTCATAGAGGGAGATCAGGTTTGTCAAGCAGGACCTGCCTTTCATGAACCCATGCTGGCTGGGCCTGATCACCTGGTTGTCCTGCATGTGCCGCGTAATGGCACTTGGGATAATCTGTTCCATAACATTCCCAGGCACCAAGGTCAGACTGACAGGCCTCTAGTTCCCCAAATCCTCCTTCTGGCCCTTCTTGTGGATGGGTGTCACATTTGCTAGCCTCCAGTCAACTGGGACCTCACCAGTTTTCCACAACTGCTGATAAATCATGGAAAGTGGCTTGGTGAGCACTTCCACCATCTCCCTCAGTACCCTCGGGTGGATCCCATCTGGCCCCATAGACTTGTGTGTGTCTATGTGGTGTAGCAGGTCACTGACCATTTCCCCTTGGACTATGGGGCCTTCATTCTGTTCCCTGCCTCTATCTGATCCTAAGGGGGCAGGTTACTCAGGGAACAATTGGTCCTACTACAAAAGAGACCAAGAAGGCATTAAGTACCTCCGCCTTTTCCTCATCCTTTGTCACTATGTTTCCGCCCCTGTCTAATAAAGGATGGAGATTATCCTTAGTCCTTCTTTTATTGCTAATGTATTTATAGAAACATTTTTTATTGTCTTTTATGACAGTATCCAAATTAAGTTCTAGTTGGGCTTTGGCCTTTCTAATTTTCTCCCTACATAGCATCACAACCCCCTTGTAGTCCTCCTGAGTGGCCTGCCCCTTCTTCCAAAGATCATCCCCCTGTACTCAGCAGTGGTGAGGCCACACATCGAATACTGTGTTCAGTTTTGGGCCCCTCACTACAAGAAAGACATTGAGGTACTGGAACATGTCCAGAGAAGGGCAACAAAGCTAGTGAGGTTTCTAGAGCATGAGTCTTACGAGGAGCGGCTGAGGGAACCGGGGTTGTTTAACCTGGAGAAAAGGAGGCTGAGGGGAGACCTTATCACTCTCTACAACTACCTCAAAAGAGGTTGTAGAGAGGTGGGGGTCGGTCTCTTTTCCCAGGTAATAAGCGATAGGATGAGAGGAAATGGCCTCAAGTTACGCCAGGGGAGGTTTAGATTGGATAGTGTGAAAAATTTCTTCACGGAAAGGGTTATCAAGCATTGGAACAGGCTGCTCAGGGAAGTGGTTGAGTCACCATCCCTGGAGGTATTCAAAAGACATGTAGATGTGGCACATAGTGACATGGTTTAGCCTCCAGTATCAAAACAAGGATTAGACATGAAAGATAGGTATTTATGAATTAATGTGAAATGCATTGAGCCATTGCAAAGGTCTGCAGAGCATGTTAAATTTTCCAGGACTTAAGCTGAAGAATCTCTGCCCTAGATGGACTGCCTCTATCTCAGCACATGGGGGGCAGACAGAAGAAAGAGAATTCATCTGCTTCAGGAATCTTTAAGTGATGGTGTAAGTTTTTGTAGGCATCAGCAGTGACTTAAGATATATTTTCCTAGTAGGATGTTTTAGTATGACAGTAGATAATGCCCAGGAACACAGAGAGCTCTCTTCTTGATAGGTGGTAGAAGAAAAAGGACATTACATTTCCTAGAATATATAAAACCTAAGTATTGCGTGGTCCCGATTCTCATTCATTCTCATTCTTTATGCTTATGTACTCTATATGATGTCATACACATCAGGGCTTTTGATAACATGATATGGTGATGCTTCCCAATTAGATAACCCCCAGAAATTCCAAAGATAAAATAGTAACTACTGTAGAATCCCAATTGAGGCAGGCAAAAGGGAAAAAGAATAAGAAAAAGGAGAGTGGAATAAGAATAGTCATACTATTAGCATTATACATCAGAAGTATTTTCGCCCTATGAGAAATACAGACAATAGGAGGCATCTTTTGAAAAAATGCAAGAAAATTTGATTAATGTTGTCACGGTTTGGGCTGGGCTGGCCACTAAATGAATGACAGATGCTCTCTTTTGTCTCTCTCCCTTCCCAGAAGAGAAGGGAGAGAAAATAAGGGAAAGAGACTTATGGGTTGAAGAGAGAACTAAAACTACTTTAACAAAATATTAATAATAAAAATAAAAGATAATAATATCAATAAGTAAATAATTAAATATATAGAATATATACAAAACCCGGTATCGAACTCCCAGGAAGATGATCACATCACCGGCATGAACTGAGAAAGTGCCAGACTGGAGTCATCAATGGACGGGAACTGGATTCTGGAACTTGATTCTGGAACTAGATTCAGGAACACAGATTGGCAAACAAACAGAGTCTGAAGAGCCATTGAAGAAAGAGGCTGACCCCTTTGATTCTTCGGCTTTTATACTGAGCGTGAGGCAGATGTGATGGAATACCCTGTTGGTCAGTTTTGGGTCACCTGTCCTGTCTGCTCCTACCCACAGGTGCAACCCCTTTACACTTTTCCACTTCTGTCCCTCTAATTTGGTACATAACAAAGTTAGCTGACCTTGTGTAAGAGACCGACAGAGAAACAGGATGCCTCAAAGTTTGCTTGCTGCAAGATTTCTGCTGCCTACGTGGTGTACAGAACAACAACAGGTGTATGTCCTTGGTTCTCAAAGCAACTATATCTTGTTAACTCCAAAAAACTTGCCTGCCGCTCATGACTGCAGAACAGAGGCAGGAAGAGCTTGTACAGCGACCATGTCAAACAATGATTGGACGAGCAAATGCAATTGTCACATTGATTGATCAAACTACGAGTCGATAGGGACTATAAACTACCATCACGCCCCACCGCAAGTGGGACCCTCACCACCGTTACGACTTGAGAATCACAGATACAATGGGACGCTGCTGACTCCAGAGGACTGTTGGGCCACCACGGACCTGTGGTGGTGACTATACTCTTGCTGTGCTCAGTAATACTGCTTCTCTCTTCCTCTTTTCCTATACCTCCACCTTTGTTCTATCGCCCCTTAGCGCTATTTCTAGGTAATGACAATAAAGCTATACTAGACGGCATTTCACCTCATTGGTGCCTTAATCTCATGCTTGGAAATATTACAGGCCTCCTGGACCAATAATTGGACCGGGATGTAACATCTTACCGGCATCATGGACAGAACTCCTTGACATGAGAGTGCCACTTTTACTATTTGCTTTTGTGTGTATTGGATAAGTGCTGAAGTGCCTGTGGGCATAGGTGTGCATCTCTTTGGGATGTTATGGGGTAGGAATCTGTGTTTATTGACTGTTAGTGTGTGACATGCATCCTCCCCGAGGTGACTGCCCCCGATTTTAGTTGAGAAAATATGAGTGAGGATCCTTCAGCCCCTTCAGGGTGGGATGTGCTGTACAATTTTTTAGAGAAACATAATGTGCACCCCTCAGTACCAGATAATGATTGGGCACGAGATAATTGGCATAATCTGCAAAGTGTCACTGACAGAATTAGTGCCTTACAAAAGGACGCTAGACTTCAGCCCGGAAAAGGGAAATCTATTATATGCACTGTCCTGGGTGCTAGTCTAGTTGCTCCCGTAGAGGCTTGGGACCAATGGTGCAGTGCCGAGTCCCAAATTATACAGCCCCTGCAGGCCCTCGTACAATCTTTACAAGGGCAAGTGGAAGAGTTAAAGCAGCAATTAGATCAAGAGCGGGCTCAAGTGAGTTGCTTGCAGTCTGCCCTTAAAGAACAACTCCTTGTGGAAGGGAGCAGAGATCAAGATACTTGCCTGTCCTCTCCCAGGGGAGAAAGTCACTTATACCCTAGCACAGAATTAGGCAAAATGAAAGCTAGATTGGATGAGGTGACAACACACACACACACCCCCCCCCCCCCAATTTGCTTAGGCCTCTTGTCAAAACAGAATATGCATATGAGGATGACTGAGACATTCCCCGCCAAGTTACCACTAAGGAAGTGCCTTACACTGCTATGGAATTGGCTAAACTAAAGAAAGAATTTAGTCGTACTCCTAGGGAGTCAGAAACAGAATATGTGTGGAGAGTGTTGTTGTCGGGTAGGGATCAGTTACTGCTAAGTGAAAAGGAAGCCAAAGGATATTGGGGCCCTGGAGTGTTTTTAACTACTGGCGATCACCGTGCTCCTTGGTCCCTAATCCAGAGGGCAGCCTATTGGGCTGGAGGTCTCAATCCTTTAGAACGAGGAGACCCCCTTGCCATCACTGGGTCAGTCGACCAGTTAGTGGAGAACGTGCAAAAGGCGGCCTGCCTGCAAATGATGCATGACTGTGAGCTTAGACCCCAACAAGAGTCCCCCATGATCATAGAACCATTCAGGTTGGAAAAGACCCTTGGGATCATCGAGTCCAACCATCAACCCCACTCTACAAAGTTCTCCCCTACACCATATCCCCCAACACCACATCTAAGCGACTCTTAAACACATTCAGGGATGGTGACTCCACCACCTCCCTGGGCAGCCTATTCCAGTTTCTGACCACTCTTTCTGTGAAGAATTGCTTCCTAATGTCCAGTCTAAACCTACCCTGTTGCAACTTGAATCCATTCCCTCTTGTTCTATTGCTAATTACCTGTGAGAAGAGACCAGCACCAACCTCTCTACAATGTCCTTTCAAGTAGTTATAGAGAGTGATGAGGTCTCCCCTCAGTCTCCTCTTCCTCAAACTAAACAGTCCCAGCTCCCTCAATCGTTGTTCGTACGATTTATTCTCCAGGCCCTTCACCAGCTTCGTTGCCCTCCTCTGTACCCGCTCCAGCACCTCGATATCTCTCTTGCATCGAGGTGCCCAAAACTGGACACAATACTCCAGGTGTGGCCTCACCAGTTCTGAGTACAGGGGGACAATCACCTCCCTACTTCTGCTGGTCACACTATTTCTAATACAAGCCAGGATGCCATTGGCTTTCTTGGCCACCTGGGCACACTGCTGGCTCATAGTCAGCTGCTTGTCAATTAGAAACCCCAGGTCCTTTTCTTCCAGGCAGCTTTCCAGCTTTTCCATCCACACAGTAGGAGAGCACTCTGCTTTCTGGAGCACACCAGGACAGAAGCTTATTATAAGTGGTTCCTAACCAGCTGCTCCTTCTCCAAAATGAGATAGTGATAAAGACGTGTGCCTGGAGTTAGCAATATTCTTGTAAGTCTCTTAGCAATTTCTCTCCCAATATTTGGGATGGTGTACAAGCAACCTCAGGCTTCTGTTGCTGAAATGCCCAGGTTGGAGAAACTTAAATTGGGGATTCTTAATCTCACTTGCCTTGTTGGTTTGTGTTGGTTCCTAGAAGTGCAAACCACCATTAAAGAAAATGCTGTAAGAAGTGATCAGAAGGGGCACACAGAGCCACATTATCTATACCAATCTAAACTCTGAACAAAAGATCTTAAAAAAATTAAGTATATAACAAACACTGGAGAACCACTGTCTGCCAAAGGACAAGCACAGTGAAATCCATTACAGCTCTATCTGCCATGTAAGAGAGTAAAAAGGAACTGAACAAACTTCATCTCATAATTAAAGATCAATATCTGTAAATATAAAATCAATAATAAATTATCCCCCTAGGTTTTGTTTAAGTCCATGCTCCTCTCCCACTGTGTTACCATGAGGGTGTGAACTGACATCAGGCGCTGATGTGAAACAGCTCTGGGCTGAGCTGTGAGTGGAGCAGGGGAACAAGAGCTGTCAAGCCCTTAAAGCACGTCCTGCTTGTGATGGTGTGCTCCCCCCCCAACCCCCAACCTGACCTTTATCTCCTGTAACCCTGCCCAAGCGATAACCACCCATGGTGGTCAGAATGGGTGCATCTAGCCATGATGGCTGTATCCGTCTCAAAGCAGTTTCGGGGAGACACATAACGACATAATAGCCACGGGTTAACTTGAGCAATGCTGGTACTGTGGTCAACATGCAAATATGACAATAAGTCAATCATCTTACCCCATAAAAAGTGAACTGCCCAAGAGCCCTTTGTGCTCTCCTGCATGGCAGCAGGCTGCACGCCAGGATCTCCCCTTGAGTAGGGACACCTCTCAAGGTTACTTCTGGAGATTAAGAGATTCCCTGCCACAGCAGATCCTTTGTAAGTGACTAATAGCATGCTAAACTTTGAAGCTTCACTAAGATTTTATCTTAGATTGACTGTGCACATATAATCCTTTAGACATAAACCGTTGACCAAGTCTGGGACTAGGATTGGATCCAGCCGCACCTAGACTCCTCTCTGAGAAGGAGTTTAGAAAGCAAGGGGGTCCTTTCTGAACCTTGACTCAACAGGAGGATCTCCCTGACAGTTCTGTCTGACACCATCCTCTATGCAGTAAATAACCGAGCGTGCCTTGCCATTGAATCTTGTTAAAACAGTCTCATTTACCATCAAACTTTGTTAAATCCCTAATTTATATCAACAAATGTATTGCTGCTTCTCTCTACGAGTGAAGTGCGTTACTCCATATGTGACACTGCTGAACAATTTCTGCAGTGTCAATGGACTAAACATGCTGTATGGCCTGGTCTGGCCACAGCTGTGTATCACAGAATCACAGAATCTTCTTGGTTGGAAGGGACCTTTGAGATCATCGAGTCCAACCACAAAAAAAAAAAAACAACCCAAAAAAACCACCAACCCAAAAAAAACCCCAACACCAAACACCAAAACCAAACCAAAACAAACACCCATAACCACACACGCGCCCACCTGTGGAGGAATGGCTGAGTGAAAAGGGTCACGACTTGATTGCAATGAGCAACCCAGTCTTTGACAGGGATGAAAGCCCGGAGGAGGCTGTGAACTCTCCTTGAAAAACAGAAGTATGAAGAAGTAGCTACATGATAAACAAAAGATAAGCGGTACTGCCTCCGAGAGATAGAGAAACATCTGCTGCGCGTGGACAAGAGGTCTGCACTAATTGTGTGAGCGCTCTAGGCGCGTGAACAGAGACTGTAAGCCAATCGTATAATTGTTGCTAGCGCGTGCTCTGCTTGTCTGTCTTTATATACTCTGTGTGAACTTGAATAAAGTGAGAACGATCATACTCATATTGAGATTCCATCGTTACTCCGGGTCCGTCTCCCACTCTGACATCTGGTAGCAGAGGATGCCCAGAGATTGATGGTTCAGCGGGACTGAGTTCTCCGAGTCTGCGGTAAGCAGCTAGAGGAGGGGAGTGGGAAACCACGGCTGGGAGAAGTGCTGCTCGGGCGCAAAGGCGGGAGCAGACAACGGTGCGAGGTGGCCTCTCGCCTCCCAGGCGCAGTGATGCAAGTAGAAGCTGCGGCCACGCTACTTGCTGGAATCCTCTCTAAGAGAGGGAATGAAGTACCGGCGAAACTGTTCATAAAGTTAATTAAATTAGGACAGCGATGGGGTCATTTTTCTGACACACCTATGCTGTTTTCTGTTTCGGAATGGTGGGACTTTGGAGGGACAATGTGGCAAAAAACAATCGTCGGGGACGAAAAAGGAGGAGAAGGCAGAAGCAAGTTCTCAAAAAACAAAAAAAAAAAAAAAGGAGAAGGAGATAAAGACCGTCCGCGAGCTGTGGAATACTGTGCTAGAGACTTTAAAAGCGATGAAAGCAGAGCGGGAAGTAGCCTGTGCAGCTGCTCAAATGTTAGGTCCAGGAGCAGCCGCCTTAAAACCTGAAAGTAAGCCTGGACCTATTGCGCAGTTCTTTGGACTGCCCGCGGTAAAGGGAATGACCGGGACTGTGTGTAAAACTGTTGCTGAAATTCGAGCTAATGAGGACTCTGACCCTCCTGAGAAAGGAAAAGACTTACCGCTGAACCCCTTGCAAAACGCGGAAAAAGCGGAAGTGAGTGATGCGAAACTAAAACAGAAAAGTAATGCAAATGCGGAAGCGCCTCCTCAGAAAACTCCAGCAGGGGAGGGGCCTGAAACGTCTACTGATCTCATCGATTTGGGAGGAGTAGCGTGTCGGCCTCCGCCCACAGCACCGCCTCCAGCAACTCCGCCTCCCTTGTATCCACCGCTACCCCCCTCCAGTGATTCGTCTGGTCCGCCAACTCCACCTGCCGACAAGATTCGTAAACTGTCCACAGACAAACTGCTACAGACAGTTTTAAGGCGCCTCGACGAGTTAGATTTACGTGTGGCGAGGAACAACGATAACATGCCTCCATGGCTAGTGAATCCCTCAACACCTCCGAGAACTGCACACTGGAGTGGCATTATTAGAGACACTATATTAGAAGGACAGTGGGGAGCAGCCGCTAGTCTGGGCGGAGCTCTACCCCTCGCGTGTCCCGTCGTACATGTAAACAATACTGGCAAATGGGAGCCACATGATTGGAAAATTTTACAACAAGCTCGCACCACCATCTCAACTTATGGAGTAAAATCTGAGGCTACCCGATAAATTGTCAGCTGGATTTTTTCTGCTGATCTGATGTGTCCATATGATTGTCGTAACCTAATGAGACTGTTGCTTACTCCAACACGATGTTTGTTGTGGGAATTCTCCTGGTAACAACGAGCCATGAATGAAGCAGCTCGAAGACAAGGGGAGGGAGACCCCCTCCGTGGAGTCACGGCAGAGATGTTCACAGGGCACGGAAAATTTAGTGATTTGCAAGTACAGTTGACGTTTCCAGCAAACCTCTTACAGCAATCGGCGCAACTTGCCCTGGAGGCGTTTCTCGGCCTCCCAGGATCTACTATTCCGTCATTTGGTACCATGATGCAAGGAACTACAGAAAAATATAGTAACTTTGTTGACCGACTGTGGGAAGCAATCATGAATCACCCTGATTTAGATGACAGCGGTAAACAACAGATGTTCAAACTATTGGCTTTTGACAATGCCAATAAGACCACCAAGCAAATTCTAGCCAGTCTACCAAAAGGAGCAGGCGTTGAAGAAATGTTATTGAGAGTAGAAAGGGCTGAAGCTCGAAAACAAAGCACCACAGTTGCTGCAGCAGTTCAAGGAGCTGTCCGAGAAGTCATGCAGCCCTTGGCCGCAATTGTCCAGCAGAAGCAAGTACAGCCGCCTGGACAGCCCTTCTGTGGAAGTTGTTTCCGTTGTGGTGAGTCTGGCCATGTTAGAACCAACTGTCGCAGTGCCGTATGGTGTGACAAGTGTCAAAAGAGTACTCATCCTACGAAAGCCTGTATGGGAAACTGGAAGCCGAGCGCGGGGAGAGGCCGCGTGCAGAAACAAATAAACCCTCAAAACAAGACAAAGGTTTTCTACAACAGCACCAACCAGCAACCCGAGGGAGCATGGGAATCGACGTGGAAACCACAATAGATGTTACCCTCATTGACTCCAATGTCCAGAAAGTTCCTAGCAACGCTGTAGGGCCTTTATTTCACCAAACCAGTGCTATTGGAGGACTGTTACTAGGCCGGTCGTCAGCAGGAATCAAGGGACTGATTGTACTGCCCGGAGTGATTGACGCAAATTATACTGGTCGCGTCCACATTATGGCCTACACCGTTTGTCCACCTTTATTTATTCCAAAAGGTAGCAGAATTGCACAAATAGTCGTCATTAACAATCCATTGGGTTATCCGCCAGAATCAGATGTCTATCGTGGTGATCGTGGCTTTGGGTCCACTGGGCCTGCGGTGTGTTATGATCATAGGTCTCTGTCGGAGTGGGAGACGGACCCGGAGTAACGATGAGTCTCAATATGAGTATGGTCGTTCTCACAGAGTATATAAAGACAGACAAGCAGAGCACGCGCTAGCAACAATTATATGATTGGCTTACAGTCTCTGTTCACGCGCCTAGAGCGCTCACACAATTAGTGCAGACCTCTTGTCCACGTGCAGCAGATGTTTCTCTATCTCTCGGAGGCAGTACCGCTTATCACTTACTTATCATGTAGCTACTTCTTCATACTTCTGTTTCTCAAGGAGAGTTCACAGCCTCCTCCGGGCTTTCATCCCTATCAAAGACTGGGTTGCTCATTGTAATCAAGTTGTGCCCTTTTTCACTCAGCCATTCCTCCACAATTCCCCCTTCTTGTTTTTGAGCAATCCAGGCTTGGTTTACTACTTTTAACATAGCTCTCTTAATACAACTAAGCACTAAACATAAGCACAGACCTATAATCACAAGAGTTATTATAATGCGCAAGCCTTCAACAAGCAAGCCTACTAACCATTGTGGCATATTCCCAAACAAGTTAGTCAGCCACCCATCTAAAAACCCATGGTTTTGACGAATTTTGTTTGCATGCTCTTTTAACCACTGCAACTGTTTATGAATTGATTCGCTGTGATCGGACAAATTCATACAGCACATGCCTTCAAAATCCTCGCAACCATGACCTTGAGCTAATAGCAAAAAGTCAATTGCGGCTCTATTCTGCAAAATTGCGTGGCGTAAGCTATTTTGATCTCCTAACAGAGTTTCTATTACCTCAGTGGTGACTTTAGCTTGTTTTTCAGCCCAACAAGCTAACCGTCCTATCTCCTTCAAAGCTCTGCCTGCTGCTGCCCCAGGTACAAACAAGGATAAAAACACTCTCTCAGTGGGATTGAGTAAGGTAACTTCATCATTGCAATTTGGTGGGAGACCCGTGACCACCCGTTTCGTATGGGTGGCGTTTTCTCCCTTGGTCACATTTTTCCACCAGTTTTGATTTGGGGCTAACAACATTAATTTGCCAAGAGAACATGGACCACCTATCGCATTTTTCGGAATTCCCTGCCATGCCCTGTCACCACATATCAAAAACACGTCTGGCGGCAAGGCTTTTGGGGTGCCATTGTTCCAAATTTGCTGTTCCCCTTTCGTTCCAAACCCAAGGGCTCCCAGTCCTTGTTTTGATGTGTCATTTGTGCCACAAAATGCACCTTTATGTCTATAGTCATAGTAGTTTGCTTTCGGTGTGACGTTTGTCCACCCCGTCCAATTAAATGATCGATAATAATTTATGCCAGTAAAGGCAGGTCCTCCAAAAAATATGCAGGTTTGAGTCCAGTTCTGGGAGGCATTTCCAATTCTCATTGATCCTAACAGTTCTAATTCTTGAGGGTCCCAAGGCAGCGTAACATTCAAGCTATTAAGGAGCGTGACACTACAATTACTAACGCTCTGGGAATTAGTGCAGTTCTGCTTACTATACTTGCTAAAGTCTTCTACCTTAAAACCATGTACACCTATCAAACATGTCCGAAAAGGCTCTGTAGCAGAGGCAAGCGATAGACAAAAGGCTTGTTGTCCTGTCTTATTCGCCCAGGTGACCCACATGTTTTCCCTAGGTTCAATCTTGCGGAGGGTCATTACCGCCGGGATCAATATCCCCAGGGTCAGGATCTTGAACATCTTGGTTGTCAGGCGGATCATGTCGAGTCAGAGCAGGTTTTACAGCTCGACTGGGCACCCACACTGGACCGCAATCTGTGGAGACACACATGTAACCTCGACCATTAAATATAACAGGAACAGGCCCCAACCAAATTCCAGAGACTGGATCTTTATACATCACTTTGAGTTGCGGGAGTATTGTTGTACTATTGAACTTAAGGTTTTGATGGTGAATCATCACTGGCGGTTCCTCTCGATCACCCATGAGACAGAGAAAGTTCAACGTAAAGAGCACACGATGTAGCCTTTGCTGAGCATCTGTCTCTACTCCCTTTTGTTTACCTAGATAGTCCTTCAATACTTGATGAGTGCGTTCCACTAATCCTTGTCCCGTAGGCGAATGTGGGATCCCTGTCGTGTGATCAACTCCCCATCTTAACAAGAACTTTCTAACCTTTTGACTAACATAAGCAGGCCCATTATCAGTTTTAATGCATTCAGGCACTCCTAATACAGCAAAGCAAGCAAGCGTTTACATACATGATGTGCCTTTTCTCCGGGCAATGCGGTTGCCCAGATCATTTTTGAAAAGGTGTCAATGGTCACATGTACATACTTCAAGCGACCAAACTCTGGGATATGTGTGACATCCAGCTGCCATAACTCTAACACCTTTAGTCCTTTTGGGTTCACTCCTAACCCTATTCCTGGGCCATGGCTCCCACATTTTGGGCAGGCTTGGATAATGCCTCGAGCCTCATTTTCTGTTAAATTAAATTGTCTTTTTAGCCCTTTTGCATTTTGGTGAAAATTCTCATGACTCTGCCTAGCTTGTTGAAATTTATCCATAGGAGGCACATGACACACTGAGCTAACCAGGCTGTCAGCAAGTTGATTGCCCTGGCCTAATCCAAGGTCTAGCTGATGACTACGAATATGGATAACACAACAGGCGGCTGTTCGTTGGTCAAGTACAGATCGCAACCGAATATATAAACTCCCCAGCCTAGGATTAGCTGTCTCTCTAAGTAGAGCGTCTTCCAGGCGTGGCACTATTCCAGCCACATATAACGAGTCTGTTACTACATTCAAGGGAGTGCTTAGCCAATTGTTCAAGGCCCAAACTACTGCGGTTAGTTCCAATGTTTGAAGGGAATCTCGAGGTTGTCCCTCTATGATATGCTGACACCATTGACCTTTTTCCTGCCAAACACAGGCTGCACGCCGCAAGCGTTTGCCTGCATCTGTATACACAGTGATACCATCTGACAATGGGTCTTTCTGTACCTTGGGTCTTTCTAGCCACTGATTTCTTTTTAGAACTTGCCATAATTTCCCTTGTGGCTGTTGTGAATGCACTCTCCCACTGTAGCCTAACAAGGCCTCTTGCATAGCAGCGTCATTGCGCAGCCACCATTCTAAATCTACAGCGTTAACAGGTATGCTAATATCCTCTGGTTCTTTACCACTGATTTCTGTGATTCGTGATCTTCCTTTTCGTATCAATTCACCTACTGCTTCAGTTCGCGTTTGAATGCTCGTTTTTGGTTGTACACTTAAGAACACCCATTCTAAGACATTGAACACATTCTCTTTTGTTACCTTCCCTTCACATATGTCAGTGCCGTCACCAAAGAAGGAGAAGGGAGAGGCAAGTTCCCCCTTTTTGTTTTGCCACTGACAAATGACTGCGTATGGTGAATCTTTCCCATTACATATTATCAGAGACACTGGCAACATTAAAATGCGTCGAGATGACCACGTCGATTGCAGTTTTTGTGCAATTTGTTGTAGTGCTGCTTGCTGCGTCGCTGTCAGAGTAACGCCGTCGGCTGGATGATTGCTTCTCAATAATTCTGTTAAGGGTGCAATGTCGGTATTGGAGATGCCAACACAGTTCCGCACCCATTGAATGTCTCCAAGCAGGGTTTGGACATCAGTCAGTGTGCGCAATTGAGTCGTGCCCTTTTTCACTCAGCCATTCCTCCACAGCTCAGAATAGGAAAAAGTAGGAAAGCATTTACAAAATAGGGAAGAGATGGGTTTTGATATCCCAGAATCGGCACTAGTAACCTGGCATTTTTTATATTCGGCCCTAGCTCAGTTAAAACCTAGTGAGGCTATTGTAACTAAAGATACTGAAGGCAAAAATGTTTATAAGGATGTTGAGACTTCCTCAAATGATCAAATATCCAATAATCCCTTCGATTCTGGTCAGTCGATCCAGAAACTGAACCTAACTTATATCCACCATTACCCCTGCTCCCCAACACTTGAATATGCCGTCAGAAAAGCGGCCTTTGCCAATCACACCCACAGCACCTACAAACTCCTTTTTGGAAACAGAACCTGAAAAGCTTCCAGCAATGCAAAAGTGCAAGGAAGAAGCTTTAAAAAATGGGCATTTTTCTTTTGCATTTCCAGTCATATATAAAGCTAATCACCCTCCCGCTCATGAAGGATTACCTTATGAAGCTTTCAAGGAACTTAAAAAATCTATACATGAAAATGGGCTGCAGAGTACATTTACAGTAGGCATTTTAGAAGCAGTAGGAAACACTTATGCTATGTTACCATAGGATTGGAACGTACGGAATTACCAGTGTCTCTTCTAATACTTAATACACTTCATCAACCAGTTGGATTAATTGGACAGATTGACGATAATGCTAAGGTTTTTTATCTTGAATGGCTTTTCCTACCTAATACCTTGAGAAAGACTGTTTCTGCCTTTTTGGATCTCCTTATCTGGCTGATAATGAAGGGTAGAACTCGTACCCAGGAACTAACAGGATATGATCCTGTTGATCTTTACCTACCGGTTACAGCACAAGAATATACCTTCCTATCTCAAAATTCTCTGCCATTTGAAATAGCATTGGCTGATTTTGTGGGCAATATTCGTTTTTCTCTACCTTCTTGTAAGTTACTACAGCAACTGCAAACATTGCCCCTTTGTCCCAAGGAAATTATATCTTCTATGCCTATTTCTGGGGCTTGTACTATATTTGTGGACGGGTCAGGGAAAACTGGATAAGCTGCTGTTGCCTGAAGACAGACATGCACTGGGAACATTCTGTAATGACTTTCTCTGGCTCAACACAGCTAGTGGAGCTTGGGGCAATACTGCACGCTTTACAGATTTTTTTCCAAAGGAACCTCTGAACATTGTTTGTGATTCTGAATATGTGGTAAACTTAGTGATGATTCCCTTTTCCTTTATTAAGGAAGTGGATAATAAAGTTCTTTTTTAAGTTTTGTTTAAAGTTCTGCTTTTGCTGCTGCTTCTGCTTATTGCATACAATTGCATCCTGATCAATCATCGCTGCATCTCTCCATGGTGGTGACTTGCCTGGTTGACATATAATATCTTCCTCAAAGGGATACCTTTCCTTCACAGCTAACAGAAGTCACCTCCAGAGGCTGAAGTCTTGTGTCCTTTTTCCCAAGCACCTTGTCATTGCCCCCTTCCCTAGACAGAGATCCCAGCTGCCTGGCTTCCCTACTCTCTAATTCCATGCTGCTGGCCCCATTATCCCAGAATCAGAGTAGCCAGGCGACAATGTGCTCGCCTGGATGACTACAGAAATCTTTTCGTATATCTCACATCTCATCCAGGGATAAGGATTGGGTGATTACCTCTGGTTCTTCCTCCTGTTCTCATGATGACCCTGGCTCATCTTCACCCCTGCAATCTGTTTTTTTTTTTTATTTCTTCCTCTGCATTGTGGCGACTGATATCGGCATGGGTTGGTTCTCTTTTTCAGTAGCCACAGTGCCTGTTGCTGAGGTTTGAGTAGCCACAATGCCTGTTATTGGGGTTTGAGGTGCTGCAGTGCTTGTCGTGGGGGTTGGAGTAGCTGCAGTGCCTGTCGCTGGGGTTCCAGTAGCGGTAGTGAGCCCGCATCCGCACCGAGCACTGGTAGCAGATGTGGTGGTATTTTTAAATAGTTGTTTAACCCTAAGCAAGACCTGAAACACATTCAGAAGACCTAGAAATCAGAGCGTGTTGGTTTGAACATCCCAAGGATATTCAAAATCCTCAAGAGCTATTGTAATTAGCCTGGAGGAAAAGGGGAAGATAAAAGGAAGGTGTCTCCCCCACAAATTGGCTCTCCAAGGAGAAAAGGTAAAAAGTGTAATTATTAATAGCTTCTAATAGATGGCTTCCAAAGTACAGAGATGGAAGTGCCACTGCCATTCCACCCTGCACACCACCTGCCACCGCTGAGTACAGACACAATTTTTTCATAACATGAACAAGTGTTACACAGTACAGCAAAGTGATAACTTTAATCCAATGCCCAGAGGTGATAAACTGCACAGAAGCACTGATAAACAATGTGTGACAAGTAAGGTGTTACATAACACAACTCTGAACAACTCTGAGAGCAAATAAAACCACATTGTGATCAGCGATGATTAAACTAATATAATGAATGCTTATATCAAATTTGCTTTTACACACTCCAGTCAGATCTGTTGTTATCTCAACCCTTTGTGCCCCATGTTGGGTGCCAAAAAGGACTGTTGTGGTTTAACCCCAGGTGACAGCCAGGATCATGCAGCCGTTCACTCACTCCCCTCCCCCCTCCCAGTAGGATAGGGGAGGAGAATCGGAAAAAAGGAAACCTCATGGGCTGAGATAAAGATAGTTTAATAGAGCAGTAATGGAAGAGAAGATAATAATAACAATAATGATAAAAGAATATACAAAATGAGTGATGCAATACAATTACTCACCACCCGATGATCGATTGCCCATCCCATCCCAAGCAGTGATTGCGGATTCCTGCCCCCTGGCTAACCCCCATTTGTATACTGAGCGTGACATCTATGGTATGGAACATTCCTTTGGCCAGCTTATCCTGTCTATGTTCCCTCACAGCTTCTATGGGAAGCTGAAAAACTTCTTAATATAAGCATTACCTAGCAACAGCTAAAACAATATGTTATCAACATTATTCTCATACTAAATCCAACACATAGCAGCTACTGGGAAAATTAACTCTATCCCAGCTGAAACCAGGACACTGAATAACAGTAACTCTTCCAAATACTATCTTAGTCTTATCTTGCTCTGAATTATATATAACCCTACATACACTGTTACTCTAAGCTTAGATTGTGTGGTATAAGCATAACAGAGCTCTAATACATGTTATCTCCTTACTAGATATAATTGCTTTCCTCATTTCAGCAGAGCTGTAATTTACACTATACCATTCCTAACATCAATTTCTTTTTCATGAGCTGAAAATATTGTTGAAAATATTTTTTGAAAAGGAAACTTGCCAGATGGTACCTTGATAGAAATTTCCAATGAAAGAGGAATCTCTGGCAAATATTTGGAAATTTAAACTAACTGCAACTTCTTTCCCCCCCTGCCCCAAAGCTTATTTCATAACAGCCTACAGGTACGCTCACATAATCAGAAGAGGGTATGATTTGTTTCACCTTCAAAAGGAGCCAGCGCTGGTGTTGCCCAAGTCTCAGTTCACATTCTGAACTTAGTGTATTTGGATAATGTGATACCCATATGTATGCGCCAGCTGCTATGTTTTAACCTCAGGTTGGAAAACTCAGGAGGATCTCTGATCTCACGATGTTGAAAAGACATATTGGGGTAAGAGTAGGTGTGGTGGGTTGACCCTGGCTAGATGTCAGGTGCTCACCAAAGCCGCTCTATCACTCCCCTTCCTCAGCAGGACAGGGGAGAGAAAAATATTACAAAAAGCTCATGGGCTGAGATAAGGAAAGGGAAAGATCATTCACCAATTACTGTCATGAGCAAAACAGACTTGGCTTGGGGAAAATTAATTTAATTTATTACCAATCAAATCAGAGAAAGGTAATGAAAAGTAAAACCAATACTTAAAAGACCTTCCTCCCACCCCTCCCTTCTTTCCAGGCTCAACTTCACTCCTGATTTTCTCTACCTCCTCCCCCCCAAAAGCAGCACAAGGTGTGGTAGTGTGCTCTCCCCTCCCCCCCCCGGCTCCTGCTCAAGCCATAACCATCAGTGGGAGTTGTGATGAGTTGCACCTGGACTTTGGGGGATGGCTGGCAACACAGTCAAAACGCTGTCTGGAGTGGGGACCTAGATATTTTGTTCCCATGAGAATATGACTATAGGTCAATTATCTTACTCTATAAATAGTGGACAGCCCAAGAGCCCTTTGAGCTCTCCTGCATGGCAGCGGACTGCATGCCAGGATCTCCACTTGAGCACAGATGCCCGCTTAAGGTTCTACTCCTCGAGGTTGAGAGATTCCTTGCTGCAACAGATTCTCGGTAAGTGACTAATAGCATGCTAAACTTTGAAATCTTAGGTAAGTGATATAAAGGATTGATTGTGCATATATAATCCTTTAGACATAAACCGTTGACCAAGTCTGGGACTAGGATTGGATCCAGCTGCACCTAGACTCCTCTCTGAGAAGGAGTTTAGAAAGCAAGGGGGTCCTTTCTGAACCTCGTGACTCAACGGGAGGGTCTCCCTGACAGCTTGTCTGACCCTGTCCTCTATGCAGTAAATAACCAAGTGTACCTTGCCATCAAATTTCGTAAAACACTGTCGCATTCACTACTAACTTTGTTAAATCACTGTTTCACCTTAATAAATATTTCACTACTTCCCTCTTACGAGTGAAGTTAATCACTACACCTGCGACACAAGGGGAGAGGGAATGGGGGTTGCGGTCAGTTCATTCCACGTTGTCTCTGCCACTCCTTCCTCTTCAGGGGGAGAATGTATGGGAGCACCCAGCCAAACCGGTTTCAGAGCACAATAGGTGAGATGCAGGGGGTTGTCATCCGACTCAGCTTCATCTCCGCCTTGCCTTGTCTATGCAGAGATAACTTGGGGGGAGCTGCAAAAACGGCTCAGCCCGGGATTGTCTCAAGATTGCATCACAATAAGAACCGAAACCGAATGGAGCCTTAACTCCCTTAACAAATAAAATGCCCTGAGTCCCATCCCACCACTAGTCCCATGACTTTGAGTGCTAGACATCACAAAATTGGCAACAGAGACTTGGCCATCGCACCACCAGAGGTAAACATCCCAGATAGTGTAATCCACTCAGGCATAATCCTGCACCCCCCCAGAATTAGGAAATATAAACCGCAAGGTTTGAGGAGAAAAATGGGGGGTAATCTTCCAACGATACAGCTGGCCTGTAGGAGATTCGTCCCCCTCCCTTGTCCAGGACGCTGTACAGGGTAACTTCCCAGGGATTGAGCGACCTTACCTGAGAGAAAGGGTAAGTGATAAAGAAACATACGTATGGTATATGGCATGCTATTAAGATCGTGATTTGTGCACTCTTTTAAGGTATTAATATCTAGCGCGCTTGTGGTTTGTGTTGTTACTTTTCGGGATCACTTGTAGGTTGCAATAGTGTATTCCGCGAATTGCTTTTAAATTGCAATAGTGTAATCGCCATTGTACACATAGAACTCGCAATAGTGACGTATTGGACCTGTGAGTGAAGTCCAAATAAATTGTTAATTTGAACCTCTCAGTGAAGTCCTTTTTCCCGTTTCGTCACAGAGAACTCCTCACACTCTTCCCCTGCTCCAGTGTGGGGTCCCTCCCATGGGAGACAGTCCTCCTTGAATTTCTCCAACGTGAGTCCTTCCCACGTGCTGCAGTTCTTCACAAACTGCTCCAGCGTGGGTTCTTTCCATGGCATGCAGTCCTTCAGGAACAAACTGCTGTTGTGGTTTGGGCTGGACTAGCCACTAAATGAACGACAGATGCTCTCTTTACCTCTTTACCATTGAAGAAAGAGACTGACCCCTTTGATCCCTCAGCTTTTATGCTGAGCATGTGTCCTGGGTCTGGCGGGGATAGGGTTAATTCTCCCCAGGACCTAGCAGGGACACAGGTATTCCATCCCATGTGAGCCATGCCCAGGGGGTAACAGGAGCTAGCCGGGGAAGGGGAGGGGCAGGAAGTCGGGGGGGGGGGGGGGGGGAGGAGGAAGTCATTCCCCCAGGGGAGCGGAGCGGTCGGGGGGCGTCCCGGGTGCGGTCGGCAAGCGGTGGTATCGTACTCGTGGTTGTATATTCCTCTGTCGGTGTTATTATTGTTGTTGTTTCTTGCTCCCCTTGCTGTTCTGTTAAATTGCCTTTGTCTCAACCCACGAGTTTTTGCCTTTTTCTTCCGATTCTCCCCTCCCGGCCGCGCTGGCGGGGGGGGCCCGATCTGAGCGAGCGGCTGCCACGTGGGCCTTTGTTGCCGTCTGAGGCTGAACCACGACAGTCCTTATTGGTGCCCAACGTGGGGCAACTCGGAGGGTTGAGATAAAGACAGATCTGACCAGAGTGTGCTAAAAGGAATTTGTTATCGGTATTTATTGTATTATTTACTGGGCACAATGTTGCTTTGTTTGTTTTCATGGCTGTGTTATGTAAATTCTTACATGCTCTATGTACTCCCCGTGATGATGTTTATCACTTCTGGGAGAGGGCTCAGGATTATAATTTTGATGTCCTGTGCGATATCAACTTATGATATGATAGCATCACTGTTCAGATGGTTATGTTGGGTTGTTTATTTGGCACTGCTTTCCTGCCCATATCTCGGGGAATTTATTAATAAATACACTGAGTCTATGGGGGAAGCAGGGGGGGATACTTTTCCCAGCTCTTTCACCTCCCTTTTCTCCTTCGTGCTGGGTATGCCAGTTTTTGAGAATTTTGAATACTCTTGGGACACGCAGACCAGCTTGGTCCTATTGCTAGGTCTCCTGAATGTGTTTCAGTTTTTGTTTAGGGTTAAGCAACTATTTAAGACTACCACACCGAGATCTGCCCCAAGGCTGGAGAGTCATGGATGGCATGGCATGTGGGAGAACATGGGCAGGTATCCAGAGAGTTTTTCACCTCCAATGGTATGGGATTTCACCACCGAACAATTACAGAACCCTGATAAAGTGATAGAATATTTGAAAGGAAAATGCTGTGGCTACTCCAGAGAGGCACAACTCACTGCATTGTGCTGGGCCCTGGCCAGCATCTACCAAGCATTGCTCAATGTTGCGCAGCATCCTCAGGAGGAAGAGATGGAAACCAGGCCGACAGGCGCGGTGGCTGCTCCGGCCCCTGCGGCAGGCGCGGTGGCTGCTCCGGCCCCTGCGGCGGGCGCGGTGGCTGCTCCGGCCCCTGCGGCGGGCATGGTGGCTGCTCCAGCCCCTGCGGCAGGCACTGCGGCTACTCTAACCCCAGTGGCAGGCACTGCAACTGAACCAGAAAACCAACCTGTGCCCGTATCAGTTGCCCCTATCCAGAAGAAGAAATACACCAAGAAATCAGTTCGCTCAGCGAAGGATGACAATGATCCAGGGTTGTCACGAGAACAAGAGGAAGAGGCAGAACCAGAGATAATCACTCGATCCCTGTCCCTGAGCGAGCTGCGGGACATGCGAAAAGATTTCAGTCGACTTCCAGGTGAGCACCTTGTCACCTGGCTGCTCCGGTGCTGGGACAACGGAGCCGGTAGCTTGGAATTGGAGAGTAGGGAAGCCAGGCAGCTGGGATCTCTGTCTAGAGAGGGTGGCATTGACAAGGCAATTGGGAAAAGGACACAAGCTCTCAGCCTCTGGAG
The DNA here is from genome assembly GCF_964106895.1 of Numenius arquata. Taxonomy (NCBI): domain Eukaryota; kingdom Metazoa; phylum Chordata; class Aves; order Charadriiformes; family Scolopacidae; genus Numenius; species Numenius arquata. The sequence continues at coordinate 22,474,398 of NC_133615.1, read as the reverse complement.
GCGACTCCTGTCAGGCGTGAGGGAAAGGTATCCCTTCAGTGAAGATGTTGTATGTCATCCAAGCAAGTGGACCACCATGGAAAGAGGTATTCAGTACCTGAGAGAATTAGCCGTGCGGGAGATGATTTATTATGACCTGGACAATGCCCAGTTTCCCACAGATACTGATGAGATCCAATGCACAAGGTCCATGTGGCGGAAGTTTGTACGGAGCGCACCATCATCATATGCCAACTCATTAGCAGTGATGGAATGGAAAGGCGAAGAGGGACCAACAGTGGATGAGGTGGCTGCCCGACTCCGGCAATATGAAGAAAATATCTCTTCTCCCCTTGTCTCAGCTGTGGAGAAACTGTCCCGGAAGGTCCAGCAACTTGAAGAGAATATGTCCTCCCCACCTGTACGAGCCAGTATCTCAGCTGTTAGGAACAGACGTTTTTCCACTCAAGATAGAGAATACAGGGGGTACACCCCACGAAGCACCCTGTGGTTCTGCTTGCGTGACCACGGAGAGGACATGAGGAAGTGGGATGGACAATCTACTTTAATCCTACGGGCACGGGTACAGGAATTGCAAGGAAGAACAACCACAAAAGGGGATCTCCCCAGGAAAAGTGCTGCCCCGGTTTCCAATGTGCGGTTCCCCAGACAGAATAGAAAGCCTGAGCCTACTTCTGATCCCCTTGAAGGAACTTCCAGATCATTTCTGCAAGAGGCGAGTAACGGATACTATGACCAGTATTAGGGGGGCCCTGCCTCCAGCCAGGTGGGGCAAAGGGACAACGGGGTTTATTGGACAGTGTGGATTCGATGGCTTGGCACATCAGAGCCACAGGAGTATAGAGCTCTAGTGGACACAGGTGCACAGTGTACCCTAATACCATCAAGCTATAGAGGGACAGAAGCCATTTGTATTTCTGGAGTGAGAGGGGGATCCCAAGAATTGACTGTACTGGAGGCTGAAGTGAGCCTAACTGGGAATGAGTGGCAAAAGCGTCCCATCGTGACTGGTCCAGACGCTCCATGCATCCTTGGTATAGATTATCTCAGGAGAGGGTATTTTAAGGACCCGAAAGGGTACCAGTGGGCTTTTGGCATAGCTGCCTTGGAGGCGGAAGAAGTTAAACAGTTGTCTCCCTTGCCTGGTCTCTCAGAGGACCCTTCTGTTGTGGGGTTGTTGAGGGTTGAAGAACAACAGGTGCCAATCGCTACCACAACAGTTCATCGGCGGCAGTATCGAACTAACCGAGATTCTCTGATCCCCATCCATAAGCTGATTCGTCAACTAGAGATTCAAGGAGTGATCAGCAAGACTCGCTCGCCCTTTAACAGTCCCATATGGCCGGTGCAGAAATCTAACGGAGAGTGGAGGCTAACTGTGGACTATCGTGGCCTGAATGAAGTCACTCCACCGCTGAGTGCTGCCGTGCCGGACATGTTAGAACTTCAATACGAACTGGAGTCCAAGGCAGCCAAGTGGTATGCCACAATTGATATCGCTAATGCGTTTTTCTCAATCCCTCTGGCAGCAGAGTGCAGATCACAGTTCGCTTTCACTTGGAGAGGTGTCCAGTACAACTGGAACCGACTGCCCCAGGGGTGGAAACATAGCCCCACCATTTGCCATGGACTGATCCAGACTGCACTGGAACAGGGTGAAGCTCTGGAACATCTGCAGTACATTGACGACATCATCGTATGGGGCAACACAGCAGAAGGAGTTTTTGAGAAGAGGAATAAAATAATTTGAGTCCTTCTGAAAGCTGGTTTTGCCATAAGACGAAGTAAGGTCAAGGGACCTGCACAGGAGATCCAGTTTTTAGGAGTAAAATGGCAAGATGGACGCCGTCAGATCCCAATGGACGTGATCAATAAAATCGCAGCTATGTCTCCACCAACTAGTAAAAAGGAAGCACAAGCTTTCCTGGGCATTGTGGGTTTTTGGAGGATGCATATCCCAGATTACAGTCTGATTGTGAGCCCTCTGTATCAAGTAACCCGGAAGAAGAACGATTTTAAATGGGGTCCTGAGCAGCGACAAGCTTTTGAACAAATTAAACAGGAAATAGTCCATGCAGTAGCTCTGGGGCCAGTCCGGGCAGGACAAGATGTTAAAAACGTGCTCTACACCGCAGCTGGGGAGAACGGCCCTACTTGGAGCCTCTGGCAGAAAGCGCCAGGGGAGACACGCGGTCGACCCCTAGGGTTTTGGAATCGGGCATACAGAGGATCTGAAGCCCGCTATACTCCAACAGAAAAGGAGATACTGGCAGTGTATGAAGGGGTTCGAGCTGCTTCGGAAGTGGTTGGTACAGAAGCACAGCTCCTCTTGGCACCTCGGCTGCCGGTACTGGGTTGGATGTTCAAAGAAAGGGTCCCTGCTACACATCATGCAACGGATGCTACATGGAGTAAGTGGATTGCATTGATCACGCAGCGAACTCGAATGGGAAACCCCAGTCGCCCAGGAATTCTAGAGGTGATTATGGACTGGCCAGAAGGCAAGGATTTTGGAATGTCACCGGAGGAGGAGGTGATGCGTGCAGAAGAGGCTCCACCGTATAATGAACTACCAGAAAATGAGAAGAGAGATGCCCTGTTCACTGATGGGTCCTGCTGGATCGTGGGAAAGCATAGAAAGTGGAAGGCTGCTGTGTGGAGTCCTACAAGACGAGTTGCAGAAGCCACTGAAGGACAAGGTGAATCAAGCCAGTTTGCAGAGGTGAAAGCAATTCAGCTGGCTTTGGACATTGCCGAGCGGGAAAAATGGCCGGTACTTTATCTCTACACCGATTCATGGATGGTGGCAAATGCCTTGTGGGGGTGGTTACGGCAGTGGAAGCAGAGCAATTGGCAGCGCAGAGGCAAACCTATCTTGGCTGCTGAATTGTGGCAAGATATTGCTGCCCGGGTAGAGAATCTGGTTGTGAAAGTGCGTCATGTAGATGCCCATGTACCCAAGAGCTGGGCCACTGAGGAACATCAGAACAACCAGCAAGTGGATCAGGCTGCTAAGATTGAAGTGGCCGAGGTGGATCTGGACTGGCAACATAAGGGTGAATTATTCATAGCTCGATGGGCCCATGACTCCTCAGGCCATCATGGAAGAGACGCTACATATAGATGGGCTCGTGACCGAGGGGTGGATTTGACCATGGACACTGTTGCACAGGTCATCCACGAATGTGAGACGTGTGCTGCAGTCAAGCAAGCCAAGCGATTAAAGCCTCTTTGGTATGGAGGACGATGGCTGAAATACAAATATGGGGAGGCCTGGCAGATCGATTATATTACACTCCCACAAACCCGTCAAGGCAAGCGCCATGTGCTCACAATGGTGGAAGCAACCACTGGATGGCTGGAAACATATCCTGTGCCCCATGCCACCGCCCGGAACACCATCCTAGGCCTTGAAAAACAAGTCCTGTGGCGACATGGCACCCCAGAGAGAATTGAGTCGGACAACGGGACTCGTTTCTGAAACAGCCTCATTGACACCTGGGCCAAAGAGCATGGTATTGAATGGGTCTATCACATCCCTTATCATGCACCAGCCTCTGGGAAGATAGAACGGTACAATGGACTGTTAAAAACTGCACTGAGAGCAATGGGTGGTGGAACTTTAAAAAATTGGGATACACATTTAGCAAAGGCTACCTGGCTAGTTAACACCAGGGGGTCTACCAACCGAGCTGGCCCTGCCCAATCAAAACCTCCACGTACTGTGGAGGGAGATAAAGTCCCCGTAGTGCACATGAAGAATATGTTAGGGAAGACAGTCTGGGTTAGTCCTGGCTCAGGCAAAGGCAAACCCGTCCGTGGGATTGCCTTTGCTCAAGGACCTGGGTGCACTTGGTGGGTGATGCGGAAGGATGGGGAAGTCCCATGTGTACCACACGGGGACCTGATTTTGGGCAAGAATAGCCAGTGAATGAAACTGTATGATGTTAATTGCTAAATGACCCTGCCACTGTACATCTCATTTCTGTAACTGCTATTGGTTGTACTATAGTAAGAATCACCCAAACTAATGACAAATGGACTCTGATGAAAAACCAAGTAAAGTGCAGCAGCGAAGGGACCAGAACTGACCTCAGCAGCTGGCGTCCAGCAACTTAATTGAGATCAACATCTTCAACCCATGGACCATGGACATGAGCTGCACCAGATACATCAGCCACAAGCCCCAAGAATACAGCATGCGACAGTCCAGCTCCACACACGCCATCTTGCATGCCCTGAGGGACTGTTCTAACAGATGGAGCTCGAAGTCATGGACTAAATGAACTCAACGGACATTTTAGAGGGATGGCCCACAGACTAAGGACATTACGCCTGTATGGAGATATACATATATATATATATTTGTATGTCAGGGGAAACTGATAGTATTTAATTGGAAACTGTAAGATCTGGGCATGGCATGAAATGGTATGGAATAAGGGGTGGATGATGTCCTGGGTCTGGCGGGGATAGGGTTAATTCTCCCCAGGACCTAGCAGGGACACAGGTATTCCATCCTATGTGAGCCATGCCCAGGGGGTAACAGGAGCTAGCCGGGGAAGGGGAGGGGCAGGAAGTCGGGGGGGGGGGGGGGGAGGAGGAAGTCATTCCCCCAGGGGAGCGGAGCGGTCGGGGGGCTTCCCAGGTGCGGTCGGCAAGCGGTGGTATCGTACTCGTGGTTGTATATTCCTCTGTCGGTGTTATTATTGTTGTTGTTTCTTGCTCCCCTTGCTGTTCTGTTAAATTGCCTTTGTCTCAACCCACGAGTTTTTGCCTTTTTCTTCCGATTCTCCCCTCCCGGCCGCGCTGGCGGGGGGGAGGGCCCGATCTGAGCGAGCGGCTGACACGTGGTCCTTTGTTGCCGTCTGAGGCTAAACCACGACAGCATGATGCACATGGAATGGAATACCCAATTGGTCAGTTTTGGGTCACCTGTCCTGTCTGCTCCTCCCCACAGGTGTGACCCCTTTACGCTTTTCTACTTCTGTCCCTCCAACTTGGTACATAACAAAGTTAGCTGATCTTGGTTGTTGTAGCGATAAGTAGGAGCCTCTTTGCATGCCATTCCTTGGTATTCACTATAAACGTCAGACCTTCTCTGCTAGAAGTGGACTCTGTCTGAAGAATATGCTGTTAATTTCAGAGAGTTAGAAGAGGCTTAACTGCAAAGCAAAATTACTGAGCAGAAAGTTGGTTCTGTTTTACCTCAAAGCAGGACAACTACTCCAGCGTGGGTCCCCCGCAGTGTCACAAGTCCTTCCAGAAAACCTACTCCAGCGTGGGCTTCTCTCTCTCCATGGGTCCACAGGTTCTGTCAGGAGCCTGCTCCAATGCAGGCTTACCATGGGGTCACAGTCTCCTTTGGGTGCATCCACCTATTCTTGTGTGGGGTCCTCCACAGGCTGCAGGTGGATATCTGCTCCACCATGGATCTCCATGGGCTGCAGGGGGACAACCTGCCTCACCATGGTCTTCAACATGGGCTGCAGGGGAATCTCTGCTCTGGTGCCTGGAGCACCTCCTCCCCCTCCTTCTTCACTGACCTTGGTGTCTGCAGTGTTTTTTCTCTCACATGTTCTCCTCTCTTCAGCTGTAATTGCTGTTGTTCCCTTTCTTAAACATGTTATATCACAGAGGTGTTACCGCTGTTGCTGATTAGCTCAGCCTTGGCCAGTGGCAGGTCCATCTTGGAGCCAACTGGTATTAGCTCTATTGGACCTGGGGGAAGCTTCTGGCATATCCTCACAGAAGCCACCCCTGTGGCCCCCCCCGCTACCAAAACCTTGCCATGCAAACCCAATACAGTAGGTTAGCGATTATGAGTAGCTGTACTGGGTGGTGACCTGAAGGAACTGTTACAGGTTCTGACTTTGCTTACAAAGTAAAAGCATTTGGTCTCATCTGTTGTTTTCAGCTCCTCCTGCCTCTGCAGCATCCATTTTGGTAGTCCCCGTACCTAAGCTTTAAGTTGTTTTTTTTACATAAGCAGCAGTGGTGGAGCAGGATCAAGTGTTTTGCCTTTCTGCTGATAGTTTTAGTGCTCAGGTTTTTGTAAAGGCTTCAGCTGAAGACGACAGACCCTCAGGCTCCTTGGAGCCTGTCAAAATCAGCGGGAATCTTTTAATGGCCTTCGCTTGTTAGAAAAGAGGATCTGCCAGGGAAGCTTTAGTAACTTTTAGTTTCCTTTGGTTCCCTCAGTTGGTCAGGCCAAGCCTCCTGGACACTCTTACTGTTAAAGGACAAGTTTTTTTGCTATCTCCTCAAGTGGAAGGTACGCACAATGCAGGAGTGTGACAATTCAGTGAACTCAGTTGCAAACACTGCAAACTTAATGGTAAATAGATACATTAATTTTGGTAATAAACAACAGTCAATCAAAGATAGTGATGCTTAAATGCTACATATATTTTAATATAAAGAAATAAGTGATCTCAGATATGTTTTCATGGCAAGACAAATCATAAATCAATTTTCAAATATCTGGTTAAGAACTTTACTTAGGGTAAACATAATCAAACTGAAATACTACCAGGGGAGGTTTAGATTGGATATTAGGAGAACTTTCTTCACCGAAAGGGTTATCAAATATTGGAACAGGCTGCCCAGGGAAGTGACGGAATTTCCATCCCCGGAGGTATTTAAAAGACAGGTAGACATGCTGCTTAGGGACATGGTTTAGTGGTGGTTTTGGTCCTAGCCCGTGTACCTGTGGAGGGATATTAATGCTAGCACAGAAGGTCTCTATGGATAAGCACATATACTGTCTCATATGCAAAAGGACATCACGCACTGAGCACCTCCAGTGACTTGACAACACATCTCTCAAATTTTTATGCCTCTGTATGCTCTTATCAGGTCAAGATTAGCACTTCAAAAATATCTTATTTCAATTTCTCAGTTATAATTCAGGAATCTGATTTACCTTAAGGCTTGAACAGTAAATATAACATCTCCTGAGCAGTTCTCCTTTATCTGTGGAATTTTATTGATTTATATGACTGCAGGATGATACTTAATTATTCCTACCATAGTACTCTCTAGCCCTTCAGCAGTTGGCCTTGTACTGTTCTTTGAATGGAGAGTAGCAGACTGAAAATAAGGCAAAGTGAATGTTTGATACACCTACATCTTTATTGTCTACAATTTTACTTTCCAGTTGAATCTTTCTACACTGCTTCTTAAGGTTCTTTTAAAAATTCCACATCACAGTAGCAATCTGTCCTGGGTTGAGAGACACAGGACTAACTTTTCTTCTAATGCTGGGGAAAATTGCACTTTTAGAAGACTCTAGTGTCAGGAATAAATGGGAGAAGCACCACATTGTGACTGGCCCACATGCTCCATGCATCCTTGGCACAGACTAACTCAAGAGAGTTCACCATACAAAAAAAATCTAACGAATTAGAATCCTTTCAAAAGTTTTGTAGAATATTAAATATTAAGTAGTAGTCTGTTTTTCTAACATATAGTTTTAACAATTACAAAGCACTTAATTCTGTAGATTTACAGATCTTAAAGTAAAAAGCTATCATGAGCGTCGAGTCAGAAAATCAACATCACATGGCTTGAAAAATGGCCTGATCTTCATGTAAAGAGGCTGGCAGATAGAGAGTCCATCACATCCCTCAATGAATTGTTTCAATATTTAGTTATGTATTCTTTTATAAATGTCAGCTTTGTTTCCAGTGTGAATTTCTTTGCCTTCAGCCTCCAGCTATTAGATTTGACTGTGCTATTTTCTGCTCAGTTAAAGAACTGTTAAAGACCCATGTACTGTTCTGTCACCCCAAAGGGAGCCTGGCTACCAGAAGAACATATGTTGAAATTTTGATGTGCCTTAGCTCACGTTATTTTTTTTCCATGGCATCTCTCCATGCAGTGAAATCAATCTGCATGTAATGAGTGCCTCTAAAGTTACAAGGGACAAGAAAACCCTCCTGGGAAGGTGGAGGCAGATGCCAAACTGTTGACAGCATGTTGCAACAACAAACAGGTTACCCTGTTTCTGCATTGTTGGGGGCACTATAGGCCGGGCAAATTTAATCAGTGAAACACGGTGTTGCTCTTCTCCCTCTCCTAGATCCGGAATACCTGAAGGAAAAGTCAGTAAGGAAACAGGATGTGTCTTCCCACCCAACATTTCTTTGCACTATAGGGGCAATTCAGCTTTCAGTTGCAAGTTTTTTCATACTCTGAAATCATAGTTTTGCTTTTCACTTATAAAGGGAGGTGAAGACTGTCACTTATCCACAATCCATATCTTCAAAGTCAAGCAAAATCATGGAGGATAAAAAATGATTCAGAAAGATTAGGGAATGAGAAAAAATAAGAAAAAATACTGAATAAAAGATATAAAGACAGTCCTGCACTGTGTTTTGTACTCACTTCAGCCCAGTAGCTGTAGGATGTAGTATATGATGTATATAAGATACAAACATTTTTGTGTTTCTTTTGGCTAGAAATGCCAAGAGAAGGATATATGTAGTACTACTCTTCCTGTAAGTAATACAGAGTCACAGTTTTATGAGTCATTTGAGTTTTTTTCCAAAGCAGCAGCTTTATGACTGGTATTTAACAAATGAAGTATTTCCTCCAGTTGCGTGTGCTTTGCTTTTCCTTTTGCCAAAATAACATTTTTCCTATTCCTATTTCCTAACATTTTCATCATTATCTTTCAGCCTTAGATGTGTTTATAAACTGTCAAAAGTCTGGTTTTAATTTTTTCATAAAAATGAAAAGCAAAATATTGTGTTCATCTTCCAACAGCAATGCACAGTGTCAGTGTGCATTAATAAGACACTGTCTCCTATCTGTGTTTTAAAATACACCAATGCTTAAACAGCCTTCAAACTCACACCTTGCTATTACTTATTGTCATATATTCACTGTTTTTTTTTCCTAATAATAAGCATTTCTTTAACGTCTTTTACCATCCATGTAAATCAATGCTTTTCTGCTTGTAAAAGGAGAACTTGCTAATTAAAATGTTACAATGAACATACTGGTGTTCTCTGCTGACTTCCATTATTTTTAATGAGAAGTTTGAAGGTAAAATTTTGCACTGTTCTTTTGGACTACACAGAGAGCAGCGTCATGTCGAGCCTTGATAATGGTAAACAAACCTGGTTCCTGTTCCACATGCTCTCCTAAGACAGTGCTTGAGTTATCTTCCATTTCTAATTATTCACTGAAAGTGAAAAGAAGTGGCATGCTCTAGGGAGAAGGGAATAGAAATGGAAAAAGCATATTTGTTTCTATTTTTTGGGCATTCCTGCCACTGTTTGATGCCTTGCTTATCTCATCTCACTATCAGTTGCCAAATAAACACAAAATAGTATTCTCTTTTTAGGAAAAAAACAATTGCTAAACAAAACCTTGGTTGTGTTCTGCTTTCACACCATAATAACCTCATACGGCTTGTCTGTACATGGTTCCTATGGGAGGAAGGAGATATTAAAAAAGCATGCCTTCCATCTTTACTGTATGGACTTTGTACAGCCTAAGCATGAATGCAGGCATTGACCTCTGAGATACAAGAGGACAACTCCCTTTCAGTGCCTCAGAAACCAGGCAGGAAATTTCTTGGACAATTTCATTGAGTCTCCCTTACCGATGCACCAATAATTACAAATGGCCACACCACAAAGTGCTCTCTCTCTGCTTTCTCACTTCTTTTTTATCTTCACATACATATTGGTGTCTCTTTCACTGCCACATTATCTGTTGTTTCCATCTGTGAGGAACTCTTCTTAACTTCAGATTTAGTGAGACTACCAACTTTGTTAATACCAAACGCCAGTTTCTCAAAACCCAGTTTTCCCCTCTTTTTCACAAGTCCGTCTTTGCTCTGCTTTCTGCAGAGTCTAGAGGGAACATTTTGACTGTTCAGACTTCACCTAGGCTTAGCCTTTCTGCAGTTTTGCATACAGCCTTGTCTGGAGTACACTGACTTGGAAGTTTGACATCCTTCTATCCAGAGACAGGTGTTGCCTGTGTCTGGGAAGCAGTGGCAGAAATATCTTTCACTTCTTCAAATTTATAGGTACATCTGCCTAGTTTAATAAAATTACAGTTCAAGAACTGTGCTGATGAGAGCATCACCAAATGAGCTCCTGGTGTCAATCAAGCATCAGACAAGACAGCTCAGACCAGAGGTTCATCTGCAGCTGCTCTGCTGCAGATGCTGGTTCTCTTTCCTCTGCCCACCAACTTAAGCAGCAGGCACATGAGAGGAAGGGAATGAAAGTTTGTGCTCTGATGCATAACCAGCATCATCAATGTCACTGCTGCTGTGTGAAATGCTGCTGGCAGTGGTGTAGGCATTGAAGCAATAGGAGGGTCACATCTTTCACATCACTGCACTCTTCTCTGGCTCCTTCCATTCATCTTTCCTCTTATCCATTTGGACTCACTCAGAAGGATAGGCACTTCCTTCAAGTGTCCATATTGGGACCAGTACTGTTTAATATCTTCAATGACATAGACAGTGGGATTGAGTGCACCCTCAGCAAGTTTGCAGATGACACCAAGCTGAGTGGTGCAGTTGACACATCTGAGGGGCAGAATGCCATCCAGAGAGACCTGGACAGGCTTGAGAAGTGGGCCAATGTGTACATCATGAGGTTCAACAAGGCCAAGTGCAAGGTCCTGCACATGGGTCAGGGCAACTCCCAGTATCAATACAGGCTGGGCCATGAAGGGACTGAGAGCAGCCCTGCCAAGACTTGGGGTTACTGGTGGATGAAAAACTGGACATGAGCTGGCAATCAGATTAAAATATGCATTTAAGCAGTTAATAGAAACAAGCATTTAATAGAAACTAGTTTGCTGATGTAGAACAGTATAATGAGCCCATAGTTTGTTAGAAACTAAAAATAAAGGCCTGGATTCTTCTTAAATGTATGACTTCATCAGAGAGTTGAACACTGTTATGTAAATACATCCCAAAGAAGAAAAACAATAGAAAAAAATAAACTCCATGCAAAGTGCATTTGCTAACCTAGTCAATCATACTGTGGTTTCCAAATGTAGATAACACTTGTGTCAATATTTAATATCTAGAAGTATAGCTAGTTTAAATACTATATGAAAGCACCTTGAGGCTCATTTTTTTTTCTATTTATGATCCAAAAATTGTTATAACATGGTTATACCAGTAATTCTCAATCTGCGGAAAATGGTGCTAGGGAGTAAAATGAAGAGGATGTTGCTCCGTGCTGCTCCCTAGGAGGCAGTGAAGCCTGGGAACCACCAGGCTACTCCTGAGATGGTTGACCCTGGGGAGCTGCAAGTGAGACAAAAAGCCTCCTCCTGCAGCCACCCTCCTACCTGGGATCTCTGCTCTGTGATGAGGCTGAAAGAGGTGCTAATTTATTGTGAATGGCACTTGGACTGAATTTTTAGAGCTGCACTGGTCTAAAAAAACACAGCAGTTTCTCTCACAAACACCAAATTCAGACATTATATCTATAATATACAAACAAAAGAAGACTTGAAATGACAAATAAGCCCCTCCAATTTGACTTGCCTTCACATTCAGAATAACTCATCTTTAATTATGTGTGTGTGTGCATTTTGCAGAGACATCCCATTAACTTTGTCTCAGATTTCATGGTATTATTCTTTAAAATGAAGAAAAAAAACAAAGCTTAGACAAGTAGGTAATCTATTCATGAAAACATCAAGGGACTTTGTAACAAATTAAATGTGGCAAGATTCAGCCCTGAAACTGTGTTAATAGTCTATTTATTTACAGTACAAGATATACAGCCATGTGATCTCTGTGGGAATGCAGCCCTCTCTCCTGATACAGCAATGCATTCCCTGCTTTCCACCCCACTCTTTTTTTTCTTTTTCTTTTTTTTTTTTAAAGCAGGGCTACAGTGACATTCAGTGACTGATAGATAATGTGTCTTATTCATTTGATTTAAGTCTTTAGGGGGATAAATTTGGATTGCTATCATACCTCAGCATCTGAAGCAAAGGAAGACACAGATGCCAGTCATATGTGGTTGGCTACATTCCCACCTAGGGAGAGAGTGTTTTCTGCTCTGGAAACTTATCATCAAGACTGTTTAGTGTATATTAATTTTTCATTGCACACTGTCTCTGTGCTTTACTGTCTAGAAAGAGACATTTTCTTTTCTTGTCCTTCAATTGCCTCCATCTGTCCTGGAAATTTTGCCAGCACAGGACAATAGTCAGTAGGACTAAAGTGAGTGGAGAAGGGAGGGTGCTAACAACAGCTGGAGAAAGTTGCATACTTGAGCATTCGCAACCAGTAGCCTTGAGGGATCCTTGCAGACAGAAAAAGGCCAGGACAGTCTCCTCAGGTGGAGATGCCTGCACTACAGCTATGCCTACAGTTATTTATTTTAATTAAGTGAAGAGATTGTATATTCTTGTAGTCTGTATAATGGTATTCATGCATTCTTCTGAAGCACTAGTATAATTTAGACTCAATATAAAACTGAATAAATCAATAACAGACTGCAGTGTAGAAATGACTGCACCCAATGAATACCTATGTAAATCCTGAGATACTTTGAGACAACTCCAAAAAACATCCTTTAGGTTGAGATTTCTCTATACAATGGTTCCTATTCATCTCCAGTGGGATTCGACTGAACTTGAAGAAATCAGAGCAAGGATGCATTTATCCAGTCATCCAGTGAGCTGCGTGTGTGCTTTCTCCCCCTCCCTAATAGTTACACACCTCTGTGCTGCAACTGGGGCAGAGTAATCAGTGTGTGCCCCATTTTTCACTAGTGAGAGTGTTACGGCACCTTTTATGTAGTATATGTCAAAAACATGTTCCCTCCATTTGATGAGGAATGCCAGATGCTGTACTCAAACTATGTCAATTTGTTGTAGAATATTGAAGTGGCTAATTGTGAAAAATAAAATTGGTCATTTCCCACCTAGTGAGTAACTACAGTCTTCTCTGGCGCTACTATCTCTTAGAGGAAATATATAGTTCTATACTAGAAAATGAGTTTTACTGTGTATTTAATTTCTGTAAGCATTTGCAGGCAATGGTTTGAACTTAACGATGTTAATGGCACCTTGGTTTCTACAAGAACAACTCAGCGTTGAAGTGAGAGAAACCTAATTATTCTGTTCACAGTAATTGGTATATACACTGCAAAACTCAAATGAAGAGGTTTCAGTGTTCTCATAACATATTTATATAAAGATGTAAATCTCTTTTCTGCTAGTCTAATGAATTAGCCCATGAAGAAACAAAAAGCATGCATGGGAATAATTTGCTGTGGACCCGCCTGTGTATTCAGATGCAGCCTAATAAAGCAAGCTGAAAGCATTTCTTTCTGAATTACTGCATATCAATTATCAGTAGCATAGTCCCATAAACTTAGCCTCTAAACCTGGGATGGAAACCAGATGGAACGACCTTGGGTCTACCTCCCTCAGTACTAGGAGTTTCCAGGTGAATTTTGCAACATGTTCCTAGTTTTCTGTATACACCAGACCAGATGTAGAAACTTTGGTCACTGAAAAATCAAATCTGAATTGTGTGGCTTGTGTAGCTCTGTAGTTGAGGTCTGCACATGATAAACTTTCTGAGCTCTTCAGTAAGAAGCTATAAAACACTTTGTGGTGAGAGAGAGGAGTTTGGCCCCAGCAGAGCCTCTTTTGATCCTCCCTGGACACTGGCAGTGGTGGTGCTGACATGGCTGCTCTGCCCCTCAGTTGGGCACTGCTGCACATGGAGCATCTCACAGAAACAAGAGTGTTTCCTCTTTACACATGCAGAGGAGCAATACAAGCACACTGTAAGTCCATTTTACAACCCTAAGACACAACAGAAAACTGATAACCATAAAGAGGTGGTCACTGGACCCAGACCTGTTTTGCTAGGACACGGACAGCGGCTCTAGAGCAGGCAGTTCGGAGTAAGCTGCATAGGTTGGGCTATGACTGCTTTCCTGCCAAAAAAGGGCAGACTTGCCCCACTTCCACACATTCCCTGCCTACTTTATTAGTTTAGTTCCTTCTAAACACATAAATCTCTTTATCTCTCTTTCCCCTCCCTGGAGGAAGAGGTGGGGGAAAGCATCTGTCATCTCATCATTGGCCAATCCAGCCCAAACCGCACCAGATTTATGAGTTTAGAAGGAAATAATCTACTTTAATAAAATAACAAGAATAAAATAAAATGGAAATAATGTAAGAGATACAATATATACAACATCATATCAAGTTCCCAGAAAGATGTCACTAGCAGGTACTGGGGAAGTCCCAGGACTCTCAGGAACAGAGACAGTCATTCAATCGTTCTCTATGAAGGACTTCTGAAATCTGAGAAAGGACTTCAGCTGTCGTGAAGGTAAGAAGCTTATCTCCTGGTTGCTCCAACGCTGGGATAATGGGGCCTATACCATAGGCTTAGACAGTAAAGAAGCCAGGCAGTTGGGAAACCTGGCCGGAGATGGAGGTATCAATAAAGTGCTTGGGAGAAAGCCACAAACTCTCAGTCTTGGAGGTGACTTTTGTCAGCTGTAAGATGCTGGTATACCTTTAAGGATGATATTGAATACCACCTGAGCAAATGGACCACCATAGAGAAAGGTATTAAGTATCTGAGAGAATTGGCTGTGTGAGAGGTTGTGGAAAAAATGACTGACAAATGCGAGAAATTATTTGAAAAACTGTTTGATAAAATGTCCAGGATGGAGACAAGATCCTACTCTTCCCCTGCATGGAACTGCATTGCAGCTGTTAGGAGAAGACGTCCTCATATGAGACCAGCTTAAGAGAGATGGAACATGCCACAGGGTACCCTGTGGTTTTGATACCGAATCCAAAAGGACACATGGTTCCCCCCCCTTATCTGAGCAACACAGCCAAGATTGAAATGCTCCATGAGCAGAGGTTGGGTTAAACATTTGCTACGCTTGGGAGATGAGAAGAAGTCTTGAGACATATTGTATTCTTGAATAGGGTAGATAAGAAGTGGTGTTGGCATAAACTGGTTCTGTGGTGGGGGGATTACATAAATAAGGTGGAGGATGAACTGAGCATGCGTATGGACTGGGTTCAAATAGAGGGCACAGTGAGGAAGTCTCCTGACGACCACCGGTGGACTTGGACGTGCATGTGTTAAGGACATTTACATATATTAACGAGTTCCAGGAAATAGTATGAATATGTTAATTATTTCTTGGAAATTTAATGAATATGTATACTTTGATTGCTTATAACCTCTGTGGATAAGCAAGTTTGGCACGCACACTAGGAGGAGCTATCCCCTGTGCATCTGGCGCCACAATAAAGAATGCCTGCTTTCTAAAACTCCAAATTGAGTCTTAGAGAGTTCCTATTTTGCCAACTTATTGTAACAGTTTTACCTCCATGACAAAGGAGAGCACATGAGGAAGTAGGATGGACAACCTATCTCAACCGTACAGGCACGAGTATGCGAGTTGCAAGGTAAAACAAACAGAAGAAAGAGTTTTTCCAGGAGGATGGCTGCTTTGGTCTACGGTGAGCAGTTCTCTGGACTGAGTATGAACCCATTTGTTGATAGCTACATAAGCAGTGTGAACTCATATCTTAATAGCGGGTACTACACTCCAGTGAGGAGGAGGAGAGGGACAACTGAATTTATTGGAGTGTGTGGATTTGATGGCCTGGCACATTAGAGCCACAAAAGTATAAAGCCCTGGTGGACACTGGTGCACAGTGTACCCTATTGCCAATGAATCATAAAGGAACAGAATCTACCACTATTTCTAGAGTGACACGCGGGTCTCAAGAGCTGACTGTATTGGAGGCTGGAGTGGACCTAAGTGGGAATAAATGGGAGAAGCACCACATTGTGACTGGCCCACATGCTCCATGCATCCTTGGCACAGACTAACTCAAGAGAGGGTATTTCAAAGACCTGAAAGGGTATCGATGGACTTTTGGTATAGCAGCTGTAGAGACTGAGGATATTACACAGCTGTCTACCTTACCTGGCCTTTCAGATGACCCTTCTGTGGTGGGACTGCTGAAGGTTAAAGAATAATCGCAGTCGCAGGCCTTGGTTCTTGTGGGGGACTTCAATCACCCTCATATCTGCTGGGAAGGCTACACAGCCAGGCATGTACAGTCCAGGAGGTTCCTCCAGTATATTGATTATAACTTCTTAACTCAGCTGGTGGAGGAGCCAACGAGGAGAGAAGCACTACTGGACCTAGTGCTGACAAACAAAGAGGGACTGGTGGAGGACATGAAGGTTGGGGGCAACCTTGGCTGCAGTGACCATGAGAAGATAGAGTTCAGGATTGTGGGCAGTATGCACAAAACAACAAGTAGGACTGAAACCTTGGATTTCAGGAAGGCTAACTTTGACCTCTTCAAGAAACTGCTAGGAGAAATCCCATGGGTTAGGGCTCTGGAAGGTTCAAGAGAGCTGGAAGATATTCAAATATCGCTTTCTCCAAGCTCAGGATCGGTGCATCCCTAAGAGCAATAAAACAGGCAAGGGAAGCAGGAGACCTGCGTGGTTGAGCAGGGAGCTTCTGAAAAAGCTCAAGTGGAAGAAGGAAGTTTACAGTGCATGGAAGAAGGGACTGACCACTTGGGAAGATTACAAGAATGCCGCTAAGAGTATGCAGGGATGAAACAAGGAAAGCCAAGGCCTCCTTGGAATTAAAATTGGCAAGGGATGTCAAAGTTAACAAGAAGGTTTTTTTAAGTATATTGGAGGCAAAAGGACAACTAGAGAAAATGTGGGCCCACTGTTGAATGAGACGGGTGCCATGGTGACAGAGGATGCAGAGAAGGCGGAGTTGCTAAATGCCTTCTTTGCTTCAGTCTTTACTGCTCAGGCCAGCCCTTGGGAGCCACAGAATTTGGAAGAATCAGAGAAAGTCTGGACAAAGGAAGACTTTCCCTTGGTGCAGGAAGACTAAGTCAAGGAGCAGTTAAGTGAACTGGATACCCACAAGTTCATGGGTCCTGATGGGATGCACCCACGATTGGCGTGTCCAGTTCTAGGCTCCTCAGTTCAAGAAGGACAGGGAACTGCTGGAGAGGGTACAGCAGAGGGCTACAAAGATGATTAGGGACCTGGAGCATCTCTCTTACGAGGAAAGGCTGAAGGACTTGGGTCTTTTTAGTCTGGAGAGGAGAAGACTAAGGGGGGGATCTGTGACCACACGGAGAGCGACAGCGGCAGCGGTGAGTGCTGCGGATTTAAATTTGAACTAGATTGAGATGCAGAGGGGGCTTCCCGGAGACGGAGAAGCCGAGGGAGAGCGGAGAGGCCCGAAACGAGTCGGGAATCTCACGAGGGAGCCGAGAGGCTGACATGGCTGGGGGCGGGCCGGGCGAGCCGCGGCAAATTTAAAAGCGGTTATAGCCGCAGCAGAGGAAGAGCGCGTGCCGGGCACACGTGCGTGAGCGCAAGGGCAGGCAGGAATATCAGCGCATAGGCGCACGTGCGCAGAGCTTGTGGGAAGCAGCCGACAGTGGCTGGTCCCCTCCCGGCGCTAGACAAGAACATGGCCCCAACACGTGCAAAGTGCGCTACAAGGAAGAATGTGGGAACTCAGACCGAGCTCCCGCAAAAACACATGACTCTGCAGGTCTCTGGCTGCAGTGAATGCTTAAACCTGGCACTTGTTCCCAAGGGAGCCAGAGACACCGCCTGTGTGCGCTGTGATCAAATAAACTACCTACTCAGGCAGGTGGCGGAACTGAAGGAAGAGGTAGAAAGACTTAGAAGCATCAGAGAAAGTGAAAGTGAAATAGATTGGTGGAGCCATACCCTGAGGCATAGGCATAGGGTAGAGGCTCTACAGGAAGTGGATGATCTCCTTTCCGCCTGTCACCAGGCAGAACGGAGGGACTTAAGGGACAATGGAGAACGGAGGCAGGTCCCTCCTCGGAGGGGCAAGCAAAACCCCTCCCGGCCCCCCCTCACCTTCCCAGTTGCACTTGCAAAATAGGTATGGGGCTTTGGAAATCGAGGGGCGGGTAAATGAGGATGGAGAGGAAGACCCATTCAGTGAGTTGCCCAGAGCTAGCCACCCACCCCCACGCCTTAGGACTTCCTCAACAAAGAAAAAAAGGAAGGTAATTGTGGTGGGTGACTCCCTTCTGCAGGGAACAGAAGGCCCCATTTGCAGACCGGATCCATCCCACAGAGAAGTCAGCTGCCTCCCTGGGGCCAGGATTAAGGATAAACAGAAAAATCTCCCTACCCTGGTCCGGCCCTCGGATTACTATCCGTTACTAGTATTTCAAGTAGGCGGCAATGAGGTAGCTACCAGTAGTCCAAGGGCACTGAAGACAGAGACTTTAGGGCCCTTGGACGGCTGGTTAAGGGATCAGGAGCACAAGTTGTGTTCTCCTCTATCCCACCACTTGCAGGGATTGATGGGGGGATTACCAGGAAGAGACAGCAGATTAACTCCTGGCTCCGAGGCTGGTGTAACCGGCAGGACTTTGGTTTCTTTGATCATGGGATGATCTACAGGACACCAGGCCTGCTGGCAACAGGTGGGGCAAGCCATACCCAAAGGGGAAGAAGAATACTGGGGCAAGAATTAGCAGGGCTCATTGAAAGGGCTTTAAACTAGGTTTGAAGGGGGATGGGGATGAATCCAGGATTACTAAAGAGGAGCCTGGGAGCAGATTACCAGTGCTGGTGGGTAAAAGCACTAGCAAGGTCTTGTGGCCTGTTGTCTCAGTAGAGGTGGGGGATGGTAACCCATGTGGCGATGACATCAGGGATAGTGATAGGCTGGCAACCACAGAAGGGTCTGAGCATGGTCAGGGGGGTGTTGGGGCTCGGCCCCCCATAAAAGTGGCAGGAAAATTAGCCCAGCTAAAGTGCATCTACACAAATGCACGCAGTTTGGGCAACAAACAGGAGGAGCTGGAGGCCATTGTTCAGCAGGAAAACTATGATATAGTTGCCATCACAGAAACGTGGTGGGAAGACTCACACAACTGGAGCACTGCAGTCGATGGCTGCCAACTCTTCAGAAGGGATAGACAAGGAAGGAGAGGCGGCGGGGTGGCCCTCTATGTTAGAGACAGGTTTGAATGCCTAGAACTTAATAATGGGAATGACAGTGTAGAATGTTTATGGGTTAGAATCAAAGGGAAGGCCAACAAGGCAGACATCATGGTGGGAGTTTATTACAGACCCCCAAACCAGGTCGTAGAAATCGATGACATATTCTATCAGCAACTGGCAGAGCTCTCGAAATCACTCACCCTTGTTCTCGTGGGGGACTTCAACTTCCCAGATGTCTGCTGGAAATATAACACAGCAGAGAGGGAACAGTCCCGGAGGTTCCTGGAGTGTGTGGAAGACAACTTCCTAACACAACTGGTGAGAGAGCCAACCAGGGAAAGCGCCCTACTGGACCTGCTGCTTGTTAACAGAGAAGGTCTTGTGGGGGATGTAAAGGTTGAAGGTTGTCTTGGGCAGAGTGATCATGAAATCGTAGAGTTTTCAATTCTTGCAGAAGCAAGACAGGGAGCCAGCAGAACTGCCACCTTGGACTTCTGAAAGGCAGACTTTGGCCTGTTTAGGAGCATGGTTGAGAGTGTCCCTTGGGAGACAGTCCTGAAGGGCATAGGTGCCCAGGAAGGCTGGTCATACTTCAAGGAGGAACTCTCAAAAGCACAGGAGAAGGCCATCCCCAGGTCCCATAAAACGAGCCGACGGGGAAGAAGACCGGCCTGGCTAAATAGAGGGCTTTGGCTGGACCTCAGGGAGAAAAGGAAAGTCTACGATCCCTGGAAAAGGGGGTTGGTTGCTTATGAGCAATATCAAGGTGAAGATATGCAGGGGAAAAATCAGAAGGGCCAAAGCCCAAGCAGAACTTAACTTGGCTACCACAGTTAAAGATAACAAGAAGAGTTTTTTTCAGTATATCAATAAAAAAAGGAAGGCTAGGGAAAATGTAGGCCCACTGAAGAATGAGGTGGGTGCCTTGGTGGTGGAAGACACAGAGAAGGCGGAGTTGCTGAATGCCTTCTTTGCTTCGGTCTTCACTGCCAAAGCTGTCCCTCATGAATCCCAGACCCTGCAGGCAAGGGGGAAGATCTGGAGAGAGGAAGACTTTCCCTCAGCAGAGGAGGACCGGGTTAGAGACCACTTGGCCAAACTAGACATCCATAAGTCCATGGGCCCTGATGGGATGCACCCACGAGTGCCAAGAGAACTGGCAGATGTTATTGCTGAGCCACTCTCCATCATTTTTGAGAGGTCTTGGAGAACAGGTGAAGTGCCTGAGGACTGGAGGAAGGCAAATATCACTCCAGTCTTCAAAAAGGGAAAGAAGGAGGACCCAGGGAACTACAGGCCAATTAGTCTCACCTCTGTCCCTGGGAAAATAATGGAGCGACTCATTCTGGATGTCATCTCCAAACGCATTGAAGATCAAGAAGTTATTGGGAGTGGTCAACACGGATTTACCAAGGGTAAATCATGCTTGACCAATCTGATAGCCTTCTATGATGTTATAACTGGATGGCTAGATGAGGGGAGAGCAGCAGATGTCATCTACCTTGACTTCAGCAAGGCTTTTGACACTGTCTCCCATAACATCCTCATTAGGAAACTGAGGAAGTGTGGGCTAGATGAGGGGGCAGTGAGGTGGATCGAGAACTGGCTGTGTGACAGAGCTCAGAGGGTTGTGATTAATGGAGCAGGGTCGAGTTGGAGGCCTGTAACCAGCGGTGTCCCCCAGGGGTCAATACTCGGCCCAGTCCTGTTCAACATATTCATCAATGACCTGGATGAAGGGACAGAGTGTATCCTCAGCAAGTTTGCTGATGATACCAAACTGGGAGGGCTGGCCGACACTCCAGAGGGCTGTGCCATCATCCAGCGTGACCTGGACAGGCTGGAGAGCTGGGCAGAGAAGAACCTAATGAGGTTCAACAAGGGCAAATGTAGGGTCCTGCACCTGGGGAGGAAGAACCTGAAGGAGGTTGTAGAGTGATGGGGGTTGGTCACTTCTCCCAAGTAACAAGCAACAGGACAAGAGGAAAGGGCCTCAAGTTGCACCAGGGGAGGTTTAGATTGGATATTAGGAGAACTTTCTTCACCGAAAGGGTTATCAAATATTGGAACAGGCTGCCCAGGGAAGTGACGGAATTTCCATCCCCGGAGGTATTTAAAAGACAGGTAGACATGCTGCTTAGGGACATGGTTTAGTGGTGGTTTTGGTCCTAGCCCGTGTACCTGTGGAGGGATATTAATGCTAGCACAGAAGGTCTCTATGGATAAGCACATATACTGTCTCATATGCAAAAGGACATCACGCACTGAGCACCTCCAGTGACTTGACAACACATCTCTCAAATTTTTATGCCTCTGTATGCTCTTATCAGGTCAAGATTAGCACTTCAAAAATATCTTATTTCAATTTCTCAGTTATAATTCAGGAATCTGATTTACCTTAAGGCTTGAACAGTAAATATAACATCTCCTGAGCAGTTCTCCTTTATCTGTGGAATTTTATTGATTTATATGACTGCAGGATGATACTTAATTATTCCTACCATAGTACTCTCTAGCCCTTCAGCAGTTGGCCTTGTACTGTTCTTTGAATGGAGAGTAGCAGACTGAAAATAAGGCAAAGTGAATGTTTGATACACCTACATCTTTATTGTCTACAATTTTACTTTCCAGTTGAATCTTTCTACACTGCTTCTTAAGGTTCTTTTAAAAATTCCACATCACAGTAGCAATCTGTCCTGGGTTGAGAGACACAGGACTAACTTTTCTTCTAATGCTGGGGAAAATTGCACTTTTAGAAGACTCTAGTGTCTGAATTTGTGAAAATATTTACTTTATAGCCAGCCAGGCTCCGTGGGATTCAAGGTTAGTGTTTTTGAGCCTTGCCAGGTGCAGGGACAAGGAGGAGCAAGGCCTGGGCATTTGACCTAGGCTGGCCACCAGGATTATTTCATACCCTGAACGTCACATTCAATATAAATTAGAAAACTTTGCTGCATAGCTCTCTCTCTCCCTTGATGGCGGCGGTCCAGACAACTCCTTGCCCCGGTGCCGGAACCCTGAGGCCTTCCATTCCTCCTGAAGCCATTGCACTCGCAGTGTCTGATACTTGCTGTCCACTGCTGGGAGTGCACAGCTTCCTACTGATATAATTGGCTGAGTATAATTCCTGTATATCTTATATCAGTATCGGGATTAATACTGGTTCTTTAGTATTATTGTTAATTATTTAGTCTTAGTCTATTAAATCTATTTATATTTCAACCCTTGTGTTTCTTTGTGTTCCCCGATTCCCCTTTCCAGGTGGGGAGGGGTCATCGGGTGATAGAATAATTGTCTAACGACAATAGATTGTTATGGGTTTTCTCAAACCATAACACAATCTTCTTGTAATTTGTTCTCATCTTTGAAATCAATTTCAATATACACCAGAGATTTTTGTGTACTGTAGCGCAATGCATTTGAAACTTGTGGGTTCAGTTAAAGTTCACTCACACAGCTAAGATTTACATGCATCTGGAGCAACAGTGTGTGCCAGTAGCGACCTTGAGAGCAGGGGAGGATGAGAAACATAAGTTACACATCCTGAAGCTCATCCTGACAAAAAACAGAACACAGTCTGGGAACCGAAACTTGTCCTGGTAGCAGAGTACCTGTTATTGTGATAAGCTCAGTAGAAGGTAGAAAATATTTTTGTAAGTCCATGATTGGGCATTACGAGGGGAGTGGGTTTGTGTCTCAGCGTATATAAGTTTCTCTGTGTAGCAATAAAGGAGGTCGGATTTGGATTCGCTTACTGCATGACCTACGAGTCCGTGATTTCTTCATACGCCACAGAAACTGGAAGTGCTGAACATTATTAGTTTTATAAATCCTTCTTCTAACTGATCTACTTGAACACCCCTCCATCAACTTCAATATCATATTCATGAATCTTGTCTTTAAGCTTCAGATAAATGTTTCAGTCCCTACTCTTTTATAGAGTGGAGGGAAGGTTTCCATATAGAAGAATTTCTTATGTACAGAGACGATCAGAACTATTCAGGGTAATCCACTGGGATTTCCTAGAATAGAACTCTGTGTATCTAGTTTATGAGAAACTGTGCAAACAAATATTATAGTTTTATATTCATATAAAATATACTTTATAACTTTGGTAGAATTATTTTTCTCTCTGTAATTAAAAAAATTAGTTACACTTCCTATTTTCAGAAATAATGCCCTTTAAAATTTGTCTGTACTTTTGAATGACAGGATATATTACATCCTTTCTATACTGTAATATACAGGCTATTAAGTAGTCCTGAAAAAATTCAATAACTTGTGCAGTGTTATATTGCTTTAATTGTGTGAGGCTCGACTTGAATTCTTATTGACATGCAGAGAATAAAAATAAAGCTTTTTTCCAAAACTCGTTACCAGAATCCCATCCCATCTCTCTCAGGATGGACAGGTTAGAGCTAGCTCAGCTACATTAAGAATGCCAGACACCAATATAGGTTAGGGGTGGACCTGCTGGAAAGCACTACTGAGGAGAAGGATCTGTGGGTCCTGGTGGATAGCAAACTATCCATGAGACAGCAATGTGCCCTTGTCGCCAAGAGGGCCAATGGGATCCTGGGCTGCATAGGGAAGAGTGTGGCCAGTAGGTCGAGGGAGGTCATTCTCCCCCTCTCCTCTGCACTGGTGAGGCCACAACTGGAATACTGCGTCCAGTTCTGGGCTCCCCAGTTCAAGAGAGACAGGGAACTACTGGAAAGAGTCCAATGTAGGGCAACAAAGATGATTAAGGGATTGGAGCACCTCCCTTATGAGGAAAGGGTCAAAGAGCTGGGGCTCTTTAGCCTGGAGAAGAGAAGGCTGAGGGGAGACCTTATCTATGTTTACAATTACCTAAAGGGTGGGTTGAAGGATGATGGAGCTGGACTCTTTTCAGTCATTCCCAGCGATAGGATGAGGGGTAACGGGCACAAGCTGGAACATAGGAAGTTCCATTGAAATATGAGGAAGAACTTCTTTACGGTGAGGGTGACAGAGCACTGGAACAGGCTGCCCAGGGAGGTGGTGGAGTCTCTTTCTCTGGAGACATTCAAAACCCACCTGGACACATTCCCGTGCAACCTGCTCTAGGTGGACCTGCTTTGGCAGGGGGGTTCGACTAGATGATCTGCCAACCCCATATCATTCTGTGATTCTGTGAACAGTAGGTGCCAATTGCTACTGCCATGGTGCGTTGATGACAGTATCGCACCAACAGAGAGTCCTTAATTCCCAACCAGAACCTGATTTGTTTGTTAGAGATGCACGAGTGATCAACAAGACTCACTCACCCTTTAACAGCTTTATATGGCCAGTGTGAAAGACTGACGGCTAACAGTAGACTATTGTGGTCTGAATGAAGTCACACCACCACTGAGTGCTGCTGTGCCAGACATGCTAGAACTGCAATATGAAATGGAGCCAAAGGCAGCTAAGTGGTATGCCACAGTTGACATTGCTAATCCCTTTTTCTCTATTCCTTTAGCAGCAGAGTGCAGTCCACAGTTTGCTTTCACCTGGGGACGCATCCAGTACACCTGGAATCGACTGCCCCAGGGGTGGAAACACAGCCCTACCATTTGCCATGGACTGATTCAGACTGCACTGGAGAAGGGTGGAGCTCTGGAACATCTGCAATACATTGATGACATCATTGTGTGGGGTAACACAGCAAAAGAAGTTTTCAAGAAAGGTAAGAAAATAATGAAGATGCTTCTGAAAGCAGGTTTTGCTGTAAAAAGAGGTAAGGTCAAGGGACCTGCAGGAGACATCCAGTTCTTGGGAATTAAACGGTAAGATGGGCATCGCCAGATCCCAATGGAGGTGATTAACAAAATAACATCTGTGTCCCCACCTACTAACAAAAAGGAAACACAAGCCTTCTTAGGTGTTGTGGATTTCTGGAGAATGCATATTCTAGGTTAGCAGAAGCAGAGCATCTGGCAGACCCGAAGTAAACCCATGTGGGCTGCTGATTTGTGGCAAGATACTGCTGACTGCCTAGGGAAAGTAGTCGTAAAGGTACATCATGTAGATGCCCATGTAACCATTAGTCAGGCCACTGAGGAACATTGAAACGTTCAGCAAGTGGATCAGGCTGCTAAAAGTTTCCAGATAGATTTGGACTGGGAACATAAAGGTGAACTATTTTTTGCTTGGTGGGCCCATGGCACTTTGGGTCATCAAGGAAGGAATGCGACATGTAGATGGCCTGTGACTGAAGGATGGATGTAACTACAGATGCTATCGCGCAGGTTATCCACAGTTGTGAAACGTGCTGAAATCAAGCAAGCTAAACGGTTAAAACCTTTGCGATATGGGCGATGATGGTTGAAATATATGTGTGGGGAGGCCTGGCAAATTCACTACATCGCACTCCCTCAAAGCTGCCTGAGCAAGAGCTATGTGCTTACAATGGTGGAAGGAAGCACCAGATGGTTGGAAACCTATGCCATGCCACCGCCTGGAATACTCTCCTGGGCCTTTAAAAGCAAGTCTTGTGGTTATATGGCGCTCCAGGAAGAATTGAGTCAGACCATAGGACTAATTTAAAAACAAAATATTATAAATAATTGGGCCAAAGAACATGGCATTGAGTGGGTGCATCATAGCCCCTATCATGCACCAGCTTCTGGGAAAATTGAACGATACAATGGATTGTTAAAAACTACCCTGAAATCAATGGGAGGTGGAACCTTTAAAAATTGGGACAAGCATTTAGCGCAAGCCACCTGGTTAGTTAACAGCAGGGGATGCATCAATTGAGCTGGTCCTGCTCAATCAGACCCTTTACATACCGTAGAAGGGGATAAAGTTGTGGGAGAATGGCTAGCTGAGAAGGGTCACGTAGACATGATCCAGCTGGCCGAGCAAAAGCTTGAGAAACATCGGATTCAGCCCCCGTAACTACTGGGCTGGTAAAGACACCTTGTCCTTGACTATAATTGTTGTATGATAACAGGGAGGTTGCAGCTGCTCAGGCATGGGAAAAGAGGATGAAAGTAACTGTAAAGAAGGAACCAAGGGCGGAGTTGATCTTCCTAAGAACTAACCAATCATGAGCTTAACTTTTGTAATATGTATGAGCTAATTATGTTAGAACATAAAAGGCCACTGTGTGAATCAATAAACGAAGCTTGCTGATCACTCATATTGAGTGGCCCTGTCTTCCCTCCGTCGCGACAAATGGCGCCCGAACAGGGACCCTACAGAGGGCTGAACCTGCGAGCCACGGTCAACGGAGTCTCAGTGCTGGTCCTGTAAGCAGCGCAGGAGGTGAAAGGGATTAAAGGAAAAGGTCCCCGCGCCCGAGAGCGAAAGGGATTAAAGGAAAAGGTCCCCGCGCCCAGGAGCACCTATAGAGAGTGTCCTGCCGGCTACGCGCCGCCGAAGTCTGAAAGGCTGCAACAGCGCGCTGACGAAGGTATGAATAGACAAGCGGCGTATGATTTGCTCAAATGCTTTTTAGAAAAGCGGAGCATTTAGGGTATAGATAACGAAGGTATGAACAGACAAGCGGCGTACGATTTGCTCAAATGCTTTTTAGAAAAGCGGAGCGTTCAGGGTATAGATTGTAAAAGGGAGTTGCCTGGGTTATCAGCATATGGAGTAGCGAGAGGTTGCTTTGATAATCCAGATACGGTTTTTGAACACGAGGAATGGCGTAAATATGGGGATAAATTGTTTGACGAAGTTATATGCGATAATAAATCAGCCAAAAAGTTGATAAAGCCGTGGCGGGCAGTCGCTAACGCCCCGTTGCAAACCGAGCTGAGGAAAAAAAAAAAAAAAAAAAAAAAAAAGAGAATCCCTTCATATATGGGTATTAAGCAAGGTAAGCAAGGAAGAGAGGAACCATTTGGCCTATTTATAGATCGAGTAGCAGACGCCATACAGGCGGCCGGGGTGCCCGATTATCTCAGAGGCACTATACTAAAGCAGTGTGCTATACAAAATAGTAATCCGGCCACACGCAACATCTTGGCTACATTGCCAGGGACATGGACTATCGAGGAAGGACTAGAAAGGATGGCTCAGGTACCGGTAGGGCCACAGGCAATGTTAGTTGAGGCAGTAAAGGAACTAGGGAATAGTTTAAAGGAACACGCGCAGGCTACGCAGAGTCAAGTTCTTGCAGCCCTTGCTCCTTTGCAAGCCTCCGTTCAACGATTAAATGCTAGTGAATCATCTCGCCCACGATGCTACCGTTGCGGCGCTGCTGGACACATCAGACGGAACTGCAACGCCGGCTCAGTATGGTGCAGAAACTGCCGGTCGGACAACCACAATGAGACTGCATGTCGCGCTTCTAAACCGGGAAACGGACGATTCAGCGGGAAGAGCCGCCCCGCGCCGACACAAAAAGCGGCTGCATATCCGGCAGCACTCAATCCCTTCAGCTCAGACCAGCCACAAGCGGAAGCCTCGGCTTGGACCTGGCAACAGCAGTAGATTGTACCCTGTTGGACTCAAAGCCTGTCCGGATTGCTACTAGCACTCAAGGACCAATCTGTATCAATGGACAAGCTGTCGGAGCACTACTTATAGGCCGTTCATCAGCCACCATGCTGGGACTTAATGTGTTGGTGGGACTGATTGATAAAGATTACCACGGTGAGATCCAGATCATGGCCCACACGTTATTCCCACCGCTCTTCATCGCTAAAGGCACCAAGGTGGCGCAATTAATTCCCCTACCACATCTTGCGGGAGCCCTTCCACCGCTGCAAGAGCAGCCACGAGGGCAAGGAGCCTTTGGATCTACAGGACAAATGGCCCTACTAACTGTCGGCTTGCGCCAAAGGCCACAACGCCCGGTTGCTGTGCAATACGCCAACCTAACTATATCACTTGTTGCTCTTCTAGACACTGGCGCTGACATCTCCATAATCAGCACGCATAAGTGGCCGGCTCAATGGCCGACCTACGCGAGCAGCGCCACGGTCGCGGGAGTAGGAGGATTGACCCTTGCTCGCAAATCACCCCTTCTACGATGGACCATAGGGGACAAGGTACCATCTGGGTTCCCAGCCGTTGGGTAAGGCCCGCCATCGACCACCCTGAAGTCGCCGCTGAAGGTGACCCGACTAATCACCGTAAACCAATGGACTGAGACCGCTGCGCCTGAGTGTGAACCACGAGGTCGCAAAGACAGAAATTAATTGTACAGTCTGTGGGGTCTATAACCCCTAGGTATTATGTGCATGCTATTTGCTTAGAAGTTGAAACAGAGAAAATGGTTAATTTAGGTATAGAAAGCTTTATAGTAGTTGCCTTAGTTGTAAGCATAAGAGCCATCCCATATAGCGAGATGTTTGACCCATGAGAAAATGTGTGGATAACTTTAGCTCGGTCACTCAACACGACCAGCTTTTGTGCAAGCCTAGCAACACCCCGCTCCCCATTTACTACGTGCCTTATAGGGGTGCTCTTGGAGACTGGTTGGGTCTGTCCGGATGGCTGAGAAATCTTTTACAGACAGGACTGCTAGTCTTAATCATTGTACTAATAGCGTTGCTTTGTGTGAGTTGTGTGTTGTCTTGTATGAAAACCCTTGTGTTACGGATGTTTAACCAAGCCTATGTCATTCAAAATAAAAACGGGGGAATTGTGGGAGAATGGCTAGCTGAGAAGGGTCACGTAGACATGATCCAGCTGGCCGAGCAAAAGCTTGAGAAACATCGGATTCAGCCCCCGTAACTACTGGGCTGGTAAAGACACCTTGTCCTTGACTATAATTGTTGTATGATAACAGGGAGGTTGCAGCTGCTCAGGCATGGGAAAAGAGGATGAAAGTAACTGTAAAGAAGGAACCAAGGGCGGAGTTGATCTTCCTAAGAACTAACCAATCATGAGCTTAACTTTTGTAATATGTATGAGCTAATTATGTTAGAACATAAAAGGCCACTGTGTGAATCAATAAACGAAGCTTGCCGATCACTCATATTGAGTGGCCCTGTCTTCCCTCCGTCGCGACATAAAGTCCCTGTGGTGCATGAAAGGAATATGTTGGGAAAAGCTGTTCGGGTTTTTTCTGCTTTGGGCAAAGGCAAACCCATTCGTGGGACTGTTTTTGCACAAGGACCTGGATGTACTTGGTGGGTGATGCTGGAGAATGAAGAAGTCCAGTGTGCACCTCAAGGAAATTTAACTCAGTTCTGAGCTGTATGATGTTAATTGATACATAGTACTAACAGTATTCAATAAGTGTTTTTCAGGATAAATTAGCGGCCTCATCAAGTGCTGTCCAGTAACCTCTTCGAGATGGACACACTAAACATGGCCATGAACCATGATTAATTTCATACCATCTCTCCTGCCCTGAGAGACTTCTATGATAGATGGAAATCTGAAATCATTAACTAAATGAACTTAAACTTTTATGTAGGAAGACAAATCATAAATTAGTGATGTGTTTATATTTGAAGACAACAAGCAGTAGTGACCTGAGCATGACATAAATGATATGGAATAAGGGGTGGAATGTCCAGGTTTGAGACAGAACAAAACCAATTTTCTTTTCAGTAATTTTACTTTTCAATTGCTTCTCTTCAAACTGCCTGCACTCTATGAAATTAACAGTATGTTTTTCAGACAGTGTCGGCTTCTAGCAGTGATAAGGTCAGAGGTTTATAGTTAATACCAAGGGATGGTATGCAGAGAGGCTCTTGCTTATACTTACTGCTATAACAACCAAGGTCAGCTAACTTGGTTATGTACCAAGTTGGAGGGCTGGAAGCAGAAGAGTGTAAAGGGGTTGCACTTATGGGGAGGAGTGGACAGGACAGGTGACACAAAACTGACCAATGGGGTTGTGGGAAAGTAACGGGAGATCGGCAAGGAGGACTGTAAACATGCTCAAGTGACTTGCATGTGGGGTGCTGGAAAACACATATATCGCACTAATTGTTGTTTAGTCTTATGTGCTCAACAAGTAGAACACCTGCACTTAGATAACGTAGGCCTGGGATGGACTCAGGGGCACCTTATCGAACATGCCTGAGATTCCTGCCCTGCTGTTGAAGAAGATCAAAGCACAGCAGAAAACTCCGCTTGCCTGAATCCTTGAAATACAGGCCAGAACAGCAAGTGGGAGCTCTCGCCCTCTCACTCCCTTGCTAACAAGGACTCTCTTGCTAATAATGAATCTCTCTCGCTCCTCGGTGCCTGTCCCCTGCTTGCATGCCTCTGCCCAGGTGCTGCTTTGGAGATTCCCTGATCCATGAGGTATTGAGACTAAATTTGTTCTTTGCCTTTAATCCGTGGTTTTGTGGTTGTTCCTGTGTTCTGCCTGCATCACCTCACACATTCGGAGTAGTTGGCAGTTCCAGGAACACCCATGCCATGGCTGATAAAAAAGTTGGGGACTGGGGAGGCCACTACTGTGACTCCCCCTATTCCAGGATGGCCCAGTACAGAGCACTGGACCCCCGTAGCCACTTTCCTGGCTAAAATGGCTCCCCCAGAGGCATGGCCTGAAAGAGAGGACGGAGCGGTGGTTACCCCCCAGAGCATTGAAACGGCTATGCATGGGTTGCCATGGAAAGTGGCATCGGATTCTTCTGACAAATTAGCGGGTAGATTGGGATGACTGCTAGTTACCGGACTTAGAGCTCTTGACCATGAAGTTGCTGCATTATGGAGTAAAGTGAGAGAACTGGAAAAGGAAAACAGGAGCTTACAAGATGCAAATGTGATCGTGTAAGAAGTAATTCCTATTCAAGCAGAGCGGTGCTATGAGCTGCAAGATAATATAGACCAGTTGGTAGCGCATATCGTTAATAAACAAAGGGACAAATATGGGAAAAGTAAGCTTTCGATTTCCCAAGCTCTATAGCCATTGATGATCAGATACAACAAGGATATGCTCAGCTGCAAAATATCAGAGTTCATAAAATCATACAGTGGTTAGAGTTGGAAGGGACCTTAAAGATCATCGAGTTCCAACACCCCTGCCATTAGCAAGGACATCTCCCACTAGACCAGGTTGCTCAAAGCCCCATCCAGCCTGGCCTTGAACACCTCCAGGGATGGGGCATCCACAACTTCCCCGGGCAACCTGTTCCAGTGCCTCACCACCCTCACAGTAAAGAATTTCTTCCTAATATCTAATCTAAATCTCCCCTCTTTCAGTTTAAAACCATTACCCCTCGTCCTATCGCTACACTTCCTGACAAAGAGTCCCTCTCCAGCTCTCCTGTAGGATCCCTTCAGGTACTGGAAGGCTGCTATAAGGTCTCCCCGGAGCCTTCTCTTCTCCAGGCTGAACAATCCCAGCTCTCTCAGCCTGTCTTCATAGGAGAGGTGCTCCATCCCTCTGATTATCTTTGTGGCCCTCCGCTGGACCTGTTCCAACAGGTCCATGTCCTTCCTGTGTTGAGGATTCTCATATAATGGGCAACCAGGGGATCATGCCTAGTCAGCATGGGTTTATGAAAGGCAGGTCCTGCCAGACGAACCTGATCTCCTTCTATGACAAGATGACCCGATTATTGGATGAGGGAAAGGCTGTGGATATTATCTACCTGGACTTTCAAAAAGCATTCAACACTGTTCCCCATAGAATTCTAGTGGAAAAACTAGCTGCACATGGCCTGGGCGAGCATACTATCTGCTGGATCAAGGACTGGCTGTCTGGACGGTCCCAAAGAGTGGTGCTCAATGGAGTTAAATCCAGCTGGCGGCCGGTCACAAGTGGTATTCCCCAGGGCTCAGTGTTGGGACCATTTCTGTTTAACATCTTCATTGATGATCTTGATAATGACATAGAGTGCATCATCTGTAAGTTCGCAGATGACACCAAGTTAAGCGGGAGTGTTGATCTGCATGAGGACAGGGAGGCTCTACAGAGAGACTTAGATTGGATCGATGGGCTAACATTAATGGTATGAGCTTCAACAAGACCAAGCGCCAGGTCCTGCACTTGGGCCACAACAACCCCATGCATCGGTACAGGCTTGGGGAAGTGTGGCTGGAAAGCTGCCTGGCAGAAAAGGACTTGGGGCTTCTAATTGACAAGCGGCTGAATATGAGCCAGCAGTGTGCCCAGGTGGCCAAGAAAGCCAATGGCATCCTGGCTTGTATTAGAAATAGTGTGACCAGCAGAAGTAGGGAGGTGATTGTCCCCCTGTACTCAGAACTGGTGAGGCCATACCTGGAGTATTGTGTTCAGTTTTGGGCACCTCGATGCAAGAGAGATATCGAGGTGCTGGAGCGGGTACAGAGGAGGGCAACGAAGCTGGTGAAGGGCCTGGAGAATAAATCGTACGAACAACGATTGAGGGAGCTGGGACTGTTTAGTTTGAGGAAGAGGAGACTGAGGGGAGACCTCATCACTCTCTACAACTACTTGAAAGGACATTGTAGAGAGGTTGGTGCTGGTCTCTTCGCACAAGCAAATAGCGATAGAACAAGAGGGAATGGATTCAAGCTGCAACAGGGTAGGTTTAGACTGGACATTAGGAAGCAATTCTTCACAGTAAGAGTGATCAGACACTGGAACAGGCTGCCCAGGGAGGTGGTTGAGTCACCATCCTTGGATGAGTTTAAGAGTCGCTTAGATGTGGTTGGGGGATATGGTGTAGGGGAGAACTTTGTAGAGTAGGGTAGATGGTTGGACTCGATGATCCCAAGGGTCTTTTCCAACCTAGATGATTCTATGATTCTATGACTCACCACCTCTCAAGCCTGTCCAGGTCCCTCTGGATGGCATCCCTTCCCTCCAGAGTGTTTACTGCGCCACACAGCTTGGTGTCCTCAGCAAACTTGCCAAGGGTGCACTCTATCCCACTGTCCATGTCTCCAACAAAGATGTTGAACAGCACTGGTCCCAGTACTGACCCCTGAGGAACACCACTCATCACTGGCTTCCACTTGGACATTGAGCCGTTGACCGCAACCCTTTGAGTGCGGC
Organism: Numenius arquata; assembly: GCF_964106895.1. Lineage (NCBI taxonomy): Eukaryota > Metazoa > Chordata > Aves > Charadriiformes > Scolopacidae > Numenius > Numenius arquata. The sequence continues at coordinate 22,441,453 of NC_133615.1, read as the reverse complement.
CATCTAGCCAGTTCCTTATCCACCGAGTGGTCCATTGGTCAAATACATGACTTCACAATTTTGAGACCAGGATGTCGTGCGGGACAGTGTCAAACGCTTTGCATAAGTCCAGGTAGATGACGTCTGCGGTCAACGGCAAAGCGTGATTCAAAATTGTGAAGTCATGTGAGGCACTGGAACAGGTTGCCCGGGGAAGTTGTGGATGCCCCATCCCTGGAGGTGTTCAAGGCCAGGCTGGATGGGGCTTTGAGCAACCTGGTCTAGTGGGAGATGTCCTTGCTAATGGCAGGGGTGTTGGAACTCGATGATCTTTAAGGTCCCTTCCAACTCTAACCACTGTATGATTTTATGAACTCTGATATTTTGCAGCTGAGCATATCCTTGTTGTATCTGATCATCAATGGCTATAGAGCTTGGGAAATCGAAAGCTTACTTTTCCCATATTTGTCCCTTTGTTTATTAACGATATGCGCTACCAACTGGTCTATATTATCTTGCAGCTCATAGCACCGCTCTGCTTGAATAGGAATTACTTCTTACACGATCACATTTGCATCTTGTAAGCTCCTGTTTTCCTTTTCCAGTTCTCTCACTTTACTCCATAATGCAGCAACTTCATGGTCAAGAGCTCTAAGTCCGGTAACTAGCAGTCATCCCAATCTACCCGCTAATTTGTCAGAAGAATCCGATGCCACTTTCCATGGCAACCCATGCATAGCCGTTTCAATGCTCTGGGGGGTAACCACCGCTCCGTCCTCTCTTTCAGGCCATGCCTCTGGGGGAGCCATTTTAGCCAGGAAAGTGGCTACGGGGGTCCAGTGCTCTGTACTGGGCCATCCTGGAATAGGGGGAGTCACAGTAGTGGCCTCCCCAGTCCCCAACTTTTTTATCAGCCATGGCATGGGTGTTCCTGGAACTGCCAACTACTCCGAATGTGTGAGGTGATGCAGGCAGAACACAGGAACAACCACAAAACCACGGATTAAAGGCAAAGAACAAATTTAGTCTCAATACCTCATGGATCAGGGAATCTCCAAAGCAGCACCTGGGCAGAGGCATGCAAGCAGGGGACAGGCACCGAGGAGCGAGAGAGATTCATTATTAGCAAGAGAGTCCTTGTTAGCAAGGGAGTGAGAGGGCGAGAGCTCCCACTTGCTGTTCTGGCCTGTATTTCAAGGATTCAGGCAAGCGGAGTTTTCTGCTGTGCTTTGATCTTCTTCAACAGCAGGGCAGGAATCTCAGGCATGTTCGATAAGGTGCCCCTGAGTCCATCCCAGGCCTACGTTATCTAAGTGCAGGTGTTCTACTTGTTGAGCACATAAGACTAAACAACAATTAGTGCGATATATGTGTTTTCCAGCACCCCACATGCAAGTCACTTGAGCATGTTTACAGTCCTCCTTGCCGATCTCCCGTTACTTTCCCACAACCCCATTGGTCAGTTTTGTGTCACCTGTCCTGTCCACTCCTCCCCATAAGTGCAACCCCTTTACACTCTTCTGCTTCCAGCCCTCCAACTTGGTACATAACCAAGTTAGCTGACCTTGGTTGTTATAGCAGTAAGTATAAGCAAGAGCCTCTCTGCATACCATCCCTTGGTATTAACTATAAACCTCTGACCTTATCACTGCTAGAAGCCGACACTGTCTGAAAAACATACTGTTAATTTCATAGAGTGCAGGCAGTTTGAAGAGAAGCAATTGAAAAGTAAAATTACTGAAAAGAAAATTGGTTTTGTTCTGTCTCAAACCTGGACATTCCACCCCTTATTCCATATCATTTATGTCATGCTCAGGTCACTACTGCTTGTTGTCTTCAAATATAAACACATCACTAATTTATGATTTGTCTTCCTACATAAAAGTTTAAGTTCATTTAGTTAATGATTTCAGATTTCCATCTATCATAGAAGTCTCTCAGGGCAGGAGAGATGGTATGAAATTAATCATGGTTCATGGCCATGTTTAGTGTGTCCATCTCGAAGAGGTTACTGGACAGCACTTGATGAGGCCGCTAATTTATCCTGAAAAACACTTATTGAATACTGTTAGTACTATGTATCAATTAACATCATACAGCTCAGAACTGAGTTAAATTTCCTTGAGGTGCACACTGGACTTCTTCATTCTCCAGCATCACCCACCAAGTACATCCAGGTCCTTGTGCAAAAACAGTCCCACGAATGGGTTTGCCTTTGCCCAAAGCAGAAAAAACCCGAACAGCTTTTCCCAACATATTCCTTTCATGCACCACAGGGACTTTATGTCGCGACGGAGGGAAGACAGGGCCACTCAATATGAGTGATCGGCAAGCTTCGTTTATTGATTCACACAGTGGCCTTTTATGTTCTAACATAATTAGCTCATACATATTACAAAAGTTAAGCTCATGATTGGTTAGTTCTTAGGAAGATCAACTCCGCCCTTGGTTCCTTCTTTACAGTTACTTTCATCCTCTTTTCCCATGCCTGAGCAGCTGCAACCTCCCTGTTATCATACAACAATTATAGTCAAGGACAAGGTGTCTTTACCAGCCCAGTAGTTACGGGGGCTGAATCCGATGTTTCTCAAGCTTTTGCTCGGCCAGCTGGATCATGTCTACGTGACCCTTCTCAGCTAGCCATTCTCCCACAATTCCCCCGTTTTTATTTTGAATGACATAGGCTTGGTTAAACATCCGTAACACAAGGGTTTTCATACAAGACAACACACAACTCACACAAAGCAACGCTATTAGTACAATGATTAAGACTAGCAGTCCTGTCTGTAAAAGATTTCTCAGCCATCCGGACAGACCCAACCAGTCTCCAAGAGCACCCCTATAAGGCACGTAGTAAATGGGGAGCGGGGTGTTGCTAGGCTTGCACAAAAGCTGGTCGTGTTGAGTGACCGAGCTAAAGTTATCCACACATTTTCTCATGGGTCAAACATCTCGCTATATGGGATGGCTCTTATGCTTACAACTAAGGCAACTACTATAAAGCTTTCTATACCTAAATTAACCATTTTCTCTGTTTCAACTTCTAAGCAAATAGCATGCACATAATACCTAGGGGTTATAGACCCCACAGACTGTACAATTAATTTCTGTCTTTGCGACCTCGTGGTTCACACTCAGGCGCAGCGGTCTCAGTCCATTGGTTTACGGTGATTAGTCGGGTCACCTTCAGCGGCGACTTCAGGGTGGTCGATGGCGGGCCTTACCCAACGGCTGGGAACCCAGATGGTACCTTGTCCCCTATGGTCCATCGTAGAAGGGGTGATTTGCGAGCAAGGGTCAATCCTCCTACTCCCGCGACCGTGGCGCTGCTCGCGTAGGTCGGCCATTGAGCCGGCCACTTATGCGTGCTGATTATGGAGATGTCAGCGCCAGTGTCTAGAAGAGCAACAAGTGATATAGTTAGGTTGGCGTATTGCACAGCAACCGGGCGTTGTGGCCTTTGGCGCAAGCCGACAGTTAGTAGGGCCATTTGTCCTGTAGATCCAAAGGCTCCTTGCCCTCGTGGCTGCTCTTGCAGCGGTGGAAGGGCTCCCGCAAGATGTGGTAGGGGAATTAATTGCGCCACCTTGGTGCCTTTAGCGATGAAGAGCGGTGGGAATAACGTGTGGGCCATGATCTGGATCTCACCGTGGTAATCTTTATCAATCAGTCCCACCAACACATTAAGTCCCAGCATGGTGGCTGATGAACGGCCTATAAGTAGTGCTCCGACAGCTTGTCCATTGATACAGATTGGTCCTTGAGTGCTAGTAGCAATCCGGACAGGCTTTGAGTCCAACAGGGTACAATCTACTGCTGTTGCCAGGTCCAAGCCGAGGCTTCCGCTTGTGGCTGGTCTGAGCTGAAGGGATTGAGTGCTGCCGGATATGCAGCCGCTTTTTGTGTCGGCGCGGGGCGGCTCTTCCCGCTGAATCGTCCGTTTCCCGGTTTAGAAGCGCGACATGCAGTCTCATTGTGGTTGTCCGACCGGCAGTTTCTGCACCATACTGAGCCGGCGTTGCAGTTCCGTCTGATGTGTCCAGCAGCGCCGCAACGGTAGCATCGTGGGCGAGATGATTCACTAGCATTTAATCGTTGAACGGAGGCTTGCAAAGGAGCAAGGGCTGCAAGAACTTGACTCTGCGTAGCCTGCGCGTGTTCCTTTAAACTATTCCCTAGTTCCTTTACTGCCTCAACTAACATTGCCTGTGGCCCTACCGGTACCTGAGCCATCCTTTCTAGTCCTTCCTCGATAGTCCATGTCCCTGGCAATGTAGCCAAGATGTTGCGTGTGGCCGGATTACTATTTTGTATAGCACACTGCTTTAGTATAGTGCCTCTGAGATAATCGGGCACCCCGGCCGCCTGTATGGCGTCTGCTACTCGATCTATAAATAGGCCAAATGGTTCCTCTCTTCCTTGCTTACCTTGCTTAATACCCATATATGAAGGGATTCTCTTTTTTTTTTTTTTTTTTTTTTTTTTCCTCAGCTCGGTTTGCAACGGGGCGTTAGCGACTGCCCGCCACGGCTTTATCAACTTTTTGGCTGATTTATTATCGCATATAACTTCGTCAAACAATTTATCCCCATATTTACGCCATTCCTCGTGTTCAAAAACCGTATCTGGATTATCAAAGCAACCTCTCGCTACTCCATATGCTGATAACCCAGGCAACTCCCTTTTACAATCTATACCCTGAACGCTCCGCTTTTCTAAAAAGCATTTGAGCAAATCGTACGCCGCTTGTCTGTTCATACCTTCGTTATCTATACCCTAAATGCTCCGCTTTTCTAAAAAGCATTTGAGCAAATCATACGCCGCTTGTCTATTCATACCTTCGTCAGCGCGCTGTTGCAGCCTTTCAGACTTCGGCGGCGCGTAGCCGGCAGGACACTCTCTATAGGTGCTCCTGGGCGCGGGGACCTTTTCCTTTAATCCCTTTCGCTCTCGGGCGCGGGGACCTTTTCCTTTAATCCCTTTCACCTCCTGCGCTGCTTACAGGACCAGCACTGAGACTCCGTTGACCGTGGCTCGCAGGTTCAGCCCTCTGTAGGGTCCCTGTTCGGGCGCCATTTGTCGCGACGGAGGGAAGACAGGGCCACTCAATATGAGTGATCAGCAAGCTTCGTTTATTGATTCACACAGTGGCCTTTTATGTTCTAACATAATTAGCTCATACATATTACAAAAGTTAAGCTCATGATTGGTTAGTTCTTAGGAAGATCAACTCCGCCCTTGGTTCCTTCTTTACAGTTACTTTCATCCTCTTTTCCCATGCCTGAGCAGCTGCAACCTCCCTGTTATCATACAACAATTATAGTCAAGGACAAGGTGTCTTTACCAGCCCAGTAGTTACGGGGGCTGAATCCGATGTTTCTCAAGCTTTTGCTCGGCCAGCTGGATCATGTCTACGTGACCCTTCTCAGCTAGCCATTCTCCCACAACTTTATCCCCTTCTACGGTATGTAAAGGGTCTGATTGAGCAGGACCAGCTCAATTGATGCATCCCCTGCTGTTAACTAACCAGGTGGCTTGCGCTAAATGCTTGTCCCAATTTTTAAAGGTTCCACCTCCCATTGATTTCAGGGTAGTTTTTAACAATCCATTGTATCGTTCAATTTTCCCAGAAGCTGGTGCATGATAGGGGCTATGATGCACCCACTCAATGCCATGTTCTTTGGCCCAATTATTTATAATATTTTGTTTTTAAATTAGTCCTATGGTCTGACTCAATTCTTCCTGGAGCGCCATATAACCACAAGACTTGCTTTTAAAGGCCCAGGAGAGTATTCCAGGCGGTGGCATGGCATAGGTTTCCAACCATCTGGTGCTTCCTTCCACCATTGTAAGCACATAGCTCTTGCTCAGGCAGCTTTGAGGGAGTGCGATGTAGTGAATTTGCCAGGCCTCCCCACACATATATTTCAACCATCATCGCCCATATCGCAAAGGTTTTAACCGTTTAGCTTGCTTGATTTCAGCACGTTTCACAACTGTGGATAACCTGCGCGATAGCATCTGTAGTTACATCCATCCTTCAGTCACAGGCCATCTACATGTCGCATTCCTTCCTTGATGACCCAAAGTGCCATGGGCCCACCAAGCAAAAAATAGTTCACCTTTATGTTCCCAGTCCAAATCTATCTGGAAACTTTTAGCAGCCTGATCCACTTGCTGAACGTTTCAATGTTCCTCAGTGGCCTGACTAATGGTTACATGGGCATCTACATGATGTACCTTTACGACTACTTTCCCTAGGCAGTCAGCAGTATCTTGCCACAAATCAGCAGCCCACATGGGTTTACTTCGGGTCTGCCAGATGCTCTGCTTCTGCTAACCTAGAATATGCATTCTCCAGAAATCCACAACACCTAAGAAGGCTTGTGTTTCCTTTTTGTTAGTAGGTGGGGACACAGATGTTATTTTGTTAATCACCTCCATTGGGATCTGGCGATGCCCATCTTACCGTTTAATTCCCAAGAACTGGATGTCTCCTGCAGGTCCCTTGACCTTACCTCTTTTTACAGCAAAACCTGCTTTCAGAAGCATCTTCATTATTTTCTTACCTTTCTTGAAAACTTCTTTTGCTGTGTTACCCCACACAATGATGTCATCAATGTATTGCAGATGTTCCAGAGCTCCACCCTTCTCCAGTGCAGTCTGAATCAGTCCATGGCAAATGGTAGGGCTGTGTTTCCACCCCTGGGGCAGTCGATTCCAGGTGTACTGGATGCGTCCCCAGGTGAAAGCAAACTGTGGACTGCACTCTGCTGCTAAAGGAATAGAGAAAAAGGGATTAGCAATGTCAACTGTGGCATACCACTTAGCTGCCTTTGGCTCCATTTCATATTGCAGTTCTAGCATGTCTGGCACAGCAGCACTCAGTGGTGGTGTGACTTCATTCAGACCACAATAGTCTACTGTTAGCCGTCAGTCTTTCACACTGGCCATATAAAGCTGTTAAAGGGTGAGTGAGTCTTGTTGATCACTCGTGCATCTCTAACAAACAAATCAGGTTCTGGTTGGGAATTAAGGACTCTCTGTTGGTGCGATACTGTCATCAACGCACCATGGCAGTAGCAATTGGCACCTACTGTTCACAGAATCACAGAATGATATGGGGTTGGCAGATCATCTAGTCGAACCCCCCTGCCAAAGCAGGTCCACCTAGAGCAGGTTGCACGGGAATGTGTCCAGGTGGGTTTTGAATGTCTCCAGAGAAAGAGACTCCACCACCTCCCTGGGCAGCCTGTTCCAGTGCTCTGTCACCCTCACCGTAAAGAAGTTCTTCCTCATATTTCAATGGAACTTCCTATGTTCCAGCTTGTGCCCGTTACCCCTCATCCTATCGCTGGGAATGACTGAAAAGAGTCCAGCTCCATCATCCTTCAACCCACCCTTTAGGTAATTGTAAACATAGATAAGGTCTCCCCTCAGCCTTCTCTTCTCCAGGCTAAAGAGCCCCAGCTCTTTGACCCTTTCCTCATAAGGGAGGTGCTCCAATCCCTTAATCATCTTTGTTGCCCTACATTGGACTCTTTCCAGTAGTTCCCTGTCTCTCTTGAACTGGGGAGCCCAGAACTGGACGCAGTATTCCAGTTGTGGCCTCACCAGTGCAGAGGAGAGGGGGAGAATGACCTCCCTCGACCTACTGGCCACACTCTTCCCTATGCAGCCCAGGATCCCATTGGCCCTCTTGGCGACAAGGGCACATTGCTGTCTCATGGATAGTTTGCTATCCACCAGGACCCACAGATCCTTCTCCTCAGTAGTGCTTTCCAGCAGGTCCACCCCTAACCTATATTGGTGTCTGGCATTCTTAATGTAGCTGAGCTAGCTCTAACCTGTCCATCCTGAGAGAGATGGGATGGGATTCTGGTAACGAGTTTTGGAAAAAAGCTTTATTTTTATTCTCTGCATGTCAATAAGAATTCAAGTCGAGCCTCACACAATTAAAGCAATATAACACTGCACAAGTTATTGAATTTTTTCAGGACTACTTAATAGCCTGTATATTACAGTATAGAAAGGATGTAATATATCCTGTCATTCAAAAGTACAGACAAATTTTAAAGGGCATTATTTCTGAAAATAGGAAGTGTAACTAATTTTTTTAATTACAGAGAGAAAAATAATTCTACCAAAGTTATAAAGTATATTTTATATGAATATAAAACTATAATATTTGTTTGCACAGTTTCTCATAAACTAGATACACAGAGTTCTATTCTAGGAAATCCCAGTGGATTACCCTGAATAGTTCTGATCGTCTCTGTACATAAGAAATTCTTCTATATGGAAACCTTCCCTCCACTCTATAAAAGAGTAGGGACTGAAACATTTATCTGAAGCTTAAAGACAAGATTCATGAATATGATATTGAAGTTGATGGAGGGGTGTTCAAGTAGATCAGTTAGAAGAAGGATTTATAAAACTAATAATGTTCAGCACTTCCAGTTTCTGTGGCGTATGAAGAAATCACGGACTCGTAGGTCATGCAGTAAGCGAATCCAAATCCGACCTCCTTTATTGCTACACAGAGAAACTTATATACGCTGAGACACAAACCCACTCCCCTCGTAATGCCCAATCATGGACTTACAAAAATATTTTCTACCTTCTACTGAGCTTATCACAATAACAGGTACTCTGCTACCAGGACAAGTTTCGGTTCCCAGACTGTGTTCTGTTTTTTGTCAGGATGAGCTTCAGGATGTGTAACTTATGTTTCTCATCCTCCCCTGCTCTCAAGGTCGCTACTGGCACACACTGTTGCTCCAGATGCATGTAAATCTTAGCTGTGTGAGTGAACTTTAACTGAACCCACAAGTTTCAAATGCATTGCGCTACAGTACACAAAAATCTCTGGTGTATATTGAAATTGATTTCAAAGATGAGAACAAATTACAAGAAGATTGTGTTATGGTTTGAGAAAACCCATAACAATCTATTGTCGTTAGACAATTATTCTATCACCCGATGACCCCTCCCCACCTGGAAAGGGGAATCGGGGAACACAAAGAAACACAAGGGTTGAAATATAAATAGATTTAATAGACTAAGACTAAATAATTAACAATAATACTAAAGAACCAGTATTAATCCCGATACTGATATAAGATATACAGGAATTATACTCAGCCAATTATATCAGTAGGAAGCTGTGCACTCCCAGCAGTGGACAGCAAGTATCAGACACTGCGAGTGCAATGGCTTCAGGAGGAATGGAAGGCCTCAGGGTTCCGGCACCGGGGCAAGGAGTTGTCTGGACCGCCGCCATCAAGGGAGAGAGAGAGCTATGCAGCAAAGTTTTCTAATTTATATTGAATGTGACGTTCAGGGTATGAAATAATCCTGGTGGCCAGCCTAGGTCAAATGCCCAGGCCTTGCTCCTCCTTGTCCCTGCACCTGGCAAGGCTCAAAAACACTAACCTTGAATCCCACGGAGCCTGGCTGGCTATAAAGTAAATATTTTCACAAATTCAGACACTAGAGTCTTCTAAAAGTGCAATTTTCCCCAGCATTAGAAGAAAAGTTAGTCCTGTGTCTCTCAACCCAGGACAGATTGCTACTGTGATGTGGAATTTTTAAAAGAACCTTAAGAAGCAGTGTAGAAAGATTCAACTGGAAAGTAAAATTGTAGACAATAAAGATGTAGGTGTATCAAACATTCACTTTGCCTTATTTTCAGTCTGCTACTCTCCATTCAAAGAACAGTACAAGGCCAACTGCTGAAGGGCTAGAGAGTACTATGGTAGGAATAATTAAGTATCATCCTGCAGTCATATAAATCAATAAAATTCCACAGATAAAGGAGAACTGCTCAGGAGATGTTATATTTACTGTTCAAGCCTTAAGGTAAATCAGATTCCTGAATTATAACTGAGAAATTGAAATAAGATATTTTTGAAGTGCTAATCTTGACCTGATAAGAGCATACAGAGGCATAAAAATTTGAGAGATGTGTTGTCAAGTCACTGGAGGTGCTCAGTGCGTGATGTCCTTTTGCATATGAGACAGTATATGTGCTTATCCATAGAGACCTTCTGTGCTAGCATTAATATCCCTCCACAGGTACACGGGCTAGGACCAAAACCACCACTAAACCATGTCCCTAAGCAGCATGTCTACCTGTCTTTTAAATACCTCCGGGGATGGAAATTCCGTCACTTCCCTGGGCAGCCTGTTCCAATATTTGATAACCCTTTCGGTGAAGAAAGTTCTCCTAATATCCAATCTAAACCTCCCCTGGTGCAACTTGAGGCCCTTTCCTCTTGTCCTGTTGCTTGTTACTTGGGAGAAGTGACCAACCCCCATCACTCTACAACCTCCTTCAGGTTCTTCCTCCCCAGGTGCAGGACCCTACATTTGCCCTTGTTGAACCTCATTAGGTTCTTCTCTGCCCAGCTCTCCAGCCTGTCCAGGTCACGCTGGATGATGGCACAGCCCTCTGGAGTGTCGGCCAGCCCTCCCAGTTTGGTATCATCAGCAAACTTGCTGAGGATACACTCTGTCCCTTCATCCAGGTCATTGATGAATATGTTGAACAGGACTGGGCCGAGTATTGACCCCTGGGGGACACCGCTGGTTACAGGCCTCCAACTCGACCCTGCTCCATTAATCACAACCCTCTGAGCTCTGTCACACAGCCAGTTCTCGATCCACCTCACTGCCCCCTCATCTAGCCCACACTTCCTCAGTTTCCTAATGAGGATGTTATGGGAGACAGTGTCAAAAGCCTTGCTGAAGTCAAGGTAGATGACATCTGCTGCTCTCCCCTCATCTAGCCATCCAGTTATAACATCATAGAAGGCTATCAGATTGGTCAAGCATGATTTACCCTTGGTAAATCCGTGTTGACCACTCCCAATAACTTCTTGATCTTCAATGCGTTTGGAGATGACATCCAGAATGAGTCGCTCCATTATTTTCCCAGGGACAGAGGTGAGACTAATTGGCCTGTAGTTCCCTGGGTCCTCCTTCTTTCCCTTTTTGAAGACTGGAGTGATATTTGCCTTCCTCCAGTCCTCAGGCACTTCACCTGTTCTCCAAGACCTCTCAAAAATGATGGAGAGTGGCTCAGCAATAACATCTGCCAGTTCTCTTGGCACTCGTGGGTGCATCCCATCAGGGCCCATGGACTTATGGATGTCTAGTTTGGCCAAGTGGTCTCTAACCCGGTCCTCCTCTGCTGAGGGAAAGTCTTCCTCTCTCCAGATCTTCCCCCTTGCCTGCAGGGTCTGGGATTCATGAGGGACAGCTTTGGCAGTGAAGACCGAAGCAAAGAAGGCATTCAGCAACTCCGCCTTCTCTGTGTCTTCCACCACCAAGGCACCCACCTCATTCTTCAGTGGGCCTACATTTTCCCTAGCCTTCCTTTTTTTATTGATATACTGAAAAAAACTCTTCTTGTTATCTTTAACTGTGGTAGCCAAGTTAAGTTCTGCTTGGGCTTTGGCCCTTCTGATTTTTCCCCTGCATATCTTCACCTTGATATTGCTCATAAGCAACCAACCCCCTTTTCCAGGGATCGTAGACTTTCCTTTTCTCCCTGAGGTCCAGCCAAAGCCCTCTATTTAGCCAGGCCGGTCTTCTTCCCCGTCGGCTCGTTTTATGGGACCTGGGGATGGCCTTCTCCTGTGCTTTTGAGAGTTCCTCCTTGAAGTATGACCAGCCTTCCTGGGCACCTATGCCCTTCAGGACTGTCTCCCAAGGGACACTCTCAACCATGCTCCTAAACAGGCCAAAGTCTGCCTTTCAGAAGTCCAAGGTGGCAGTTCTGCTGGCTCCCTGTCTTGCTTCTGCAAGAATTGAAAACTCTACGATTTCATGATCACTCTGCCCAAGACAACCTTCAACCTTTACATCCCCCACAAGACCTTCTCTGTTAACAAGCAGCAGGTCCAGTAGGGCGCTTTCCCTGGTTGGCTCTCTCACCAGTTGTGTTAGGAAGTTGTCTTCCACACACTCCAGGAACCTCCGGGACTGTTCCCTCTCTGCTGTGTTATATTTCCAGCAGACATCTGGGAAGTTGAAGTCCCCCACGAGAACAAGGGTGAGTGATTTCGAGAGCTCTGCCAGTTGCTGATAGAATATGTCATCGATTTCTACGACCTGGTTTGGGGGTCTGTAATAAACTCCCACCATGATGTCTGCCTTGTTGGCCTTCCCTTTGATTCTAACCCATAAACATTCTACACTGTCATTCCCATTATTAAGTTCTAGGCATTCAAACCTGTCTCTAACATAGAGGGCCACCCCGCCGCCTCTCCTTCCTTGTCTATCCCTTCTGAAGAGTTGGCAGCCATCGACTGCAGTGCTCCAGTTGTGTGAGTCTTCCCACCACGTTTCTGTGATGGCAACTATATCATAGTTTTCCTGCTGAACAATGGCCTCCAGCTCCTCCTGTTTGTTGCCCAAACTGCGTGCATTTGTGTAGATGCACTTTAGCTGGGCTAATTTTCCTGCCACTTTTATGGGGGGCCGAGCCCCAACACCCCCCTGACCATGCTCAGACCCTTCTGTGGTTGCCAGCCTATCACTATCCCTGATGTCATCGCCACATGGGTTACCATCCCCCACCTCTACTGAGACAACAGGCCACAAGACCTTGCTAGTGCTTTTACCCACCAGCACTGGTAATCTGCTCCCAGGCTCCTCTTTAGTAATCCTGGATTCATCCCCATCCCCCTTCAAACCTAGTTTAAAGCCCTTTCAATGAGCCCTGCTAATTCTTGCCCCAGTATTCTTCTTCCCCTTTGGGTATGGCTTGCCCCACCTGTTGCCAGCAGGCCTGGTGTCCTGTAGATCATCCCATGATCAAAGAAACCAAAGTCCTGCCGGTTACACCAGCCTCGGAGCCAGGAGTTAATCTGCTGTCTCTTCCTGGTAATCCCCCCATCAATCCCTGCAAGTGGTGGGATAGAGGAGAACACAACTTGTGCTCCTGATCCCTTAACCAGCCGTCCAAGGGCCCTAAAGTCTCTGTCTTCAGTGCCCTTGGACTACTGGTAGCTACCTCATTGCCGCCTACTTGAAATACTAGTAACGGATAGTAATCCGAGGGCCGGACCAGGGTAGGGAGATTTTTCTGTTTATCCTTAATCCTGGCCCCAGGGAGGCAGCTGACTTCTCTGTGGGATGGATCCGGTCTGCAAATGGGGCCTTCTGTTCCCTGCAGAAGGGAGTCACCCACCACAATTACCTTCCTTTTTTTCTTTGTTGAGGAAGTCCTAAGGCGTGGGGGTGGGTGGCTAGCTCTGGGCAACTCACTGAATGGGTCTTCCTCTCCATCCTCATTTACCCGCCCCTCGATTTCCAAAGCCCCATACCTATTTTGCAAGTGCAACTGGGAAGGTGAGGGGGGGCCGGGAGGGGTTTTGCTTGCCCCTCCGAGGAGGGACCTGCCTCCGTTCTCCATTGTCCCTTAAGTCCCTCCGTTCTGCCTGGTGACAGGCGGAAAGGAGATCATCCACTTCCTGTAGAGCCTCTACCCTATGCCTATGCCTCAGGGTATGGCTCCACCAATCTATTTCACTTTCACTTTCTCTGATGCTTCTAAGTCTTTCTACCTCTTCCTTCAGTTCCGCCACCTGCCTGAGTAGGTAGTTTATTTGATCACAGCGCACACAGGCGGTGTCTCTGGCTCCCTTGGGAACAAGTGCCAGGTTTAAGCATTCACTGCAGCCAGAGACCTGCAGAGTCATGTGTTTTTGCGGGAGCTCGGTCTGAGTTCCCACATTCTTCCTTGTAGCGCACTTTGCACGTGTTGGGGCCATGTTCTTGTCTAGCGCCGGGAGGGGACCAGCCACTGTCGGCTGCTTCCCACAAGCTCTGCGCACGTGCGCCTATGCGCTGATATTCCTGCCTGCCCTTGCGCTCACGCACGTGTGCCCGGCACGCGCTCTTCCTCTGCTGCGGCTATAACCGCTTTTAAATTTGCCGCGGCTCGCCCGGCCCGCCCCCAGCCATGTCAGCCTCTCGGCTCCCTCGTGAGATTCCCGACTCGTTTCGGGCCTCTCCGCTCTCCCTCGGCTTCTCCGTCTCCGGGAAGCCCCCTCTGCATCTCAATCTAGTTCAAATTTAAATCCGCAGCACTCACCGCTGCCGCTGTCGCTCTCCGTGTGGTCACAGATCCCCCCCTTAGTCTTCTCCTCTCCAGACTAAAAAGACCCAAGTCCTTCAGCCTTTCCTCGTAAGAGAGATGCTCCAGGTCCCTAATCATCTTTGTAGCCCTCTGCTGTACCCTCTCCAGCAGTTCCCTGTCCTTCTTGAACTGAGGAGCCTAGAACTGGACACGCCAATCGTGGGTGCATCCCATCAGGACCCATGAACTTGTGGGTATCCAGTTCACTTAACTGCTCCTTGACTTAGTCTTCCTGCACCAAGGGAAAGTCTTCCTTTGTCCAGACTTTCTCTGATTCTTCCAAATTCTGTGGCTCCCAAGGGCTGGCCTGAGCAGTAAAGACTGAAGCAAAGAAGGCATTTAGCAACTCCGCCTTCTCTGCATCCTCTGTCACCATGGCACCCGTCTCATTCAACAGTGGGCCCACATTTTCTCTAGTTGTCCTTTTGCCTCCAATATACTTAAAAAAACCTTCTTGTTAACTTTGACATCCCTTGCCAATTTTAATTCCAAGGAGGCCTTGGCTTTCCTTGTTTCATCCCTGCATACTCTTAGCGGCATTCTTGTAATCTTCCCAAGTGGTCAGTCCCTTCTTCCATGCACTGTAAACTTCCTTCTTCCACTTGAGCTTTTTCAGAAGCTCCCTGCTCAACCACGCAGGTCTCCTGCTTCCCTTGCCTGTTTTATTGCTCTTAGGGATGCACCGATCCTGAGCTTGGAGAAAGCGATATTTGAATATCTTCCAGCTCTCTTGAACCTTCCAGAGCCCTAACCCATGGGATTTCTCCTAGCAGTTTCTTGAAGAGGTCAAAGTTAGCCTTCCTGAAATCCAAGGTTTCAGTCCTACTTGTTGTTTTGTGCATACTGCCCACAATCCTGAACTCTATCTTCTCATGGTCACTGCAGCCAAGGTTGCCCCCAACCTTCATGTCCTCCACCAGTCCCTCTTTGTTTGTCAGCACTAGGTCCAGTAGTGCTTCTCTCCTCGTTGGCTCCTCCACCAGCTGAGTTAAGAAGTTATAATCAATATACTGGAGGAACCTCCTGGACTGTACATGCCTGGCTGTGTAGCCTTCCCAGCAGATATGAGGGTGATTGAAGTCCCCCACAAGAACCAAGGCCTGCGACTGCGATTATTCTTTAACCTTCAGCAGTCCCACCACAGAAGGGTCATCTGAAAGGCCAGGTAAGGTAGACAGCTGTGTAATATCCTCAGTCTCTACAGCTGCTATACCAAAAGTCCATCGATACCCTTTCAGGTCTTTGAAATACCCTCTCTTGAGTTAGTCTGTGCCAAGGATGCATGGAGCATGTGGGCCAGTCACAATGTGGTGCTTCTCCCATTTATTCCCACTTAGGTCCACTCCAGCCTCCAATACAGTCAGCTCTTGAGACCCGCGTGTCACTCTAGAAATAGTGGTAGATTCTGTTCCTTTATGATTCATTGGCAATAGGGTACACTGTGCACCAGTGTCCACCAGGGCTTTATACTTTTGTGGCTCTAATGTGCCAGGCCATCAAATCCACACACTCCAATAAATTCAGTTGTCCCTCTCCTCCTCCTCACTGGAGTGTAGTACCCGCTATTAAGATATGAGTTCACACTGCTTATGTAGCTATCAACAAATGGGTTCATACTCAGTCCAGAGAACTGCTCACCGTAGACCAAAGCAGCCATCCTCCTGGAAAAACTCTTTCTTCTGTTTGTTTTACCTTGCAACTCGCATACTCGTGCCTGTACGGTTGAGATAGGTTGTCCATCCTACTTCCTCATGTGCTCTCCTTTGTCATGGAGGTAAAACTGTTACAATAAGTTGGCAAAATAGGAACTCTCTAAGACTCAATTTGGAGTTTTAGAAAGCAGGCATTCTTTATTGTGGCGCCAGATGCACAGGGGATAGCTCCTCCTAGTGTGCGTGCCAAACTTGCTTATCCACAGAGGTTATAAGCAATCAAAGTATACATATTCATTAAATTTCCAAGAAATAATTAACATATTCATACTATTTCCTGGAACTCGTTAATATATGTAAATGTCCTTAACACATGCACGTCCAAGTCCACCGGTGGTCGTCAGGAGACTTCCTCACTGTGCCCTCTATTTGAACCCAGTCCATACGCATGCTCAGTTCATCCTCCACCTTATTTATGTAATCCCCCCACCACAGAACCAGTTTATGCCAACACCACTTCTTATCTACCCTATTCAAGAATACAATATGTCTCAAGACTTCTTCTCATCTCCCAAGCGTAGCAAATGTTTAACCCAACCTCTGCTCATGGAGCATTTCAATCTTGGCTGTGTTGCTCAGATAAGGGGGGGGAACCATGTGTCCTTTTGGATTCGGTATCAAAACCACAGGGTACCCTGTGGCATGTTCCATCTCTCTTAAGCTGGTCTCATATGAGGACGTCTTCTCCTAACAGCTGCAATGCAGTTCCATGCAGGGGAAGAGTAGGATCTTGTCTCCATCCTGGACATTTTATCAAACAGTTTTTCAAATAATTTCTCGCATTTGTCAGTCATTTTTTCCACAACCTCTCACACAGCCAATTCTCTCAGATACTTAATACCTTTCTCTATGGTGGTCCATTTGCTCAGGTGGTATTCAATATCATCCTTAAAGGTATACCAGCATCTTACAGCTGACAAAAGTCACCTCCAAGACTGAGAGTTTGTGGCTTTCTCCCAAGCACTTTATTGATACCTCCATCTCCGGCCAGGTTTCCCAACTGCCTGGCTTCTTTACTGTCTAAGCCTATGGTATAGGCCCCATTATCCCAGCGTTGGAGCAACCAGGAGATAAGCTTCTTACCTTCACGACAGCTGAAGTCCTTTCTCAGATTTCAGAAGTCCTTCATAGAGAACGATTGAATGACTGTCTCTGTTCCTGAGAGTCCTGGGACTTCCCCAGTACCTGCTAGTGACATCTTTCTGGGAACTTGATATGATGTTGTATATATTGTATCTCTTACATTATTTCCATTTTATTTTATTCTTGTTATTTTATTAAAGTAGATTATTTCCTTCTAAACTCATAAATCTGGTGCGGTTTGGGCTGGATTGGCCAATGATGAGATGACAGATGCTTTCCCCCACCTCTTCCTCCAGGGAGGGGAAAGAGAGATAAAGAGATTTATGTGTTTAGAAGGAACTAAACTAATAAAGTAGGCAGGGAATGTGTGGAAGTGGGGCAAGTCTGCCCTTTTTTGGCAGGAAAGCAGTCATAGCCCAACCTATGCAGCTTACTCCGAACTGCCTGCTCTAGAGCCGCTGTCCGTGTCCTAGCAAAACAGGTCTGGGTCCAGTGACCACCTCTTTATGGTTATCAGTTTTCTGTTGTGTCTTAGGGTTGTAAAATGGACTTACAGTGTGCTTGTATTGCTCCTCTGCATGTGTAAAGAGGAAACACTCTTGTTTCTGTGAGATGCTCCATGTGCAGCAGTGCCCAACTGAGGGGCAGAGCAGCCATGTCAGCACCACCACTGCCAGTGTCCAGGGAGGATCAAAAGAGGCTCTGCTGGGGCCAAACTCCTCTCTCTCACCACAAAGTGTTTTATAGCTTCTTACTGAAGAGCTCAGAAAGTTTATCATGTGCAGACCTCAACTACAGAGCTACACAAGCCACACAATTCAGATTTGATTTTTCAGTGACCAAAGTTTCTACATCTGGTCTGGTGTATACAGAAAACTAGGAACATGTTGCAAAATTCACCTGGAAACTCCTAGTACTGAGGGAGGTAGACCCAAGGTCGTTCCATCTGGTTTCCATCCCAGGTTTAGAGGCTAAGTTTATGGGACTATGCTACTGATAATTGATATGCAGTAATTCAGAAAGAAATGCTTTCAGCTTGCTTTATTAGGCTGCATCTGAATACACAGGCGGGTCCACAGCAAATTATTCCCATGCATGCTTTTTGTTTCTTCATGGGCTAATTCATTAGACTAGCAGAAAAGAGATTTACATCTTTATATAAATATGTTATGAGAACACTGAAACCTCTTCATTTGAGTTTTGCAGTGTATATACCAATTACTGTGAACAGAATAATTAGGTTTCTCTCACTTCAACGCTGAGTTGTTCTTGTAGAAACCAAGGTGCCATTAACATCGTTAAGTTCAAACCATTGCCTGCAAATGCTTACAGAAATTAAATACACAGTAAAACTCATTTTCTAGTATAGAACTATATATTTCCTCTAAGAGATAGTAGCGCCAGAGAAGACTGTAGTTACTCACTAGGTGGGAAATGACCAATTTTATTTTTCACAATTAGCCACTTCAATATTCTACAACAAATTGACATAGTTTGAGTACAGCATCTGGCATTCCTCATCAAATGGAGGGAACATGTTTTTGACATATACTACATAAAAGGTGCCGTAACACTCTCACTAGTGAAAAATGGGGCACACACTGATTACTCTGCCCCAGTTGCAGCACAGAGGTGTGTAACTATTAGGGAGGGGGAGAAAGCACACACGCAGCTCACTGGATGACTGGATAAATGCATCCTTGCTCTGATTTCTTCAAGTTCAGTCGAATCCCACTGGAGATGAATAGGAACCATTGTATAGAGAAATCTCAACCTAAAGGATGTTTTTTGGAGTTGTCTCAAAGTATCTCAGGATTTACATAGGTATTCATTGGGTGCAGTCATTTCTACACTGCAGTCTGTTATTGATTTATTCAGTTTTATATTGAGTCTAAATTATACTAGTGCTTCAGAAGAATGCATGAATACCATTATACAGACTACAAGAATATACAATCTCTTCACTTAATTAAAATAAATAACTGTAGGCATAGCTGTAGTGCAGGCATCTCCACCTGAGGAGACTGTCCTGGCCTTTTTCTGTCTGCAAGGATCCCTCAAGGCTACTGGTTGCGAATGCTCAAGTATGCAACT
Source organism: Numenius arquata (assembly GCF_964106895.1). Lineage (NCBI taxonomy): Eukaryota > Metazoa > Chordata > Aves > Charadriiformes > Scolopacidae > Numenius > Numenius arquata. Next base: position 22,422,436 of record NC_133615.1, on the reverse strand, counting down.
TTCTCCAGCTGTTGTTAGCACCCTCCCTTCTCCACTCACTTTAGTCCTACTGACTATTGTCCTGTGCTGGCAAAATTTCCAGGACAGATGGAGGCAATTGAAGGACAAGAAAAGAAAATGTCTCTTTCTAGACAGTAAAGCACAGAGACAGTGTGCAATGAAAAATTAATATACACTAAACAGTCTTGATGATAAGTTTCCAGAGCAGAAAACACTCTCTCCCTAGGTGGGAATGTAGCCAACCACATATGACTGGCATCTGTGTCTTCCTTTGCTTCAGATGCTGAGGTATGATAGCAATCCAAATTTATCCCCCTAAAGACTTAAATCAAATGAATAAGACACATTATCTATCAGTCACTGAATGTCACTGTAGCCCTGCTTTAAAAAAAAAAAAGAAAAAGAAAAAAAAGAGTGGGGTGGAAAGCAGGGAATGCATTGCTGTATCAGGAGAGAGGGCTGCATTCCCACAGAGATCACATGGCTGTATATCTTGTACTGTAAATAAATAGACTATTAACACAGTTTCAGGGCTGAATCTTGCCACATTTAATTTGTTACAAAGTCCCTTGATGTTTTCATGAATAGATTACCTACTTGTCTAAGCTTTGTTTTTTTTCTTCATTTTAAAGAATAATACCATGAAATCTGAGACAAAGTTAATGGGATGTCTCTGCAAAATGCACACACACACATAATTAAAGATGAGTTATTCTGAATGTGAAGGCAAGTCAAATTGGAGGGGCTTATTTGTCATTTCAAGTCTTCTTTTGTTTGTATATTATAGATATAATGTCTGAATTTGGTGTTTGTGAGAGAAACTGCTGTGTTTTTTTAGACCAGTGCAGCTCTAAAAATTCAGTCCAAGTGCCATTCACAATAAATTAGCACCTCTTTCAGCCTCATCACAGAGCAGAGATCCCAGGTAGGAGGGTGGCTGCAGGAGGAGGCTTTTTGTCTCACTTGCAGCTCCCCAGGGTCAACCATCTCAGGAGTAGCCTGGTGGTTCCCAGGCTTCACTGCCTCCTAGGGAGCAGCACGGAGCAACATCCTCTTCATTTTACTCCCTAGCACCATTTTCCGCAGATTGAGAATTACTGGTATAACCATGTTATAACAATTTTTGGATCATAAATAGAAAAAAAAATGAGCCTCAAGGTGCTTTCATATAGTATTTAAACTAGCTATACTTCTAGATATTAAATATTGACACAAGTGTTATCTACATTTGGAAACCACAGTATGATTGACTAGGTTAGCAAATGCACTTTGCATGGAGTTTATTTTTTTCTATTGTTTTTCTTCTTTGGGATGTATTTACATAACAGTGTTCAACTCTCTGATGAAGTCATACATTTAAGAAGAATCCAGGCCTTTATTTTTAGTTTCTAACAAACTATGGGCTCATTATACTGTTCTACATCAGCAAACTAGTTTCTATTAAATGCTTGTTTCTATTAACTGCTTAAATGCATATTTTAATCTGATTGCCAGCTCATGTCCAGTTTTTCATCCACCAGTAACCCCAAGTCTTGGCAGGGCTGCTCTCAGTCCCTTCATGGCCCAGCCTGTATTGATACTGGGAGTTGCCCTGACCCATGTGCAGGACCTTGCACTTGGCCTTGTTGAACCTCATGATGTACACATTGGCCCACTTCTCAAGCCTGTCCAGGTCTCTCTGGATGGCATTCTGCCCCTCAGATGTGTCAACTGCACCACTCAGCTTGGTGTCATCTGCAAACTTGCTGAGGGTGCACTCAATCCCACTATGTCATTGAAGATATTAAACAGTACTGGTCCCAATATGGACACTTGAAGGAAGTGCCTATCCTTCTGAGTGAGTCCAAATGGATAAGAGGAAAGATGAATGGAAGGAGCCAGAGAAGAGTGCAGTGATGTGAAAGATGTGACCCTCCTATTGCTTCAATGCCTACACCACTGCCAGCAACATTTCACACAGCAGCAGTGACATTGATGATGCTGGTTATGCATCAGAGCACAAACTTTCATTCCCTTCCTCTCATGTGCCTGCTGCTTAAGTTGGTGGGCAGAGGAAAGAGAACCAGCATCTGCAGCAGAGCAGCTGCAGATGAACCTCTGGTCTGAGCTGTCTTGTCTGATGCTTGATTGACACCAGGAGCTCATTTGGTGATGCTCTCATCAGCACAGTTCTTGAACTGTAATTTTATTAAACTAGGCAGATGTACCTATAAATTTGAAGAAGTGAAAGATATTTCTGCCACTGCTTCCCAGACACAGGCAACACCTGTCTCTGGATAGAAGGATGTCAAACTTCCAAGTCAGTGTACTCCAGACAAGGCTGTATGCAAAACTGCAGAAAGGCTAAGCCTAGGTGAAGTCTGAACAGTCAAAATGTTCCCTCTAGACTCTGCAGAAAGCAGAGCAAAGACGGACTTGTGAAAAAGAGGGGAAAACTGGGTTTTGAGAAACTGGCGTTTGGTATTAACAAAGTTGGTAGTCTCACTAAATCTGAAGTTAAGAAGAGTTCCTCACAGATGGAAACAACAGATAATGTGGCAGTGAAAGAGACACCAATATGTATGTGAAGATAAAAAAGAAGTGAGAAAGCAGAGAGAGAGCACTTTGTGGTGTGGCCATTTGTAATTATTGGTGCATCGGTAAGGGAGACTCAATGAAATTGTCCAAGAAATTTCCTGCCTGGTTTCTGAGGCACTGAAAGGGAGTTGTCCTCTTGTATCTCAGAGGTCAATGCCTGCATTCATGCTTAGGCTGTACAAAGTCCATACAGTAAAGATGGAAGGCATGCTTTTTTAATATCTCCTTCCTCCCATAGGAACCATGTACAGACAAGCCGTATGAGGTTATTATGGTGTGAAAGCAGAACACAACCAAGGTTTTGTTTAGCAATTGTTTTTTTCCTAAAAAGAGAATACTATTTTGTGTTTATTTGGCAACTGATAGTGAGATGAGATAAGCAAGGCATCAAACAGTGGCAGGAATGCCCAAAAAATAGAAACAAATATGCTTTTTCCATTTCTATTCCCTTCTCCCTAGAGCATGCCACTTCTTTTCACTTTCAGTGAATAATTAGAAATGGAAGATAACTCAAGCACTGTCTTAGGAGAGCATGTGGAACAGGAACCAGGTTTGTTTACCATTATCAAGGCTCGACATGACGCTGCTCTCTGTGTAGTCCAAAAGAACAGTGCAAAATTTTACCTTCAAACTTCTCATTAAAAATAATGGAAGTCAGCAGAGAACACCAGTATGTTCATTGTAACATTTTAATTAGCAAGTTCTCCTTTTACAAGCAGAAAAGCATTGATTTACATGGATGGTAAAAGACGTTAAAGAAATGCTTATTATTAGGAAAAAAAAACAGTGAATATATGACAATAAGTAATAGCAAGGTGTGAGTTTGAAGGCTGTTTAAGCATTGGTGTATTTTAAAACACAGATAGGAGACAGTGTCTTATTAATGCACACTGACACTGTGCATTGCTGTTGGAAGATGAACACAATATTTTGCTTTTCATTTTTATGAAAAAATTAAAACCAGACTTTTGACAGTTTATAAACACATCTAAGGCTGAAAGATAATGATGAAAATGTTAGGAAATAGGAATAGGAAAAATGTTATTTTGGCAAAAGGAAAAGCAAAGCACACGCAACTGGAGGAAATACTTCATTTGTTAAATACCAGTCATAAAGCTGCTGCTTTGGAAAAAAACTCAAATGACTCATAAAACTGTGACTCTGTATTACTTACAGGAAGAGTAGTACTACATATATCCTTCTCTTGGCATTTCTAGCCAAAAGAAACACAAAAATGTTTGTATCTTATATACATCATATACTACATCCTACAGCTACTGGGCTGAAGTGAGTACAAAACACAGTGCAGGACTGTCTTTATATCTTTTATTCAGTATTTTTTCTTATTTTTTCTCATTCCCTAATCTTTCTGAATCATTTTTTATCCTCCATGATTTTGCTTGACTTTGAAGATATGGATTGTGGATAAGTGACAGTCTTCACCTCCCTTTATAAGTGAAAAGCAAAACTATGATTTCAGAGTATGAAAAAACTTGCAACTGAAAGCTGAATTGCCCCTATAGTGCAAAGAAATGTTGGGTGGGAAGACACATCCTGTTTCCTTACTGACTTTTCCTTCAGGTATTCCGGATCTAGGAGAGGGAGAAGAGCAACACCGTGTTTCACTGATTAAATTTGCCCGGCCTATAGTGCCCCCAACAATGCAGAAACAGGGTAACCTGTTTGTTGTTGCAACATGCTGTCAACAGTTTGGCATCTGCCTCCACCTTCCCAGGAGGGTTTTCTTGTCCCTTGTAACTTTAGAGGCACTCATTACATGCAGATTGATTTCACTGCATGGAGAGATGCCATGGAAAAAAAATAACGTGAGCTAAGGCACATCAAAATTTCAACATATGTTCTTCTGGTAGCCAGGCTCCCTTTGGGGTGACAGAACAGTACATGGGTCTTTAACAGTTCTTTAACTGAGCAGAAAATAGCACAGTCAAATCTAATAGCTGGAGGCTGAAGGCAAAGAAATTCACACTGGAAACAAAGCTGACATTTATAAAAGAATACATAACTAAATATTGAAACAATTCATTGAGGGATGTGATGGACTCTCTATCTGCCAGCCTCTTTACATGAAGATCAGGCCATTTTTCAAGCCATGTGATGTTGATTTTCTGACTCGACGCTCATGATAGCTTTTTACTTTAAGATCTGTAAATCTACAGAATTAAGTGCTTTGTAATTGTTAAAACTATATGTTAGAAAAACAGACTACTACTTAATATTTAATATTCTACAAAACTTTTGAAAGGATTCTAATTCGTTAGATTTTTTTTGTATGGTGAACTCTCTTGAGTTAGTCTGTGCCAAGGATGCATGGAGCATGTGGGCCAGTCACAATGTGGTGCTTCTCCCATTTATTCCTGACACTAGAGTCTTCTAAAAGTGCAATTTTCCCCAGCATTAGAAGAAAAGTTAGTCCTGTGTCTCTCAACCCAGGACAGATTGCTACTGTGATGTGGAATTTTTAAAAGAACCTTAAGAAGCAGTGTAGAAAGATTCAACTGGAAAGTAAAATTGTAGACAATAAAGATGTAGGTGTATCAAACATTCACTTTGCCTTATTTTCAGTCTGCTACTCTCCATTCAAAGAACAGTACAAGGCCAACTGCTGAAGGGCTAGAGAGTACTATGGTAGGAATAATTAAGTATCATCCTGCAGTCATATAAATCAATAAAATTCCACAGATAAAGGAGAACTGCTCAGGAGATGTTATATTTACTGTTCAAGCCTTAAGGTAAATCAGATTCCTGAATTATAACTGAGAAATTGAAATAAGATATTTTTGAAGTGCTAATCTTGACCTGATAAGAGCATACAGAGGCATAAAAATTTGAGAGATGTGTTGTCAAGTCACTGGAGGTGCTCAGTGCGTGATGTCCTTTTGCATATGAGACAGTATATGTGCTTATCCATAGAGACCTTCTGTGCTAGCATTAATATCCCTCCACAGGTACACGGGCTAGGACCAAAACCACCACTAAACCATGTCCCTAAGCAGCATGTCTACCTGTCTTTTAAATACCTCCGGGGATGGAAATTCCGTCACTTCCCTGGGCAGCCTGTTCCAATATTTGATAACCCTTTCGGTGAAGAAAGTTCTCCTAATATCCAATCTAAACCTCCCCTGGTGCAACTTGAGGCCCTTTCCTCTTGTCCTGTTGCTTGTTACTTGGGAGAAGTGACCAACCCCCACCACTCTACAACCTCCTTTCAGGTTGTTGTAGAGAGGGATAAGGTCTTCCCTGGGTCTCCTTTTCTCCAGACTTAACAACCTCAGTTCCCTCAGCTGCTCCTCAGACTTGTGCTCTAGACCCCTCACCAGCTTCGTTGCCCTTCTCTGGACACACTCCAGCACCTCAATGTCTTTTTTGCAGTAAGGAGCCCAAAACTGGACACAGTACTCGAGGTGGGGCATCACCAGTGCTGAGTACAGGGGGATGATCACTTCCCTAGTCCTGCTCACCACGCTGTTCCTGATACAATCCAGGATGCTATTGGACTTCTTGGCCACCTGGGCATGCTGCTGGCTCATGTTCAGCTGTCTGTCAACCAACACCCCCAGGTCCTTTTCCACTGAGCAGCTCTCCAGCCACTCTTCCCCAAGCCTGTAGAGCTACCTGGGGTTGTTTTGACCCAAGTGCAGGACCCGGCACTTGGCCTTGTTGAACCTCATCCCATTGGCCTCAGCCCATCGATCCAGCCTGTCCAGATTCCTCTGTAGAGCCATCCTACCCTCAAGCAGGTCGACACTCCCACCTAACTTGGTGTCATCTGTAAACTTACTGAAGGTGCACTCGTCCTCATCCAGGTCTTTGATAAAGATATTAAACAGAACTGGATCCAATACTGAACCCTGGGGAACTCCGCTTGTGAATGGCTGCCAACTGGATTTAACTCCAATCACCACAAGTCTTTGGGCTCAGCCATCTAGCCAGTTTTTTACCCAGCAAAGAGTACTCACATCCAAGCCACGGGCAGCCAGTTTCTCCAGGAGAATGCTGTGGGAAACGGTGTCGAAGGCTTTACTGAAGTCCAGGTAAACAACATCCACAGCCTTCCCCTCATCCACTAAGCAGGTCACCTTGTCAAAGAAGGAGATCAGGTGTGTCAAGCAGGACCTGCCTTTCATGAATCCATGCTGGCTGGGCCTGATCACCTGGTTGTCCTGCATGTGACGCGTAATGGCACTCGGGATAATCTGTTCCATAATCTTCCCAGGCACTGAGGTCAGACTGACAGGCCTCTAGTTCCCCGGATCCTCCTTCCGGCCCTTCTTGTGGATTAGTGTCACATTTGCTGCGGTGTAGCAGGTCGCTAGCCATTTCCTTTTGGATTATGGGGGCTTCATTCTGCTCCCCACCCCTATCTACTAGCTCGGGGGGCTGGGTACTCAGGGAATAACTGGTCTTACTGTTAAAGACTGAGGCAAAGGCAGCATTAAGTACCTCAGCCTTTTCCTCATCCTTTGTCACTATGTTTCCGCTTCTGTCTAATAAAGGATGGAAATTATCCTTAGTCCTCCTTTTATTGCTAATGTATTTATAGAAACTTTTTTTATTGTCCTTAACATCAGAAGCCAGGTTAAGTTCTAGATGGGCTTTGGCCCTTCTCATTTTCTCCCTACATAGCCTCACAGCCTCCTTGTAGTCCTCCTGAGTGGCCTGCCCCTTCTTCCAAAGGCCATAAATTCTCCTGGTGGCCAAGTACACAAACACATCTTCTCCAGGTAAAAAGCTTTTGCTTTTGTGTATATGTACACTCACAGGGCAATGTATATGGATGTTGTTTCATTTGAACTAGCTCACCAGGAAATGAGAACACTGGAAAGCTACTGCCCCATTTCACTCTTGACTAAAAATGTGGGAAACAAAGAAATGTTATCATTTAAAAAACAAATCTGAAGAGCATGGTCAGTAACATTTCTCAACTAACTACAGATGTTATTTTTATTTAATGTCTACTAGTTTTATCTGCAGTGTTCATTTAATAAACTTATCTTTTTCTTTCTGTATCATTTTAAAGATAGTTTTACTGAAGTTCTTACAATTATTTTAAAACATTATTTTCAGGGTATTTGAACTGATCTCAAACATCTACCCAAATGTAGGCAGACAAATATTCACCAAGAAAAACACCAATAATCTGAAAAGTAAACATTCAATTTCTCATTTTTTCAACATAATTAAACTGTGAAATGTTAAAATCCCAACAGATATTTGCTTAAGTAAATATGTAATGATTCTGTATAACCTTATGGTTACCAAAAATTACTGACATTATTATAAAGGCAGTATTTAATTTTAAATCAGCATCTTTTTAGCTATCAATCAACAGGAAACAACTTTTTTTTAGCAAACAATTAAACAACAAAATGGAAAGCAAGAATAAAATTGATGTTGCTGATGTAAATCACTCAAAGATTGACAAAATATTTTTGGCAGCATTACACAGCAATCACTCATGGAACTTGCCCTGAATCTTTCTGCAAGCTGAAGCATTTGGTGCCAATTTTCAGTGCTCAGCCATCTCTTCAGAAGGCACCTAAAAGCAGCAATTGGCTTTGCAGTTATTTCCATCACTGTCTTTTAAAGTGATCTTAATGGACCATGTGTTCTCCGTAAAGGGTTTATTTCTCTACTGAATTCCTCTGCACACTGAGGAAGGATTATCCTGTCACATCACTGGGAAGTATAACACAGTCTCATAGGCAATCAAAACCCAGGTGCCTTCAATGTTTTCTTCCCAACACAAGAGACAAAGCCATGTCTGCCAGATTACATTAAAGGGGCTTAAGCACTAACCTGCAGTGGGGCAGCATTGCTCCTGGGAGTCCCTTGGTCTCAGGTACAGTGCACTGCCACAGCTAGAGTTCTGCTATCTGGTAAATGTATCCCTTCAGGACATATTTGGCCAGTTCATTGACATCTGTCCCCATTTCAATACAAAAAGCAGCATGTTCCTCATCAGTACTCAATTAAGTTTTTCTTGACACAAAATGCATTCACTTTTCCCGTAGGCTCCCTCAGCCTTCCTTGCTTTTCTTAGTCTGATATGTGACTTGGCAACTTCCCTCTTCTCCCAAACCTGCAAACAAGAAACAGGAGTTTCATTCAACCTGGAGATCCCAGAGCTCTTTGGCTGCACTTCTTCAGGTAGTGGAGAGCCTACACTAACCATACCAACGCTACCAAGCTCAGGTTCACACAGGTAGGAGTTCAGCTACAGACATCATTTCTGCAAAATGCCACATCATTTCTGATGTTTGTAGAACAACTCAATAGAAAACAGTGGAAGCATGCAGTGAAAACTTTAACTGCTGTCTTGTTTTCTAACAACTTTAGCTTGTCAGTAACTCAACTCCCCGTGATAGGGAATGTGATATACCCATTCAATACCATGCTCTTTGGCCCAGGTGTCAATGAGGCTGTTTCAGAAATGAGTCCCGTTGTCTGACTCAATTCTCTCTGGGGTGCCATGTCGCCACAGGACTTGCTTTTCAAGGCCTAGGATGGTGTTCCGGGCGGTGGCATGGGGCACAGGATATGTTTCCAGCCATCCACTGGTTGATTCCACCATTGTGAGCACATGGCGCTTGCCTTGAGGGGTTTGTGGGAGTGTAATATAATCGATCTGCCAGGCCTCCCCATATTTATATTTCAGCCATCATCCTCCATGCCAAACAGGCTTTAACCGCTTAGCTTGCTTGATTGCAGCACACGTCTCACATTCGTGGATGACCTGTGCAATAGCATCCATGGTCAAATCCACCCCTCGGTCATGAGCCCATCTATATGTAGCGTCTCTTCCATGATGGCCTGAGGAGTCATGGGCCCATCGAGCTATGAATAATTCACCCTTATGTTGCCAGTCCAGATCCACCTGAGCCACTTCAATCTTAGCAGCCTGATCCACTTGCTGGTTGTTCTGATGTTCCTCAGTGGCCCGGCTCTTGGGTACATGGGCATCTACGTGACGCACTTTCACAACCAGATTCTCTACCCGGGCAGCAATATCCTGCCACAATTCAGCAGCCCAGATAGGTTTGCCTCTGCGCTGCCAGTTGCTCTGCTTCCACTGCCGTAACCACCCTCACAAGGCATTTGCCACCATCCATGAATCGGTGTAGAGATAAAGTACTGGCCATTTTTCTCGCTTGGCAATGTCTAAAGCCAGCTGAATTGCTTTCATCTCTGCAAACTGGCTTGATTCACCTTGTCCTTCAGTGGCTTCTGCAACATGTCCTGTAGGACTCCACACGGCAGCCTTCCACTTTCTATGCTTTCCCACAATCCGGCAGGACCCATCAGTGAACAGGGCATATCTCTTCTCATTTTCTGGTAGTTTATTATACGGTGGGTCCTCTTCCACACGTGTCACCTTCTCCTCTGGTGCTATTCCAAAATCCTTGCCTTCTGGCCAGTCCGTGAGCACTTCCAGAATTCCTGGGTGACTGGGGTTTCCCATTCGAGTTTGCTGTGTGATCAGTGCAATCCACTTACTCCATGTAGCATCCGTTGCATGATGTGTGGCAGGGACCCTTTCTTTGAACATCCAGCCCAGCCCTGGCACTTGAGGTGCTAAGAGGAGCTGTGCTTCTGTACCAGCCACTTCTGAAGCAGCTCAAACTCCTTCATACACTGCCAATATCTCCTTTTCTGTTGGAGTATAGTGGGCTTTGGATCCTCTGTATTCCCAAGTCCAAAACCCTAGGGGTCAACTGTGAGTCTCCCCTGGTGCTCTCTGCCAGAGGCTCCAGGTAGGGCTGTTCTCCCTGGCTGCGGCGTAGAGCACATTTTTAACATCTTGTCCCACCCAGACTGGCCCCAGAGCTACTGCATGGACTATTTTCTGTTTAATTTGTTCAAAAGCTTATCGTTGCTCAGGACCCCATTTAAAATTTTTCTTCTGGGTTACTTGATATAGAGGGTTCACAATCAGACTGTAACCTGGGATTGGCCAGGCTGGACGGGGCTTTGAGCAACCTGCTCTACTGGGATGTGTCCCTGCCCATGGCAGGGGGGTTGAAACTTGATGATCTTTAAGGTCCCTTCCAACTCTAACCATTCTATGATTCTATGATTCTATATGCATCTTCCAAAAATCCACAATGCCTAAGAAAGCTTGTGTTTCCTTTTTACTAGTTGGTGGAGACATAGCTGCTATTTTGTTAATCATGTCCATCGGGATCTGACGGCGTCCATCTTGCCATTTTTTTCCTAAAAAATGGATCTCCTGTGCAGGTCCCTTGACCTTACTTCGTCTTATGGCAAAACCAGCTTTCTGAAGGACTCAAATTATTTTATTCCTCTTCTCAAAAACTCCTTCTGCTGTGTTGCCCCATACGATGATGTCGTCAATGTACTGCAGATGTTCCGGAGCTTCACCCTGTTCCAGTGCAGTCTGGATGACTCCATGGCAAATGGTGGGGCTGTGTTTCCACCCCTGGGGCAGTCGATTCCAGGTGTACTGGACACCTCTCCAAGTGAAAGCAAACTGCGACCTGCACTCTACTGCCAGAAGGACTGAGAAGAATGCATTAGTGATATCAATTGTGGCATACCACTTGGCTGCCTTGGACTCCAGTTCATATTGAAGTTCTAAAGTGTCCGGCACAGCAGCACTCAGTGGTGGAGTGACTTCATTCAGGCCACGATAGTCCACAGTTAGCCTCCACTCTCCATTACATTTTTGCACTGGCCATATGGGACTGCTAAAGGGAGAGTGGGTATTGCTGATCACTCCTTGAATCTCTAGTTGACGAATCAGCTTATGGATGAGAATCAGAGAGTCTCAGTTAGTGCGATATTGCCACCGATGCACCGTTGTGGTAGTGATCGGCACCTGTTGTTCTTCAACCCTCAACAACCCCACAACAGAAGGGTCCTCTGAGAGACCAGGCAAGGGAGACAACTGTTTAACTTCTTCCGCCTCCAAGGCAGCTATGCCAAAAGCCCACCGGTACCCTTTCGGGTCCTTAAAATACCCTCTCCTGAGATAATCTATACCAAGGATGCATGGAGCGTCTGGGCCAGTCACAATGGGATGCTTTTGCCACTCATTCCCAGTTAGGCTCACTTCAGCCTCCAGTACAGTCAATTCTTGGGATCCCCCTCTCACTCCAGAAATACAAATGGCTTCTGTCCCTCTATAGCTTGATGGTATTAGGGTACACTGTGCACCTGTGTCCGCTAGATCCTTATACTCCTGTGGGTCTGATGTGCCAGGCCATCGAATCCGCATTGTCCAATAAACCTGGTTGTCCCTTTCCCCCACCTGGCTGGAGGCAGGGCCCCTCTAATACTGGTCATAGTATCCGTTACTCACTTCTTGCAGAAATGACTTGGATGTTCCTTCAAGAGGATCAGAAGTAAGATCAGGCCTTCTATTCTGTCTGGGGAACTGCCTGCTGGAAACTGGGGCAGCACTTTTCCTGGAGGGATCCCCTTTTGTGGTTGTTCTTCCTTGCAACTCCTGTACCTGTGCCCGTAGGATTGAAGTAGGTTGTCCATCCCACTTCCTCATGTCCTCTCCGTGGTCATGCAAGTAAATCCATAGGGTGCCTCGTGGTGTGTACCTTCTGTATTCTGTCTTGAGTGGAGAAACGCCTGCTCCTAATAGCTGAGATACTGGCCCGTACAGCTGGGGAGTAGGACATATTCTCCTCAAGTTGCTGGACCTTCCAGGACAGTTTCTCCACAGCTGAGATGAGGGGGGGAGAGAGACTTTCTTCATATCGCCGGAGTCGGGCAGCCACCTCATCCACCGTTGGTCCCTCTTTGCCTTTCCATTCCATCACTGCCAATGAGTGCGCTCCGTACAAACTTCTGCCACATGGGCCTTGTATATTGGACCTCATCGGGATCTGTGGGAAACTGTGCACTGTCCAGGTCATAATAAATCATCTCCTGCACGGCTAATTCTCTCAGGTACTGGATACCTCTTGCCATGGTTGTCCACTTGCTTGGATGACATACAACATCTTCACTGAAGGGGTACCTTTCCCTCACGCCTGACAGGAGTCGCCTCCAGAGGCTGAGGGCTTGTGTCCCAATTGCCTTGTCAATGCCCCCCTCTCTAGACAGAGATCCCAGCTGCCTGGCTTCCCTACTCTCTAATTCCAGGCTACTGGCCCCTTTATCCCAGTATCGGAGCAGCCAAGTGACAATGTGCTCACCTGGAAGTCAGCTGAAATCTTTTTGCGTATCCCACAGCTCGCTCAAGGATAGGGTTTCGGGTGATTATCTCTGGTTCTGCCTCTTCCTCCTGTTCTCATGATGGCCCTGGTTCATCGTCATCCCTTACTAAGCGAACTGATTTCTTGGTGTATTTCTTCTCCTGCATAGGGGCAATTGATATGGGCATGGGTTGGATTTCTGATCCAGCTGCAGCGCCTGCCACTGGGGTCAGAGTAGCTGCATTGTCTGCTGCAGTGTCCGTCACAGGGGTTGGAATAGCCACAGTGTCTGTCGGCCTGGTTTCTCTCTCTTTCTGCTGAGGATGCTGCACAATGTGGAGCAGTGTCTGGTAGATACTGGCCAGGGCCCAGCACAGTGCAATGAGTTGTGCCTCTCTGGAATAGCCACAGCATTTTCCTTTCAAATATTCTATCACTTTATCAGGGTCCTGTAATTGTTCGGTGGTGAAATCCCAGACCATTGGAGGTGAGAAGCTCTCTAGATACCTGCCCATATTCTCCCACATGCCATGCCACCCATGACTATCCAGCCTCGGGGCAGTTCTCTGGGTGGTAGTCTTAAATAGTTGTTTGACCCTAAACAAGACCTGGAACACATTCAGGAGACATAATAGGAACATGCTGGTTTGAATATCCCAAGGGTATTCAAAATCCTCAAAAGCTGTCACACCTGGTCCAAAGGAGAAAAGGGAGGTGAAAGAGCTGGGGAAAGTAGCCCCCCCCCTTCCGTTTCCCCGTAGGTTGGGTGTGATTATTAATAAATTCTGAGAGACGGTGCCCGAGGTATGGGCAGGACAACAATACTACATAAACACCCCCCCATAATCATCTGACCAATGATACTATCACATCATAAGTTGATATTACACAGAACAGCAAAATGATGATCCTGATCCCTCTCCCAGAGGTGATAAACAGCATCACGGGGAGTACATAAACTATACAGGGATTTACATAGCAGAGCTACGAGAACAAAGAAAGCAACATGGTTACCAGCAGCTAATCAACTAATACAGTAAAAGCACACAACAAATTCATTTATTTTAACAAGCTCTGGTCGGATTTGTCATTATCTCAACCCTCCGAGTGATCCACGTTGGGTGCCAAAAAGGACTGTCGTGGTTTAGCCTCAGATGGCAACAATGAACCACGTGGCAGCCGCTCTCTCAGGCTCCCCCTAGGGCCGTGAGGGGAGAATAGGAAGAAAAAGGCAAAACTCATGGCTTGGGACAAAGGCAGTCTAACAAAACAACAAAGGGAACAAGAAAACAATAACAGTAACACGACAGAGGAATTTACAAACACACCACTGCTCACCGACCACACCCATGATGCCCCAGCCTGCTCCCCAGCTGTGACTTCCTGCCCCCCCTTCCCCAGCCAGCTCCTGGCTACCCCCTGGGCATGGCTCACATGGGATGGAATACCTGTGTCCCTGCTAGATCCTGGGAAGAATTAACCCTTTCCCTGCCGGAACCAGGACAGTTAGGCTTTTTATTTCCAGGCAGAGAGTTTTCTTAAGCAATGTGCCTAAAATGTTAATTACCCTCAGTATACTAAAAACTTGATTACAAAACTCACATCAAATCTCTATCAGATGTGTGCACATTAGAGTCAGTTTCTTGGTGTAAATCTTTCAGAAACCTAGGGGACCAGATTCATACAGGTTGCACCACTCAGCGCAGTAACATGCAAACTCCTGTCATACTAAGGCTGAAGGGCAGTTTCCATCCTGGGGAGGCTCCAGTACACCCTGTGCAACTGGGAGAGGGAGGGAGAGGTCAAAGCAAACCTGCTCAGGGGGAGCTGCACAAGCAAAGCCCAAAGGAAATCTTGAGAAAAGCACTAGGGTATCTGTAGTGCATGCTGGATTTCAAGGGAAGAAGATACGCTGTAGGCAGCTTTTGGAGGGCCTGCACAGCCCTGGGTTTGGATATCTGCCCTCCAGGCAGCCCGAGTGAAGCCTTGTCCTGAGCAGTCAGAGCTATGCAGGAAAAGCCAAAACACCCTCCTGACAGGAGCTCTGCTGCCTTTGGTAGTGTCTGGGTAACAAAATAACACTTGTCCCTTTCATGGGGAATGGAAGAAAAATCCTGTTGGGCTTGACAAAGCTAATTTTTAAACAAGTTTGAAAAGAATTTCAGTATCCCATCACTGCAAATTTGGTAAGCTGTTCAAAATCAATTGCCCAGCCCAAATTATAACAGGCAAATAAAAAAATTTCAGTCATCTACTTCAATGATGGCAAGGATATTAATAGTGTCCCGGTTTGAAGTAAAACCAAACCAATTTCGTTCTGTAATTTTACATGTTAGCTAGGCCTCTTCTAACTCTCTGAAATTAACGGCATATTGTGGAGAAAACTGCTCGTTCTCAGAATGATAAGACGAATGTTTGTGCTACATGCCAAGGAATGGCATGCAGAGAGGCTCTTGCTTATACTTATTGCTATAACAACCAAGGTCAGCCCATTTTCCTTATTTGCCCCATAGAGGGTTGGAAACAGAAAAAATGTAAAGAGGTCACATCAGTGGGGAGGGGCGGACAGGACAGGTGACCCAAACCTGACCAACTGGGGTATTCCATCCCATCTGCCCCATGCTCAGTATAAAAGCTGAGGGATCAAAGGGTCAAGGCTCTTCCTGCGATGGCCGACGTCCAGAGAGGACTCTGTCTGTTCATCTGCCTTTGATCCCGATCTGTGTTCCTGACTCCAGAGCTGGAATCCAGTTCCCATTCATCACTGAGTCCAGTCTGGGACTTCCCCAGTGCCTGCCGGTGACGTGACTGTCATCCTGGGAGCTTGATACGGTTTTGTATATATTGTATCTATTTCATTATTTTTCTTCTTTATTTTTATTTTAATATTAATTCTTCATTAAAGTAGTTTAGTTCATTCTAAACTTCTGAATCTCCTTATCTCTTTCTCTCTTCTCTCTCTCTTTTGGGGGGAGGAGAGGGGGGAAGGGCCATCTGTCAGTCTGGTTTTGGTAAATTCGGCCGAAACCATGACAAATAGCAAGACCCAAGAAACAGTGATATATGCATGATGCATATGCTTCTTTGTAAGGATATGTGCATACAGCAAAACGAAGGTAAGGCTGCAGTATTAACTAACTTAAGTTAGAATAGTCAGTGATGGCAGTGAAGACGTTTGCACAGGCTTTTGCATCTATCAGCAGCCATTCCTATCTTTCCCTGAGTGTTTGCTCTCTGGTTGCATGGCTTTATTTGCTAGTAGTCACCCCACATTGATGTTTCTTCAGGGATGTTCTTTTATCCAAGCTAGAGAGAATACATTTGCACAAATTGGCAGTCATGTGATACAGATAATTTCATGATGTGCCATTGATCTATCCTGCCTCACTATAAGGTGTTCTGGAGTCACTTACCTGACTTATTCCTCCTATCTCCCAGGGTACTTTGACAATTAATTACTTAGCAATTGCAAACTTTTTCACCACCATTTTTGTATAATTTATGATAGAGTTGCATATGTATCTGAGAATGATGTGATGCATGCAAACCCCCATCAGTCCTCTGATTTTGTGCTGAATTATACAATAACATGTTTACCCTGCAGATATCATGACCCCAGTTTTCTGAAGCAGAAGGATTGCCGTTGCAATGCCTAAGTAGTATTGTACAAAACATTCCCTTAACTCGTCAAATCATTTAAACTGCTGTTGACTATGCTGTTCTCTACATAGCTTTCAACAGACTTGATCTTCAGCAAGCAAACTCAATGAGCCAGAGACCTGTCCACTCTCTCCCTTTGAGCAATAGGAAACTATGTGGTCTCATGCTGCAGTACCAGTATACTCACCTTGCATCCCCTCACCAAAACACATCCTGTTCAGGTTGAGATCCATCAGCACTAACCTCTCTGGAGTACTACATTACATTTCATTGAGTTGTCAGATTACTAAAATCTTCAAATGCTCTGCTAGTTGAGGTGTGAAACGCAGTGCTGGTCTGTCAGCGATCAGTTGTCTGGCAGCACAAAAGAACATTTCAGAGCACCAGCTTCTAGAAGAGGCATAATTACTGACATTTGTGCTTACAGAATTATTCCAGCTCCCCTCTGTTGCTTACAAATCACCTCCATGAAAGAGGATAACGTGAATATTGAAGAATGTATAGAAAATCAAATCTATCAGATACTTAACATTTATCATTATAATTAATCATTATTTAACACAGTTTTGTATCACGTTAACAATCTGAAGTGTTTGTCAGGAACATTCATTATGCTAACTGCTGTACCACCAAAGCAGGGCTGGAAGGAGCTGCAATTTGAATGGGGACTAGAGTGCTGATGGGGAAAAGGAAGCTGTAGTGGAAAATAGTGGTAGTATCAGCGGTAAAGAAGAGTTACCACAGTCCAGGGGGAAGAGGTAGAGGAAACTGGGAGTGAAGTTGAGCCTGGGAAAAAGGAAGGGGTGGGGGGAAGGTGTTTTAAGATTTAATTTTTATTTCTCATTACTGTACTCTGATTTGATTGGCAAGAAATTAAATTAATTTGACCGAGTTGTGTTAACTTTTCCCATGATGGTAATTGGTGAGTGATCTCTCCCTGTTCTTATCTCTGCCCACAAGTCTTTCATTATATTTTCTCTTCCCTGTTCAGCTGAGGAGGGGGAATGATGCGGCTTGGTGGTCACCTGGCGTCTAGTCAAGGTCAACCCACCACATCCAGCGTCCCTTAAAAGGCCTGTATTTCACAAAACATAGAGTTAAAAGTGCCAAGACATTATCATTCATTTAGTCTTTCTCCAGCCACTAAGAGTGCTTTATGGAGGACAACTGAGTTAGTATAGCAATGCAAGACAATATTTGTTGAGGAATCCTCTGAGGCATCTGAATGCAAAATGTACCTATTGAACACACATACTAGCTAATGGGGCCACAGGCACACTTCTTATGCCTCTGGCAACTATGAAAGGAAGCAGAATTTCAGTGTTCTCTATTTCTGACAACACAGAACTAAAAAGAATAACTCCAAAGAGCTGATGTATTTTCTTAGTGCCATGGATATTATAATAATTAGGTTTAAAAAAAAAAAAAAAAACAAACAAAAAACCCCACAACTTTATTTAACCCCTATTTTTCTACGCCATTTTGCTAATAATACAGATTCATATTAACTGGAGCAAGGTCCCATGCCTTTCATTGCCACACTGCAATGCTATCAGCACAGAAAGGGAGGCCAGCATTGTAACAAGGAATTTAAATGTTGGATGCCTAGTTCACAAATCTGAAGCATAATCTAGTGCCTTGCTTCCTTCCATAATGTCCTATAAAATTCTAACTAAATTAAAAAATACATAAATGATTCCTCAAAAATGAGTAAAAATAACTTTAGGAGGGTAAAAAATCATCATGCCATTAAAGCTGAGATATGTGGCCTATGGGAAGCTTCTGGACTGAACATCCAATTGCCATGGGCGGAGTGATTAACTTCACTGGTAAGAGAGAAGTAGTGAAATATTTATTAAGGTGAAACAGTGATTTAACAAAGTTAGTAGTGAATGCGACAGTGTTTTATGAGATTCGATGGCAAGGTACACTTGGTTATTTACTGCACAGAGGACAGGGTCAGACAAGCTGTCAGGGAGACCCTCCCGTTGAGTCACGAGGTTCAGAAAGGACCCCCTTGCTTTCTAAACTCCTTCTCAGAGAGGAGTCTAGGTGCAGCTGGATCCAATCTTAGTCCCAGACTTGGTCAACTGTTTATGTCTAAAGGATTATATATGCACAATCAATCCTTTATATTACTTACCTAAGATTTCAAAGTTTAGCATGCTATTAGTCACTTACCGAGAATCTGTTGCAGCAAGGAATCTCTCAACCTCGAGGAGTAGAAACTTAAGCGAGCATCCTCACAAAAGGGGACATCCTGGCGTGCAGCCCGCTGCCGTGCAGGAGAGCTCAAAGGGCTCTTGGGCTGTCCACTATTTATAGAGTAAGATAATTGACCTTGTCAGTCTCCAGCTGGGTCCTTAAAGTTGTTTACTTCTCAGGATGTTTTCTACTCCCTTCTTTCTCAAGGATATACTTTAATCTCTGCAAGGTCAATTCCTGACTCCATACCCTCAATCAAGGGTCAAGCCGGGCCATTGTCTGTCTTAACTTGTTGGGGAACACCTAAAATGGAAAATGCATGTTGCCAATGGCGGATGACATCACGTGCAGATTCCCCAGTATGAGCAGTGGCCACAAGAGCTGATGAAAAAGTATCTATAGAGACATGCACATATTTCAAACGCCCAAATTCGGGTACGTGCGTAACATCGGTCTGCCAGATCTGCAAGGCACGGAGGCCACGAGGGTTGGTACCATAGTAAATAGGGACATGATGGCCCTGACAATCAGGGCATGCAGCAACGATGGCACGTGCCTCAGAATTTGAAATATGAAATTGGTGTTTCAGGGCCTGATAGCCCTGATGGTAAAAGCGATGTGAAGCTATTGCCTGTTGTTTAATATCGGGAACAGGTCCCAATGCCATTGCGGACACCAAAGCATCTGCTTTTGCATTTCCTTCCACTATAAAACCCGGTAACGTAGTGTGACTTCTAATATGCATGACATAATATTCATAGTGACGTTTCTGAATTTCCAACCATAATAGCTTCAGAACCCCAAATAGTGTTTCATTAGACACATGCCCTAACACAGCTTTATCCAATCGTTGTACCAGTCCAGCCACATAAGCAGAATCTGTTATGATGTTTACTGGGCCAGGGAAGCTTTGAAACACCATGGCCATCGCTCTAAGTTCAACCACTTGTGGTGAGCCTTCTTGATGCTCAATTTTATGCCGCCATTGTGGTCCATCTTTCCAAACGATGGCCGCTTTTCCCGTTTTCCCTGATCCATCCGTAAACACCGTGGGTCCCTCTACTGGATCCAATTGACTCAATTGTTTCTGACCAAATCTCACCTGACTTCCTAGTTTGACCAATGGATGTGAGGGCAAATGATAACTTATTTGCCCTGTATAGTTCATCATGGCTGCTTGTAAGGCAGAGCTGTTGGCCACGCACCATTCAAAATAATCACCCCGTACTGGGAGTACAATTTTTTCTGGGTCTCTTGCCATTAATTCCATACAGCGTGTCCTGATTTTTATAATTACTTGAGCCACCAGCTCAAAAAGGCCAGGGGCTGTCTTTTTTGTTTTATTTGGCAAGAAAACCCACTCCAAAACATGTAGAGAATCATCCCACTTCTCATGCCATTGTGCAATCATGGCAAAGGGTACCAACTGATCAATCAAAATGATTGCCTGGACAGGCACTGTCAGTTCAATTCTCCATACATGTTTGCTACTAATTGCTCGCTCAATGTCTGCAATTGCTTTTTGTGCATCTACCGTCAAGGTGCGTGGGGCAGAAATATCTGTGTCTCCTTGCAGTAGTTCAAATAACGGTTGCAATTTAGAAGAAGGAAGCCCCACGTAGGGTCGAATCCAATTAATCATCCCTGCTAATCTTTGCATATCATTTAATGTTTTCACTTCCACTTGCAATTGTATGGGTTGTGGCATCACCATTTGAGTTAAGACTTTCATACCTAAATAGAGCCATGGTTGCTGCCGTTGCACCTTTTCAGGCGCAACAATTAGTCCATATTGGCACAGGGATTCCCGTGTTTTGTTCTCCATCTCAATTAACTCCTGTGGAGTTGCTGCAGCTAACAATGTCATCCATATAATGATAGCAATAACCTGATGGGAACAAAGCACGTACTGGACTCAATGCCTTTGCCACGAACCACTGGCAAATTGTGGGTGAGTTTTTCATACCTTGCGGTAACACCTTCCAATGATATCTTTCTGCAGGTTCCATATTGTTTATGGATGGTACAGTAAAGGCAAATTTCTCCGTATCTTGATCTGCTAAAGGAATCGTAAAGAAACAATCTTTCAAGTCCATTACAACAATTTCCCATTGCATCGGAATCATGGTGGGAGAGGGTAATCCAGGTTGTAAAGCTCCTATGGTTGCCATAACCTCATTAATCTTCCTCAAATCATGTAACAATCTCCATTTTCCAGATTTTTTCTTTATAACAAACACAGGGGTATTCCAAGGGCTGTGTGAGACTTCTATGTGTCCTGCAGCTAGCTGTTCTGCTACAAGAGACTGCAGGGCAGTGAGTTTTTCTTGACTGAGGGGCCACTGATCGACCCACACTGGTCTTTCAATTAACCATCTTAATGCCAGAGTGGGTCGAGAAATGCCCTGCAATACAGTGACCCCTACTGAAAATCTGTTGTTATCCGTACTCCCCATTGTCCCTTCCCCACAAATTTAATGGGGCCGAGGTCACATAAGGTCTCACCGTAGCCCTTTGACCTTCAGGATTAACAATCGTAATCGGTTTGGCTGATATTAGGCTAGTCGCAACTCCTCCAAGTCCCATCACCCCCAAGGTGTTTGAGGCCAAAGGCCAAGTATTAGGCCATTCGCGCAGTGAAATGATAGTCACATCCGCCCCTGTATCGAGTAACCCAGTCAGTTTCACCTGATCGGGGGTAACACTGTTCATCATGAGTGTACAGATCATTTGCGGCCGTTTCTCTGACACTGTCTGAGTCCAGAAAACAAGTGGTTTTCCTGTTGATCCAAATCTGCCGTCACCGCAAACAACCTGTTCAGTCCTGGGGACACAACTCATAAATGGCACAAGTTGAGCTAAACGTGTTCCTTTTTCTATTGTTACCGGTGGGGTTACTGTTGATACCATAGCACAAATTTGTCCTGTATAATCGGTGTCAATAACTCCCACATGCACCATGAGTCCTTGTAGGGTGGTACTTGATCTTCCTATTAGTAAAGCACTCAGTCCCCTACCAATTGGTCCCCAGGCATCTAAAGGCACTTTGTGCACCCCTTGAGTTGTTATAGTCACTGTGTGGGCGGTGGATACATCCATCCCAGCTGATCCACTGGTTTTCCCTGATAGCTTGTCACAGAGGGTTGCATCTGCACTGACCCTAGAAATGGGTTGCCAGGATTGTAGGGAATTTGCGTACGGGGCATTTGTGTCTGCACGTGCCCCTTCGCGCTCTTCTTGCCGTTTCCCGGCTGTAATGGTTGGCCATTAAGGTGATATTTAGAGTGACATTGCTTAGCAACATGTCCAACCCTTCCACACCTATAGCAATTCATTTCTGCTGTGTCCCCCGCCGTATTGACTTTTCCTGAGCCAGTTCCTCCTGTTTTTTTCTTGGGGAATTCAGCTTTTACATGACCTGTTTGACCACAGCCATAGCATTTTTGGCCCTGTACTCGCATGGCTGCCATTGCGGCGGCGAGTGCAGTCACAGATCCAACCTTGACACAATGAGTGAGTGCAGTTGGTTGCCACCAAGTTGGCACTTGGTGAGTGCAGTCACAGATCCAACCTTAGCACAAGCAGTGGTCATTGCCTCTAAGGTTGGGTCTCCTGGTAATGCCTCAATTATTTTTTGACAGTCCGCATTAGCATTGTCGCTAGCCAATTGTTTCACTAACGTTTCACGGAGGCGCGCATCAAACACTTGACGTTCAACAGCAGCTTGTAACTTCAACAAAGGAGAGAAATGGCTCTCGAATGCCTTGTTTAATGGTGGTATATTTTTGTTTTGGCTCTGCCAATTCTGCAGTGCAAATTATTGCCTCGATGCCTATATTTTTTACTTGTTCAAGCACCAAGGGGGGCCACTGCGCTTGATGCTGTGGGTTATTGAATTGCTCAGCACCCATTAAAACATCAGCACCATTGCCATAGCGAGGATCACCTTGTGGAAACTGCAGATTCGCTACTGCCTGCGCCTCAGCCCTTTGCTGCCAAATATTTCGAAACACTGCAAGCTGCACAGGTTGAAAAATGATCTGAGCTATATGAGTAATATCATAAGGGGTCATGGCTTCCATTGACAATAATCGTATCAGTTGCATTACTGCAGGGGAGTTGGGGCCATACTGGGCGGTGGCCTTTTGTAAATCCTGAATCACCTTCCAGGAATAAGTAGCATGCTCATGAGGCTCCCCTGCAGCTAGGTCATGATACACCACAGGAAATGCTGCAGGCCCAGCAGTCTCAACATTCAAAGGTTCATCAGCAGTGAGGGGAACAGATATACTCTCTGATAAATCCCAGTGGCCCAACTCCATAGCTTTAGCTTTTACCTTTTTCCAGAATCGCACAGGATTCCGCGGTCTAACCGTAATCGAGGCTGGAGGTAAATCCCAAGTACGAGGGAATTTTGGTCTACACTCTGGACCCCCTTGTTCAGAACATTTTACTGGCGCAGGGGTATGTAAAGGGGGACCTGGATTCTCAGGGACTACCTCCTCAAGCTCATTTTGTCCTGTCATAGGATCATCCTCATCAGCATTACTGTCTGAATCCTCTGGCAGAGGTGGATACAAAAAGGGGTTAAGCGATGGCCACACCCTTTGTTCTTCCGCAATCGGCAAACAGCGGAGCAGAGGGTTGCACACACTCTCCTGACTTAGATACAGGGAGTCCCTCCTGCAGCCATACATATCCAGAATCTGCCCCTTGTTTATGCGAGTCTTTTGTAGCTTCTATCTGTTCTCGGGGCAGCACATACTTGTACTTTTTCTCTTTTCCTTCCAATTTATTATCAGAAAGCTGCGGGGCCCCCCCCTCATCAGCACACCCCCTGTCTTCTTTTTTGGTAACAGGGGGTTTTAGGACTGGGGGTTTTGAGACCGCAGATGGCTCAGCCCCTTCTTTTAAGTCCGGCCCGGAAGGATCAGGCGACTCATTTTTTCCCACCGTTTCATCCTGCTCCCTCTGCTCTTTAAACCCTTTCAAAGTCTCTAGTAGCAAGCGCCACGTTGTTAGTAGTTCAGTCACTTCCCTGGAGCCTCTCGTGGCTCCATCAAACAATTTATCACCCAAGTCCTTCCATTGTGATACACTAAATGCTGTAACAGTGGTAACTTCAAAGCCTTGTCTTTTGCCCCAGAGCAACATTTTCCATAAAGTCAGCTCTGGGAGGTCCACGCCCCGCTGTTTCAAAAGCAACTGCCACATAGAGAGTATGATACCCTCTTCTTTGGACAGGTTCCCTCCCATGTTCCCAGTAGCTCACCTTTCCAGGTGTCTCATTCACGATCCGGATCAATCAGCAGCTCTCCCCGCCGCTCTCAGCTATACTGGGCTCCGTCTCCACGGCTATCTCCAGCCATCCTTTTTCCATGCAAAATCACTTTGGGGTCACCAGATGTCATTGTTGAGACGGACAAACGACACGGACAGCACTCTTCTGAAGTTCAAGTAGTAACAGACTAACTTTTATTGCCACACGTACTTTCTTATATAGTCTTTCTTAACACGTGTTCTTTTACTATTGGTTACATATTGTCATAACAATATATCATTGGTTAACTTTTGCAAACACGCTTCTGCCCACCGAGCAGCAACCAGTTGCTGGGTGGGTGTCCTGGTCGGTGCCTAACGCTGCTGCAACTTGTACAGCTGGGTCCTGAGCCTCTGCCATTGTGCAAGGTAAGTTCAATTCCTCGCTCCAACTGACCTTTCCACTGCCTCTTGCTTGCACACATCCAGCCATGGCTAGAACTAGGTCAAAGGCTATTGCTAAGAAAGCTGTGGGCACCCAGACAGAGGCCCCACGCAAACACGTGGGTGTCCAGGCCTCGGGCTGCAGGGAGTGCCGGGGCCTGGCCCTTGCCATGGAGGGTAGTGGTGACGACACCTGTGTCAGATGTGAACAGGTGAATGACCTCCTCAGCCTGGTGGTTGAGCTGAAGGAGGAAGTGGAAAGGTTGAGGAGTATCAGGGAATGTGAGAGGGAGATTGACTGGTGGGCCCACTCCCTGAAAATAAAGGAACATGTTGAGGCCCCACATAAGCCAGAGGACCCTCTCCCCATCTCTCGCCCGGCAGTAGAAGGGGATCTCAGAGAAGAGGGGGAATGGAAACAGGTCCCTAGTCGGCGAAGCAGGCGAATCCCCTCCCTGCCTCTCCCACCTCCCCAGTTACCCCTGCAGAACCGGTACGGAATCCTGCAGGAGGAATTGACTGTTGGAGAGGAGGATGGTACAACTAGGCAGGATGTGCCAGAAAGACCACGTCGCCGCAAACCTGGCATCACAACTAGTTCAAGAAGGAAAAGCAGAAGGGTCATCGTTGTGGGTGACTCTCTATTGAAGGGGGCAGAGGGACCAATATGCCATCCTGACCCGCTTCACAGGGAAGTCTGCTGCCTCCCTGGGGCACAGGTCAGGGATGTGTTGGACAAAGTTCCTGCTCTAGTCAACCCTTCTGACTATTACCCCCTTGCAGTTTTTCAGGTAGGCAGTGATGATGTATATAATACATCCAGGAAATTAAAAACAATCATAAAGGACTTTAAGACACTGGGAAAACTGGATGAGGGATCAGGGGCACAGGTAATTTTTTCAGCAATACCCTTAGTTGCAGGAGGAAATCCTGAAAGAAATAAAAAGGCATCTGCGATAAACAAGTGGCTCAGAAACTGGTGCCATCACCGAAATTTTGGGTATTCTGAACTCAGGGAACTTTATATGGCACCGAGTCGGATAGCAACAGATGGAGTACACCTGTCTCAGAAGGGGAGAAAGATACTGGCAAGTGAGTTGGCGGGGCTTGTTGAAAGGGCTTTAAACTAGGATCGAAGGGGGAGGGGGTTAAGCATAGGTTGAGCAGAAAAAAACTCAAAGAGAGCCTTCAACCTGCCATCTCAGCTAATAAGTCGGCCCCTTTAGGCACCCAGCTGAAGTGCCTTTACACAAATGCACGCAGCATGGGGAACAAACAAGAGGAGTTAGAGATGTGCGCACGCCTCCAGGGCTACGACATTATTGGCATCACCGAGACGTGGTGGGATGGCTCTTACGACTGGAGTGTTCGAATGGAGGGTTACAAGCTCTTCAGGAAGGACAGGCTGGGCAGAAGGGGAGGGGGTGTTGCCCTCTATGTCAAGGACCAGCTGGAATGTATGGAGCTTCACCTGGGGATGGATGAAGACAAGACAGAGAGCTTATGGGTCAGGATTAAAGGGAGCACGGGGGCAGGTGATGTTACAGTAGGAGTCTGCTACAGGCCACCAGATCAAAGTGACAGCGAGGATGTGGCCCTCTACAAACAGGGGCAGCATCGCGCTCACACGCTCTGGTCCTCATGGGGGACTTCAACCACCCCGACATCTGTTGGAAGGACAACACAGCAGAGCACAGGAAATCCAGGAAGTTCTTGGAATGTGTCGACGACAACTTTCTTCTACAAATAATAGAGGAACCAACGAGGAAAGGAGCAGTGCTGGACCTTGTCCTCACCAACAAGGAGGGGCTGGTCGGGAATGTCAAATTCAAGGGTAGCCTCGGCTGCAGTGACCATGAGATGATAGAATTCAAGATTCATAAGGCAGCAAGGAGGGTGCGCAGCAAGCTGGCTACCCTGGACTTCAAAAGAGCAGACTTTGATCTCCTGAGAGATCTGATTGGTAAGGTAGCGTGGGAAAAAGAACTGGAAGGGAGAGGGGCCCAAAAAAGCTGGGTGTTATTTAAGGATTGCCTCCTCCAAGCTCAGGAGAGGTGCATCCCAAAAAAGAAGAAATTGGGCAAAATAGCCAGTAGGCCGGCGTGGATGAACAAGGAACTGCTGGACAAACTCAGGACCAAAAAGGAGGCCTATAGAGGGTGGAAGCAGGGACGGGTAGACTGGGAAGAATACAGAGAAGCTGTCTGAGTCACCAGAAACCTGATCAGGCAAGCGAAAGCCCAGGCAGAACTAAATCTAGCCAGGGATGTGAAAAATAACAAGAAGAACTTCTATAGATATATCAGGGATAAAAATAAGACTAGGGAAGTTGTGGGCCCTCTCCGGAAGGAAACGGGAGACCTGGTCACCCAGGATATGGATAAGGCTGAGCTACTGAATGACTTCTTTGCCTCAGTCTTCACTGGCAAGGGCCCTAACCACACTGCCCAAGTCACGGAGGGCAAGAACAGGGGCTCTGGGAATGAAGAACCACCCACAGTACAAGAAGACGAGGTTCGAGACCTCTTAAAGAACCTGAAGGTGCATAAGTCCATGGGACCTGATGAAATCCATCCACGGGTCCTGAGAGAACTGGCGGACGAAGTTGCTAAGCCCCTCTCCATCATATTTGAGAAATCGTGGCAGTCTGGTGAAGTTCCCACTGACTGGAAAAAAGGGAACATAACTCCAATATTCAAAAAAGGAAACAAAGAAGACCCGGGAAACTACAGGCCGGTCAGTCTCACCTCTGTGCCTGGCAAGATCATGGAGCAGATCCTCCTGAAATCCTTGCTAAGGCACATGGAGAATAAAGAAGTGATTGGAAACAGCCAACATGGCTTCACCAAGGGCAAATCGTGCCTGACAAATTTGGTGGCCTTTTACAATACTGCCACATACTTGGTAGACAAGGGCAGAGCGACTGACATCATTTACCTGGACTTATGCAAAGCATTGACACTGTCCCACACGACATCCTGGTCTCAAAATTGGAAACTCATGGATTCGATGGATGGACCACTCAGTGGATAAGGAACTGGCTGGATGGCCGCATCCAAAGGGTTACAATCAATGGCTCAATGTCCAGGTGGCGGCCAGTAACGAGTGGTGTTCCGCAGGGGTCGGTACTGGGACCAGTACTATTTAACATCTTTGTCGGTGACATGGACAGTGGGATAGAGTGCACCCTCAGCAAGTTTGCTGATGACACCAAGCTCGGTGGCGCAGTTGACACGCTGGAGGGAAGGGATGCCATCCAGAGGGACCTAGACAGGCTGGAGAGGTGGGCTCGTGCAAATTGCATGAAGTTCAACCAAGCCAAGTGCAGGGTCCTGCACCTGGGACGTGGCAACCCCAGGCACAAATACAAGTTGGGTGGAGAATGGCTGGAGAGCAGCCCCGAGGAGAAGGACTTGGGAGTGCTTATGGATGAGAAGCTCAACATGAGCAGACAGTGTGCACTGGCAGCCCAGAGAGCCAACCGTGTCCTGGGCTGCATCAGGAGAAGTGTGGCCAGCAGGTCTCGCGAGGTGATTCTGCCCCTCTACTCTGCGCTCGTGAGACCCCTCCTGGAGTACTGTGTCCAGCTTTGGAGTCCTCAACACAGAAAGGACATGGACCTGTTGGAACGGGTCCAGCGGAGGGCCACGAGGATGATCAGAGGGATGGAGCACCTCTCCTATGAAGACAGACTGAGAGAGCTGGGGTTGTTCAGCCTGGAGAAGAGAAGGCTCCGGGGAGACCTTATAACAGCCTATCAATACCTGAAGGGAGCCTTCAGGAGAGCTGAAGAGGGACTCTTTGTCAGGAAGAGTGGTGACAGGACAAGGGGCAATGGTTTTAAATTGGAAGAGAAGAGATTTAGATTAGATATAAGGAAGAAATTCTTTACAGTGAGGGTGGTGAGGCACTGGAACAGGTTGCCCAGGGAAGTTGTGGATGCCCCATCCCTGGAAGTGTTCAAGGCCAGGCTGGATGGGGCTTTGAGCAACCTGGTCTAGTGAGAGGTGTCCCTGCCCATGGCAGGGGGGTTGGAACTAGATGATCTTTAAGGTCCTTTCCAACTCTAGCCATTCTATGATTCTATGATTATCTTGTCAGTCTCCAGCTGGGTCCTTAAAGTTTTTTACTTCTCAGGATGTTTTCTACTCCCTTCTTTCTCAAGGATATACTTCAATATCTGCAAGGTCAATTCCTGACTCCATACCCTCAGTCAAGGGGTCCACGGACCCGCCGTAGTCCCCCACATAGTCATATTCTCATGGGAACAAAATATCTAGGTCCCCACTCCAGAGAGTGTTTTGGCTATGTTGCCAGCCATCCCCCAAAGTCCAGGTGCAAGTTATCGCAACTGATGTTGTGATGGCCATGGTGGCCATGGCCCAAGCAGGAGCCGGTGAGGGGGAAGAAGAGGGGGAAAAACATGGAGAGCACACCGCTACACCAATTGAGTATCACTATAGTCAGCTCTTAACCACCTGAGACTGGTCTGTCCAGGCTGTGGATGTATGTCTGGTGCAGAGACGTCAGACCCAGGCAAATTGGGATGTCAGTTCAAATATTGTACAAAAGAAGCTGCCTTGCCTCCAGAGCCATCTCCTGACATCCCAAAAGGAGAAGAGGCGCAATGGAGAAGGGGGCTGGCAGGCAGGAATTGGAGGATGGAGCACGTTTTCTATAAGCCAGGTCAGGCTCAAGATCCAAAGGGGAGATTGGCTAAGGAGAAAATAGAGAGAGGGAACAGTCGTTCACAGGCTAGCAGAGAGGAGAGAGTGTTAGACCCAGTAGGGAAAAGACACCAGATGGGATGCGAGTACTGCAGAGCACCAGCCCAAAACCGAACCCAGCTCAAGATTCAAGTTTCAGTCTCTATACTGTATTGCGGTATAGAGACTGCTATATTGAGGTGCTAAGGATTTCAGATAATGACTGAATCCAAGGAGGGTTTACCTGACTAAAAAAAAAAGTAGTAAATGAAGAGAAAAATATTCCCTTGTTAAAAGAACAGTAATAAACATGAAACCCTGTGGAACAGCATGGTTAGATATACCCACCAATAATCAAACATCTTAAACCACCTGCCCCAGTGTGCATAGCCTTTAATTTAAGCCATTAAGACTGACTGAATTTGTGCTAATGCCCTTGCCGAGAGACTGGAAACCAACTGCTGCAAGAAAAGCAATTAGTAAGAGGACATAAAGCTCAGCCTTTGGTTTCCTGGAGAGTAATGTAGACTAATGTAGAGTGGAAGAAAAAATTCACAAGTGGAATAATTGTTGTCACTGACAGCAGAAGTAAAAAAGCAAAACAACAAAAAAAGGGTATCTACAGGAAATAAGAAAAAACCCTGCACTGCCTCCCCCACTAACAGGCAAAAAATGACAGCATAAAAGAAAATGCTTACAAACACTTGTTTGAAACTTTCAGATGCCATTCTGAGTTCATCATTAGTAATAACTGGTTTTACACTGGCATTCAGACTTTCCCACGAGTCTGTCTACAGACAAGCAGTTTTTTTGTCCCCAACTCTGCAATCATTCCTGATTATTTATTTACACTGGGAGAATATCTTATTCTCTTTCTCCACTCCTGCAGAATATAGGATAAGGGAAAGCTAAACTATTTTAAA
Source organism: Numenius arquata (assembly GCF_964106895.1). NCBI lineage: Eukaryota > Metazoa > Chordata > Aves > Charadriiformes > Scolopacidae > Numenius > Numenius arquata. Next base: position 22,392,472 of record NC_133615.1, on the reverse strand, counting down.
GTATCCTAAGCACTCAGCAGCGCATTGGCAGCTGCTAAAAAAAAAACCAAACCCAACAAAAGCACGATTACTCTGTTGTTTAAAAGATGTTTTAAAACATAACATAATAATACATTGAATATAACTTATTTTCACCTTATCCAGAGCAAACAAGCTTGTGATCCCCAGGGTAAATGAGTGATAAATAAAACAGTCTCAACACTTGCGCACCAAGAACTGCAGAGATTGTCTCTCAGCAAGGAAAAACCTTCTGGGTATTATCAGTTGAACCATTAAACACTTGAAAGTAAAGATGACTACCAAGTCACAAAAATAAGTGCTTTTTTTTTCTGGAAAAACTGATGCTTCTCATGTGTCCTGGGTTGAGCAACACAGGACTAGTTTCTCTTCTAATGCTCGGGAAAACTGCACTATGAGAAGACTCTAGTATCTGAATCCGTGAAAATATTTAATGTACAGCCAGCTAGGCTATGTGGGATTCAAGGTCTCAGTGTTTTTGAGCCTTGCCAGGTGCAGGGATGAGGAAGAGCAAGGCCTGGGCATTTGACCAAGGCTGGCCAACAGGACTATTTAAAATCATAGAATCATAGAATGGTTAGAGTTGGAAGGGACCTTAAAGATCATCAAGTTCCAACCCCCCTGCCATTAGCAAGGACATCTCCAACTAGACCAGGTTGCTCAAAGCCCCATCCAGCCTGGTCTTGAACACTTCCACGCATGGGGCATCCACAACTTCCCTGGGCAACCTGTTCCAGTGCCTCACCACCCTCACAGTAAAGAATTTTTTTCTAGTATCTAATCTAAATCTCCCCTCTTCCAATTTAAAACCATTACCCCTCATCCTATCACTACATCTCATGACAAAGAGTCCCTCGCCATCTCTCCTGTAGGCCCCCTTCAGGTATTAGAAGGCTGCAATAAGGTCTTCCCGGAGCCTTCTCTTCTCCAGGCTGAACAATCCCAACTCTCTCAGCCTGTCCTCATAGGAGAGGTACTCCAGCCCCCTGATCATCTTCATGGCCCTCCTCTGGACTTGTTCCAACAGGTCCATGTCCTTCCTGTGTTGAGGACTCCAGAGCTGGACACAGTACTCCAGGTGGGGTCTCACGAGCGCAGAATAGAGGGGCAGAATCACCTCCCTCGACCTGCCGGCCACACTTCTTTTGATACACCCCAGGAAGCAGTTGGCGTTCTGGGCTGCCAGTGCACATTGCTGGCTCATGTTGAGCTTCTCATCCACGAGCACTCCCAAGTCCTTCTCCTCAGGGCTGCTCTCTAGCCATTCTCCACCCAACCTGTATTTGTGCTTGGGATTGCCACATCCCAGGTGCAGGACCCGGAACTTGGTTGGACTTCATGAGATTTGCATGGGCCCACCTCTCAAGCCTGTCCAGGTCCCTCTGGATGGCATTCCTTCCCTCCAGCGTGTCGACCGTGCCACACAGATTGGTGTCGTCAGCAAACTTGCTGAGGGTGCACTCAATCCCACTGTCCATGTCTCCAACAAAGATGTTAAACAGCACTGGTCCCAATACCGACCCCTGAGGAACACCACTCGTCACTGATTTCCACTTGGACATTGAGCCGTTGACCGCAACCCTTTGAGTGCAGCCATCCAGCCAGTTCCTTATCCACTGAGTGGTCCATCCATCGAATCCATGAGTTTCCAACTTTGAGACCAGGATGTTGTGCGGGACAGTGTCAAACGCTTTGCATAAGTCCAGGTAGATGACGTCTGTTGCTCTCCCGTTGTTTACCAATGCTGTAGCACCATCATAAAAGGCCACCAGATTTCAGGCATGATTTGCCCTTGGTGAAGCCATGTTGGCTGTCACCAATCATCTCCTTATTTTCCACGTGCCTTAGCAGAGATTCCAGGAGGATCTGCTCCATGATCTCGCCGGGCACAGAGGTGAGACTGACCGGCCTGTAGTTCCCTGGGTCTTCCTTTTTTCCCTTTTTGAATATCGGGGTTATGTTTCCCCTTTTCCAGTCAGCGGGAACTTCACCAGACTGCCATGACATTTCAAATATAATAAGTTCAACAAGGGTAAGTGTAGGGTCCTGCACCTAGGGAGGAATAATCCCATACACCGATACAGATTAAGGGCTGACCTGCTGGAGAGCATCTCTGTAGAGAGGGACCTGTGAGTCCTGGTGGACATCAAGTTGACCATGAGGCAGCAACATGCTCTTGTGGCCAAGAAGGCCAATGGTCTCCTGGGGTGCATTAAGAAGAGCATGGCTGGCCAGCAGGTCAAGGGATGTCATCATCCCCATCTACTCTGCCCTGGTGAGGCTGCATCTGGAGTACTGTGTCCAGTTCTGTGCCCCCCAGTTCAAGAAGGACAGGGATCTACTGGAAAGTGATTCAGAGAATGAATGGTTAAAGGTCGTTAGTGTAGATTTAGTACAGCTTGGCAAAGAACAGAGCTCGGAGCCCAGGAGCCCAGCATTCCAAGATAAGGAACTGACCTTGTGTATAAGATAGTAGGAACAGCCTGCACGCTAAGGAGGAACCCAATTGTCTGGGTAAAGTATCCATCTGGTCGGGACCAGTTTCGCGGTTTGGGGTCCAGCCAGCCCAGCATTCTAAGCCAAAGGTAAAAGTACACGGTGAAAAAGACTATGAGCCTTCCTCCAGAAGACCCCAGCCCACGACCACCAGGCGACAGTACGCATGCGGCAAGGGGAGGAGACTTATGATAATAAGTTCCTAGAAATAATTAGAATAGTAATGCCTTTTCTTAGAATTAATTATAATAACCCAGCCCACATTAATGAATATGTATGCTTTTTATCATAAATAGATGCTTGTTTTACGAGCCGGTGTGCAAGTTAGGAGGAGAAATCCCCCTTGCACCCAGCGCCGCAATAAACATACCTGCTTTATAACTCTATTCGAGTTGTAGGGTTTGTTTCCGCGCGTCAAAAGAGTCCAGTGGAAGCCTACGAAGATGATCAAGGGAATGGAGCCCCTCTCTTGTGAGGAAAGACTGAGACACCTGGGTCTGTAGCCTGGAGAAGAGAAGACTGAGAGGGGACCTCATCAATGCTTATAAATATCTAAAGGGCAGGTGTCAAGAGGATGGGGTCAGGCTCTTCTCAGTGGTGCCTTGTTCCAGGACAAGGGGCAATGGGCACAAATTGGAAAACAGGAAATTCCATCTGAACATGTGGAAATACTTCTTTACTTTGAGGATGCCAGAGCACTGGAACAGGCTGTCCAGAGAGGTTGTGGAGTCTCCTTCTCTGGAGATCTTCAAAACCCTCCTGGATGCGTTCCTGTGCAACCTGCTCTAGGTGAACCTGCTTTGGCAGGGGGGTTGGACTAGATGATCTCTGAAGGTCCCTTCCAACCCCTACAATTCTGTGATTCTGTGATCTGGATTCAGGAATGCATGGATCGGGATCAAAGGCAGATGAACAGAGTCCTCCTCAGACGCCAGCCATTGAAAAAAGAGCCCTGAGCCTTTGATCCCTCAGCTTTTATACTGAACATAGGGCAGATGGGATGGAATACCCCTGTTGGTCACTTTTGGGTCACCTGTCCTGTCTGGTTATCCCTGCAGGTGCAATCCCTCTATGCTTTTCGGTTTCTGGCCCTTCAACGGGGCAAATAACTGAGTTAGGTGACCTTGGTTGTTATAGCAATAAGTATGAGCAAGACCCTCTCTGCATACCATGCCTTGGCATAAATCAGAACAATCAGGTCTTATGTCTCTGAGAGCGAACTGTTTTCTGCACAATATGCTGTTAATTTTGAGAGTTTCAGAGAGGTAGAAGAGGCTTAGCTAAAACTAAAATTACTGAACAGAAAGTTGGTTCTGTTTTACCTCAAACCAGGACAGGTGAGAAACTGTTCACAACTATTTCAACCAGAATACTAACTTCTCAGAAAATGCGTTATTCTAAATGAAAACTTTGTCCAGAAATACAGAAAAATATTTCCATTTTTCCTTTTTCTTGTGACTCAGTATAGAAAGACTGGTAAACTTTTCTTCCAATTTAATGTATTATTTGAAGAAAAAATATGATGATACAACATCATCAAGAGAATTTGAACCACAGTTAATACCTCCTAATTCAGCATTTCAAGGAATTCTAAATATGTTAGCCCTTTGCCACGTCTTGTGGGAACTCATGCAAAATCCTGCCATCACATACTTGAATTTCATGGTGATTTATACTTTATAGATGCAGAGAAAGATGGAACATTCCCAATGGTTAAATGGATATTTGTATGGCCTAAACGTATTCTTTTGTTAGCTATTCCAGCTTTGCTGTAGGACACATTTCAAGAGCTGTTTTTGCCATTAGTCTGTCCAATCAAGAAACATTAAAAAAGATAGCTCAAGTTGAAGACAGCTAGAGTTATTTTAGAATTCCTAGCTGAACATGACAGAATATTGGCTGACCCACAACTTGAGTGATATTGTTACTGTACTGGGACAAAACATATGTTGGAAAAGATTAAAGTCTCAGAAAAAAACCCAATTCCTTCATTTTGCCCTAAAGTAAAAGACAGACAGGCTACTAAAATATTATACTTGTTACACATCAGTATTGTAGAGTCTGAATATCCCGCTTGAACAATCTCAGCTTTCTGTTTTTTTTCACTCATCACTAATCTCCATCTTGATATTGAGCCATTGACCACCACTACCTGGATGCAACCATCCAGCCAGTTCCTTATAGAACCATAGAGTGGTTAGGGTTGGAAAGGACCTTAATGATCACTGAGTTCCAACACCCCTGCCATGAGCAGAGACACCTCCCACTAGACCAGGTTGCTCAAAGCCCCATCCAGCCTGGTCCTGAACACCTCCAGGGATGGGGCATCCACAACTTCCCTGGGCAACCTGTTCCAATGCCTCACCACCCTCACAGTAAAGAATTTCTTCCTAATATCTAATCTAAATCTCCCCTCTTTCAAGTTAAAACCATTACCCCTCATCCTATCGCTCAACTCCCTGATAAAGAATCCCTTCCCCATCTCTCATGTAGGCCTCCTTTAGGTACTGGAAGGCTGCTATAAGGTCTCCATGGAGCCTTCTCTTCTCCAGGCTGAACAACCCCAACTCTCTCAGCCTGTCCTCATAGGAGAGGTGCTCCATCCCTCTGATCATCTTCGTGGCCCTCTGCTGGACCTGTTCCAACAGGTCCATGTCCTTCCTGTGCTGAGGACTCCAGAGCTGGACACAGTACTCCAGGTGGGGTCTCACCAGAGCAGAATAGAGGGGCAGAATCGCCTCCATCGACCTGCTGGCCACACTTCTCTTGATGCAGCCCAGGATGCGGTTGGCTTTCTGGGCTGCCAGTGCACACTGCCAGCTCATGTTGAGCTTCTCATCCACCAACACCCCCAAGTCCTTCTCCTCAGGGCTGCTCTCCAGCCGTTCTCCGCCCAACCTGTATTTGTGCCTGGGATTGCCACATCCCGGGTGCAGGACCTTGCACTTGGCCTGGTTGAACTTCATGAGGTTTGTATGGGCCCACCTCTCCAGCCTGTCCAGGTCCCTTTAGATGGCATCCCTTCCCTCCAGTGTGTTTACTGCGCCACAGAGCTTGGTGTCCTCAGCGAACTTGCTGAGGGTGCATGCCGCAATTGAGAGACGGGACACAGCTTGATGCAAGCAAGATGTCGATTTTATTATAATTCTTTACATACATTTATACTAGTCCTAAGGTAGCTTGTTCTAAGCTGATTGGTACACATTCCACATTAGGCATTCACAGATTGGCTAATGCTGATGCTAATGCGAAAAGTATTTTTCTAAACACTTATTTCTTCTAAATGTATCAATCTATCTTGAGCAAGGACAATAGTTTCTCGTTTACAGGATAATTGTTTTACAGTCTCACCAACTGTCCTTGTATGAAGTCAGTACTCCCTATTCTGAAGGTTTTTATCTTATCCTTCCCAGGGCCTGTGGCCAACAAGTTCCAGCACATTTTCTTTTATCAACTGAGCAGTGCTGGAGGTTTTGCTGAGACCAGCCGAATCCTGTCCCACATCTCCCCCTTCTTGTTGCACAATAAGAACTCTTTTTATGGAGCGTGCTATCAATCCTTGTAAGCATTGCAACAAACACAGCAAAAAAAGTAACAAGAAAACAAAGACAGCCAAAGCATACATAATCATTTTCACAAGACTCCTTAACCACCCTGACAATCCCCATCCTTCAAAAAGTTTATCTAACCAATCCCAACTGTCGCTTTGTCGAAGCTTAGAGACCCCAGCTTTGAGCTGCTGGATGCTAGCATGAATAGATTCTGAATGGTCTGAGAGATTCATGCAACACATACCTTCAAAATCCTCACAGCCATGTCCTTGTGCCAAAAGCAAAAAATCTATAGCAGCTCTATTTTGCAAGGTAGCATGGCGCACACTATCTACATCTAATAAAAGACCAGACAGCGCATCACTAGTAGCATTCGTTTGTTTAGCAAGCCAACAGCCAAGTTTGTCCAAAGTTGCTAATGCTCTTCCAGCAGCAGCCCCGGGTAATAAGAGAGAGGCAGCAAAGCGTTGGCTAAAAGACCAAAACTCCACGTTATCATTACAATCGGGGGTATATGTATGGACGCCACGCCTCGCTCTGTGAGAGAGACGGTGTTGTAAAATCATGGATGTATTAGGAGTCAGGACAGAAAGGCGTCCAAGGCTACATGGGCCTCCTTTTATATGAGAAGGGATAATGGGCCATGCTCTGTCCCCGCAAATAAGAAATATCCCTGACGGTAATAAAAGGGGAGCATTGCTAGATTTAGACGAGTTTGTTGCTGTGTAATTGCACCAAGCAGTAGCATTTCTAAAAACGGGATGAACAGGAGAGACATCCCATGCCTTAGACTGATTTTTTCCTGTATAGTTAAACCTGACACAGAAATCCATTTTTACTGACCCGAGGAGTTCAATCTCTTGTGGTTCTAGGGTAGCGAGTGGAAGGTGGGGGGTCCACGCGTCCCAATAGTCTGTTACATTCCGGGACACGTTTTTGAATAGGGGGTTACCTCGGAGATCTGTAGGTATCGGCCACTCGTCCAGCGGCAAGCCCACAAGGCATGTAGAAAAGGGGTTACTAGGAGAGGCGGTGGCAAGACACAACGTGTCTTGCCCAGTGAGATTTGCTAGTGTTACCTGTTACATTGACCTTGGGTAGCACAGGTAAAAGTGGGTGACTTCGCACGCCCTCTAACGTAATCATGATAAGAGAGATGTTTATTTTAAAAGCAACTTTCCACCCTCCTCCAGTTTCCAAGCGAACCGTTTTCTGCATTTCTCTTTCGTTTGATTCCAATCTTGCTTAAGAACAGTCCATATAGCGGGCACTAGGTTCACAGGTTATACATAAGGCACAAGCGATTCTTGCGACTGGTGTTTCTTTACACCAGTTCATACAGTTCTTCCTCGCTTACGGCTTTCAGTCCCTGTTATCCTGATCCTCCTCGGGAGATTCACCAGTTTGTTGCTCGAAAGACTGGTCCTGAGGGTGATTAGAGTTTTCACCGGATGATTGTGGTAGGGATTCACGGAAAGGTCGTACACTCTTTGCTGGGATCCATCGGGGGCCTTTCTCTGTGGAGACACAAGCATAACCTCTGCCCCATGTGATAAGGGGATACGGTCCCATGACTTTACTTGTTTCCGGATCACGAACCAACACGGGGGCTTTGACTCGCACCTCAAGTGAAGCATTCGTGTTAAAATGTCGGACTATCGGAGGATTGCTATCTAACAAAGAGCAATTCAAAAAATTAAAAACATACAAAGCTTTCTGCAGACGTTCCTCAGGAGTAGCAGTTCCTACTCCCCCTTTTTTGTTGTTGTAACAAACGCTTCAAAGATTGGTGAGAGCGTTCAATCAGGGATTGACCTGTAGGGGAATAAGGAATACCGGTAATGTGGGTCACACCCCAGGAGTCAAAAAATGCTTTCATTGCAGTAGAGACATATGCAGGACCGTTGTCCGTTTTTATTTGAGAGGGTATGCCCAAGGTGGCAAAAGCACGCATCAAATGTTTGCGGACGTCACGTGCCTTCTCCCCTGTGTGGCAAGAAGCAAACAAAGCACCTGAAAAGGTGTCAATAGAGGAATGGACATATTTCAATTTACCAAACTCCGGATAATGCGTAACGTCCGTTTGCCATAGCTGTAAGCTCTGTAGCCCTCTGGGATTAACCCCTCCTGCTATTGACGGGAAAGAATGCCTTTGGCAGTCAGGACATACAGCGATAATGTTAGATGCTTGTTGGGAGGTAAGCCCAAACTGCCTTTTGAGACCTCCAGCATTCTGGTGAAAAAAAGAATGGCTGAGTTTAGCCTGTGCTACGCGATCCGGCAATACCTGTACCGGTAACGTCAACAAATCAGCTCGTCGGTTCCCTTCTGCAATAAAACCAGGTAGAGAAGTGTGTGACCTGACATGCATAACAAAATAGGGGTGAGAGCGAGAGTCCAAGAGAAAGATAAGTTCCTGTAATAAAGCAAATAGGTCAGAATGTGAGATATTATGTAATACAGATGCTTCAGCTCGCTCAACAATCCCTGCAACATAGGCTGAATCAGTGATGAGGTTAAGCGGTGTGGACCACCTTCTAAAAACTCGAACAACCGCAGTTAGCTCCACTATCTGGGGAGAACCAGGAATGGTCTCTATGTCCGAGTCCCATCGTCCATGCTGGTCGTCCCACCATAAGATGACTGATTTGTGCAATTTTCCAGACCCGTCCGTAAATACAGTAAGGGCTTGTAATGGCTGATCACTCCTTTTCGGCCTGGGTATCAAGCGAAAGTCAACATTAAGCAGCTTATGCGAAGGTGGGTGGGATGTGAGTTGACCCGTATAGTCTGCCAATGCCATAATAAAGGTGTCTGACTGCTGATAAAGCCATTGTAAATACATGTTCGTCACAGGTAAGCAAATACAAGCAAAGTCTACTCCTGATAATGTTAATAAGCGTTGCCGGGCCTTAATTATCAAAGAAGCAAACATCTCATGCTGCGTCGAAATGGTTTTTGTAGATTGATTCGGCAAGAAAACCCATTCGATAATCAGCAGTGGGTCTGATTTTTGAGAGTCCCATTGAAATATTAGTGCATGAGGCTGTCGAGCGGGGTTTAAAATAATTAGATAAAAAGGTAATTCGGGAGCCCACCGGTGTACTTGTCTGAGAGTGATTGCTGTAGCAACCTTTTGCAAAGAGTCAATGGCCTGAGGGCCAAGACTGCGGTGGGAACACAAGTCAGTATCTCCTTTAAGCAGTTCGAATAAAGGACCTAAGTCCGCATTAGAAATTCCCAACAGCGGTCGGACCCAATTGATTGTTCCCAGCAATTTTTGCACATCATGCAAGTTTTTTATATCTGTCTGTATCTGTAAAGGTTGAGGAACTATAGTTTGAGCCCTTATGCGCCAGCCTAAATATTTCCACGGCGGTGTTTTCTGAATTTTTTCCGGCGCAATACAGAGGCCTGCCGAATTAACGGCAGCCGTGACAAGGGCTACAGCTTCCTCCATGACCTCGTGATGTTGCGCAGCCACCAGGATATCATCCATATAGTGGTACAATAAGACACTAGACATTGCAGTCCTAACAGGACTAAGCACTTCGGCTACATACCATTGGCATATCGTGGGGCTATTTTTCATTCCTTGTGGCAGCACAACCCACTGATATCTTTGCAACGGAGCTTGCATGTTGACGCTTGGAACTGAAAAAGGAAATTTAGGAGCATCATTTGGATGCAGGGGGATATTAAAAAAACAGTCTTTGAGGTCAATAACAGTCAAATGCCAATCTCGAGGAATCATAGTAGGGGACGGGAGTCCAGGTTGTAGGGCTCCCATATCTTCCATAGCATCATTAATTTTTCTAAGGTCATGGAGCAAGCGCCACTTGCCAGCCTGTTTTTTAATAACAAAAACAGGTGAATTCCAGGGGCTAGTAGAAGGCACAATGTGTCCTTTCATTAACTGTTCCGTAACTAATTCTTGGAGGGCGCGAAGCTTTTCCAGTGGTAGGGGCCATTGATCTACCCAAATAGGGGTATCGGTTTTCCAGGTTAATTTTAGGGTGTCGCGCACTTCAATGGCCCTGCCTAAAAATGGGTCCGAATGGACATTCCCCACTGTGATAGCACATCACGCCCCCACAAAATCATGGGAACAGGCAGCACAAAAGGCTTAACAGAGGCTATATGCCCCTCTGGACCTTGAATTTGGATTAATTCCAGACTTTGGTGACTGCTGCCAGTTCCACCGATTCCTGCCAATGTCTGGGAAATGTTAGCCAGAGGCCACTGTGGGGGCCATTTAGCCTGAGATATTACTGTAACATCAGCTCCGGTATCAATAATTCCATTTAACACTACTTGCTGTCCCCCGCGAATAAGGGTGCATTGACATATAGGTCGTTTCTGGGAGATAGACTGTACCCATAAGATTTGTGGGTTCCCCGTAGATCTGAACCCTCCCCGCCTTTGTTGGAGCTGACTAGAAACCGGGGAGTCCGTCCCCGTGGGAATCAGTATCAATTGCGCTATACGGCTACCTTTAGGTATTGTGCAGGGAGGAAACGGGGTCCATGCCATAATCTTAATTTCATCAGTGCTATCAGAGTCAATGACCCCTGGTAACACAAAAAGTCCTGACAATGTTGTAGATGATCTTCCTAACAATAACGCTTGTGTCCTAGGGGGTAAAGGTCCCGAGACATTTGTTGACAATAGGTGAACCGAGGAATCGAGTAACGTTACTGTGTGAGAGGTTGCCAGGTCCAGTCCGGCACTGCCTGCTGTTGCTGGGCGAAGACTTGAGGCACTGCTGCTTCCCTCCGAGGGGGTTGGAACATCGGCTGCGGTATTTGTGTCTGCACGCGTCGCTGCCCCGCGCTCCATGATCGGTTTCCCTGTATCGGTTGTCCCTGAAAATCATACTTAGACCGACATTGATTAGCATAATGACGCCCTTTTCGGCACCTGGGACAAATCCCAGGGGCTTGGGGTCTAGCACTGGCATTGGCATTTAGACAATTTTTCTTCAGATGGCCGGGTTTGCCACAACCATAACAGTTCCCCGGTCCTGTTGGACCACGCATGGCTGCGAAAGCAGCAGCCATGGCCTCAAATTTATGATACATAGTACCAATTCTATTACAAGCCTCCACCATTTCAACCAATGTAGGGTTCGGATTCGGGAGAGACTTTAACAACTTTTTACAATCCACATTAGCATTCTCGACGGCTAATTTTAGCAACAAAATTTCCCGTGCCTCTGCATTATCTATTTGGCGCTCCAAAGCTTGTTTTAGTCTATCGATAAACTGCATATAAGGCTCTCGGGGTTCCTGGATAATAGTAGTAAAAGCCTTTTGTGGCTTCTGAGAGTCGGGAACCTTAAAAAAGGCCTTTTTTGCTTCTTCACGAGTTGCCTCAAGGGCTTCCCGTGGAATTCGAGCCTGATCCGCAGGATTGGTGTGCTGACCTGTACCTGTGAGGTGCTCTATAGTCAGCGCGGCGATAGCTGCGTCGCCGTGACCTACGTAAGTTAAGAGGAGTGCTTGGAGTCCCCCTCTCCAGTGAGCCTCCCACAAAGTGTATTGTGTCGGCGTCAATAGCAATCGCGCTAAGGATTTTAAATCATGCGGAGTCATAACATATGTATCAAAAACAGAGGATAACAAGCTTGCAAAATACGGCGAGGAAAGTCCATGTTCAGTGACAGTACGGCGCAACTCCTTAACTACTGGAAAAGACAGAGCTTCCCACTGTGCCCCCCGACCTTGATAAATCACGGGGGCTACTATCGTTTTAGCAATCTCTAGTTCTCCTTCCTTTAAGGCTTGGCGCCTTATGTTAACCCACACGTCATGTGGGTCGGGGGGGTAGAGGTCTGGCTCCTTTTCAGGGTCCACTGATCCCAGATCAAAGGGATCCTCTTCTGGGGGATACCCCGCAGCACACACCTCTAGTGGTGCAATGGATTTTTTACCCTCCAGCGATAACGGAGGTATCGCAGGAGAGTCTTCCTCTCTCTCTGCTTCATCTTTGTGACTTTTTTCCTGGGCTTTTAAAGTCTCAAAAATACCTCTCCACCACAGAAGCATATGCTGTGCTTCAGCATTCCCCGTAGTCGCCGCATCCCATAGTTTCACCCCCACATCATCCCAAAGCTCTCGCGTAAAAATAGTAGATGCAGTTACAGTGGGTATTTTCACTTGTACCCATTTAAGTATCGTTTTAAGATCATGCCCAGAGATATTCTTTCCATGCTTTTGAAGGAGAGCTTTCATAAGCTCATATACATCTCTTTCAGGGGAAGACGCTTGATTTCCCATGTTTCCCACAGCTCACCTCTCTACTCCGGAGGGGTTTCAGGCCGGCCGGCTCCTGCTTCCTTTCAGCAGCTCATTCAACGTTCTGTGGGACTCACAGAATCACAGAATCTTAGTGGTTGGAAGGGACCTTTGAGATGATCGAGTCCAACCACATTAAAAAAAAAAAAAAAAAAAAAGAAAAAAAAAACCACACAAACCCACACAAAAACAAAACAAAAAAAAAAACCCAACAACAACAAAAAAAACCCCCACACCAGAAAGAAAAAAAAAAAAAAAAAAGCAAAGCACCCACCAACTAAACCCCACACCCATAATCTCACACACAACACCCCACCACAAACCAACAATCCCGGGCACTAGAGCATGCCCTGAAGAGCCATGTCTACACGTTTCTTAAATACCTCCAGGGATGGCGACTCCACCACCTCCCTGGGCAGGCCGTTCCAGTGCTTGACCACTCTTTCAGTAAAGTAATTCTTCCTAATATCCAATCTAAACCTCCCCTGCCGCAGCTTCATACCATTTCTTCTGGTCCTGTCATTATTCCCTTGGGAGAAGAGGCCAACCCCCGCCTCTCTACAGTTTCCTTTCAGGTAGTTGTAGAGGGCAACGAGGTCCCCCCTCAGCCTCCTCTTTTCCAAACTAAACATGCCCAGTTCCCTCAGCCTCTCCTCATAGGACTTGTTCTCTAGACCCCTCACCAGCTTGGTAGCTCTCCTCTGGACACACTCCAGCACTTCAATGTCTTTCCTGTAGTGAGGGGCCCAAAACTGAACACAGTACTCGAGGTGAGGCCTCACCAGTGCCGAGTACAGAGGCACGATGACTTCCCTGCTCCTGCTGGCCACGCTATTCCTGATACAGGTCAGGATGCCGTTGGCCTTCTTGGCCACCTGGGCACACTGCTGGCTCATGTTAAGCCGGCTGTCCACTAACACTCCCAGGTCCTTTTCTGCCGGGCAGCTTTCCAGCCACTCAGCCCCAAGCCTGTAGCGTTGCTTGGGGTTGTTGTGACCAAAATGCAGGACCCGGCACTTGGCCTTATTAAACCTCATCCCATTGGCCTTGGCCCATTGATCCAACCTGTCCAGATCCCTCTGTAAAGCCTTCCGACCCTCAAGCAGATCAACACTCCCACCTAGCTTGGTGTCATCCGCAAACTTACTGAGGGTGCACTCAATCCCCTTATCTAGATCATCAATGAAGATATTGAACAAGACTGGCCCCAAAACTGAGCCCTGAGGGACACCACTGATGACCGGCCGCCAACCGGATTTTGCTCCATTAATCACAACTCGCTGGGCACGGCCATCCAGCCAGTTTTTTATCCAGCGGAGGGTACACTTGTCTATGCCATGATTCTCCAGTTTCTCCAGGAGAATGCCGTGAGGGACGGTGTCGAAGGCCTTACCAAAGTCCAGGTAGACAACATCCACAGCCTTCCCCTCATCGAGAAAGCGGGTCACATGGTCATAGAAAGAGATCAAGTTGGTCAGGCAGGACCTCCCTCTCATAAACCCATGCTGGCTGGCCCTGATCCCTTGGCTGCCCTGCACTTGCCGTGAGAGCTCACTCAGGATGATCCTCTCCATGATCTTTCCCGGTACCGAGGTCAGGCTGACAGGCCTGTAGTTTCCGGGATCCTCCTTCCGGCCCTTCTTGTAGATGGGCGTCACATTGGCCACCCTCCAGTCATCTGGCACCTCTCCTGTTGACCAGGATTGTTGATAAATAATGGAGAGAGGCTTGGTGAGCTCTCCTGCTAGCTCCCTGAGAACTTTTGGGTGAATGCCATCCGGCCCCATAGACTTATGGGTGTCCAGGTGCATAAGCAAATCATTAACTACTTCCTCATGGATTACAGGGGAGTTGTTCTGTTCTCCATTCTTATCTTCCAGCCCAAGAAGCTGAACACCCTGGGGGTAGCTGGTCTGACTATTAAAGACAGAGGTAAAGAAGGCATTAAGTATCTCAGCCTTCTCCTCGTCCTTGGTTGCAAGGTTTCCCCCCGCATCCAGTAAGGGATGGACATTCTCTATCACTCTCTTTTTGTTGATGTATTTATAGAAACTTTTTTTGTTGTCCCTTATATTAATGGCCAGGTTGAGTTCCAGCTGGGCTTTTGCCTTCCTGATTTTTTCTCTGTATGACCTAACACAATCTCTGTACTCCTCCCGAGTTGCCTGTCCCCTCTTCCAAAGGTGGTAAACCTTCCTTTTTTCCTTAAGTCCCATCAAGAGCTCTTTGTTCATCCAGGCCGGCCATTTTCCCCGCCCTTTAATTTTGCGCCTCATGGGGACAGCCTGCTCCTGGGCCTTTAGGATTTCCCTCTTGAAGAGCGTCCAGCCTTCCTGGGCTCCTTTGTCTCTCAGGACTACCTCCCACGGGACTCTCCCAACCAGGGTTCTGAACAGGCTAAAGTCTGCCCACCGGAAGTCCAAGGTGGAGGTTTTGTTAACCCCCTTCCTTACCTCACTATGAATGGAAAACTTAACCATTTCATGGTCACTAAGCCCAAGGCGGTCTCCGACCTCCACGTCCCCCACTAGCCCTTCTTTGTTTGTGAACAGTAGGTCTAGCAAGGCACCTCCCCTGGTAGGCTCACCTACCATTTGTGTCAGGAAGTTATCCTCCATACACTCGAGGAACCTCCTAGCCTGCCTGCTCTCTGCTGTGTTATATTTCCAGCAGATGTCTGGTAAGTTGAAGTCCCCAACTAGAACAAGGGCTGGCGTTTTCGAGACTGCAGCCAGCCGCTTATAGAATACCTCATCAACCTGCTCATCCTGGTTGGGTGGTCTATAGCAGACTCCCAGCAAAAAAATCACCTTTGTTAGCCTTCCCTTTCACCCTTACCCATAAACACTCCACTTCTTCATCACTGGAGTCTATCTCTATAGAGTCAAACAACTCCCTAATGTACAGAGCCACACCTCCCCCCCTCCTTCCTTGCCTATTCCTTCTGAAGAGCTTATAGCCACTTATTGCAGCATTCCAGTCATGACCATCGTCCCACCACGTTTCCGTGATGGCGACTATGTCGTAGTTGTCCTGCCGCACAATGGCTTCTAGCTCCTCCTGTTTGTTGCCCATGCTACGTGCATTAGCGTAGATGCACTTGACCTGGGCTACTGATTTCACCCCCATCTTTGGCCCTTGACACTCAGGTTCATTACCAGCGGGCCTGGTTTTATCCCCATCCCCCTTAACTTTCGGCTTAAAGCTCTGTTCATGAGCTTTGTTAACACTTAGCCTAGTACCCTTTTCCCCTTCTAGGGAAGGGTTTTGCCATTGTTCTCTAGCAGTAGAGAATCGTCCCACTATTTTTCTGGGAGGGCAGGCACTAATTCCCACCTGTCCATGTGCAGACATTTCTGCAGTTACCATCTTATCACTACTCCTTATGTCTTCACAGCTGCATGTATCTTTCTCTCCCACATCGACTGCTGCAACAGGCTGCAAGGCCTTACTGGCACCTTTACCCACTAGCACACTACTCCTGGGCACCACTTTAGTAACCCTGGTTCCAACCCCGTCCCCCTTCAAATCTAGTTTAAAGCTCTCTCAATGAGCCCTGCTAATTCTTGTCCCAATATCCTTTTTCCCCTTTGGGTTAGGTTTCCCCCACCTGCTGCCAGCATGCCTGGTGACCTGTAGATCAGCCTGTGATCAAAGAATCCAAAGTTCTGCCGTTTACACCAGTCTTTTAGCCACAAATTGATCTGTTGAGTCTTGCTTTTTATCCCTTCATCTATCCCTGTGACTGGTGGGATAGAAGAGAACACCACTTGTGTTCCTGATCCTTTGACCAATCGTCCCAGCGCTCTGAAGTCCTTTTTCATTGCCTTTTGGCTTCTGGTAGCTACCTCATCGTTGCCTACTTGAAATATCAGTAGTGGGTAATAATCTGAGGGCTGAACCAGGGAGTGAATTTTCCTCTGTATATCCTTAATCCTGGCCCCAGGGAGGCAGGTGACTTCCCTGTGGGACGGGTCTGGTCTACAGATTGGGCCCTCTGTTCCACTCAGAAGGGAGTCACCTATTACAATCACCTTTCTTTTTTTCTTGGTTGGTGAGGTCCTGAGGCAAGGGGGTGGGTGACTAGTCCTGGGTGCCTCACTGGGTAGATCTTCCTCTTCGTTCTCATTTACCTCATCCCCAAAATCCAGAACTCCGAACCTATTATGCAGATGTAATTGGGAAGGTGAGGGAGGCTGTTGGGGGTTCCGCTTGCCTCTCCGAGGAAGGACCAGCCTCCATTCCCCCCTTTCTATTAAGTCCCCTCTCTCTGCCTGGTGACAGGGTGGGAGGGGATCATCTACTTTTATTAGAGCCTCTTCTTGCTGCCTTTGCCTCAGGGTACAGCTCCACCAGTCTATTTCACTTTCGCATTCTCTAATGCTTCTTAACCTTTCCACCTCTTCTCTCAGTTCCACCACCTGCCTGAGCAGGTCGTTTATCTGCTCACATCGCACACAATGGGTGTCTCTGTGTCCCTGTGGTACCACAGCCAGGCTCAGGCAATCGGTGCAGCCAGGGCCCTGCACGGATGCATCTTTGCGTGGGAGCACGGTCTGAGTTCCCACATTCTTCTTCACAGGGGCTTTGGGGTGATTAGTTGCCATCTCCGTCTCGATCTAAATCAAATTTAAAGCCGCAGCACTCACCGCTGCTGCTGTCGCTCTCCGCGTGTACCCACAGTTGTTTTTGTTTGTTTTTTTTTTTTATAGCCTTCGGCCGAGTTCTAACCACAATTCAAAAAATCTCTTCTGCCAAGTGACTTTTTTTTTTTTTTTTTTTCCTGTGTGTCGCGCGCCGCCTGCCAGACCAGTCGGCTGCCGCCGCCTCGCCGACCGACCGAGTGTCTGCTCTGACCGCGTTTAAATCCCCGCGGCCGTGCCCCCTCCGCGCCTGATTGGCTGACACGGGCTTCCGGGTTCCGGCTGGGGCTTGGGCTGTGAGTGGGGGGTCCCTGAGCTCGGAAACCCCTCCGTACAGCGCGATCCAACCCTCCCCGTGTGATCACCTCAGTCCTCGTCGCTGGTGCTGCCGGTGCTGCTGCCGCCGCCTCGCCGACCGACCGAGTGTCTGCTCTGACCGCGTTTAAATCCCCGCGGCCGTGCCCCCTCCGCGCCTGATTGGCTGACGCGGGCTTCCGGGTTCCGGCTGGGGCTCGGGCTGTGACTCGCAGCATGCTACGCAGATAGGTAGTTCCTGAGCCCTGGAATCACGTCGGGGTCACCAATTTGCCGCGATTGAGAGACGGGACACAGCTTGATGCAAGCAAGATGTCGATTTTATTATAATTCTTTACATACATTTATACTAGTCCTAAGGTAGCTTGTTCTAAGCTGATTGGTACACATTCCACATTAGGCATTCACAGATTGGCTAATGCTGATGCTAATGCGAAAAGTATTTTTCTAAACACTTATTTCTTCTAAATGTATCAATCTATCTTGAGCAAGGACAATAGTTTCTCGTTTACAGGATAATTGTTTTACAGTCTCACCAACTGTCCTTGTATGAAGTCAGTACTCCCTATTCTGAAGGTTTTTATCTTATCCTTCCCAGGGCCTGTGGCCAACAAGTTCCAGCACATTTTCTTTTATCAACTGAACAGTGCTGGAGGTTTTGCTGAGACCAGCCGAATCCTGTCCCACAGGTGCACTCAATCCCACTGTCCATGTCTCCAACAAAGCTGTTAAATAGCACTGGTCCCAATACCAACCCCTGAGGAATGCCACTCATCACTGGCTTCCACTTGGACATTGAGACATTTACTGCAACCCTTTGAATGCAGCGATCTAGCCAGTTCCTTATCCACCGAGTGGTCCATTCGTCAAATCCATGCCTTTCCAATTTTGAGACCAGGATGTTGTGCGGGACAGTGTCAAACGCTTTGCATAAGTCCAGGTAGATGACGTCTGTTGCTCTCCCGTTGTTTACCAATGCTGTAGCACCATCATAAAAGGCCACCAGATTTCAGGCATGATTTGCCCTTGGTGAAGCCATGTTGGCTGTCACCAATCATCTCCTTATTTTCCACGTGCCTTAGCAGAGATTCCAGGAGGATCTGCTCCATGATCTCGCCGGGCACAGAGGTGGGACTGACCAACATGTAGTTCCCTGGGTCTTCCTTTTTTCCCTTTTTGAAAATGGGGGTCCTGATCAATTCCCAGTTCCACTGTCGATCTCCTCGGCTATAGCAACTAATGAGGGCACCAAAAAAGACTGTGGTCTTTTTTGACCCTGGCTGGCTGCCAGGTCACTCTATCACTCCCCTTCCTCAACTGGACAGGGGAGAGAAAATATAATGAAAGACTTGTGGATGGAAACAAGGACAGGGAGATCACTCAGCAATTACCATCATGGGCAAAACAGACTCAGCTCGGGAAAATTAATTTAATACCAATCAAATCAGAGTAGGGTAATGAGAAATAAGAACAAATCTTAAAACACCTTCCCCATACCCCTCCCTTCTTCCCAGGCCCAACTTCACTCCCGAATTCTCTACCTCCTCCCCCCAAGCGGCACAGGGGGACGGAGAATGGGGCTTGCGGTCGGTTCATCACACATTGCCTCTGCCGCTCCTTCCTCCTCACACTCTTCTCCTGCTCCAGTGTAGGGTCCCTCCCACGGGAGACAGTCCTCCACGAACTTCTCCAACGTGAGTCCTTCCTACGGGCTGCAGTTCTTCACAAACTGAGTCACAGCCTCCTTTGGGTGCATCCACTTGCTCTGGTGTGGGTTCCTCCATGGGCTGCAGAGTGGATATCTGCTCCACCATGGACCTCCATGGGCTGCAGGGGAACAACCTGCTTCACCATGGTATTCACCACGGGCTGCAAGGGAATCTCTGCTCCGGTGCCTGGAGCTCCTCCTCTATAAATAAACATGTGACACACATGTTTATTTCCTACCATTAGCAGTACCATAGTTGTCATTGAGCAATGTTAGCCAGGAAAAAATATTATTTGCATACATTTAGTTTTCAATCAGACATTCCTGACTTCCATTAAGATGTGAAATAGCACAGTACTGAATTTCACAGGGTGTTGTACTGAAATATCAGACCCTTGAGAACAAGGGCTGAAGAGACTTATAAGAATCAATATGGAATGTTTTCAACAGGAGGTTTGTGGTGACATACTACAAAAAATGCTTAATAAATCAAAAGACAATCTAGCTTTAAAAAAATAACATTGCTATCTATTCCTGAAAACCCCCTGTCTAGGCAAGGAAGTCTCAATCAGAAATTAACTTGAAATCCCCTTTGAATTGAGATTTTCTGTTTGGATTTGATTTCTAAATAGGCTAATAGGCTTATTCTCTTTGGGAAAGTTTGTATATATTAAAGCTAAGGCATCTGTGTTCTGGAAAAAGCTGACTGCTGGTGTTTCTCCCTTTTTCCTCAGAACCCAAGGCTTCTTTTGGGGTAAAAGAGAGAGAGCAAGAAAACTTGTTTATAAGTCCATTTCTATCCGATTACAACCTTCGTCCATTTTAGTTATGGCATACATGTCACACTGTCCCTCTTCAGGCAATGTTTTAACTTGTTGCCTTGTCTGTAACATACGATCCTCGTCCCTAGCTGGTCCCTTCCCTTTCATATCTCAGATAGTGAGATTGAGCTCAAAGCAAGTGTTAGATATGTTTCTCAAGGTCAGAAGTGGACTTGCCTTGACAACTATCTTTCTGAAGTTCATGCTGGCATGTACATGTCAAATAGCTTGTCTCCATGCCTCCATGGTTAGCAAGCCAAGTGCTAAGAGCAGAGAACAGCAAATCCTTGTTCCAGAAAGACATGATCATTTCACGGACATAAAATTATCCACCTGCACATGCTGAAAAGACAGAGCAGAAGGAGAAAATCAGCTCAAGCAGAGTGACTGGTAAGACAGCTCCTCTCTGCAGACCTTGGCTATACCAGAGAGGGAAGATGCACAGAGAAAACCTGCTAGTACTCCTCATCATTTACCTCGCTAGAGAGGAGAAATGGGGATGGGGCTCTGCTGCCTGACCACCATAGAGGCCTTCTATGATGTGATTACATCAGTGGACAAGGGAAAAGCTACTGATGTCATCTATCTGGACTTCTCTAAGGCCTTTGACATGGTCCCCTCACAAATCTCCCCCTTCTCTCTAAAGTGGAGAGAAAAGGATTTGATAGATGGACTGTTTGGTGGATAAGATCATTGACCGAGCTTTAAACTAGGCTTGCTCATGACAAGCCAAGGGATGATGGCCCAAGGTCTGAGGGATGGGTCACTAGCAAAGGCCCTCAACCTGTTGCTCTGAGATGTGCTGGGTACACTGCAGCACACTCAAAGCCCTATGGGGACAAGCCAGGGGCTCCTGAGGCAATAGGAACCAGGGAGTCGCAAATAAAACACCTCAAAGGAAGGTCACCTGAAGAGCAACACAAAAGAAATGCAGCAACTCCAGCCAGTAAGTCAGCTCCATTGGGCGCCCAGCTGAAGTGCCTTTATGCAAATGCACGTAGTGTGGGAAACAAGCAAGAGGAGTTAGAAACATGCCCACGCCTCCAAGGCTACGATCTTATTGGCATCACAGAGATGTGGTGGGATGGCTCTTATGACTGGAGTGTTGGAATGAAGGGATACAGACTCTTCAGGAAGGACAGGCTGGGGAGATGAGGGGGTGGTGCCCTCTATGTCAATGACCAACTGGAGTGCATGGAGCTCCACCTGGGGATGGATGAAGACCCAGCTGAGAGCTTATGGGTCAGGATTAAAGGGAACAAAGGGACAAGTGACTGTAACAATGGGGGTCTGCTACAGGCTACCTGACCAGGATGATGGAGTGGATGAGGCCCTCTATAGACAGATAGGAGCAGCGTTGTGTTCACAGAGCCTGGTCCTCATGGGGGACTTCAACCATGCTGATATCTGTTGGAAGGACAACACAGCAGGGCACAAGAAATCCAGGAAGTTCTTGGAATGTGTCAATGACAGCTTTCTTCTTCAAATGGTAGAGAAGCCAATGAGGAAAGGAGCCGTGCTGGACCTTGTCCTTACCCACTAGGAGGGGCTGGTGGGGAATGTCAAACTCAAGGGTAGCCTTGGCTGCAGTGATCATGAGATGGTAGAATTCAAGATCCTTAGGACAGTGAGGAGGGTGCGCAGCAAGCTCACTACCCTGGACTTCAGGAAAGCAGACTTTGGCCTTTTACGAGATCTGCTTGGCAGGGTAACATGGGAAAAAGCCCTGGAGGGGAGAGGGGCCCAAGGAAGCTGGTTAGTATTCAAGGATCACCTCCTCCATGCTCAGGAGAGGTGCATCCCAAGAAAGAAAAAGTCGGGCAAAAAAGCCAGGAGGCCTGCATGGATGAACAAGGAGCTCCTGGACAAGCTCAAAAGCAAAAAGGAGGCCTACAGAGGGTGGAAGCAAGGATGGGTAGGCTGGGAGGAATACAGAGAAATTGTCCAAGCAGCAAGGGATAGAGTTAAAAATGGCCAGGGAGGTGATCAGGTAAATCATGCCTGACATATTTGGTGGCCTTGTACGATGGTGTTACAGCGTTGGTGGATAAGGGAAGAGCAACTGACATCATCTACCTGTCCCGCAAGACATCCTTATCTCTAAATTGGAGAGACATGGATTTGACGAATGGTGAATAAGGAATTGGCTGGATGGTCGCACTCAAAGAGTTGCAGTCAATGGCTCGATGTCTAAGTGGAGAACAGCGACGTGAGGTGTTCCTCAGGGATCAGTATTGGGACCGGCACTGTTTAACATCCTTGTTGGCAATATGGACAGTGGGATTGAGTGCATGCTCAGCAAGTTTGCCGATGACACCAAGCTGTGTGGAGCAGACAGCACACTGGAGGGAAGGGATGCCATCCAGAGGGACCTGGACAGGCTTGAGAGGTGAGCCCGTGCAAAGCTCATGAAGTTCAACAAGGCCAAGTGCAAGGTCCTGCACCTGGGTCACGGCAATCCCATGCACAAATACAGGCTTACACACCCTATGGATTGGGTCGTTGAGCAACCTAATCTAGTGCGTGGTGTCCCTGCCCATGGCAGGGGGGTTGGAACTAGATGATCTTTAATGTCCCTTCCAACCCAAACCATTCTATGATTCTATGATTCTTTGGATGATTTACAGGGAGGGCATCATAAAGCAAAGATGGGACCAGAAGATGTTATTGAAATTGATAATGCTCATGATTTGGAGATCTGTCCGTGAAGGATAAAAGATACCCTTGGACAATCAAGATAATGCCGGGATCCTAGCCCCTCTAACGGGTCTTTGAAATCCTCCCAGCGTTGTCCTGTATCATAGATAAGTAAGTCTGGCAAGACCGACTCCAAGGACATCTGGATCAATAGACAAGCAGCAAGAAGGCTACAGAAGTACAATTGCTTTGCAAAGTTTTACTATGATTAATAATCGGTAGCGTGTGTATTAGTGACTAGTCAAATCGTGTTGTACCTGAATACTTGAAGGGTATAAGAACCCTGTGTAAAACTACATTCGGGGTGCACCAATTTGGCTGGGACACCTCATGCACCTGAATAAATATTTACCCTTGTAATTCTATACTTTTTGTCCAAGCGTCTCTCCGTGGTCGGCACAGCCCAGTTGTAAATTTTCATAACAGTTTAGCCACCCAGGTGGGTGTGACGAAACGGGAAAAAGGACTTCACTGAGAGGTTCAAATTAACAATTTATTTGGACTTCACTCACAGGTCCAATACGTCACTATTGCGAGTTCTATGTGTACAATGGCGATTACACTATTGCAATTTAAAAGCAATTCGCGGAATACACTATTGCAACCTACAAGTGATCCCGAAAAGTAACAACACAAACCACAAGCGCGCTAGATATTAATACCTTAAAAGAGTGCACAAATCACGATCTTAATAGCATGCCATATACCATACATATGTTTCTTTATCACTTACCCCTTCTCTCAGGTAAGGTCGCTCAATCCCTGGGAAGTTACCCTGTACAGCATCCTGGACAAGGGAGGGGGACGAATCTCCTACAGGCCAGCTGTATCGTTGGAAGATTACCCCCATTTTCCTCCTCAAACCTTGCGGTTTATATTTCCTGATTCTGTGGGGGTGCAGGATTGTGCCTGAGTGGATTACACTATCTGGGATGTATCTGGGTGGTGCGATGGCCAAGTCTCTGTTGCCAATTTTGTGATGTCTAGCACTCAAAGTCATGGGACTAGTGGTGGGATGGGACTCAGGGCATTTTATTTGTTAAGGGAGTTAAGGCTCCATTCAGTTTCGGTTCTTATTGTGATGCAATCTTGAGACAACCCCGGGCTGAGCCGTTTTTGCAGCTCCCCCCAAGTTATCTCTGCATAGACAAGGCAAGGCGGAGATGAAGCTGAGTCGGATGACAACCCCCTGCATCTCACCTATTGTGCTCTGAAACCGGTTTGGCTGGGTGCTCCCATACAGTGGGACATAACAAACTTGCCTGATCCAACTTCTCACTATCACCCTGGACCCCAACGATCTGCCCTGCCAGCTTGTGAGATACTTGGGCATGGGGGTAGTGAAGCGTGGATCTTATTTGGCAGTAAGGAGGTGATTTTTTGTAATAAT
Organism: Numenius arquata; assembly: GCF_964106895.1. Lineage (NCBI taxonomy): Eukaryota > Metazoa > Chordata > Aves > Charadriiformes > Scolopacidae > Numenius > Numenius arquata. The sequence goes on along the minus strand of NC_133615.1, from coordinate 22,368,537 downwards.
GGGAAGCAGACAAAGTATTGTGAAGAGGTCACCGGTAGATTAATTGCTGCAACACTGGAAATTTATTGATGAGACAGCTAGGTTGTCAAAAGCCCTAGCCATAGAGCTGTGTCAGGAAAATTGGCTGGAAATGACCACCTTTGGTCATGCATACCAAATGTGGCCACAGTCTGGTTCCTTTGATGATATCAAGCTGAGTTATTTATGCCAGCAATTGGAGGACAGGTTCCCATCGCAAATGGACTGTTGGTATATCTGGGATAATTACTGCATTATTGGTATATCTGGAATAATCACAGGTATCAAAGAAAATTTTCCCCTCCAGAGTGGAGAATAAATAAAGATCTCTGAATGAATGGGGAAAACAAGAGCTCTTTACATTCCAGAATTTATGAATATCAGAGAGAAAGTTTCCCCTTTGGGTCAGCAATTGAGTAAAATCTCCAGCCAAATGGGAAAATCAGGGACGTTCCACATTCAGCTCTGCCTGCCTGTCCTACTGCTCTTTTTTCTGCTTTTACTCTGGTTTCTGCTCCAGCTATTGCTACTGCTTCTGGTTTGTAAGCACCTCTCCGACAAAAATTACAGGGCCAGGACTGGAACCTGGTCAGCTTTCTGTGGGAACAGTCCACATGCCAACTGTACCCACTGATTTGGTTTTGGGGCAACAACAAATGCCCAGACTTCGGGATGATCCAAAGAAGGTGATACAAACTATATGCAGCATCTTCCACATTTGTAACCCTATGTGGGCTGACATGCACCAACTATTTGAGACTGTCTTTACTCCTAATGAAAGCATTAAAATCTGGGAAACAAATTGAAGATGGGCCAGGGAAGCACAGCCAATGACCCAGGTCGGTGTTGCAGGAATTATGCAGCCGCCACCTAGACCATGGTAGGAATTATGCGGATGCCACCTCGGCAGAGCTCGACCCTAGGTTCCTGCTTGAAGAAGATGAGTTGCCAATCTGCTGAGTAAATAAGTAGTTTATTTATCCAACATGCAGAGCAGCTCAAGCTGGGTGCCTCCGAAGAGGGACCCCAAACAAAGAAAACCCTGGGCAATTATAGCCTTACAATCTAAGTTCCCCATCCCTCACGCAACAGTTTGGACCAATAGTAATATTAGGGTCTGGGGTCTTCCCGTTCTTCATTGGGTTCCTTCATTGTCTCTAGGCGGGCCCTTTCTTCTCTTATCTCTAATGTTGCAGCATCTGCTGACAATTGTAGTGGCCTTCCTTATCTACCGTCTTGAACCAACTCTGGGTCCTCCTTTTACCTAACTAGGTAAAAGTTCAACATATCTAGGTGAAAGTTCACAGCTTGCAGCCTAAGGCTTCAGCTACTCTAGCTTTTAGTGCTAAGCAAGGCTATTAATCCTAACAGTTCTCAACAGTCGGTCCCAGCCAAATAAGTGCCAGGGTGGCAGCGCAAAGGATTGGATAAAATAGTCAGCATTGGTATGTTTGTATTTAATGGAAGAGGTGAAAGATGGGTGAAGCAATAAAAAAAAAGAACAGGAGCAGAAAAGCTAGCCTATTGGCAGCAACACTGAATAGCAATCCTTGACTAAGGGGATGGGGATGCAGAGGAGGAAATTTTAGGGGCAATGGACCTCAAGGAACAAGGAATCTTGTATAGCTGACACCTGTACCTTGCTGTTTGCCTTAGCTGAGAAGGGCCATCGGGCTTCTCCACACAAGTTGCAATTTTTGTAAGGGAAGTGTAGAATATCTGGATTACATTCTCCGACAAGGGGACCAGCGTTTCTCTGAGGACTGTATTAAAGTCATTCAAAATCTTCCTTGACCAGTTACTAAAAAACCAAAACCCAAATGTGAGCCTTTTTAGGTTCTGTAGGATTCTGCTGACCCTGGATAACAGCTTTTGGGGAAATGGCAAAACCACTGATACAGGCTACCGCTCAAGATGCTTGTCGTGGTTTTGGCTGAATTTACCAAAACCTGGTAATCCCCAGCGAAAATCGAAAGTGTGATTAGCAACAGAATCCATCACATGATGCCCAAGGTATGCAGGTACCATAGCAATCCAACTGACCACATTATACATCTGGAGGCACATCCACACGAATACAGCACGCTTGACCCACCGCATCCAAACACAAAAAACAAATAAACCTTTCAATATATTCGGCCAGTTTAACACCACTGTGTCAATGAACTTCATACAAAGCTCTCTAAAAATACCATATACAATATTCTGTAGGTACAACATGGTGAAAGCTAACTGGAATTCAAACTATTCAGGCAATCTTAACAGACCACAGTCGTCGTGCCCCACGTTGGGCGCCAATAAATCTGTCGTGGTTTTGGCTGAATTTACCAAAACCGGACCGGCAGATGGCCCTTCCCCCCCCTTCCCCCCCCTAAAAGAGGAGAGAGGAGGAGAAAGAGATAAGGAGATTCAGAAGTTTAGAATGAACTAAACTACTTTAATGAAAAATTAATATTAAAATAAAAATAAAGAAGAAAAATAATGAAATAGATACAATATATACAAAACCGTATCAAGTTCCCAGGATGACAGTCACATCACCGGCAGGCACTGGGGAGGTCCCAGACTGGACTCAGTGACGAATGGGAACTGGATTCCAGCTCTGGAGTCAGGAACACACGGATCGGGATCAAAGGCAGATGAACAGACAGAGTCCTCTCTGGACGTCGGCCATCGCAGGAAGGGGGCTGACCCTTTGATCCCTCAGCCTTTATACTGAGCATGGGGCAGATGGGATGGAATACCCTAGTTGGTCAGGTTTGGGTCACCTGTCCTGTCCGCTCCTCCCCACCGATGTGACCCCTCTACGTTTTTTCCGTTTCCGACCCTCTAAGGGGGCAAATAACAAAATTGGCTGACCTTGGTTGTTATAGCAATAAGTATAAGCAAGGGCCTCCCTGCATACCGTTCCTTGGCATGGAGCACAAACATTGGTCTTATCACTCTGAGAACGAGCAGTTTTCTCCACAATATGCCGTTAATTTCAGAGAGTTAGAGGAGGCCTAGCTAGGATGTAAAGTTACAGAACAGAAAATTGGTTCGGTTTTACTTCAAACCGGGACATTGCTGAAGAACCCATTCACTGGATGACAAGGTAAAGACATTCGAGCTTTTGAAACAAGCATTAATGACTGCACCTGCTCTGGGACTACGGGACTACTGTAAACCAATTACGTTGTCAGTACATGAAGGGACAGGAATAGCCTTGGGGTTGTTAACTCAAAGCCTTGGGGGATGACAACATCCAATTGCACATTATTCAGCTCATCTAGATCCAGTAGCTCAAGGATCCGTTGCTTGCATCTGTCCAATGGCTGCCGCAGCACTCCTAGTTGAACAGGGTAAATACGTATTGCTTAGATATCCTCTAGAGGTACAAGCACCCCATGAGGTTGAAATGCTGCTATCACAGCATGTTACCCAGGTAATGTCACCACAGCAAATACATTGCTATGAGCTGATTCTTTTAACAGTAGAAAACAATAATTAAGTGATGTAATACGTTGAACCCTCCTACTCTACTTCCTCTACCTGGGAAAGTAACTCCACATCACGATTGTGTGGTAATGATCTGTGAAGCCACCCTCCCCCCCCAAAAGACCGACAAAACCAAACCCTGGAGAATATTTAACAGATGTGCCATTTCCAGATCCCGATCTTGAACTATGCGAAGGCAGGTCCTCATTTTATCCGAATGGTAACCAGGTTACAGGTTATTCAGTTACTACTAAGAATAAAGTGGTGGAGGCTTCAACACTCAGTCCAAAGCTGAGTGCACAAGCAACAGAATTAATTGTATTAACAAAGACTTGCCAGCCATCCAAAGAAAAGACTATAAATATTTATACTGATTCCCAGTATGCATTTGGAGCATGCCATGCCACTGGACAGTTATGGAAGTAGTGTGGGTTTATAACTTCTAGTGGAAATAAACTGCTAAACTGTTAAACGCTATAAAATTGCCAAAGAAACTAGCTATCATTCATCAGCCAGCCGATACCAGCAAAGACAAAAGAGGAAATAATCTAGCAGATATTGCTGCTAAAGCCACAGCATGACAGCCATACAAACCACCAGGTTTACAAGCAGTCCAACAATCCTACTTGGTGTTACTCACTCCTGAAGAAATATATTTGACTGTCCTTTCTGAAGAAATTGACTCTTGGAAAAGGTATGAAGCAACCAAAGACTCCCAGGCAATATGGAGAGCAGGTACAGAAAACCTTCCTATTTTACCTAAGCAATATCTGATTCCCATAGCAAAAATACATCACCACCCTAGGGCATTATGGGGTTGCTGCACTAGCCAAAATAGTACTGAAGGACTGGTTTCACCCAAGAATCTACACCGCAGCCAAACAGGTAATCATGGCTTGCACAACCTGTCAGTCATATAAATCCCAAAATACTATGGATATAGATATCCACTAGCGGTACAAGTACCATAGAATCGTAAAATCATAGAATTGTCGAGGCTGGAAGGGACCTTTAAGATCATCGAGTCTGACCATTAACCTAGCACTGCCAAGTTACCACTAAAACATGTCTCTAAGAACCATGTCTACATGCCTTTTAAATACCTCCAGGGATGGTGACTCAACCACTTCCCTGGGCAGCCTGATCCAATGTTTGATAACCCTTTCGGTGAAGAATTTTTTCCTAACTTCCATCCTAAACCTCCCCTAGTGCAACTTGAGGCCATTTCCTCTTGTCCTATTGCTTGTTACTTGGGAGAAGAGACTGACGCTGCTGACTGGAAAAAGGGGAACATAACCCCAAAATTCAAAAAAGGTAAAAAAGAAGACCCAGGGAACTACAGGCCAGTCAGCCTCACCTCTGTGCCTGGCAAGATCATGGAGCAGATCCTCCTGGAATCTCTGCTAAGGCACGTGGAAAATAAGGAGGTGATTGGTGACAGACAACAAAGCTTCACCAAGGGCCAATCATGCCTGACAAATTTCGTGGCCTTTTATGATATTGCCACAGCATTGGTAAACAACGGGAAAGCAACAGACTGTGGAGGAATGGCTGAGTGAAAAAGGGCACGACTTGATTGCAATGAGCAACCCAGTCTTTGATAGGGATGAAAGCCCGGAGGAGGCTGTGAACTGTCCTTGAGAAACAGAAGTATGAAGAAGTAGCTACATGATAAGTAAGTGATAAGCGGTACTGCCTCCGGGAGATAGAGAAACATCTGCTGCGCGTGGACAAGAGGTCTGCACTAATTGTGTGAGCGCTCTAGGCGCGTGAACAGAGACTGTAAGCCAATCGTATAACTGTTGCTAGCGCGTGCTCTGCTTGTCTGTCTTTATATACTCTGTGTGAACTTGAATAAAGGGAGAACGACCATACTCATATTGAGACTCATCATTACTCCGGGTCCGTCTCACACTCCAACATCTGGTAGCAGAGGATGCCCAGAGATCGATGGCTCAGCGGGACTGAGTTCTCCGAGTCTGCGGTAAGCAGCTAGAGGAGGGGAGTGGGAAACCACAGCTGGGAGAAGTGCTGCTCGGGCGCAAAGGCGGGAGCAGACAACGGTGCGAGGTGGCCTCTCGCCTCCCAGGCGCAGTGATGCAAGTAGAAGCTGCGGCCACGCTACTCGCTGGAATCCTCTCTAAGAGAGGGAATGAAGTACCGGCGAAACTGTTCATAAAGTTAATTAAATTAGGACAGCGATGGGGTCATTTTTCTGACACACCTATGCTGTTTTCTGTTTCGGAATGGTGGGATTTTGGAGGGACGATGTGGCAAAAAACAATCGAGGGGGATGAAAAAGAGGAGAAAGAGATAAAAGCCGTCCGTGGGTTGTGGCATACTGTGCTAGAGACTTTAGAAGCGATGAAAGCGGAGCGGGAAGTAGCCTGTGCAGCTGCTCAAATGTTAGGTCCAGGAGCGGCCGCCTTAAAACCTGAAAGTAAGCCTGGACCTATTGCGCGGTTCTTTGGGCTGCCCGCGGTAAAGGAAATGACCGGGACTGTGTGTAAAACTGTTGCTGAAATTCGAGCTAATGAGGACTCTGACCCTCCTGAGAAAAGTAAAGACTTGCCGCTGAACCCCTTGCAAAACTCGGGAAAAGCGGAAGTGACTGATGCGAAACCAAAACAGAAAAGTAATGCAAATGCGGAAGCGCCTCCTCAGAAAACTCCAGCAGGGGAGGGGCCTGAAACGTCTACTGATCTCATCGATTTGGGAGGAGCAGCGTGTTGCCCTCCGCCCACAGCACCGCCTCCAGCAACTCCGCCTCTCTTGTATCCACCGCTACCCTCCTCCAGTGATTCGTCTGGTCCGCCAACTCCACCTGCCGACAAGAGTCGTAAACTGTCCACAGACAAAATATTACAGACAGTTTTAAGGCACCTCGACGAGTTAGATTTACGTGTGGCGAGGAAGGATGATAACATGCCTCCATGGCTAGTGAATCCCTCAACACCTCCGAGAACTGCACGCTGGAGTGGCATTATTAGAGATGCTATACTAGAAGGACAGTGGGGTGCAGCTGCTAGTCTGGGCGGAACTCCACCTCTCGCATGTCCTGTCGTACATGTAAACAATACTGGCAAATGGGAACCACATGATTGGAAAATTCTACAACAAGCTCGCACCACCATCTCAACTTATGGAGTAAAATCTGAGGCTACCCGACAGACAAATTGTCAGCTGGATTTTTTCTGCTGATCTGATGTGTCCATATGATTGTCGTAACCAAATGAGACTGTTGCTTACTCCAACACAATATTTGTTGTGGGAGTCCTCCTGGCAACAACGAGCCATGAATGAAGCAGCTCGAAGACAAGGGGAGGAAGACCCCCTCCGTGGAGTCACGGCAGAGATGTTCGCAGGGCACGGAAAATTTAGTGACTTGCAAGTACAATTGACGTTTCCAGCAAACCTATTACAGCGATCGGCGCAACTTGCCCTAGAGGCGTTTCTCGGCCTCCCAGGATCTACTATTCCGTCATTTGGTACCATGATGCAAGGAACTACAGAAAAATATAGTAACTTTGTTGATCGACTGTGGGAAGCAATCATGAATCACCCTGATTTAGATGACAGCGGTAAACAACAGATGTTCAAACTATTGGCTTTTGACAATGCCAATAAGACCACCAAGCAAATTCTAGCCAGTCTACCAAAAGGAGCAGGCGTTGAAGAAATGTTATTGAGAGTAGAAAGGACTGAAGCTCAAAAACAAAGCACCACGGTCCATCATAGACTCCAAAATTCGACCACAAAAAACCGAGCTCGCAACTCAATTGCGCACACTGACTGATGTCCAAACCCTGCTTGGAGACATTCAATGGGTGCGGAACTGTGTTGGCATCTCCAATACCGACATTGCACCCTTAACAGAATTATTGAGAAGCAATCATCCAGCCAACGGCGTTACTCTGACAGCGACGCAGCAAGCAGCACTACAACAAATTGCACAAAAACTGCAATCGACGTGGTCATCTCGACGCATTTTAATGTTGCCAGTGTCTCTGATAATATGTAATGGGAAAGATTCACCATATGCAGTCATTTCTCAGTGGCAAAACAAAAAGGGGGAACTTGCTACTCCCTTCTCCTTCTTTGGTGATGGCACTGACAAATGCGAAGGGAAGGTAACAAAAGAGAAGGTGTTCAATGTCTTAGAATGGGTGTTCTTAAGTGTACAACCAAAAACGAGCATTCAAACGCGAACTGAAGCAGTAGGTGAATTGATACGAAAAGGGAGATCACGAATCATAGAAATCAGTGGTAAAGAACCAGAGGATATTAGCATACCTGTTAACGCTGTAGATTTAGAATGGTGGCTGCGCAATGACGCTGCTATGCAAGAGGCCTTGTTAGGCTACAGTGGGAGAGTGCATTCACAACAGCCACAAGGGAAATTGTGGCAAGTTCTAAAAAGAAATCAGTGGCTAGAAAGACCCAAGGTACGGAGAGACCCATTGTCAGATGGTATCACTGTGTATACAGATGCAGGCAAACGCTTGCGGCGTGCAGCCTGTGTTTGGCAGGAAAAGGGTCAATGGTGTCAGCATATCATAGAGGGACAACCTCGAGATTCCCTTCAAACATTGGAACTAACCACAGTAGTATGGGCCTTGAACAATTGGCTAAGCACTCCCTTGAATGTAGTAACAGACTCATTATATGTGGCTGGAATAGTGCCACGCCTGGAAGACGCTCTACTTAGAGAGACAGCTAATCCTAGGCTGGGGAGTTTATTTATTCGGTTGCGATCTGTACTTGACCAAAGAACAGCTGCCTGTTGTGTTATCCATATTCGTAGTCATCAGCTAGACCTTGGATTAGGCCAGGGCAATCAACTTGCTGACAGCCTGGTTAGCTCAGTGTGTCATGTGCCTCCTATGGATAAATTTCAACAAGCTAGGCAGAGTCATGAGAATTTTCACCAAAATGCAAAAGGGCTAAAAAGACAATTTAATTTAACAGAAAATGAGGCTCGAGGCATTATCCAAGCCTGCCCAAAATGTGGGAGCCATGGCCCAGGAATAGGGTTAGGAGTGAACCCAAAAGGATTAAAGGCATTAGAGTTGTGGCAGATGGATGTCACACATATCCCAGAGTTTGGTCGCTTGAAGTATGTACATGTGACCATTGACACCTTTTCAAAAATGATCTGGGCAACCGCATTGCCCGGAGAAAAGGCACATCATGTCTGTAAACGCTTGCTTGCTTTGCTGTATTAGGAGTGCCTGAATGCATTAAAACTGATAATGGGCCTGCTTATGTTAGTCAAAAGGTTAGAAAGTTTTTGCTAAGATGGGGGGTCGATCACACGACAGGGATCCCACATTCGCCTACGGGACAAGGATTAGTGGAACGCACTCATCGAGTATTGAAGGACTATCTAGGTAAACAAAAGGGAGTAGAGACAGATGCTCAGCAAAGGCTACATCGTGTGCTCTTTACGTTGAACTTTCTCTGTCTTATGGGTGATCGAGAGGAACCGCCAGTGATGATTCACCATCAAAACCTTAAGTTCAATAGTACAACAATACTCCCGCAACTCAAAGTGATGTATAAAGATCCAGTCTCTGGAATTTGGTTGGGGCCTGTTCCTGTTATTTTTAATGGTCGAGGTTATATGTGTGTCTCCACAGATTGCGGTCCAGTGTGGGTGCCCAGTCGAGCTGTAAAACCTGCTCTGACTCGACATGATCCGCCTGACAACCAAGATGTTCAAGATCCTGACCCTGGGGATATTGATTCCGGCGGTAATGACCCTCCGCAAGATTGAACCTAGGGAAAACATGTGGGTCACCTGGGCGAATAAGACAGGACAACAAGCCTTTTGTCTATCGCTTGCCTCTGCTACAGAGCCTTTTCGGACATGTTTGATAGGAGTACCTGGTTTTAAGGTAGAAGACTTTAGCAAGTATAGTGAGCAGAACTGCACTAATTCCCAGAGCGTTAGTAATTGTAGTGTCACGCTCCTTAATAGCTTGAATGTTACGCTGCCTTGGGACCCTCAAGAGTTAGAACTGTTAGGATCAATGAGAATTGGAAATGCCTCCCAGAACTGGACTCAAACCTGCATATTTTTTGGAGGACCTGCCTTTACTGGCGTAAATTATTATCGATCATTTAATTGGACGGGGTGGACAAACGTCACACCGAAAGCAAACTACTATGACTATAGATATAAAGGCGCATTTTGTGGCACAAATGACACATCAAAACAAGGACTGGGAGCCCTTGGGGTTGAAACGAAAGGGGAACAGCAAATTTGGAACAATGGCACCCCAAAAGCCTTGCCGCCAGACGTGTTTTTGATATGTGGTGACAGGGCATGGCAGGGAATACCGAAAAATGTGATAGGTGGTCCATGTTATCTTGGCAAATTAACGTTGTTGGCCCCAAATCAAAACTGGTGGAAAAATGTGACCAAGGGAGAAAACGCCACACGTACAAAACGGGCGGTCACGGGTCTCCCACCAAATTGCAATGATGACGTTACCTTACTCAGTCCCACTGAGAGAGTGTTTTTATCCTTGTTTGTACCTGGGGCAGCAGCAGGCAGAGCTTTGAAGGAGATAGGACGGTTAGCTTGTTGGGCTGAAAAACAAGCTAAAGTCACCACTGAGGTAATAGAAACTCTGTTAGGAGATCAAAATAGCCTACGCCACGCAATTTTGCAGAATAGAGCCGCAATTGACTTTTTGCTATTAGCTCAAGGTCATGGTTGCGAGGATTTTGAAGGCATGTGCTGTATGAATTTGTCCGATCACAGCGAATCAATTCATAAACAGTTGCAGTGGTTAAAAGAGCATGCAAACAAAATTTGTCAAAACCATGGGTTTTTCGATGGGTGGCTGACTAACTTGTTTGGGAATATGCCACAATGGTTAGTAGGCTTGCTTGTTGAAGGCTTGCGCATTATAATAACCCTTATGATCATAGGTCTGTGCTTATGTTTAGTGCTTAGTTGTATTAAGAGAGCTATGTTAAAAGTAGTAAACCAAGCCTGGATTGCTCAAAAACAAGAAGGGGGAATTGTGGAGGAATGGCTGAGAGAAAAAGGGCACAACTTGATTACAATGAGCAACCCAGTCTTTGATAGGGATGAAAGCCCGGAGGAGGCTGTGAACTGTCCTTGAGAAACAGAAGTATGAAGAAGTAGCTACATGATAAGTAAGTGATAAGCGGTACTGCCTCCGGGAGATAGAGAAACATCTGCTGCGCGTGGACAAGAGGTCTGCACTAATTGTGTGAGCGCTCTAGGTGCGTGAACAGAGACTGTAAGCCAATCGTATAACTGTTGCTAGCGCGTGCTCTGCTTGTCTGTCTGTATATACTCTGTGTGAACTTGAATAAAGGGAGAACGACCATACTCATATTGAGACTCATCGTTACTCCGGGTCCATCTCACACTCCGACAACAGACGTCATCTACCTGGACTTATGCAAAGCGTTTGACACTGTCCCGCACAACATCCTGGTCTCAAAGTTGGAAACTCATGGATTCGATGGATGGACCACTCAGTGGATAAGGAACTGGCTGGATGGCTGCACTCAAAGGGTTGCGGTCAACGGCTCAATGTCCAAGTGGAAATCAGTGACGAGTGGTGTTCCTCAGGGGTCGGTACTGGGACCAGTGCTATTTAACATCTTTGTTGGAGACATGGACAGTGGGATAGAGTGCACCCTCAGCAAGTTTGCTGACGACACCAAGCTCGGTGGCATGGTCGACACGCTGGAGGGAAGGGATGCCATCCAGAGGGACCTGGACAAGTTTGAGAGGTGGGCTTGTGCAAATCGCATGAAGTTCAACCAAGCCATGTGCAGGCAATCCCAGGCACAAATACAGGTTGGGCGGAGAATGGCTGGAGAGCAGCCCTGAGGAGAAGGACTTGGGAGTGTTGGTGGATGAGAAGCTCAACATGAGCTGGCAGTGCACACTGGCAGCCCAGAAAGCCAACCGCATCCTGGGCTGCATCAAGAGAAGTGTGGCCAGCAGGTCGAGGGAGGTGATTCTGCCCCTCTACTCTGCGCTCGTGAGACCCCACCTGGAGTACTGTGTCCAGCTCTGGAGTCCTCAACACAGGAAGGACATGGACCTGTTGGAACAGGTCCAGCGGAGGGCCACAAAGATAATCAGAGGGATGGAGCACCTCTCCTATGAGGACAGGCTGAGAGAGCTGGGGTTGTTCAGCCTGGAGAAGAGAAGGCTCCGGGGAGACCTTAAAACGGCCTTCCAGTGCCTGAAGGGGTCCTACAGGAGAGCTGGAGAGGGACTCTTTGTCAGGAAGTGTAGCGATAGGATGAGGGGTAATGGTTTTAAATTGGAAGAGGGGAGATTTAGATTAGATACTAGAAAGAAATTCTTTACTGTGAGGGTGGTGAGACACTGGAACAGGTTGCCCAGGGAAGTTGTGGATGCCCCATCCGTGGAAGTGTTTAAGGCCAGGCTGGATGGGGCTTTGAGCAACCTGGTCTAGTGGGAGGTGTCCCTGCCCATGGCAGGGGGGTTGGAACTTGAAGATCTTTAAGGTCCCTTCCAACTCTAACCATTCTATGATTCTATGACACCCACCTCACTACAACCTCCTTGCAAGTAGTTTTAAAGGGCCATAAGGTCTCCCCTCAGCCTCCTTTTCTCCAGGCTAAACAACCCCAGCTCCCTCAGCCACTTCTCATAAGACGTGTGCTCTAGATCCCTCACCAGCTTTGTTGCCCTTCTCTGGATACACTCCAGAACCTCAATGTCTTTCTTGTAGTGAGGGGCCCAAAACTGAACACAGTATTTGATGTGTGGCCTCATCAGTGCCAAATACAGCAGGACCATCACTTCCCTAGTCCTACTCACCACACTATTCCTGATACAAGCCAGGATACTGTTGGCCTTCTTGGCCACCAGGGCACACTGCCAGCTCATATTCAGCCAGCTGTCTACCAATACCCCCAGGTCTTTTGCTGCTGAGCAGCTTTCCAGCCACTCTTCCCCAAGCTTGTAGAGCTACATGGGGTTGTTTTGACCCAAGTGCAGTATCCAGCACTTTCCTTGTTGAACCTCATCCCATTGGCCTCAGCCCATCGATCCAGCCTGTCCAGATCCCTCTGTAGAGCCATCCTACCCTCAAGCAGATTGACACTCCCGCCCAACTTGGTGTTGTCTGCAAACTTACTGAGGGTGCACTTGATCCCCTCGTCCAGGTCTTTGATAAAGATATTAAACAGAACTGGATCCAATACTGAACCCTGGGGAACACCGCTTGTGACTGGCTGCCAACTGGATTTAGCTACATTCACCACAAATCTTTGGGCCTGGACATCTAGCCGTTTTTTTATCCAGCGAAGCTACACCCATCCAAGCCAAGAGCAGCCAGTTTCTCCAGGAGAATGCTGTGGGAAACGGTGTCGAAGGCTTTACTGAAGTCCAGGTAAACAACATCCACAGCCTTCCCCTCATCCACTAAGCGGGTCATCTTGTCAAAGAAGGAGATCAGGTGTGTCAAGCAGGACCTGCCTTTCATGAACCCATGCTGGCTGGGCCTGATCACCTGGGTGTCCTGCACATGCCGCATAATGGCACTCAGGATGATCTGTTCCATAACCTTCCCAGGCACCAAGGTCAGACTGACAGGCCTCTAGTTCCCCAAATCCTTCTTCTGGCCCTTCTTGTGGATGGGTGTCACATTTGCTAGCCTCCAGTCAACTGGGACCTCACCAGTTTCCAGGACTGCTGGTAAATGATGGAAAGTGGCTTGGTGAGCACTTCCACCATCTCCCTCAGTACCCTCGGGTGGATCCCATCTGGCCCCATAGACTTGTGTGTGTCTACGTGGTGTAGCAGGTCACTGACCATTTCCCTTTCAGTTATGGGGGTTTCATTCTGCTCCCCGTCCCTGTCTTCTAGCTCAGGGGACTGGGTACTCAGGGAACAAGTGGTCCTACTACTAAAGACTGAGTCCAAGAAGGCATTAAGTACCTCCGCCTTTTCCTCATCCTTTGTCACTATGTTTCCGCCCCTGTCTAATAAAGGATGGAGATTATCCTTAGTCCTCCTTGTATTGCTTATGTATTTATAGAAACCTTTTTTATTGTACTTAACATCAGAAGCCAGGTTAAGTTCTAGTTGGGCTTTGGCCCTTCTAATTTTCTCCCTACATAGCCTTACAACCTCCTTGTAGTCCTCCTGAGTGGCCTGCACCTTTTTCCAAAGACCATAAACTCTTTTTTTTTTTTCATTGAGTTGCAACCATATCTCTCTGTTCAGCCAGGCTGGTCTTCTTCCTCGTCGGCTCATTTATTGGTACATAGGGACAGCCTTCTCCTGCCACTTTAAGACTTCCTTCTTGAAAAATGTCCAGCCTTCCTGGATTCCTTTGCCCTTCATGACTGCCTCCCAAGGTATTCTGTTGACCTGGCTCCTGAAGAGACCAAAGTCTGCCTTCCGGAAGTCCAAGGTGGCAGTTCTGCTGACCCCCCTCCTTGTTTCTCCAAAAATCAAAAGTTTCATGATCATTATGCCCAAGATGGCCACCAACCATCACATCCCCTGCAAGTCCTTCTCTGTTCACAAACAACAGGTCCAGCAGGGCACCTTCCCTAGGTGGTTCCCTCACCAGCTGTGTCAGGAAGTTATCCTCAACACACTCCAGGAACCTCCTAGACTGTTCCCTCTCAGCTGTATTGTATTTCCAGCAGACATCTGGTAAGTTATAAGTCCCCCATGAGGACAAGGGCTAGCGATTGTAAGACTTCTCCCATCTGCTTATAGAATATTTTTTCTGTCTCTTCATTCTGGTTGGGTGGTCTGTAACAGACTCCCACCGTGATATCTGCCTTGTTGGCCTTCCCCCTGATTCTTACTCATAGACACTCAACCCTATTGTCTCCATCAGGGGACACCAGAGGATCCATAAATCGAGCTGGTCCTGCTGAATCAGACCTTTTACATATTGTTGAAGGGGATAAAGTCCCTGTGGTGCATGAAAGGAATATCTTGGGGAAAACTGTTTGGGTTTTTCCTACTTCAAGCAAAGGCAAACTCATTTGTGGGACTGTTTTTGCTCAAGGACCTGGATGTACTTGGTGGGTGATGCTGAAGAATGGAGAAGTTCAATGTGTATCTCAAGGAAATGTAATCCTGGGTGAGAATAATCAGTTTTGAGCTCTATGCTGTTAATTGCTACATAATACTAGTGTGACGAAACGGGAAAAAGGACTTCACTGAGAGGTTCAAATTAACAATTTATTTGGACTTCACTCACAGGTCCAATACGTCACTATTGCGAGTTCTATGTGTACAATGGCGATTACACTATTGCAATTTAAAAGCAATTCGCGGAATACACTATTGCAACCTACAAGTGATCCCGAAAAGTAACAACACAAACCACAAGCGCGCTAGATATTAATACCTTAAAAGAGTGCACAAATCACGATCTTAATAGCATGCCATATACCATACATATGTTTCTTTATCACTTACCCCTTCTCTCAGGTAAGGTCGCTCAATCCCTGGGAAGTTACCCTGTACAGCATCCTGGACAAGGGAGGGGGACGAATCTCCTACAGGCCAGCTGTATCGTTGGAAGATTACCCCCATTTTCCTCCTCAAACCTTGCGGTTTATATTTCCTGATTCTGTGGGGGTGCAGGATTATGCCTGAGTGGATTACACTATCTGGGATGTATCTGGGTGGTGCGATGGCCGAGTCTCTGTTGCCAATTTTGTGATGTCTAGCACTCAAAGTCATGGGACTAGTGGTGGGATGGGACTCAGGGCATTTTATTTGTTAAGGGAGTTAAGGCTCCATTCGGTTTCGGTTCTTATTGTGATGCAATCTTGAGACAACCCCGGGCTGAGCCGTTTTTTGCAGCTCCCCCCAAGTTATCTCTGCATAGACAAGGCAAGGCGGAGATGAAGCTGAGTCGGATGACAACCCCCTGCATCTCACCTATTGTGCTCTGAAACCGGTTTGGCTGGGTGCTCCCATACATTCCACCCCGTGACCTGAGTCACAGATCCACCACGGATATGTCATCATCACCCAATGTGTCTGTATAATTTTCATCTGAGTGTTTAAGTAGATCCAGGTATTCCCCAGTTTCCAGGTGGACCCTTACCTGAGAGATAGATTTTACAATAATTCTTTTGACACAACTAACGGCAATGCATACTACAATAATGCAAATTATGATAACAAACAATGTTTGCAACAAGTTAGTAATCCATCCAGTAAATACCCATCCTATTTTAGCGAAAATATTTCCCAACCAAGTGTCCTTCATTTGGTCCTGCAGCTCATGTGTCACTTCAGCTATCTTCTTCATCTTCTGGAGGTTTTCCCGGAGAGGTAGTGACACATTAGGAATTGTGACACAGCATTCTTCTTGTTCATGGTTTGCCTTTAGGTATCCACACACTCCTTGTTCTTTGAGTAGTATCATGTCTAGCACGAGTCGGTTTTGAAGTGCAACTTTCGAAACAGCTTGCACTTGGGCATTGAGCAATTCAAAGTTGTCATTAGTAAGGTTTGCTAAAGTTTCTACTTGTGCAGTTAAATTGGACAACATAATTCTAGTTCTAAGGTGACCTATTCCTAATCCGAAGAATCCTTCTGCCCATACTGCTAATTTCTGGGATACAGTCCAACCAGTACCATCTGTACTTCGTTTGGTACGGGGATGCCACAGTCCTTGAGAAATAAATTTTTCAGAGTAGTAAGAAGGACATAATGATGGTACTCCCAAAGTACATTGCAGACCAGGATGAATAGGGTTTAACATATCTGTAATAGTCCCATCTGAGCATATCCAAGTTAACTGGCGAGGAGCATATATAGGTGAATCATCACAATTGCCCATGGTTCGAGGGATCCGACAGGAGGATTTTTCTGAATATTTTAAGTCCTTATAGCTTATGCTGGTGTTACACCCCATTGCTGGAGGATATGGCTTTGTGTAATTTTGACACAAGCAGGCAACACTAATTAAATGCCGTAATGAAGGGATTAACCACGCCCAACTGTTTTGTAGATTCCCACCAGTGGTACAATTGATCAGTTCCACAGTGGGCTTTTTACACTGGGTTGTGTTGAGGTCTTTTGTTGAGACCTCCATGGATAGCAATTCTTCCTGTCATCTCTTTTCTCCTCATGGACGTGAGACCATAAACAATCAGCAGGTGGCCCCTGCATTACATTGAACCATGTACATGAATTACTGGGTGTTGAAGGAAACTCAAAGCACCACTGGGTGTTTACCGGTTCCACATACCTCAGGACTAAACGTTTCCCCCAGTACGGTTTCTCCCCATAACACGTATCTGCCCAAGGGTGTTTGGAGCACGGCTGTTGGAAGAATTGTGGTTGTTTACCTCTACATCCCACAGTCCTATTGTCCAGACAAAGAGGGGCATAGGAACAGTTTAAACTCCAAACAGAAGTTCGATTTAGTGTATTGTTAAACGGCCACCTCCATTCAAATTCACCCCAAATAATAGACTTATTTTGATTCCAGAGCCAGTCTAAATTTTTACCCATATCCACGGGGAGAGCTGTTATGGGGAGCCCCTGAGTGGGGGTATGTGGTAGAGGCAGACAGGTAGTTACATGAGAAAAATTAAGCATGCGGGCAAAGCCTTGTATCATCTTATAGATCACATTGTCTGGTTCAGCGTGATTTATAATTGGGGATCCATCAACATGTTGTTCAAAAGCCCGAGGCTGTCTATTCCATATTCTAGATTGCCTACTTATACCTATGATTATTATGGAGCTAATGACTATTATTACAAAAGGCCTTACAATCACTGCCATGATACAGCATCTAATATTAAAACTTAGGTTAACAAACAACCAAAATTATTCTTATCAAAACAAATATACAAAGATCAGAAAAAAAAAACAACAACTCAGAAAACAACCAAGAACTTCTGGTCCATATTCAAGTTCTGCACAGTTTGTCTATTCCATGCAAGCACAGTTCATACTTCGGGTCGACGCATCTTAGGTCTCCACCCCGTCGTACTCCTCGTCCCTCCTTTTGTTGAGGCGCACCTGCAAGCAAATGGAAAAGTGCTGCTCGACCGTATATATGATCGACAATGAGTCAGTTAAAAATCTGGTATGATCCACCTACTACTTATTCGACGTATGCGGTCAGAGTTATCTTTTGCTTCCCATGCATGTGATCCCCTTGGATTGGTCAATGTCAGGGGTATAACTCCAGTTTGAGGTATTTTGACCATTACTGGTTGACCAGGATGGAGGGATTTCTAATCCCAATGAAGTCAGTGTGTCCCAGACCTTACTGGACACTTCTCTGACTGCCTCTTCATTGTCCCCACCTATTAAGATGTCATCAATGTATTGGTACATGCTTACCCTATCTGGTACTTTTATCTCCTTCAATATTTTTGCTAATGCATTATGGGCAATAGTGGGAGAGTGTTTGTATCCCTGTGGGAGCCGATTAAAGGTATTGTGAGAAACACCGGCTCACACTTAAAATTTTAAAGAGGACGAAGTCACTGGAGCAAAGGTTTATTGTACGAAGCAGCGCTGAATCGGGTGCATCTCAAAGTAGAGGCACACACATCTTTAGTTTTTTAGATATTTTATACCTTTCTTTCCCGGCCGCCTGAATACCTGTCTCTCTTCTCATTGGCTGAGAAGTTGGAGCTCACATTCTTCCCGACCGCCTAAAGACACAAACCTTTAATTAACAATACATTGTTTCACAGTTTCTGCTAATATCTACTGTCTAATGTTAGTAGTTACAAACATCCTGGTGGTCATCTTCTTGATCTAGTGTCCATATCCTTCTTTTCTTCAGTCACCACCCAGGTGGCCTTTATCCACTTATCACCTTCCACCGTCCTTTGTTTGCTTATCAGTCTACCATCAATTCGGTTCTCTTTACCTAAATGGCTTCTTGTAAACCAGAGTCTCTGGGCCATTCCAGGGTACTTGTAAGGATTAGTTAGATGCTATAACTGAGCACACAAATAGAAATATACCAAGTAGCTGAAGCAAAATTCAGCTCATTTCTCACAATCCACCCCCTTTTTATTTATTACATTTTTGCTGAAGCTTATTATCTTCTTCCCATTTATTCAACAATAACTGTAATCTTTCATTTTGTTCTTCTTTTCGGTGATCTCTTTTTCTTAAGACCATTATCCTCTGCGATGTAGCACCTTGATTCACAGCATCCACATTCGATAGACTGGTCACTTGCATTCCTTCTACCACTCTAGAAATTAATCCCACTGCACAAGGAATAAAACAAGGTATGAACAGCAGTCCAGCAAGAGCACATAATAGAATGAAGCCTACCTTCTTCCACCAAGATATTCCAAAAAAATCATTCCACCAGTTGACATCCATCATAGATTTCCACCTTTGCACTGGGACGTGTGCTAGTTTTCTGATGTTTGCTGCTATATCTCTTACAGCTTGTCCGTTGTCATCAATATGAAGACAACACTCTGATGTGTTAAATTTGCCACATACCCCCCCTCTTCTGCTAATAGGTAGTCTAGTGCCAGTCTATTTTGGTATATGGCAGTTCGCATCTGTGTTTGTTGGACTGCTATTAAGTCTAAGGCTGAGGCTGTCTCATTGGTAATTATTTCAAGCACTGCTTGCAACCTAATTATTCTATTGAGCATATAAACAGGTGTTCGATATCCCCAGCTACCATCTTGTGCCCATGTTGCTGGTCCATATGTTTCTATTATGCGTTGTGGGGGCCATTCATCCTGCCCCCAATTCTGAGTTCCTCCCATTTCGATCGTTGTTCGTTTCTTTCTCCTCAATTCATCATATAGCCGGACCCCCAGCCCAGCTGCCTGTGTATTAGACAGCAAGAAAAAGAAAGGCATTACATATCCAACATAACAGACTCCTGACCAGTTTGGAGGTAATCTTCGGTAAGCATGTTTCCCACAAATCCAATAATGGCCCTCTAAGGCCCAAGCCCCGTTGGCAAAGGGACCGTCCCATGTTTCATCATCTTGTGGTGTTTCATAGTATAGCGGATCTTCTGTGCCCCATGGTCCTCCTGAGGCGTTTAAATCCCCATTGGAGTCACAATAGTCACATTCAAAGGCCTCTGCATCCGGATGCCATTTACAGTTACATCCTCCCTCTCTTATCGTTCGGTTTGTAGCTGACCAGAACTTTGTGAAATATGTTCTGGTCCCATTTGAATTTTGCCAAGCCCATTGATAGACTCTTATTACATGGTTTTTGCTGGTAGTATTGTCCTGCTGACAAGCCAGGAACAGAGAATCTTTAAAACCCCCCTTTTTGCCAATCTCTCTTGCCGCTGCCCTGCAACCAGCATGCCAAGGTTCATGGAAGGAACATCTTACCCAGGTGCCATCTCTAAGCTTAATGTGTGTTTGGTTCCATCTTCCTTGGTACCTCCGGCAATTATAAGGAATACACAGTGAGTCATAACAATCCATTCCTGGTGATAATGTCCACTCACATTCACTTTTCCCTAAATATTTCCCTCCCGATCTGGTTCTGTTCAGGCAATAATTCCCTTTTCCTGGGTACAATATTTTCCATGCAGCTCCCTCTTCTGCCCAGACCTTTGTTCCATGGCGTACTGTACTTAAGCTACTCACCAGCCACTTAGGCTGCACAGGCCGGGCTACCCATGGCCATTCTTCAGATCCCCTCGGGCTTCCACATACCCAACAATTACTCAAATTAAAGCTTTTTGCTATTTCATTCCCTAATGTTACAAATTGGTTATCTTCCATTTGACTGTAACACAGAGGGATGGTCACAAGGTTCATTAGTATGGTAGCATAAAACCTGCCAAGGTCTGGCACAGCCTTCCCTCCCATCTCTCAACGCCTACTGGATTGCAGCCAGCAGCGGAGACCGCTCACAGAAGAGGAGTGAAGAGACTGACCCAGTCTTGCCCTTGGCTTTAGTTTTTAGAACCTTTGCTGGTAACCTCCCCAGGTATTACACTTTTATTTCATTAATCTCGATTTTACCAATTCTGTCTTTTAAGAGTCAATTTCAGTGGATCACTTCCCTGGGTTACTGTCCACTCTCCAGGAGGTGGGGCTATTGGTCCTTTTACCCATGTAGCATGTGTCCACCCCTTCTCCTTAGTTCGCACAGCTGCTTCTGTTGTCTACTAGGAATACATATTCCTCCTTCTGGGGTCCTAATTTTAAATTTATCAAGGGCTCAATGTGATGGTTCGACCCCAGAAGGTAGAGCCCCTGACACCCCTATTCTAAAGAATAATCATCCCGCTCCATTACTCGAAACACTCCGTTTTCCTTCTGCCTCATCGGACAATCCCTCTTAAAGTGCCCCTCTCTCCCACAATGAAAACACCTTCTAGGACCTACTTGCCACCCATGAGGGTTCCCCCTCCCAGCCGGTTGAACCTTATATTCTCTGCGCTCACGCTGTGGCCCGCGGCTGGGACCTCTGCCACGTTCACACCACCTCTCTCTCTCTCTCTCTCCCTCTCTCAGGCTGCCGCCCCGTTACTTGTTCCACTGCTGCCACCATCAACTTAGCTTTAGCTTTCTGCTTCTCATCATCTCTCCTGACATACACTTTCTGAGCCTCTCGCAACAATTCATTCAAGCTCCGATCATGCCAGTCTTCCAGTTTCTCTAACTTCTTCTTTATATCAGGCCACGCCTTAGTGACAAAATTAACCTTCAACAACTCTCGCCCCACATCATTCTCGGGATCTATTCCTGAGTATTGTTGTATATTTCTCCTTAACCTTTCCAGCCAATCTGTAGGAGATTCATCTTTTTGTTGCGTGCTTTCAAAGGCTTTATCAAAATTCTGTCCTTTTGGGACTGCCTCTTTTATTCCCCTGATTACTAATCTTCTGTAATCAGACATATTATTCCTCCCCTCCGCATTATTCTGATCCCAGGCAGGCCTGGTCACAGGGAATTTCTGTTCCCCTAGGACTCCCCCAGGGATATCGGGAGGATTTTCTCGCTCCCAAATTCTAATACCCGCAGCCCGGATCGTTTGTCTTTCTTCCGGTGTGAACAGGGCTCCTAAAATGAACTGCATTTCATCCCAAGTGTAAAGATTAGGGCCCAGAAACTGGTCGAGCTGCTCTGACAACCCTAAAGGGTCCTCTAATAACTTTTTCATCTCTTTCTTAAATTCCCACACCTCGGTGCTAGTCAGAGGTACATTCACAAAGCCTACCCCCCCCCGGGGCTCCCGGCATGGGTACCTCTCTTAAAGGGAACATACCCTCCTTATGTTCCCCTTTACAAGACGGCAAAGGAAAATTCCGAACATCCCTTACTATCTGATCTGATTCAGTGACCCGGGTTCTCCGAGTCTCCCCGAGCAGAGGGGCACCCGGTCTCACAGAGTCCCCCCCTTCCTGTTCATTATCCTCCTCCTCCCCCTCCCCCAATCTTCTTCTGTTTCGTCGAATTCAGGGTTGTATGGGGGTGGCAAATGATCCAGAGGTTCCCAACTTTCTTCTCTCTTCTTAATCTTCTTTCCCCCAAGGTC
Organism: Numenius arquata; assembly: GCF_964106895.1. Classification (NCBI taxonomy): domain Eukaryota; kingdom Metazoa; phylum Chordata; class Aves; order Charadriiformes; family Scolopacidae; genus Numenius; species Numenius arquata. Next base: position 22,346,516 of record NC_133615.1, on the reverse strand, counting down.
TTTTGTCATGAATAAGGAGTGAGACCTCCTCCAACATGAAGCATATTCAATTTCTTCTTGGTTTACTGGAGTCTTACTACATACGTAGAGATTCAAAGCCTGGCACAACCAATTCTCCATTGACCCGAACTGCGGCCAGTACAGTGGGTCAGATCTAATAGGTTCTTTCACCCACTCAAACATACAGTACTGTATCATTGTTTTTTATCTTTTCCCCGGGTGCAACCCTGCCCCCACTTCCCGAGCATCACCCCTAAAGGACTGTCGGGTGGAATGCTCGCACCAGGACTTTCAAGTCCTTGATTCTTTATAGCCTTCTCTCTGCTAGGCCTATTTCCCATTTTACTTTCCCGTGGGACTTTTTCACCTGGAACCGTTTCGCTTCGCCCCTTCACTGGCCGGTCTCCTCGCGGAGAAACGGAACCGCAGTTAGAAGGGCTCCACACTCGCTCCGCAGACAATTCTGCGTCTCACACACACAGTCCCAATCCCGCTATCCCAGCCGCCCGAGTAGTACTTAACAGTCAATTTTCTTACCCGGGTCCCGTGCACAGAAATTATCAGCTGCCGCGCGTAACTCAATCCCGTTAACTCAATTCTTCCTTTCCCCTCCTTTGCTCCGGGAGTCCTCTGTCCGGATAGGACCCGCTGCCCCTCACGGGATGAGACAGTGGGTTGGAGACCACTGAAATCAGCGGGGCGCGCCGTCCCCTCTTCGCTGTCTCGCCTCGCAGGAACAGGAGTGCTGGATCCCGGACGAGCCCCCAAATTGTGAGAAACACCAGCTCACACTTAAAATTTTAAAGAGGACGAAGTCACTGGAGCAAAGGTTTATTGTACGAAGCAGCGCTGAATCGGGTGCATCTCAAAGTAGAGGCACACACATCTTTAGTTTTTTAGATATTTTATACCTTTCTTTCCCGGCCGCCTGAATACCTGTCTCTCTTCTCATTGGCTGAGAAGTTGGAGCTCACATTCTTCCCGACCGCCTAAAGACACAAACCTTTAATTAACAATACATTGTTTCACAGTTTCTGCTAATATCTACTGTCTAATGTTAGTAGTTACAAACATCCCGGTGGTCATCTTCTTGATCTAGTGTCCATATCCTTCTTTTCTTCAGTCACCACCCAGGTGGCCTTTATCCACTTATCACCTTCCACCGTCCTTTGTTCGCTTATCAGTCTACCATCAATTCGGTTCTCTTTACCTAAATGGCTTCTTGTAAACCAGAGTCTCTGGGCCATTCCAGGGTACTTGTAAGGATTAGTTAGATGCTATAACCGAGCACACAAATAGAAATAATATACCAAGTAGCTGAAGCAAAATTCAGCTCATTTCTCACAGTATATTGCACTCCCTCCCACGTGAATGCAAATTGAGGTTTATCTTCCTCCTGAAGAGGAATCATAAAAAACATGTCCTTGACATCTAATGTGCACATCCATGTGTGGTGGTTAGCTTGAATCTGGGTAACCAAGTCAGCAATGCTAGGAACAGCGGCCGTAAGGGGCATTGCATTGCTATTAAGCCTCCTGTAGTCAACTGTGAGTCGCCATCTACCGTCCGCTTTACGTACCAGCCATACTGGGGAGTTATAGGGTGAGTGTGTCCTAATTATAATGCCACGGGCTTCCACGTCTTTAATAACTTCCCTGATCCCCGTTTTGGCTGCGGCTGGTAGTGGATATTGATTAACGTTCGTTACCTGGGAAGGAGGCAGTCTAATGGCTGTCTCCAGTAACCGAACTTCACATGGTGGGGCTCCAAAGCTCCACACTGTCCCATCTGGCAACCTCCAGACCTTGTTTGCTAATACATCAAATCCCAAAATGTTATTACGATAAGGATCGATGACTACTTTTATCTTAGTCATTCGGTTTTCTCCTGGAAGCCAGACACACACCGTACCAATTGGTCTGATTTCAGGGACTCCAGTTACTCCTATTACATTTATTTTCTTCCGTGTGGGGACTAAACCTAACTTTTTTGCTGTTTTTCAGTGATGACACTTATTTGAGCTCCAGTATCAATTAGAAAATTTACAGGTATTCGTCTGGGGCCAGTAGCTAAAGTAATATGTGGGTCACTTAAATGGTTAGGCCATTCTAAGTTAGATATTACGCGGGTGGGTCAGCCTAAAATACCCCCCGTGCTTTCTAGATTTTTAGATCTATTAAATCCTTCCTTAAATCTGAGAAAGGATTCGCAGGAGCAGAGGGTTTCTCTCTCTGTGTTTTAGCAGTATCAGTATGTTCTGTAGTCTTGCTAATAGGCTGCTCCACCAGGTTTACCATAATACGAATATTCTCTGTGGACTGCCCATGTAACATTGATCGGGGTATTCCTAATGCTAAAGCCTTTCTCCACAATTCATTACGCTGGGGGTCAAAGCGAGAATTAGTTTGTCGGGGAGGACGAGGATTATTATGCCCAACAAACCGTGCCTGGCAGACCCGGCGCTGTAAACGTGAGCCTTCCTCTAACCAACCCATGTCTCTACCAAAAATCACTATTTCTTGTAATAGTCCCCCCAAGTCAAAACAGGCTGCTGCCGCTGGTGCGGGTTGCGAGTATTATGGTTAATTGCCTGTGCAATCTTTTCCTTTAGGTTTTGCACATACATTTTCACGGAATCAGGGAGACCTCTAATCAATGGTTTAAGGTGGACCGGATCTACCGGAGCGGCAAGGGGAATGCCCTGCTCACCACGCTCATACATGGCTTGTATACAGGCAGCCTTTTGTACAGACTCAGCTAGCCCAGACAGCCCAGCAGTTTTAATAGCCAGTGGCTCGCCCTGCTCTCTAGAATCTATCCCCCCTGCCCAGTGGGCGACTCTAAGTGTTAAGGGTTGATCCCCTACCGGACCCCTATCCAGAAATATGCCAGGACCCCAGTGACCTCTTGCTTCCTCCTCACTCAGCAAGATACGATCGCCTCCTTTTAGCGAAACATTCCATAAATATTCAGTTGCACTTTCCCCTGGCTTGCGTGAAAATTGTTCTTGCATTCGGGCAAGCTCGGGTCCGGACCATGGGGTGATACGTGTTGTAGTACATCTCCGATCATTTCTATCATTTGACTGCACCTCCGTTTTAATGAGGGGTCGAATTTCAATATTACTTGCCCCCTCGGGCTCCACATCTGGGTCACCCCAGATGTCCCCGTCCCAAGTATCAGGGTCGGCACACATAATTAAGTTCCTGACTTGGGTGGGTGTGGGGGACTGCGGCGGGTCCGTGGAACCCTTGATTGTGGGAATGGAGTCAGGAGTTGACCTTGCAGAGATTAAAGTATATCCTTGAGAAAGAAGGGAGTAGAAAACATCCTGAGAAGTAAAACAACTTTTAGGTACCAGCTGGGGACTGACAAGATAAGGAGTAGTTTTGATGTTTTGCAAGAGACAACCAATGATATGTTGTTATAACAATATGTAACCAATAGTAAAAGAACACAAGTGTTAAGAAAGAATATATAAGAATATACGTGTGCTAATAAAGGTGGACTGTTACTGCTTGAACTGCTGAAGATTGCTGTCCGTGTCGTTTGTCCGTCTCAACAACAACGACAACTGGTGACCCCGACGTGATTCTGCATAGGAAAAAAGACGGCTGGAGATAGCCGTGGAGACGGAGCCCAGTATAGCTGAGAGCGGCGGGGAGAGCTGCTGATTGATCCGGATCGTGAATAAGACACCTGGAGAGGTGAGCTACTGGGAACATGGGAGGGAACCTGTCCAAAGAAGAGGGTATCATACTCTCTATGTGGCAGTTGCTTTTGAAACGGCGAGGCGTGGACCTCCCCGAGTTGACTTTACGGAAAATGCTGCTCTGGGGCAAAAGACAAGGCATTGAAGTTACCACTGTCACAGCGTTTAGTGTATCACAGTGGAAAGACTTGGGTGATAAATTGTTCGATGGTGCTACGAGAGGCTCCAAAGAAGCGACTGAACTACTAACAACGTGGCGTTTGCTACTAGAGACTTTGAAAGGGTTTAAAGAGCAGAGGGAACAAGCGGAGACTGCGGGGAAAAAATGAGTCGCCTGATCCTTTCGGGCCGGACTTAAAAGGAGGGGCGGAGCCATCTGCGGTCTCAAAACGAAGACGGGGGGGGGGGGGGGGGGTGTGCTGATGGGGGGGGGGGCTGCGGCTTTCCGAAGGAAAAAAGTATAAGTATGTCCTGCCCCGAGAACAGATAGAAGCGGCAAGAGACTCGCATAAACAAGCGGCAGATTCGGGATATGTGTGGCCGCAGGAGGGACTCCCTGTATATAAGTCAGGAGAGTGTGTGCAACCCTCTGCTCCGCCAGTGCCGATTGCGGAAGAGCAAAAAGCGTGGCCGTCGCTTAACCCCTTTTTGTATCCACCTCTGCCAGAGGATTCGGACGTTAATGTTGATCAGGATGATCCTATGACAGGGCAAAATGAGCTTGAGGAGGTAGTCCCTGAGAATCCGGGTCCCCCTTTGCACACCCCTGCGCCAGTAAAATGTTCCGAGCAAGGGGGGGCAGAGTGTAGACCAAAATACCCTCGTACTTGGGATTTACCTCCAGCCTCGATTACAGTTAGACCGCGGAATCCTGTGCGATTCTGGAAAAAGGTCAAAGCTAAAGCTATGGAGTTGGGTGACTGGGATCTATCAGAGAATATATCCGTTCCCCTCACCACTGATGAACCTTTGAATGTTGAGACTGCTGGGCCTGCAGCATTTCCTGTGGTGTATCATGACCCAGCTGCAGGGGAGCCTCATGAGCATGCTACTTATTCCTGGAAGGTGATTCAGGATTTACAAAAGGCCACTGCCCAGTATGGCCCCAACTCCCCTGCAGTAATGCAACTGATACGATTATTGTCAATGGAAGCTATGACCCCTTATGATATTACTCATATTGCTCAGATCATTTTTCAACCTGTGCAGCTTGCAGTGTTTCGAAATATTTGGCAGCAAAGGGCTGAGGCTCAGGCCGTAGCAAATCTGCAGTTTCCACAGGGTGATCCTCGCTATGGCAATGGTGCTGATGTTTTAATGGGTGCTGGGCAATTCAATAACCCACAGCATCAAGCGCAGTGGCCCCCCTTGGTGCTTGAACAAGTAAAAAATATAGGCATCGAGGCGATAATTCGCACTGCAGAATTGGCAGAACCAAAACAAAAATATACCACCATTAAACAAGGCACTCGAGAACCATTTCTCTCCTTTGTTGAAAAGTTACAAGCTGCTGTTGAACGTCAAGTGTTTGATACGCGCCTCCGTGAAATGTTAGTGAAACAATTGGCTCGCGACAATGCTAATGCGGACTGTCAAAAAATAATTGAGGCATTACCAGGAGACCCAACCTTAGAGGCAATGATTACTGCTTGTGCCAAGGTTGGATCTGTGGAGCATAAAATGACTGCACTCGATGCCGCAATGGCAGCCATGCGAGTACAGGGCCAAAAATGCTATGGCTGTGGTCAAACAGGTCATGTAAAAGCTGAATGCCCCAAGAAAAAAACGGGAGGAACTGGCTCGGGAAAAGTCAATACGGCGGGGGACACAGCAGAAATGAATTGCTATAGGTGTGGAAGGGTTGGACATGTTGCTAAGCAATGTCACTCTAAATATCACCTTAATGGCCAACCATTACAGCCGGGAAATGGCAAGAAGAGCGCGAAGGGGCACGTGCAGACACAAATGCCCCGTACGCAAATGCCCTACAATCCTGGCAACCCATTTCTAGGGTCAGTGCAGACGCAACCCTCTGTGACAAGCTATCAGGGAAAACCAGTGGATCAGCCGGGATGGATGTATCCACCGCCCACACAGTGACTATAACAACTCAAGGGGTGCACAAAGTGCCTTTAGATGCCTGGGGACCAATTGGTAGGGGACTGAGTGCTTTACTAATAGGAAGATCAAGTACCACCCTACAAGGACTCATGGTGCATGTGGGAGTTATTGACGCCGATTATACAGGACAAATTTGTGCTATGGTATCTACAGCAACACCACCGGTAACAATAGAAAAAGGAACACGTTTAGCTCAACTTGTGCCATTTATGAGTTGTGTCCCCAGGACTGAACAGGTTGTTCGCGGTGACGGCAGATTTGGATCAACAGGAAAACCACTTGTTTTCTGGACTCAGACAGTGTCGGAGAAACGGCCGCAAATGATCTGTACACTCATGATGAACAGTGTTACCCCCGATCAGGTGAAACTGACTGGGTTACTCGATACAGGGGCGGATGTGACTATCATTTCACTGCGCGAATGGCCTAATACTTGGCCTTTGGCCTCAAACACCTTGGGGGTGGCAGGACTTGGAGGAGTTGCAAATAGCTTAATATCAGCCAAACCGATTACGATTGTTAATTCTGAAGGTCAAAGGGCTACGGTGAGACCTTATGTGACCTCGGCCCCATTAAATTTGTGGGGAAGGGATTGTTTAGGACAATGGGGAGTACGGATAACAACGGATTTTCAGTAGGGGTCACTGTATTGCAGGGCATTTCTCGACCCACTCTGGCATTAAGATGGTTAATTGAAAGACCAGTGTGGGTCGATCAGTGGCCCCTCAGTCAAGAAAAACTCACTGCCCTGCAGTCTCTCGTAGCAGAACAACTAGCTGCAGGACACATAGAGGTCTCACACAGCCCTTGGAATACCCCTGTGTTTGTTATAAAGAAAAAATCTGGAAAATGGAGATTGTTACATGATCTGAGGAAGATTAATGAGGTTATAGCAACCATGGGAGCTTTACAACCTGGATTACCCTCTCCCACCATGATTCCGATGTAATGGGAAATTGTTGTAATGGACTTGAAAGATTGTTTCTTTACGATTCCTTTAGCAGATCAAGATATGGAGAAATTTGCCTTTACTGTACCATCCATAAACAATATGGAACCTGCAAAAAGATATCATTGGAAGGTGTTACCGCAAGGTATGAAAAACTCACCCACAATTTGCCAGTGGTTCGTGGCAAAGGCATTGAGTCCAGTACGTGCTTTGTTCCCATCAGGTTATTGCTATCATTATATGGATGACATTCTGTTAGCTGCAGCAACTCCACAGGAGTTAATTGAGATGGAGAACAAAACACGGGAATCCCTGCGCCAATATGGACTAATTGTTGCGCCTGAAAAGGTGCAACGGCAGCAACCATGGCTCTATTTAGGTATGAAAGTCTTAACTCAAATGGTGATGCCACAACCCATACAATTGCAAGTGGAAGTGAAAACATTAAATGACGTGCAAAAATTAGCAGGGATGATTAATTGGATTCGACCCTACGTGGGGATTCCTTCTTCTAAATTGCAACCGTTATTTGAACTACTGCAAGGAGACACAGATATTTCTGCCCCACGCACCTTGACGGTAGGTGCACAAAAAGCAATTGCAGACATTGAGCGAGCAATTAGTAGCAAACACGTATGGAGAATTGAATTGACAGTGCCTGTCCAGGCAATCATTTTGATTGATCAGTTGGTACCCTTTGCCATGATTGCACAATGGCATGAGAAGTGGGATGATTCTCTGCATGTTTTGGAGTGGGTTTTCTTGCCAAATAAAACAAAAAAGACAGCCCCTGGCCTTTTTGAGCTGGTGGCTCAAGTAATTATAAAAATCAGGACACGCTGTATGGAATTAATGGCAAGAGACCCAGAAAAAATTGTACTCCCAGTGCAGAGTGATTATTTTGAATGGTGCATGGCCAACAGCTCTGCTTTACAAGCAGCCATGATGAACTATACAGGGCAAATAAGTTATCATTTGCCCTCACATCCATTGGTCAAACTAGGAAGTCAGGTGAGATTTGGTCAGAAACAATTGAGTCAATTGGATCCAGTAGAGGGACCCACGGTGTTTACGGATGGATCAGGGAAAACCGGAAAAGCAGCCATCGTTTGGAAAGATGGACCACAATGGCAGCATAAAATCGAACATCAAGAAGGCTCACCACAAGTGGTTGAACTTAGGGCGATGGCCATGGTGTTTCAAAACTTCCCTGGCCCAGTAAACATCATAACAGATTCTGCTTATGTGGCTGGACTGGTACAACGATTGGATAAAGCTGTGTTAGGGCATGTGTCTAATGAAACGCTGTTTGGGGTTCTGAAGCTATTATGGTTAGAAATTCAGAAACGTCACTATGAATATTATGTCATGCATATTAGAAGTCACACTACGTTACCGGGTTTTATAGTGGAAGGAAATGCAAAAGCAGATGCTTTGGTGTCCGCAGTGGCATTAGGACCTGTTCCCGACATTAAACAACAGGCAATAGCTTCACATCGCTTTTACCATCAGGGCTATCGGGCCCTGAAACGTCAATTTCATATTTCCAATTCTGAGGCACGTGCCATTGTTGCTGCATGCCCTGATTGTCAGGGCCATCATGTCCCTATTTACTATGGCACCAACCCTCGCGGCCTCCGTGCCTTGCAGATCTGGCAGACCGATGTTACGCACGTACCCGAATTTGGGCGTCTGAAATACGTGCATGTCTCTATAGATACTTTTTCAGCAGCTCTTGTTGCCACTGCTCATACTGGGGAATCTGCACGTGATGTCATCCGCCATTGGCAACGTGCATTTTCCATTTTAGGTGTTCCCCAACAAGTTAAGACAGACAATGGCCCGGCTTACGTTTCTCAGAAAGTTGCATTATTTTTGCAGCTTTGGGGGATATCCCATGTTACTGGAATTCCCCATTCTCCCACAGGACAAAGCATTGTAGAACGAGCCCACGGTACACTCAAGCGCTTCCTCCAAAAACAAAAAGGGGGAACGCTGGGTGAACCACCTGATGCACGATTGGCTAAAGCTACGTATGTTTTAAATTTTTTACAGGTTTCTGATGATTCTCCGACCCCAACACCGCCCATCCTTCGCCATTTCAATTCCCTGGTAACTCAGGAGGGGGTGGGGCCAGGGGCAAAGGTGTTAGTGCGGGATCTACATACGGGTCAATGGATGGGTCCGCATGATCTATTAACCTGGGGAAGAGGTTATGCTTGTGTTTCCACAGATCACGGGCCGCAATGGATGCCTGCACGGAATGTGAAGCCTGTGTTATCTTCCTCATGATGTGTGCTGTGGTCAATGCATTTTGGATGCCAACGCAGACAAGGACCAACGTATGGATCACTTTAGCCAATATGACTGGCCAAGATTCCATATGTCTGGCCACTACATCACCAGAGAATCCATTTATTACGTGTCTCGTTGGTGTTCCAGTGGACAAGTGGCTGGTACCGCATGAAGCACGGGCAACTTTTCAGAACGAGTCGTTGGTTAATACATGGGACGCATGGGTGCCTTATTTGCCTAAAGTGCCTTTGGAACCTCAAGAGCTTGAACTTTTGGGATCTATAAAAATGGACTATTGTCTGTATTTCAATTATACAGGAAAGAATCAATCCCTGGCATGGGTGGTAAATTCAAGTATGACAATTTACAGAAATTCAAGTGTATGGTGTAACTTTACCTCCCCAAATATTTCTTGATCCTCAAATGTCCTTTTGGCGCTACCCCCGGGGATATTCCTGATATGTGGAGATCGAGCCTGGGGAGCCATACCTTCTCACATAAAAGGAGGACCATGCAGTTTGGGACGCTTAACATTGTTAACTCCTAATACGTCCGTGATTTACCAACATCGCTATTATAAAAAAAAGCTAAGAGGAGCCTCCATGCTTACAATGAAGACTGTGATGACCAAGTCACTTTTTGGAATAAGGGTGAAATATGGGCAGCCTCCATGTTTGTACCAGGAGCAGCTGCTGCCAAAGCATTAAGTACCTTGAATAAGTTAGGATGCTGGCTAGCAAAGCAAATGAATGCAACCTCTGCGGCATTAAGCAATTTACTATTAGATGTAGACTCAGTTAGGCATGCTATGTTATAAAATAGAGCGGCAATAGATTTTTTTGTTATTAGCTCAAGGACATGGATGTGAGGATATTGATGGAATGTATTGCATGAACTTGTCAGATCACTCTGAATCAATTCATAAAAGCATACAGTTGTTAAAGGAAGGAGTACAAAAGCTGCAAGTTGACAATGGATGGGATTGGTTGAACAGATTGTTTAGTGGATGGGGACTGTCGGGATGGTTGTTGTCAGTAGTAAGAACGGGATTAGTTATTTTACTGATTGTTGTAGTTGTGCTATTAATGTTGCCATGTGTCATCTCCTTGCTGCAAAGGGCCCTGCAGCGGACGATGAGGGCGATATTTTTGGCACAAATACAAAAAGGGGGAATTGTGGGGGACTGCGGCGGGTCCGTGGAACCCTTGATTGTGGGAATGGAGTCAGGAGTTGACCTTGCAGAGATTAAAGTATATCCTTGAGAAAGAAGGGAGTAGAAAACATCCTGAGAAGTAAAACAACTTTTAGGTACCAGCTGGGGACTGACAAGATAAGGAGTAGTTTTGATGTTTTGCAAGAGACAACCAATGATATGTTGTTATAACAATATGTAACCAATAGTAAAAGAACACAAGTGTTAAGAAAGAATATATAAGAATATACGTGTGCTAATAAAGGTGGACTGTTACTGCTTGAACTGCTGAAGATTGCTGTCCGTGTCGTTTGTCCGTCTCAACAACAACGACAGGTGGGAGAGGGGGTCGGAGAACTCGACAAAAGATCTAATTTTTCCTGTAACCTCCGATTCCTCTCCCTTTCAGCAGCTAATTCGTCTTTCAAAAACATGTTTTCAACTTCCAATTGTCCTTCATGGGCCCTTAAGGCCTCTTTTGTCTTTCGTTCTTCCTCTAAAGCAGCTTTGGTAGCCTCAACTTCAGCTTGCAATTCACACACCTTTTTACTACAATTAGTCAGCGCGTCTGCTTCCGAGTTAGCTACACCTATTTTCTGAACAGCCTCAGATTTCCGTGCCTCCTCCTGTGCACAGACTAAACATGCTCCAAAAACAGTACACAGAACACCTTTACCTTTTCCGTCTTTTTTCTTTTGTTCCTTCTGACACTGCTCTACCCATTCCACCACTTTCCCCTCACTTTTCCACAACCTCTTAGCCTTCTCCCTATCCGCGGGAGAGGGTTTACAACCATGTTTCTGCAATAGCTCGTCAATTATACACCCTGCTCGCTGCGCCATTTTTTGTGACGAAACGGGAAAAAGGACTTCACTGAGAGGTTCAAATTAACAATTTATTTGGACTTCACTCACAGGTCCAATACGTCACTATTGCGAGTTCTATGTGTACAATGGCGATTACACTATTGCAATTTAAAATCAATTCACGGAATACACTATTGCAACCTACAAGTGATCCCGAAAAGTAACAACACAAACCACAAGCGTGCTAGATATTAATACCTTAAAAGAGTGCACAAATCACGATCTTAATAGCATGCCATATACCATACGTATGTTTCTTTATCACTTACCCCTTCTCTCAGGTAAGGTCGCTCAATCCCTGGGAAGTTACCCTGTACAGCGTCCTGGACAAGGGAGGGGGACGAATCTCCTACAGGCCAGCTGTATCGTTGGAAGATTACCCCCATTTTCCTCCTCAAACCTTGCGGTTTATATTTCCTGATTCTGTGGGGGTGCAGGATTATGCCTGAGTGGATTACACTATCTGGGATGTTTACCTCTGGTGGTGCGATGGCCAAGTCTCTGTTGCCAATTTTGTGATGTCTAGCACTCAAAGTCATGGGACTAGTGGTGGGATGGGACTCAGGGCATTTTATTTGTTAAGGGAGTTAAGGCTCCATTCAGTTTCGGTTCTTATTGTGATGCAGTCTTGAGACAACCCCGGGCTGAGCCGTTTTTGCAGCTCCCCCCAAGTTATCTCTGCATAGACAAGGCAAGGCGGAGATGAAGCTGAGTCGGATGACAACCCCCTGCATCTCACCTATTGTGCTCTGAAACCGGTTTAGCTGGGTGCTCCCATACAATTAGCAGTGTTCAATAAGTGTTTTTTAGGACAACATAGTGGTGATGAAACTGGAGCCAGCCTCATCAAGTAGCGTCCAGTAACTTCTTCGAGGTGGACATGCTACCTGTGGGCACGAACCACAATGAATTTCATACCATCTTTCCTGCCCTTAGAGACTGCTGTGATAGATGGAAACCTGCCTTTCCTTCTGAGAGCTGTTTGCACTTTCAACAAATATACCTCAGTATGACTAGATTTTAGAAATAACCCCCTTTCCTTTTCATGCTTGCACAAAATGAAAGTATTGTCAAATCAAATGGTCACTTTGCCTAACCAGCATTTTCCCTATGTATGCTTTCCCTTAGTCTCTGGAAAAAAAATAAAAGGGGATTCCAACAACATGAGCATCAAAGCTGAAAATAAAACTGGAGACGAAATGTGCACATGGAACAAAAGGTAGTATATTTAGGTATATTTGTTGTTGCTCTAAGGTTTCCCCTGAAAAGTCTATTAAGTAGTACAAGGGAAAGGGAGAGTGGCAAGAAAATTTCTAAAAGACATATTCAACAACTTCTGGTTCCATTATTTGAAAGCATCCTATTAGGAAGTTCTGAAATGTAAAAACCCCATAAATTACAAGTTTATAGCATCTGTTTGAGTGCCACTTTCCACTTTATGTAGCAGAACTCATGTGACAAAGTGTTCTCAGTTATCTACAGGTAACAGCTAACTGCAAGTTAAGGCTTAACTTGACAAATCCAGTATTTACAACCTTTTTTTTTTTGCCATTGCTTACACAACTGAATTCTAGATATTGCACATTGATAACTATCAGTTTAATGCCAGTTATCAATTTTCCTTACAAATCTTCAGGTTTTTATACTTGGCAAATGCAAATTTCCCGGTTTCAGATGTCTCCTAAACTAGTCCTGTTGGCTAATGTTGCTGAAGTTCACAAACCATGTATTTCAAAGGGTTAACAAACTATCACAAGACTCTTTTCCTCTTTGTTCTATTTGATGTTCAGAAGATAGAGGACCACAGGAAGAACCATAGGAGGGCACAGAGAATCACATACTTACACGAGCTGGGAGGCACTTTGGAAGATCAACTACTCCAACCCTTCTGTTTTTAGGGAAGATCAACTATATCTAAATATTCTCAGTACATTTATCTTTCCTATTGTGAAATATAACTACAATCTCCCTCCCCCAGAAATCTTTTACATTGCTTTACTAACCTTGCTACTGAAGAATTACTCCTAATCTACAATCTTTGTTGTTGCAATTTAAACTTATTACTTCTCGGTCTGTTTTCTACTGGCATGGATAAATGAATACTGTTTGTAGTAGCCTTACAGATGAAGATTATAAACATGCTCTCTACAGTTAGTGTGAGGTCCACTGCACCTTCCATATTTACATCCTCTTTTCCTCCCTCCTCTAGATCAGATCTCAAATGTCAAGTCCGTTTTGAACTCTAAATCTGCTCCTTAATATAAGTTCCATCTCTTGCAATTTCACAGTCTGCAATTTTAAAAGTTTTCCATTCTACCATTCACATTATTAATAAACTAAATGAACAGTACTGGATACAGGCAGATCCCTACTCAATACTGCCTCCAGTTGACAGTGAACCATAATTTATTTTTAGTTTCTACTAGATGACATGTCTGCTTCCATTTTGGGGCTACAAAGTTGCATTTTATCAGAATGACATGTAGTGCTTTTACTATGAATATACTATATATAAAACCACCTCATTTGATGGCAGAAACTTGATAGTTCACCATTTCTTCTTCTCACCTGTGCAATTTGATCTCTTAAATCCTCAAGTTCTTCCTCCAGTCCAAATAGTATTGAAGGATTGGTTTGCATCAGGAATCTACACTGCAGCCAAACAGGTAATCACGGTTTGCACAACCTGTCAATCATATAACTCCCAAAATACTAAACATTCAGACTCTCTGGGGGGGTAGACACTGGACAATTGTACCTTTCCAGCATATTCAGATTGATTTTGCTGAAATGCCAAAAGCTGACAGATATTGCTAGTTGATGGTAGTAGTTGACCAACTTTCAAGTTGGCCTGAGGGCACCCCAACAACCAAAGCCAATTTTACAGCTGTAATTAAGTTCTTATTACAGGAAGTCATTCCTCATTTTGGAATACCTGTAAGGATCAATTCAGAACAAGGAAGACATTTCACCTCACAAGTAATTCTCCAACTCCACAAAATTTAGGAATCCAGCAAGATTTGCACATTTCATATCATCTCCAGTCAGCAGGGAAAGTAGAAAGGATGAACTTAAGCCTAAAAATTAATTGCAAAAATATGCTCCGAAAATAGCTTAAAATGGCCAGATGCATTATCATTAGCCTTAATGAACAAATGAACATTCAACAAAGACCAAAACAAACAAAACTGTCCCCATATGAAATATAATTCAGAAGGCCGATGATACTTCCTGGAACTGATGTATCCACTTATGTAAGTTTATTAGTGGGAAATGAAAATATGACCTAGTATAGCCTACAGATTCAAAATGTATTAAGACAAAATCAAGCCCAGACACAGCTAACACAACCAGCACCTTTAGAAGAGACTTTACACCCCTTTAGTCCAGGTGATTATGTTTAGGCAAAAGTACATAAAAGAAAGTATGACATTTCCTCTGTGGGAAGGACCACTTTTGCTAACCTTTCTCAGCAGTAAAGGTGGAAGAAAAGTCAACTTGGATCCATCACTCCCACCTGAAATCTGCGACCGGTCTTGAAGTGGAACCAGGAAACCCTCCTGCCACCAAGGGAACATCCAACACTGCAAAGACAAGTTTACCTGCAGTCAGGAACTTAGAGAGAGCTAATGGATCGGTCGTGGAATCGCGAACCTTGTGTAAAAATTCGACAGCAGGAAAGTGGAAAGTAATTGTAATTACATAATTGTGATTCATGAGTAATGAACCTCATGAGGTTCAACAAGGACAAGTGCAAGGTCCTGCACCTGGGTTGGGGCAACCCCCAGTATCAATACAAGCTGGACAGAGAATGGATTGAGAGCAGCCCTGCCGAGAAGGACTTGGGGGTACTGGTGGATGAAAAGCTGGACGTGAGCCAGCAATGTGCACTCACAGCCCAGAAGGCCAACTTTATCCTGGGCTGCATCAAAAGAAGCATGGCCAGCAGGTCAAGGGAGGTGATTCTGCCTCTTATGAGACTCCACGTGGAATACTGCATCCAGCTCTGGAGCCCTCAGAACAGGAAAGACATGGACCTGTTGGAAGGGGTCCAGAGGAGGGCCACAAAAATGGTCAGAGTGCTGGAACACAGGCTGAGAGAGTTGGGGTTGTTGAGCCTGGTGAAGAGAAGGCTCTGGGGAGACCTTATTGCAGCCTTTCAGTATTTAAAGGGGGCCTACAGGAAAGATGGGGACAAACTGTTTAGCAGGGCCTGTTGCAATAGGACAAGGGGTAATGGTTTTAAACTAAAAGAGGGTAGAATTAGACTGGACATAAGGAAGAAATTTTTTACAATGGGGGTGGTGAGAGAATGGAACAGGTTGCCCAGAGAGGTGGTAGATGCCCCATCCCTGGAAATATTCAAGGTCAGGTTAGACAGCGCTCTGAGCAACCTGATCTAGTTGAAGATGTCCCTTCTCATTACAGGGGAGGTTGGACTAGATGGCCTTTAAAGGTCCCTTCCAACCCAAGCTATTCTATGATTCTAATTTGGTACTTATGAATTGCACATGGACTGAACTACATCCTTACTTAAATTAGAGTGTAATCAATGGATAATTGTCTTTGTTACAGTATGCTGTTTTTTTTATTCTTACTAAAAGTCTGAAAGCCCTTAGATGAAACCTATAAGACATCACTTTGCAGATTTGTTCTGGGATGGAGTTTATCAGGCTCTGCAAACTCCAAAACAATGTGGATATTCACAGCTAGGTTAACTTGGTATTCTGTAGGAAGCCGTAATCAAACTAAAGATAATTGTAAAATTTTGGTTTCCACTATGGGATCATGATTGCTTGGAGCCATCTTGGAGCCTTAACAGTTTACCTAAACAACTGGATCTGACACATGCTAACCCTTTTGCAGAAAGTAGTTTATATGATTCAGGTTTGTTTGAGGATTATACTACCCTTTTTACAAAACTGCCAGGGCAATATTGAATATGTGGCGAAAGGGCATTCAAGTATTTACCCTCAAACTGGGATGGGAAATGTATTCTGAGTGCACTAATCCCTTTCCACTCAAGTTAAAATCAGTATTTCTTCTGCCTCTGTTGTTCATAACTACTGATATATATGGGAAAAGCATTACAATACTTTGATAGAACGAGGCACTAAGTTCCACCAGTTTATGAGATCTTTTATTCCATGGTTTAGGCTCACTGTACTAGAAAGAGCTATTGTAAATGTATCAGCGGAATTAGAAAAAGCCATTAATGAAACCACAGATAGTATTATAGCCCTACAGGATGATATCGAATCATTATCACAAATGGTAATACAGAATCAATTAGCCTTAGACTATTAGCAGTATTGGATGGAGTATGTGCATTATTGAATAATAGGTTTTATGCTGCTGGTTATATGTAAATCATATAGCAATCACATAGCAATTACAGTAGATCAGAAAGACAGTGTTTAGAAAGGTTGATCAATTCCAAATCACCTAATCTAGATTTTTTTTCCATGTGCGTTGTTAGTTGCATCACTTAGAATTGTTTTTGGGGGGGGAATAGAAGGTCATCTCTTGATCCTAGTATAATAAATCAATGTCAAAAAGCACTTCTTTTTCACCTGATTCATATGTGAGCAAAAGTTCATTACATATGTACTGGAAATAGCTCTTGGTACAAGCTGACTTTCATCTCACCTTGCCCCTGCTCCATAATGTAGACACCTGTGCGTATTGGCATGTTAGCAAGCTCTAAGTGCTGAAGGACTCAGAGCTACATTTTTCCCTATGTGCCCAGTCCAGCCTGTAAGGGTATAATTAAATTACTCATTACCATTTTTCCTTGGAATGAACCCTTATCTATCTGTAGATAGTGCTAAGAGCAGTTTTTAGATTTTGTACTTGACGGCACATTGGAATGATTTCCCTTTAATCTCCATCTAACCGCTCGTAAAATGCCTACTCAGTGGGAAATTATCTTATCAATACCATTATTTAAGAACAGCAGTTGAAGAGACCTTTATTGTATAGCCTGAACTACAGGCTACCTGCGTTGCCAAAGCCTAATAAATCCTCGTTTGGAAGTTTACTATGGAATATCACACTTCCAAAGCAGGATGCATTTCCTACATCATGCATCATGACATGAGATTGCTGTTTGCTATATAAAGCCTGGAAAAAGCGACTGTAGTCTTTTCAAATTTAAGAACATAATGAACTTTTAAGAAGTATCCAAATCAATTCAGTACAGAACTTGGCAAGGCAAGCAGGTCACACACACAATAAAAATATATTGGCACAGGCTCCACACACAGTACTGGGGAAAAAAGAGCTATCTAAACTGAATTCACAAAGGCACAGCAGCTACCAAGCCTAGTCAGTATGAAATGTGTATGGCACTAATTTCCAGGACACTCAAGGACCTAATTCTTTCTGACTTTTTCATCACAGGTGCCTACTTGGTAAACGGATATCCGACTCAGAGTGGTTACTCCTTCCACCAACAGTTACACTGGTGGAAAGGGTTTGGACCTTCCAGGGAAGGGAAGATATTGACACAAACCTTGCCCTTTGTGGGGGAGGGGAAAAAAAAATAAAGTGCTTTATACAAAGCAGTTGTAACTTCAATACAAGATATCTGGAATATTCTTTGTAAGTATTGGAAACATGAGCACTTGTGTGAAAATTATAATGGAGCTAATGACAGATACAGAAAAGATAGAGAAGAGCTTCTGATTATTATACCAATCCTGCCGGTATCCTATGAGAGCATTTGTAATCAGTTCCATCATCCCCTTTGAAGGTCCTACCAATGGCAGGTGTAGACAAGGGCTCCTAACCCTAAGGATGTCAGTGTAGTCACCCAAAACTTTGTAGATTTAATCTGAGTAGGCACAGTATCATTGGCCAATTTGGCTAAATGGAAACTTGAGGGTCAGTAAGAGCCATCAGCAAGAGGAAGTAGAAAGTCTAAAAATCAGCTATTTATGTAACATTGAAATTAATACACCTAGCTACATTTTGGATATGAATAGGTATAGGTATCACAATATCTTGCAGAAGCTCAAGGAATAAATTCTCTTAAGTGCTAGTTCTTTTATGTACCTGTAAAGTTGGTCTTCCTGGCTCAGTGTACATAGTGTACATTGTTTAATTATATGCATTTCACTGATTTTTTTATGTAAGCTCCAAGAAGGCTATTGATAAACAGGGAATAACAAGAGACAAATAAATTAAACTTAATGCATAGCTTATCACAAAGCTCTACAATTATAAGATCAGACTACATTGATTTTAAAGAATCATAGAATCATAGAATGGTTAGAGTTGGAAAGGACCTTAAAGATCATCAAGTTCCAACCCCCCTGCCATGGGCAGGGACACCTCCCACTAGACCAGGTTGCTCAAAGCCCCATCCAGCCTGGTCTTGAACACTTCCACGGATGGGGCATCCACAACTTCCCTGGGCAACCTGTTCCAGTGTCTCACCACCCTCACAGTAAAGAATTTTTTTCTAGTATCTAATCTAAATCTCCCCTCTTCCAATTTAAAACCATTACCCCTCATCCTATCGCTACACTTCCTGACAAAGAGTCCCTCTCCAGCTCTCCTGTAGGACCCCTTCAGGCACTGGAAGGCCGTTTTAAGGTCTCCCTGGAGCCTTCTCTTCTCCAGGCTGAACAACCCCAGCTCTCTCAGCCTGTCCTCATAGGAGAGGTGCTCCATCCCTCTGATTATCTTTGTGGCCCTCCGCTGGACCTGTTCCAACAGGTCCATGTCCTTCCTGTGTTGAGGACTCCAGAGCTGGACACAGTACTCCAGGTGGGGTCTCACGAGTGCAGAGTAGAGGGGCAGAATCCCCTCCATCGACCTGCTGGCCACACTTCTTTTGATGCAGCCCAGGATGTGGTTGGCTTTCTGGGCTGCCAGCACACATTTCCAGCTCATGTTGAGCTTCTCATCCACCAACACTCCCAAGTCCTTCTCCTCAGGGCTGCTCTCTAGCCATTCTCCGCCCAACCTGTATTTGTGCCTGGGATTGCCATGTCCCAGGTGCAGGACCCTGCACTTGGCTTGGTTGAACTTCATGAGGTTTTCACGGGCCCACCTCTCAAGCCTGTCCAGGTCCCTCTGGATGGCATCCCTTCCCTCCAGCGTGTCAACTGCGCCACTGAGCTTGGTGTCGTCAGCAAACTTGCTGAGGGTGCACTCAATCCCACTGTCCACTTCTCCGATAAAGATGTTGAACAGCACTGGTCCCAGTACCGACCCCTGAGGAACACCACTCGTTACTGGATTCCACTTGGACATTGAGCTGCTGACAGCAACAAAGACAGCAAAATATTATAACCCAAGACAGCAAAATATTATAACCCAAGACAGCAAAAAAACTTTTGTGAAGTCTCGTTACATATAATATTTTAGCAAAAAAGCTTCACTGGGTTCAAAGCATAATCCTAGATGTGTAAAATAAGATCAGTCAATTTTCCCACTTGAGCAAATTGTCATGTGTTAAAGACTCAGATATTCTGAAAACAGGTGCTGGCAAAATCCTTTCAAAGTTATTCCTCTACTGTTTATAAATGCATATGCTCAGCTACTGAGCACAAAATAAACTATTTGCTCAGTATTCTGTATAAATAGCTAGCTTTCTCATCATATTTATTGCATGTCACACCTGCTCTATAAACATGAAACCTATGTTCTCTGGAGTAACATCTCACTAGAAGCTACAGCTGAACCATCAGAGCAGTAGCCCTCAAAGGTCTGGATAGCACCAATCTGGAGCTTTATTTAGTATGTATCAGATGGCTATTAGTGGAAAGCTTGGAAATGAAAGTACAAGGGAAGCATAAGCATAACAGGAAGCCGAGACATTAGTACACAACTGCATGGAGAGTCAGGTGAAAGCAGGGATAGTATTAAAAATCACACATACACATCCCTTTGACTTTTCTGCAAATGCTAACAGGAGTTATTGCATTTTGTGTTCTGCTGTAAGGGGGCTTTATAATCCGCACTTCCTTTCTTTGGAGTACTAGCTGTTTCCTTCACACCAGCAGTAGTATAAACCTGACACTCCCCGCCTCAAGCCAGTTCAGGGAACTAAATTGGCAGAAAGCTAACTCTATCAATCACCTCCAAAATCCCATTACCTTTTCTTCTCTTTTCTCATATCTGTGCAAATGCATAAGGAAATAACTGGGAATATGGAAGACAGAAGAAAAAAAGAGAAGGATCCTTCCTCTTGATGGTAGCCTGAAGTTAGATTAATTTAAATGTATCAGAAAACCACACCCATAACATAATCCAGCTTTTTCTTTTTCTCCCAGGAAGCTAATATTTGATTTAAGTTCATACTAATGAATTGAAGAAAAAAACTTTTAAAAATTCTCACCAAGCTAGTATATATGGACTCCACTTGCTGGATATTGTCAGAATACACTATGTAAAAGTCAGGTCTTGTTTATAACACCCATCCACTCACACAACTGAAGTGTTTTGGCAGTTGATTAAAAAAAAATATTTTTATGAGACAATGCCAAACAACTGTTTTATTTTCTTAGAATAAGAACTCACATGAACTGAAGAAACTTAGGCCAAGACTGTTAGGGAAAAAAAAATAGGTTGTGAACTGCAAATAGAAAAACATTAGTGATGTGCCTCTGTTGCCTTTCATACACTTGTGGTTTCAAAGTATCTTGCCAAACCCTGAAAGCATTATGTTCTTCACAGCCAGTGGAGTCCAGTTGTTGTTTTTCCAGCCTCAAAGGTGTTAGGGGCAACAGAGAGATACAATTAAAAAATAGACTTTTTTTCCAGGCAGCCTGTGCAACAAATTATTAGTTATCTTTATTAACACTGTGTGCTAAACATTTGGTGTAGATATACTTTCACGAGGGGAAAGTCCTGCTTAATCAACTGAATTTCTTTTTATGACAAGGTCACCCATCTAGTTGACCAAGGGAAGCCATTAGATATGGTTGTTTTGTTTTTTTTTTAATTTTAGCAAAGCTTTTGATACTGTCTATCACAGTATCCTTCTGGATAAAATGTCCAACACACAGCTAGACAAGTCCATAATACATTGGGTTAGCAATTGGCTGATGGGTCAGGCTCAGTGATAGCAAATGGGGTTACATCAGACTGGCAGCCGGTCACTAATGAGATTCCGCAGGGCTCAATTTTAGAGCCAGAGCCCTTTAATGTTCTTATAAACGATCTGGATGCAAGAGTCAAATGTACATTAAGTAAATTTGCTGATGATACTAGACTAGGAGGCGCCGTGGACTCCCTCAAGGGTAGAGAGGCCTTACAGAGAGATCTGGATAGACTAGAGAGCTGGGCGATCACCAACCATATGAAATTTAACAAGAGCAAGTGACAGATTCTGCACCTGGGACATGGTAAACCTGGTTATACATGCAAATTGGGGGACGAGAGGCTGGAGAGCAGCCCCGCAGAAAGAGATCTGGGGGTTTGGGTTGATGGCAATTTGAATATGAGTCAACAGTGTTCCCTGGCAGCCAAAAGGGCCAACCGTGTCCTGGGGTGCATCAAGCACAGCATAGCTAGCTGGTCAAGGGATGTGACTGTCCCACTCTACACTGCACTGGTATAGCCTCACTTCGAGTACTGTGTGCATTTTTGGGCACCTCAATATAAGAAGGACATCAAACTATTAGAGTGTGTCCAGAGGAGGGCGACCAAGATGGTGAAAGGTCTCGAGGGTAAGACTTATGAGGAGCGGCTGAGGTCACTTGGTTTGGGGCAGTGAAGGGGGAGGTGCTGATCTCCTCTCTCTGGTGACCAATGATAGGACACGAGGAAATGGAATGAAGCTGCTTCAGGGGAAGTTCACATTGGACATTAGGAAAAGATTCTTCACTGAGACAGTGGTCGGTCACTTGAACAGGCTCCCCAGGGAAGTGGTCATGGCACCAAGCCTGTCAGAGTTCAAGGAGCATCTGGATGATGCTCTTAGTCATATGGTTTAGTGTTAGGTAGTCCTGTGCAGAGCAGGGAGTTGAACTCGATGATCCTTATGGGTACCTTCCAACTTGAGTGATTCTATGATTCTAGATTTCTGACTTCCTCAAAGTCACACATCTGTACCCACCTATTTCCGTGCAACTAATAGTTTGTATTTGCAAGACTAGCAAAGCCCCCTGCTCATGCAGCCTTTCTTTGATAATGCAGGGAAGAGGAGGGGAAACCTTCTAACTCCTCTCCCCCACTCACAGGAAGCACCTTCTCCTTGCTTATCACAGCTGTTGTTACTTCTCTCCTTCCCAAACAGGATTAGGGCAAACTGCTCTTTGGCTTCAATTACACTTCAAAACACATTCAAGAAAGCTAAATATAGGGAAGAGGTAAGAGTCCAAAAAGTTGTAGAAGCTGTAGAACTAATGGAAGAGGAAGAGGGTAGGGAAAAAGAAGGAAAAAGAAAAATCAGCCTTTTTAACACTTGTGAAAACATGAGTATTCCAGTAATCTCATGCTGGCTAAGGAAGGAAAGACAGAGAGTATAATAGGGAGACCAGTCAAATATCAGATTTCTGACTGAGATCATGCTCATATGGAAACTTGAGCTAGGCAGACACATTAGAAAGCACATAGGGCTATCTAATCTGCCTCAGCATTACGTTATTAATCTCATCCAATATCCGTCAGGGCAAACTGCTGAGAAAATTATTAATATTTCCTACAATCTCTGGAGGCCAAATTTTCTCCTACTGTTCTGTCTTCTCAGTCTGGGAAGATCTAGAGTATAGCTGGGTAAGAGGAAGCACATTAGCAGAATGCAGTTCATATCTGCTGAATAGTAAAGCTTTGTACTGTGAGGTATGAGCCTACTCAGATCACACGTATCGCATTTGACTAAACTGATGGATGGAACTGGACTGATCCAAATTATAGTATTTCTGAGTTACTTGTTAAAAAAAACAAATCAGTATATTTAAGTTAAAGTACTTTTCACAGAAATGGATATAAATTGCATAGCATATATAAACAATACTGTTACTTTACAGATACTAGTTGATATTATTCTAAATATTGCTTTCTAAAAACTAACCAGCCTGTTTGGTGAATCTGAAAACTGAAAATCAACAGCTATCCTATCTCAGGCACTGTGAAGGCAATAGCATAATGTAACAAAGCAGGCATCCAATTTCTTTAATTCATTCTACTGAAATAGCTTCTATTGCTACATCATTCATTTGCCAGTTCCTATTGTGTGGAAACATCTGGCGCCTGGAGTCACAGACCAAGACTAGTTTTCCATTAACTGGAACATGAATTGCACTTGCTCAGCTAACCAAGACTATATGCAACTCTGGAAAAAACTGCCTGAGGGGCTTAGCACTGAGTAATTTAATGGACAGTATGAGTGGACAGAAAAACCATAGCAGGTTTTCTAAGCTGTGTAGGCACCTCACACCGATACTGCTATTCATAAGCAGTTTGACTGTAAGTTGGCAAGTCCATACATGCTTCAAGCTTGACTTCAATGGAAATCAAATGCCCAGTAGAAACAGACCATACCCTCAGCAGTGATGTAGTGCCACAGAAAGTGGAATTGAGCCTATTTACAGCACTTGAGAGCTGAGCACACATTGAACATTCAGCACTGCACAAAACCAAATCCAGAGGTGTCTGTTCTCTGATTTTTAGGATGCTAGGGCAGAAAGGAGTAAAAAACAAGAGCACAGCATTGATTCATAGCTGCAGTTATGAGAAAGATACTCAGCTCATTTACACAACACTTTTGCACATCATGGATCGATGTGTGAGCCGATGCAGGCAGGATGCAGGAACAACCGAGAAACCACAGGTAAAGGGACAGAATGAATTTAATCTCGATACCTCACAAATCGGAGAGTCTCCGAAGTGGCACCCAAGTGGAGACACGCAAGCAAGGGATGTAGGTACCTCGGAACCAGCGAGAGTCCTTGTTAATCAGAGTCCTTGTTAGCCAAAGTCCCTGTTAGCCAGAGTCCCTGTTAGCCAGAGCGTGCAGAAGCGAAGAAGGGGGGGCAACTCCCTCCTTCAGCTGGTATTTCAAGGGTGCGAGCAAGCATAGTTCTTCCCCTTGTGCTTTGATCTTCTTCCACAACAAGGCAGGAATCTCAAGCGGCAAGATAAGGCATCCCCGAGTTCATCACAGACTTACGTTATCTAAGTGCAGATGTTCTGCTCACAAGCTCATGAGACTAAACAACAATTAGTGTGATATATGTGTTTTCCAGCACCCCAGGTGCGAGTCACTTGAGCGTATTTACAATCCTCCTCGCCAATCTTCCATTACTTTCCCACATTCCACCCCCTCACTCAAGAGACCGCTTCTGCTGGGATTAACAAAGCTGGAAATGCTCATTTAAATTTACAGGGTGTAGTACAGACTAATTTGCAATGACAATAAACATATATATACAGATAAAGGGATAAACTTATCTCTACAATAGTGCTTTGAATCAGGTGTCATATTCCTCCCATCCAGGAATTAAACCCCTCAGCCAGCCAGACACCACTAGTAGGTTGTTCCGTTTGATGCATTCAGTCCTGGATAATGCTGTGTTATGCTTCGGTCTGGTTGTTTCATCAGCTATGTGACGCAACAGGTATCTTCAAATTTGAAGTAGCATCTTTGGTGTGGAGGGGGAAAAAAGGCCTTCTTAATCATTAGAATACAGCCGTTACCTATTCAGGAAAAACAAAACTTGCAAGTGAAAGACATTAATATCATAATGACTTAGCGCAGTATAGCTCTATGATACAGCTGCTGGGCGTATTGCAGCACTGAAGCAAGCTGCTTGAAGGTTCATAACTGTTAATCCTTTCTTACTATGCAAGGTAAATGAGTTACTTACAAAAAAAAAACCCCTAATCAAATTAAGTATTTTACATGATAGTTTCACAGAAGCATATGCATGATGTGTGCTTGTAGTATCAGACTATAAAGCACGACGAGCCAACCTGTGATAGGGGAGGAACACAGGAGTGTCATCCCCTTCCAGTAATACATACGCTGTTGCTCCAGCTCCTTCAGCTAATATTACCCCAGGTTTGATGGCCTGATGTGGGTAATCGCCCACACCGAATGTAGAGTTATAGGTTGTGCTTTTTCAGATTGGATTTCAATTCGCTGCTGGGCACGCGATACCAGCAACACCATTCCAATGCTGTCTCCTCTAGATAAGGCACAGGTATTCGTCGAGGATACCTGAAATACAAGAACTCGAGAATCTGGTATTAACAAAGCATGTAACATAAGAGGAGATGTTGGGGTACAAAACCATACAGTATTTTCAGGGGTTGTTACATGAATCTTTGTATCTATGGTGTCCTGGTTTGAAGTAAAACCAAACCAATTTTCTGTTCTGTAACTTTACATCCTAGCTAGGCCTCCTCTAACTCTCTGAAATTAACGGCATATTGTGGAGAAAACTGCTCATTCCCAAAATGATAAGACCAATGTTTGTGCTACATGCCAAGGAATGGTATGCAGGGAGGCCCTTGCTTATACTTATTGCTGTAACAACCAAGGTCAGCCAATTTCGTTATTTGCCCCCTTAGGGGGTCGGAAACAGAAAAAACGTAGAGGGGTCACATCGGTGGGGAGGAGTGGACAGGACAGGTGACCCAAACCTGACCAACTGGGGTATTCCATCCCATCTGCCCCATGCTCAGTATAAAAGCTGAGGGATCAAAGGGTCAACTCTCTTCCTGCGATGGCCGACGTCCAGAGAGGACTCTATCTGTTCATCTGCCTTTGATCCCGATCCGTGTGTTCCTGACTCCAGAGCTGGAATCCAGTTCCCATCCGTCACTGAGTCCAGTCTGGGACTTCCCCAGTGCCTGCCGGGGACGTGACTGTCATCCTGAGAGCTTGATACGGTTTTGTATATATTGTATCTATTTCATTATTTTCTTCTTTATTTTTATTTTAATATTAATTCTTCATTAAAGTAGTTTAGTTCATTCTAAACTTCTGAATCTCCTTATCTCTTTCTCTCCTCTCTCTCTCTTTTGGGGGGAGGGAGAAGGGGGGGAAGGGTCTGTCGGTCTGGTTTTGATAAATTCAGCCAAAACCACGACATATGGCAATAGGTTGTGATCCCACCATGCAGTCTGTTGGTGTAAACACTTCCATTTCCCCTGTTGCTAGTATTTTAGGAGAGGCACCATCTGGGAGAATTTCGATCTTTACTAGGTTTTGCACTGGGGGTGTTGTAATACGATCAAAAGGTGTCTGGTTATGTATGTTTCGACTTTTTAGTGAAAAAACTGCTTTAATGAGATGTGAACTCCAATGCTGTAAAGATTTAGTACTGGTTAATTTTTTCAGTTGTTCCTTCAGCATTCCATTCATTCTTTCGATTAAGCCATTAGCCTGGGGGTGGTATGCAATGTGGAATATCCACTCTATCCCTAGTTCCTGAGCCCAACTTTGGACATTTTTCCCACTAAAATGAGTTCCTCGGTCACTTTGTATTTGATGAGGAGGGCCATATTGATGGATAAGCTGTTCTAATGCTTCAATTGTGCTGTGTTGATTAGCATGTTTGGTGGGCTTAGCAAAGAACAGTCCTGATACTGTATCCACAGCAGTAAATATATATTGCCACCCCCTTGATAGGGGTAGGGGGCCTATATAATCAATCTGCCAGGTATTCAAGGCCCACTGACCGGTTTTAATCTTTCCCCATGGTCTATGTAGTGCTCTTAAATGTAGCTGTGAGCAAGTGGTACAATTATGCGCACATGTTCTATAAATATGTAATGATAGGGGGGGCCGATTGTGAGCAATATCCCATGCTCATGCTGTGCAAGCTGATCGATGTCCGCAAGCTATATGTGCATTTATGGCTTGAGCATGTACTTCAGCAGAGGTCATATTATCTACTTCCCTGTTATTTTGCGACTCAAGTGAGTCATCCTTTTGGTGAGCCGAGATGTGCCTTACTTTTAAGGGATGGTTTTGTACATGTTGCCAAATTTGTTGCCATATATCTCCACCCCATATAGGGTATTTTTGCACACGCCAATCTTCTTGGGCCCAGCATGGTAACCACATTGTGAGACTTTTATATACGACCCAACTGTCAGTATATAAATATTGTACCTGTCCTCCTAAAATGGCAAGAGATGCTGCAACCAATTCAGCCCACTGACTGGATGCCTGTAGTCCTGTTTGCCATAATATGATTCCTGGTAATGGAGCATATGCAACTGCTCTCCATTGTCTTTGTCCAGTTGCTGTGTATGTCGCACTTCCATCTGTAAACTAGGCATCTTTTTTATGCTCTACTGTTAAGTCATCATAAGGGGGAGCCTCCTTCACAGGAGATACAGGGACATCTGCAAGGGGGGGGGGTTCCCCCAGTGTGGGGATGTGACTAAATGATACGGCTCCCAGGAGAGTGGCATGCGGAGTAGTTACATGTGGTTTTCCCGGTAAAAACCGTTGTTGTAAATAATGTTTCCATTTCCAATGTGCGGATGCCTGAGCTACCCCTGCATGGGCCCTAACAGACTCATCAGTAACCCAGCCCTGAATAGGTATGGGCGTATGTACAGTCGCACTATCTTCTCCTGTGATTCTTTCTGTTTCTTGTAGTGCCCAGACTACAGCCAAAATCTGTTTTTCCATCGGGGTGTAATGCATGGTAGAGCCTTGTAACGATTTGGACCAAAATCCTAGAGGTTCTTTTTGATTCCTCAGCCCTGTGGTCTGCCACAATCCCCATGAAACTATATCATCTAAAATTGTTACTTCCAGTTCAAAAGGATATCCTTTCCTAGGAGTGTACAGTCGGGCATGCTCAATCAAAGCATTCTTGCACGCATCAAATGCTTCCTGTTGTTGTTTGGTCCACTGCCAAACAACCTTTTTCTTAGTCAATTTTTGCAGGGGCTGCATCAATACAGCCAAATGTGGGATGAAGGTTCTCCAATATCCTAAAAGTCCTAAAAAAGTTTTTAAGTGTTTTACTGTAGTTGGTACAGGAAATTGCTGGACCGTTTGCTGCACATTATTTGGTATTTCTCTAATCTGATCATGCCAAACTATTCCCAAAAACTGTACCGTGGTGGCAGGGCCTTGTATCTTCTTTGGATTGATTGCCCAGTCTCGGTCCTGTAAATGTGCTTTTAATGATTCTGCGGCTGGTGTAATTTCTTCTTGTGATCCTGCCATAATTAATAAATCATCAATATAATGATAAACAGGGAGGGTGTTCGACCACAGTGCAACATCAGCCGCTACCATTTGGTGGCAAATTGAGGGACTGTGTTTATACCCCTGAGGCAGTACTTGAAAAGTGTATTGCTTTTGTTGCCAGGTAAAGGCAAACTGATCTTGGCTTTCTTCTCGATACCTATTGCCCCAGAAAGCATTGGCAAGATCTATAACCACTTTCCAGGGCTGTAGATTTTTGCTGATTTTTTCTATAAGGGTAACCATGTCTGGTACTGTAACTGCAAGGGGAGGGGTGACTTTGTTCAATTCTCTGTAGTCTACAGTCATTCTCCAACTGCCATCTGATTTTCATACAGGCCAGATAGGATTGTTAAAAGCAGTCATAGCCTCTCTGACAATTCCCACTTGTTGAAGTGCCTGGATGGTTTGAGTAATTTCCTCCTCCCCCCGGAATACGATATTGTTTTACAGTCACCACCTTGGCAGGTACAGGTAGGACAACAGGATCCCACTTTGGAAATCCATGCAAAACAGTTATAGATCAAATAGCAAATCCCGCTTGTGGAGTTCCAAAGGAGAAACGACCATTTAAGGTTTCAATTGTTCTTCCTGCCAGCACATCAATCCCCAGGATATATTCCAATTAACACAGTCGAGGCAAATGGCACAGCATTGCCAATTGTTAAAGTAACCTGAGCCCAGAGAGCAGGCACTGGATTTCCTCCTAATCCACAGATCTGTGATGTGGACTCATGAGTTTTAATATTACTATGTAATACAGTAACCTCAGCCCCAGTATCCACCAGAGCCAAAACATGTAAAGCTTCTCCAGACCGCCATTGTATAGTTAAAGGAACATAATGGCGTCGGTCCCCTTTACTGTAAGATGCTACTGTGGTGGCAATTTGAGGGGACCTGCCGAACCTTCATTTCTGCTGTTTCGGCATTTGCCAGTTACTGTCATGCATTAAATTGGCAGGCGGGGCGGAGGGCAGGCATGGGGTTTGTGGTGGGCTCAAAACTGGTCGATTTTTCTGTGTAAATGCTAGTTTCTGCCACCAGCGAAACATTTCTGATGTTGTAATCCCATCTATTTCTGACCGTAGGACACCAGCTTGCATGAGATCAGCCCACATTTGTTTTCTTGTTACGCACGCTGTAGCTGCATTTGGTTTCGTCAGCTTCCTTTTGTTTATCACTCGAACAGATGGCCCAGACATTACATCCCCAATTTCTTTCAATTTATTTACTAAAGCACCTATAGTACCTGTGGCATCTGTCACTGCTGGTACGATTAAAGGCTTTAAGGAGTCAGGCGCTTGCTTTAAAAACTGCATTCTCATAACCTTTATTATGGGCACATCATCTGGATTAGATCCTGTAGCTACTGCATGAGCCATCCCAACCTGCCTTAACAAAGTAATACCTTCTCCCATTGTATGCCAGCTTTCAAGAGAAGTTGCTAATTGGGATGGTTCCAGATATGCTGTTAAAACTGCCACGCACAGCCATTGATATAGCATAGGTGCAACAATATCTTGCCCATCAGGACCTCTGATATTTTGCAATTGAATAAACCCTCGTCTCACCTGATCGTCACTAGCTATAGGACTCAATAAATCTTTTTCGCTCGCTGATAAATGGATAGATGCAGCTGCACCATCCCAAACTCGTAGCATCCACGCTAGTATAGTTTCACTGCTCTTCTGTTGATAAATCTCCAGATATTCCCTTAACTCTTTCAGAGCGTAGGTACGCGTAATCTGCACTGCTCCATCAGCTTGCTGCTGCTGCCCCACCATTTGTATGAGGGGTCGTACTTCCATCACGTCAGTGTCCTTTACATTCGGATCAAATTCATATTCAATCTCAGAGTCAGAGGAATCAGTACAAATATTTCCATCCCATTCATCAGGGTCCCATGACTGTTTACTGGTAAGAGCATGGACTTGGGCCATTGTAACCTTATTTTTACTGTCTTTATCTCTCCGTTTGTTTGCTATACGCGCTACCAACCGGTTCACAGTTTCCTCCAATACAGAGCAGCGCTCTGTTTTGAGGGAGATTGCCTCTTGTGCAAACATTCTTGCATCTTTCAGAAACTCATTTTCCTTTTCCAAGTCTTTCACTTTACTACGCAATGCAATAACTTCACCGTCAAGAACTCTTAGTCCAGTAGCTAACAGCCACCCCAATCTACCCGCTAATTCGTGAGAAGAACGCGATGCAGTTTTCCATGGTAACTGACACATAGCCGTTTCAATTGCCTGGGGAGTAATTGCCGCCCCGTCATTTAATTCAGGCCATGCCAATGGCGAAGAGAATTCAGTCAAAAGAACGGCAACGGGGGTCCAGGACTCGGTCCTGGGCCATCCCGGAATATAGGGGATCGCCTCAGCTTTACCCCCAGCCCCCCATATATTTTTTAGCCATGACATGGTTGTTCCTGGAGCTGCCGACTACGCCAAATGTGTGAGCCGATGCAGGCAGGACGCAGGAACAACTGAGAAACTACAGGTAAAGGGACAGAATGAATTTAATCTCGATACCTCACAAATCGGAGAGTCTCCGAAGTGGCACCCGGGTGGAGACATGCAAGCAGGGGATGTAGGTACCTCGGAACCAGCGAGAGTCCTTGTTAATCAGAGTCCTTGTTAGCCAAAGTCCCTGTTGGCCAGAGTCCCTGTTAGCCAGAGCGTGCAGAAGCGAAGAAGGGGGGGCAACTCCCTCCTTCAGCTGGTATTTCAAGGGTGCGAGCAAGCATAGTTCTTCCCCTTGTGCTTTGATCTTCTTCCACAACAAGGCAGGAATCTCAAGCGGCAAGATAAGGCATCCCCGAGTCCATCACAGACTTACGTTATCTAAGTGCAGATGTTCTGCTCACAAGCTCATGAGACTAAACAGCAATTCGTGTGATATATGTGTTTTCCAGCACCCCAGGTGCGAGTCACTTGAGTGTATTTACAATCCTCCTCGCCAATCTTCCGTTACTTTCCCACAATCATGACTGAAATTCTTCTCCATTTACACTTGTATGACAATGTGTTGTCCCAAAAGCGGGGTTGTTTACCTGGTGCGCCAATGTACACACAGAGCAGGGATATTTTATTATTGAATATTTGCACAGATATGGGTGCTAGGTGGTATTCCATAAAGCTAGCACACTGGCCTATAAACTACTTGGAATATTTATACGGTTCAAAACACAGAAATACACACCCTTAATTATAATTATTGGTTAATACCTTATCTTAACAGTTTCTATTGGTTAGTACAGTCTCTTGCTTTCATTTAAAGCTACAATGTCCTTTAATTGATGTCTGCATGCTCTAGTACAGTGTGTGAGGGGGTGTAGTTCTGTTTAGTCTCTAATTGAGTTGGTGGTTGCAATCTCCCACTGCCGCCTTTACCTTTCCCCCAGTTGCTGCAGATCTTTGTTACTTTTAGCAGTTATCCGGTTTTCAGCCGGTTTCGGCGCCTCCTGCGGGGGGATGTTCCCTTGTTATTAGCCTTCTGTTGCTCTTTAAGGGTATATTAATTAGCAAGGCATGTATTGTTTATACAAAGTGTCCTGTTTCACAAGGCCTTGTAACCTATTTGCAACTCTTCGCTCTTGCTCAGTGAGAGATTTTACATTCTAAAGTACTTTCTACCTTTTAAAGTACATCAAATGGATAGAAAACAAATGCCGAGGTAAATGAAGTTACACTAGGTTTACACTGGTGTAAGCAAGTCTAGAATCAGACAAGCTTATAAAATCCATTAATTATTTCATGCACAATAGAAAAGGGAAAAAAATTCAAAATATATCTCTATATAATTGCTCAAGAAGAAACTGTCTTTTGGCATTGTGACATGAGCTATGTAGTACTTTAAGACTATCTTGGACTGAAAATAAAGAATCTTGAACTCTGGCCAGCAGCATGCCTAGCTGAACAACTGAAGTCAAGGTGATATAGCTTATGAGTATCTCCTGCAATATCCTTGTATAGATTCTCCTCTTCATTAGGCATGAGAAAATAAGGGAGAAGTCTAGAGCTAGAAAGACATGGAAATCGATAAGAAACACAATATTTTAAACTTGATCAAAACATAGTAAAAGCCTCATACTTCAAAGTCACGGCTTTTATATTTAAATGGGTAATTCAAATAATTTTATAACAGCTTCAGCCACACAGGCTGCTCCCTATGAACTATGCGAGGCAACATAGAGTCTTCCAACCATGATTAGACATATCCCATGTGCCAGATTTAGTATACTGATTGTGGGATACTTACTTTCCCTCAGTTATACTGAGGCAGTCAGTATATACTGCCAGGCAGTCACATCCTCAGGATGATTCACACAAGATCTGTTTTACATATCTGTTTCACAACATTTCTCCCCTACCATTCCATCTCCTTGTCCTTAAGAGGAGAGTGGAGGGGATACAGTGGGCCACATCCCATAGCATATGTGTTCTCTATGTCTTAGTAACTAACAATCAGAGGTTTAGTTGCAGCTGCTTTCACACTTAAATTTGAGAAGCCATTGTACTTCCTGTTCAAGGATGCCACTTCTTAATCCTACCTTATGATTTCTAGCCCAGATGCACACCTTTTCCAAGAAGGGTATTTGGGAGAAAGGAGAACAATAACAAACATATAATTTTATAAAAGTTATTTAACTCTGTTGTGGGTTAACCCTAGTAGGCAGCTAAACCCCACACAGCTGCTTGCTCACTACCCTCCAGCAGGATGGGGGAAGAATCGGAAGGCATGATGCTGGCTGATCATATCTAGATGTTTCTTTTACTCTAATGCAGAAAGCATTTAATATGCATACCATGGGTATAAATAGCAGTGACAGAATTAATTAACATGCATGCAGAGAGTGTATTGAACAGTATGTCTTGATTTTTAAAATGCAGTGTGATGCTTCATACTTTCCAATTTTTTTTTTCTCTTTTTCTAAAATACAGAACAATTTACAAAGACTACTGGAAGAAGGTGAATGAAATGTTGATGTTCTTGGACTGCTTTGAACCTCATTCTTCTGATCTTGACAAACAGTTGCAAATGAGCTCTGCTGGCCAGAGTTCAAGCTTCTTTATTTTCAGGTTTCCCCACCCAATCTTGTTTTGAGTAGGTTTTCAGCTCAAGTCAGCAAGCACATTTAGTTTTCCAATTAGAGAATGGTAAAGGGTAAAGGTCAGCTATAAGGCAACACACAGCTGGTGTAGCAACATTTGTGTTACGAAAGAGAAACAGGCAGAATCCAGCCACTTTGTATGGAGAAGCTGACTACATATGAAAGCCAATATCTTTTTTTTTAATGAAAAAAACACCTCAACTCAAAGCCACACATAGGAAATGTTACCTAATAAAAAGGTTAAGTTCAGAATCCTTAGCCTTGATAGACAAGAATCAAGATCATTAAATGCAATAGTCAACCCTGAAGTGTCCAGTTTACTAGTACTCCTGATCTTGAATCTCAAGGCAAAAGAGTCACACATACCCATGCTTGTACCTGGGCTAATGTATAGTCCAAAAAGCAGTGTTTCCTCTAGGAAAACATGCCAGCTTCTGGTATCAGAGCTGGGAGTAACTCAGCACTTTTCATAATAACAGACCATAGAAATTCAGCAAGAACCTTTTAGTTTTCCAGCATTTGCCTCATATAAAGTTACCTTTTCCAGTTTTATAAGATTAGCAGTTAATTCATCAGAGGGTAACAACATTAATTTGCAGATGAGAAACCAAACCTTGGTGTACTGGATGGTTGACAGAAAAAAGAAAGAAGTAACCATGAGGAAAATGAAAAAGAGGAAAACACAGAAATGAGATATACATGTAGATGGAAATACTTTGAATGGTAATGATGTCAAAACCTCTATGACTGTAACTCTGTAAATCATTTGGGTAAACAGTTCTTGATGAGACAATGGGATAGAAGGAACAAATGGACCTAAAACCAGGAACCAGAAACTTTAGTGGGTTGATTGCCCAAGAAACTTGGCTATATTGTATGAATCAGCTAAAGATGTGCCCTTTAGGTGAACTTGACTAATCATAATATGAAAACTACTCTAGCAGTTAGGATACTCACCACCACTTGAAGACTCTCACCCACTGAGTTTGCACAGTAAAATTAAGAGACACTGTACCTTTAAATGGAGATGAGGATATTTCACACCAATCAGCTTCAAGATAAGGAATTATGAGCACCAGTAAAAAGTTGATAAACAATGAATATGTTAATTATGTTAATTTACAATGTATAAATGAATGACCGTTCCAATGTCATGTGTGCTAGCTTTGTGGAGATACTCCCTAGCACCCATTTCTACACAGAACTGCTAATTAATAGGTAATACCTCTACTCTCTGTATTATTGGCTTGCACACTGGGTAAACAATCCCACAAGTTTTGGGACAACAGTAACATTGTGAACTGTACTTGTGTACAGAAACAAATGCCTAAGCCACTTTTGCACT
Source organism: Numenius arquata (assembly GCF_964106895.1). Taxonomy (NCBI): domain Eukaryota; kingdom Metazoa; phylum Chordata; class Aves; order Charadriiformes; family Scolopacidae; genus Numenius; species Numenius arquata. Next base: position 22,311,750 of record NC_133615.1, on the reverse strand, counting down.
TTTGACTACATTTATTATGCAGTCTCATTCTCCAGAAGTTTAGATGGAAAACTTTATAGCTAGTTGAAAAGTTGCAGAGTTCTCTTGAGCCTCAGAGGAAATAAAAAAGTCCAACCCCTCAACACTGTAAAAAAGCACACTAGGTCATCCTCTATCTTATACTGTATGTGATCAGAACAATAGAAACAGCTTTCTGTTTATAATAGAGTGCTTCAGAAGAAGGCCACCTTATTCTGTTAAAAAGGTGAGTGTTGTGAGTTAACCCTGGTAGGCAGCTAAGCCCCACACAGCCGCTTACTAACTCCCCTGCTGTGGGATGGGGGAGACAATCAGCAGGGTAAAAGTGAGAAAACTTGTGAGTCGAGTTAAAGAAATTTTAATAGGTAAAGCAAAGCTGTGCATGTAAGCAAAGCAAAATGAGGAATTCATTCACTACTTCCCATTGGCAAGCAGATGTTTAGGCATTTCCAGGAAAGCAGAGCTCCAACATGTCTAATGGTTACTTGGGAAGACAGAAACCATAACTCCAAAAGTCCTCCTTTTCTCCTTGTTTCCCCAGCTTTTTACTGCTGAGGATGATGTCCGATGGTATGGAATATCCCTTTGGTCAGTTGGGGTTGTCTGTGTCCTGCGAGCAAAAGGGGTTATTCTGTGCAGTGGTAAAACATGGTATTATAAAGAATCTCCCTGGAACCATGGTGATGACCTCAATGGTAATTGTGGCCCTTTGTTCCAAGTAGCTTAACGGTGGAAAAATGCTGAGGACACAACTTGCACGGGACAGGAAGATCTCAAAGAAAAAACCAGCATGGGATCTTAATGAACTGTCCAGGAATTCTTGATAAAATAACAGTAGTGGAGGAATATTTAATTTATGTAACAAGAAGAACTTTTTATATTTATGTAAGAATAAAACAATGAACAGAGAGCAGATAAGATCACTCATGCATGCTACCTGCATGAGATGGGCACTTCTTATTCCTATGCATCAGAGTAGCTGATTGGTTGGAACAGTAACTATCACTAAGCTGATAGGGTGGAAGTGTTGTCCAAAAAGCAGATTCATTGCCCAGTGTGCAATAAACCAATTCTCACACACAGGCAGATACTGCATTTATTCAGGCCTGGGTGCTTGGTGGATTTCCACAAATCAAGCACATCCCATGCCAGTTTCCTCATTATATTTATACATAAAAGTCACAAGGTAGTACATGCCCAGTTACAATGACTGGTTAGTAATTTACATATAATCATAGTATCTGCTGTGTCATTCTCTTCAATCACTGCACCTGCATTGAGGAAGAGTTTTCACCTGGGCAGGGTCTTCTTGACCTGCGGGTTCAGTTCAGTTAAGGACACCTGGACTTGGGTTTTCACTGCCAAATTGGCTTTGTTTGTAGAAACATCTTGATTACATGTTCATTTAAAGTCTTAGTATCATAGAATGGTTCGGGTAAAGATCATCTTGTTACAACCCCCCTGCCATGGGCAGGGACACTTCCCACTAGACCAGGTTGCTCAAAGCCCCATCCAGCCTGGTCTTGAACACCTCCAGGGATGGGGCATCCACAACTTCCCTGGGCAACCTGTTCCAGTGTCTCACCACCCTCACAGTAGAGAATTTCTTCCTAATATCTAATCTAAATCTCCCCTCTTTCAGTTTAAAGCCATTACACCTCAACCTATCACTCCGTGATAAAGAGTCCTTCCCCATCTCTCCTATAGGCCTCCTTCAGGTACTGGAAGGCTGCTATAAGGTCTCCCTGGAGCCTGCTCTTCTCCAGGCTGAACAACCCCAGCTCTCTCAGCCTGTCTTCATAGGAGAGGTGCTCCATCCCTCTGATCATCTTTGTGGCCCTTCGCTGGACCCGTTCCAACAGGTCCATGTCCTTCCTGTGTTGAGGACTCCAGAGCTGGACACAGTACTCCAGGTGGGGTCTCACCAGAGCAGAATAGAGGGGCAGAATCCCCTCCATTGTCCTGCTGGCCACACTTCTCTTGATGCAGCCCAGGATGCAGTTGGCTTTCTGGGCTGCCAGTGCGCACTGCCAGCTCATGTTGAGCTTCTCATCCACCAACACTCCCAAGTCCTTCTCCTCAGGGCTGCTCTCAATCCATTTGCCCAACCTGTACTTGTACCTGGGATTGCCGTGACCCAGGTGCAGGACCTTGCACTTGGCTTGGTTGAACTTCATGAGATTCACACAGGCTCACTTCTCAAGGCTGTCCAGGTCTCTCTGGATGGCATCCCTTCCCTCCAGCATCCTGACTGCTCCACACAGCTTGGTGTCATCGGCAAACTTGCTGAAGGTGTACTCTGTCCCACTGTCCGTGTCTCCGACAAAGATGTTGAACAGCACTGGTCCCAGTACTTGTCCCGGTTTGAGGTGAAATAGAACCAAGTTTTTGTTCATTAATTTTACAGCTTAGCTAGGCCTCTTCTAACTCTCTGAAATTAACAGCATATTGTGGAGAAAATTGCTCATTCTCAGACTGATAAGACCAATGTTTGTACTTCATGCCAAGGAATGGTATGCAGAGAGGCTCGTGCTTATACTTATTGCTATAACAACCAAGGTCAGCTAATTTCATTATGTGCCATGTTGGAGGGCCGGAAGCAGAAGAGTGTAAAATGGTCGTACTTGTGGGGAGGAGCAGACAGGACAAGTGACCCCAAACTGACCAACAGGGTATTCCATCCCATGTGCATCATGCTCAGTATAAAAGCTGAGGGATCAAAGGGTCAGCCCCTTTTCTTCAATGGCTGGTGCCCAAGGAAGACTCTGTGCGTTCATCTGCCTTAGATCCCAGTCTGTGCGTTCCTGAATCCAGATCCAGAATCCAGTTCCCATCTGTCACTGAGTCCAGTCTGGGACTTTCCCAGTGCCTGACGGTGACATCATCCTGGGAGCTTGATACAGTTTTGTATATATTGTATCTATTTCATTATTTCCTTTTTAATTTTAATATTAGTGTTTCATTTAAGTAGTTTAGTTCCTTATAAACTCGTAAATCTCTTTATCTCTCCCCCTTTTTCTCCTGGAGCGAGAAAGTGGGGGGAGAGCATCTGTCGCCGTCATAGGCCAATTTGGCCTAAACCACGACAGTACTGCCCCCTGAGGAACACCACTCATCATTGGCTTCCACTTGGACATCGAGACATTGACCGCAATCCTTTGAGTGCGGCCATCCAGCCAGTTCCTGATCCACACAGTGGTCCATCCATCAAATCCATGAGTTTCCAATTTAGAGACCAGGATGTCATGTGGGACAGTGTCAAACGCTTTGCATAAATCCAGGTAGATGACGTCTGTTGCTCTCTCCTTATCTACCAACGCTGTAACCCCATCTTAGCAGGTCACCAGATTTGTCAGGCATGACTTGACCTTGGTGAAGCTTTGTTGGATGTCACCAATCACCTTCATATTTTCCATGTGCCTTAGCATCTGCTCCATGATCTTGCCGGGCACAGAGGTGAGACTGACCGGCCTGTAGTTCCCCGCGTCTTCCTTTTTTCCCTTTTTGAAAATGAGGGTTATGTTTCCCCTTTTCCAGTCAGCAGGAACTTCACCAGACTGCCATGACATTTCAAATATAATGGGAAGCGGCTTAGCAACTTCACCCTCCAGCTCCTTCAGGACCCGTGGATGGATTTCATCGGGTCCCATGGACTTATGTACCTTCAGGTTCCTTAGATGGTCTCAAACCTGGTCTTCTCCTACAGTGGGTGGTTCTTCATTCTCATAGCCCCTGTTTTTGCCTGGTCCTTCAACTCGAGAGGTGTGAGGAGAGAGGTTGGCAGTGAAGATCGAGGAAAAAAGTTGTTGAGAACCTCAGCCTTCTCCTCATCTGTTGTTACCTGTTTGCCATTCTTGCTCATCATGGGGGGTATGCTTTCTTTAACCTTCCTTTTCTGGTTGACAAACCTGTAGAAGCCCTTCTTGATATTCTTAGCATCCCTTGCCAGGTTCAGCTCCATCTGTGTCTTGGCCTTCCTGACCTCATCCCTACATAACCAGGCAGCGTCCCTATACTCTTCCCAGGATACCTGATCCTGCCTGAACTGCCTGTGCAGTTCCTTCTTGCCTTTTAGTTTGACCAGCAGGTCCCAACTCAGTCATGCTGCTTTCTTCCCTTTCTTGCTCGATTTCTTACACCTGGGTATCGAGAGCTCTTGTGCTCTATGGAAAGCATCCTTAAAGATCTGCCATCTCTGTTCTGCCCCCTTGTCCCTGAGGGCCATTTCCCAGGTGTGAGAAATGCTCCTTGTCCAATAATAACGGCTCAGGCAGTGATCATTATGAAGCACATTTTATTTAAACATTCTTGCAAGAACAGGTGACCCAGCAAGCAGGCACACCGGGCTTTGGCGCGTTTTGTTTTTATTCCCTATTCCCAGCCAAAATTTCCCTCCCCTCTTTCCCCATTGGCTGGGTACTCCAGAGGTTACAGCCTATCAGATACACCTAAGACTACTTCCATTTGTCCTGCTCCTGTTTACTTCTCCCTATCACTCCACCTATATCAATTACTTCACTTATTTTTTTATTCCCTTCTTTGGTAATATTGCTCAAGGTTGCTGGTCTCAGTTTAACATTCATCCTCTCATTAAACCGCCGTTCCGGCATAGACTGGTTTCTCCTTTGTCTAAGGGATGAGCATTCTTGCATGTCTCCTGGTAAGTCTTTGTGTTGTTAATCATTCCCTAGCTACCTCATTGCAGACCAACCAAGTTGTTCTTCAGCAAAAACTGGCCAGGTTGTTCCTTTGCAAAAACAATATCTTAATTTTTCTTACACAGGGGGTCCTTTTGACTAATTCCTTGAAGAGCTGGAGGTTTGCTTTCCTAAAATTCAGGGTCCTGACTACACTCCTTGTCTGACACGTATCCCTTAGGACTGTGAACTCCACCAGTGCGTGATCACTGCAGCCCAGGCTGCCCCCAATCTTGACATCCCTCATGAGCTCACTTGCATTGGTGACTATCAGGTCCAGTATCGCATCCCCTCAGGTAGGACTATCTATTTCCTGCCTTTGGAAGTTATCGTCGAGGCACTCCAGGAACCTCCTGGATTGTCTACAGCTCGCCATGTTAGTTATCCAGCAGATGTTGGGGTGGCTGAAATCCCCCAGCAGGATGAGAGCCTTCAAGCATGATGCCTCCTGTAGCTGGAGTAAGAAGGCTTCATCAGTAGGCTCCCCTTGATCAGGTGGCCTGTAGTAGACACCAACCACAAGGTTCCCCTTGTTGCCTCAGTCTCTAATTCCTACCCATAAGCTTTCGACTTCCTCTTGGCTATTCTTTAGGGACATCTCCTCATTCTCTATCCATTCCTTAACATAGAGGGCAACACCTCTGCCCCTCCTTCCTTGCCTGTCCCTTCTGAACAACTTGTAGCCATCAATAGCCACATTCCAGTCATAGGATTCATCCCACCAGGTTTCAGTAATGGCCACTACATCATAGCTTTCCAGCAGCAAGGTAGCTTCCAACTCCTGTTTGTTGCCCATGCTGCATGCATTTGTGTAGAGGCACTTCAGCTGGGCTGTTGGTTGTGCCACATTCTTAGGGGAACACCCCTTGGGGTGTCTCACAGGTGTTTCTCTGTTGACTTCAACTACCTCAGGAGCTGCTAGTTCATCTCCATAAGACTTTGACTGCAGTGCAGCATCACCATCCTGCCTCTGGGCTACAGGCTGAAGGCCTTTACTAGCACCCTGTCCCTCTAACCCTGATGTTTTATCCCACAGCTTGTCACAGACAAGCCTGATATTATTACCCCCCTCCCCCTTCACATCTAGTTTAAAGCCCTGTCAATCAGCCCTGCAATCTCTTGGGCAAAGACCCTCTTCCTCCTTTGAGAAAGGTGTCTCCTGTTGGGGCCGTGCAGAACGTCTGGAAGATCGATCAAGACTGATTTTGGAGCCCTTCTGAGCATGTCACAGATCAAGCAAAACTTGATCAGAACTAAGACTATATTGCTTTAAGAATAAGATTGTTTCGAGCTGGCTGGACAGAAGAAAACAAAACCATTGTGTTTGTCTGTGAAGGTCAGGCTGGAAAACCACCTGGAGGAGCATATGTAGAGAGATGTGGCTGAAGATAGTCACATACCGTGAGAATGAGAATGCTCATCCTGTTTGGCAAAACAGCTCAGAAACTAGCTCCCTATATATAGCTTTGTGTATGTGAATAAAGTGTGCTTGTGCTTCTGCTTTTGCTGCTGCTTCTGCTTCTGCTTATTGCATGCAATTGCGTCCTGATCAATCATCGCCACAGTCTCCCATTTGATGCCAGCAAGCCCAGTGCCATGTAGGCCATCCCATTGTCAAAAAAACCAAAATTGTGGTGATGACACCACCCACAGAGCCATATATTAATAGACTGGATCCATCTGTTCCTCCCAGCGTCATTGCTCGCAACTGGAAGGAGTGAGGAAAAAATAACCTGTGCCCCAGATTCCCTCACCAACCCTCCCAAGGCCCTGAAGTCTCTTTTGATTGCTTTTGAACTACGAGTTGCAGCTTCCTCCCCACCTACATGGAAGATCAGTAATGGGTAACAGCCTGAGGACTGTACCAAGCCAGGAAGTTTCCTGGTGGTGTCCTTAACTCGGGCTCCAGGAAGACAGCAGACTTCCCTATGAGGAGGGTCCATCTGGCATATTGGGCCCTCCGTTCCCCTCAGGAAGGAGTCGCCAACAAATATAACCTTTCTTTTCTTCTTTGTGGATGTGGTTGTGATACAGGCGGTATGCTTTTTTTGACTGTGGAGGCATCTCTGGTGTAGATTTCCCATCATCCACATCCTCACTTGACTGGCCTTCCTCAACCAGAACCTCATATCTGTTCTTCAGAGGTATCGGGGGGGGTAGCGAGGTGGGCAAGGAGGGAGTTCGGCTTCTGCCCCGACTGTGAACTTGCCTCCATTCACTCTTTTCATTTAAGATTCTCTCTGACAGGGGCAGGATACAGGGACTCCTTGATCCTGGCTACTTTCTGATAGGTGTTCCTGTTTCTGTTTCAAGGAGGGCAGTGCCTGGCTCCACCAGTCTATTTCTTGTTTGGCCTCCCTAATGCTCCTTAACCTTTCGACTTCCTCTTGCAGCTCTGCCACCAGGCTGAGCAGCTTGTTCACCTGTTCACAATGCACACAGCAGTTCTCATAGCTGCCACCTGTTACTAGTGAAAGGCTCTGGCACTCCCTGCAGCCTGTGACCTGGACAGCTGTATGTTTCTGTGGGAGCTCTGTCTGGGTTCCCACATCCATTCTGGCTAAGGTTGAGAGCGTGACCTTCTTCCAGGTAGGGACCATAGCTAAGCTCCTTCCCAGAGGGTGATGCCCACGAACAGGACTCATCTGTCGAGCTGCCAGAGCTTCAGTTCCTTCCTGCATGCCCTTCCCTGTGCCCTGTGCCTTGTGGTGGTGCTCCCAGGTGATGCCCACTTGCTGCTCGCTTGCTTTGTGCACAGCGACCTGGTTGCTGCACTCCCAAAAGGCTTCTTTTATGAGGGGGAGTGGTCCCAGCAAGTACGCCTCGTTTAGATCTGCCACTGGTGGTGCTGGCTCTGCCTACACCTCCTCAGCAGCCCACCCACAAGCTGCTGGCTTCCGGCACAGGCTACCTATCCCCTTTGCCCAGCTTCAAAAAGCCCTCAAAAAGAGCACCTTGCCGGCCCTTTTTGCTGTGATTCCCTTCCCCAGTGTGGACTTACCTGCACTGGAGCTGGTCTCTTCTGCAAGTGTCCCAGATGGACCAAATAATTAGGCTTTAGATGTTCCTTCAAACAATTCTCTTTGATCCTCTCCTTAGCAACTATCTACAATCCTCCTTAACTATGAAGCCATTGTACATAAAACTTGATTAACTACAGAGCCATGGTTAACTTTAAATTTGGTGATATATATCAATTCCCCCTTTGAGACTTATAAAGCTTAAAGCACTTTTAAATCTCAGACTAATCTGTTATATTTTCCTGGCCTGCAAAGAGGTATGCACTGAATAAGACAACAGGTAATAGTAGAATTTGAGAATCATCATTTCCTATCCAAGACATCAAGATGCTCATAATGATCCACCCTTTCATTATTGACTATCTTAGGAAATTGAATTAGATACACCAACAATACAAGAATACTATTCCTAGCAAAACTGTAAGATTATACAAAAATATCCTTGTATATAATCTAATTGGATAAACAATTTGGCACTACTCCAGGTACAATTCATTAAATGCAATTTAGCTTTAATTTCAAAGGTCCCTTTCGTGTGGATGTCCACAGATGAGAAGGTGTCTTCTTTATCCTAGTATAATAGATCCATGATTCGATGCCATTGAGCTTCACTGCAGTATTTGTAGCTAGCAGCACCTGGTAGGGTCCTCTCCACTAGTGGTTCATCTTTCCACATCCATAAGCATACTGAGTCTCTGGGCCTGAAGGTATGTATTGGTGAATCCAAAGGCACAGGACCTTTAACCTGGATGTATCTATGGAGAGAGTTACTGACCTTTCCCCAAGATATTAAATAATCACTCAAAATTTGTTCTCCTTTCAGGTGCATCTGACTATCTTTTCCTGTCAAATTTGTAACATAAGGATTTCCATATAATATTTCAAATGGACTAATTTTCTTTTTTGTTCTAGGTGTTATTCTAATTCTAAGTAGTACCAGTGGTAAAACTTTGGTCCATTTCATCTGGGTTTCCTGACATAATTTCCTAATTTGCTGTTTCATTGTTTGATTCATTCTCTCTACCTTTCCACTAGACTGTTGTCTCCACGGAGTATGCAAATCCCATTTAATCTGTAAGAATTTAGAAATTTCCTGAATGATCTCTACTACAAAATGGGGTCCTCTATCCGATGAGAATCCTTCGGGGACTCCAAATCTAGGTATTATTTCTTTTAGAAGCACTTTTACTACTTCCCTGGCTTTGTTGGTACGACATGGGAAAGCTTCTGGCCAGCCTGAAAAGGTATCAACAATTACTAATAAATATTTATATTCCTTGCATTTTGGTAACTCTGAAAAATCCATCTGCCAGTGATTCCCAGGCATAGAGCCTCTTTTTACCTCTCCTGGTAAGGGTCTTTTCTGAATTTTAAGATTATTTCTCAAACAGGTCTCATATCCTTGTGTGATACTCTTGGCAATTTTCAACATATTAATGCCTATTGCATATGTTCTCACTATTTCTACTAAGTCTTCAGCTCCCATATGAGTAGTGCCATGAGTTCGTTTCATGAGTTCCCTCATTATTTGAGGGGTAGCATTGTCCACCTGGAGTTTTCCACCATCCTTCAGGGGTCTTTATACACTTCAGAAACTCAGCCAGTTATTCTTCCTTCCCTGGTATATTCAGGGACATTGATGTTAAAAGTTCTTTCGCTGACTAGAGCCACTATTTTTGTGGATAGAGTAACTTTCTTTGCAGTCTCGTCAGCCTTCCAATTTCCTTTAATTATATCAGTCTGTCCAGATTGGCGTGCCTTGCAATGCATCACTGCCACTTCCCTCGGTCTGTTGACTGCTTTGAGCAATCTCGAAATTTCCTTGCTGTATTTTATAGGGTTTCCTTGTGATGATAATAATCCTCTCTCCTTCCAGATTGCGCCATGTGCATGTATTATTCCAAAGGCATATTTCGAGTTGATATAGATATTGGCCTGCTTCCCTTCTATTATCTCTAAAGCTCAGGTTAACGCAATCAATTCGACCTTCTGAGCAGAAGCGTTCACTGGCAGCGATTTTGCCTCTATCTTCTTTTCCAGAGTAACAACAGCATATCCAGCTTTCTGCTCCCCCTTGATGACAAAACTGCTCCCATTGGTGAACAGTTCCCAGTCAGGATCTTGTAAGGGGACATCTTTCAGGTCTGCACGGCTGGAATATACCTGTTCAATAGTTTGTAAACAATCATGTGCTAATACTTCTCCTTCACGTAGGGGTAACAGAGATGCTGGATTTAAGGCACTAGATACCTTCATTATGATGTCTTCTTGTTCGAGCAGTATTGCTTGGTATTGTACCATCCTGCTCGGGGATAGTCAATGATGTCCTTTCTGTTCTAACACTGCTGCAACAGCATGCGGCACATAAACAGGATTTTTCTGTCCCAAAGTCAATTTTCGTGCCTCCTGTATCAACAATACAGCAGCTGTCACTGCCCTCAGGCATCCTGGCCACCCAGAACTTACTTTATCTAATTGTTTTGAAAAGTAAGCTACCGGTCATTTCCAGTTTCCTAGGGTCTGTACAAGTATTCCCAACACCTGGTGTTCCCTTTCATGCACATATAGTTTGAAGGGCTTTGTCAGATTCGGAAGGCCTAAAGCTGGGGCAGTCATGAGAGCAATTTTTATTGCATCAAATCCTTTTTGGCAGTCTGGAGTCTGTTCCAATAGCTCTCCTGGCCCCTTAACAGCTTCATACAGAGGTTTGGCCATTAATCCAAAATTAGGAATCCACAGGTGACACCATCCGGCCATTCCTAAAAATGCTCTAAGTTCCCTCTTTGATCTAGGAGGTGCAATTTGACATATTGCTTCTTTTCTTTCGATCCCTAATTTCCTTTCCCCTTGGGATATCTCAAACCCTAGATAAGTCACCGTTGTCTGAACGACTCGCACCTTCTTCCATGACACTCTATATCCTGCTAGCCCCAAAAAGTTCAATAGATTTATGGTTGTCTTTTTACATTCTTCAGCTGTGCCCGCCCTCAGCAGTATATAATCTACATACTGTAACAAGGTAATATCAGCTTCCTTACCTTGCCACTGTTCCAGTTCCTTTGCAAGTACATTACCAAAATCGTGGGGCTATTCTTGAATCCTTGGGGAAACACTGTCCAGCATAGCTGCATTTTCCATCCTGTTGTGGGGCTTTCCCATTCAAAGGTAAACAACTTCTGGCTTTCTTCTTCTAAGAGAATGCAGAAGCATCCTTCAAGTCTAGTACTGTAAAAATAAACAGTGGAGTAAATTATGGTAGTTAACAAAGTATAGGGATTAGGGTGTGATGTCTGTCGGGGGGGCCAATGGGATCTCAGGGGCTGAAAGGGGTCTCTACCGGACGCTTCCCTCTACCGCAGATCCAGCCCATAGAAAAGAACAAGACTACAAAAATAAACAACATAAGCACGATGATCAAAACATTCCAAGGGTATTTCAAACTCTCAAAAACTGTTACTAGTGACGCTACTGGAACATACAAATCCTCAAAAGATATCCCCCCTTTGCTAAATGGCCCATAATGTAACCTAAGTTGTAATTATGCGCAATGCCCAAGAAGGGGCTCCCACCATCCTGAGGTGAGTCTGATTGCAGCGATTCGCGAGATGCGATTACATAAGTGACAAAAAGCAGAATAATTACAAAAGACCCGATAACATAGCAAAATACTGCCACACAAAATAACAAGGCAATGTTTTTAACTCCACATTTAGAAATGGCAACAAAGTCTTGGACTACAGAATCCTCATGGTTGGAAGGGACCTTTGAGATCATCAAGTCCAACCACAAAAAAAAAAAAAAAAAAGAAGAAAAAGAAACCCACACAAACAAACCACAAACAGACACAAAACAACAATCTCAGGCACTAGAGCATGCCCTGAAGTGCCATGTCTACACAGTTCTTAAATACCTCCAGGGATGGTGACTCCACCACCTCCCTGGGCAGGTTGTTCCAGTGCCTGACCACTCTCTCAGTAAAGTAATTCTTCCTAATATCCAATCTAAACCTCCCCTGCTGCAACTTCAGACCACTCCCATAGCTGCCCACATATGGCTACACAGAGATACCAGAGAACTCCGTCTAGAAGTCATAGAATCATAGAATGGTTAGAGTTGGAAGGGACCTTAAAGATCATCGAGTTTAATTTATATTGAATGTGACGTTCGTGGTATGAAATAATCCTGTTGGCCAGCCTGGGTCAAATGCCCAGGCCTTGCTCCTCCTTCTCCCTGCACCTGGCGAGCCTCGAAAACACTAAAACCTTGAATCCCACAGAGCCTGGCTGGCTATAAAGTAAATATTGTCATGAATTCAGACACTAGAGTCTTCTAAAAGTGCAGTTTTCCCCAGCATCAGAAGAAAAGTTAGTCCTGTGTCGCTCAACCCAGGACAAACATGTCTACAGCAGACTGAATTTGCCTGGACCACAGAATACTACAGGCAGTCTAGGCCATGCAACTTGGGGAAAAAAAATGAAGTTGCTCCAAAGCTTTCTTGTCTCCATTCTGTGGGATGAAATATGGACTACACAAAGCTAACAGAGCAGCTTGCTGGAGTGCTTTTGGATATTGACAAATCTAGAGGGTAAGCATATGTCTGCTGCTTCTTTGCCTTTTCCTACTATGGTGATATTAGGATGATTCCCCCCCCACCCCGGGCAAAGGAAAGTGAGAAGGTTCATGTTCTCTCATTTTACTGCAGCTAAAGATCTTTGCTGATCTGACCACATTCTCCATCTACAATAGTTTCTGCAGCTCAGGCACTGTTGTTTCCACTGGAAGCAGAGTCAATACTGGAAGCTTATGGTCATTAATGTTATTAAATTTACTTAATATGGAGAAATTTGTGCTCTTTGCTGAACAAGAGCTAAGTAGGAAAACAAGTCACCACAGGTATAATTCTCCATTTATATATAGGATCATCCAATTTGTTCAGGCAAATATGTGTTTTGAATGAAAAATTTGTGGACTTTTAGCCAAAAAGCAGTTTGGAATAGTGGAATTTGTGGTGTTTGGAAGGAGAGTTACAGTGGGACTGACATGGGCACTGTGCTGGGCACAGTGCTTTTGCCTCTGTATTCTCAGCTTTGTTCTCTCAGCTTAAAACCAGAAGAGGGAGGAGGTCAAGACTGAAAAAAATCTAAGACTCTGAACTGTATGAAAATGAAAAAAAAAGCTTTTACATTTCTAAAAGACTGATGGAGGTGCAAACTTCTGGGAAGTCACTGAGCAAAGATTCCTTTAAGAGTCAACACATCTTAAGTACAGATCCCAGGAGAAGAGACATTTCATTTCATGTTCAAGGTAACTGAAATCCTCTGGAAATAAATTTGGAAAGGGAGAGAAACTGATGACATCACATAGCAAAGTGTAACAAAGAACAACACTAAATGTAAGTCCCAGTTGCATGATCACATGTACTTCTTATTCTGTGTCCTGGTTTGAGATAGAACAGAACTAATTTTCTTTTCAGTAATTTCACTTTTCAGTTAAGTCTCTTCTAACTAAACTGTACTCTCTGAAATTAACAGCATATTTTTCAGACAGTATCTGCTAGCAAATAAGATCTGATGTTTATAGTTAATACCAAGGAATGGTATGCAGAGAAGCTCGTGCTTATACTTATTGCTATAACAACCAAGGTCAGCTAAATTTGTTATGTGCCATGTTGGAGGGCCGGAAGCAGAAGAGTGTAAAATGGTCGTACTTGTGGGGAGGAGCAGACAGGACAAGTGACCCCAAACTGACCAACAGGGTATTCCATCCCATGTGCATCATGCTCAGTATAAAAGCTGAGGGATCAAAGGGTCAGCCCCTTTTCTTCAATGGCTGGTGCCCAAGGAAGACTCTGTGCGTTCATCTGCCTTAGATCCCAGTCTGTGCGTTCCTGAATCCAGATCCAGAATCCAGTTCCCATCTGTCACTGAGTCCAGTCTGGGACTTTCCCAGTGCCTGCCGGTGATGTGACTGTCATCCTAGGAGCTCAATATCGGTTTTGTATATATTGCATATATTTCATTATTTTCTTATTAATATTATCTTTTCTTTTTATTATTAATATTTCATTAAAGTAGCTTTAGTTTCTTTTTAACCCATAAGACTCTCTCCCTTATTCTCTCTCTCTTCTCTTCTGGGAAGGGGGAGAGAGAGATCAACAGGGAGCATCTTTCGTTCATTTAGTGGCCAGCCCGGCCTAAACCATGATAGATTTATTGGTGTCCAATGTGGGGCACAAGAGTCTTGAGGGGTTGGAAATAAACCAGACAGCTCATATCATGTCGTTCTTGAACGGAATATTGTATTGTGCCTTTATAGAGTTTTGTTTAAAGTTGACCCAATTCTGTCTAACCTGCTGTATGTGTTGTTGTATAATTTATTTGTTCTTTGTGTTTATTTGCAATGGGTGAAGTGTGCCGTTGTGCTATGGTGTTTAATACAAATCTATGATGGGATAAGCTGGATAACAACTTTACCCGCACACCTAGTGGATTCTGTTATTAATTACACTTTCAATTTTGCCTTGAGAAAGTTTACCTCATCCTTTTATGCTAAATTGACTCCGCCAGAGCTAGTGGATTTTGGAAATGATTGTTACTTTATCAAAACCATGATTTTATTATTGATCCTCTTGCGTGTGTTGCAGGAGTGGTTTCTTATTAAATATCAGTGCAGGAGTAGGTGTTGTATGACATGTACTGCTGCTATTCACACTCCGCCACCCATACCAGCATGAGCCACTCCACTGCCTGTACCGTCACGAGCCACTCTGCCACCTGTACTGGCATGAGCTACTCCAGCTGCTCCAACGAGTACCACCACTACTCCAACTCCATCAGTACTGGTACAAGTTGCCCTGTGACCAGGAAGCAAAAAATGAGGTCCGTTTGCTCTTCTGCCCCTTATACCAAAGACCAGCTAAAGTCAGATTGCACAGGAGAGAATTCTTCCAACAAAGATCTGGGAGAGGGTCCTTCTAAAGCACATAAAGGAAAAGGTCCTTCTGAAGTAGATCTGGGAAAGGGTCCTTCTCAGGCAGTGTCAACGGACAGGGATGACTCGGACACAGAGGTAATCGTGAAATCCTTCTCTATGAAGGACTTGCGAAATCTGAGTGTGTGAGCCAATGCAGGCAGGGCACAGGAACAACCACAAAACCATGGATGAAAGGCAAAGAACAAGTTTAATCTCGATACCTCACAAATCAGAGAGTCTCTGAAGCAACACCCGGGCAGAGGCACACAAGCAGGGGATGCAGGCGCTGCAGAGTGAGCGAGAGTCCTTGTTAGCCAGAGTCAATGTTAGCCAGAGTCCTTGTTAACGAGAGCATGAGAGAGTGAGGGAGAGAAGACTCCCTGCTCTTGCTGGTATTTCAAGGGTGCAAATAGGCATAGTTTTCCCACTGTGCTTTGATCTTCTTCAGCAACAGGGCAGGAACATCACGTGGTTAGATAAGGTGTCCCTGAGTTCATCACAGACTTATGTTATCTAAGTGCAGATGTTCTACTCGCAAGCACACAAGACTAAGCAACAATTTGCATGATATATGTGTTTCCCAGCACCCCAGGTGTGAGTCACTTGAGCGTATTTACAATCCTCCTCACCAATCTTCCATTACTTTCCCACACTGAGAAAGGACTTCAGTAGTCATGAAGGTGAGACACTTATAACCTGGTTGCTCCAATGCTGGGATAATGGGGCTGATACCATAGACTTAGATGGCAGAGAAGCCAGGCAGTTGGGAAATCTGGCCAGAGATGGAGGCATAGACAAGGCACTTAGGAGAAAGCCACAAACTCAGTCTCTGGAGGCAACTTGTCAGCTGTAAGGTGCAGGTATCCCTTTAAGGATGATATCCAATGCCGCCCAAGCAAATGGACCACCATGGAGAAAGGTATTACGTACCTGAGAGAACTGGTTGTGTGAGAAGTGATTTATGGTGACTGGTGAGTGAATGTAGACCCTGATGAAAAGCCATGCAAATGATCTATGTTGTGGAAGTTTGTGCAGAATGCACCACCGATGTATTCCCACATGTTGGCAACTATGGTCTGGGGAGGACCTGATGCCAATACACCAACTGTAAATGAAGTGACTAAGAGGGTACGACAGCATGAAGACAGTCTCTCTCATCCCCCCATCGTTGTGGCCATGGAAAAACTTGTTATAGTTTAAAATAAAAAAGACTAAGTCCGAAATAGATTCACTAAATATTTATTAAGGTAGGAAAGCAAAAACAGCGCTGGGCGGCCGGGGAGTCACAGCTCCACCAAAGGCTCGCAAATTCAAGCAAACTGAACATCTCTTTTTATCCTCACAGAGGTCGGGTTCGACATCTTCAGTACGCCCCTCTGCTTCTTCTGTTATCTTTACTCCATCTGGTCTGTCTTGCTTCAAAGCGGTTTCAAGGCAATGTTGGTTGTAAATTAGTTTACACCCTTCCCCTTCTGCACGATTGATTAGTTACAAAGTTAAAACAGGGATAACATTGGGGTTAAGCTTATCTTGTAAAAACAGGACATTCCCATACGGTTTAGTAATATAATATTGTGGACGTCTCTTCTTGTTAGGGAGTTCTCAAGACTGCCACAATAAATTACAATCCAGCTTCAGGGGAGTTTTGCAGGTGGTGGTGGCATAATTAGCTTGTGCCATCTCTTACATGCATTTGGTTAATACAAAGATAAACATTCGCTTACATGGACACATTTTGATAGCATTGCAGTTTGTGTAAGTCAGGACTTTCTTACACTATATACAACAGAAATGGATAATCCTAAGATTTGATCAGCAACAAATCTTCCTCAGTTATCCATTACAAACTGACTGAGAAAACCAAGACATTTGAAAAACTGTTTGATAAACTGTCCAGGATGGAGAAAAGATTCCTCTCTTCCTCTGAATGGACCCTGCGTTGCAGCCATTAGGAGAAGACAACCTCCTAAGAGACCGGCTCAAGAGAGACGGAACATGCCACAAAGTGCCCTGTGGTCTATTTTCTGTGAATACAGAGAGGACATGAGAAAGTGGGAAGGACAACCTATCTCACTACTACAGGCACGAGTACGTGAGTTGCAAGGTAAAACAAATATGAGAAAGAGTTTTTACAGGAGAATGGCTGCTCTGGTCTACAGTGAACAATTCTCCACTCTGAGTATGAACCCATTTGTTGATATCTATGTAAGTCAACTGAACTCATTTGTTGATAGTTAAAAAAGCCACATGAACCCATGTGTTAATAGCAGGTACTATGCTCAGTATTAGAGAGGCCCTGCCTCCAGCCAGGAGGAGGAGAGAGAAAACTGATTTTATTGGACTGTGTGGATTCGATGGCCTGGCACATTAGAACCACAAAAGTATAAAGCCCTGGTGGACACTGGTGCACAGTGCATCCTAATGCCATCGAATCATAAAGGGACAGAATCTGTCACTATTTCTGGTGTGACAGGGAGATCTGCCCCAGGGGTGGAAACACAGCCCTACTATTTGCCATGGACTGATCCAGACTGCACTGGAGAAGGGTGGAGCTCCAGAACACTTGCAATACATTGATGACATCACTGTGTGGGGTAATACAGCAAAAGAAGTTTTCAAGAAAGGTAAGAAAATAATCCAAATTAATTTGAAAGCAGGTTTTGCTGTAAAAAGAGGTAAGGTCAAGGGACCTGCACAGGCAAGCCAGTTCTTGGGAATTAAGTGGCAAGATGGTCATCGCCAGACCCCAATGGACGTGATTAACAAAATAACAGTTATGTCCCCATCTACTAACAAAATAGAAACACAAGCCTTTTTAGGTGTTGTGGGTTTCTGGAGAATGCATATTCCAGGTTATAGTCAGATTGTGAAACCTCTCTATGAAGTTACTCGAAAGAAAAATGAGTTTACCTTTCGTCCTGAGCAACAACAGGCCTTTGAGCAAATTAAACAAGAGATTGTGCATGCAGTAGCCCTGGGGCCAGTCCGGGCAGGACAAGATGTTAAAAATGTGCTCTACACCGCAGCCGGGGAGAATGGCCCTACATGGAGCCTCTGGCAGAAAGCACCAAGGGAGACTTGAGGTCGACCCCTGGGATTCTGGAGTCGAGGATACAAAGGCTCCAAGGCCAACTATACCCCAACTGGGAAAGAAATCCTGGCAGCATATGAAGGATTTAGAGCTGCTTCAGAAGTAATTGGTACTGAAGCACAGCTCCTCCTGGCGCTCCAATTACCCATACTGGGCTGGATGTTCAAGGGTAAAGTTCCTTCTATTCATCATGCCACCGATACTACTTGGAGTAAGTGGGTTGCATTAATTACACAGCAGGCTCAAATGGGAAACCCAAATAGTCCAGGAATTGTAGAAGTGATCACAAACTGGCCCGAAGACAAGGACTTCGGAATGCCACCAGAGGAGGTGGTGACGTGCTGAAGAAGCTCCACTGTGTAATGAACTCTCAGATAATGATAAGTGGTATGCTCTGTTCACTGATGGATCCTGTCATATTGTAGGAAAACATCGAAGGAGGAAAGCTGCTGTATGGAGTCCTACATGACAAGTCGCAGAAGCTACTGAAGGAGAAGATGAATCAAGTCAATTTGCAGAGGTAAAAGCCATCCAGCTGGCTTTAGACATTGATGAATGAGAAAACTGGCCAGTACTCTATCTCTATACTGACTCATGGATGGTAGCAAATGCTCTGTGGGGATGGTTAAATCCACAGAGGAATTGGGGCTTGATTGTTGAAAAAGATGACACAATTGACAGCCCAACTGAAGTACCTCTATCCCAATGCATTCATCATGAGTAACAAGCAGGAGGAGCTGGAAGTCACTGTGCAGCTAGAAAGCTACAATTTAATTACTATCACTGAAATGTGGTGGGATGACTTACATGAGTGGAGCACTGCAATCGACAGCTATAAAATGTTCAGAAGGTACAGGCAAGGAAGGAGGGGCGGGGGGGTCCCTCTATGTAAAAAAAATGGATTGACTGCACAGAGATGTCTTTGAAAAACAGCAATCAACAGATTGAGAGCTTATGGGAAAAAATTAGAGACCAAGACAACAAAGAAAACCTTGTGGTTGGTGTTTATTACAGGCTGCCCTGTTGACAGAGCATTCTTAGTTCAATTACAGGAATCATAGAATCATAGAATGGTTTGGGTTGGAAGGGACCTTAATGATCATCTTGTTACAACACCCCTGCCATGGGCAGGGACACCTCCAACTAGAGCAGGGTGTTCAAAGCCCCATCCAGCCTGGTCTTGAACACTTCCAGGGATGGGGCATCCACAACTTCTCTGGGCAACCTGTTCCAGTGCCTCACCACCCTCACAGTAAAGAATTTCTTCCTAATATCTAATCTAAATCTCCCCTCTTTCAGTTTAAAACCATTACCCCTCATCCTGTCACTACACTCCCTGACAAAGAGTCCCTCTCCAGCTCTCCTGTAGGCCCCCTTCAGGTACTGGAAGGCTGCTGTAAGGTCTCCCCGGAGCCTTCTCTTCTCCAGGCTGAACAACCCCAACTCTCTCAGCCTGTCTTCATAGGAGAGGTGCTCCATCCCTCTGATCATCTTCGTGGCCCTCCTCTGGACCCGTTCCAACAGGTCCATGTCCTTCCTGTGCTGAGGATGCCAAAGCTGGACACAGTACTCCAGGTGGGGTCTCACCAGAGCGGAGTAGAGGGGTAGAATCACCTCCCGCGACCTGCTGGCCACAATTCTTTTGATGCAGCCAAGGATGCGGTTGGCTTTCTGGGCTGCAAGCACACATTGCCAGCTCATGTTGAGCTTCTCGTCCACCACCTCCCCCAAGTCCTTCTCCTCAGGGCTGCTCTCAATCCACTCTCTGCACAACCTGTATTTGTGCTTGGGATTGCCGTAACCCAGGTGCAGGACCTTGCATCACTGGCAGGCTCTGATCCTGCTGGGGGACTTCAGCACCCTGACATCTGCTAGATAAGCAGCACAGCAAGATGTAAGCAGTCCAGGAGACTTTTGGACTGCAGTGACGATAATTTCTTAATCTGAGTGACAGACAGCCTGACCAGAGAAGCATTATTAGACCTATAATCTTTTAGGTTGGAAAACACCTTTGCAATCATCGAGTCCAACCATAAACCTAACACTACCAAGTCTACCACCACTAAACCATGTCCCTAAGTGTCACATCTACATGTCTTTTAAATACCTCCAGGGATGGTGACTCAACCACTTCCCTGGACAGCCTGTTCCAATGTTTGGTAGCCCTGTCAGTGAAGAAATATTTCCTAATATCCATCCTAAACCTCCCCTGGTGCAACTTGAGGCCATTTCCTCTCCTCCTGTCACTTGTTACTTGGGAAAAGAGACCTGTTGCTTACCAAGAAGGATGAACTAATTAGAGATTTTAAGATTGGCGGCAGCCTGGGCTGCAGTGATTATGAGAGATCTTTCAGTTTTTTAAAGAATTAGTGGATGAGACAGCCTGGGAAAGTGCCCTCAGGAATAAAGGAGCTGAACAGAGCTGGCAGCTCTTTAAGGACCTTTTTTTTTAGAGTACAAGAGCTCTCGATTCCCACGTGTAACAAATCATGCAAGGAAGGCAGGAGACAAGGATGGCTGAGTAAGGACCTCCTGGTCAAACTAAAGTGTAAGAAGGAAACCCACAGGTAGTGGAACCATGGACGTGTATCCTGGGAAGAATATAGGGACGTTGCCTGAATGTGTAGGGATGGGGTCAGGAAAGCTAAGGCACAGTTGAAGCTGAATTCAGCAAGGGATAGGAAGAATAATAATAAGGGCTTTTACAGGTACATTGGCCAAAACCAGAAAATTAAAGAAAACGTACCCCCACAATAAAAAAGACAGGAGAAATGGTGACAACCAACATGGAGAAGGCTGAGGTACTCAACAATGTTTTTGCCTCAGTTTTCACTGGCAATTGCTCTTCCCACATCTATCAAGTCCCTGAACCTCAAGGCAGGGACTAGGGGAACGAAGTCCCTCCCATCATAGGAGAAGATCAGGTTCGAGACCACCTGAGGGACCTGAACATACACAAGCCCAGAGGACCCAATGAGATGCATCCCAGGGTCCTGAGGGAATTGGCTGATATAGTTGCCAATCCACTCTCCATCATATTTGAAAAGTCATGGCAGTAAGGCAAAGTCCCTAGTGACTGTAAAAAGGGAAGCATCACTCCCATTTTTAAAAAGGGTAAAAAGGAGGACCCTGGGAACTACATACCAGTCAGCCTCACCTCCGTGCCTGGTAAGATCATGGAACAGATCCTCCTGGAAGACATATCGAAATGTAGGGAAGACAGGGAGGAGATTAGAGACAGTCAAGAGGGTTTCACCAAGGGAAATTGTGCCTGACTAATCTGGTGGCCTTCTGCCACTGTATGTCATCATTACTATAATTGTTATTGGTTGTACTACAGTAAGTATCACCGAAACTAATGACAGATGGACTTGGAAGGAATTTTTTATGCTGAGGGTAGTGAGACACTGGGACTGATTGCCCAGGGAAGTTGTGAATGCCCCATCATTTGAAGTGTTCTAGGTCAGGTTGGACGTGGCTTTGAGCAACGTGATCTAGTGAAAGATGTCCCTGCTTATGGCAAGGTGGTTGGACTAGATGATCTTGAAGGTCCCTTCCAAACTAAACCATTCTATGATTCTACGATTCCTTCAGAAACTGACTAACAAAGAAGTAGCTCTCATAGCCTTTGGCATTATGCACTAGAAAAGTGTAGCCCTGAAACTTTACGTCCATAAACAGCTGAATAAACTCCACGAGATAAGTGGCCCTTTTAAACTCCCATTCTCATTCAGTTATCCTTTCTGCCCCTTCTTCTTCATCCCAAGAGGCAGATGATGCTAACTCCACAGCAAAAATGGAGTTTGGGATATATGTTCTGGTTTCCCGCATACATATCACGTCACAGGTAATAAAACCATGCCCTGCTTCTGGATTTTTGATTACAGGCATGAAACACTGGTGCCAGTTTACAATACAGATCTGTTTATAGCACTTTCTCCATTTCCAGCCTTTTCATTCGTACTGGTTTTCTACATAGGCCTTAAACTTCTCAGAGAAAATTGTAGCCAAGAAATCAGTTTGCTTTCTTAATACCCAGTCCTCAGATCTGCACAACAGCCTGCAGCTGGGGCACCTTATCCTTGTCCCCAAGTTAAATGCACAGTCACAAGACAAGCAGAGCCAGCAATCATATTTACAGCTGTGACCATGATTATACAATGTATGACAAAGATCACAATAGTTTCTCGCCCCTAACACCTTCCTGACTTCCTTAAAACCATAATAATGTTCATCATTGTCGTGGTTTGAGCTGGGCTGGCCACTAAAATGAACAACAGATGCTCTCTTTTACCTCTCTCCCCTT
Organism: Numenius arquata; assembly: GCF_964106895.1. Lineage (NCBI taxonomy): Eukaryota > Metazoa > Chordata > Aves > Charadriiformes > Scolopacidae > Numenius > Numenius arquata. The sequence goes on along the minus strand of NC_133615.1, from coordinate 22,289,646 downwards.
CAGAGAAGGTAGAGCATCTCCCTTCAGAGGAGAGGAGAGAAAATGAGAGATAGACTTATGAATTGAAAAGAAACTAAACTAATGAAATATTAATAATAAAAGGAAAAGATAATAATATAGAAAAAAATAATAAAATATATACAAAACCAGTTTCGAGTTCCCAGGACGACCACCACATCACCAGCAGGCACTGGGGAAGTCCCAGACTGGACTCAGTGATGGACGGGAGCTGGATTCCAGATATGGATTCAGGAACACACAGATCAGTATAAAAGGCAGATGAACAGAGTCCTCCTTGGATGCTGGCCACTGAGGAAAGAGCCTGAATCATTGATCCCTCAGCTTTTATACTGAACATGGGGCAGATGGGATGGAATACCCTGTTGGTCAGTTTTGAGTCACCTGTTGTCCCGGTTTGAAGTAAAACCGAACCAATTTTCTGTTCTGTAACTTTACATCCTAGCTAGGCCTCCTCTAACTCTCTGAAATTAACGGCATATTGTGGAGAAAACTGCTCATTCCCAGAATGATAAGACCAATGTTTGTGCTACATGCCAAGGAATGGTATGCAGGGAGGCCCTTGCTTATACTTATTGCTGTAACAACCAAGGTCAGCCAATTTCGTTATTTGCCCCCTTAGAGGGTCGGAAACGGAAAAAACGTAGAGGGGTCACATCGGTGGGGAGGAGAGGACAAGACAGGTGACCCAAACCTGACCAACAGGGGTATTCCATCCCATCTGCCCCATGCTCAGTATAAAAGCTGAGGGATCAAAGGGTCAAGGCTCTTCCTGCGATGGCCGACGTCCAGAGAGGACTCTGTCTGTTCATCTGCCTTTGATCCCAATCCGTGTGTTCCTGACTCCAGAGCTGGAATCCAGTTCCCATCCGTCACTGAGTCCAGTCTGGGACTTCCCCAGTGCCTGCCGGTGACGTGACTGTCATCCTGGGAGCTTGATACGGTTTTGTATATATTGTATCTATTTCATTATTTTCTTCTTTATTTTTATTTTAATATTAATTCTTCATTAAAGTAGTTTAGTTCATTCTAAACTTCTGAATCTCCTTATCTCTTTCTCCTCCTCTCTCCTCTTTTTGGGGGGGGAGAAGGGGGGGGAAGGGCCATCTGTCGGTCTGGTTTTGGTAAATTCGGCCGAAACCACGACAGATTTATTGGTGCCAAACGTGGGGCTCGAACCCACGACCCTGGGATTAAGAGTCCCATGCTCTTGTCCGGTCCTCCCCGCAGGTGTGACCCCTCTACGCTCTTCCACTTCTGACCCTCCAACAGGGCAAATACCAAAGCTAGCTGACCTTGGTTGTTATAACAATAAGTATAAGCAAGGGCCTCTCTGCATACCATTCCTTGGCATTAGCTATAAACATTGTTCTTATCCCTCTGAGAACAAAGTTTCCTGCACAATATGCTGTTAATTTCAGAGAGTTAGAAGAGGCTTAGCTGTGAAGTAAAATTACTGAACAGAAAGTTGGTTCTGTTTTACCTCAAACCAGGACAGTGGGACAATCACATCCCTTGACCAGCTAGCTATACTGTGCTTGATGCACCCCAGGACATGGTTGGCCCTTTTGGCTGCCAGGGAACACTGTTGACTCATATTCAAATTGCCATCAACCCAAACCTCCAAATTTCTTTCTGCGGGGCTGCTCTCCAGCCTCTCGTCCCCCAATTTGTACGCATCACCAGGATTACCCTGTCCCAGGTGCAGAATCTGTCACTTGCTCTTGTTAAATTTCGTATGGTTGGTGATCGCCCAGCTCTCTAGTCTATCCAGATCTCTCTGTAAGGCCTCTCTACCCTCGAGAGAGTCCACAGCTCCTCCTAGTTTAGTATCGTCGGCAAGCTTACTTAATATACATTGGATTCCTGAATCAAGATCTTTTATAAAAACATTAAAGAGCTCTGGCCCTAAAATTGAGCCCTGGGGAACCCTGCTGGTGACTGGCTGCCAGCCTAATGTAACCCATTTACTTAAGCCTTTGAGCCTGACCTGACAGCCAGTTATTATGGACTTGTCTAGCTGTGTGCTGGACATTTTATCCAGAAGGATACTGTGATAGACAGTATCAAAAGATTTACTAAAATCCAAAAATCCCACATCTACTGGCTTCCCTTGGTCAACTAGATGAGTGACCTTGTCATAAAAGGAAATTAATTTAGTTAAACAGGACTTTCCCCTTGTGAACCCGTGCTGGCTATGACCAATGACTGCATTGTCTCTCAAGTGTTTTTCAGAAAAACCTCCATAATTTTACCAGGCACTGAAGTGAGACTGACAGGCCTGTAATTACCAGGGTCTTCCTTCTTACCATTCTTGAAAATTGGGACAACATCACTCCAGTCTACAAAAAGGGCAAGAAGGAGGACCCAGGGAACTACAGGCCAATTAGTCTCACCTCTGTCCCTGGGAAAATAATGGAGCGACTCATTCTGGATGTCATCTCCAAACATCTTAAAAAACAGGAAGTTATTGGAAGTGGTCAACACGGATTTACCAAGGGTAAATCATGCTTGACCAATCTGATAGCCTTCTATGATGTTATAACTGGATGGCTGGATGAGGGGAGAGCAGCAGATGTCATCTACCTTGACTTCAGCAAGACTTTTGACACTGTCTCCCATAACATCCTCATTAGGAAACTGAGGAAGTGTGGACTAGATGAGGGGGCAATGAGGTGGATTGAGAACTGGCTGAAAGACAGAGCTCAGAGGGTTGTGATTAATGGAGCAGGGTCAAGTTGGAGGCCTGTAACCAGCGGTGTCCCCCAGGGGTCAATACTTGGTCCAGTCCTGTTCAACATATTCATCAATGACCTGGATGAGGGGACAGAGTGTACCCTCAGCAAGTTTGCTGCTGATGACACAAAACTGGGAGGAGTGGCTGATGCACCAGAAGGCAATGCTACCATTCAGCAAGACATGAACAGGCTAGAAAATTGGGCAGAGAAGAACCTAATGAAGTTCAACAGAGGCAAGTGTAGGGTCCTGCACCTAGGGAGGAATAATCCCATACACCGGTACAGGTTAGGGGCTGACCTGCTGGAAAGGGACTCTGCAGATAGAGACCTGGGAGTCCTTATGACGCAGCATCACTGCAGGAGGAGGACTCTGATGACTCAGATCGAGGAGAAAGTACTACCGACACAGCGTCGACGCAGATCCAGGAGAGGGTCCTTATGACGTAGCATCAACACAGATCCACGAGAGGGTCCTGCCGTGCAGATCCAGGAGAGGGTCCTTGAATCACAGTGCCGACGCAGGAGGAGGAATCTGATGATGCAGCGTTGATGCAGGAGGAGAACTCTGACGATGCATATCCACAAGAGGTTCCTTGCGATGCAGCATCGATGCAGGAGTCAAGCTCTGATGACACAGATCAAGGAGAGGATCCTTCCGACACAGCCTCGATGCAGAAGGAGTACTTTGACGATGCAGATCCAGGAGAGGGTCCTTCTGACGCAGATGCAGGAGAGGGTCTTGAAAACGTAACTTCGACGCAGGTAAAAAGGAGAGGGTCTTTGCAACACAGATCCACGAGAGCATCCTTCCGATGAAGATTCAGGAGACGGTCCTTCTGATGCAGTGCTGATGCAGATTCTGGAGAGAGTCCTTCCAACGTAGCGTCAATGCAGGAATAGGACTCTGACGATGCAGATCCAGGAGAGGGTCATTCCAACACAGCATCGACGCACGAGGACTATGACGATGCAGATCCAGGATAGAATCCTTCCAACGCAGCATCGACTCAGATCCAGGAATGGGTCCGTCCAACACAGAGTCAATGCAGGAGGAGAACTCTAACGATGCAGATCTAGGAGAGGGTACTTCTGACACAGATCCAGGAGAAGGTCATTCCAACACAGCATCAACACAGGAGGACTCTGATGAAGCAGATCCAGGAGAGGGTTGTTATGAGGCTGCGTCAACGCAGATCCAGGAGAGTGTCCTTCTGACACAGCCTGGACGCATATCCAGGAGAGGGTCCTTACGACACAGCATTGATGCAGGAAGAGGACTATGATGACGCAGATGCAGGAGAGGGTCGTTCTGAGGCAGCGTTGATGCAGTAGGAGCTCTCTGACAATGAAGATCAAGGACGGGGTCCTGATAACGCAACGTTGATGCAGGAGAGGGTCCTTCTGATGCAGATCCAGGAGAGGGTCCTTGCATCACGGTGTTGATGCAGGAGGAGGACTCTTACGATGCAGCGTTGATGCATGAGGAAGACTCTGACAACACACTGTTGATGCAGGAAGAAGAGTCTGATGACACAGATCCATGAAAGAGTCGTTCTGACGCAGTGTTGACTAAGACGACGACTCTGACGACACAGGCCCGGGAGAAGTTCCTTGCGATGCAGCATCAATGCAGGAGGAGGACTCTGATGACACAGATCGAGGAGAGGGTCCTTCTGACACAGATCGAGGACAGGGTCCCTTCGATGCTGATCCAGGAGGCGGTCCTTCTGATGAAGCATCGATGCAGGAGGAAGACTCTGATGATGCAGATCCAGAAGAGCGTCCTTCAGACGCAGTGTCAAAGCAGATCCAGGAGAGGGTCCTTCAGATGCGGATCAAAGAGAGGGTCCTCGCATCACAGTGTTGACGCAAGAGGAGGACTCTGACGACGCAGTGTTGATGCAGGAAGAAGGACTCTGACGACGCAGATCCAGGAGAGGTTCCTTGCCATGCAGCATCGACAAAGGAAGAGAGCTCTGACGACGCAGACCCAGAAGAGAGTCCTTACGATGCAGCGCCAATGCAGGAGGATGACTGACAAAGCAGATCAAGGAGAGGGTTCTTTGGGCACCGCATCGATGCAAGAGGGAGACGCTGAGGATGCAAACCCAGGAGAGTGTCTATTGTATGCAGCCTTGATGCAGGAGGAGGACTCTAAAGAAGCAGATCCAGGAAAGGGTCCTTGCAACACAGATGCAGGAGAGGGTCCTTGCATCACAGTGTCAATGCAGGAGGAAGACTCAGACGTTGCAGCATCAATGCAGGAGGAAGACTCAGACGTTGCAGCATCAATGCAGGAGGAAGACTCTAACAACACATCATCAACGCAGGAGGACTCTGATGACAGGGATCCAGGAGAGGGTCATTCCGAAGCAGTGTCGATGCAGGAGGAGGAATCTGACAACACAGATCGAGGAGAGGGTCCTTCTGATGCAGTGTCAAAGCAGATCCAGAAGAGGGTCCTTGCATCACAGTGTCAATGCAGGAGGAGGACTCTGAAGATGCAGTGTCTATGCAAGAAGAATGACTCTGACGACGCAGATCCAGGAGAGAGTTTTTCTGACATAGAGTCAATGAAGACGAGGACTCTGACGACGCAGTTCCTGGAGAGGTTCCTTGTGATGCAGCATCAATGCAGGAGGAGAGCTCTGACGACACAGATCAAAGAGAGGGTCATTGCAATAAAGCGTTGACACGGGAGAAGGACTCTAATGACGCAGATCCAGAAGAGGGTCTTTGCGAGGAAAATCTGGGACTGGGTCCTTGTGTTGCAGCATCGATGCTGGAGGAGGAGTCTGACAACGCAACATCGATGCAGGAGGAAAATTCTGACTACACAGCATCAACGCAGGAGGAAGGCTCTCACAATGCAGATCCAGGAGAGTGTCCTTGCAAGGCAGATCTAGGAGAGGGTATTTGCAATGCCGTATCAATGCAGAAGGAGGACTCTTGTGACACAGATTCAGGACAAGGTCCTTATGACACAGTGTGTACACAGATCCAGTAGAGGGTCCTTAGGACACAGCGTCAATGCTGGAAGAGGACTCTGACAAGGCAGATTCAGGAGAGGGTCCTTCTGAGGATACATCTACGCAGATCCAGGAGAGGTTCCTTCCCACACAGCATCAGCACAGGACAAGGACTCTGACGATGCAGATCCACAAGAGCGTCCTTCCAATGAAGATTCAGGATAGGGTTCTCCTGACACAGCGTTGATGCAGATCAAGGAGAAAGACCTTGTGATGCAGTGTCGATGCAGGAGATCTCTGAGGATGCCGATCCAGGAGAGGGTCCTTCCGATGCAGATCCTGGAGAGGGCCCTTCCGAAGCAGCATCGACAGATCCATGAGTGGGTCCTTCAGACACAGTGTCAACACAGGCGGACTCTGTCGACGCAGATCCAGGAGAGGGTACTTCTGAAGCTGATCCAGGAGAGGGTCATTCTGATGCAGCGTCGACAGAGGAGGTCTCTGATGACACAGATCCAGGCGAAGGTACTTCTGACGCAGCGTCAACGTAGATCCAGGAGAGTTTCTATTGTACGCAGCCTTGATGGAGGAGGAGGACTCTAATGAAGCAGATCCAGGAGAGTGTCCTTCTAATACAGGGTCGATGCAGGAGGATGTCTCTGACAAAGAAGATCAAGGAGAGTATCTATCGTGTGCAGCCTTGACACAAGAGGAGGACTCTAATGAAGCAGATCCAGGAAAGGGTCATTGCGACACATGCAGGAGAGGGTCCTTGCACCACAGTGTTGATGCAGGAGGAAGACTCGAATGACACAGATGAAGGAGAGGATCGTTCTGATGCAGTGTCAATGCAGGAGGTCTCTGATGATGCAGATCAAGGAGAGTGTCCGGAAAACGCAACGTCGATGCAGGAGAGAATCCTTCCGATGCACCCTCGACACAGAAGGAGTCCTCTTAAGGATGCAGATCCAGGAGAGGGTCATTCATACACAGTGTCAACGCAGGAGGATAACTCTGATGAAGCAGATCCAGGAGAGGGTTATTACGATGCTGTGTCGACACATATCCAATAGTAGGTCCTTCCAATGCAGAGTGGATGCCGATCTAGGAGAGGTTCCTTATGATGCAGATCCAGGAGAGGGTCATTCCAATGCAGCATTGACACAGGAGGACTCTGATGAAGAAGATCCAGAAGAGGGTCGTTATGATGCAGCATCGACACAGGAGGACTCTGATGAAGAAGATCCAGAAGAGGGTCGTTATGATGCAGCATCGACGCATATCCAGTAGTAGGTCATTCCAATGCAGTGTGGATGCAGGTCTAGGAGAGGGTCCTTCCAACATAGCATCGATGCAGGAGGAGGACTCTGATGACACAGATCCAGGAGAGGGTCCTTCCGATGCAGCCTGGACGCATATCCAGGAGAGGGTCCTTCGGATGCATCATTGTCGCAGGAGGACGACTCCCAATTTAACAGCACCTGATTTAAATGGGGTGTAACCACCACCAACGGTTACTTGCCAAGGGACGGCTCCGGTGCAGGTATATCTGCAAGGGAGTGGGGGTTCACAGCCAAAAAGGGGCTTTTCCTGAGATTTCTGGAGCCAGGGAAAGGCCAGGAGAGCACAAGCAGCCTGCGAGAGCCAGCAACTCGCACGAGGGTTGCTGACGAGATGGGGGCAGGGCCAGCGGTAACTCCCACAAAAGGTGCAGCGACCAGGAGTGCAGCGACCAGGAATGGGCAAACAGAGCATGGTGAGTCAGCCAGAGAGTGGCATGGCAGTTTGCATGACAGTTCACGCAGAAGGGCGCATGGAAGGGCACTGAAGGGGTGTACCAGCTTGACCAGGGAGCCATGGTAATCACCCAGCAGAAAGCCTTGGCCTCCCCAAGCTCTACAACCAGCAGGACCGAGGCAGCTTCCCAGACAGAGCTCTTGTGGGAGCACACTGCCACACAGATGTCAGGCTGCAGGGTGTGCCCTACCCTTATGCCAGTATCAGATGGCAGCAGTGAGCATGTCTGTGGGAAGTGTGCACAGATAGAGGAACTCTTCTGCCTAGTGACGGAGCTCCGGGAAGAAGTAAGTAGATTGAGGATCATTAGGAAGTGCGAGAGGAGGATAGATTGCCTGAGTCGCAGCCTACATTCCCTGAACCAGGCCCAACAGGCAGAAAGGCCACATGACAGAGGATTCCCTGTCCTCTCTCTGCCTAGCTAAACAAGGTAGCTTAGAGGACAGGGGGCTATGGGAACGTGTTCCTGCCCAGCGAAGCAGGCATATCTCCCCAGTAACTCCACCACCTTTCCAGGTACCCTTAAAAAATAGGTAGGAGGTTCTGCAAAGGGAACCCAATCATGACAAGGAAGATGCCTCAATGTCCACAGAGGTGTTGACAAGGTTAAGTCAAAATACACCTCACATCAAAACATCTTCAGATAAAAAAAAAAGATGGGTCATTGTAGGTGACTCCATCCTAAAAGGAGCGGAAGGCCCTATATGAGGACCAGACCCACTTCTCAGGGAAGTCTGCTGCCTCTCTGGAGCCCGGGTTAAAGATATAAAAAGAAAACTTCCCTCCCTAGTAAGCCCTTCAGACTACTACTCACTCCTAATTTTTCAGACAGGCAGAGATGAACTGTTAACAAGAAACCCAAGGGCAACCAAGAGAGACTTCCAGGCCTTGGGACAACTGGCGAAGGGGTCAGGAGCGCGTGTCCTCCTATGTCATTCCAGTCACAGGGAAGGACAAGGAAAGTAACAAAAAGAGCCAGCAGATCAATACCTGTCTCTGAGACTGGTGTCAGCAGCAAGACTTTGTTTTTTTTGATCATGGGATGGTTTACATGACACCAGGTCTGCTGGAGAAAGACGGGGTACACCTGTCTCAAAGAAGGAAAAGGATCTTTGCACAGGAGTTGGCAGGGCTCATCAAAAGGGCTTTAAACTAAATTTGAAGGGGGAAGGTGATGTAACCAGCAGCAGAGATGCAAGGGTCATTGATGGACTAGAAACTACAGATGCACCTGGGAATGGTCAGGTAGAAGTTCAGGCTTCTTCCAGCAAAAAGGCAACATAACCAGCAGCCCAGCTGAAGTGCTTTTACACTAATGCACGCAGCATGGGCAACAAACAGGAGGAGCTGGAAGCCATTGTGCAGGAGGAAAACTGTGATGTGGTCGCCATCACGGAAATGTGGTGGGATGACTTGCATGACTGGAGCGCTGCATTAGATGGCTACAAACTCTTCATAAGGGACAGGCAAGGAAGGAAAGGAGGTGGGGTGGCTCTGCATGTTAGGGAGTGTTATGAATGTCTAGAACTTAATGATGGGGACAACAGGGTTGAGTCTTTATGGGTAAGAATCAGGGGAGGGCCAAAAAGGCAGATATCATGGTGGGAGTCTGTTATAGAGGTAGATAAAATATTTTGCAAGCAGCTGGGAGAGATCTCAAAATCACTAGCCCTTGCCCTTGTGGGAGACTTCAACCCACCAGATATCAGCTGGGAACACAATACAGCTAAGAGGGAAGAGTCTAGGAGGTTCCTGGAGTGTGTTGAGGATAACTTCCTGACACAGCTGGTAAGGGAGCCAACTAGGGAAGGTACCCTGCTGGACCTGTTGTTTGTAAACAGAGAAGTACTTGTGGGGGATGTGAGGGTTGGAGGCTGTCTTGGGCACATTGACCATGAAATTACAGAGGTTTTGATTCTTGGAGAAGCAAGTAGGGAGGTCAGCAGAACTGCCACCTTGGACTTCCAGAGGGCAGACTTTGGCATTTTCAGGAGCCTGGTTGACAGAATCCCTTGGGAGGCAGTCCTGAAGGGCAGAGGAATCCAGGAAGGCTGGACGTTTTTCAAGAAGGAAGTCTTAAAGGTGCAGGAGCAGGCTGTTCCCAGGTGCTGTAAAATGAGTCATCAAGGGAAAAGACCAGCCTGGCTGAACAAGGAGATATGGTCACAACTTAGGGAAAAAAGGAGAGTTTATAGCCTTTGGAAAAAGTGGCAGGCCACTTGGGAAGGATACAGAAATGTTGTAGGGCTATGTAGGGAGAAAATTAGAAGGGCCAAAGCCCAACTAGAACTTAACCTGGCTTTGGATATTAAGAACAATAAAAGGTTTCTATAAATATATTAGAAACAAAAGGAGGGCTAAGGAGAATCTCCATCCTTTATCAGATGAAGGCAGTAACATAGTGACAAAGGCTAAGGAGAAGACTGAGGTACTTAATGCCTTCTTTGTCTTAGTCTTTAGTAGTAGAGTTAGTTGTTCCCTGAGTACCCAGATCCCTGAGCTAGTAGAGAGGGGTGGGAAGCAGAATGCAGCCCCTGTAATCTAAAGGGAGATGGTGAGGGACCTGTTCCAGCACCTAGACATGTACGAATCTATGGGGCTGGATGGGATCCACCCGAAAGTACTGAGGGAGCTGGTAGAAGTGCTCACTGAGCCACTTTCCATCATTTACCAGCAGTTGTGGCAAACCAGGGAGGTCCCAGTTGACTGGAGGTTAGCAAATATGATGCCCATCCACAAGAAGGGTCAGAAGGAGGATACGGGGCACTACAGGCCTGTCAGTCTGACCTCAGTGCCTGGAAAGGTCATGGAACAGATAATCCTGAGTGCCATTATGTGGCACGTGCAGGACACCCAGGTGATCGGGCCCAGCCAGCATGGGTTCATGAAAGGCAGGTCCTGCTTGACAAATCTCATCTCCTTCTATGACAAGGTGACCCACTTAGTGGATGAGGGAAAGGCTGTGGATGTTGTTTACCTGCACTTTAGTAAAGCCTTTCATACAGTTTCCCAAAGCATTCTCCTAAAGAAATTAGAGAGGGTTCTTCCCACGCTTCGTCGATGCAGGAGCCGGTCCTTCCGACACAGATGCAGGAGAGGGTCCTTCTGATACAGCATTGATGCAGGTCCACGAGAGAGTCCTGCTGACGCAGATCCAGGAGAGGGTCTTTCCGATGCAGCGTTGTCACGGGAGGAGGACTCTGACCACGCTGATCCAGGAGATGGTCTCTCTGACGCAGATCTATGAGATGATTCTTCCAACTCAGCATCGATGCAGGAGGAGGACTCTGATGACACACGATCAGGAGAGCTTCCTTCTGACATACGGTCGAGGCAGATCCAGGAGGATGTCCTTCTGACACAGATCCAGCAGAGGGTCGTTCCAACGCAGCGTTGATGCAGGGGGAGGATTCTGACGACGAAGATCCAGAAAAGGGGGGAGGATAATAATATCAGGCTTGTCTGCGACAAGCTGTGGGGTATCGCATCAGGGTTAGAGGGACAGGGTGCTAGTAAGGGCCTTCAGCCTGTTGCCCTGAGGCAAGGCTGCCCTGAGGCAGACTGGTGACACTGCACTGCAGTCAAAATCTTATGGAGATGAACCAGCAGCTCCTGAGGTAGTTGAAGTCAACAGAGAAACACCTGTGAGACACCCCAAGGGGTGTTCCCCTAAGAATGTGGCACAACCAACAGCCCAGCTGAAGTGCCTCTACACAAATGCATGCAGCATGGGCAACAAACAGGAGGAGTTGGAAGCTACTGTGCTGCTGGAAAGCTATGATATAGTGGCCATTACTGAAACCTGGTGGGATGAATCCTATGACTGGAGTGTGGCTATTGAGGGCTACAAGTTGTTCAGAAGGGACAGGCAAGGAAGGAGGGGCGGAGATGTTGCCCTCTATGTTAAGGAATGGATAGAGAGTGAGGAGATGTCCCTAAAGCCCTCCCTGGGATCAGATGAAGAGACAGTTGAGAGCTTGTGGGTGAGGATTAAGGGGCAGGCCAATATGAGGGACACTGTTGTGGGTGTTTATTACAGGCCACCTGATCAGGATGGGGAGGCTGATGAGGCCTTTTACAGTCAGCTCAAAGTAGCCTCGCAATCACAGGCCTTGGTTCTCCTGGGGGACTTCAATCACCCTGATATCTGCTGGGAAGGCTAGACAGCCAGGCATGTACAGTCCAGGAGGTTCTTCCAGTGTATTAATGATAACTTTTTGACTCAGGTGGTGGAGGAGCCAACAAGGAGAGGTGGTAGTAACTGGACCTAGTTCTGACAAACAAAGAGGGACTGGTGAAGGACATGAAGGTTGGGGGCAGCCTTGGCTGCGGTGACCATGAGAAGATAGAGTTCAGGATCGTGGGTAGTATGCACAAAACAACAAGTAGGACTGAAATCTTGGATTTCAGGAGGGCTAACTTTGACCTTTTCAAGAAACTGCTAGGAGAAATCCCATGGGTTAGGGGTCTGGAAGGTTCAAGAGAGCTGGAAGGATTGGAGAGCTCAGGATCGGTGCATCCCTAAGAGCAAGAAATCAGGCAAGGGAAGCAGGAGACCTGCGTGGTTGAGCAGGGAGCTTCTGAAAAAGCTCAAGTGGAAGAAGGAAGTTTACAGTGCATGGAAGAAGGGATTGACCATTTGGGAAGATTACAAGAATGCCGCTAAGAGTATGCAGGGATGAAACGAGGAAAGCCAAGGCCTCCTTGGAATGAAAATTGGCAAAGGATGTCAAAGTCAACAAGAAGGGGTTTTTCAAGTATATTGGAGGCAAAAGGACAACTAGAGAAAATGTGGGCCCACTGTTGAATGAGACGGGTGCCATGGTAACAGAGGATGCAGAGAAGGTGGAATTGCTGGATGCCTTCTTTGCTTCAGTCTTTACTGCTCAGGCCAGTTGTCAGGAGCCGCAGACTTTGGAGGAAACAGACAGTCTGGACGAAGGAAGACTTCCCCTTGGTGGAGGAAGATCAAGTTAGGGAACAGTTAAGTGAACTGGATATCCGCAAGTCCATGGGTCCTGGTGCACCCACGAGTGCTGAGGGAACTGGCAGAAGTCATTGCTGGGCCTCTCTCCATCATCTTCGAAAGGTCCTGGAGAACAGGCAATGTGCCCGAAGACTGGAGGAAAGCCAATGTCATCCCAGTCTTCAAAAAGGGCAAGAAGGAGGACCCGGGAAACTAGAGGCCGGTCAGCCTCACCTCCATCCCTGGAAAGATGATGGAACGGCTCGTTCTGGGCGTCATCTCAAAGCATATGGAGGAAAAGAAAGCTATCAGAAGTAGTCAACATGGATCCACCAAGGGGAAGTCATGTCTGACTAACCTGATAGCCTTCTACGATGACATGACTGGATGGAGAGATGAGGGGAGGGCGGTGGATGCTGTCTACCTTGACTTCAGCAAGGCTTTTGACACCGTCTCTCACAGCATACTCATAGATAAGCTTAGGAAGTATGGGTTAGATGAATGGACAGTGAGGTGGATTGAAAACTGGCTGAAAGACAGAGCTCAGAGGGTCGTGATTAGTGGCCCAGAATCTAGTTGGAGGTCCGTAACAAGTGGTGTTCCCCAGGGGTCAGTACTGGGTCCAGTCCTCTTCAATATATTCATCAATGACCTGGATGAAGGGATGGAATGTACCCTCAGCAAGTTTGCTGACGATACAAAACCGGGAGGGGTGGCTGACACACCAGAAGGCTGTGCCGCCATACAGCGAGACCTGGACAGGCTGGAGAGTTGGCCAGAGAGGAACCTGATGAAATTCAACAAGGGCAAGTGTAGGGTGCTGCACCTGGGGAGGAATAGTCCCATGCACCAGTACAGGTTGGGGGCTGACCTGCTGGAAAGCAGCTCTGAGGAAAAAGGCCTGGGAGTCCTGGTGGACAACAGGATGACCATGAGGCAGCAATGTGCCCTTGTGGCCAAGGCAGCCAATGGCATCCTGGGGTGCATCAGGAAGAGTGTGGCCAGCAGGTCGAGGGAGGTTATCCTCCCCCTCTACTCTGCCCTGGTGAGGCCCCATCTGGAGTACTGTGTCCAGTTCTGGGCTCCCCAGTTCAAGAGGGACAGGCAACTGCTGGAGAGGGTACAACAGAGGGCTACAAAGATGATTAGGGGCCTAGAACATCTCTCTTATGAGGAAAGGCTGAGGGACTTGGGTCTTTTAAGTCTGGAGAAGAGAAGACTGAGGGGGGATCTGATCAACACCTATAAATACTTAAAGGGTGGGTGTCAAGAGGATGGGGCCGGTCGTTTTTCAGTGGTGCCCAGTGACAGGACAAGAGGAAATGGGCACAAACCTGAACATAAGAAGTTCCACCTAAACATGAGGAGGAACTTCTTTACTTTGAGGGTGGCAGAGCACTGGAACAGGCTGCCCAGAGAGGTAGTGGAGTCTCCGTCGCTGGAGACATTCAAAACCCGCCTGGACATGTTCCTGTGCAACCTGCTCTAGGTGGACCTGCTTTGGCAGGGGGGTTGGACTAGATGATCTCCAGAGGTCCCTTCCAACCCTATATCATTCTGTGATTCTGTGGAAAGGGTCCTTCAAACGCTGTGTTGACTCATCAGGAGTACTCTGGGGGTGCAGATCCAGGAGAGGGTCCTTCCAACACAGCGTCGAAGCAGGAGGAGGACTCTGACGACACACATCATGGAGAGGGTCCTTACGATGCAGCGTCGACGCAGATCTACGAGAAGGTCCTGCCAATGCAGATCCAGGAGAGGGTCCTGTCGTTGCAGGAGGAGGACTCTGATGATGCAGATCCAGAAGAGGGTCCTTCAAACGCAGTGTTGACGCAGGAGGAGGGACTGACAATGCAGATCCAGGAGAGGGTCCTTCAAACGCAGGTCCAGGAGTGGGTCCTTCCAACACAACATCTATGCTGGAGGAGGACTCTGGGGACGCAGATCCAGCAGAGGGTCATTCTGAGACAGCGTCGACCCAGATCCAGGAGTGTGTTCTTCTGACATAGCATCAGTGCAGGAGAAGGACTCTGAACACACAGATCCAGGAGGAGGTCTTTCCAATGCAGATCCCGGAGAGTGTCCTGACAGCACAACTTCGATGCAGTAAAGGATCCTTCCAATGCAGCCTCGATGCAGAAGGAAGACTCTGAATATGCAGATCCAGGAGAGGGTCCTTGTGATGCAGCTTCGACGCAGGAGAAGGACTCTGGTGTTGCAGATGAAGATGTTTGACACAGTGGCAAAGATGGCAAGATGGCAAGATTCACACTAACTCACCAGAAGGTATCCCAAATCAATACTTATATGTATGAGTAGAGGTACAAATCACAGGTTAATACATATACATGTATATATCTAAGCAAAGCATATAAGCACGTGCATACACACACATACAGGTCTCTGTCGCGACGGAGGGAAGACAGGGCCACTCAATATGAGTGATCAGCAAGCTTCGTTTATTGATTCACACAGTGGCCTTTTATGTCCTAACATAATTAGCTCATACATATTACAAAAGTTAAGCTCATGATTGGTTAGTTCTTAGAAAGATCAACTCCGCCCTTGGTTCCTTCTTTACAGTTACTTTCATCCTCTTTTCCCATGCCTGAGCAGCTGCAACCTCCCTGTTATCATACAACAATTATAGTCAAGGACAAGGTGTCTTTACCAGCCCAGTAGTTACGGGGGCTGAATCCGATGTTTCTCAAGCTTTTGCTCGGCCAGCTGGATCATGTCTACGTAACCCTTCTCAGCTAGCCATTCTCCCACAATTCCCCCGTTTTTATTTTGAATGACACAGGCTTGGTTAAACATCCGTAACACAAGGGTTTTCATACAAGACAACACACAACTCACACAAAGCAATGCTATTAGTACAATGATTAAGACTAGCAATCCCGTCTGTAAAAGGTTTCTCAGCCATCCGGACAGACCCAACCAGTCTCCAAGAGCACCCAGGCCAAAGAATCCTGAATCTTGTTGTATCTTTTGAGTATGTGTCATTAGGTATTGAATTTCTTTATGGATAGATCTTGAATGATCCTCCAGATCCATACAACACATTCCATCGAAATCCTCACAGCCATGTCCGTGGGCTAGCAAAAGGAAATCTATCGCGGCTCTATTCTGTAATACTGCATGTTGCACTGTGGATAAATCATCTGCAAGTTCGGACAGGACTCTGCTTGTTGCGTTGGCTTGCTTTGCCACCCAACATGCTATACTATTCAAATTTCTATGTGCTCGTGCTGCGGCAATACCTGGCGTAAAAAGGGATGCGAAGATAACTTCCCATTTATTCCAGAGGCTAATTTGGTCGGAACAATCACTAGTCAGGCTGTGGGAAGTGTCTCTTGTAAATCGATATCGGTGAGTGCTGTTAGGGTGCATTAGTGGCGCAGCTAGACTAAGTTGGCCTATAGTACATGGTCCTCCCTGAGGGTTTGAAGGGATTCCTGACCATGCTCGGTTGCCGCAGATTAAAAAGAATCCTTTTGGAAGGTGCCTGGGCAGTACAGTGCCAGGAGCTGGAGAACTCTCACTACGGGCCATTCTTTGACACCAGGTTTTCCTCCAACTAGTATGGTTTTCTATTGGAGAGAGGATTGTAGGGGCCGTCTCCCTGACCATGCGTCCCTCCTTTTGCTCCCCGGTCCAACTCTCAGTGCCAATATATATGCAATAACTGGCGTTGAGGGAGTCCGCTAGATCAATCTCCTGTGGTTCGGGACCTACAGGGAGCTTATCATCCCAAATGTCATATTTTTCAAACATTTCCGCAATGTCATTCCACATGAATTGGATTTTGCTTGTCACCTTATACTGTTGTCTTAATACTGAGAGGGATTCATAAAATACCTTAAAGGTGACACTGGTCAAGGGCACCCCTATAAGGCACGTAGTAAATGGGGAGCGGGGTGTTGCTAGGCTTGCACAAAAGCTGGTCGTGTTGAGTGATCGAGCTAAAGTTATCCACACATTTTCTCGTGGGTCAAACATCTCGCTATATGGGATGGCTCTTATGCTTACAACTAAGGCAACTACTATAAAGCTTTCTATACCTAAATTAACCATTTTCTCTGTTTCAACTTCTAAGCAAATAGCATGCACATAATACCTAGGGGTTACAGACCCCACAGACTGTACAATTAATTTCTGTCTTTGCGACCTCGTGGTTCACACTCAGGCGCAGCGGTCTCAGTCCGTTGGTTTATGGTGATTAGTCGGGTCACCTTCAGCAGCGACTTCAGGGTGGTCGATGGCGGATCTTACCCAACGGCTGGGAACCCAGATGGTACCTTGTCCCCTATGGTCCATCGTAAAAGGGGTGATTTGCGAGCAAGGGTCAATCCTCCTACTCCTGCAACCGTGGCATTGCTCGCATAGGTCGGCCATTGAGCCGGCCACTTATGCGTGCTGATTATGGAAATGTCAGCGCCAGTGTCTAGAAGAGCAACAAGTGATATAGTTAGGTTGGCGTATTGCACAGCAACCGGGCGTTGTGGCCTTTGGTGCAAGCCGACAGTTAGTAAGGCCATTTGTCCTGTAGATCCAAAGGCTCCTTGCCCTCGTGGCTGCTCTTGCAGTGGTGGAAGGGCTCCCGCAAGATGTGGTAGGGGAATTAATTGCGCCACCTTGGTGCCTTTAGCGATGAAGAGCGGTGGGAATAACGTGTGGGCCATGATCTGGATCTCACCGTGGTAATCTTTATCAATCAGTCCCACCAACACATTAAGTCCCAGCATGGTGGCTGATGAACGGCCTATAAGTAGTGCTCCGACAGCTTGTCCATTGATACAGATTGGTCCTTGAGTGCTAGTAGCAATCCGGACAGGCTTTGAGTCCAACAGGGTACAATCTACTGCTGTTGCCAGGTCCAAGCCGAGGCTTCCGCTTGTGGCTGGTCTGAGCTGAAGGGATTGAGTGCTGCCGGATATGCAGCCGCTTTTTGTGTCGGCGCGGGGCGGCTCTTCCCGCTGAATCGTCCGTTTCCCGGTTTGGAAGCGCGACATGCAGTCTCATTGTGGTTGTCCGACCGGCAGTTTCTGCACCATACTGAGCCGGCGTTGCAGTTCCGTCTGATGTGTCCAGCAGCGCTGCAACGGTAGCATCGTGGGCGAGGTGATCCAGTAGCATTTAATCGATGAACAGAGGCTTGCAAAGGAGCAAGGGCTGCAAGAACTTGACTCTGCGTAGCCTGCGCGTGTTCCTTTAAACTATTCCCTAGTTCCTTTACTGCCTCAACTAACATTGCCTGTGGCCCTACCAGTACCTGAGCCATCCTTTCTAGTCCTTCCTCGATAGTCCATGTCCCTGGCAATGTAGCCAAGATGTTGCGTGTGGCCGGATTACTATTTTGTATAGCACACTGCTTTAGTATAGTGCCTCTGAGATAATCGGGCACCCCAGCCGCCTGTATGGCGTCTGCTACTCGATCTATAAATAGGCCAAATGGTTCCTCTCTTCCTTGCTTAATACCCATATATGAAGGGATTTTTTTTTTTTTTTTTTTTGAGTGAACGGCTTTTGCTTTTTTTTTTTTTTTTTTTTTTTTTTTTTTCAGCTCAGTGTTGCAACGGGGCGTTAGCGACTGCCCGCCACGGCTTTATCAACTTTTTGGCTGATTTATTATCGCATATAACTTCGTCAAACAATTTATCCTCATATTTACGCCATTCCTCGTGTTCAAAAACCGTATCTGGATTATCAAAGCAACCTCTCGCTACTCCATACGCTGATAACCCAGGCAACTCCCTTTTACAATCTATACCCTGAACGCTCCGCTTTTCTAAAAAGCATTTGAGCAAATCGTACGCCGCTTGTCTGTTCATACCTTCGTTATCTATACCCTAAATGCTCCGCTTTTCTAAAAAGCATTTGAGCAAATCATATGCCGCTTGTCTATTCATACCTTCGTCAGCGCGCTGTTGCAGCCTTTCAGACTTCGGCGGCGCGTAGCCGGCAGGACACTCTCTATAGGTGCTCCAGGGCGCGGGGACCTTTTCCTTTAATCCCTTTCGCTCTTGGGCGCGGGGACCTTTTCCTTTAATCCCTTTCGCCTCCTGCGCTGCTTACAGGACCAGCACTGAGACTCCGTTGACCGTGGCTCGCAGGTTCAGCCCTCTGTAGGGTCCCTGTTTCGGGCGCCATTTGTCGCGACGGAGGGAAGACAGGGCCACTCAATATGAGTGATCAGCAAGCTTCGTTTATTGATTCACACAGTGGCCTTTTATGTCCTAACATAATTAGCTCATACATATTACAAAAGTTAAGCTCATGATTGGTTAGTTCTTAGAAAGATCAACTCCGCCCTTGGTTCCTTCTTTACAGTTACTTTCATCCTCTTTTCCCATGCCTGAGCAGCTGCAACCTCCCTGTTATCATACAACAATTATAGTCAAGGACAAGGTGTCTTTACCAGCCCAGTAGTTACGGGGGCTGAATCCGATGTTTCTCAAGCTTTTGCTCGGCCAGCTGGATCATGTCTACGTAACCCTTCTCAGCTAGCCATTCTCCCACAGGTCTCCGATCGGTAATTTCTTAATAGCAGACAACGCTAGCAATCTGAAAGGTGCTGCTTTTAGGTCTTACACATTAATGGATGGACAGAAGAGCATCCACATCCATTAAGCTAATGTCTATCGGAACATATAGGTGGAGAGGTGGATGAGAGAGAGAGGCTAGTCTGTAGTTAAAATTTCCCTTTCTCAAATTTAGGGTAATTACTCACAATGCACTGGCGTTCCTCAACAGGCGATAGTTGAAGCTTGAGAAATGTCTTCTCCTGCCCTGACCTCAAGGTGTCAGCCTGAGAGGTATCTCAACTCAAGGGAGTTACTGGCCACAGCCCGCTGCGATCCAGAAGAGCTCAAAGGGCCTTTACTAGAATTGCTACTTATAGGATCTGAGACAATTGACTTTTGTCAGGTACTTTTCCACTACGGCCTGATTTGGATGATGGTTACACAGCCCTAGAACTTGCTAGATCTTGGGGTCCTGGTATTCCCCCTCTGTGGCCACGATCCATATGGTGTCAGGAGTGATCGATTATAGTTATTATCTCTAAGCAGCAGGAGCCACGGGGACTAGGCACACTATTGTGTTCTTGGTCTGTTGCTCTCTACCTTTTCTTTCTTTCTTTCATGTTAGACCATTATGTTACTTTTTGATCCATTGTGTTGTTCTGCGGCCCAGGTTGGGAGGGAGATCATGCCAAGTACTGAGTGACCGGAAGGGAGGCGACACGGATCCAGGAGAGGGTCCTTCCGACACAGATCCAGGAGAGGGTCCTTCTGACGTAGCTTTGATGCAGGAGAAGAACTCTGACAACGCAAATCCAGGAAAGGGTCCTTCCAACGCAGCTTTGATGCAGGAGGAGGATACTGATGATGGAGATCCAGGAGAGGGTCCTGTCGATGCAGGAGGAGGACTCTGACGATGCAGATCCAGGAGAGGGTCCTTCTGACACAGTGTTCATGCAGATCCAGGAGAAGGTCCTTGCCCTGCAGCGTCAACACAGGAGGAGGACTCTGACGACACAGATCCAGGAGAGGGGCCTTCCGATGTAGATCCAGAGCTTTCTCAGCACCCAATGCCATTTGAAGAAGTACGTTTCTTGCCCTAGGCTATAGGGAAGCCCTCCTGTGTTGGGCTTGTTTAGATGGATTTTGCATGTTGGAATGGATTTAGCCCTTAGATATTGAATCACTGTAACAGATGTTCTTTTGATCCTGCACAATGAGAACTGCCAAAAGAAAAAAAGCTATCAGAAAACACTAGTACTGCTAACAATTTACTTTATGTGCCATAAATGATAGGAAAATCAAATAATTAAAAATGTAAACAACCTAGAATTTGGCCCAAAATATTCTAAAGGTTTTCTTCAATGATTAAGAGATTTTATAATTTTAGGGTAAAGTAGGACATATTTCTTAAAGGATAAATGCTCAAACTGTCAACCTGCTTTCAACATTTTATTTTGTGTCTTTTGAGAGTGTCCTGGTTTGAGGTAAAACAGAACCAAGTTTTCTGTTCAGTAATTTTACTTTGCAGCTAAGCCTCTTCTAACTAACTGCACTTTCTGAAATTAACAGCATATTCTTCAGACAATGTTTGCTCCCAGAGAGATAAGACCTGATTGTTTCTAATTTATGCCAAGGAATGGTATGCAGAGAGGCTCTTGCTTATACTTATTCCCATAACAACCAGGGTCAGCTAACTTTGTTATGATGTGCCACACTGTGGGGCTGGAAGTGGAAGAGCATAAAGGGGTCGCACCTGCGGGGAGGAGCGGACAGGACAGGTGACCCAAAACTGACCAACAGGGTGTTCTATCCCATCTGCATCATGCTCAGTATAAAAGCTGAGGGATCAAAGGGGTCAGCCCTCTTTCTTCAGTGGTTGGCATCCAAGGAGGACTCTCTCTGTTTGTCTGCCTTTGGTCCTGATCCGTGCACTCCTGAATCCAGTTCCCGAATCCAGTTCCCGTCCATCACCGAGTCCAGTCTGGGACTTCCCCAGTGCCTGCCGGTGATGTGATCGGCATCTTGGGAGCTAGATACTGTTTTGTTTATGTTTATATATTTCATTATTTTCTTTTTTTATTATTTTCTTAATATTTTCATTAAAGTAATTTAGTTTTTTCTAAACTCATAGAAAACGTGGACAGCAAAGACCAGGAAGACAATATGGTAGTGAAAATGATGATTGGGTTTGCCCAAATGATGAATCTAACCTCTGTAACTTTTGTCTACCTACCCCCAAGTCAGCAGAAGACCCCTTACAAATTTTATTGCGAGACATTAACGTATCGCTTGCTCTTGAGCTCACATGGGAGCAATATAACAATTATAGCTGGTATTTCAAAAGGCCTGAGGGCAAAGGTTACACTTATGTTGTCTATAGTTGGTTATCGGGTGCTTTAAATGTGAGCTCGGTATGGGATGCAAGATGCAATTATATCCTCCAATCCCCTGTTGTTGAGGCCACGGGATGGAGTGTGAATGGTACTGTACCATGCTGCTACATTTCATGGGGAGCTACCGAATATAATATTCAATCGAGCACTGATGATCATTCTCTACAATATACAAAACCATTAAACACCTCATGGTGTATTAAATATTCTCAAAGGGATAATAATGAGTGTCCCAGTGCAGCAACTGAAACTCATTTGAATGTCCTCTCAACTGCATGTGGGCTAGATATACCTATATGCCTAGTTGAGACAGGGATGAAGATAAGATACCCCCAGCAAGGAAATCTCCTCTCTGGAACTGCCAAGTAGAAATTGGGTGCAAAGACATCGATGAGATGCCATTACTATGGCAAAACCCTCCTGTTAAGAGAGCTCTAACACAGGGCTGCTTGTGCAGTAATACCAGTTACTCACGACCCTCTGTCTTAGATGGTAGTAAGAAAGGCTGTTGTCCTCCCATTACTACCATACCAGGTTCATGCTGAGCATCCACCGTCCTTGCATCCCCTAACTTAGTATGGGCATACTCTGACGGCTACGTATATACGTATATATATTCCCGACTACATTCAACTACCCCTGGGCTAGCTTGTACAATGGCTGTGCTCTCCCTCTGCCCCATTTATCGAGAAGGCCCCATCCCACACCAGTGGTGGGATCGTAAAACAAGGGATATACAGAAGGGATGGCAAGAAGCCCTAACACAAATTGAGTGGTGGATGGAATCATTATTTGGAGTAGTAATTGCCCCGGTACAAAATCGACAAGTCATTTTGGATCTAGGCCTACAACTATCAGCTTTATCCAATGCCATGTCTGATAGTCTGAAGCTTTTAAATGGTCAGTTACAACATACCAATAAGATGACCATTCAAAACCGAGCCATATTAGATTTGATACTGTTGAAGGAGAAAGGTTGTGGTTTTGGCCAAATTTACCAAAACCAGACTGACAGATGGCCCTTCCCCCCCCCACCACAAAGAGAGGAGAGGAAGAGATAAGGAGATTTATAAGTTTAGAATAAACTAAACTACTTTAATGAAGAATTAAAATTATAATTTTTAAAAAAATGAAATAGATACAATATATAGAAAACCGTATCAAGCTCCCAGGATGACGTCACTGGCAGGCACTGGGGAAGTCCCAGACTGGACTCAGCGATGGATGGGAACTGGGTTCCAGCTCTGGAGTCAGGAACACATGGACCGGGATCAATGGCAGATGAACAGAGAGAGTCCTCTTTGGATGTTGGCCATTGCAGAAAGAGACCCGACACTGTGATCCATCAGCTTTTACACTGAGCATGGGGCAGATGGGATGGAATACCCCAGTTGGTCAGGTTTGGGTCACCTGTCTTGTCCTCTCCTCCCCACAGGTGTGACCCCTCTACGCTTTTCCGTTTCCGACCCTCCAATGGGGCAAATAACGAAATTAGCTGACCTTGGTTGTTATAGCAATAAGTATAAGCAAGGGCAACTCTGCATACCATTCCTTGGCATGTAGCACAAGCATCAGTCTTATCACTCTGAGAACAAGCAGCTCTCTCATCAATATGCCATTAATTTCAGAGAGTTAGAAGAGGCCTAGCCAAGATGCAAAACTAGAGAACAGAAAGTTGGTTCTGTTTTACTTTGATTCGGAGAATGAATGGTTAAAGGTCGTTAGTGTAGATTTAGTACAGCTTGGCAAAGAACAGAGCTCGGAGCCCAGGAGGCCAGCATTCCAAGATAAGGAACTGGCCTTGTGTATAAGATAGCAGGAACAGCCTGCATGCTAAGGAGGAACCCAATTGTCTGGGTAAAGTGTCCATCTGGTCGGGACCAGTTTCGCGGTTTGGGGTCCAGCCAGCCCAGCATTCTCAGCCAAAGGTAAAAGCACACGGTGAAGAAGACTATGAGCCTTCCTCCAGAAGACCCCGGCCAACGACCACCAGGCGACAGTACGCATGCGGCAAGGGGAGGAGACTTATGATAATGAGTTCCTAGAAATAATTAGAATAGTAACGCCTTTTCTTAGAATTAATTATAATAACCCAGCCCACATTAATGAATATGTATGCTTTTTATCATAAATAGATGCTTGTTTTACGAGCCAGTGTGCAAGTTAGGAGGAGAAATCCCCCTTGCACCCGGCGCCGCAATAAACATACCTGCTTTATAACTCTATTCGAGTTGTAGGGTTTGTTTCCGCGCGTCAACTTCAAACCGGGACATTCCACCCCTTTGCATCATGCTCAGATCACTAATACTTTTATCTATGAAATCTATACACACACGTACATATATAGATAGATATATGTAAGTCACTCAGTTATGATTTATCTCTATATACAAAAGTTTAAGTCCATTTCATAGCAGATCAGATTCTCAGGGTAGGAAAGATGGTGTGAAATTCATTGTGGTTCATGTCCATGGGTAACATGTCCATCTCGGAGAAGTTTTACTGGACGCCACTTAATCAATCCGGCTTAGGTTTCATCATTGTAGTGTTACCCTGAAAAACACTTATAGGACACTGTTAGTATTATAAACAACTAACATCATACTCGGAATTAAGTATTCTCACCCAGGGTCAAATTCCCTTGAGGTACACATTGAACTTCTCCTTTCTTCAGCGTTACCCACCAAGTACATCCTGGTCCTTGAGCAAAAACAGTCCCATGAATAGGTTTGCCTTTGCCCGAAGCAGGAAAAACCCATACAGTTTTCCCTAGCATATTCCTTTCATGCACCACAGGGACTTTATCCCCTTCTACAGTATGGAAAAGGTCTGATTGAGCAGGACCAGCTCGATTGATGGATCCCCTGGTATTAACTAACCAGGTAGCTTACGCTAAATGCTTGTCCCAATTTTTAAAGGATCCACCACCCATCACTTTCAGGGCAGTTTTTAACAATCCATTGTATCATTCAATTTTGCCAGAAGCTGGTGCATGATAGGGGACATGATATACCCACTCAATACCATGTTCTTTTGCCCAATTACTTATAAGATTGTTTTTGAAATGAGTCCCATTGTCAGACTCAATTCTTTCTGGAGTACCATGTCGCAACAAGACTTGCTTTTCAAGGCCCAGGATAGTATTCCGGGTAGTGGCATGGGGTACGCCACTTTTCTCGTTCAGCAATGTCTAGGGCCAGCTGGATAGCTTTTACCTCTGCAAATTGACTTGATTCACCTTCGCCTTCAGTAGCTTCTGCAACTCATCGAGTAGGACTCCATACAGCAGCTTTCCATCTTCGATGCTTTCCTACAATATGACAAGATCCATCAGTGAACAAAACATACTGTTTCTCATTATCTGAGAGTTCATTATATGGTGGGGCTTCCTCAGCACGTGTTACCACCTCCTCTGGTGGCATTCCAAAATCTTTGCCTTCGGGCCAGTTTGTGATCACTTCTACAATTCCTGGATGATTTGGATTTCCTATTCGAGCTCGCTGTGTGATTAAGTCAACCCACTTACTCCAGATAGCATCGGTGGCATGATGTGTAGAAGGAATTTTACCCTTGAACATCCAACCCAACACTGGCAATCGGGGGGCCAAGAGGAGCTGTACTTCAGTACCAATTACCTCTGAAGCAGCTCTAACTCCTTCATATGCTGCCAAGATTTCTTTTTCAGTTGGGATATAGTTGGCCTCGGAGCCTTTATAGCCTCGACTCCAAAATCCCAGGGGTCGACCTCGAGTCTCCCCAGGCACTTTCTACCATAGGCTCCAGGTAGGGCCATTGTCTCCAGCTGCAGTGTACAGCACATTTTTAATGTCCTGTCCTCTTCGGACTGGTCCAAGTGCTACTGCATGCACAATCTCTTGTTTAATTTGCTCGAAGGCTTGGCGTTGCTCAGGACCCCATGTAAAATCATTTTTCTTTCGAGTCACATCATAGAGAGATTTCACAATCTGATTATAACCTGGAATATGCATTCTCCAGAAACCCACAACGCCTAAGAAGGCTTGTGTTTCCTTTTTGTTAGTAGGTGGGGACACAGATGTTATTTTGTTAATCACCTCCATTGGGATCTGGCGATGACCATCTTGCCATTTAATTCCCAAGAATTGGATGTCTCCTGCAGGTCCCTTGACCTTACCTCTTTTTACAGCAAAACCTGCTTTCAGAACCATCTTCATTATTTTCTTACCTTTCTTGAAAGCTTCTTCTGCTGTGTTACCCCACACAATGATGTCATCAATGTATTGCAGGTGTTCTGGAGCTCCACCCTTCTCCAGTGCAGTCTGAATCAGTCCATGGCAAATAGTAGGGCTGTGTTTCCACCCCTGGGGCAGTCGATTCCAGGTATACTGGACGCCCCTCCAGGTGAATGAAAACTGTGGCCTGCACTGTGCTGCTAAAGGAATAGAGAAACAGGCATTAGCAATGTCAATTGTAGCATACCACTTGGCTGCCTTTGACTCCAGTTCATATGGAAGTTCTAGCATATCTGGCACAGCAGCACTCAGTGGTGGTGTGACTTCATTCAGGCCACAATAGTCTACTTTTAGCCACCAGTCTCTATCAGACTTCCACACTGGCCATATCGGGCTGTTAAAGGGTGAGTGAGTCTTGCTGATCACTCCTTGGGTCTCTAGCATACGAATCAGGTTCTGGATGAGAATCAGGAAGTCTCGGTTGGTGCTATACTGTCGCCAATGCACTGTGGAATTAGCAATTGGCACCTGCTGTTCTTTAACCTTCAGCAGTCCCACAACAGAAGGGTCATCTGAAAGGCCAGGTAAGGTAGACAGCTGTGTAATGTCCTCAGTCTCTACAGCTGCTATACCAAAAGCCCACCAATACCCTTTCAGGTCTTTGAAATACCCTCTCTTGAGGTAGTCTATGCCAAGGATGCATAGAGCGTCTGGGCCAGTCACAATAGGTTGCTTCTCCCATTTATTCCCAGTTAGGCTCACTTCAGCCTCCAGTGCAGTCAGTTCTCTGTCACACCAGAAATAGTGACAGATTCTGCCCCTTTATGATTTGATGCCAATAGAGTACACTGTGCACCAGTGTCCACCAGGGCTTTATACTTTTGTGGCTCTAATGTGCCAGGCCATCAAATCCATACAGTCCAATAAACTCGGTTATCCATCTCCTCCTCCTGGCTAGAGGCAGGGCACCTCTGTGTGTTGAGGACAGCATCTACAGTTAGCAGATGAGTTCCTATCTGGACTGGAGAACCACTTACCATGGACTGGAGCAGCCACCCTCCTGCAAGAATTCTTTTTTCCATCTGCTTTACCTTGCAACTCAAGCACTCTTGCTTGTAGGGTTGGAGTAGGTTTTTATCCCACTTCCTCATGTCCTCTCCATAGTTGCAGAGGCAAAGCCACAGGAAATCTCAGAGTGGGTCCTGTTTCTTTTGAGTCAGTTTCATAGGAGGGCGTTTTTTTTTAATGGCTGCGACTCAGGTCTGTTAAGAGGAAGAGTGGGATTCTTTCTCTATCCCGGACAGTTTTTCAACCAGTTTCTCATTTTTCTTGGCTATTTCCTCATTTTACTGGCCTATTGGTGATTTTCTCAGTCATTTTTTCCACGGCTGCCACAGTGAGGGGACAAGAGAGACTGGCGTACCCTGTTAGCCACTTCATTTACAGTTGGTGCATCAGCATCCGATCTTCCCCAAACCATTGCTGACAATGTATGGGAATACATTGATGGTGCACTCTGCACAAACTTGCTTAGCAAAGATTGTTTGCATGGCATTTCACCAGGGTCTACGTTCACTTGCTAGTCACCATAAATCACCTCTCACACAGCCAGTTCCCTCAGGTACCCTTGATACCTTATTCCATGCTGGTCCATTTGCTTGGATGGCATTTGATATCATCCTTAAAGGGATATCTGCCCTTTACAGCTGATAGCAGTCGCCTCCAGAGACTGAGAGTGTTGGTCTTTTTCCCAGTTACTTTATCAATACCTCTGTCTTTGGCCAGGTTTCCCAACTTCTCTGCTGTCTAAATCCATGGTATCAGCCCCATTGTCCCAGCATCAGAGCAACCAGCAGATAAGCGTCTCCCCTTCTTGATGACTAAAGTCCTTACTCGTATTTTGCAAATCCTTCATAGAGAAGGATTTAACGATTATCTCTACATCTGAGTCCTCCTCCTGCATTGACGCTGCCTGAGAAGGACCCTCTCCTGGATTAGCTTGAGAAGAAAGGACCCTCTCCGTCTTCATCAGAAGAAAACTCTCCCATGCTGTCTGGCTTGAGCTGGTCTTTGTCATACAGGGCAGGGGAACAAATTGATCTTTTTTTTCTGCTTCCTGGTCACCGGGGTAACTTGTACCAGTTCTGTTGGAGTTTGTTTAGGAGCTGTTCTTGTTGTCGAGGCTGGAGTCAGTGGTGCCGGTGCAGGCAGCAGAGTAACTTTTACTGCACGCTGCTGAGTGACAGGTGCCAGGATGGGCTGAAGTGTTGCCTGTGCTGGTGGGGAGATGGTTGGCATGGCCAATGTCCCTGGGGCTGGTGCCGGTGGGGCCGATGCCGTGGCTTCCCCCACTGTGGGCGGGGGCAGAGGCGTGGCTGGTGCCCATGGGAGGGTAGCTTGGGGAGTGGTTTGTGTCTATGCTGCCTGGGAATTGGCCCATGGGATATGAATAACAGCAGCATATGTCACACAGTGCCCACTCCTACACTTATGTTTAACACAAAACCACCCCTGCAACATATTCAAGAGAACCAACAACAAAATCACAATCTTTTGAAAGTAACATATCCATCCAGCTGTGAGGGATTGGGATTCTGGCTTCCCACTTGCCAGGCAAGTATTTTGACTCAGCAGTTATTATACTACACACGGCCAGTCATACTGCTACTTCCTTTTGAAAAAGGGTTAGCCCAGCCTGGGTCTTTCAAAAGGCACTGGCAAAGCTTACTCTCTGGGATGATTTGAAGGCCAAAATACATGTCATTGCCTCCATTATAACAATGGCTCAGACAGATAGCTCTGAGAGGTGGTAGATGCTCTATATGTGTTTCTTACTATCCCACTGTAACCAGATCCATTCACAATATTTGGATTACTTATATTATTTTCTTAGGCCACCCCATCCTTTTTAGGCAGTCTTTATCGAGTCAAACTTCCTGAATGTTGAGTTTTATATTCTCTGTTTGGAGTCCAGGTTTGTAAAATATACCATCACCTACAATTGTGTAAGGACATGCTACCACCATGCTTTGCCATGGGCTGTTCCAAGTCTAAACCAGCTCTGGCTAGACTCACAACCAGCTATGTCACTGTGGCACCATGTCCAGGAAAATTAGCTTTCTTTAGAAATGAGGCATATTAACCTGGGAACAGCAGTGCCCCGGCTTTTGGCACCCAGCAAATATCTTTGCTGACTTGGTGGTGTGCTGTATGAATCAGCCTTGAACTTTGATTAAAGTTGTGCAAGGGGTAAAGTCATAAAGCACTTTGAAAGGAAAGCTGTAGTGTTGCTCCACAGCCTCTTTATATAAGAGCTTTTATTTACCATAGATAAGACTCCTTACCATAGTTTTACTTTAGGTGAGAGTGCTTGCTTGTTCCTGCTGCAATCCCTTCCCAGAGAACATTGAAAGACACGCTGTGCCAGCTGCATTCAATAAAAGCATCTGCCTTCTAAGCAGTCTTGCTGATATTTAGAAACAAAGTAGCTTCTACTTGCTTGGAAATGCCAATATTCCTTTTAGAGAAGACATATGGGAGAAAATTCATCTGGACTTTATGTTGTGCTTATCGTATGCAAAGGAGGGAGTGATCTGGGGACCCAGTGCTGTGCTTCTCATACAACAGTGTTTCTGTTGTGTTCCTGATGTTGAGCAGAGCTTGCCTTGCATTGGGACTGCAAGGCAAGCAGAGGCAGCAGGGTTGGCTTTCCACACTGTTCAGGGAAGGATGAAGTGTGCTCCTGGTGAAGTGGTACAATCATGTTGCAGAAGGTAATGGACAGCTTGCAATTGTTGCCACTCCTCATTGCCTTGGGGAGAAATTAAGGTTGGGACATGGGACAACAGTGGAGAAGAAAAGCTGGAAGCCTTGCCTATTCAGTGCTCTAGTTCCCTCTTTTGGGAGGTGAACCCAAATATACCCATGGGAACATTTGTGTGTGATGGCAATTGTAGTTTAGGGGAATTCTTCAAGGGAATAGAACCTACATGTATCAGCAAGACATATATATGCACTTCTGTGAAACACTCATCCAGTATACTCAACTCCAAGTATTCAGAACATCACTTGATCATATTGTCATATTGTGAACTTTTATGTTGAACCTTTGGAGTGCACAGAGTTTGAGCTCTCATTCTTGTAACAGCAAGAGCTGGAAACACTTAAGCAAGCAAATCTAGATTCTCTCATGATCACATGACTACAGATGTGTATTAAGAAAAATCCCCACTAAAATATGTCTTAAGGTCAGAGCCCTCCATTAATCAAAGCTGACTATCCCATCCCAGTGTCCCTATATATATCAGATCTTTCTGTGAAACTTGCACTCTAAATACTTCTTGCAAAATGCAGTATAATATAAGCACTGCCCTAGCAGTGCTGTTTCTTCTTTCTAGTTGTTATTAGAGGAGAATATTTTTCTTTAAGTCAAAAAATAAATGAGCTGATTCTCCTGTTCCCTATTGACTCCCTGGTACGTTAGGACCCACTGGAGGGAAAAAGAGAGAACTTTTATAACAACTAAAATGTCTGGGGGAAAAAAATAAAAAAGAGCAAATAAATTTTCATTCAAAGAGCTAAGTATAACCATCTATTTGACTTATCTGTCTTCAGAACATAGCAAGCTCTTTTAATTTCTAAAGTTTAAGGAATGGGGAAAGTTACAAACTTAATTAACTTAATTTCCACACTTTGATATGTGAACTTTGTTACAAGAACCAGCCCCCAAGAAGTCACTTATCACATCTGACATCTACCGCTTTTCTACAATTTGTAGTGCTAACAGTGAAAATAGAATGATTATCTACTTTCTTTAAATAAAAAAAAGAAATGCATGCAGCATAACAAATGTTATACAAGATATTATTTCACTTACTAATGAAACCTGAATGAAAAAAACAAGCATTAAGATGCATTGAGCTTCTTGCCAAATTATCAACACAATTTAACAAATTTATGCAGCCTCAGAATATTAATAGAATTTTCCTGTGAAGT
This sequence comes from Numenius arquata, assembly GCF_964106895.1. Classification (NCBI taxonomy): domain Eukaryota; kingdom Metazoa; phylum Chordata; class Aves; order Charadriiformes; family Scolopacidae; genus Numenius; species Numenius arquata. The sequence continues at coordinate 22,259,032 of NC_133615.1, read as the reverse complement.
TTTATACCCAAAGACTTTGGGTGCTGGCAGAATGGCTTTCAAAAACACCACAGACTACACAGAAAAGCCAAATAGCTAGTTGATAACTCTTTTCCAGCTTTCAGCCAGGAGGTAACCTGGAAGTGAAGTGCTGTGTACAGGACAAAACCACTGGGAAGGCACTCTGGGATACAACCTGACCTGGAGCCTGACATGACTGTGACCCACCAAAGGCAATTAACACTAGGGAATTGTCTACATGATTGTTCTTTGTGATTGCTTCTGGAAATAATCATACAGAAATAGAATACGAACATACACTTGCCAACTTAATATTTTTAGAGCTGAACATTAAAAGACTCACCCTATCTTCTTAATTTGCTTTCCCTCCTACTGAAATAATTGAATCATAGAATCATTTAGATTGGAAAAGACCCTTAAGATAAGCAAGTTCAACCGTTAACTTAAAATTACCAAGTACACCACTAAACCATGTCCCTAAACACCATGACTTTTAAATACCTCCAGGGATGGTGACTCAACCACTTCCCTGGGCAGCCTCTTTCAATGCTTGATAAACCTTTCTGTGAAGAAATTTTTCCTAATATCCATCCTAAACCTCCCCTGGTGCAACTCAAGGCTGTTTCCTCTCATCCTATTGCTTATTGCTATGGAAGAGAGACTTACACCCACCTCCTTAGAACCTCCTTTCAGGTAGTTGTACAGGGCAAGAAGGTCTCCCCTCAGCCTCCTTTTCTCCAGGCTAAACAACCCCAGTTCCGTCAGCTGCTCCTCATAAGACTTGTGCTCTAGACCACTCACCAGCTTCATTGCCCTTCTCTGGACATGATCCAGAATCTCAATATCTTTCTTGTAGTGAGGGGCCCAAAACTGGACACAGTACTCAAGGTGCAGCCTCACCAGTGCTGGATACAAAGGGACAATCACTTCCCTAGTCCTGCTGGCCACACTATTTCTGATACAAGCCAGGATGCTGTTGGCCTTCTTGGCCACCTGGGCACACTGCTGGCTCATATTCAGCCAGCAGTCGACCAACACCCCCAGGTCCTTTTCTGCTGGGCAGCTTTCCAGCCACTCTTCCCCAAGACTATAGTGTTGCATGGGGTTGTTATGACATTGTCCACCTGGTAAGTTCATGAGAACGCAAGCATCCCCAGCAGCACACATCAACTAATCCATGGAGAAATCCCATGGGTTAAGGCTCTAAAAGGTAGAGGGATCCAAGAGAGCTTTTTAATATTCAAGCACCACTTCCTCCAAGCTCAAGATCAATGCATCCCTATGAGTAAGAAATCAAGCAAGGGAGGCAGGAGACCTGCATGGATGAGCAGGGAGCATCTGGAAAAACTCAAATGGAAGAAGGAAGTTTACAGAACGTGGAAAAAAGGGACTGATCACTTGAGAGGAATATAGGAACATTGTCAGAGTATGCAGGGATGCAACAAGGAAAGCTAAGGCTCACTTGGAATTAAATCTGACAAGGGATATCAAGGACAATAAGAAGGGCTTCTTCAAGTACATCAGTAGCAAAAGGAAGACTAGGGAAAATGTGAGCCTGCTGCTGAATGAAGTGGGTGCCCTGGTGCTGGAGGATGCAGAGAAGGTGGAGCAACTGAATGCCTTCTCTGCTTCAAGTCTTTACTGCTAAGGCCGGCATTGAGGAACCCCAGATTGTGGAGGTAAGAGACAGAGTCTGGAGAAAGGAAGACTTTCCCTTGGTCGAGGAGGACCAGGTTAGAGATCATTTAGGCAAACTTGACACCCACAAATCCATGGGCCCTGATGGGATGGACCCACAAGTGCTGAGGGAGTTGGCAGATGTTATTGCAAAGCCACTATCCATTATCTTTGAAAGGTCATGGAGAACAGGAGAGATGCCTGAGGTGTTACATTTTGCAGACCCCTAAAAATTCCTAAACTCATGTTCCAACCATAACTTGCAAATAACACAGGCTTCTCACCCCCAAATGCAATACATCCTAATGACAAATTTTGGGTGTTGTTCGAATTACCAGGTAAAGATCCTAATAAGTTCAACTCCTGTAGCGGCAAAGGGGATGATCGGTTAAGATGATTCACAATGGTCCCTTGCAAGTGTACCCAGACTGACCCTGGACAGAGATGCTCGTTTTCAGTAGAGTTATGAAGCCTGTGACAAGTAACATTGGCATTATCAGGTGCTACCAAGGTTTCATTTAATAGACTACTATTGCTAACATAACCTTCAAAATCTTTTAAGCGCATATATGGAAAACCGATCAAACATGTTCGAAAAGGATCAGAAGACGTAGCCGTTGACAGGCAAAAAGCCTCTTGGCCCATCTGGTTGGCCCATGTTATCCACATATTCTGTCTCGGTGAAATGTCAAAGATACTTCCTACTCCCTCATAAAGAAGGCCAAAACACAAGATTAACATCCAAAAGGCCATGTTATCGGCCTACAGAAACAGCAGTATGCACAGCCTGCAATACCTTGCGAACTGATTTTGGAAACACACACCACACCATCGACCTGCCAGCCACGCACGCTGATATCGCCGTTTACCGCATGTTTCACAAGTACAAAGCACCCAAAGTTCACATTTCAAACAGTCAACATAGGTGATCGCACGTCGATCCACGATGCGGTTGGCTAGCTATTCTTTGTCTTGCTCCTGGACGACAGGGTCTTCAGCCAGACCCTTCCATGGCCTGATCCATCTGGCTGGAATCCAACGAGGACCTCTTTCTGTAATGATACAAACATACCCTCGGCCAATATATCGCAGTTCAGCGGGACCTTTCCATACTCCAGTTTCAGGGTCTTTATACTGGACCAAAATACCTCGGTTCTGTTCTTTATGTCCCGAGCCCAAAGCTTGGCTGTGAATCACTGCGGGGGGCTCAGCGTCGGTTCCCACTAACCGTAAAAAATTCATCACATATATTACCTTCTGTATTCGTGCTACAGGAGACAAATTCTCCTCTTCTCCCCCTTTTTGTTTTAACAGTAACTGTTTGATTATTTGATGCACGCGTTCTACAATCGCCTGTCCTGTGGGAGAATGAGGAATACCTGTAACATGTTTAACTCCCCAGAGGTTCATAAATCGCTGCAAGGCCTGCGAAGTATAAGCAGGACCGTTATCTGTTTTAATTTCAAGAGGAACTCCTAGCGCGGCAAAACATCTGCGTAAATGTAGCATTACATGTCAAGCTGTTTCCCCAGACAAAGGGGTAGCCCAAACAGCGTGAGAAAAGGTATCCACTGTAACATGTACATATTTCAAACGACCAAAACTGGGTACATGGGTAACATCCATCTGCCAAAGCTGTAATGGCCGTAGGCCCCGGGGGTTGACTCCTAAGCCCACCCCCAACACTTGTCCTTGACAGTCAGGGCAAGCTTGAACAATTCCTTTAGCGTCAGATAATGGAATGTCAAACTGTCGAACTAACATTTTTGGAGCCTGATGGAAAAACATATGTGAGTTTCGAGCCTGCTGGAATGCATTAGGAGGCGGACCATTCCATGCAGCGGCCACCAATTGATCAGCACGCTCGTTACCTTCCACTAAACTACCAGGAAGGCCAGAATGGCTATGAATGTGGACGATAAAATACTCATGCTTACGGCAATTTATCAGTTGCCATAACTCGGTTAAAAGTTGACTAAAAGTCGACGATTATTCACCTCCTTCAAGATAGCGCGTTCTAATCGTTGCACTATGCCAACAACATACAAAGAGTCACAAACAACATTAATAGGCTCTGTTGACCAATTCCTAAATACTTCAAGAACGGCATATAATTCCAACGTTTGAAGGGAATCAGTAACTTCACCCATCAAGCGTTGTGAATGCCATTGCCCATTGTGATGCCACACATAGCCGGCCTGATGACTATTTTTACTAGCATCTGTAAAAACGGTCAGTCCGTTAACTGGTCTCCTAGAGAACTTTGGAATAATTTCAAAACCATAACGGAGTAAAAACTTTATTAGTCGGTGAGCTGGGTAATTAATGGTAAGATCTCCAATAAAGGCATTCAAGGCCAGGGCTAACACAAAATCGTTTTGCAATACCCAATTAAAGTATTCCGCTATAATAGGGACATAGATAATAGCAGGGTCAAAACCAGCTATCTCTCGACATCGTATTCTTAAACGGATGATAATTTGGGCAATAGCTTCCACCTTAGTTACAATGGTTTTTGACAATCGATATGGCAAAAATATCCATTCCATGATACATAAAGGATCAACCTGTTTTTCATCCCATTGTGCCAAGATAGCAAACAGCTGAATACCACCATTAAAAATAAAGGCTTGAACTGGTAGCTCAGGGTTCCACTGGCTGGCTTTGGACATAGAGATTTTATCGACAATATTTTGTAATGCCGCCTTCTGCATTTGAGACAACTGTCGAGGTTCTCCCACATCGGGAGACCCCTTTAGCAAAGGCATAAGTGGTGCAAGGTCATCATTAGTGATACCACATATTGCGCACGCCCATTGGATATCACCCATCAATTTTTGGACATCAAATAGTGTTTCTATTTTCTCATTTAGAGTTACTTTTTGTGGAGTAACTGTAGTTCCAGATATGATCCAACCTAAATATTTCCATGGTGATTGTTGCTGCACCTTTTCTGGAGCAATAACCAATCCAGCCTTTGCTAACTCCTGCTGAAAAATAGGTACAACAATGTTAGGATTTAATTCTTTTCCCGCAATTAAAATGTCATCCATATAATGATAAATCACAAAGATACTAAATCGTTTCTGTAGTGGCTGCAGAGCCCAAGAAACATATAGTTGACAAATGGTAGGAGAGTTTTTCATCCCTTGAGGTAAGACTACCCACTCATATCTCTTTGATGGCTCACTCTTGTTAATAGCTGGTACGGAAAAGGCAAATTTTTCACAGTCGTCTGGATGTAGTGGTATGGTAAAAAAGCAATCTTTCAAATCGATTATCAACACATTCCATTCTTTTGGTATCATGACCGGACTAGGTAGTCCTGGCTGCAAGGCTCCCATATCCTTCATTACCGCATTTACTGCTCTGAGGTCATGCAACAACCTCCACTTCCCCGACTTTTTAGGTATAGTAAATATTGGTGTATTCCAGGGACTATTAGATGGCCTGATGTGTCCAGCCAATTGTTGTTCTTCAACTAGTTGATGGATATGGGACAGCTTCTCTTCAGTGAGCGGCCATTGATCAACCCATACTGGCTTATCCGTTAGCCATTGTAGCTTACAGGTTGGCCGTCCCTCAATGGCTGCCACTAAAAATGCTCATTTGTTAATTTCAAGCCTAGTTGACTAAGAGCATCTTGGCCCAATAGGGCAATAGTGGTGCAAAGGATGTAGGGTCTTATGCTGGCGACATTGCCATCTGATAAAATTATTTTAATGAGATGCCTACTGACTTGAGTAATCTGAACTCCGCCAATACCCATTACTCCGCTATTTGGTGTCGTCAAAGGCCATGTCTTAGGCCACTTCTCATGTGGGATGATAGTAACATCAGCACCAGTATCAATTAACACAGACAAAGACATAGTCTCGTCTCCAGGTCCTTGAAGAGTGACTTTAACCTCTAGTTTGTTTTTCAAGATATCCACAGCAAAATTTATTTGGGGCATTCCCGTAGATCCCCATCCTTGATTTCCTCTAATTCTCAGATCACTTTTAGGCACTTTTGCCTCAAAGGGTATTAGTTGAGCAATTTTTGATCCCTTTGGAATACTTACAGGCGGAGAACATGTTTGTACCATAATGCCAATTGTGCCTGTATCCGCGTCAATAACTCCCGGTAATACAAAAATCCCTTTTCGAGATGTGGATGATTGACCAAGTAAAAACGCGCAGAGGTTGTGACCTAAAGGACCCTGGAGAACAGATGGAATACAATGTACAGAGGTATCAGGGAGAGTAAAATCTACTGCTGTTGCCACGTCCACACTGGCACTTCCCCTTCTGGCAGCGGCGATATGGTCCAGACACCCTGATTTGCTGTCATCGCGCGGGGTGTCGATTTCGCGCTCTGACTGGAGTTTCCCAAAGGAATCCCATCTTTCTTAAAATGTGAAAAACAATCTGCACTCTGATGACCAAATTTATCACAACGATTACACCTGGCTGGATGAGTAGGAGGAGGTTTCTGACTTAGTCTAAGTCCTCTAGGCTGTACTGGTCTACCTTGCCGACATTGTCGCTGCAGGTGCCCCATCTTACCACAATTGTAACAGCGTACATTAGAGGAGGATCCTTTGGCTCCTCTCCCATCATTAAGCAGCGGCTTAACAGCAGCGGCAAATGCATTGGCAAGATACTCAGCCTTCTCTTCAGCTGTTCCCACTTTTGCACATGCATCCATCATGTCTTGCAATCCCGCCGATTTCGGCAAAGCCTGCAAAATACGCTTACAAATTGGGTTAGCATTTTCTACTGCAAGTGACATCAACACTGACTCCCTTGCTCCGGGGACCAGATCCACATTTCTCTCAATAGCTGCAGTAAGCCGATCAATAAATTGCATATACAATTCATTTGGTCCTTGCTTAACTGAAACATAAGATGGAGTAGGTGTTCCAGCTTCAGGAACTGCTTTAAAAGCTGCCAAAGCAAGCTCCTGAGATTGCTGCAAAACTTCAACAGCCATGTGCATTTGTACATTTTCTGAGCTAAACCGACCTCGACCCACCAGCATGTCATATGTAACTCCACGTAATGGATCATTATCCCCACGATTCGCGTTATCATCTGCAGCGCGATCCGCTAAAATTTCAAAGGCATTTTTAAAATGCAACGCTTGGGAAGGAGTAAGCAAGATCTTAGCTAAACGATAACAATCATTAGGCACCAAAAGTGCAGTAGAAAACATCGCACCAAGCATTTGCTGTGTATAATTAGATGTCAACCCATATTGTGCAATAGCATTTTTCAGTTCTTTTAAAGTCTTCCAGTCTAAATTCTGCAATACTCTTTGTCCTTGAGCATTAATCATTACCAGAAAAGCCTGAGGCAAATCAAGAGGCAAAATAACCCCATCTATCATAGCATCCTTTATAACTCCTTTCCAACGCTGGGCAGCTGCGCTATCTGCCAACGGCTTGCCTTTTGGTGGAAGAGGTAAATCATCAGGTAATGGAATGTTACAGGGATTAACGTTCTTTTGTTGTGGCATCGTCAATCATTCTAAGCATCGCTGTAAGTTTGTCAGCTGCCTATTTATGTCTTCATTTTGAACCGGAATATGCCAGTCCTTTTCCAAAAGTTCTAGAGAGGAGGGCGGCGGAGGATATACCTCCGGAGTATCGTCAGGAAAACCCTCCAACGGAGGTGCCGTTGGTTCTGGCAGAGGACCGGGCAGCTGCATAGGCAGCTCTTTTCCTTGTACAGGAGGAGCCGGAGGCGTCGGCGCGGTACCCGGCAGGTGGGGCGGCCGCAGCGCGCGCAGGGCCGGAGTCGGCGGCGCGGCAGCTGGAGGAAGCGGCGCGGCCATCAGCACGGGGGGCGGAGGGGGGGTCATCAAACATGCGGACCTTACGGCGCACTACCTTTTGTACATCCCTCGCCCCGTCCTGGTTTTGCCCAGTATCCGAAAAAGCCGTACACGCTTGCAATGTAACATTTTTCTACGCTTGCATGCTTGCTACTGTATCTTTAAGCAGTTTCCATAATATTGCTAGAGGCATCAGATCCTTTTTTCCAGATGAGATATCTTTCCATAATTCTTGTCCAAGGCTATCCCATATTGCCGTCTGGAAAATATCCTGGGCGTCCTTCACTATGCCCGTTTCTTTTGCCCATAAAAGCAATTTCTTTAAGATATCAGGGTCATACTTAAGCCCTCTCGTAGAGAGGAAATGTTGCAAAAGCTTCAAGATAGCTTGCTCTTCATAGCTTAAATTATTACCCATGATAACATATGACCCAAATCGCGTTCGGCTGCTCACCTTTTTTTTTCTCGTGGCCACAATTAACAAAAGCTTCTCGTCTCTCAGCCGATTTCTTCTTCTTCTTCTTCTTTTTCTTCTTCTTCTTCTTCTTCTTCTTAAATCGCAAACTGCCAATTTCAGTAAGAAATTGCGCGGTGCCCCCGCCCCACGTTGGGCACCAAATGCAGTGGGAGTCAGACGCAGACCAATATGATCATGCTGAAGCCGTTTAATTAAAATACTTAAACCATTATATACTTTACTACAACGTGGGTTAGCTCCGTGTTCTGTGCTCATTGGCTTCTAAACTTATACACACAAACTATTATTGGTTAAACACAGCTGTAACTTAGTATCTACACTACGTTACTGTTTATGCCAAGTCAATCTTTTACTAACACGCATTCAGCATCTGTTGAGGAGTAGCAGTTTCAGTATCAGCGTGTGATTTCCTCCTTCATGTTGACCTTCAGACTGTACTAGCTCGTTCCGTATTTCGGTATCTCTTCTGTTACACAAAGTTCATAAGCTCATCAGTTCAATGTGTCCGTTGCTTTCCAAAAAGTTTCCCACACAGCCTGATGAACAGAATCTTATTAAATCATTAGAATAAAATATAGAAGCTTAGCCAAAATTCAGTCTCATCATAGTGATTTAAATAAAAATAATTTTCCTGTTTGTCACACTCCAGCAGTCAGGAGCAGCTGTTGGTTCTCTGTAGGGGAGATGTTATTGCAACGTGGCTCTCCATCATCTTTGAAAAGTCATGGAGAACAGGAGAGATGCCTGAGGACTGGAGAAAAGCCAATGTCACAGCAGTCTTCAAAAAGGGCAAGAAGGAGGATCCAGGAAACTACAGGCCAGTCAGCCTCACCTCCATCCCTGGAAAGGTGATGGAACAGCTCATCCTGGATGTCATCTCTAAGCATGTAGAGGAAAGCAGGAGCGATCAACATGGATTCACCAAGGGGAAATCATGCTTGACCAATCTGATAGCCTTCTATGATGGAATGACTGGCTGGGTGGATGAGGGGAGAGCAGTGGATGTTGTCTACCTTGACTTCAGCAAGGCTTTTGACACCATCTCTCACAGCATACTCATAGATAACCTTCGGAAGTGTGGGTTAGATGAATGGACAATGAGGTGGATTGAGAACTGGCTGAAAGACAGAGCTCAGAGGGTTGTGATCAGCAGCGCATTTGGAGGCCTGTAACTAGCGGTGTTCCTCAGGGGTCAGTACTGGATCTAGTCTTGTTCAACATATTCATCAATGACCTGGATGAGGGGACAGAGTGTACCCTCAGCAAGTTTGCTGCTGATGACACAAAACTGGGAGGAGTGGCTGATGCACCAGAAGGCAATGCTGCCATTCAGCAAGACATGGACAGGCTAGAAAATTGGGCAGAGAAGAACCTAATGAAGTTCAGCAAGGGCAAGTGTAGGGTCCTGCACCTAGGGAGGAATAATCCCATACACCGGTACAGGTTAGGGGCTGACCTGCTGGAAAGGGACTCTGCAGAGAGGGACCTGGGAGTCCTGGTGGACAACAAGTTGACCATGAGCCAGCAATGTGCCCTTATGACCAAGAGGGCCAATGGTCTTCTGGGGTGCATTAAAAAGAGTGTGGCCAGCAGGTCGAATGAGGTTATCCTCACCCTCTACTCTGCCCTGGTGAGGTCACATCTGGAGTATTGTGTCCAGTTCTGGTCTCCCCAGTTCAAGAAGGACAGGGAACTGCTGGAGAGAGTCCAGCGGAGGGCTACAAAGATGATCAAGGGAATGGAGCCCCTCTCTTATGAGGAAAGGCTGAGAGACCTGGGTCTGTTTAGCCTGGAGAAGAGAAGACTGATAGGGGATCTCATCAATGCTTATAAATACCTAAAGGGTGGGTGTCAAGAGGATGGGGCCAGACTCTTTTTGGTGGTGTCTAGTGGCAGGACAAGGTGCAACGGGCACAAGCTGCAACACAGGAAGTTCCGTCTGAACATGGGGAAAAACGTCTTTACTTTGAGGGTGCCAGAGCACTGGAACAGGTTGCCCAGAGAGGTGGTGGAGTCTCCTTCTCTGGAGACATTCAAAACCCGCCTGGACATATTCCTGTGCAACCTGCTCTAGGTGGACCTGCTTTTGCAGGGGGGTTGGACTAGATGATCTCTGAAGGTCTCTTCCAACCCCTATAATTCTATGATTCTAGCATCTCGTAACCTTGTTGTTCTTTATTTCTGTTGGAACAACTATCTGCTTTAATTCTGAAATAATTCGTACAAAGCTGGAGGCTGTTCTTTGAATGCATAAGGTCTGAAGATTGTCTGTGTTTTGCCCAGTACTAATTAATTTCTCGGTTTGTATTGGCACTTTGCTGCAGGTAATGAGTGTTTACCTTGAATACACTGCTGGCAATGTTGTGAAAGGAATAGTGTCGTCGTTTAGGCTGGGCTAGCCACTAAATGAATGACAGATGCTCTATTTTAACCCCTCTCTCTGTTCCCAGAAGAGAGAAGGGAGAGAGACTTATGGGTTGAAAAGAAAAAAAACCTACTTTAATAAAATATGAAACTAAAACTATTAACAGTAAAAATAAAAGATAACAATATTAATAAGAAAATAATGAAATATAGAAAAATATATACAAAACCAGTATCGAGACAGGCACTCCCAGACTGGACTCAGTGACAGACGGGAACTGGATTCAGGAACGCACAGTTCCAGATCAAAGGCAGATGAACAGAGTCCTCCTTGGACGCCGGCCATTGAAGAAAGAGGGCTGACCCCTTTGATCCCTCAGCTTTTATACTGAGCATGATGCAGATGGGATAGAACACCCTGTTGGTCAGTTTTGAGTTACCTATCCTGTCCACTCCTCCCCGCAGGTGCTACCCCTTTATGCTCTTCCGCTTCCAGCCCCTCAGTGTGGCACATAACAAAGCTGACCTTGGTTGTTATGGGAATAAGTATAAGCAAGAGCCTCTCTGCATACCATTCCGCGGTATTAACTACAAATAATCAGGTCTTATCTCTCTGGGAGCAAACATTGTCTGAAGAATATGCTGTTAATTTCAGAAAGTGCAGTTAGTTAGAAGAGGCTTAGCTGCAAAGTAAAATTATTGAAAGGAAAATTGGTTCTGTTTTACCTCAAACCAGGACAAATAGGCACACAAATACAATACTAGTATCAGAGGAAATATATCAAATTAACTACATTCTGTCAGTAAATTAATTAGCATATTAAAATTACTGTGACTCAAATAGAATTTGGCATGAAAATTTTATTATTTGACAGACTGGATAATTTGGTTCATGTCCCATATTAAATGTCATAGTTTGGAATCACACATGAAACCTGGATAACATTTTGGCACCAGATAGCCATACACAGCCCGATTTTGACAACCAGATTCCTGGTTCTCATCTTTCCACTTACCTTTTTACTTTGCTTATGTAAAGACAGAACACACAAATTATTTAGTCACAACAGTCTTTTGTTTCTCAGTCCATTATCTTGATGAAGTAAGCCTAAATATGAAAAAGAACATACATTAATATTCTTCAGAACTCATAATTTTCTGTAGAAAAAGTCATTTTATAAAACATTTTTGCTTGCATCAGAGCCTTGCTTTTTAAAATAAAATTTATTACAGCTATTGATATTGTTTTATGCTTAAATAAGAAGAGTAACACAAGTCCTGAGGGAACTGGTGGATGAAGTTGCCAAGCCACTGTCCATCATATTTGAGAAGTCATGGCAGTCCACTGAAGTTCCCACTGACTGGAAAAGGGAAAACATAACCCCCATTTTTAAAAAGGGAAAAAAGGAAGACTCAGGGAACTACAGTCCGGTTAGTCTCACCTCTGTGCCTGGCAAGATCATGGAGCAGATCCTCCTGGAAACCATGCTAAGGCACATGGAAAATAAGGAGGTGATTTGTGACAGCCAACACGGCTTCACCAAAGGCAAATTGTGTCTGACAAATTTGGTCACCTTCTATGACAAGGTTACAGTGTTGGTGGATAAGGGGAGAACAACTAACATCATCTACCTGGACTTGTGCAAAGCATTTGACACTGTCCTGCATGACATCCTTGTCTCTAAACTGGAGAGGCATGGATTTGATGGATGGGCCACTTGGTGGATGAGAAACTGGCTGGATGGCCGCACTCAAAGACTCGTGGTCAGTGGTTCAATGTCCAAGTGGAGACCAGTGATGAGTGGCATTCCTCAGGGGACAGTACTGGGACTGGTGCTGTTCAACATTTTTGTTGGAGACATGGACAGTGGGATTGAGTGCACCCTCAGCAAGTTTGCTGACAACACCAAGCTGTGTGGAGTGGTTGACGCTGGAGGGAAGGGATGCCATTCAGAGGAACCTGGACAGGCTTGAGAGGTGGGCCTGTGCAAACCTAATGAAATCCAGCAAGGCCAAGTGCAAGGTCCTGCACCTGGGACGTGGCAATCCCAGGCACAAATACAGGTTGGGCGGAGAATGGTTGGAGAGCAGCCCTGAGGAGAAGGATTTGTGGGTGGTGGTGGACGAGAATCTCAACATAAGCCGGCAATGGGCACTTGCAGCCCAGAAAGCTGACCGTATCCTGGGCTGCATCAAAAGAAGCATGGCCAGCAGGTCGAGGGAGGTGATTCTGCCCCTCTACTCTGCGCTCGTGAGACCCCACCTGGAATACTGTGTCCAGCTCTGGGGACCCCAACATAAGAAGGACATGGACCTGTTGGAACAAGTCCAGAGGAGAGCCACGAAGATGATCAGAGGGCTGGAGTACGTCTCCTATGAAGACAGGCTGAGAGAGTTGGGGTTGTTCAGCCTGGAGAAGAGGAGGCTCCGGGGACATCTTATAGCAGCCTTCCAGTACCTGAAGGGGGCCTACAGAAAAGATGGAGAGGGACTCTTTATCGAGGAGTGTAGTGATAGGACGAAGGGTAACAGTTTTAAACTGAAAGAGGGGAGATTTAGATTAGATATTAGGAAGAAATTCTTTACTGTGAGGGTGGTGAGAGACTGGCACAGGTTGCCCAGGGAAATTGTGGATGCCCCATCCCTTGAAGTGTTCAAGGCCAGTTTGGAGGGAGCTTTGAGCAACCTGGTCTAGTGGGAGGTGTCCCTGCCCATGGCAGGGGGGTTGGAACTAGATGATCTTTAAGGTCCCTTCCAGCCCAAACCATTTTATGATTCTATGATTCTATGTTCTTTAAAATATGACAGTGTATTCTTTCAAAGTAGGAAATATCACACCGATCACAGATATTTTTCCTGTATGCGATCATTGTATTTAAGTCTCTAAATTACCTCAATTTGTGAACATCACTAATTTGTAACTGAGTTTAAAGATTGGATTATTACATTAAAATGAAAAGTGTCAAAGTAAGGCTTGTAAGATATTCTGCTTTTTGTCAATGTTGTATAGACAGTAATGCCTAACATAATTTAAAGCCTTTGTCAACAGACCTGCTTCCTAGATCCCAGACTGATTTTATCTTATGCATAACCGAACCTTATTCCTTATTCTGTTTTTAGAGTGCTGCTATGGAAGTGCAGATACTTTAAAGGTGGAGAAAGAAAACTTTGTATTTACTACAATGCCAAAAAAATACCTATTCATCTTTAAATCATTTGCACTAGGTGCTTAATGCAGTGGCAAATCAAGAACCAGAATCTGTAGTAAAATTACAGCCCTATCAGAGTCAAAAGGAGCTTTAATAAATTTTATCTCTTTTTCCTTTTTTTCTCTTGAGCTGCAAGGCATTTTGTTTGCCAATGTAAATACTGAAGCTATAAGATAATCAGTCTTGTCCTCCAGAAGCTACATCCAAGAATGACTTTGACAGGAAAGAAGCTCAAGCACTCCAACCCTAAAGTGACAGTAGTCTTGAACACGCTGGGCCATAGTCGTCTGTTGACTAACTGCTACAGGATGATTTAAGGGGTGAGTTTGCCTTGGTATATTTATGTCTACCAACAATCTTCTGTGGTTAATATCCCAAATATTTACTCTATGTACATCTTAAAAAGCAGAGCATGGAATTGCTCAGAGCCCCAGGTGGAGCCAAACAGAGATTCGGAAACTGAGCACCTAGCATTACCTCCTGAGCTCAGCACAGCCTTCTTTGGTCTTCCCAAACATAGCATGAAAAATGGAGACAATCAAACACAGAGACTGATTTCAAGCCACATCACAAAGTTTACTTAGCAGCACCTGCACTGATTTGACTTGCTGCTTTTCTCTCTAACAAGGCACTACTTGATTGGGTAGTAGAGGTGCTGGTAAAGCCACATTTTCTCCACCATTTTATGTGGAGGAGCCACATTATTGATCGTTATATTAAATATGTCTCAATGATAAAAAATTTGTTACCAAATTCTTTTATGACTGACAGCTGGCAGAAAGCATGCATTAAAAGCACTGCATATGTTTTCATATTGGAGAATGATTCAGATGAAAAAAAACATCTGTAAAGATGACTGCAATATGAACACACAGAGACATGAAAGTTCTTGAAAGAAGAATAATTAAGAAAATTTACTTTATGTGTTAAATTAAACAGAATAATGACACTAAATAAAATTATACTTTTCATAATATTTCTTCATAAATTGAGTTTTTCTAATGATTGTATTCACTGAAATACTCAAACTAGGAGCTGAAGCCAGACTGTTGTGCAATTTTGAACTGTAATATAACATCTCACATGTTAGTTTTTGTATCTGAGTCCTTTTGTATCTGAGTTTCAAATGCATTTGAAAGTGTGCATCTGTGTAAAATTAACTGATAAATAATCAGTGGAGAAAAAAAGGTAAAGTGTTTTAAATCAACAACTGGGCAAAGATCTGTAAGTTATTGTCCTGGTTCCAGCGGGGATAGGGTTAATTTTCCCCAGGATCTGGCAGAGACACAGGTATTTCATACCATGTGATGCCATGCCCAGTCTGTAGCCAGGGAGCTGGCTGGGGGAAGGGGGCTAGATCGTCCCAGGTCAGGTCAGTGAGCTGTGGTACAGTAATTGTGTTTGTAATTGTGTTTGTACATTCCTCTCTCAGTGTTATTCTTGTTGTTTTCCTGTTTCCTTTGCTGTTCTGTTAAACTGCCTTTGTCTCAACCCACGAGTTTTGCCTTTTTCTTCCAGTTCTCCCCCATGGCTGTGGAGGGTTGAGAGAGCAGCCTCGTGGTCCTTTTTGGCACCCAACGTGGGATAACAAGGGCTGAGATAATGACAGATCTGACCAGAGCATGTTAAAATGAATTTGTTATATCCATTTATTATATTAGTGAAATAGTCGCTGGTCACCATGTTGCTTTGTTTGTTCTCATGGCTGTGTTATGTAAATTCGTATATGCTCTAAGTACTCCCCGTGATGATGTTTATCACCTCTGGGACAGGGATCAGGATTGTAATTTTTCTGTCCTGTGTGATATCAATTTATGATATGATAACATCACTGTTCAGACAGTTATGTTGGGGTGTTTATGCGGCATTGCTGTCCTGCACATACCTCGGGCACCATCTCTCAGAATTTATGCTCTTTCACCTCCCTTTTCTCCTTTGGGCCAGGTATGACAGCTTTCGAGAATTCTGAATACTCTTGGGACATGCAAACCGTCCTGGTCCTATTGCTAGGTCTCCTGAATGTTTTTCAGTTCTTGTTTAGAGTTAAGCAACTATTTAAGACTACCACCCAGAGATCTGCCCAGAGACTGGATAGTCATGGGTGGCATGGCATGTGGGAGAATACGGGCAGGTATCTAGAGAGCTTCTCACCTCCAGTGGTCTGGGACTTCACTGCTGAACAATTACAGGACCCTGATAAAGTGATAGAATATTTGAAAGGAAAACACTGTGGCTATTCCAGAGAGGCACAACTCACCGCACTGTGCTCGATATTATGCAGCACCCTCAGGGGAAAGAGAGAGAAACCAGATCAACAGGCACTGTGGCTACTGCAACCCCTGCAACAGACACCGTGGCTATTGCAATCCCGGTGGCAGGAGCTGCAGCTACTCCAACCCCAGTGGCAGGCACTGCAGCTGAACCAGAAAACCAACCCATGCCTGTATCAGTTGCCCATAAACAGAAGAAGAAATACACCAAGAAATCAGATCGCTTAGTGAGGGATGACGATGAACCAGGGCTATCACGGGTACAGGAGTTGCAAGACAGAACAATCACAAAAGGGGATCCCTCCAGGAAAAGTGCCACCCCAGTTTCCAGCAGGAAGTTCCCCAGACAGAGTAGAAGGCCTGATCTTACTCTTGAAGGAACTTCCAAGTCATTTCTGCAAGAAGCAAGTAGCGGATACTATGACCAGGATTAGAGGGGCCCTGCCTCCAGCCAGGTGGGGAAAAGAGACAACTGTGATTATTGGACAATGTGGATTTGATGGCCTGGCACATCAGAGCCACAGGAGTATAAGGATCTAGTGGACACGGGCGCACAGTGCACCCTACTACCATCAAGCTATAGAGGGACAGAACCCATTTGTATTTCTGGAGTGACAGGGGGATCCCAACAGTTGACTGTATTGGAAGCTGAGGTGAGACTAACTAGGAATGAGTGGCAAAAGCCCTTGTGACTGGCCCAGAGGCTCCATGCATCCTTGGCATAGATTATCTCAGGAGAGGGTATTTTAAGGACCCAAAAGGGTACCAGTGGGCTTTTGGCATAGCTGCCTTGGAGGTGGAGGAAGCTAAACAGTTGTCTCCCTTGCCTGGTCTCTCGGAAGACCCTTCTGTTGGGGGGCTGTTGAGGGTCAAAGAACAACAGGTGCCGATTGCTACCACAACGGTGCATCGGTGGCAATATCGCACTAACCGAGACTCTCTGATTCTGATCCATAAGCTGATTCATCAACTAGAGATTCAAGGAGTGATCAGCAAGACTCGCTCACCCTTTAATAGTCCCATATGGCCAGCACGAAAATCTAATGGAGACTGTAGGCTAACTGTAGACTATTGTCGCCTGAATGAAGTCACGCCACCACTGAGTGCTGCCGTGCTGGACATGCTAGAACTTCAATATGAACTGGAGTCAAAGGCAGCCAAGTGGTATGCCACAATTGATATCGCTAATGCATTCTTCTCAATCCCTCTGGCAGCAGAGTGCAGGCCACAGTTTGCTTTCACTTGGAGGGGCGTCCAGTAAACCTGGAATCGACTGCCCCAGGGGTGGAAACATAGCCCCACCATTTGCCATGGACTGATCCAGACTGCACTGGAACAGGGTGAAGCTCCGGAACATCTGCAGTACATTGAAAATATCATTGTATGGGGCAACACAGCAGAAGAAGTTTTTGAGAAAGGTAATAAAATAATTGGAATCCTTCTGAGAGCTGGTTTTGCCATAAAATGATGCAAGGTCAAGGGACCTGCACAGGAGATCCAGGTTTTAAGAATAAAATGGCAAGATGGACGCTGTCAGATCCCAATGGCTGTGATCAATAAAATCGCAGCTATGTCTCCACCAACTAGTAAAAAGGAAGCACAAGCTTTCTTAGGCCTTGTGGGTTTCTGGAAGATGCATATCCCAGATTATAGTCTGATTGTGAGCCCTCTGTATCAAGTGACCCGCAAGAAGAACGATTTTAAATGGGGTCCTGAGCAACGACAAGCTCTTGAACAAATTAAACAGGAAATAGTCCATGCAGTAGCTCTGGGGCCAGTCCAGATGGGACAAGATGTTAAAAATATGCTCTACACTGCAGCCAGGGAGAACGGCCCTATCTGGACCCTCTGGCAGAAAGCACCAGGGGAGACTTGAGGTCGACCCCTGGGGTTTTGGAGTCGGGGATACAGAGGATCCGAAGCCCGCTATACTCCAACAGAAAAGGAGATACTGGCAGCATATGAAGGGGTTTGAGCTGCTTCAGAAGTGGTTGATACAGAAGCACAGCTCCTCTTGGCACCTCGGCTGCCGGTGCTGGGCTGGACGTTCAAAGAAAGGGTCCCTGCCACACATCATGCAACGGATGCTACATGGAGTAAGTGGATTGCACTGATCACACAGCAAACTCGAGTGGGAAACCCCAGTCGCCCAGGCATTCTGGAAGTGCTCACGGACTGGCCAGAAGGCAAGGATTTTGGAATAGCACCAGAGGAGGAGGTGACACGTGTGGAAGAGGACCCACCGTATAATAAACTACCAGAAAATGAGAAGAGATATTCCCTGTTCACTGATGGGTCCTGCCAGATTGTGGGAAAGCATAGAAAGTGGAAGGCTGCCGTGTGGAGTCCTACAGGACATGTTGCAGAAGCCACTGAAGGATAAGGTGAATCGAGCCAGTTTGCAGAGGTGAAAGCCATCCAGCTGTCCTTAGACATTGCTGAACAAGAAAAATGGCCAGTACTTTATACCGATTCATGGATGGTGGCAAATGCTCTGGTTACGGCAGTGGAAGCAGAGCAACTGGAAGTGCAGAGGCAAACCCATGTGGGCTGCCGAACTGTGGCAAGATATTGTTGTGCAGATAGAGAATCTGATTGTGAAAGTACATCACATAGATTCCCATGTATCCAAGAGCCGAGCTCTCAGAACAACCAGCAGGTGGATCAGGCTGCTAAGATTAAAGTGTCCCAAGTAGACTTGGACTGGCAACATAAGAATGAAATGTTTTTAGCTCGGTGGGCCCATGACACCTCAGGCCATCAAGGAAGAGATGCAACATATAGATGGGCTTGTGCCCGAGGGGTGGACTTGACCATGGACACTATTGCACAGGTTATCCATGAATGTGAGACATGCGCTGCAATCAAGCAAGCCAAGCGGTTAAAGCTTCTTTGGTATGGAGGATGATGGCTGAAATATAAATACGGGGAGGCCTGGCAGATTGATTATATCACACTCCCACAAACCTGTCAAGGCAATTTCCATGTGCTCACAATGGATGGCTGGAAACATACCCTGTGTCCCATGCCACCGCCCGGAACACCATCCTGGGCCTTGAAAAGCAAGTCCTGTGGCAACATGGCACCCCAGAGAGAATTGACACCTGGGCCAAAGAGCATGGTATTGAGTGGGTATATCACATCTCATATCACACACCAGCCTCTGGGAAGACAGAACGGTACAATGGACTGTTAAAAACTCCAATGAAAGCAATGGGTGGCGGGACCATATACATTTAGCAAAAGCTACCTGGCTAGTTAACACCAGGGGATCTAACAATCAAGCTGGCCCTGCCCAATCAAAACTTCCACATACTGTAGAAGGGGATAAAGTCCCCATAGTGCACATGAAGAATATGTTAGGGAAGACAGTCTGGGTTAGTTCTGCCTCAGGCAAAGGCAAACCCATCCGTGGGATTGCTTTTGCCCAAGGACCTGGGTGCACTTGGTGGATAATGCAGAAGGATGGGGAAGTCCCATGTGTACCTCATGGTATTCTGATTTTGTGCGAGAATAGCCAATGAATCAAACTGTATGATGTTAATTGCTAAATAATCCTGCCACTGTATGTCCTCATTTATATAATTGCTATCAGTTTTACTACAATAACAATTACCCAGACTAATGACAGATGGACTTTGATGAAAAACCGAGTAGAGTGCAGTGGTGATGGGATCAGAACTGACCTCAGCAGCTGGCGCCCAGCAACTTCATCGAGTTTGACATCTTTAGCCCATGGACCATGGGCATGAGCCACACTGGATACATCAGCCGCAAGCTCCGAGAATACAACATGGAACAGTCCAGCACCACACACCATCTTGCCTGCCCTGAGAGACTGTTCTAACAGATGGAGCCCAAAGTCATGGATTAAATGAACTCAATGGACATTTTAGAGGGATGGCCCACAGAGTAAGTGCATTATATCTGTATGAATATATATGTACATATATATATGGCAGGGAAAAGTGGTGGCAATTAATTGGAAACTGTAAGATCTGGGCATGACGTAGATGGTATAGAATAAGCGGTGTATAATGTCCTGGTTCCAGCGGGGATAGGGTTAATTTTCCCCAGGATCTGGCAGGGGACACAGGTATTCCATACCATGTGATCCATGTCCAGGCTGGGGGAGGGGGCAGGAAGTCGCTTCAGGGGAGCAGGCTGGGGCATCCCCGGTGAGCAGTGTACCGTAATCGTGTTTGTACATTCCACTGTCAGTGTTACTGTTGTTGTTTTCCTGTTTCCTTCGCTGTTCTGTTAAACTGTCTTTGTCTCAACCCACGAGTTTTGCCTTTTTCTTCCAGTTCTCCCCCATGGCTGTGGGGGGTTGAGGGTGCGGCTGTTTGGTTCTTTGTTGTCGTCTGAGGCTAAACCACGACAGTCCTCTTAAGACTGAAGGAACAATAGTGGTGCAGCTTTGTCTCCCTAAATCTAACGCTTGTGATTTTTCAGCTGAATTTACAAATCCGCTCATGGAGCAGCTGTGGCTGTTCACTGCGGGCCAGTTTGTTAACAGAATGATGCCATCTAATCTGAGAAAGATATGAGAAAGCTCTTCCGAGTTTCAAGTAAAACCAGACAACAACCAGGTATCTAAAATCGTGTCATTCAATATGAGATACTGAATGCCATCTCTGTGACATGCTAGACTGCATTTTTCCTGGTTTTCCTTTTCTCTGTTGACTAAAATATTACAACACAGTGGTCCATTCAAGTTGGGCAGTCACCTCAAACTGGTTTTCTCGTGTTGAATATAGTTTTCATGGCCTGTCTGCTGCTGCTGTGCATGTCTAAAAATTAATAAGAGGGTATTGGGGGGAAAATAAGCAAACAAACCTATTTTCAGAAACTGCTTGGATTTTTATGTTTGGGGGGTTATTAATCAACATTTGCATGTGTCCCTAACTGTGTAGCAGGTAGTCAGATCAGAAAGCTCAAAATCACTGTGCTTAACCTTTAGGCATTGCAATTTTAGTTAGTTACTAAAAAGTATATACTCTCTTTGGTACAATGGAATTACAGCCAGAAAAATTCATCCTAAACCAGGATGACTCTAATTTCAGTGAAATGTTGAAGGTATTTTCAAGACATTTTTCAAAACACTGTGGTCTGGAGGACTTTAGATTGTAAAAAATGTAACTGGATGTCTCTGGTTTGAAATGCACTGTATAATAAAGCCTAGTGTTATGTCTGATGCAAGAAATGCCTGATTATCATTCTTTTCTTGCTGAACTATGCAGCCGAGCTCAGGCAGAGCCATGACTGTCTGGTGAAACAGCATGGCAAAATATCAATAATGACTTATATACTGATATTGAAGTGGATGTGCTTTTCAGGAGATGGAAATGATGGTCATACTGGTGGAATAGTATCGGCAGCTAGTGTTACAAAGGGAAAAAAAAAACCCGATAAAACTGAATCAGTGAAAATTGCTTTAGCAGAGATGTAGAAGATTTTCTACTAGAATAAATTTCTCTGGACTCAGAAAGATGGCTCAAAATGCTCCTCAGATTCATGGAAGGAAGATAATGATTCAAAATGTCACTTTGGGAGGTCAAAACTGTCAGATAAAGACTGGAGAGCTAATGTAGGGAGCACATATGCTTAGAAGTAACCCTGGCAGATGTCTTCATTAGAACAACCTGTTCACTTTTACTTGCTTTAGATAAGTAAAGAAAGCCTTATCTTGTCCTAGGAATCTTGGTCTGAGTGAATATGAACTAATTTAGTTTAAACTAAATAGAGGATAAAAGTAGGATGTTAGCTATGGGTTTGTCACCCATTCAGACAGACTGAAATTTCAACTGCTCACTCTGTGATGCAATTGAAAATGAGCCAGTTTCCATCTAGAAGTAGCATCACAAGATTAGTGTGGCACAGCGCTGGAGGCAATAAACTCTACTGAGAACCTGCATAGTGCTGGGCACACAGGAAAGTAAGTTAAACACTCTGAGCCTTATCTGTGCATATGGCAATTCCAGAGTTGTTCATGAGGGACTCCACTAGTTGCAGTCCAGACATTGATGATGCTTTGTCTCTGCAGTCTCTGCTTTCATTCTTTCCTTACTATTTCTTACCTTTTTCTTCACTTATCTCTTCCCCTACCCCCTACATTTTTATCTATCCCTTGTCCGCTCCTTTTTTCCTCTGACAGACCCACTTTGCAGAATGTCAACTCAATATTATTTCAGTTTGCAGTGAGTTTTCATCTCAGATTTTATTCTAAATAGTCAAGAATAGGCCAAAGCTGTGTAATAATCCAAAATGAAAAATCACAAGGGAAGGCTCCAAGGCATGCCTGTCTCCACTTCTGAAAACCTTCCTGAGATTGTGGTGACTGAAGCAGACATTGCCCTATCTATAGATATGAGCATCTTCAGCATTTCTGTCCTTTCTATCCATTCCTTAGCACTTTGCTGGTTCCATCTGGTTCAGAAGGAAGAATAGTGAAAACAAATTGGCTATACCACATATTTTGAATATTTTTTTTAGCAAGTTACCTTTAACTTATTGACATCTGAATGCTAACTGTAATCTATCCTATTAAGAGACTAAGCCCTGTTCCCATTATCACTGTGTATTCAAATATAGTGCTTGAAAATGTTTTTACTTGGTTTTTCATAGCCCTAGGAGTGCAATGACGCTGGATTTACAAGACAACAGCTCGGTCATAGCCTCACTTACAAGTGAGAACCCCAGACTACACCATAATCTATGTTAGAGTAGGAGTAAAGGGAGGACTCCTGCTCTGTAATTCATATGGGTACACCTTCAGCGCTTTCCCAATAGTTTGCTAGAGGATGAGGCAACAATGAATTTTCATACAGAAGAGCGGTGAACACAGAACAGGTTGCTGTTGGCCTCATTTTTATGGATCCAAAATCAAAATAAATTTCAAGTGGCTATTACATCTGGTCTTGAGAAAGCATGTTATTTCCTAAGGAAAACATTTGTTTCAGAGCAGTGGAAGGTGACTATGATAATTTTCTCTTCAGCTCTAGAGGAGATAGTCCAATTCCACAATCCAGGATTTGCTATGATTCTATTCTGGTTCTTGGCTTTGTTGTTTGTTTTTCTTGGGGATAGAAGGGGTGTTTCATGGATGGCCTTTTTTCTGTTTAATACTGTGCAGAAAATCCCGTTGCCAGAGTTCGATGGTCACAAAGGAGACAGAGGAGTCCTGCAAAGACTTTATTCGAATAAAGGGAGAGTCCATTGGGGCATATCCCTGTGGGGTCTCTCAATTTGCCAGAGGATGCAGCCTCCATTTTATCCTAATGTCCCGGCTGCATGTAAACCCTCTTCCTTTCCCCATTGCCTGAGGTACTTGGAAGGTACAGACTTCTCGATCCGCCTATTACATAAAAGTTTAACTTTTGCGGTTTTATAATTGTCTAACTTTTGCAGTTAATTCCCCTATTTTTCAGTTATCTCACTCCTGCAGCTTCAATTAACTCTCCTATTTGTGAAGACACTCTTATCCCTATTTTACCACCTGTTTGTGGAGACACTCTTATCCATATTTTATCACCTGTTTGTGAAGACACTCTTATCCCTGTCTTATCAGTCCCTCCTCTTTTTATTTCAATATTTGTCTTTACAGAGTTTAGTCACCATTAATTGGATCTTTTCTTCTTGACTTATTTTTGGTTTTGGAACTATTTGCAGAGACATCATCTTTTGTCCCCTTGTAGCTAATTCTGGGTCAGTGGGCACAGCTACTACTTGCATTCTTCTGACTACATGCTGAATGAGCTGCATAAAACAAGGTATCATGGTACAAAAATCAGAGCTGCTACTGCACAAAGAGAGAAAAACAACATGCATTTAATCCATGGTCCACCAGGCAACCACAAGAACATGTCTAATTCCCATCCGTTCCAGGTTTGAACTGGCACATGAGCTAGTTTTCTCATTCCTTTTGTTATCTCTTTTACTACCTTCCTGTTATCATCGACTTGTAAGCAACAGTTGGATTCATTTAATTTTCCACAAACTCCCCCTTCTTCTGCTAACAAATAATCTAGGACCATTCGATGTTGGAAATTGCATTCCTCATTTGAGTAGATTGGTCTGCAAGAAGGTCAAGAGCCTCAGCTGTCTGGTTAGTTATGATTTCAAAAATGGCTTGTAATCTAATTATCCTATTTAAATTATAAATGGGTTCTCTTGCTCCAGAAATCACCTCGTGGGGATTCTGTGTTGCTGGTCCATAATATTGTATAATTCGTTCAGGTGGCCATTCATCTTTTCCCCATGATTGGGAACCACCTTTAGTTAGGGATTTATCAACTGATCGTCATTCTCTTATCAAATTATCATATACATTAACCCCTAACTCATTTCCTTGAAATGGTGGTAATAAGAAAAATAATGGTCTAATATATCCTATATAACATATCCCTGGCCAATCTGGAGGTAACCTTTGGTAGGCATGTTGCCCACAAATCCAATAATAGCCCTTCAAAGCCCAAGTCCCATTAGTGAATGGGCCTTCCCATGTGTCATTATTATGTGGTATTTCATAGTACAGAGTATTTTTTTTATCCCAACGGTCCTCCTGCTATACTTAAATCACCATAGGAATCGCAATAATCACATTCAAAGGCATCTGGGTGCCATTTACAGTTACATCCCCTATCATTCTTAGTTGGATTAGTAGCCGACCAAAATTTTCTAAAATAGGCCCTAATTCCATTTGAATTTTGCCAGGCCCATTGATAAACCCTTATTACATGATTTTTGCTAATGGTATTGTCCTGCTGACAAGCCAGGAATAAAGAATCTCTAACCCCCCCTTTTCGCATAATTTCTCTCGCAACTGCTTTATATCCACTATGGCAAGGTTCTTTGAAAGAGCACTTTTCCCAGGTGCCATCTATAAGCTTTACATGTGTTTGGTTCCATCTTCCTCGGTATCTTAAAGCAATTATAAGGTCTACAATAAGGATCATAACAATCCATTCCTGGTGACAATGTCCACTCACATTTGCTTTTCCCTACATCTTTCCCTCCCAGCTTGGTTCTATTCAGACAGTAATTTCCTTTTCCTGGGTACTGTATTTTCCATGTACCTCCTTCTTCCTTCCAGAACCCAGTTCCATTATGCACTATACTTAGGTCACTCACCCACCATTTAGGCTGGACAGGCCAATCTTCAGCTCCTCCTGGACTTCCACAGACCCAGCAATTACTGAGTTTAAAAGCTTTGGCTACCTCTTCCCCTAGAGTCAAAAATTGGTTTTCCCATCCCAGACTTTGATTTTGCCAATAATATAGAAACATGATCATTACTAAAAATTTCATCTTGAGCTTATTATCTTTCTACACTTAATGTGGCAAGTGAATATACGGAAACAATTCAGTTAGTGTCTGCTCACCAGTTGCTGGAAGTTCAAATAAGGGAACTCCTTTCCTTATGGATCTGTACCGTAGATCCTTTGGGTAAACACATGGAACTCCTCCCGAGGTCTACCCGATGGCTACTGGTCTGATCCACTCTTTGTAAGAGTTAGTATGAGTTTCCCACCCTAAACTTCAATTTTTCACTTTTTCAAATCAAAGTCCAGTATGGCATGTGCTTCCACTGCTCAACGTCTATTAGGTTGCAGCCAGTAGCAGAGTTTAGAATTTCTTGTTGTGGCAAACACTGAGGTCAATCCAGTCTTGCCCTTGATTTTAACTTATCAAATACTACTAATCGGGTCTTATTCTGTGGAAGGTTAGCCACAGTTTCCCCTCCTCTTCCTCTAGCTCTGAAGTCCAGTTTTCCAGGGCCTTGGATGTCTTGACTCGAGTATGGTGAGTCTACCCGTGTTTGGCCGTCTTAACTGCTGTTTCCGTGGTTAATAACACTTGGTACGGTCCCTGACACTTTGCCACCAATGGTGCTTCTTTCCACTCTTTAATTAGGACCCAATCTCCTGGTTGGATGCTATGGACAGCAAAGTCCAAAGGCAGGGTCTGTGCCACCTGAGCTTCCTGTCAAAGAGATTTCACAAGAGACGGTATCCTGGCCACATATTCTTTCAAGTATACATCACTTATTGCTACCTCCCCACTAGGTCGAGGGTTAGCAGGGTAAGGGATTCCAAACATTAATTCAAAGGGGGATAATTAAATGTCTCCTCTGGGTTTGGCCCATATTCTAGCTAAAGCTAATGGTAGAAGACATATCCATGGCATTTTGGTTTCCAAAACTAATTTTAAAAGATGCTTCTTAATTTCCCCATTCATCTTCTCTACTTTCCCTGAACTCTGAGGATGCCACGGAGTATGCAAATCCCATTGTATTCCTAAGGCCACCATAACCCCTTGAAGAATTCTTCCAGTAAAATGAGTTCCTCTGTCTGAATCTATTGCCTCTACTATTCCATATCTAGGAATTACAAGGAGGAGCACAAGTTGTGTTCTCCTCTATCCCACCACTTGCAGGAATAGATGAGGGGATAAACAGGAAGAGCCAGCAGATTAACTCCTGGCTCCGAGGCTGGTGTAACCGGCAGGACTTTGGTTTCTTTGATCATGGGATGATCTACAGGACACCAGGCTTGCTGGCAACAGGTGGGGCAAGCCATACCCAAAGGGGAAGAAGAATACTGGGGCAAGAATTAGCAGGGCTCATTGAAAGGGCTTTAAACTAGGTTTGAAGGGGGATGGGGATGAATCCAGGATTACTAAAGAGGAGCCTGGGAGCAGATTACCAGTGCTGGTGGGTAAAAGCACGAGCAAGGTCTTGTGGCCTGTTGTCTCAGTAGAGGTGGGGGATGGTAACCCATGTGGTGATGACATCAGGGATAGTGATAGGCTGGCAACCACAGAAGGGTCTGAGCATGGTCAGGGGGGTGTTGGGGCTCGGCCCCCCATAAAAGTGGCAGGAAAATTAGCCCAGCTAAAGTGCATCTACACAAATGCACACAGCATGGGCAACAAACAGGAGGAGCTGGAGGCCATTGTTCAGCAGGAAAACTATGATATAGTTGCCATCACAGAAACGTGGTGGGAAGACTCACACAACTGGAGCACTGCAGTCGATGGCTACCAACTCTTCAGAAGGGATAGACAAGGAAGGAGAGGCGGCGGGGTGGCCCTCTATGTTAGAGACAGGTTTGAATGCCTAGAACTTAATAATGGGAATGACAGTGTAGAATGTTTATGGGTTAGAATCAAAGGGAAGGCCAACAAGGCAGACATCATGGTGGGAGTTTATTACAGACCCCCAAACCAGGTCGTAGAAATCGATGACATATTCTATCAGCAACTGGCAGAGCTCTCGCAATCACTCGCCCTTGTTCTCGTGGGGGACTTCAACTTCCCAGATGTCTGCTGGAAATATAACACAGCAGAGAGGGAACAGTCCCGGAGGTTCCTGGAGTGTGTGGAAGACAACTTCCTAACACAACTGGTGAGAGAGCCAACCAGGGAAAGCGCCCTACTGGACCTGCTGCTTGTTAACAGAGAAGGTCTTGTGGGGGATGTAAAGGTTGAAGGTGGTCTTGGGCAGAGTGATCATGAAATCGTAGAGTTTTCAATTCTTGCAGAAGCAAGACAGGGAGCCAGCAGAACTACCACCTTGGACTTCTGAAAGGCAGACTTTGGCCTGTTTAGGAACATGGTTGAGAGTGTCCCTTGGGAGACAGTCCTGAAGGGCATAGGTGCCCAGGAAGGCTGGTCATACTTCAAGGAGGAACTCTCAAAAGCGCAGGAGAAGGCCATCCCCAGGTCCCATAAAACGAGCCGATGGGGAAGAAGACCGGCCTGGCTAAATAGAGGGCTTTGGCTGGACCTCAGGGAGAAAAGGAAAGTCTACGATCCCTGGAAAAGGGGGTTGGTTGCTTATGAGCAATATCAAGGTGTAGTGAAGATAAGCAGGGGAAAAATCAGAAGGGCCAAAGCCCAAGCAGAACTTAACTTGGCTACCACAGTTAAAGATAACAAGAAGAGTTTTTTTCAGTATATCAATAAAAAAAGGAAGGCTAGGGAAAATGTAGGCCCACTGAAGAATGAGGTGGGTGCCTTGGTGGTGGAAGACACAGAGAAGGCGGAGTTGCTGAATGCCGCCTTCGCTTCAGTCTTCACTGCCAAAGCTGCCCCTCATGAATCCCAGACTCTGGAGACAAGGGGGAAGATCTGGAGAGAGGAAGACTTTCCCTCTGTTGGGGAGGACTGGGTTAGAGACCACTTGGCCAAACTAGACATACACAAGTCCATGGGCCCTGATGGGATGCACCCACGAGTGCCGAGAGAACTGGCAGATGTTATTGCTGAGCCACTCTCCATCATTTTTGAGAGGTCTTGGAGAACAGGTGAACTGGAGGAAGGCAAATATCACACCAGTCTACAAAAAGGGAAAGAAGGAGGACCCAGGGAACTACAGGCCAATTAGTCTCACCTCTGTCCCTGGGAAAATAATGGAGCGACTCATTCTGGATGTCATCTCCAAACGCATTGAAGATCAAGAAGTTATTGGGAGTGGTCAACACGGATTTACCAAGGGTAAATCATGCTTGACCAATCTGATAGCCTTCTATGATGTTATAACTGGATGGCTAGATGAGGGGAGAGCAGCAGATGTCATCTACCTTGACTTCAGCAAGGCTTTTGACACTGTCTCCCATAACATCCTCATTAGGAAACTGAGGAAGTGTGGGCTAGATGAGGGGACAGTGAGGTGGATTGAGAGCTGGCTGTGTGACAGAGCTCAGAGGGTTGTGATTAATGGAGCAGGGTCGAGTTGGAGGCCTGTAACCAGCGGTGTCCCCCAGGGGTCAATACTCGGCCCAGTCCTGTTCAACATATTTATCAATGACCTGGATGAGGGGACAGAGTGTATCCTCAGCAAGTTTGCTGATGATAGCAAACTGGGAGGGCTGGCCGACACTCCAGAGGGCTGTGCCGCCATCCAGCGTGACCTGAACAGGCTGGAGAGCTGGGCAGAGAAGAACCTTATGAGGTTCAACAAGGGCAAGTGTAGGGTCCTGCACCTGGGGAGGAAGAACCCCAGGCACCAATATAGGTTAGGGGTGGATCTTCTGGAAAGCACTACTGAGGAGAAAGATCTGGGGGTCCTGGTGGATAGTAAACTATCCATGAGACAGCAATGTGCCCTTGTTGCCAAGAGGGCCAATGGGATCCTGGGCCGCATAGGGAAGAGTGTGGCCAGTAGATCGAGGGAGGTCATTCTCCCCCTCTCCTCTGCACTGGTGAGGCCACAACTGGAATACTGCATCCAGTTCTGGGCTCCCCAGTTCAAGAGAGACAGGGAACTACTGGAGAGAGTCCAACGCAGGGCAACTAAGATGATTAAGGGATTGGAGCATCTCCCTTATGAGGAAAGGGTCAAACAGCTGGGGCTCTTTAGTCTGGAGAAGAGAAAGCTGAGGGGAGACCTTATCTATGTTTACAATTACCTAAAGGGTGGGTTGAAGGATGATGGAGCTGGACTGTTTTCAGTGTTTTCCAGTGACAGGACGAGGGGCAACAGGCACAAGCTGGAACATAGGAAGTTCCATTTAAATATGAGGAGAAACTTCTTTATGGTGAGGGTGACAGAGCACTGGAACAGGCTGCCCAGGGAGGTCGTGGAGTCCCCTTCTCTGGAGATTTTCAAGACCCGCCTTGATGCAGTCCTGAGTAATGTGCTATAGGAAATCCTGCTTTAGCAGGGCAGTTGGACTAGATGATCTCTAGAGGCCCCTTCCAAGTCTGACAGTTCCATGATTCCGTGATTTGTTCTAAAAGTACTTTACTAACTGATCCTGTAGTTGCTGAAGCAACTGGAAATGCTTCTGGCCACCCAGTTAGCTGGCGTACTATTACCAAAAGATACTTAAGTCTTCCTGCTCGGGGCATTTCAGTAAAATCCACCTGGCATCGTTGGAACGGGTGTACAGCCCAAGGTCGCCCTCCTCTAGCAGTTTCCCTTGTAACCCGGTTATTGACCTTAGCACAAATTAAACAACCCTCAATTGCTCATTTTGCTAAAACAAAAAGACCCAAGGAAGCATACATTATGAGGAAGACTTCCGCTAATCCTCAAGAACCCCAGTGACTCCCCTCATGGAGTTGTTTTAATACTTGCAGGGCCAAGGCCTTTGGTACCCATTGTTTACCGTTCTTTGTAACCCAATTACTGTCTCTTTTTTCTGCTCCACTATTTTTAGTTGTCTCCACCTCCTCTGGTGGAAAACACATTTTCTCTGGCAGCAGTGGAGTCACTGGGAGCAAAGGGAGGATCCTAGATACCTCTGGCAGAAGTGCTGCTTTCCGAGCTTCTTCATCTGCCAGTCATAGAATCATAGAATGGTCAGAGTTGGAAGGGACCTTAACGATCATCAAGTTCCAACCCCCCTGCCACGGGCAGGGACACCTCCACTAGACCAGGTTGCTCAAAGCCCCATCCAGCCTGGCCTTAAACACTTCCAGGGATGGGGCATCCACAACTTCCCTGGGCAACCTGTTCTAGTGTCTCACCACCCTCACAGTAAAGAATTTCCTTCTAATATCTGTCGTGGTTTAGCTTCAGACAGCAACAAAGGACCACGTGGCAGCCGCTCGCTCAGATCTGGCCCCCACCGCCAGCGCGGCCGGGAGGGGAGAATCGGAAGAAAAAGGCAAAAACTCGTGGGTTGAGACAAAGGCAATTTAACAGAACAGCAAGGGGAGCAAGAAACAACAACAATAATAACACCGACAGAGGAATATACAACCACAAGTATGATACCACCGCTTGCCGACCGCACCCTGGACGCCCCCTGACCGCTCCGCTCCCCCGGGGGATGACTTCCTCTCTCCGCACCCGGACTTGCTGCCCCTCCCCTTCCCCGGCTAGCTCCTGTTACCCCCTGGGCATGGCTCACATGGGATGGAATACCTGCGGTCCCTGCTAGGTCCTGGGGAGAATTAACCCTATCCCCGCCAGACCCAGGACATATCTAATCTACATCTCCCCTCTTCCAATTTAAAACCATTACCCCTTGTCCTGTCACTACATCTCCTGACAAAGAGTCCCTCTCCGGCTCTCCTGTAGGATCCCCTCAGGTATTAGAAGGATGCAATAAGGTCTCCCCGGAGCCTTCTCTTCTCCAGGCTGAACAACCCCAGCTCTCTCAGCCTGTCTTCATAGGAGAGGTGCTCCATCCCTCTGATCATCTTTGTGGCCCTCCGCTGGACCTGTTCCAACAGGTCCATGCCCTTTCTATGTTGAGGACTCCAGAGCTGGACACAGTATTCCAGGTGGGGTCTCACGAGCGCAAAGTAGAGGGGTAGAATCACCTCCCGTGACCTGCTGGCCACACTTCTCTTGATGCAGCCCAGGATGCGGTTGGCTTTCTGGGCTGCCAGTGTGCACTGCCGGCTCATGTTGAGCTTCTCATCCACGAGCACCCCCAAGTCCTTCTCCTCAGGGCTGCTCTCCAGCCATTCTCCGCCCAACCTGTATTTGTGCCTGGGATTGCCACATCCCAGGTGCAGGACCCTGCACTTGGCCTGGTTGAACTGCATGCAGTTTGCACGAGCCCACCTCTCAAGCCTGTCCAGGTCCCTCTGGATGGCATCTCTTCCCTCCAGCGTGTCAACCATGCCACCGAGCTTGGTGTCGTCGGCAAACTTGCTGAGGGTGCACTCTATCCCACTGTTCATGTCTCTGACAAAGATGTTAAACAGCACTGGTCCCAATACCGACCCCTGAGGAACACCACTCGTCACTGGCTTCCACTTGGACATTGAGCCGTTGAAGACAACCCTCTGAATGCAGCCATCCAGCCAGTTCCTTATCCACCAAGTGGTCCATCCATCAAATCCATGAGTTTCGAATTTTGAGACCATTATGTCGTGCGGGACAGTGTCAAATGATTTGCATAAGCCTCCTCCGAGTATCCTGTCTGATGTCCCCTGACATGAATTATAGCCGCTTTCTCTGGTAAATTCACCACCTCCAATAAGTGAGTAATTAAACCTTCGTGAGCTAATGTTTTTCCTCTACAGGTTAATAACCCTGTTTCCTCCCATAGTTTTCCAAATGCATGAGCCACTCCATATGCATATTTTGAATCTGTAAATATGTTTACTGTTTTTCCTTGATACAATTCACAGGCTCTTATTAAGGCATACAGTTCTGCAGTCTGTGCTGACCATGTGGAGGGTAGCTTCCCTCCTTCTTGCAGTTTTCTTTCTCTATTTTCCCTTACTGCCCTCCCTGGGCGTCCTCTTTTTACTGCCCTCAGCATATCCTGTAACTCGTTTTCCTTCTCTTACCCTTGAGGACCCGTCAATAAAAACATTTTCCCCGTTTGGCCAAGGGGTATCCCTTAGTTCTTCCCTAGCCCAAATTCGAAGATCTATTACTTCAACACAGTCATGAATTTCCTCCGGATCTCCTCCCTCAGGACCAGCTAAACAGGAGGCCGGATTAAACCCTTCCCCGCTTCTTATTTATAAATCCTCTTGTTCCATTAAACAAGTTTCGCACTGTAATAACCTAGCACTGGTCATGCATTTAGAAGCTCTTTCAGTTAACAATCTTTAACAGTGAGAGCTCCTCCTGCTGTCAGTTTTCAAGCCTCGGTTACCATTAAAGCTGTGGCTGCACAATTTTGTAAACAATGAGACCACCCCCTTGCCACCAGATCCAACGTTTTAGAAAAAATAGGCAACCTAATCTACGTCAATTGTTGCTTCACTATTTTCCCTGCTTCTTCTTGTTCCCACCTAAAGGCAAAATATTGTTTACTATCCTCTGTAAGTGCGCATCCCCAAAAAGCCATCAGGTCCCTCCCCAATAGATTACAATCACAGTTAGGGATGAACAGAAATTCATGCATCTCAGACTTATCTCCTATATCTATTAATAGCGGCTGGATGAAATGTACCCATTTATCCTTTCCACTTACTCCTTGGGTAGTTAGAGATTCTCTTGACAACTGTCCCTCCTTAGGCACAAAGTTTAAAGTAGATCGAGAGGCTCGGTTATCCACTAAAAAGTGTACCTCCTCCCGATTTGGACCCACCCGACAGGTTATCAAGGGCTCCAAAGTGGTGGGTCCCTGGAATAGTGAGAGCCCCTGACACCCCTAACAATCCATTTCCATCAACCAGTGGATTTCCTCCTCGTTAGGATCCACCTGCCTTCGCGGACACTCTCTCTTCCAATGTCCTTCTTTCTTACAAATTGCACAATGATTTCTTCCCAACCAAGGCCTGGGTTGGCCCCTCCTCACCAAGGAAGACATGTTTCTGTTAAATCCTGACAGTTGCCCCCTCCCCTTCGATCCTGGGGGTCCTGGCATTTTTCCCTTTGGAGGCTGTAAAAGCTGCACCATCACTTTTGCCTTCATCTTTGCCCTTTCTTCATCCCTTCTTACATACACCTGTTGTGCCTTTCTAACCAACTCGTCCAAAGGCCAATCCTAACATCCCACGTTTCCTTCTCTGTTCCCTTTCTCTCCCCATTTTCCGACTCTCCCTTATTTCTTCTCCCTCTGACTACACAAATTCCTGTCAGTGGCGCTCTTAACCATATTTCCCCACATTCTTTTTCAATAAGTACTTTCTCAGTGTCGTTCAAGTTACAAGCATAAACACTGACAAAAACTAGCATCATCTGACCCAAGAGGAGGCCACCTGAAACCTTTTTGCAAATTATATTCAGGCCAGATAAAATAACAAAACTTTACCATTGTTTGCTTAGTTATTTCTGGGTGAATGTGTAGATCTCCCCAAGATCTTAACATTCTCCCCAAGGGACTTTCTGGGGGTATTTTGGGATCGTCATCCTGGTTGTCGAGACCCTTTCTCGACTTTCCCTTACTGCCCTCCCTGGGCATCCTCCCTCTTTTACTCCCCAAATTTCCCATAGTACTCACCGGTGAGGTTTCCAATGGTCTCTCCCTGCAGACCTCTTCATGGACCCCTGCGGTCCGTTGATCGTCTGTCTCCTGAACAGTCTCGGGTACCCAATCAGTCGTCCAGTGCCAGCAGCCATCGAAGGGAGCTGATCACAAGTTTTGGTGAGGTGCGCCATCAGGTCCATTTGTTGCCCACCGTCCCTGGAAGGTGGAAGGATCCCAGACGAGCCCCCATTTGTGCAGAAAATCCCATAGCCAGACGTTGATGTTCACAAAGGAGACAGAGGAGTCCTGCAAAGACTTCATTTGAATAAAGGGAGAGTCCACTGGGGCATTCCCCTGTGGGGTCTCTCAATTTGCCAGAGGACGCAGCCTCCATTTTATCCTAATTCCCCGGCCGCATGTAATCCTCTTCCTTTCCCCATTGGCTGAGGTACTTGGAAGGTACAGACTTCCCGATCTGCCTATTACATAAAAGTTTAACTTTTGAGGTTTTTCAATTGTCTAACTTTTGCATTTTCACTTATTTCCCCAATTTTTCAGTTATCTCACTCCTGCAGTTTCAATTAACTCTCCTATTTCCTTCAGTTATCTTACTCTTGCAATTTCATTTAACTTCCCTGTTTGTGGAGACACTCTTATCCGTATTTTATCACCTGTTTGTGAAGACAGTCTTATCCCTATATTACGATAAGGAATGTTCACATGGTTATTAAGATTACGAGTGATGTATGGTACATTGATGAAGAGAGATTTTTTATTTCTCTCTCCAAGACAAAGATAATTCAAGTGAAAATTTTTATCAGTGTTATGTAGGAAGGTTAGTTGATTTATTAAATGACAGTAATTTTCTTGCGAAGCACCACAAAATTCATCCTCTATGTTTTCCCATGGCCCCTTTCCTGCCCTATGTCTTTCTATTTTTCTGTTCCAAATTTTAAAAGTGCTTAATTGCTTGTTAGTATAACAGTTCAAATTCCCTTAAAATATGTTGAGATGGTTGCAAAAATTAAAACAGAATGTTGAGTTTGCTATATTCTTGCCTTTTCTCTATTACATTTGGTTAATGTGATTTAAGTTGATGTCCTGGGTTGAGTGACACAGGACTAACTTTTCTTCTAATGCTGGGGAAAACTGCACTTTTAGAAGACTCTGGTGTCCGAATTCATGACAATATTTACTTTATAGCCAGCTATGTGGCGTATGAAGAAATCACAGACTCGCAGATCGTGCAGTAAGCGAATCCACTTTATTGCTACACAGAGAAACTTATATACGCTCAGACACAAACCCACTCCCCTCGTAATGCCCAATCATGGACTTACAAAAATATTTTCTACCTTCTACTGAGCTTATCACAATAACAGGTACTCTGCTACCAGGACAAGTTTCGGTTCCCAGACTGTGTTCTGTTTTTTGTCAGGATGAGCTTCAGGATGTGTAACTTGTGTTTCTCATCCTCCCCTGCTCTCAAGGTTGCTACTGGCACACACTGTTGCTCCAGATGCATGTAAATCTTAGCTGTGTGAGTGAACTTTAACTGAACCCACATCTCCCCCTCCTTTATTAGTTAGAATAGAAATCAAAGCAAGGGTCATCATAACCTGGCACTGAACACCACGCATCTCATTAATAACTGAACCTAGGAACCCCAAAAAAAGAAAATTAAAAGAGCAAAGCAACTTCAAGGGCCTGCAATCATGTACAATCATAGAATCATAGAATCATCTAGGTTGGAAAAGACCCTTGGGATCATCGAGTCCAACCATCTACCCTACTCTACAAAGTTCTCCCCTACACCATATCCCCCAACACCACATCTAAACGACTCTTAAACTCATCCAAGGATGGTGACTCAACCACCTCCCTGGGCAGCCTGTTCCAGTGTCTGATCACTCTTACTGTGAAGAACTTCTTCCTAATGTCCAGTCTAAACCTACCCTGTTGCAGCTTGAATCCATTCCCTCTTGTTCTATCGCTATTTGCTTGTGAGAAGAGACCAGCACCAACCTCTCTACAATGTCCTTTCAAGTAGTTGTAGAGAGTGATGAGGTCTCCCCTCAGTCTCCTCTTCCTCAAACTAAACAGTCCCAGCTCCCTCAATCGTTGTTCGTACGATTTATTCTCCAGGCCCTTCACCAGCTTCGTTGCCCTCCTCTGTACCCGCTCCAGCACCTCGATATCTCTCTTGCATTGAGGTGCCCAAAACTGGACACAATACTCGAGGTGTGGCCTCACCAGTTCTGAGTACAGGGGGACAATCACCTCCCTACTTCTGCTGGTCACACTATTTCTAATACAAGCCAGGATGCCATTGGCTTTCTTGGCCACCTGGGCACACTGCTGGCTCATATTCAGCCAGCAGTCGACCAACACCCCCAGGTCCTTTTCTGCTGGGCAGCTCTCCAGCCACACTTCCCCAAGCCTGTACCGATGCATGGGGTTGTTGTGGCCCAAGTGCAGGACCTGGCACTTGGTCTTGTTGAAGCTCATACCATTAATGTTAGCCCATCGATCCAATCTAAGTCTCTCTATAGAGCCTCCCTGTCCTCATGCAGATCAACATTCCTGCTTAACTTGGTGCCATCTGCGAACTTACAGATGATGCACTCTATGTCATTATCAAGATCATCAATGAAGATGTTAAACAGAAATGGTCCCAACACTGAGCCCTGGGGAATACCACTTGTGACCGGCCGCCAGCTGGATTTAACTCCATTGAGCACCACTCTTTGGGACCGTCCAGACAGCCAGTCCTTGATCCAGCAGATAGTATGCTCGCCCAGGCCATGTGCAGCTAGTTTTTCCACTAGAATTCTATGGGGAACAGTGTTGAATGCTTTTTGAAAGTCCAGGTAGATAATATCCACAGCCTTTCCCTCGTCCAATAATCTGGTTATCTTGTCATAGAAGGAGATCAGGTTCGTCTGGCAGGACCTGCCTTTCATAAACCCACGCTGACTAGGCCTGATCCCCTGGTTGCCCATTATATGGCTTGTGATGGCACTCAAGATGACCTGCTCCATGACCTTCCCTGGTATCGAGGTCAGGCTGACAGGTCTATAGTTTCCTGGATCCTCCTTTCTTGTAGATGGGTGTTACATTTGCCACCCTCCAGTCCATTGGGACCTCCCCAGTTAGCCATGACTTCCTTGCGGGGAGGTCGGACTAGATGACCTTTGGAGGTCCCTTCCGGCCTGGACCAATCTATGAATCTATGAATCTATGAATCTATGAATCCTGTAAATGATGGAAAGCGGTTTGGCGAGCACGTCTGCCAACTCTTTCAGCACTCTTGGGTGTAGCCCATCCGGTCCCATAGACTTGTGTGCATCCAAGTGGCGTAGCAGGTCACTGATCTCTTCCTCCTTAATTGTGATGCCCTCATTCTGCTTCCCCTCCCTGTCTCCTAGCTCATGAGGCTGGGTGTCCAGGGAACAGCTAGTTCCACTGCTAAAGACTGAGGCAAAGTAGGCGTTGAGCACCTCAGCCTTTTCCTCGTCCTTGGTGACTATGTTTCCCTCTGCATCCGATAAAGGAGGGAGATTTTCCCTAATCCTCCTTCTGTTGTTAATGAATTTATAGAAACATTTTTAATTATCCTTAACAGCTGTAGCTAGGTTGAGCTCTAGCTGCGCTTTGGCTCTCCTTATTTTCTCCCTGCATAGCTTCACTACCTCTTTATAGTTTCCGTGAGAGGCCTGCCCCCTCTTCCAAAGGTTGCATTCTTGTTTATCCCCCCATCAATCCCTGCAAGTGGTGGGATAGAGGAGAACACAACTTGTGCTCCTGATCCCTTAACCAGCCGTCCAAGGGCCCTAAAGTCTCTGTCTTCAGTGCCCTTGGACTACTGGTAGCTACCTCATTGCCGCCTACTTGAAATACTAGTAATGGATAGTAATCCGAGGGCTGGACCAGGGTAGGGAGATTTTTCTGTTTATCCTTAATCCTGGCCCCAGGGAGGCAGCTGACTTCTCTGTGGGATGGATCTGGTCTGCAAATGGGGCCTTCTGTTCCCTGCAGAAGGGAGTCACCCACCACAATTACCTTCCTTTTTTGTTTTGTTGAGGAAGTCCTAAGGCGTGGGGATGGGTGGCTGGCTCTGGGCAGCTCACTGCATAGATCTTCGTCTCCATCCTCATGTGCCTGGCCCTCGATTTCCAAAGCCCCATACCTATTTTGCAAGTGCAACTGGGAAGGTGAGGGGGGCCGGGAGGGGTTTTTCTTGCCCCTCCGAGGAGGGACCTGCCTCCGTTCTCCATAGTCCCTTAAGTCCCTCCCTTCTGCCTGGTGACAGGCAGAAGGGAGATCATCCACTTCCTGTAGAGCCTCTACCCTATGCCTATGCCTCAGGGTACGGCTCCACCAATCTATTTCACTTTCACTTTCTCTGATACTTCTTTCTACCTCTTTTTCACAGGTAACCAATATGGTCCTGTGGATAAAGAAACACAACCATAACCGCGTCCCCATGACAGCAAGGGTACTGGACCCATCCGTTGTCCTGATTGTAAGTCTTTATAAAATACAGTAGGCTTCACATTTGTCTGATCCGGCAAACCATATGGCCGTCGATTAGCAGTCAAATTGTCAGCATGCGTAAGATTCAAAAAATTTAAAACATTTTGCTTTATCTAATTAGGCTTTAACATTAGGCTTTATATAATTGTTCCTGAGCTGTGGTACCCAGGGGATTCCCCCTTTTTTGTTTATGAAGCATGTTTTTCAGAGTAAGATGAGAACGCTCTATAATTGCTTGACCAGTCGGAGAATGGGGAATACCTGTAACGTGCAAGATCCCCCATTCAGCTAAAAAGGTTTTTGTCTGTCTAGCGACATAGTCTGGCCCTTTATCAGTCTTAATTTTCTGTGGAATCCCTAAAACAGCAATTGCACGAAGCCAATGGCGACAGACATCTTTAGCCTTTTCGCCCCTGTGTGCAGAAGCAATGATAAACCCAGAAAAGGTGTCAACAGTAACATGTACAAAGCGAAAAACTCCAAACGCAGAAATATGAGTAACATCGGTTTGCCATAGTTCATTGGGCTGCAATCCACGAGGATTGGCTCCAGTCTGTGTAGGAAGCGGCAGGAGACGCTGGCAATCTGGACAGGCAGAGAGAATTTCTCATGCCTGCTGCAGTGTGAGCTGGAAATCCTTGGAGAGTGCCTTGGCGTTCTGATGATAAAATTCATGGGAGAGTTGAGCCTGTTGAAATTTCATAGGTACTGCAACAGTCATAGTAAAAGAATCGGCAACAGCATTACCTTTAACCATAGGCCAGGGCAATGTAGTGCGAGAACGTAAATGAGACACAAAATAAAAGTGAGCTCTCCATGAAATCAATATATACAGTCTGGAGAGGAGATCAAACAAGTCCTGATTTGCAACTTCCTTTAAAAAGGATTTTTCTAATCTTCGTATAATACCGAAGACATAGGCAGAGTCAGTGACAACATTAAGGGGTTCAGCAGGAAATAAACTGAATGCATGGATAGCAGCTGCAAGCTCAACCAATTGAGTAGAACCTGACTGAAAAACAACAGAGTGTTGCCACCCACGTGTGGCCTCTTGCCAGACAACAGCAGCCTTGCCTGTTCTTCCAGAGCTGTCAATGAATGCCGTTCGGGCATTAGGGATTGGCGAAGATTGCTGTAAAAAAAGAGGCTGTAGAGGAACATCTTTTAGGGAGTTAAGCAGACGGTGCTTCGGCAGAGTATAAAGTATTTTGCCAAGGTAATCCGCAAAGGCTGCCTGTAAAGATAAACTCTCACGAAGCATTACCGTAAAATCTTCCTTCGTGATGTACATATGAATGAAATCCGGATCAGTTCCTCAAAGTTGCTGGCATCGCAGTCGACCTGTAGAAATTAGTCTTACAAACATCTCAAGCAACGTAGTTACAGTTTTTGAAAATGAATGAGGAAGGAAAAGCCATTCTAGTACAACTAGCTGTTGTTCCTTTTCATCCTATTGGCCAATAAGCGCATACGGCTGGAAAGAATTAGGGATTAAAAATAGACGAACAGGTAAGTTTAAATCATACCTGGATGCAAAGGCTGTATTAACCCTGTCTGCCACAATCTGCAATGCTTGTGAAGCTTCCCCGGTAATCGATCTTGGGGATGACAAATCAGAATCGCCTTTCAAAAGGTCAAACAGGGGAGATAATAATTCTGTAGAAATCCCCAACAGAGGTCATAGCCAATTAATGGTTCCCAATAATTTTTGTAACTCATTCAATGTAGTTACTGTATTGACAATTCATATGGGTTGTGGAATAATGGTTTTATCTAAGATTTGCCAACCCAGATGTTTCCAAGGTGGTATAGATTGTACCTTCTCAGGTGCAATCCGAAGTCCGTAGCGTTCCATGGCTAATTTCACCTGAGCAAACGCAGATTGTAACTGAAACTCATCAGGCGCAGCAATTAAAATATCATCCATGTAATGATAAAACAGCAGGGTAGGAAATTGTGTTTTCACTGGTTTCAAAGCAGAATAAACAACAAATTGACAAATAGTTGGACTATTTTTCATGCCTTGAGGAAGTACCACCCAATGATATCTCTCCATAGGCACTTCATTGTTAATAGAAGGTACAGAAAAGGCAAAATGTGGGCAATCATCAGAATGTAGAAAAATTGTAAAGAAACAATCCTTTAAATCAATGACAAGAAGATTCCAAGATTGCGGTATCATTGCAGGATTCAGCGGTCCCGGTTGCAGTGCACCCATTGGAGCTATAACAGCATTAACTGCCCGTAGATCCTGCAATAATCGCCATTTGCCCGATTTCTTAGGTATTACAAAAATTGGAGTATTCCATGGGCTTGTAGAAGGGACAATATGTCCTAACTGCAATTGTTCTGCAACCAGCTCTCGCGCTCGCTCCAACCGCTCACCTCTGAGGGGCCACTGATCAACCCAAACAGGGGAATCGGTTAACCATGTAAGTTTGAGCCATGGTTGGACATCAGCGACCCCAGTCAAAAATGTGTCGTTAAAAGCAAACCCCATTGTGAAATCAAGTCATGGCCCCATAATGTACAGGGTACTGGTAGAATGTATGGTTTCAGTTTAGCTATTTTCCCATCCGGTCCTTCAACCAGCAGGGATTGTAGCGATTGTTGAGGAAGCTGAGTTCCTCCAACTCCAGTAATTAAAGCAGCTGTGTCCACAACAGGCCATTCAGATGGCCAGTCAGACTTATGGATGATAGAAATATCCGCTCCAGTATCTACCAACCCTGAAAAATCTTTACCATTAAGTCGACAAGTAAGAAAGGGTTGTTGAGTTGTGATCTGCTCAGTCCAATAAATCTGTGGGGATCCTGTACTCCTGAAACCTCCAGCTCCACAGATCGGTGCCAATGCAGCAGTGTTGTCTGTTAAGGGAGACAAACTAGGGAGAGGTATTAATTGAGCAGTGCGTTCACCTGGTGGTATGGTACAGGGAGGATTCGGAGTCCATACCATGATTTTAATTTCTCCCCGATATTCACTATCAATAATCCCAGGTAAAACAAACAAACCCATCTTTGTAGTAGAAGACCAGCCCAGTAACAAAGCATGTCCCTTAAAAGGCAGCAGCCCATGCAGTCCCGTGGATATCAGGTGCACAGAAGTATCATTTACGTTTGTTGTGGCGACAGTTGCCATATCGAACGTGGCACTCCCGGGGGGTGGCACGGCAGGGGGTGATGCCTGCATTGCTTGTCCATTCCCCTGCTGTGGTGCTAATTGCAGCATCTGCCCTTGGGCCCTGTTGGGATTGCATGGGGCACCGGACCACGCGCCCCTCTTGGCATTTCCCGACCACGGAGAGGGTAAGGGATTACCACTTTTATCATATTTAGAGCGACATTGATTGCTCCAATGATATCCTTTCTGGCACCGAGGACATAATTCATTTGGATTCTTATCCAATAATCCCCTTTGTTTTGGGCAATCCTTTCTCATGTGTCCATCCTGCCCACACAAAAAACATTTAATAGCAGCACGAGCCACGGTTAGTTGTTGAGCCAATGCTGTCACTAACATCTCAACTTTGTGGTCTTTCATTCCTATATGCTGACATGCTTTAACAAGTTCATTCAAAGGGGTGGCCTTGCCACGTATAGGGTCTAAAGCCCTGCGGCATTCAGTGTTAGCATTTTCCACTGCTAATTGCATTAATAAAAGTTCAGCAGCTGCTGGAAGTTCAATCTGTCGAGAAACAGCTGTTTGCAAGCGGTCTATGAATTCTATGTAAGGCTCTTGCGCTCCCTGGCGGATACTAGCAAATGACAGTTCTGTACGTTTACCATCGGGAACTCGTTTTAAAGCCCGTAAGGCGAGTGCAGCCACTTGTTGGAAAGCTAATCTGTCCATTTGAACTTGAGCCGCTGTAGTCGCGTATTGCCCTTCTCCCATCAAGTGATCAGCCCCAATAGGACGCCCAGCTGTCAAATTTTCTGTTGCTTGGGCAGTGACCAACTCACGATATTCTGTTAACCAGATGGAATATTGTCCTGCCGTTAACATCAACTTTAACACCATTTTCCAATCTGCCGGAACCATAACATACGACTCCGATATCGCTTCCAGCAAACTAATAGTAAAGGAGGCTTGTAAACCATTTTCCTTAATGGATTTTCATAACTCTTTGATAACTTCATATGTCAGTGTCTCATAGTGAGGAAGCTGTTGGGGTCTATAGATGACTGGCATAGCTTGAAGCATTTCAATATCACCCTCTTGCAAAGCCCTTTTTCTACACTCTTCCACGAACTCCCTTCTTGCCTTATCGTGAGAATCATTAGGAGGCATGACTAGAGAAGGAGCATAAGGCAGCGGACGCATAACGGAGGCACAACTAATAGTCATTCGTCTAGTATTTTGTAAGATCTGTTCCGCCGTTGGCGCAGAAGGCACCATAGCTTTAACTGGAGTTAAGGGCGGGTACAAATCAGGCTCTTGATCAGGGTCAATAGGACCTGGATCGAAGGGATCCTCAGGTATCAGTGGGTCCGAGTCGTTGGCTGCTTCTACTGTAGCAGCTAATGGCAATTGAGGCTGCTGAGCTGAATCACGGACAGGCTCAGCATCAGGGTTTGAACTAGCAGAAACTGTATCCTCTAAAGTTAATAAGTCAGCCGGTTGTCCCGGTTTGAAGTAAAACTGAACCAATTTTCTCTTCTGTAATTTTACATCTTAGCTAGGCCTCTTCCAACTCTCTGAAATTAACAGCATATTGTGGAGAAAACTGCTCATTCTCAGAATGATAAGACCAATGTTTGTACTTCATGCCAAGGAATGGTATGCAGAGAGGCCCTTGCTTATACTTATTGCTATAACAACCAAGGTCAGCCAATTTCGTTATTTGCCCCCGTAGAGGGTCAGAAATGGAAAAAACGTAGAGGGGTCACATCTGTAGGGAGGAGCGGACAGGACAGGTGACCCAAACCTGACCAACAGGGGTATTCCATCCCATCTGCCCCGTGCTCAGTATAAAAGCTGAGGGATCAAAGGGTCAACCCTCTTCCTGCGATGGCCAACGTCCAGAGAGGATTCTGTCTGTCCACCTGCCTTTGATCCCGATCTGTGTGTTCCTGACTCCAGAGCTGGAATCCAGTTCCCATCCGTCACTGAGTCCAGTCTGGGACTTCCCCAGTGCCTGCCGGTGATGTGACTGTCATCCTGGGAGCTCGACACAGTTTTGTATATTTTTTATCTATTTCATTTTTTTATTATTTTTATTTTAATATTAATTCTTCATTAAAGTAGTTTAGTTCATTCTAAACTTCTAAATCTCCTTATCTCTTTCTCTCCTCTCTTTTGGGGGGGGAAGAGTGGGGGGGAAGGGCCATCTGTCAGTCTGGTTTTGGTAAATTTGGCCAAAACCATGACACCAGTGGAGGCGGAAAATCTGAGTTAGAAACCACTTTATCGGTAGGGAGGAATGTTCTTAATGCTGTATATATGACACGCCATGTTACGATATTATCGGGATTAACATCATGATCAGTAATCAGTTGCACTTGCAAGCATTCTCCCACTTTCTGCAAGTCAGAAAGATCATAAGACCTGTTGGGAGGGTACCACGGACAATGATCCTGAATCCATACTGAAAGCTGTACAAGCTTAAGAGGCTGTAACTTTAATCCTTGTTCCTTAATGATTTTCATTAAAAGTGCTTTATGTATCTGCTGCGTTTTTGTTGCAGACTGCCCCATTATAATAATACCTTCCCCGGCCCCTCGCTGTGCTAACCTTATATCATGCAGCGATGAGTATATAGGAGCTCCTTGGTGATCAACGTCTTCTGTTCAG
The DNA here is from genome assembly GCF_964106895.1 of Numenius arquata. Taxonomy (NCBI): domain Eukaryota; kingdom Metazoa; phylum Chordata; class Aves; order Charadriiformes; family Scolopacidae; genus Numenius; species Numenius arquata. The sequence continues at coordinate 22,215,057 of NC_133615.1, read as the reverse complement.
CTCACGGGGGTATGCCACCGGTCCTTGATCACCATCGTGCTGAGTCTTTAACCCTGTTTGGGCGCCATTTGTGGCGTATGAAGAAATCACAGACTCGCAGATCGTGCAGTAAGCGAATCCACTTTATTGCTACACAGAGAAACTTATATACACTAAGACACAAACCCACTCCCCTCGTAATGCCCAATCATGGACTTACAAAAATATTTTTTACCTTCTACTGAGCTTATCACAATAACAGGTACTCTGCTACCAAGATAAGTTTCGGTTCCCAGACTGTGTTCTGTTTTTTGTCAGGATGAGCTTCAGGATGTGTAACTTATGTTTCTCATTCCTCCCCTGCTCTCAAGGTTGCTACTGGCACACACTGTTGCTCCAGATGCATGTAAATCTTAGCTGTGTGAGTGAACTTTAACTGAACCTACACAGCTAGGCTCTGTCGGATTCAAGGTTTTAGTGTTTTCGAGACTTGCCAGGTGCAGGGACAAGGAGAAGCAAGGCCTGGGCATTGACCCAGGCTGGCCAACAGGATTATTTCATACCATGAATGTCACATTCAATATAAATTAGAAAACTTTGCTGCGTAGTTCTCTCTCCCTTGATGGCTGCGGTCCATAGAACTCCTTGCCCCGGTGCTGGACCCCTGAGGCCTTCCCTTCCTCCCAAAGCCGTAGCGCTCGCAGTGTCCAACATTTGTTGCTCACTGCTGGGAGTGCACAACTTCCTACTGATATAATTGGCTGAGTATAATTCTCGTTTATCTTATATCAGTATCAGTTCTTTAGTATTATTGTTAATTATTTAGTCTTATTCTATTAAATCTATTTATATTTCAACCCTCCTGGTTTTTTGGGTTCCCCGATTCCCCTCCCTGGGTGGGGAGGGGTCATTGGGTGATAGAATAATTGTCTAAATGACAATAAATTGTTATCGGTTTTCTCAAACCATTACAGTTGATTTTTCAATATTCAGAACCTGTATACTCTATTTTAAATGATAAATTGGTAGGTTATATTTATTTTCTGTTGTGCTTTGAGACAATATCCCAGGCTTAAAAATAGCTTGGTGAAATCTGTGTGGCATTCCACTACATGGGTTACATTAGTTATTAGCCATTCAAAGTAAAAGTTAAAAACAAGCAAGTACAAATCAACACATTCCAGATGGTCCTCCAATTGTAAAGTCTCCAAATATTTTATGTATTGACAGTGACTGACAGAGCTGTAATTTGCTCTGGCAAGTGCATCCCACACACCTGGTCACTAGCACAGATAATGGCTCAATTAAATTATTTTCCCTTAAGAAATTTGTATACCCACACCTGCCTGTGGATAGAATAGAAGCTATCAGCTGGCTTTGAAGAAGACTGAGCACACAGGATTTCCTGACTTCCCCCTAGCAGGACACCTTCACTGGCTTGCTAAATACCCCCACAATCTAAATGGCAAACTCCACAGGGTCAGGGCACGAGCCCTGCAATTATGTTATTCTTGCCATTAACACAATACCTGTAATGGCACTGGCCAGTACCAGCTTTCCCTGATTATGTTGGCATACTGTTTGGGGGATAGCTTGAGCCCAGGCAATTCCTAGAACAGAAAAGGGGCCATATGTTTGGGTCAGGAAGAGAGCTTAGCTATACGGACATAAGCTGGTCAGTGTTTTGTTCAGAATTAGGTTATAGGTGAACTCTAAGTGTATGATGGTGTACATTTCTGCAGAAAGGATCCTACTAAGTAAAGGGTGCCAGGGAGCATTCCCTGACCCTAAGGCCAAGTGGTGCAACTGGCTTGTATCCATGTGGTTTAGGGCTAACACCTTCTGCAGCCAATGTCCATGCACCCGTGTCCATGCAACATGACTGCTGGATCTCTTCTGGGCCCTGTGTGATAGCTTTGCAGCCTGAGGCATTATTTAATGTGTGCTTTTCCTGTTCAGACCGTCTGAGAGAACATGATAACTGTGTTGCAGGCCACCAGAGTGGTGGTGTTGCAGCACAAAAAAAATGACCAAACATATTGCATACCTCTGGGCTGTGGCATAAAGGAACATGGGAGCTTTGAGAGTTCAAAGTCTGCCCAGATAGAGTTGAAGGAGTGTGGATAGTGTGGTAGAGGGAGCCATTCTGAACGTCTGCAAGTTGCTTTGTAGATGGAGGCTAACATCAAATATTAACAATGAAAGTTATGTAAAAGAAAGACTATTGTTTATGTTTCTCCATTTCTTTTGTTTCCTGCCACCAGAGTTGAGCCTGTGTCAACACTTCTCAAAGTATTAATAATCCAATAGTTCACTCCTGGCTGATATATGGCATATAGTTTCTTTTGGTCTCACCACAGTGTATTGTGTTTTCTGATGCTGCCTTCATATTTAAGGACTGCAAATTGCAATGCTCTACAGATAGATGCAATTAGATTGCTGAGTGGGAAAGCAGCAATGTATACATTTACTCTGCTCTTTCCAAAGGGCTAATGATAGTTATTTTGCAATAATTTTGCAAACCTTGTATTCAGGGGAAGAGTGAAATCAGACTGATCATTCGGGTCTTTCATAAGCATTTGGCAACATAACATTTAGTTCAGTAAATAACTTCTTTTCAGTATAGAGAAAAAAAAGAAAGCACAGATGTTTAGATCTTTTAGATAACACAGAAACTGTGGTGCATAAACTAATTAGTGCAGTGGGTGGAACAAAATCCCAAAAGAGAGGAAAAAAGAAGTTAAAATTATACAGAGGGATTTTTAAGCTGGTATCAGAGGGGGAAGGTGGTAATGGTGTAAGAATGCAGGTTTATCCCTTTTCCTTCTACTGCATGATGTCTTTTTAACAAAGACCATAGCCAGGAAAAATTTACCTGGTTTGGAATTTTGTTAAAAATATTAACTTTCTAAAAAGTTTGATTAAGTTTACGAAGGACCATAACCAGGTAGAGGGAAAGGTTTTCATCTACACTTTCAATTTTTTTAAACTAAAAATTAAATTTGGAAAGTAAATCCTATATCGTTATTCTTTAACATCCTTAAAAGGGGGAAGGAAGAGGAGAAACTAATGAAATCTATTCTTTTCATGGTACTTAACCTTGGTTTTAAGATTTTTCAGCTATATAAGTAGAATAGAGCTTTGATCCAGGTAGATGGTCCTATAAAAATGTTTCCTTTCTTAATTTTTGTATTACTTCTTAAGTCTGTAATCATCAGATAACAGCATCATTTTGTGATGAAAACATGAAGTGAATGACTATTGTACAAAGCATGATTGGATTTATTATTTTCACAGGTACAGTCTAACCTTGCTAAGGTTTATCCTCAAAAGACAGCATTTTCATATCAAGTTCGGTGACTGCTACAGACAGTGTGTCAATAAATTAATAGCTTTATTTTCTAAGCACAGACCAATGCATTTCCAGATATGTAAATGTAAACAAGTATTAACTGCAGGTGGTAAATTCCCATGAGTGAATTCTCAAAATCACAAGGGGATGTATTAAATCTTTGGAATGGATGAGAACAAAACTGGTTTCTTTCACAGAGTTTTCCTCTCATTTCTGAAGCGGAGACACTAAGCTTATGCACATGTCCATTCCAGACTTGGTACATGCACAGAAAGTCCCAGTGCTTTGAGAAAAGACATTTGGCAGCTACTAATATGTTAATCAGTTGAGTATTGGATTAGCCCAGCTGTTCCCCGGAGCAAGCGCATTACTGAGAACAGCAAGTCGATTGCCGAGCTGCTTAATTTGCTTTTGTAAATTAAATAATTTTTTTTTTAATTAAACATAATTTATTTACAAGCAAGTCTGAAAACAACCTTTTCTGTACTTAGCCTTTTCCCAAGAATTAGATACTAACCAGACTCAATTTTTACCCTCTGAGCTTACATTTTGTATTTGGACTTTGTGTTCAATGCTTTATATTCCTGAATGCAAACAAAATCATGAACAATGCAAACTAGAGCATTCAGAGTTCTTCCTGAGACTATAGAATCCAGAAAATTATCCAAAACTACCATTTCTCTGGTTTGAAGATACATTAGAAATTATTTTTAATTTCTGAAGTATTCAGACGCTAGTCAAGACAGCTTAATTTGTGCTGAACAGCCAGGAGTGCAAGACAAGGATGTTACAGCTCCTCACCAGTATGTGCTTCTATTTTTCAAGCTCGGCACCAAACAACCCAGGCTCTGAACTCATCAAGCACTTTGCACAGAAAACATTTCATTTTCTTTCTATTGACATTTTATGAGCATTATCTTCCCTTGAACACCATCCTTTTTTTTTTTTTTTCCTTTCAATGGCAAAAATGCACAAAGAGGACGAGTTGAGAAGCCATGCTGGGCAGAATATGTGCAATATGGGACCATGTCAGCCGGTATGCCTCACAGATTAAAACTGCAAGCAGGTTCCCTACTTACAACATTGGGCAACTAGTATTTTTCTAGTTGAGGAAGAAAATCTTCCTTCTTGAGAGCATATCCTCTGCTCCTGCAGCCAAAGGGAGCTGCTGAGCTCTAAGCACAGCTACAGTCTGCAAGCACGGTTTGGGAAATCAGCATCAAACTCAGATTTCTGTGATATTATAGTGCCTGGAAAGCACAATGTACCCCAAAGCCAGAGTTTTGCTTGATCTGGAAGTTTTCCTGGCCAAAAAGCAAGGATGAAAGGCAGGAGCAGGGGCGTAGCTTTTTCTTGACAGTAGACTGTTAATTTGGTTTATCTCATTTTAAGGAATTCTAATGGCAATATGACCATTTTGCTGTGAAAACTACATTAAAAAAATCACAGGAAAACACCCATGTTTAACCTGTTTCAGTAGTACTTCTGATTGTAATTAAAGGCATGTAAGCATTGAACTTGACAATAATTTTAGATGCTATAGTTATTTTCATATCTTGAAACAACTTAATTTTTTTCTGAAGATTTAGATCAGTTCTTCCTGCTTTTATTTTTATCCAGGAAGATTAGTTTCTCCCTATTAGAGACACAGTTATGACAAGCCAGTGGAAAAGTACCCTAAGAAACACCAATGCAGTGTTATAGAGTAAACGCTACACTATACCTTCTGTCTTTGGGATTTCTCCTAGTGTAGGCAACATTGCCTTCATTTTCTATTTCTTGGTAAGCAAGATAGCGTTTGGTTTTGAATAACTTTAAGAATTTAAAGGATTAAAGTATTGTCCAGTGTTCCCATATGTACGCATCAATCTTATTTTCTTTACACAGAAACAAACCAGAATTGATTCCTTTGAAATCCCTGAGGTTGCCTCAGTATGGAAAACAGACCAGAATTCAGCAGGGGAGTTGGACTAGATGATCTTTATGGTCCCTTCCAACTCTAAAAATTCAGTGAAATTCAGTGAAATCTACCCTTGAGGTTATCAAGATTGCAGATGGGGAGTAGAACAAAATGCTATCCTGTTTTGTGTTAGCTTTTAGCTTACTAAGAGATGAATCAAAGTAAATTTCTAAACATTTGAGCATTTCCCTTGACATATTTGCTGTAGCATACTATTGAAGAGCAAAGAAAAAAATTTCCTGTTACCCAAACCATTGAAAAGTCAACCCCTTCCCTGGGCAGCCTCTTCCAATGCTTGATAACCCTTTCTGTGAAGAAATTTTTCCTAATATCAGGTAGTTGTACAGGGCAAGAAGGTCTCCCCTCAGCCTCCTTTTCTCCAGGCTAAACAACCCCAGTTCCGTCAGCTGCTCCTCATAAGACTTGTGCTCTAGACCACTCACCAGCTTCATTGCCCTTCTCTGGACATGATCCAGAATCTCAATATCTTTCTTGTAGTGAGGGGCCCAAAACTGGACACAGTACTCAAGGTGCAGCCTCACCAGTGCTGGATACAAAGGGACAATCACTTCCCTAGTCCTGCTGGCCACACTATTTCTGATACAAGCCAGGATGCTGTTGGCCTTCTTGGCCACCTGGGCACACTGCTGGCTCATATTCAGCCAGCAGTCGACCAACACCCCCAGGTCCTTTTCTGCTGGGCAGCTTTCCAGCCACTCTTCCCCAAGACTATAGTGTTGCATGGGGTTGTTGTGACTCAAGTGCAGGACCTGGCACTTGGCCTTGTTGAGCCTCATACAATTGGCCTTGGCCCATCGATCCAGCTTGTCCAGATACCATTGTAGAACCTTTCTACCCTCAAGCAGGTCGATACTTCTGTCCAACTTGGTGTCGTCTGCAAACTTACTGAGGGTGCACTCGATCCCCTCGTCCAGATCATTCATAAAGATATTAAACAGAACCGGTGCCAGTACTGAGCCTGGGGAACACCATTTGTAACTGACCACCCACTGGATTTAACTTCATTCACCACCACTCTCTGGGCCCAGCCTTCCAGCAGTTTTTTACCCAGCAAAGAGTACTCACGTCCAAGCCATGAACAGCCAGTTTCTCTAGGAGAATGCTGTGGGAAATGGTTTCAAAGGCTTTAATAAAGTCTAGGTAAACAACATCCACAGCCTTTCCCTCATCCACTAAGCAGGTCACCTTGTCATAGGAGATGAGGTTTGTCAAGCAGGACCTGCCTCTCATGAACCCATGCTGACTGGTCCCGATCACCTGGTTGTCTTGTATGTGCTGTGTAATGGCACTCAGGATGATCTGCTCCATAACCTTCCCTGGCACCAAGGTCAGACTGACAGGCCTGTAGTGCCCCAGATCCTCCTTCTGACCCTTCTTGTAGATGGGAGTCACATTAGATAACCTCCAGTTAACTGGGGCCTCCCTGGTTTGCCAGGACTGCTGATAAATGATGGAAAGTGACTTGGTGAGCATTTCTGCCAGCTCCCTCAGTATCCTCTGGTGGATCCCATCTGGGCCCATAAACTTGTGTATGTCTAGGTACTGTAGCAGGCACCTCACCATTTCCCCTTGGATTATGGGGGCTTCTTTCTGCTCCCCACCCCTTTCTTCTACCTCAGGGGCTATGTACTCAGGGAACAAGTGGTCTTACTGTTAAAGACTGAGGCAAAGAAGGCATTAAGTACCTCAGTCTTTTCCTCATCCTTTGTCACTATGTTTCTGCCCCCATCTAATAATGGATGGAGATTATCCTTATTCCCCCTTTTATTGTTAATGTATTTATAGAAACTTTTTTTATAGTCCTTAATATCAGAAGCCAGGTTAAGTTCTAATTGGGTTTTGGCCCTTCTAATTTTCTACCTACGTAGCCTCACAACATCTTTATAGCCCTCATGAGTGGCCTGCCACTTTCTTCCAAAGGCCATAAATTCTCCTTTTTTCCCCTGAATTGCAACCATATATCTCTGTTCAGTCAGGCCGATCTTTTTCCGCGACTGCTCGTTTTTCAGCACATGGGGATGGCCTGCTCCTGCGCCTTTAAGACTTCCTTCTTGAAAAACGTCCAGCCTTCCTGGATTCCTTTGCCCTTCAGGACTGCCTCCCAAGGGATTCTGTCAACCAGGCTCCTGAAAAGACCAAAGTCTGCCCTCTGGAAGTCCAAGGTTCTCCTGACCTCCCTCCTTGCTTCTCCAAGAATCAAAAACTCATTTCATGATCATTATGCCCAAGACAGCCTCCAACCCTCACATCCCCCACAAGTACTTCTCTGTTTACAAACAACAGGTCCAGCAGGGCACCTTCCCTAGTTAGCTCCCTCACCATCTGTTTCAGGAAGTTATCCTCAACACATTCCAGGAACCTCCAACCCTGCCATTCAGCCAGTTCTTCAACCAGCGCACCATGAACCGGTTCATCTCATAGTTCAACAACTTGTCCAGAAGGATGCTGTGATGGACAGTATCAAAAGCCTTACTAAAATTAAAAAAACCTACATCCACCACCTTCCTTCATCCACTAGGCAGGTGACCTTATTGTAGAAGGAAATCAAGTTAGTTAAACAGGACTTTCCCTTTGTGAACCCATGTTGACTGTGCCTGATGATTGCATTGGTCTTTAAATGCCTTTCAGTAGTACCCAGTATGATCTTCTCCATAATTTTTCCACAAACTGAAGTTAGACTAACAGGTCTGTAGTTTCCTGGGTCTTCCCTTATGTCCTTCTTGTAAATTGGAATAACATTGGCTAGCTTCCAGTCAGCAGGGACCTCCCCAGACTCCCAAGACCTTTGGTAGATGATTGAGAGGGGTCCTGCTGTAACATCTGCTAGCTCCTTCAGTACTCTGGGATGAATTCCATCAGGCCCCATGGACTTATGAACATTCAGCTGTTACAACTGGTCCCTTACAATTTCAGTGTCCACAAATGGAAAGTCATTGTTCCCACACTCGTGGTCCTCCACCTCAGAGGACCGTGCAGCCCAAGGTCTATCAGTATTATTAAAGAATGAGACCAAAAAAGCATTGAATGCCTCAGCTTTTCTTCATCCCTATTAGTCAGGTGACCATCTTCAACAAGTATCGGCCCAATGTTTTCTTTAGACCTCCTCTTGTTATTAATGTACTTAAAAAAGCCCTTCTTGTTGTCTGACACAACACTGGCCAGTTTCAACTCTAATTGAGCTTTGGCCTTTCCTGTCTTCGCCCTGCATATATGAACCTAAGCTCTGTAATCTTCCTGTGAAGCTTGACCTTGCTTCCAGAGATCGTACAATTTCTTTTTCCTCTTGAACTCCATGAAGAGTTCCCTGTTCAGCCAAGCCAGTCTTCTGCCCCACTTTCTTGACTTTCAACACAGTGGCATTGTTTGCTCTTGTGCTTCTGAAAGGTGGTTCTTAAGAAATGACCAGTGCTCATGGACACCTAAGCCCTCAAAAGCAGATTCTGAGGGGATGCTGCTAAGTAGCTCCCTAAATAGCTTAAAGTTTGCTTTCTTGAAATCCAGGGTAGCAACTCTGCTGTCCTTTTTTCTCATTCCACTGAAAATTTTAAACTCAAGCATTTCATGATCACTGTGATTGTGATCATTGTAGGTCCCTTCCAATGAAAATATTCTATTCTATTCTATTCTATTCTATTCTATTCTATTCTATTCTATTCTATTCTAAAGTTGCTAATAGATTTGTGCCCAATTGCACAGAACTTGAGACATGCAAGTTGGCATGCCAGGAGGGAAAGGTTCTCTGTGTCTCCTTCTTATGTATCTTAATTAGAAAGGTTCATATTCTGTACATTGCTCGCACTAGTCAGCATCTTACTCCACAAGCAGATGTTAGTGGAACTGTGTGGGAATAAAGCTTCAGGCAATGAGCAGAATTGCTGAGCAACATGGTGCTCCCTGTCATTAGCTCAGTGATCCCTTTAAATAAATAAATTGTTTTACAGGGAATGCATTTGTTTTACTCTGTTGCCTATTAAAGTTGTGTTTATAAGTCTATCCTTGTTCAGCCTCCTCAAATCAATCATGACTTCATAAGTTTGCAGCAAAAAGGTGAATGTGTTAACCCAAAAATTCCATTAACAGTTTTCTACTCCAAATGAACTAATATAAAATGGGAAGTAATTTTTGAAGCGAAAGAGGGAGGTTTATTAGGCATGGGCCCATGGTTCAAATGACAGAGATAGGCCATGTCTGACCACCTTCCTTTCTTCAGTCTACCTTTTTACTTCCAGCTGAGGGCAAGGGTGAGCTGTAATAGTGCTATCACCATAGACTTTGTCTCCTAAGCAGTTTGAACTGCAAGTGAAAATTATATCGTACACGTCTGGCGAAAAGCTCATTTTGTGTTGTGGTCTGCCCCTGTTCTCAAATTTTATCTAAGAGCTTGGTGCCATATATTATATCTCCAGAGAAATCACAAAATCTAAGACACCAGTAGAGGTTTAAAACTATTCTGCAGTAGCATTGAGATGCCTTGGGTGATACAAGGGAAAACCGGGGAGGGTAAGGGGACACATTATGCTTTTCAGTGCTGAAAATGAAGAGCAGCCATTTTACTTCAGATCTTAAAAGTGAACTTAAAAGACATGGAAATTAGAAATTACTTATTACCTCTGTCTTCAAAATGGGGAAGAGAGGCAGAATCAGATTTTCAGAGGTTCAAAAAATAGCTATATCTCCAAATGTCACCGATAGCTGATGAAACGCAAATATTTAATTTCCGTATCTGCTTCAGAAAACCTTTCCCTACATGACTTCCCTGACCATGTATGGCCATGACATAGCCAAGAATCAAGACCAGAAGTCTTGGAGACTGTGATCAGATCATCTTTTTTTGTCAACACCTTGCTGCTAGTCTATAAAGCTCTGCTGAGCTATGCTAATCCAAAGCAGAGAGGAGGAGGAGGACAAATCCTTTTTTCCTCCTCTCTGAGGAGCTGAAAGCAGAGGAGCTGAGGAGCTGAAAATCAAGCTTTTCAAATATTCTGGACAAAAGAAAGAAAAAAAAGAAAAAAAAAAAGGACAGCCTCCAAGCACTTCTAAATCCCAAAGGGATTTTCATGGGTGCCAGTCTCTCAGTTTCTGAGTTTCAGAGACTCCAGAAAGGAGTACTTTCTTGTAACTCATAAAATATCATAAAGTACTGAGACATCCACACTAAGACCTAGGATATGTCCTCCAAGTCCTCTTTCATAAGCAGATTTAGTTTGCTATGGTCTGAATAATACTGAGACAGTTTAGCCTTATTGATTTACTGATTTATTTTTCAGTGTTCTTTCGAGTAATACATTAGGGATAGTGCTGCCTGCTGTAGTATTCCCACAATAGCTTTAGACAGATTAACATATGAAGATATGTTTGTACAAGTGATTAAAATAGATTGCAAACCAAACTTCCTGTTGCCTACTGGTGCACAGGCTTTCACAGAATCACAGAATGGTAGGGGTTGGAAGGGACCTTCAGAGATCATCTAGTCCAACCCCCCTGCAAAAGCAGGTCCACCTAGAGCAGGTTGCACAGGAATATGTCCAGGCGGGTTTTGAATGTCTCCAGAGAAGGAGACTCCACCACCTCTCTGGGCAACCTGTTCCAGTGCTCTGGCACCCTCAAAGTAAAGACGTTTTTCCCCATGTTCAGACGGAACTTCCTGTGTTGCAGCTTGTGCCCGTTGCACCTTGTCCTGCCACTAGACACCACCAAAAAGAGTCTGGCCCCATCCTCTTGACACCCACCCTTTAGGTATTTATAAGCATTGATGAGATCCCCTATCAGTCTTCTCTTCTCCAGGCTAAACAGACCCAGGTCTCTCAGCCTTTCCTCATAAGAGAGGGGCTCCATTCCCTTGATCATCTTTGTAGCCCTCCGCTGGACTCTCTCCAGCAGTTCCCTGTCCTTCTTGAACTGGGGAGACCAGAACTGGACACAATACTCCAGATGTGACCTCACCAGGGCAGAGTAGAGGGTGAGGATAACCTCATTCGACCTGCTGGCCACACTCTTTTTAATGCACCCCAGAAGACCATTGGCCCTCTTGGTCATAAGGGCACATTGCTGGCTCATGGTCAACTTGTTGTCCACCAGGACTCCCAGGTCCCTCTCTGCAGAGTCCCTTTCCAGCAGGTCAGCCCCTAACCTGTACCGGTGTATGGGATTATTCCTCCCTAGGTGCAGGACCCTACACTTGCCCTTGCTGAACTTCATTAGGTTCTTCTCTGCCCAATTTTCTAGCCTGTCCATGTCTTGCTGAATGGCAGCATTGCCTTCTGGTGCATCAGCCACTCCTCCCAGTTTTGTGTCATCAGCAGCAAACTTGCTGAGGGTACACTCTGTCCCCTCATCCAGGTCATTGATGAATATGTTGAACAAGACTAGATCCAGTACTGACCCCTGGGGAACACCGCTAGTTACAGGCCTCCAAATGCGCTGCTGATCACAACCCTCTGAGCTCTGTCTTTCAGCCAGTTCTCAATCCACCTCATTGTCCATTCATCTAACCCACACTTCCGAAGGTTATCTATGAGTATGCTGTGAGAGATGGTGTCAAAAGCCTTGCTGAAGTCAAGGTAGACAACATCCACTGCTCTCCCCTCATCCACCCAGCCAGTCATTCCATCATAGAAGGCTATCAGATTGGTCAAGCATGATTTCCCCTTGGTGAATCCATGTTGATCGCTCCTGCTTTCCTCTACATGCTTAGAGATGACATCCAGGATGAGCTGTTCCATCACCTTTCCAGGGATGGAGGTGAGGCTGACTGGCCTGTAGTTTCCTGGATCCTCCTTCTTGCCCTTTTTGAAGACTGCAGTGGCATTGGCTTTTCTCCAGTCCTCAGGCACCTCTCCTGTTCTCCATGACCTTTCAAAGATAATGGATAGTGGCTTTGCAATAACATCTGCCAACTCCCTCAGCACTTGTGGGTCCATCCCATCAGGGCCCATGGATTTGTGGGTGTCAAGTTTGCCTAAATGGGTTGCCAGTATGGGTTGATCAATGGCCGCTCACTGAAGAGAAGCTGTCCCATATCCATCAACTAGTTGAAGAACAACAATTGGCTGGACACATCAGGCCATCTAATAGTCCCTGGAATACACCAATATTTACTATACCTAAAAAGTCGGGGAAGTGGAGGTTGTTGCATGACCTCAGAGCAGTAAATGCGGTAATGAAGGATATGGGAGCCTTGCAGCCAGGACTACCTAGTCCGGTCATGATACCAAAAGAATGGAATGTGTTGATAATCGATTTGAAAGATTGCTTTTTTACCATACCACTACATCCAGACGACTGTGAAAAATTTGCCTTTTCCGTACCAGCTATTAACAAGAGTGAGCCATCAAAGAGATATGAGTGGGTAGTCTTACCTCAAGGGATGAAAAACTCTCCTACCATTTGTCAACTATATGTTTCTTGGGCTCTGCAGCCACTACGGAAACGATTTAGTATCTTTGTGATTTATCATTATATGGATGACATTTTAATTGCGGGAAAAGAATTAAATCCTAACATTGTTGTACCTATTTTTCAGCAGGAGTTAGCAAAGGCTGGATTGGTTATTGCTCCAGAAAAGGTGCAGCAACAATCACCATGGAAATATTTAGGTTGGATCATATCTGGAACTACAGTTACTCCACAAAAAGTAACTCTAAATGAGAAAATAGAAACACTATTTGATGTCCAAAAATTGATGGGTGATATCCAATGGGCGTGCGCAATATGTGGTATCACTAATGATGACCTTGCACCACTTATGCCTTTGCTAAAGGGGTCTCCCGATGTGGGAGAACCTCGACAGTTGTCTCAAATGCAGAAGGCGGCATTACAAAATATTGTCGATAAAATCTCTATGTCCAAAGCCAGCCAGTGGAACCCTGAGCTACCAGTTCAAGCCTTTATTTTTAATGGTGGTATTCAGCTGTTTGCTATCTTGGCACAATGGGATGAAAAACAGGTTGATCCTTTATGTATCATGGAATGGATATTTTTGCCATATCGATTGTCAAAAACCATTGTAACTAAGGTGGAAGCTATTGCCCAAATTATCATCCGTTTAAGAAAACGATGTCGAGAGATAGCTGGTTTTGACCCTGCTATTATCTATGTCCCTATTATAGCGGAATACTTTAATTGGGTATTGCAAAACGATTTTGTGTTAGCCCTGGCCTTGAATGCCTTTATTGGAGATCTTACCATTAATTACCCAGCTCACCGACTAATAAAGTTTTTACTCCGTTATGGTTTTGAAATTATTCCAAAGTTCTCTAGGAGACCAGTTAACGGACTGACCGTTTTTACAGATGCTAGTAAAAATAGTCATCAGGCCGGCTATGTGTGGCATCACAATGGGCAATGGCATTCACAACGCTTGATGGGTGAAGTTACTGATTCCCTTCAAACGTTGGAATTATATGCCGTTCTTGAAGTATTTAGGAATTGGTCAACAGAGCCTATTAATGTTGTTTGTGACTCTTTGTATGTTGTTGGCATAGTGCAACGATTAGAACGCGCTATCTTGAAGGAGGTGAATAATCGTCGACTTTTAGTCAACTTTTAACCGAGTTATGGCAACTGATAAATTGCCGTAAGCATGAGTATTTTATCGTCCACATTCATAGCCATTCTGGCCTTCCTGGTAGTTTAGTGGAAGGTAACGAGCGTGCTGATCAATTGGTGGCCGCTGCATGGAATGGTCCGCCTCCTAATGCATTCCAGCAGGCTCGAAACTCACATATGTTTTTCCATCAGGCTCCAAAAATGTTAGTTCGACAGTTTGACATTCCATTATCTGACGCTAAAGGAATTGTTCAAGCTTGCCCTGACTGTCAAGGACAAGTGTTGGGGGTGGGCTTAGGAGTCAACCCCCGGGGCCTACGGCCATTACAGCTTTGGCAGATGGATGTTACCCATGTACCCAGTTTTGGTCGTTTGAAATATGTACATGTTACAGTGGATACCTTTTCTCACGCTGTTTGGGCTACCCCTTTGTCTGGGGAAACAGCTTGACATGTAATGCTACATTTACGCAGATGTTTTGCCGCGCTAGGAGTTCCTCTTGAAATTAAAACAGATAACGGTCCTGCTTATACTTCGCAGGCCTTGCAGCGATTTATGAACCTCTGGGGAGTTAAACATGTTACAGGTATTCCTCATTCTCCCACAGGACAGGCGATTGTAGAACGCGTGCATCAAATAATCAAACAGTTACTGTTAAAACAAAAAGGGGGAGAAGAGGAGAATTTGTCTCCTGTAGCACGAATACAGAAGGTAATATATGTGATGAATTTTTTACGGTTAGTGGGAACCGACGCTGAGCCCCCCGCAGTGATTCACAGCCAAGCTTTGGGCTCGGGACATAAAGAACAGAACCGAGGTATTTTGGTCCAGTATAAAGACCCTGAAACTGGAGTATGGAAAGGTCCCGCTGAACTGCGATATATTGGCCGAGGGTATGTTTGTATCATTACAGAAAGAGGTCCTCGTTGGATTCCAGCCAGATGGATCAGGCCATGGAAGGGTCTGGCTGAAGACCCTGTCGTCCAGGAGCAAGACAAAGAATAGCTAGCCAACCGCATCGTGGATCGACGTGCGATCACCTATGTTGACTGTTTGAAATGTGAACTTTGGGTGCTTTGTACTTGTGAAACATGCGGTAAACGGCGATATCAGCGTGCGTGGCTGGCAGGTCGATGGTGTGGTGTGTGTTTCCAAAATCAGTTCGCAAGGTATTGCAGGCTGTGCATACTGCTGTTTCTGTAGGCCGATAACATGGCCTTTTGGATGTTAATCTTGTGTTTTGGCCTTCTTTATGAGGGAGTAGGAAGTATCTTTGACATTTCACCGAGACAGAATATGTGGATAACATGGGCCAACCAGATGGGCCAAGAGGCTTTTTGCCTGTCAACGGCTACGTCTTCTGATCCTTTTCGAACATGTTTGATCGGTTTTCCATATATGCGCTTAAAAGATTTTGAAGGTTATGTTAGCAATAGTAGTCTATTAAATGAAACCTTGGTAGCACCTGATAATGCCAATGTTACTTGTCACAGGCTTCATAACTCTACTGAAAACGAGCATCTCTGTCCAGGGTCAGTCTGGGTACACTTGCAAGGGACCATTGTGAATCATCTTAACCGATCATCCCCTTTGCCGCTACAGGAGTTGAACTTATTAGGATCTTTACCTGGTAATTCGAACAACACCCAAAATTTGTCATTAGGATGTATTGCATTTGGGGGTGAGAAGCCTGTGTTATTTGCAAGTTATGGTTGGAACATGAGTTTAGGAATTTTTAGGGGTCTGCAAAATGTAACACCTCAGGCATCTCTCCTGTTCTCCATGACCTTTCAAAGATAATGGATAGTGGCTTTGCAATAACATCTGCCAACTCCCTCAGCACTTGTGGGTCCATCCCATCAGGGCCCATGGATTTGTGGGTGTCAAGTTTGCCTAAATGATCTCTAACCTGGTCCTCCTCGACCAAGGGAAAGTCTTCCTTTCTCCAGACTCTGTCTCTTACCTCCACAATCTGGGGTTCCTCAATGCCGGCCTTAGCAGTAAAGACTTGAAGCAGAGAAGGCATTCAGTTGCTCCACCTTCTCTGCATCCTCCAGCACCAGGGCACCCACTTCATTCAGCAGCAGGCTCACATTTTCCCTAGTCTTCCTTTTGCTACTGATGTACTTGAAGAAGCCCTTCTTATTGTCCTTGATATCCCTTGTCAGATTTAATTCCAAGTGAGCCTTAGCTTTCCTTGTTGCATCCCTGCATACTCTGACAATGTTCCTATATTCCTCTCAAGTGATCAGTCCCTTTTTTCCACGTTCTGTAAACTTCCTTCTTCCATTTGAGTTTTTCCAGATGCTCCCTGCTCATCCATGCAGGTCTCCTGCCTCCCTTGCTTGATTTCTTACTCATAGGGATGCATTGATCTTGAGCTTGGAGGAAGTGGTGCTTGAATATTAAAAAGCTCTCTTGGATCCCTCTACCTTTTAGAGCCTTAACCCATGGGATTTCTCCATGGATTAGTTGATGTGTGCTGCTGGGGATGCTTGCGTTCTCATGAACTTACCAGGTGGACAATGTCATAACAACCCCATGCAACACTATAGTCTTGGGGAAGAGTGGCTGGAAAGCTGCCCAGCAGAAAAGGACCTGGGGGTGTTGGTCGACTGCTGGCTGAATATGAGCCAGCAGTGTGCCCAGGTGGCCAAGAAGGCCAACAGCATCCTGGCTTGTATCAGAAATAGTGTGGCCAGCAGGACTAGGGAAGTGATTGTCCCTTTGTATCCAGCACTGGTGAGGCTGCACCTTGAGTACTGTGTCCAGTTTTGGGCCCCTCACTACAAGAAAGATATTGAGATTCTGGATCATGTCCAGAGAAGGGCAATGAAGCTGGTGAGTGGTCTAGAGCACAAGTCTTATGAGGAGCAGCTGACGGAACTGGGGTTGTTTAGCCTGGAGAAAAGGAGGCTGAGGGGAGACCTTCTTGCCCTGTACAACTACCTGAAAGGAGGTTCTAAGGAGGTGGGTGTAAGTCTCTCTTCCATAGCAATAAGCAATAGGATGAGAGGAAACAGCCTTGAGTTGCACCAGGGGAGGTTTAGGATGGATATTAGGAAAAATTTCTTCACAGAAAGGTTTATCAAGCATTGAAAGAGGCTGCCCAGGGAAGTGGTTGAGTCACCATCCCTGGAGGTATTTAAAAGTCATGGTGTTTAGGGACATGGTTTAGTGGTGTACTTGGTAATTTTAAGTTAACGGTTGAACTTGCTTATCTTAAGGGTCTTTTCCAATCTAAATGATTCTATGATTCAATTATTTCAGTAGGAGGGAAAGCAAATTAAGAAGATAGGGTGAGTCTTTTAATGTTCAGCTCTAAAAATATTAAGTTGGCAAGTGTATGTTCGTATTCTATTTCTGTATGATTATTTCCAGAAGCAATCACAAAGAACAATCATGTAGACAATTCCCTAGTGTTAATTGCCTTTGGTGGGTCACAGTCATGTCAGGCTCCAGGTCAGGTTGTATCCCAGAGTGCCTTCCCAGTGGTTTTGTCCTGTACACAGCACTTCACTTCCAGGTTACCTCCTGGCTGAAAGCTGGAAAAGAGTTATCAACTAGCTATTTGGCTTTTCTGTGTAGTCTGTGGTGTTTTTGAAAGCCATTCTGCCAGCACCCAAAGTCTTTGGGTATAAAACTTCACAGGAAAATTCTATTAATATTCTGAGGCTGCATAAATTTGTTAAATTGTGTTGATAATTTGGCAAGAAGCTCAATACATCTTAATGCTTGTTTTTTTCATTCAGGTTTCATTAGTAAGTGAAATAATATCTTGTATAACATTTGTTATGCTGCATGCATTTCTTTTTTTTATTTAAAGAAAGTAGATAATCATTCTATTTTCACTGTTAGCACTACAAATTGTAGAAAAGCGGTAGATGTCAGATGTGATAAGTGACTTCTTGGGGGCTGGTTCTTGTAACAAAGTTCACATATCAAAGTGTGGAAATTAAGTTAATTAAGTTTGTAACTTTCCCCATTCCTTAAACTTTAGAAATTAAAAGAGCTTGCTATGTTCTGAAGACAGATAAGTCAAATAGATGGTTATACTTAGCTCTTTGAATGAAAATTTATTTGCTCTTTTTTATTTTTTTCCCCCAGACATTTTAGTTGTTATAAAAGTTCTCTCTTTTTCCCTCCAGTGGGTCCTAACGTACCAGGGAGTCAATAGGGAACAGGAGAATCAGCTCATTTATTTTTTGACTTAAAGAAAAATATTCTCCTCTAATAACAACTAGAAAGAAGAAACAGCACTGCTAGGGCAGTGCTTATATTATACTGCATTTTGCAAGAAGTATTTAGAGTGCAAGTTTCACAGAAAGATCTGATATATATAGGGACACTGGGATGGGATAGTCAGCTTTGATTAATGGAGGGCTCTGACCTTAAGACATATTTTAGTGGGGATTTTTCTTAATACACATCTGTAGTCATGTGATCATGAGAGAATCTAGATTTGCTTGCTTAAGTGTTTCCAGCTCTTGCTGTTACAAGAATGAGAGCTCAAACTCTGTGCACTCCAAAGGTTCAACATAAAAGTTCACAATATGACAATATGATCAAGTGATGTTCTGAATACTTGGAGTTGAGTATACTGGATGAGTGTTTCACAGAAGTGCATATATATGTCTTGCTGATACATGTAGGTTCTATTCCCTTGAAGAATTCCCCTAAACTACAATTGCCATCACACACAAATGTTCCCATGGGTATATTTGGGTTCACCTCCCAAAAGAGGGAACTAGAGCACTGAATAGGCAAGGCTTCCAGCTTTTCTTCTCCACTGTTGTCCCATGTCCCAACCTTAATTTCTCCCCAAGGCAATGAGGAGTGGCAACAATTGCAAGCTGTCCATTACCTTCTGCAACATGATTGTACCACTTCACCAGGAGCACACTTCATCCTTCCCTGAACAGTGTGGAAAGCCAACCCTGCTGCCTCTGCTTGCCTTGCAGTCCCAATGCAAGGCAAGCTCTGCTCAACATCAGGAACACAACAGAAACACTGTTGTATGAGAAGCACAGCACTGGGTCCCCAGATCACTCCCTCCTTTGCATACGATAAGCACAACATAAAGTCCAGATGAATTTTCTCCCATATGTCTTCTCTAAAAGGAATATTGGCATTTCCAAGCAAGTAGAAGCTACTTTGTTTCTAAATATCAGCAAGACTGCTTAGAAGGCAGATGCTTTTATTGAATGCAGCTGGCACAGCGTGTCTTTCAATGTTCTCTGGGAAGGGATTGCAGCAGGAACAAGCAAGCACTCTCACCTAAAGTAAAACTATGGTAAGGAGTCTTATCTATGGTAAATAAAAGCTCTTATATAAAGAGGCTGTGGAGCAACACTACAGCTTTCCTTTCAAAGTGCTTTATGACTTTACCCCTTGCACAACTTTAATCAAAGTTCAAGGCTGATTCATACAGCACACCACCAAGTCAGCAAAGATATTTGCTGGGTGCCAAAAGCCGGGGCACTGCTGTTCCCAGGTTAATATGCCTCATTTCTAAAGAAAGCTAATTTTCCTGGACATGGTGCCACAGTGACATAGCTGGTTGTGAGTCTAGCCAGAGCTGGTTTAGACTTGGAACAGCCCATGGCAAAGCATGGTGGTAGCATGTCCTTACACAATTGTAGGTGATGGTATATTTTACAAACCTGGACTCCAAACAGAGAATATAAAACTCAACATTCAGGAAGTTTGACTCGATAAAGACTGCCTAAAAAGGATGGGGTGGCCTAAGAAAATAATATAAGTAATCCAAATATTGTGAATGGATCTGGTTACAGTGGGATAGTAAGAAACACATATAGAGCATCTACCACCTCTCAGAGCTATCTGTCTGAGCCATTGTTATAATGGAGGCAATGACATGTATTTTGGCCTTCAAATCATCCCAGAGAGTAAGCTTTGCCAGTGCCTTTTGAAAGACCCAGGCTGGGCTAACCCTTTTTCAAAAGGAAGTAGCAGTATGACTGGCCGTGTGTAGTATAATAACTGCTGAGTCAAAATACTTGCCTGGCAAGTGGGAAGCCAGAATCCCAATCCCTCACAGCTGGATGGATATGTTACTTTCAAAAGATTGTGATTTTGTTGTTGGTTCTCTTGAATATGTTGCAGGGGTGGTTTTGTGTTAAACATAAGTGTAGGAGTGGGCACTGTGTGACATATGCTGCTGTTATTCATATCCCATGGGCCAATTCCCAGGCAGCATAGACACAAACCACTCCCCAAGCTACCCTCCCATGGGCACCAGCCACGCCTCTGCCCCCGCCCACAGTGGGGGAAGCCACGGCATCGGCCCCACCGGCACCAGCCCCAGGGACATTGGCCATGCCAACCATCTCCCCACCAGCACAGGCAACACTTCAGCCCATCCTGGCACCTGTCACTCAGCAGCGTGCAGTAAAAGTTACTCTGCTGCCTGCACCGGCACCACTGACTCCAGCCTCGACAACAAGAACAGCTCCTAAACAAACTCCAACAGAACTGGTACAAGTTACCCCGGTGACCAGGAAGCAGAAAAAAAAGATCAATTTGTTCCCCTGCCCTGTATGACAAAGACCAGCTCAAGCCAGACAGCATGGGAGAGTTTTCTTCTGATGAAGACGGAGAGGGTCCTTTCTTCTCAAGCTAATCCAGGAGAGGGTCCTTCTCAGGCAGCGTCAATGCAGGAGGAGGACTCAGATGTAGAGATAATCGTTAAATCCTTCTCTATGAAGGATTTGCAAAATACGAGTAAGGACTTTAGTCATCAAGAAGGGGAGACGCTTATCTGCTGGTTGCTCTGATGCTGGGACAATGGGGCTGATACCATGGATTTAGACAGCAGAGAAGTTGGGAAACCTGGCCAAAGACAGAGGTATTGATAAAGTAACTGGGAAAAAGACCAACACTCTCAGTCTCTGGAGGCGACTGCTATCAGCTGTAAAGGGCAGATATCCCTTTAAGGATGATATCAAATGCCATCCAAGCAAATGGACCAGCATGGAATAAGGTATCAAGGGTACCTGAGGGAACTGGCTGTGTGAGAGGTGATTTATGGTGACTAGCAAGTGAACGTAGACCCTGGTGAAATGCCATGCAAACAATCTTTGCTAAGCAAGTTTGTGCAGAGTGCACCATCAATGTATTCCCATACATTGTCAGCAATGGTTTGGGGAAGATCGGATGCTGATGCACCAACTGTAAATGAAGTGGCTAACAGGGTACGCCAGTCTCTCTTGTCCCCTCACTGTGGCAGCCGTGGAAAAAATGACTGAGAAAATCACCAATAGGCCAGTAAAATGAGGAAATAGCCAAGAAAAATGAGAAACTGGTTGAAAAACTGTCCGGGATAGAGAAAGAATCCCACTCTTCCTCTTAACAGACCTGAGTCGCAGCCATTAAAAAAAAACGCCCTCCTATGAAACTGACTCAAAAGAAACAGGACCCACTCTGAGATTTCCTGTGGCTTTGCCTCTGCAACTATGGAGAGGACATGAGGAAGTGGGATAAAAACCTACTCCAACCCTACAAGCAAGAGTGCTTGAGTTGCAAGGTAAAGCAGATGGAAAAAAGAATTCTTGCAGGAGGGTGGCTGCTCCAGTCCATGGTAAGTGGTTCTCCAGTCCAGATAGGAACTCATCTGCTAACTGTAGATGCTGTCCTCAACACACAGAGGTGCCCTGCCTCTAGCCAGGAGGAGGAGATGGATAACCGAGTTTATTGGACTGTATGGATTTGATGGCCTGGCACATTAGAGCCACAAAAGTATAAAGCCCTGGTGGACACTGGTGCACAGTGTACTCTATTGGCATCAAATCATAAAGGGGCAGAATCTGTCACTATTTCTGGTGTGACAGAGAACTGACTGCACTGGAGGCTGAAGTGAGCCTAACTGGGAATAAATGGGAGAAGCAACCTATTGTGACTGGCCCAGACGCTCTATGCATCCTTGGCATAGACTACCTCAAGAGAGGGTATTTCAAAGACCTGAAAGGGTATTGGTGGGCTTTTGGTATAGCAGCTGTAGAGACTGAGGACATTACACAGCTGTCTACCTTACCTGGCCTTTCAGATGACCCTTCTGTTGTGGGACTGCTGAAGGTTAAAGAACAGCAGGTGCCAATTGCTAATTCCACAGTGCATTGGCGACAGTATAGCACCAACCGAGACTTCCTGATTCTCATCCAGAACCTGATTCGTATGCTAGAGACCCAAGGAGTGATCAGCAAGACTCACTCACCCTTTAACAGCCCGATATGGCCAGTGTGGAAGTCTGATAGAGACTGGTGGCTAAAAGTAGACTATTGTGGCCTGAATGAAGTCACACCACCACTGAGTGCTGCTGTGCCAGATATGCTAGAACTTCCATATGAACTGGAGTCAAAGGCAGCCAAGTGGTATGCTACAATTGACATTGCTAATGCCTGTTTCTCTATTCCTTTAGCAGCACAGTGCAGGCCACAGTTTTCATTCACCTGGAGGGGCGTCCAGTATACCTGGAATCGACTGCCCCAGGGGTGGAAACACAGCCCTACTATTTGCCATGGACTGATTCAGACTGCACTGGAGAAGGGTGGAGCTCCAGAACACCTGCAATACATTGATGACATCATTGTGTGGGGTAACACAGCAGAAGAAGCTTTCAAGAAAGGTAAGAAAATAATGAAGATGGTTCTGAAAGCAGGTTTTGCTGTAAAAAGAGGTAAGGTCAAGGGACCTGCAGGAGACATCCAATTCTTGGGAATTAAATGGCAAGATGGTCATCGCCAGATCCCAATGGAGGTGATTAACAAAATAACATCTGTGTCCCCACCTACTAACAAAAAGGAAACACAAGCCTTCTTAGGCGTTGTGGGTTTCTGGAGAATGCATATTCCAGGTTATAATCAGATTGTGAAATCTCTCTATGATGTGACTCGAAAGAAAAATGATTTTACATGGGGTCCTGAGCAACGCCAAGCCTTCGAGCAAATTAAACAAGAGATTGTGCATGCAGTAGCACTTGGACCAGTCCGAAGAGGACAGGACATTAAAAATGTGCTGTACACTGCAGCTGGAGACAATGGCCCTACCTGGAGCCTATGGTAGAAAGTGCCTGGGGAGACTCGAGGTCGACCCCTGGGATTTTGGAGTCGAGGCTATAAAGGCTCCGAGGCCAACTATATCCCAACTGAAAAAGAAATCTTGGCAGCATATGAAGGAGTTAGAGCTGCTTCAGAGGTAATTGGTACTGAAGTACAGCTCCTCTTGGCCCCCCGATTGCCAGTGTTGGGTTGGATGTTCAAGGGTAAAATTCCTTCTACACATCATGCCACCGATGCTATCTGGAGTAAGTGGGTTGACTTAATCACACAGCGAGCTCGAATAGGAAATCCAAATCATCCAGGAATTGTAGAAGTGATCACAAACTGGCCCGAAGGCAAAGATTTTGGAATGCCACCAGAGGAGGTGGTAACACGTGCTGAGGAAGCCCCACCATATAATGAACTCTCAGATAATGAGAAACAGTATGTTTTGTTCACTGATGGATCTTGTCATATTGTAGGAAAGCATCGAAGATGGAAAGCTGCTGTATGGAGTCCTACTCGATGAGTTGCAGAAGCTACTGAAGGCGAAGGTGAATCAAGTCAATTTGCAGAGGTAAAAGCTATCCAGCTGGCCCTAGACATTGCTGAACGAGAAAAGTGGCGTACCCCATGCCACTACCCGGAATACTATCCTGGGCCTTGAAAAGCAAGTCTTGTTGCGACATGGTACTCCAGAAAGAATTGAGTCTGACAATGGGACTCATTTCAAAAACAATCTTATAAGTAATTGGGCAAAAGAACATGGTATTGAGTGGGTATATCATGTCCCCTATCATGCACCAGCTTCTGGCAAAATTGAATGATACAATGGATTGTTAAAAACTGCCCTGAAAGTGATGGGTGGTGGATCCTTTAAAAATTGGGACAAGCATTTAGCGTAAGCTACCTGGTTAGTTAATACCAGGGGATCCATCAATCGAGCTGGTCCTGCTCAATCAGACCTTTTCCATACTGTAGAAGGGGATAAAGTCCCTGTGGTGCATGAAAGGAATATGCTAGGGAAAACTGTATGGGTTTTTCCTGCTTCGGGCAAAGGCAAACCTATTCATGGGACTGTTTTTGCTCAAGGACCAGGATGTACTTGGTGGGTAACGCTGAAGAAAGGAGAAGTTCAATGTGTACCTCAAGGGAATTTGACCCTGGGTGAGAATACTTAATTCCGAGTATGATGTTAGTTGTTTATAATACTAACAGTGTCCTATAAGTGTTTTTCAGGGTAACACTACAATGATGAAACCTAAGCCGGATTGATTAAGTGGCGTCCAGTAAAACTTCTCCGAGATGGACATGTTACCCATGGACATGAACCACAATGAATTTCACACCATCTTTCCTACCCTGAGAATCTGATCTGCTATGAAATGGACTTAAACTTTTGTATATAGAGATAAATCATAACTGAGTGACTTACATATATCTATCTATATATGTACGTGTGTGTATAGATTTCATAGATAAAAGTATTAGTGATCTGAGCATGATGCAAAGGGGTGGAATGTCCCGGTTTGAAGTTGACGCGCGGAAACAAACCCTACAACTCGAATAGAGTTATAAAGCAGGTATGTTTATTGCGGCGCCGGGTGCAAGGGGGATTTCTCCTCCTAACTTGCACACTGGCTCGTAAAACAAGCATCTATTTATGATAAAAAGCATACATATTCATTAATGTGGGCTGGGTTATTATAATTAATTCTAAGAAAAGGCGTTACTATTCTAATTATTTCTAGGAACTCATTATCATAAGTCTCCTCCCCTTGCCGCATGCGTACTGTCGCCTGGTGGTCGTTGGCCGGGGTCTTCTGGAGGAAGGCTCATAGTCTTCTTCACCGTGTGCTTTTACCTTTGGCTGAGAATGCTGGGCTGGCTGGACCCCAAACCGCGAAACTGGTCCCGACCAGATGGACACTTTACCCAGACAATTGGGTTCCTCCTTAGCATGCAGGCTGTTCCTGCTATCTTATACACAAGGCCAGTTCCTTATCTTGGAATGCTGGCCTCCTGGGCTCCGAGCTCTGTTCTTTGCCAAGCTGTACTAAATCTACACTAACGACCTTTAACCATTCATTCTCCGAATCAAAGTAAAACAGAACCAACTTTCTGTTCTCTAGTTTTGCATCTTGGCTAGGCCTCTTCTAACTCTCTGAAATTAATGGCATATTGATGAGAGAGCTGCTTGTTCTCAGAGTGATAAGACTGATGCTTGTGCTACATGCCAAGGAATGGTATGCAGAGTTGCCCTTGCTTATACTTATTGCTATAACAACCAAGGTCAGCTAATTTCGTTATTTGCCCCATTGGAGGGTCGGAAACGGAAAAGCGTAGAGGGGTCACACCTGTGGGGAGGAGAGGACAAGACAGGTGACCCAAACCTGACCAACTGGGGTATTCCATCCCATCTGCCCCATGCTCAGTGTAAAAGCTGATGGATCACAGTGTCGGGTCTCTTTCTGCAATGGCCAACATCCAAAGAGGACTCTCTCTGTTCATCTGCCATTGATCCCGGTCCATGTGTTCCTGACTCCAGAGCTGGAACCCAGTTCCCATCCATCGCTGAGTCCAGTCTGGGACTTCCCCAGTGCCTGCCAGTGACGTCATCCTGGGAGCTTGATACGGTTTTCTATATATTGTATCTATTTCATTTTTTTAAAAATTATAATTTTAATTCTTCATTAAAGTAGTTTAGTTTATTCTAAACTTATAAATCTCCTTATCTCTTCCTCTCCTCTCTTTGTGGTGGGGGGGGGAAGGGCCATCTGTCAGTCTGGTTTTGGTAAATTTGGCCAAAACCACAACCTTTCTCCTTCAACAGTATCAAATCTAATATGGCTCGGTTTTGAATGGTCATCTTATTGGTATGTTGTAACTGACCATTTAAAAGCTTCAGACTATCAGACATGGCATTGGATAAAGCTGATAGTTGTAGGCCTAGATCCAAAATGACTTGTCGATTTTGTACCGGGGCAATTACTACTCCAAATAATGATTCCATCCACCACTCAATTTGTGTTAGGGCTTCTTGCCATCCCTTCTGTATATCCCTTGTTTTACGATCCCACCACTGGTGTGGGATGGGGCCTTCTCGATAAATGGGGCAGAGGGAGAGCACAGCCATTGTACAAGCTAGCCCAGGGGTAGTTGAATGTAGTCGGGAATATATATACGTATATACGTAGCCGTCAGAGTATGCCCATACTAAGTTAGGGGATGCAAGGACGGTGGATGCTCAGCATGAACCTGGTATGGTAGTAATGGGAGGACAACAGCCTTTCTTACTACCATCTAAGACAGAGGGTCGTGAGTAACTGGTATTACTGCACAAGCAGCCCTGTGTTAGAGCTCTCTTAACAGGAGGGTTTTGCCATAGTAATGGCATCTCATCGATGTCTTTGCACCCAATTTCTACTTGGCAGTTCCAGAGAGGAGATTTCCTTGCTGGGGGTATCTTATCTTCATCCCTGTCTCAACTAGGCATATAGGTATATCTAGCCCACATGCAGTTGAGAGGACATTCAAATGAGTTTCAGTTGCTGCACTGGGACACTCATTATTATCCCTTTGAGAATATTTAATACACCATGAGGTGTTTAATGGTTTTGTATATTGTAGAGAATGATCATCAGTGCTCGATTGAATATTATATTCGGTAGCTCCCCATGAAATGTAGCAGCATGGTACAGTACCATTCACACTCCATCCCGTGGCCTCAACAACAGGGGATTGGAGGATATAATTGCATCTTGCATCCCATACCAAGCTCACATTTAAAGCACCCGATAACCAACTATAGACAACATAAGTGTAACCTTTGCCCTCAGGCCTTTTGAAATACCAGCTATAATTGTTATATTGCTCCCATGTGAGCTCAAGAGCAAGCGATACGTTAATGTCTCGCAATAAAATTTGTAAGGGGTCTTCTGCTGACTTGGGGGTAGGTAGACAAAAGTTACAGAGGTTAGATTCATCATTTGGGCAAACCCAATCATCATTTTCACTACCATATTGTCTTCCTGGTCTTTGCTGTCCACGTTTTCTATGAGTTTAGAAAAAACTAAATTACTTTAATGAAAATATTAAGAAAATAATAAAAAAAGAAAATAATGAAATATATAAACATAAACAAAACAGTATCTAGCTCCCAAGATGCCGATCACATCACCGGCAGGCACTGGGGAAGTCCCAGACTGGACTCGGTGATGGACGGGAACTGGATTCGGGAACTGGATTCAGGAGTGCACGGATCAGGACCAAAGGCAGACAAACAGAGAGAGTCCTCCTTGGATGCCAACCACTGAAGAAAGAGGGCTGACCCCTTTGATCCCTCAGCTTTTATACTGAGCATGATGCAGATGGGATAGAACACCCTGTTGGTCAGTTTTGGGTCACCTGTCCTGTCCGCTCCTCCCCGCAGGTGCGACCCCTTTATGCTCTTCCACTTCCAGCCCCACAGTGTGGCACATCATAACAAAGTTAGCTGACCCTGGTTGTTATGGGAATAAGTATAAGCAAGAGCCTCTCTGCATACCATTCCTTGGCATAAATTAGAAACAATCAGGTCTTATCTCTCTGGGAGCAAACATTGTCTGAAGAATATGCTGTTAATTTCAGAAAGTGCAGTTAGTTAGAAGAGGCTTAGCTGCAAAGTAAAATTACTGAACAGAAAACTTGGTTCTGTTTTACCTCAAACCAGGACACTCTCAAAAGACACAAAATAAAATGTTGAAAGCAGGTTGACAGTTTGAGCATTTATCCTTTAAGAAATATGTCCTACTTTACCCTAAAATTATAAAATCTCTTAATCATTGAAGAAAACCTTTAGAATATTTTGGGCCAAATTCTAGGTTGTTTACATTTTTAATTATTTGATTTTCCTATCATTTATGGCACATAAAGTAAATTGTTAGCAGTACTAGTGTTTTCTGATAGCTTTTTTTCTTTTGGCAGTTCTCATTGTGCAGGATCAAAAGAACATCTGTTACAGTGATTCAATATCTAAGGGCTAAATCCATTCCAACATGCAAAATCCATCTAAACAAGCCCAACACAGGAGGGCTTCCCTATAGCCTAGGGCAAGAAACGTACTTCTTCAAATGGCATTGGGTGCTGAGAAAGCTCTGGATCTACATCGGAAGGCCCCTCTCCTGGATCTGTGTCGTCAGAGTCCTCCTCCTGTGTTGACGCTGCAGGGCAAGGACCTTCTCCTGGATCTGCATGAACACTGTGTCAGAAGGACCCTCTCCTGGATCTGCATCGTCAGTATCCTCCTCCTGCATCGACAGGACCCTCTCCTGGATCTCCATCATCAGTATCCTCCTCCTGCATCAAAGCTGCGTTGGAAGGACCCTTTCCTGGATTTGCGTTGTCAGAGTTCTTCTCCTGCATCAAAGCTACGTCAGAAGGACCCTCTCCTGGATCTGTGTCGGAAGGACCCTCTCCTGGATCCGTGTCGCCTCCCTTCCGGTCACTCAGTACTTGGCATGATCTCCCTCCCAACCTGGGCCGCAGAACAACACAATGGATCAAAAAGTAACATAATGGTCTAACATGAAAGAAAGAAAGAAAAGGTAGAGAGCAACAGACCAAGAACACAATAGTGTGCCTAGTCCCCGTGGCTCCTGCTGCTTAGAGATAATAACTATAATCGATCACTCCTGACACCATATGGATCGTGGCCACAGAGGGGGAATACCAGGACCCCAAGATCTAGCAAGTTCTAGGGCTGTGTAACCATCATCCAAATCAGGCCGTAGTGGAAAAGTACCTGACAAAAGTCAATTGTCTCAGATCCTATAAGTAGCAATTCTAGTAAAGGCCCTTTGAGCTCTTCTGGATCGCAGCGGGCTGTGGCCAGTAACTCCCTTGAGTTGAGATACCTCTCAGGCTGACACCTTGAGGTCAGGGCAGGAGAAGACATTTCTCAAGCTTCAACTATCGCCTGTTGAGGAACGCCAGTGCATTGTGAGTAATTACCCTAAATTTGAGAAAGGGAAATTTTAACTACAGACTAGCCTCTCTCTCTCATCCACCTCTCCACCTATATGTTCCGATAGACATTAGCTTAATGGATGTGGATGCTCTTCTGTCCATCCATTAATGTGTAAGACCTAAAAGCAGCACCTTTCAGATTGCTAGCGTTGTCTGCTATTAAGAAATTACCGATCGGAGACCTGTGGGAGAATGGCTAGCTGAGAAGGGTTACGTAGACATGATCCAGCTGGCCGAGCAAAAGCTTGAGAAACATCGGATTCAGCCCCCGTAACTACTGGGCTGGTAAAGACACCTTGTCCTTGACTATAATTGTTGTATGATAACAGGGAGGTTGCAGCTGCTCAGGCATGGGAAAAGAGGATGAAAGTAACTGTAAAGAAGGAACCAAGGGCGGAGTTGATCTTTCTAAGAACTAACCAATCATGAGCTTAACTTTTGTAATATGTATGAGCTAATTATGTTAGGACATAAAAGGCCACTGTGTGAATCAATAAACGAAGCTTGCTGATCACTCATATTGAGTGGCCCTGTCTTCCCTCCGTCGCGACAAATGGCGCCCGAAACAGGGACCCTACAGAGGGCTGAACCTGCGAGCCACGGTCAACGGAGTCTCAGTGCTGGTCCTGTAAGCAGCGCAGGAGGCGAAAGGGATTAAAGGAAAAGGTCCCCGCGCCCAAGAGCGAAAGGGATTAAAGGAAAAGGTCCCCGCGCCCTGGAGCACCTATAGAGAGTGTCCTGCCGGCTACGCGCCGCCGAAGTCTGAAAGGCTGCAACAGCGCGCTGACGAAGGTATGAATAGACAAGCGGCATATGATTTGCTCAAATGCTTTTTAGAAAAGCGGAGCATTTAGGGTATAGATAACGAAGGTATGAACAGACAAGCGGCGTACGATTTGCTCAAATGCTTTTTAGAAAAGCGGAGCGTTCAGGGTATAGATTGTAAAAGGGAGTTGCCTGGGTTATCAGCGTATGGAGTAGCGAGAGGTTGCTTTGATAATCCAGATACGGTTTTTGAACACGAGGAATGGCGTAAATATGAGGATAAATTGTTTGACGAAGTTATATGCGATAATAAATCAGCCAAAAAGTTGATAAAGCCGTGGCGGGCAGTCGCTAACGCCCCGTTGCAACACTGAGCTGAAAAAAAAAAAAAAAAAAAAAAAAAAAAAAGCAAAAGCCGTTCACTCAAAAAAAAAAAAAAAAAAAAATCCCTTCATATATGGGTATTAAGCAAGGAAGAGAGGAACCATTTGGCCTATTTATAGATCGAGTAGCAGACGCCATACAGGCGGCTGGGGTGCCCGATTATCTCAGAGGCACTATACTAAAGCAGTGTGCTATACAAAATAGTAATCCGGCCACACGCAACATCTTGGCTACATTGCCAGGGACATGGACTATCGAGGAAGGACTAGAAAGGATGGCTCAGGTACTGGTAGGGCCACAGGCAATGTTAGTTGAGGCAGTAAAGGAACTAGGGAATAGTTTAAAGGAACACGCGCAGGCTACGCAGAGTCAAGTTCTTGCAGCCCTTGCTCCTTTGCAAGCCTCTGTTCATCGATTAAATGCTACTGGATCACCTCGCCCACGATGCTACCGTTGCAGCGCTGCTGGACACATCAGACGGAACTGCAACGCCGGCTCAGTATGGTGCAGAAACTGCCGGTCGGACAACCACAATGAGACTGCATGTCGCGCTTCCAAACCGGGAAACGGACGATTCAGCGGGAAGAGCCGCCCCGCGCCGACACAAAAAGCGGCTGCATATCCGGCAGCACTCAATCCCTTCAGCTCAGACCAGCCACAAGCGGAAGCCTCGGCTTGGACCTGGCAACAGCAGTAGATTGTACCCTGTTGGACTCAAAGCCTGTCCGGATTGCTACTAGCACTCAAGGACCAATCTGTATCAATGGACAAGCTGTCGGAGCACTACTTATAGGCCGTTCATCAGCCACCATGCTGGGACTTAATGTGTTGGTGGGACTGATTGATAAAGATTACCACGGTGAGATCCAGATCATGGCCCACACGTTATTCCCACCGCTCTTCATCGCTAAAGGCACCAAGGTGGCGCAATTAATTCCCCTACCACATCTTGCGGGAGCCCTTCCACCACTGCAAGAGCAGCCACGAGGGCAAGGAGCCTTTGGATCTACAGGACAAATGGCCTTACTAACTGTCGGCTTGCACCAAAGGCCACAACGCCCGGTTGCTGTGCAATACGCCAACCTAACTATATCACTTGTTGCTCTTCTAGACACTGGCGCTGACATTTCCATAATCAGCACGCATAAGTGGCCGGCTCAATGGCCGACCTATGCGAGCAATGCCACGGTTGCAGGAGTAGGAGGATTGACCCTTGCTCGCAAATCACCCCTTTTACGATGGACCATAGGGGACAAGGTACCATCTGGGTTCCCAGCCGTTGGGTAAGATCCGCCATCGACCACCCTGAAGTCGCTGCTGAAGGTGACCCGACTAATCACCATAAACCAACGGACTGAGACCGCTGCGCCTGAGTGTGAACCACGAGGTCGCAAAGACAGAAATTAATTGTACAGTCTGTGGGGTCTGTAACCCCTAGGTATTATGTGCATGCTATTTGCTTAGAAGTTGAAACAGAGAAAATGGTTAATTTAGGTATAGAAAGCTTTATAGTAGTTGCCTTAGTTGTAAGCATAAGAGCCATCCCATATAGCGAGATGTTTGACCCACGAGAAAATGTGTGGATAACTTTAGCTCGATCACTCAACACGACCAGCTTTTGTGCAAGCCTAGCAACACCCCGCTCCCCATTTACTACGTGCCTTATAGGGGTGCCCTTGACCAGTGTCACCTTTAAGGTATTTTATGAATCCCTCTCAGTATTAAGACAACAGTATAAGGTGACAAGCAAAATCCAATTCATGTGGAATGACATTGCGGAAATGTTTGAAAAATATGACATTTGGGATGATAAGCTCCCTGTAGGTCCCGAACCACAGGAGATTGATCTAGCGGACTCCCTCAACGCCAGTTATTGCATATATATTGGCACTGAGAGTTGGACCGGGGAGCAAAAGGAGGGACGCATGGTCAGGGAGACGGCCCCTACAATCCTCTCTCCAATAGAAAACCATACTAGTTGGAGGAAAACCTGGTGTCAAAGAATGGCCCGTAGTGAGAGTTCTCCAGCTCCTGGCACTGTACTGCCCAGGCACCTTCCAAAAGGATTCTTTTTAATCTGCGGCAACCGAGCATGGTCAGGAATCCCTTCAAACCCTCAGGGAGGACCATGTACTATAGGCCAACTTAGTCTAGCTGCGCCACTAATGCACCCTAACAGCACTCACCGATATCGATTTACAAGAGACACTTCCCACAGCCTGACTAGTGATTGTTCCGACCAAATTAGCCTCTGGAATAAATGGGAAGTTATCTTCGCATCCCTTTTTACGCCAGGTATTGCCGCAGCACGAGCACATAGAAATTTGAATAGTATAGCATGTTGGGTGGCAAAGCAAGCCAACGCAACAAGCAGAGTCCTGTCCGAACTTGCAGATGATTTATCCACAGTGCAACATGCAGTATTACAGAATAGAGCCGCGATAGATTTCCTTTTGCTAGCCCACGGACATGGCTGTGAGGATTTCGATGGAATGTGTTGTATGGATCTGGAGGATCATTCAAGATCTATCCATAAAGAAATTCAATACCTAATGACACATACTCAAAAGATACAACAAGATTCAGGATTCTTTGGCCTGGGTGCTCTTGGAGACTGGTTGGGTCTGTCCGGATGGCTGAGAAACCTTTTACAGACGGGATTGCTAGTCTTAATCATTGTACTAATAGCATTGCTTTGTGTGAGTTGTGTGTTGTCTTGTATGAAAACCCTTGTGTTACGGATGTTTAACCAAGCCTGTGTCATTCAAAATAAAAACGGGGGAATTGTGGGAGAATGGCTAGCTGAGAAGGGTTACGTAGACATGATCCAGCTGGCCGAGCAAAAGCTTGAGAAACATCGGATTCAGCCCCCGTAACTACTGGGCTGGTAAAGACACCTTGTCCTTGACTATAATTGTTGTATGATAACAGGGAGGTTGCAGCTGCTCAGGCATGGGAAAAGAGGATGAAAGTAACTGTAAAGAAGGAACCAAGGGCGGAGTTGATCTTTCTAAGAACTAACCAATCATGAGCTTAACTTTTGTAATATGTATGAGCTAATTATGTTAGGACATAAAAGGCCACTGTGTGAATCAATAAACGAAGCTTGCTGATCACTCATATTGAGTGGCCCTGTCTTCCCTCCGTCGCGACAGAGACCTGTATGTGTGTGTATGCACGTGCTTATATGCTTTGCTTAGATATATACATGTATATGTATTAACCTGTGATTTGTACCTCTACTCATACATATAAGTATTGATTTGGGATACCTTCTGGTGAGTTAGTGTGAATCTTGCCATCTTGCCATCTTTGCCACTGTGTCAAACATCTTCATCTGCAACACCAGAGTCCTTCTCCTGCGTCGAAGCTGCATCACAAGGACCCTCTCCTGGATCTGCATATTCAGAGTCTTCCTTCTGCATCGAGGCTGCATTGGAAGGATCCTTTACTGCATCGAAGTTGTGCTGTCAGGACACTCTCCGGGATCTGCATTGGAAAGACCTCCTCCTGGATCTGTGTGTTCAGAGTCCTTCTCCTGCACTGATGCTATGTCAGAAGAACACACTCCTGGATCTGGGTCGACGCTGTCTCAGAATGACCCTCTGCTGGATCTGCGTCCCCAGAGTCCTCCTCCAGCATAGATGTTGTGTTGGAAGGACCCACTCCTGGACCTGCGTTTGAAGGACCCTCTCCTGGATCTGCATTGTCAGTCCCTCCTCCTGCGTCAACACTGCGTTTGAAGGACCCTCTTCTGGATCTGCATCATCAGAGTCCTCCTCCTGCAACGACAGGACCCTCTCCTGGATCTGCATTGGCAGGACCTTCTCGTAGATCTGCGTCGACGCTGCATCGTAAGGACCCTCTCCATGATGTGTGTCGTCAGAGTCCTCCTCCTGCTTCGACGCTGTGTTGGAAGGACCCTCTCCTGGATCTGCACCCCCAGAGTACTCCTGATGAGTCAACACAGCGTTTGAAGGACCCTTTCCACAGAATCACAGAAT
Source organism: Numenius arquata (assembly GCF_964106895.1). Taxonomy (NCBI): domain Eukaryota; kingdom Metazoa; phylum Chordata; class Aves; order Charadriiformes; family Scolopacidae; genus Numenius; species Numenius arquata. The sequence goes on along the minus strand of NC_133615.1, from coordinate 22,180,983 downwards.
GATATAGGGTTGGAAGGGACCTCTGGAGATCATCTAGTCCAACCCCCCTGCCAAAGCAGGTCCACCTAGAGCAGGTTGCACAGGAACATGTCCAGGCGGGTTTTGAATGTCTCCAGCGACGGAGACTCCACTACCTCTCTGGGCAGCCTGTTCCAGTGCTCTGCCACCCTCAAAGTAAAGAAGTTCCTCCTCATGTTTAGGTGGAACTTCTTATGTTCAGGTTTGTGCCCATTTCCTCTTGTCCTGTCACTGGGCACCACTGAAAAACGACCGGCCCCATCCTCTTGACACCCACCCTTTAAGTATTTATAGGTGTTGATCAGATCCCCCCTCAGTCTTCTCTTCTCCAGACTTAAAAGACCCAAGTCCCTCAGCCTTTCCTCATAAGAGAGATGTTCTAGGCCCCTAATCATCTTTGTAGCCCTCTGTTGTACCCTCTCCAGCAGTTGCCTGTCCCTCTTGAACTGGGGAGCCCAGAACTGGACACAGTACTCCAGATGGGGCCTCACCAGGGCAGAGTAGAGGGGGAGGATAACCTCCCTCGACCTGCTGGCCACACTCTTCCTGATGCACCCCAGGATGCCATTGGCTGCCTTGGCCACAAGGGCACATTGCTGCCTCATGGTCATCCTGTTGTCCACCAGGACTCCCAGGCCTTTTTCCTCAGAGCTGCTTTCCAGCAGGTCAGCCCCCAACCTGTACTGGTGCATGGGACTATTCCTCCCCAGGTGCAGCACCCTACACTTGCCCTTGTTGAATTTCATCAGGTTCCTCTCTGGCCAACTCTCCAGCCTGTCCAGGTCTCGCTGTATGGCGGCACAGCCTTCTGGTGTGTCAGCCACCCCTCCCGGTTTTGTATCGTCAGCAAACTTGCTGAGGGTACATTCCATCCCTTCATCCAGGTCATTGATGAATATTTTGAAGAGGACTGGACCCAGTACTGACCCCTGGGGAACACCACTTGTTACGGACCTCCAACTAGATTCTGGGCCACTAATCACGACCCTCTGAGCTCTGTCTTTCAGCCAGTTTTCAATCCACCTCACTGTCCATTCATCTAACCCATACTTCCTAAGCTTATCTATGAGTATGCTGTGAGAGACGGTGTCAAAAGCCTTGCTGAAGTCAAGGTAGACAGCATCCACCGCCCTCCCCTCATCTCTCCATCCAGTCATGCCATCGTAGAAGGCTATCAGGTTAGTCAGACATGACTTCCCCTTGGTGGATCCGTGTTGACTACTTCTGATAGCTTTCTTTTCCTCCATATGCTTTGAGATGACGCCCAGAACGAGCCGTTCCATCATCTTTCCAGGGATGGAGGTGAGGCTGACCGGCCTCTAGTTTCCCGGGTCCTCCTTCTTGCCCTTTTTGAAGACTGGGATGACATTGGCTTTCCTCCAGTCTTCGGGCACATTGCCTGTTCTCCAGGACCTTTCGAAGATGATGGAGAGAGGCCCAGCAATGACTTCTGCCAGTTCCCTCAGCACTCGTGGGTGCACCAGGACCCATGGACTTGCGGATATCCAGTTCACTTAACTGTTCCCTAACTTGATCTTCCTCCACCAAGGGGAAGTCTTCCTTCGTCCAGACTGTCTGTTTCCTCCAAAGTCTGCGGCTCCTGACAACTGGCCTGAGCAGTAAAGACTGAAGCAAAGAAGGCATCCAGCAATTCCACCTTCTCTGCATCCTCTGTTACCATGGCACCCGTCTCATTCAACAGTGGGCCCACATTTTCTCTAGTTGTCCTTTTGCCTCCAATATACTTGAAAAACCCCTTCTTGTTGACTTTGACATCCTTTGCCAATTTTCATTCCAAGGAGGCCTTGGCTTTCCTCGTTTCATCCCTGCATACTCTTAGCGGCATTCTTGTAATCTTCCCAAATGGTCAGTCCCTTCTTCCATGCACTGTAAACTTCCTTCTTCCACTTGAGCTTTTTCAGAAGCTCCCTGCTCAACCACGCAGGTCTCCTGCTTCCCTTGCCTGATTTCTTGCTCTTAGGGATGCACCGATCCTGAGCTCTCCAATCCTTCCAGCTCTCTTGAACCTTCCAGACCCCTAACCCATGGGATTTCTCCTAGCAGTTTCTTGAAAAGGTCAAAGTTAGCCCTCCTGAAATCCAAGATTTCAGTCCTACTTGTTGTTTTGTGCATACTACCCACGATCCTGAACTCTATCTTCTCATGGTCACCGCAGCCAAGGCTGCCCCCAACCTTCATGTCCTTCACCAGTCCCTCTTTGTTTGTCAGAACTAGGTCCAGTTACTACCACCTCTCCTTGTTGGCTCCTCCACCACCTGAGTCAAAAAGTTATCATTAATACACTGGAAGAACCTCCTGGACTGTACATGCCTGGCTGTCTAGCCTTCCCAGCAGATATCAGGGTGATTGAAGTCCCCCAGGAGAACCAAGGCCTGTGATTGCGAGGCTACTTTGAGCTGACTGTAAAAGGCCTCATCAGCCTCCCCATCCTGATCAGGTGGCCTGTAATAAACACCCACAACAGTGTCCCTCATATTGGCCTGCCCCTTAATCCTCACCCACAAGCTCTCAACTGTCTCTTCATCTGATCCCAGGGAGGGCTTTAGGGACATCTCCTCACTCTCTATCCATTCCTTAACATAGAGGGCAACATCTCCGCCCCTCCTTCCTTGCCTGTCCCTTCTGAACAACTTGTAGCCCTCAATAGCCACACTCCAGTCATAGGATTCATCCCACCAGGTTTCAGTAATGGCCACTATATCATAGCTTTCCAGCAGCACAGTAGCTTCCAACTCCTCCTGTTTGTTGCCCATGCTGCATGCATTTGTGTAGAGGCACTTCAGCTGGGCTGTTGGTTGTGCCACATTCTTAGGGGAACACCCCTTGGGGTGTCTCACAGGTGTTTCTCTGTTGACTTCAACTACCTCAGGAGCTGCTGGTTCATCTCCATAAGATTTTGACTGCAGTGCAGTGTCACCAGTCTGCCTCAGGGCAGCCTTGCCTCAGGGCAACAGGCTGAAGGCCCTTACTAGCACCCTGTCCCTCTAACCCTGATGCGATACCCCACAGCTTGTCGCAGACAAGCCTGATATTATTATCCTCCCCCCTTTTCTGGATCTTCGTCGTCAGAATCCTCCCCCTGCATCAACGCTGCGTTGGAACGACCCTCTGCTGGATCTGTGTCAGAAGGACATCCTCCTGGATCTGCCTCGACCGTATGTCAGAAGGAAGCTCTCCTGATCGTGTGTCATCAGAGTCCTCCTCCTGCATCGATGCTGAGTTGGAAGAATCATCTCATAGATCTGCGTCAGAGAGACCATCTCCTGGATCAGCGTGGTCAGAGTCCTCCTCCCGTGACAACGCTGCATCGGAAAGACCCTCTCCTGGATCTGCGTCAGCAGGACTCTCTCGTGGACCTGCATCAATGCTGTATCAGAAGGACCCTCTCCTGCATCTGTGTCGGAAGGACCGGCTCCTGCATCGACGAAGCGTGGGAAGAACCCTCTCTAATTTCTTTAGGAGAATGCTTTGGGAAACTGTATGAAAGGCTTTACTAAAGTGCAGGTAAACAACATCCACAGCCTTTCCCTCATCCACTAAGTGGGTCACCTTGTCATAGAAGGAGATGAGATTTGTCAAGCAGGACCTGCCTTTCATGAACCCATGCTGGCTGGGCCCGATCACCTGGGTGTCCTGCACGTGCCACATAATGGCACTCAGGATTATCTGTTCCATGACCTTTCCAGGCACTGAGGTCAGACTGACAGGCCTGTAGTGCCCCGTATCCTCCTTCTGACCCTTCTTGTGGATGGGCATCATATTTGCTAACCTCCAGTCAACTGGGACCTCCCTGGTTTGCCACAACTGCTGGTAAATGATGGAAAGTGGCTCAGTGAGCACTTCTACCAGCTCCCTCAGTACTTTCGGGTGGATCCCATCCAGCCCCATAGATTCGTACATGTCTAGGTGCTGGAACAGGTCCCTCACCATCTCCCTTTAGATTACAGGGGCTGCATTCTGCTTCCCACCCCTCTCTACTAGCTCAGGGATCTGGGTACTCAGGGAACAACTAACTCTACTACTAAAGACTAAGACAAAGAAGGCATTAAGTACCTCAGTCTTCTCCTTAGCCTTTGTCACTATGTTACTGCCTTCATCTGATAAAGGATGGAGATTCTCCTTAGCCCTCCTTTTGTTTCTAATATATTTATAGAAACCTTTTATTGTTCTTAATATCCAAAGCCAGGTTAAGTTCTAGTTGGGCTTTGGCCCTTCTAATTTTCTCCCTACATAGCCCTACAACATTTCTGTATCCTTCCCAAGTGGCCTGCCACTTTTTCCAAAGGCTATAAACTCTCCTTTTTTCCCTAAGTTGTGACCATATCTCCTTGTTCAGCCAGGCTGGTCTTTTCCCTTGATGACTCATTTTACAGCACCTGGGAACAGCCTGCTCCTGCACCTTTAAGACTTCCTTCTTGAAAAACGTCCAGCCTTCCTGGATTCCTCTGCCCTTCAGGACTGCCTCCCAAGGGATTCTGTCAACCAGGCTCCTGAAAATGCCAAAGTCTGCCCTCTGGAAGTCCAAGGTGGCAGTTCTGCTGACCTCCCTACTTGCTTCTCCAAGAATCAAAACCTCTGTAATTTCATGGTCAATGTGCCCAAGACAGCCTCCAACCCTCACATCCCCCACAAGTACTTCTCTGTTTACAAACAACAGGTCCAGCAGGGTACCTTCCCTAGTTGGCTCCCTTACCAGCTGTGTCAGGAAGTTATCCTCAACACACTCCAGGAACCTCCTAGACTCTTCCCTCTTAGCTGTATTGTGTTCCCAGCTGATATCTGGTGGGTTGAAGTCTCCCACAAGGGCAAGGGCTAGTGATTTTGAGATCTCTCCCAGCTGCTTGCAAAATATTTTATCTACCTCTATAACAGACTCCCACCATGATATCTGCCTTTTTGGCCCTCCCCTGATTCTTACCCATAAAGACTCAACCCTGTTGTCCCCATCATTAAGTTCTAGACATTCATAACACTCCCTAACATGCAGAGCCACCCCACCTCCTTTCCTTCCTTGCCTGTCCCTTATGAAGAGTTTGTAGCCATCTAATGCAGCGCTCCAGTCATGCAAGTCATCCCACCACATTTCCGTGATGGCGACCACATCACAGTTTTCCTCCTGCACAATGGCTTCCAGCTCCTCCTGTTTGTTGCCCATGCTGCGTGCATTAGTGTAAAAGCACTTCAGCTGGGCTGCTGGTTATGTTGCCTTTTTGCTGGAAGAAGCCTGAACTTCTACCTGACCATTCCCAGGTGCATCTGTAGTTTCTAGTCCATCAATGACCCTTGCATCTCTGCTGCTGGTTACATCACCTTCCCCCTTCAAATTTAGTTTAAAGCCCTTTTGATGAGCCCTGCCAACTCCTGTGCAAAGATCCTTTTCCTTCTTTGAGACAGGTGTACCCCGTCTTTCTCCAGCAGACCTGGTGTCATGTAAACCATCCCATGATCAAAAAAAACAAAGTCTTGCTGCTGACACCAGTCTCAGAGACAGGTATTGATCTGCTGGCTCTTTTTGTTACTTTCCTTGTCCTTCCCTGTGACTGGAATGACATAGGAGGACACGCGCTCCTGACCCCTTCGCCAGTTGTCCCAAGGCCTGGAAGTCTCTCTTGGTTGCCCTTGGGTTTCTTGTTAACAGTTCATCTCTGCCTGTCTGAAAAATTAGGAGTGAGTAGTAGTCTGAAGGGCTTACTAGGGAGGGAAGTTTTCTTTTTATATCTTTAACCCGGGCTCCAGAGAGGCAGCAGACTTCCCTGAGAAGTGGGTCTGGTCCTCATATAGGGCCTTCCGCTCCTTTTAGGATGGAGTCACCTACAATGACCCATCTTTTTTTTTTATCTGAAGATGTTTTGATGTGAGGTGTATTTTGACTTAACCTTGTCAACACCTCTGTGGACATTGAGGCATCTTCCTTGTCATGATTGGGTTCCCTTTGCAGAACCTCCTACCTATTTTTTAAGGGTACCTGGAAAGGTGGTGGAGTTACTGGGGAGATATGCCTGCTTCGCTGGGCAGGAACACGTTCCCATAGCCCCCTGTCCTCTAAGCTACCTTGTTTAGCTAGGCAGAGAGAGGACAGGGAATCCTCTGTCATGTGGCCTTTCTGCCTGTTGGGCCTGGTTCAGGGAATGTAGGCTGCGACTCAGGCAATCTATCCTCCTCTCGCACTTCCTAATGATCCTCAATCTACTTACTTCTTCCCGGAGCTCCGTCACTAGGCAGAAGAGTTCCTCTATCTGTGCACACTTCCCACAGACATGCTCACTGCTGCCATCTGATACTGGCATAAGGGTAGGGCACACCCTGCAGCCTGACATCTGTGTGGCAGTGTGCTCCCACAAGAGCTCTGTCTGGGAAGCTGCCTCGGTCCTGCTGGTTGTAGAGCTTGGGGAGGCCAAGGCTTTCTGCTGGGTGATTACCATGGCTCCCTGGTCAAGCTGGTACACCCCTTCAGTGCCCTTCCATGCGCCCTTCTGCGTGAACTGTCATGCAAACTGCCATGCCACTCTCTGGCTGACTCACCATGCTCTGTTTGCCCATTCCTGGTCGCTGCACTCCTGGTCGCTGCACCTTTTGTGGGAGTTACCGCTGGCCCTGCCCCCATCTCGTCAGCAACCCTCGTGCGAGTTGCTGGCTCTCGCAGGCTGCTTGTGCTCTCCTGGCCTTTCCCTGGCTCCAGAAATCTCAGGAAAAGCCCCTTTTTGGCTGTGAACCCCCACTCCCTTGCAGATATACCTGCACCGGAGCCGTCCCTTGGCAAGTAACCGTTGGTGGTGGTTACACCCCATTTAAATCAGGTGCTGTTAAATTGGGAGTCGTCCTCCTGCGACAATGATGCATCCGAAGGACCCTCTCCTGGATCTGCGTCCAGGCTGCATCGGAAGGACCCTCTCCTGGATCTGCATCATAAGGAACCTCTCCTAGATCGGCATCCACTCTGCATTGGAAGGACCTACTATTGGATATGTGTCGACACAGCATCGTAATAACCCCCTCCTGGATCTGCTTCATCAGAGTTATCCTCCTGCGTTGACACTGTGTATGAATGACCCTCTCCTGGATCTGCATCCTTAAGAGGACTCCTTCTGTGTCGAGGGTGCATCGGAAGGATTCTCTCCTGCATCGACGTTGCGTTTTCCGGACACTCTCCTTGATCTGCATCATCAGAGACCTCCTGCATTGACACTGCATCAGAACGATCCTCTCCTTCATCTGTGTCATTCGAGTCTTCCTCCTGCATCAACACTGTGGTGCAAGGACCCTCTCCTGCATGTGTCGCAATGACCCTTTCCTGGATCTGCTTCATTAGAGTCCTCCTCTTGTGTCAAGGCTGCACACGATAGATACTCTCCTTGATCTTCTTTGTCAGAGACATCCTCCTGCATCGACCCTGTATTAGAAGGACACTCTCCTGGATCTGCTTCATTAGAGTCCTCCTCCTCCGTCAAGGCTGCGTACAATAGAAACTCTCCTGGATCTACGTTGACGCTGCGTCAGAAGTACCTTCGCCTGGATCTGTGTCATCAGAGACCTCCTCTGTCGACGCTGCATCAGAATGACCCTCTCCTGGATCAGCTTCAGAAGTACCCTCTCCTGGATCTGCGTCGACAGAGTCCGCCTGTGTTGACACTGTGTCTGAAGGACCCACTCATGGATCTGTCGATGCTGCTTCGGAAGGGCCCTCTCCAGGATCTGCATCGGAAGGACCCTCTCCTGGATCGGCATCCTCAGAGATCTCCTGCATCGACACTGCATCACAAGGTCTTTCTCCTTGATCTGCATCAACGCTGTGTCAGGAGAACCCTATCCTGAATCTTCATTGGAAGGACGCTCTTGTGGATCTGCATCGTCAGAGTCCTTGTCCTGTGCTGATGCTGTGTGGGAAGGAACCTCTCCTGGATCTGCGTAGATGTATCCTCAGAAGGACCTTCTCCTGAATCTGCCTTGTCAGAGTCCTCTTCCAGCATTGACGCTGTGTCCTAAGGACCCTCTACTGGATCTGTGTACACACTGTGTCATAAGGACCTTGTCCTGAATCTGTGTCACAAGAGTCCTCCTTCTGCATTGATACGGCATTGCAAATACCCTCTCCTAGATCTGCCTTGCAAGGACACTCTCCTGGATCTGCATTGTGAGAGCCTTCCTCCTGCGTTGATGCTGTGTAGTCAGAATTTTCCTCCTGCATCGATGTTGCGTTGTCAGACTCCTCCTCCAGCATCGATGCTGCAACACAAGGACCCAGTCCCAGATTTTCCTCGCAAAGACCCTCTTCTGGATCTGCGTCATTAGAGTCCTTCTCCCGTGTCAACGCTTTATTGCAATGACCCTCTCTTTGATCTGTGTCGTCAGAGCTCTCCTCCTGCATTGATGCTGCATCACAAGGAACCTCTCCAGGAACTGCGTCGTCAGAGTCCTCGTCTTCATTGACTCTATGTCAGAAAAACTCTCTCCTGGATCTGCGTCGTCAGAGTCATTCTTCTTGCATAGACACTGCATCTTCAGAGTCCTCCTCCTGCATTGACACTGTGATGCAAGGACCCTCTTCTGGATCTGCTTTGACACTGCATCAGAAGGACCCTCTCCTCGATCTGTGTTGTCAGATTCCTCCTCCTGCATCGACACTGCTTCGGAATGACCCTCTCCTGGATCCCTGTCATCAGAGTCCTCCTGCGTTGATGATGTGTTGTTAGAGTCTTCCTCCTGCATTGATGCTGCAACGTCTGAGTCTTCCTCCTGCATTGATGCTGCAACGTCTGAGTCTTCCTCCTGCATTGACACTGTGATGCAAGGACCCTCTCCTGCATCTGTGTTGCAAGGACCCTTTCCTGGATCTGCTTCTTTAGAGTCCTCCTCCTGCATCAAGGCTGCATACAATAGACACTCTCCTGGGTTTGCATCCTCAGCGTCTCCCTCTTGCATCGATGCGGTGCCCAAAGAACCCTCTCCTTGATCTGCTTTGTCAGTCATCCTCCTGCATTGGCGCTGCATCGTAAGGACTCTCTTCTGGGTCTGCGTCGTCAGAGCTCTCTTCCTTTGTCGATGCTGCATGGCAAGGAACCTCTCCTGGATCTGCGTCGTCAGAGTCCTTCTTCCTGCATCAACACTGCGTCGTCAGAGTCCTCCTCTTGCGTCAACACTGTGATGCGAGGACCCTCTCTTTGATCCGCATCTGAAGGACCCTCTCCTGGATCTGCTTTGACACTGCGTCTGAAGGACGCTCTTCTGGATCTGCATCATCAGAGTCTTCCTCCTGCATCGATGCTTCATCAGAAGGACCGCCTCCTGGATCAGCATCGAAGGGACCCTGTCCTCGATCTGTGTCAGAAGGACCCTCTCCTCGATCTGTGTCATCAGAGTCCTCCTCCTGCATTGATGCTGCATCGCAAGGAACTTCTCCCGGGCCTGTGTCGTCAGAGTCGTCGTCTTAGTCAACACTGCGTCAGAACGACTCTTTCATGGATCTGTGTCATCAGACTCTTCTTCCTGCATCAACAGTGTGTTGTCAGAGTCTTCCTCATGCATCAACGCTGCATCGTAAGAGTCCTCCTCCTGCATCAACACCGTGATGCAAGGACCCTCTCCTGGATCTGCATCAGAAGGACCCTCTCCTGCATCAACGTTGCGTTATCAGGACCCCGTCCTTGATCTTCATTGTCAGAGAGCTCCTACTGCATCAACGCTGCCTCAGAACGACCCTCTCCTGCATCTGCGTCATCATAGTCCTCTTCCTGCATCAATGCTGTGTCGTAAGGACCCTCTCCTGGATATGCGTCCAGGCTGTGTCAGAAGGACACTCTCCTGGATCTGCGTTGACGCAGCCTCATAACAACCCTCTCCTGGATCTGCTTCATCAGAGTCCTCCTGTGTTGATGCTGTGTTGGAATGACCCTCTCCTGGATCTGTGTCAGAAGTACCCTCTCCTAGATCTGCATCGTTAGAGTTCTCCTCCTGCATTGACTCTGTGTTGGACGGACCCATTCCTGGATCTGAGTCGATGCTGCGTTGGAAGGATTCTATCCTGGATCTGCATCGTCATAGTCCTCGTGCGTCGATGCTGTGTTGGAATGACCCTCTCCTGGATCTGCATCGTCAGAGTCCTATTCCTGCATTGACGCTACGTTGGAAGGACTCTCTCCAGAATCTGCATCAGCACTGCATCAGAAGGACCGTCTCCTGAATCTTCATCGGAAGGATGCTCTCGTGGATCTGTGTTGCAAAGACCCTCTCCTTTTTACCTGCGTCGAAGTTACGTTTTCAAGACCCTCTCCTGCATCTGCGTCAGAAGGACCCTCTCCTGGATCTGCATCGTCAAAGTACTCCTTCTGCATCGAGGCTGTGTCGGAAGGATCCTCTCCTTGATCTGTGTCATCAGAGCTTGACTCCTGCATCGATGCTGCATCGCAAGGAACCTCTTGTGGATATGCATCGTCAGAGTTCTCCTCCTGCATCAACGCTGCATCATCAGATTCCTCCTCCTGCGTCGGCACTGTGATTCAAGGACCCTCTCCTGGATCTGCACGGCAGGACCCTCTCGTGGATCTGTGTTGATGCTACGTCATAAGGACCCTCTCCTGGATCTGCGTCGACGCTGTGTCGGTAGTACTTTCTCCTGGATCTGAGTCATCAGAGTCCTCCTCCTGCAGTGATGCTGCGTCATAAGGACTCCCAGGTCTCTATCTGCAGAGTCCCTTTCCAGCAGGTCAGCCCCTAACCTGTACCGGTGTATGGGATTATTCCTCCCTAGGTGCAGGACCCTACACTTGCCTCTGTTGAACTTCATTAGGTTCTTCTCTGCCCAATTTTCTAGCCTGTTCATGTCTTGCTGAATGGCAGCATTGCCTTCTGGTGCATCAGCCACTCCTCCCAGTTTTGTGTCATCAGCAGCAAACTTGCTGAGGGTACACTCTGTCCCCTCATCCAGGTCATTGATGAATATGTTGAACAAGACTAGATCCAGTACTGACCCCTGAGGAACACCACTAGTTACAGGCCTCCAAATGCGCTGCTGATCACAACCCTCTGAGCTCTGTCTTTCAGCCAGTTCTCAATCCACCTCATTGTCCATTCATCTAACCCACACTTCCGAAGGTTATCTATGAGTATGCTGTGAGAGATGGTGTCAAAAGCCTTGCTGAAGTCAAGGTAGACAACATCCACTGCTCTCCCCTCATCCACCCAGCCAGTCATTCCATCATAGAAGGCTATCAGATTGGTCAAGCATGATTTCCCCTTGGTGAATCCATGTTGATCGCTCCTGCTTTCCTCTACATGCTTAGAGATGACATCCAGGATGAGCTGTTCCATCACCTTTCCAGGGATGGAGGTGAGGCTGACTGGCCTGTAGTTTCCTGGATCCTCCTTCTTGCCCTTTTTGAAGACTGCTGTGACATTGGCTTTTCTCCAGTCCTCAGGCATCTCTCCTGTTCTCCATGACTTTTCAAAGATGATGGAGAGCCACGTTGCAATAACATCTCCCCTACAGAGAACCAACAGCTGCTCCTGACTGCTGGAGTGTGACAAACAGGAAAATTATTTTTATTTAAATCACTATGATGAGACTGAATTTTGGCTAAGCTTCTATATTTTATTCTAATGATTTAATAAGATTCTGTTCATCAGGCTGTGTGGGAAACTTTTTGGAAAGCAACGGACACATTGAACTGATGAGCTTATGAACTTTGTGTAACAGAAGAGATACCGAAATACGGAACGAGCTAGTACAGTCTGAAGGTCAACATGAAGGAGGAAATCACACGCTGATACTGAAACTGCTACTCCTCAACAGATGCTGAATGTGTGTTAGTAAAAGATTGACTTGGCATAAACAGTAACATAGTGTAGATACTAAGTTACAGCTGTGTTTAACCAATAATAGTTTGTGTGTATAAGTTTAGAAGCCAATGAGCACAGAACACGGAGCTAACCCACGTTGTAGTAAAGTATATAATGGTTTAAGTATTTTAATTAAATGGCTTCAGCATGATCATATTGGTCTGCGTCTGACTCCCACTGCATTTGGTGCCCAACGTGGGGCGGGGGCACCGCGCAATTTCTTACTGAAATTGGCAGTTTGCGATTTAAGAAGAAGAAGAAGAAAAAGAAGAAGAAGAAGAAGAAATCGGCTGAGAGACGAGAAGCTTTTGTTAATTGTGGCCACGAGAAAAAAAAAGGTGAGCAGCCGAACGCGATTTGGGTCATACGTTATCATGGGTAATAATTTAAGCTATGAAGAGCAAGCTATCTTGAAGCTTTTGCAACATTTCCTCTCTACGAGAGGGCTTAAGTATGACCCTGATATCTTAAAGAAATTGCTTTTATGGGCAAAAGAAACGGGCATAGTGAAGGACGCCCAGGATATTTTCCAGACGGCAATATGGGATAGCCTTGGACAAGAATTATGGAAAGATATCTCATCTGGAAAAAAGGATCTGATGCCTCTAGCAATATTATGGAAACTGCTTAAAGATACAGTAGCAAGCATGCAAGCGTAGAAAAATGTTACATTGCAAGCGTGTACGGCTTTTTCGGATACTGGGCAAAACCAGGACGGGGCAAGGGATGTACAAAAGGTAGTGCGCCGTAAGGTCCGCATGTTTGATGACCCCCCCTCCGCCCCCCGTGCTGATGGCCGCGCCGCTTCCTCCAGCTGCCGCGCCGCCGACTCCGGCCCTGCGCGCGCTGCGGCCGCCCCACCTGCCGGGTACCGCGCCGACGCCTCCGGCTCCTCCTGTACAAGGAAAAGAGCTGCCTATGCAGCTGCCCGGTCCTCTGCCAGAACCAACGGCACCTCCGTTGGAGGGTTTTCCTGACGATACTCCGGAGGTATATCCTCCGCCGCCCTCCTCTCTAGAACTTTTGGAAAAGGACTGGCATATTCCGGTTCAAAATGAAGACATAAATAGGCAGCTGACAAACTTACAGCGATGCTTAGAACGATTGACGATGCCACAACAAAAGAACGTTAATCCCTGTAACATTCCATTACCTGATGATTTACCTCTTCCACCAAAAGGCAAGCCGTTGGCAGATAGCGCAGCTGCCCAGCGTTGGAAAGGAGTTATAAAGGATGCTATGATAGATGGGGTTATTTTGCCTCTTGATTTGCCTCAGGCTTTTCCGGTAATGATTAATGCTCAAGGACAAAGAGTATTGCAGAATTTAGACTGGAAGACTTTAAAAGAACTGAAAAATGCTATTGCACAATATGGGTTGACATCTAATTATACACAACAAATGCTTGGTGCGATGTTTTCTACTGCACTTTTGGTGCCTAATGATTGTTATCGTTTAGCTAAGATCTTGCTTACTCCTTCCCAAGCGTTGCATTTTAAAAATGCCTTTGAAATTTTAGCGGATCGCGCTGCAGATGATAACACGAATCGTGGGGATAACGATCCATTACGTGGAGTTACATATGACATGCTGGTGAGTCGAGGTCGGTTTAGCTCAGAAAATGTACAAATGCACATGGCTGTTGAAGTTTTGCAGCAATCTCAGGAGCTTGCTTTGGCAGCTTTTAAAGCAGTTCCTGAAGCTGGAACACCTACTCCATCTTATGTTTCAGTTAAGCAAGGACCAAATGAATTGTATATGCAATTTATTGATCGGCTTACTGCAGCTATTGAGAGAAATGTGGATCTGGTCCCCGGAGCAAGGGAGTCAGTGTTGATGTCACTTGCAGTAGAAAATGCTAACCCAATTTGTAAGCGTATTTTGCAGGCTTTGCCGAAATCGGCGGGATTGCAAGACATGATGGATGCATGTGCAAAAGTGGGAACAGCTGAAGAGAAGGCTGAGTATCTTGCCAATGCATTTGCCGCTGCTGTTAAGCCGCTGCTTAATGATGGGAGAGGAGCCAAAGGATCCTCCTCTAATGTACGCTGTTACAATTGTGGTAAGATGGGGCACCTGCAGCGACAATGTCGGCAAGGTAGACCAGTACAGCCTAGAGGACTTAGACTAAGTCAGAAACCTCCTCCTACTCATCCAGCCAGGTGTAATCGTTGTGATAAATTTGGTCATCAGAGTGCAGATTGTTTTTCACATTTTAAGAAAGATGGGATTCCTTTGGGAAACTCCAGTCAGAGCGCGAAATCGACACCCCGCGCGATGACAGCAAATCAGGGTGTCTGGACCATATCGCCGCTGCCAGAAGGGGAAGTGCCAGTGTGGACGTGGCAACAGCAGTAGATTTTACTCTCCCTGATACCTCTGTACATTGTATTCCATCTGTTCTCCAGGGTCCTTTAGGTCACAACCTCTGCGCGTTTTTACTTGGTCAATCATCCACATCTCGAAAAGGGATTTTTGTATTACCGGGAGTTATTGACGCGGATACAGGCACAATTGGCATTATGGTACAAACATGTTCTCCGCCTGTAAGTATTCCAAAGGGATCAAAAATTGCTCAACTAATACCCTTTGAGGCAAAAGTGCCTAAAAGTGATCTGAGAATTAGAGGAAATCAAGGATGGGGATCTACGGGAATGCCCCAAATAAATTTTGCTGTGGATATCTTGAAAAACAAACTAGAGGTTAAAGTCACTCTTCAAGGACCTGGAGACGAGACTATGTCTTTGTCTGTGTTAATTGATACTGGTGCTGATGTTACTATCATCCCACATGAGAAGTGGCTTAAGACATGGCCTTTGACGACACCAAATAGCGGAGTAATGGGTATTGGCGGAGTTCAGATTACTCAAGTCAGTAGGCATCTCATTAAAATAATTTTATCAGATGGCAATGTCGCCAGCATAAGACCCTACATCCTTTGCACCACTATTGCCCTATTGGGCCAAGATGCTCTTAGTCAACTAGGCTTGAAATTAACAAATGAGCATTTTTAGTGGCAGCCATTGAGGGACGGCCAACCTGTAAGCTACAATGGCTAACAGATAAGCCAGTATGGGTTGATCAATGGCCGCTCACTGAAGAGAAGCTGTCCCATATCCATCAACTAGTTGAAGAACAACAATTGGCTGGACACATCAGGCCATCTAATAGTCCCTGGAATACACCAATATTTACTATACCTAAAAAGTCGGGGAAGTGGAGGTTGTTGCATGACCTCAGAGCAGTAAATGCGGTAATGAAGGATATGGGAGCCTTGCAGCCAGGACTACCTAGTCCGGTCATGATACCAAAAGAATGGAATGTGTTGATAATCGATTTGAAAGATTGCTTTTTTACCATACCACTACATCCAGACGACTGTGAAAAATTTGCCTTTTCCGTACCAGCTATTAACAAGAGTGAGCCATCAAAGAGATATGAGTGGGTAGTCTTACCTCAAGGGATGAAAAACTCTCCTACCATTTGTCAACTATATGTTTCTTGGGCTCTGCAGCCACTACGGAAACGATTTAGTATCTTTGTGATTTATCATTATATGGATGACATTTTAATTGCGGGAAAAGAATTAAATCCTAACATTGTTGTACCTATTTTTCAGCAGGAGTTAGCAAAGGCTGGATTGGTTATTGCTCCAGAAAAGGTGCAGCAACAATCACCATGGAAATATTTAGGTTGGATCATATCTGGAACTACAGTTACTCCACAAAAAGTAACTCTAAATGAGAAAATAGAAACACTATTTGATGTCCAAAAATTGATGGGTGATATCCAATGGGCGTGCGCAATATGTGGTATCACTAATGATGACCTTGCACCACTTATGCCTTTGCTAAAGGGGTCTCCCGATGTGGGAGAACCTCGACAGTTGTCTCAAATGCAGAAGGCGGCATTACAAAATATTGTCGATAAAATCTCTATGTCCAAAGCCAGCCAGTGGAACCCTGAGCTACCAGTTCAAGCCTTTATTTTTAATGGTGGTATTCAGCTGTTTGCTATCTTGGCACAATGGGATGAAAAACAGGTTGATCCTTTATGTATCATGGAATGGATATTTTTGCCATATCGATTGTCAAAAACCATTGTAACTAAGGTGGAAGCTATTGCCCAAATTATCATCCGTTTAAGAAAACGATGTCGAGAGATAGCTGGTTTTGACCCTGCTATTATCTATGTCCCTATTATAGCGGAATACTTTAATTGGGTATTGCAAAACGATTTTGTGTTAGCCCTGGCCTTGAATGCCTTTATTGGAGATCTTACCATTAATTACCCAGCTCACCGACTAATAAAGTTTTTACTCCGTTATGGTTTTGAAATTATTCCAAAGTTCTCTAGGAGACCAGTTAACGGACTGACCGTTTTTACAGATGCTAGTAAAAATAGTCATCAGGCCGGCTATGTGTGGCATCACAATGGGCAATGGCATTCACAACGCTTGATGGGTGAAGTTACTGATTCCCTTCAAACGTTGGAATTATATGCCGTTCTTGAAGTATTTAGGAATTGGTCAACAGAGCCTATTAATGTTGTTTGTGACTCTTTGTATGTTGTTGGCATAGTGCAACGATTAGAACGCGCTATCTTGAAGGAGGTGAATAATCGTCGACTTTTAGTCAACTTTTAACCGAGTTATGGCAACTGATAAATTGCCGTAAGCATGAGTATTTTATCGTCCACATTCATAGCCATTCTGGCCTTCCTGGTAGTTTAGTGGAAGGTAACGAGCGTGCTGATCAATTGGTGGCCGCTGCATGGAATGGTCCGCCTCCTAATGCATTCCAGCAGGCTCGAAACTCACATATGTTTTT
Source organism: Numenius arquata (assembly GCF_964106895.1). Classification (NCBI taxonomy): domain Eukaryota; kingdom Metazoa; phylum Chordata; class Aves; order Charadriiformes; family Scolopacidae; genus Numenius; species Numenius arquata. The sequence continues at coordinate 22,164,283 of NC_133615.1, read as the reverse complement.
CCATCAGGCTCCAAAAATGTTAGTTCGACAGTTTGACATTCCATTATCTGACGCTAAAGGAATTGTTCAAGCTTGCCCTGACTGTCAAGGACAAGTGTTAGGGGTGGGCTTAGGAGTCAACCCCCGGGGCCTACGGCCATTACAGCTTTGGCAGATGGATGTTACCCATGTACCCAGTTTTGGTCGTTTGAAATATGTACATGTTACAGTGGATACCTTTTCTCACGCTGTTTGGGCTACCCCTTTGTCTGGGGAAACAGCTCGACATGTAATGCTACATTTACGCAGATGTTTTGCCGCGCTAGGAGTTCCTCTTGAAATTAAAACAGATAACGGTCCTGCTTATACTTCGCAGGCCTTGCAGCGATTTATGAACCTCTGGGGAGTTAAACATGTTACAGGTATTCCTCATTCTCCCACAGGACAGGCGATTGTAGAACGCGTGCATCAAATAATCAAACAGTTACTGTTAAAACAAAAAGGGGGAGAAGAGGAGAATTTGTCTCCTGTAGCACGAATACAGAAGGTAATATATGTGATGAATTTTTTACGGTTAGTGGGAACCGACGCTGAGCCCCCCGCAGTGATTCACAGCCAAGCTTTGGGCTCGGGACATAAAGAACAGAACCGAGGTATTTTGGTCCAGTATAAAGACCCTGAAACTGGAGTATGGAAAGGTCCCGCTGAACTGCGATATATTGGCCGAGGGTATGTTTGTATCATTACAGAAAGAGGTCCTCGTTGGATTCCAGCCAGATGGATCAGGCCATGGAAGGGTCTGGCTGAAGACCCTGTCGTCCAGGAGCAAGACAAAGAATAGCTAGCCAACCGCATCGTGGATCGACGTGCGATCACCTATGTTGACTGTTTGAAATGTGAACTTTGGGTGCTTTGTACTTGTGAAACATGCGGTAAACGGCGATATCAGCGTGCGTGGCTGGCAGGTCGATGGTGTGGTGTGTGTTTCCAAAATCAGTTCGCAAGGTATTGCAGGCTGTGCATACTGCTGTTTCTGTAGGCCGATAACATGGCCTTTTGGATGTTAATCTTGTGTTTTGGCCTTCTTTATGAGGGAGTAGGAAGTATCTTTGACATTTCACCGAGACAGAATATGTGGATAACATGGGCCAACCAGATGGGCCAAGAGGCTTTTTGCCTGTCAACGGCTACGTCTTCTGATCCTTTTCGAACATGTTTGATCGGTTTTCCATATATGCGCTTAAAAGATTTTGAAGGTTATGTTAGCAATAGTAGTCTATTAAATGAAACCTTGGTAGCACCTGATAATGCCAATGTTACTTGTCACAGGCTTCATAACTCTACTGAAAACGAGCATCTCTGTCCAGGGTCAGTCTGGGTACACTTGCAAGGGACCATTGTGAATCATCTTAACCGATCATCCCCTTTGCCGCTACAGGAGTTGAACTTATTAGGATCTTTACCTGGTAATTCGAACAACACCCAAAATTTGTCATTAGGATGTATTGCATTTGGGGGTGAGAAGCCTGTGTTATTTGCAAGTTATGGTTGGAACATGAGTTTAGGAATTTTTAGGGGTCTGCAAAATGTAACACCTATTGACCCCATAAGTCAAGCCGCGAACTATTGCCAGCCAGGAGGACTTGCTATAGGGCTAAAATTTCCTGAGAAAGAGATATGGAATAACGGTACACCTAAAGCCCTTCCTCCTGGGTATTTTTTGATATGTGGTGACCGAGCTTGGGGTGGAATTCCCAGCAGTATTTTTGGGGGACCCTGTTACCTGGGGAAGCTTACTTTATATGCTCCAAACCTGCTGCAAATACAAAACATAGGATCATAGAATCATAGAATCATAGAATCGTCTAGGTTGGAAGAGACCCTTGGGATCATCGAGTCCAACCATCTACCCTACTCTACAAAGTTCTCCCCTATACCATATCCCCCAACCACATCTAAACGACTCTTAAACACATCCAAGGATGGTGACTCAACCACCTCCCTGGGCAGCCTATTCCAATGCCCGACCACTCTTTCTGTGAAAAATTCTTTCCTAATGTTCGGTCTAAACCTACCCTGTTGGAGCTTGAAGCCTTTCCCTCTTGTTCTATCATTAATTACCTGTGCGAAGAGACCAGCACCAACCTCTCTACAATGTCCTTTCAAGTAGTTATAGAGAGTGATGAGGTCTCCCCTCAGCCTCCTCTTCCTCATACTAAACAGTCCCAGCTCCTTCAACTGCTCTTCATATGATTTGTTTTCCAGGCCCTTCACCAGCTTCATTGCCCTCCTCTGCACTCGCTCCAGCACCTCGATATCTCTTGCATTGAGGTGCCCAAAACTGGACACAATACTCGAGGTGTGGCCTCACCAGTGCTGAGTACAGGGGGACAATCACCTCCCTACTTCTGCTGGTCACACTATTTCTAATACAAGCCAGGATGCCATTGGCTTTCTTGGCCACCTGGGCACACTGCTGGCTCATAGTCAGCCGCTTGTCAATTAGAAGCCCCAGGTCTCTTTCTTCCAGGCAGCTTTCCAGCCACACTTCCCCAAGCCTGTAGCGCTGCTTGGGGTTGTTGTGGCCCAAGTGCAGAACCTGGCACTTGCCCTTGTTGAAACTCATACCATTGATGTTGGCCCAATGATCCAATCTATCTAAGTCTCTCTGTAGAGCTTCCCTATCCTCCTGGGAATCAACACTCCTGCTTAACTTGGTGTCATCTGCGAACTTGCTGATGATACACCCTATGTCCTTGTCGAGATCATCAATAAAGACATTAAACAGAAATGGTCCTAACACTGAGCCCTGAGGCACACCACTTGTGACCGGCCGCCAGCCGGATTTAAATCCATTGAGCACCACTCTTTGGGACTTTCCAGTCAGCCATTGCTTGATCCAGCAGATCGTATGCTCATCCAGGCCGTGTGAAGCCAGTTTTTCCACAAGAATTGTATGGGGGACAGCATCGAATGCTTTTTGAAAGTCCAGGTATACAATATCAACAGCCTTTCCCTCGTCCAATAATCTGGTTATCTTGTCATAGAAGGAGATCAGGTTTGTCTGGCAGGACCTGCCTTCCATAAACCCATGCTGACTAGGCCTGATCCCCTGGTTGTCCATTATGTGGGTTTTGATGGCACTCAAGATGACCTGCTCCATGACCTTCCCTGGTATCGAGGTTAGACTGACAGGTCTATAGTTTCCTGGATCCTCCTTTTTGCCTTTCTTGTAGATGAGTGTTACATTTGCCACCCTCCAGTCCATTGGGACCTCCCCAGTTAGCCATGACTTCCTGTAAATGATGGAAAGCGGTTTGGCGAGCACGTCTGCCAACTCTTTCAGCGCTCTTGGGTGTAGCCCATCCGGTCCCATAGACTTGTGTGCATCCAAGTGGCATAGCAGGTCACTGATCTCTTCCTCCTTAATTGTGATGCCCTCATTCTGCTTCCCCTCCCTGTCTCCTAGCTCATGAGGCTGGGTGTCCAGGGAACAGCTAGTTCCACTGCTAAAGACTGACGCGAAGTAGGCGTTGAGCACCTCAGCCTTTTCCTCATCCTTTGTGACTATGTTTCCCTCTGCATCCAATAAAGGAGGGAGATTTTCCCTAATCCTCCTTCTGTTGTTAATGAATTTATAGAAACATTTTTAATTATCCTTAACAGCTGTAGCTAGGTTGAACTCTAGCTGCGCTTTGGCTCTCCTTATTTTCTCCCTGCGCAGCTTTGCTACATCCTTATAGTGTTCATGAGAGACTTGCCCCCTCTTCCAAAGGTCGTAGACTCTCTTTTTGTTTTTGAGATCCAGCAAGAGATCCCTATTTAGCCAGGCTGGCCTCCTACCCCGCCTACTTGTTTTTCGGCACATGGGAACAGCCTGCTCCTGTGCCTTTAAGACTTCTTTCTTGAAGTATGTCCATCCTTCCTGGACTCCTGTATCCTTAAGGGCATCCTCGCAAGGGATTTTGTCTAGCAGTCTTCTGAACAGGTCAAAGTTTGCCCTCCGGAAGTCTAAGGTGGCAGTTTTGGTAACCCTTCTCCTTGTTTCTCCAAGGATAGAGAACTCAATCATCTCATGATCACTGTGCCCTAGACTGCCTCCAACCTTTACTTCCCCCACAAGTTCTTCCCTGTTCACAAGGAGCAGGTCCAGGAGGGCACTTTCCCTGGTCGGCTCACTTACCAGCTGCATGAGGAAGTTATCCTCCACACATTCCAGGAACCTCCTGGATTGTTCCCTGTCTGCCCTGTTGTATTCCCAGCAGATATCGGGGAGGTTAAAGTCCCCCACAAGAACAATGGCAAGCGACTGTGATATTTCTCCCAGTTGCTTATAGAAGGCTTCATCCACCTCACTGCTTTGGTTGGGAGGTCTATAGCAGACTCCCACAGCGATATCACCTTTATTTGCCCTTATCCTAATCCAAACACTCTCGACCCTGTTATCACTATACTTGATTTCTGAGCTCTCATAGCATTCACTAACATACACAGCCACTCCACCACCTCTCCTTTCCTGTCTATCCCTCCTGAAGAGCTTGTAGCCTTCAATTGTGGCACTCCAGTCATGTGAGGCATCCCACCACGTTTCTGTGATAGCCACTATGTCATAGTTTTCCTGGTGCATCATGGCTTCAAGCTCCCCCTGTTTGTTGTTCATACTGCGTGCATTGGTATAGATGCACTTCAGACGAGCTAATGGTTTCAACATCTTTTTGTGAGTGTGGGCCCCATTTCCTACCGGGCCCCATTTCCTACCAGGCCCCTCTCAGGTGTTTCCATAATTTCTAGGTGTCTATCACTTCTCTGAAATGAATTGGTAGAGTAAGAGTCCTTGCTAGTCCACCATCCCTCAAGCCCTGGCATGTTTCCCTTGAGTTTAGTCCTAACAGGCCCAGATATCCCCCCCTCCCCCCTCATATCTAGTTTAAAGCCCTGTTAACGAGTCCTGCTAATTCCTGTCCCAAAATTCTTTTCCCCCTCTGGGACAGGTGCATCCCACCTGCCACCAGCAGGCCAGGTGTCTCATATGGCAACCTATGATTAAAAAACCCAAAGCCCTGTCGATACCACCAGTCCCGAAGCCACGAATTGACCTGCTGTCTCTTCCTGAGCAGAAGATGGTGAGCAGAAGATCCAAATGCTCAATTAATTATTTTACCCCTGAATGTAAAGATGAAATTTGATTTTGGGATGTGCCCACCAGGGTATTTGCGACATTATTGGCTCCTAAAGTTGCGGTAGGGAAAGCCCTGGGAGACATCGAGAAACTGGCCTGTTGGAGTATGAAGCAATTTAATCTTACCGCGGATATCGTTAGTGCATTATTGACAGATGTAGATAGTGTTAGGCATGCTGTATTGCAAAATCGCGCTGCTATTGATTTTTTTTTTTTTTTGCTTTTAGTGCAAGGCCATGGCTGTGAGGAATTTGACGGTATGTGTTGTATGAATCCTTCTGACCATTCGACTTCGATTCATAAGCAATTAGACCAGCTCAGAGCTAATATGCACAAGTTAACCAAGGATCGTTCATGGCTTGACGAATTATTTGAGGGATGGGGATTAACAGGATGGTTAAAAGGGATCCTAAAACAAGGGCTATTGATTCTTCTTATAGTGCTGATAATTCTGATACTTGTGCCATGTATAATATCTTGTGTAAAGCGATCGATACAGAAATCTTTAGAAGAAGTTTGGGCCGCCGAACTAAAACAAAAAGGGGGAATTGTGGGAAACTTTTTGGAAAGCAACGGACACGTTGAACTGATGAGCTTATGAACTTTGTGTAACAGAAGAGATACCGAAATACGGAACGAGCTAGTACAGTCTGAAGGTCAACATGAAGGAGGAAATCACACGCTGATACTGAAACTGCTGCTACGCCTCAACAGATGCTGAATGTGTGTTAGTAAAAGATTGACTTGGCATAAACAGTAACATAGTGTAGATAATAAGTTACAGCTGTGTTTAACCAATAGTAGTTTGTGTGTATAAGTTTAGAAGCCAATGAGCACAGAGCACGGAGCTAACCCACGTTGTAGTAAAGTATATAATGGTTTAAGTATTTTAATTAAACGGCTTCAGCACGATCGTATTGGTCTGCGTCTGAATCCCACCGCAGGGCAACAAAAAAAGTTTTTATGAATACGTCAACAAAAAGAGAGTCAGGGAGAATCTCCATCCCTTACTGGATGCGGGGGGAAACATTGCGACCAAGGACAAGGAGAAGGCCGAGATGCTTAATGCCTTCTTTGCCTCTGTCTTCAGTAGTCGGACCAGCTACCCCCAGGGTGTTCAGCCTCCTGGGCTGGAAGATAAGGATGGAGAGCAGAACAACCCCCCCATAATCCAGGAGGAAGTACTTAATGATTTGCTTATGCACCTGGACCCACATAAGTCTATGAGGCCGGATGGGATTCACCCAAGGGTACTCAGGGAGCTGGCGGGAGAGCTCACCAAGCCTCTCTCCATTATCTATCAACAATCCTGGTCAACAAGAGAGGTACCAGATGAGTGGAGGGCGGCCAACGTGACGCCCATCTACAAGAAGGGCCGGAAGGAGGATCCGGGGAACTACAGGTCTGTCAGCCTGACCTCAGTACCAGGAAAGATCATGGAGAGGATCGTCTTGAGTGAGCGCTCACAGCAAGTGCAGGGCAGCCAAGGGATCAGGGCCAGCCAGCATGGGTTTATGAAAGGGAGGTCCTGCTTAACCAACTTGATCTCTTTCTATGACCATGTGACCCGCCTTCTCGATGCGGGGAAGGCTGTGGACGTTGTCTACCTGGACTTTGGTAAGGCCTTTGACACCGTCCCCCACAGCGTTCTCCTGGAGAAGCTGGCGAATCATGGCATAGACAAGTGTACTCTTCACTGGATAAAAAAACTGGCTGGATGGCCGTGCCCAGAGAGTTGTGATTAATGGGGTGAAATCTTGTTGGCAGCCAGTCACCAGTGGTGTCCCTCAGGGCTCAGTTTTGGGGCCAGTCTTGTTTAATATCTTTATTGATGATCTGGATGAGGGGATTGAGTGCACCCTCAGTAAGTTTGCAGATGACACCAAACTAGGTGGGAGTGTTGATCTGCTTGAGGGTCGGAAGGCTCGACAGAGGGACCTGGACAGGTTGGATCAATGGGCCAAGGCCAATGGGATGAGGTTTAATAAGGCCAAGTGCTGGGTCCTGCATTTTGGTCACAACAACCCCAGGTAACGCTACAGGCTTGGGGAAGAGTGGCTGGAGAGCTGCCCAGCAGAAAAGGACCTGGGGGTGTTGGTGGACAGCCGGCTTAACATGAGCCAGCAGTGTGCCCAGGTGGCCAAGAAGGCCAACGGCATCCTGGCCTGTATCAGGAATAGCGTGGCCAGCAGGAGTAGGGAAGTCATCGTGCCTCTGTACTCAGCCCTGGTGAGGCCTCACCTTGAGTACTGTGTTCAGTTCTGGGCCCCTCACTACAGGAAGGACATTGAGCTGCTGGAGCATGTCCAGAGGAGAGCCACCAAGCTGGTGAGGGGTCTAGAGAACAAGTCATATGAGGAGAGGCTGAGGGAACTGGGCATGTTTAGTTTGGAGAAGAGGAGGCTGAGGGGAGACCTCATTGCCCTCTACAACTCCCTGAAAGGAGGTTGTAGAGAGGTGGGTGTTGGCCTCTTCTCCCAAGGGAATAATGACAGGACCAGAGGAAATGGTCTGAAGTTGCGGCAGGGGAGGTTTAGATTAGATATTAGGAAGAATTACTTTACTGAGAGAGTGGTCAGGCACTGGAACAGCCTGCCCAGGGAGGTGGTTGAGTCGCCATCCCTGGAGGTATTTAAGAACTGTGTAGACATGGCACTTCAGGGCATGCTCTAGTGCCCAAGATTGTTGGTTTGTGTCTGTGGGTGGGTGCGTGTGGTGTGTGGTGTGTGGTTGGTTTTTTGGTTTTTGGTTTTTGTTTTTTGGCTTTTTTTGTTCTTCTTGTTGTTTGGGGGTTTTTTTTGGTTGGACTCGATGATCTCAGGATCTTCAAAGCCGCTGAAGGACAAGGTGAATTGAGCCAGTTTGCAGAGATGAAAGCCTTCCAGCTGGCTTTAGACAGTGCTGAACGAGAAAAATGGCCAGTACTTTATCATACTGACTCATGGATGGTGGCAAATATTCTCTGGGGGTGGTTACAGCAGTGGAAGCAGAGCAACTGGCAGCGCAGAGGCAAACCCATCTGGGCTACCCCGTTGTGGCAAGATATTGCTGCCCAGATAGAAAATCTGGTTGTGAAAGTATGTCATGTAGATGCCCATGTACCCAAGATTTGGACTACTGAGGAACATCAGAACACCCAGCAGGTGGATCAGGCTGCTAAGGTTGAAGCGGCTCAGGTGAATCTGGACTGGCAACATAAGGGTGATTTATTTATAGATACATGGGTCCATGATGCCTCAGTCCATCAAGGAAGAGATGCTACATAGGTGGGCTCGTGACTGAGGGGTGGACTTGACCATGGACACTGTTGCACAGTTTATTCATGAATGTGAAATGTGCTGCAATTAAGCAGGCCTAGTGGTTAAAGCCTCTCTGGTATGGAAAACAATTGCTGAAATATAAATACGGGGAGGCCTGGCAGATTGGCTATATCACACTCCCACAAACCTGCCCAGGCAAGTGCCGTGTGCTTATAATCGTATAGGCAACCACTGGATGGCTGGAAACATATCCCATACTGCCATGCCACTGCCTGGAATACTATCCTGGGCCTTGAAATACAAGTTTTATGGCAATACGGCACCCCAGAGAGAAATGAGTCAGACAACAGGACTCATTTCTGAAACAACCTCATAGACACCTGGGCCAAAGAGCGTGGCATTGAGTGGGTATATCACATCACCTATCATGCACCAGCCTCTGGGAAGATCAAGCGATACAATGGACTGTTAAAGACTACACTGAGAGCAATGGGTGGTGGGACCTTTAAACACTGGGATACACATTTATCAAAGGCCATTGGTTAGTTAATACTAGAGGATCTGCCAATCGATCTGGCCCTGCCCAATCAAAACTTCTAGGTACCGTGGAAGGGGATAAAGTCCCCGTAGTGCACATGAAGAATATGTTGGGGAAAAGAGTCTGGGTTGTTCCTGCCTCAGGTAAAGGCAAACCCATCCATAGGACTGCTTTTGCTCAAGGATCTGGGTGCACTTGGTGGGTGATGCAGAAGGATGGAGAAATCCAATGTGTACCTCAAGGGGATCTGATTTGGGGGGAGAATAACCAATGAATTAAACTGTATTATATTAATTGCTAAATTACTACTGTATGTCATCACTACTACAGTTGTTATATGCTATATCAATGGTATTACAATAAGAATCGTCCAAATTAATGAGGAATTAACTTTGATGAAACCAAGAGAAGTGCAGGCAATGGAACCAGAACTGGCTTCAGCAACTGGCGCCTGGCAACTTTCTCGAGATTGACATCTTCAACCCACAGACCATGGGCATGGGCCGTGCCAGATAGACCAGCTGTGAGTTCCAGATGCAGCTTGCCACAATTCAACACCACATATAATCTCTCCCACCCTGAAAGACTGTTATGACAGATGGAGCCCAAAGTCATGGACTAAATGAACTCAACAGACATTTCAGAGGGATGACCCATAGACTAAGGGAATGATATTTCTCTGTGTGTGTGTATATATATATAGAGAGAGAGCTCACTCAACGACAGGAAAAGTGGTGGTGATTAACTGAAAAATGTAAGACCTGGGTATGACATAGATGGTATAGAATAAGGGGTGGATACTGTCCTGGTTTCAGCTGGGATAGAGTTAATTTTTCTTGCTGTGTTTTGGATTTAGTATGAGAAGAATGTTGATAATCCACATTGTTTTAGTTGTTGCTAAGTAATATTTACATTAGTCAAGGACTTTTTCAGCTTTCCATAGAAGCTGAGAGAGAGCATAGACAGGACAAGCTGGCCAAAGGAATATTCCATACCATAGACATAATGCGCAGTATATAAATGGGGGTTGGCCAGGGGGCAGAGATCTGTGATCCCTGCTTACAATGGGCTGGGCAACTGATCATCAGGTGGTGAGAGCGACTTGTGTTGTATCACTTTATTCTGTATATTCTTTTACCATTATTATTATTATTGTTCTATTAAACTGTCTTTATCTCAACCCATGAGGGTTTTTTTTTTTTTCCTTTCCCTTCCTTTTCTCCCTCTTTTCCCTACCCTACTGGGGGAAGCAGGGGGAAATGAGTGAGTGGCTACGTGGTCCTAGTTGCTGGCTGGGGTTAAACCACAACAACCATCCACATCAAATCTTTCTTTAACTGTTATTAAGCTTTGATATTTCAGGAAACAATCTAAGTATTTAAGTCTTTACATGAATCTGCTTATGTTGTATAAGGGTACATTCAAAAATTAGACCATGTACATCTAAAACACAATTAGAATAAACGCTTTCCTCCAGAGAGGGTAAACATACCATTACAGGGAACTTGAAGAAGCAGACTGAAAGGAATGTTAACTTCCCACTATGTGCGTAGCATCTAATATTTGTGAAATCTCTTTTAAAATTAAGATCTGACTGAAAGTTGTGTGCCCTGACCACCATACACTCTACAGTGTGCTAGTGTAACTAATGGAAAATACAAGTTAGAACTTCTGTTAAGCCTCAGATATAAGTGTAAACACCAAAGCAAGTAAAAAGCCTCCTGAAAGTTGCATTTTTATTTCTTGTATTTCTCAGTAGCTGTCATAAGTGCTTCTGATATGATATAGCCCTCATTAAATTTGAAAAAAAAACCCACATGTTGCTACTTATGGATGTGTTAAGTTTTTGTATTGTTTCCTAACTGATAGAAAAAGGAAAACCTTAGTCTTGGAGACTGAGTGTTGTCCCAACTTAATATTTGAAGATCACCAAAAATTACCTGCTGTTCAAAATGAATATACAGCAGTCTGTATCTCCCTGCTGTAAACCACACATACAACAGATTATTTGCTGCCATTCAAGAGATTTATTGCACTTTACATAATACACAAAAGCAAATAAATCAAAAAGAACACCAAAATACAGAGAAAAGCAGGGTCTTCCACAATATAGAACATCCAAACCAAAATACAAGGAGGGCAAAGGTAGGAAGGGAGATATGAGAGAAATACATATAATAAACAGAAGTTGATCTTTAAATACAGTAATATTAGCCATTATCAAATGTAGAATGAAAGCATTTAGAAATACTTCTACTTTCTCAAGCTTAAAAACACAATCTCTATATTGTTAGGAAAATCTCATTCCCTAACCATTGTACCAATTAGTCTTTATAGTATGAAACTGTATGAAAGAAAGCATGAGATTTTACATTGTATACTGCATAGTCATGGTTAAGTAAGCATGACTAAAGGACCCCAGCTCATTGCAAGGACAGCCCTCATCCTGAAGAATAAAGGATACCCTGGACTACCAAGATAATGGCAGCATCCTAGCCCCTCTAACACCTCTGTGAAACCCTCCCATTATCTGGCATCATAGATAAGTAACCATAGCAAGACAAACTCCGGGGACATCTAGATCAAGAAAACAGCAAGCGGATGATGATGCCATAGAATTATAGTTGCTTTGCAAAACAGTAGGATGTGTGTAAGTAGTGATTGGTCAAACCATGTTGTATCCAAATGCTTGAAATGTATAACAACCATGTGTAAAACTGCATTTGTGGTGCCTCAATTTGAATGGGACACCTCATGAACATGAATAAAAGAATTACTCTTGTAATTCTATACTTAGTGGTCTAGCCTCTCTCTCCTCAGTCAGCATGGGCCAGTTGTGAAATTTTTGTGACAATATCCCAAAAAGGACAGAATAGACCTACCTTTCTGTAGACCACTGTATGATTTTTTTTCCCAGTGTTAATAACAAAGACGTTAACAAAAGACTCTTAATTTGTGTATTCTGTGTTTTAAACTATTAATATTAATGTAATCAACTTATGCAGCTACTGCATTAAAGGTATTGATAGCAACATGCTTAAAACTCATTTAGCTTAATTTGGTTTTAATTTAAGTCACCTTTAAAACACTTCAAAGTTTTATTCAGGAATTATAGAACTCAGGAACACAAAAGGATGTACAAAAGTGAATCACTGCCCCCCTGAAGTGTCACCATCAGACTGAACAGTACAAAGAGGAAACTATTTAAATATTTTAACAGAAAGCCTTTTCTCAAAGAAAGCATTTCATTTCTTTATTATTTTTTAAACCAGACCACACACACAGCATGTTTATTATTATAAATAAACTTGCCTGCTTTAAACTTCTAAGTTGTTCTCTCTTCCAGACTGCCCAGGGCATCTTTTTTTAGGCTGAAATTTCTTAACACAAATAGTTTAACAGAACAGGAGCATATACTGACTTATTATGGAATTATCTGTATCAGGAAAATAATGTCATCACTGGTCTGGGACAATGAATAAAGTGGAGATGCTCATACAAGTTAACTCAGGATACATTTTTAGATGTCAAGCATTCTGAAGATTTTAAGGAGACTGTTCTTGGAACTGTCCCCCACATCCATCTTCCCATCCCCCCTCCTCCAAGATCAATACTCAGTACTGCTACCAGAAGATGTTCAGAGTAGCTACCTGAACCTGACTTTCCAAAAGAATTAGACATAATTACAGTGCATTAGCTGTTTTGCATTATTTGCCTAGGCACTGTATACATGAAAATAAGTTTAGTCTTAATAAGAGAAAAGTAAGATTACCACACATTTACAGGAGAGGAAAAAGCTACCAGAGTAACTAAAGCATTACTTACAGTATGGCTTATCTCATGGTAAATTATTTACCCTTTCAACTTTCAAATACAGTCAGTTTTTCATCTCCCTCCTCCTATATTTTTTTTTTGTTATGTGAACGCACAAAAATGAGATTGAATACAGGCTTCATTTCACAGCTACCAACACCACCAAATAAAACAACTTATTTAGTACCAGACAGTAAAGGAAGAATGAAAGGAATGATCAATTTTTCAAATATGAAAAATGTGAATGCAGTCACTAGCAAATTACCTAGTGTTTAGAGAAGGGATTAAAATATTATTTAACACTTATTCAGTCAATGAAAAAAGGAGTAAGATAGTATCAGTACCTATTTGCAGCCAAACTTGCACCTTCAGCTGCTTACTTTTCTTTACACAGACTTCTAAGAGAATTCCTTTCTTCTTAGTCGCATGCACCCAGTTAACATCGTCATCATCAACCAGATCCTTGTCATCCCCAGCTTCTGCTTCAAATTGCTGGGAAATAACTTTTGAAACTTTTTCACCAGTCTTTCTCTTCCACTCAAAAGAAACCATTTGGAGAACTAGAGAAAAACATATTTTCAATAGTTAGGTAATTTAGTTTTTAAGTACGTAGAAAAAAAAACAATATGAAACTCACTTATCTTGATTCTAAAATATTAATACGTAACAGACTGCCACCCACCCACACAAATTCTGCCCATCAGCTTTACTAGAGGTGTTAGTCAGGCAATTATAATTTTGAGCCTAGCTAGAAGATATTCTCGAGCAAAAACACCACCACCCCCCAAAAAACAAACAAACAAAAAACCCCCAACAAAACCCTGCAGCACAAAACCAAACCAACCAAACAAAAAATCACACCACAAAAAAACAGACCTCCCACTGCACAGCCCTAAATGCCTTTGTCCCAGCCACCTGCAGGGAAGCTTCTCCACGCGGCCGCTCCTCAGCCAGTGAGATTCCCCCAAGATGGGCGTCTCTGGTGGGGCATGGCCATGAACAAGGCCAAGCACAACAGACTGATGAAGGAGATCATATCCTGCATCTGCGTCGTGAAGACAACAGTGAAGGGGAGGATGGGCAAGAGGTTATGTCCCCATCTAGAACTAGAAGGGGGACACAATATGAAGCACCAAGGGTGCCTAAAACCCAGGAGGCAAGAGTTCATCAGATGCCTCTACGCCAGGTCCCTTTGGGCGGACAAAGTGGGTTTGGGTTTGTAATTGTACCCCTTACAACTCAGGACATAAGAGGGTTGAAAAAGGAATTACCCCCATATTTGGATGACCCCATAGGGGTGGGAGGAAAAGGTAGACAAATATCTAGGGAACGCAGATTATACCTGGAAGGACTGGGATTTTCTTCGGGGAATTTTATTTGGGCCACAGGAAAAAATGGATGATTTTGCAAAAAGCCTGTCAGTTGTGGTAAGATGAACACCCACAGGCAGTGGGGAACGCAGGGCAGAATGCGCCCATGGTTGATGACACAATCCCACAAGTGGACCCCAATTGGGATCTGAATAATCAGGCTAACCTAACCCACCTTCAGGATTACAGAGCCTATTGATTAGAGCAATTAAGATGGCGGTTCCCAGAACTAACAACATGTCAAAGGCTATGTCCCTAGAACAGGAGAGAGACAAGAGTCCTTCTCACTGGTTGGAAAGGACCAGAAATGCCTTAAGAAAACAGGGACGGTTGGACCCTGAGGGACCAGCCTTTGACACACTGTTGAGGGTACAATTTGTCACCAAGTCCTGGCCTGACATAAGGAGAAGAATACAGAAAGATGAGGAATGGCAGAACAGGCCTTTGGATGAATTAGTTAGAAAGGCACAGCAGGTGTATGTAAGAAGGGATGAAGAAAAGGCAAGGATAAAGGCAAGAGTGATGATGCAGCTTTTACAGCCTCCAAAGGGAAAAATGCCGGGACCTCCAGGATTGAAGGGAAGGGGGCAACCGTCAGGATTTAACAGAAATGTGTCTTCCTCAGTGGGGAGGGTTCAGCCCAGGCCTCGGCTGGGAAGAAATCAGTGTGCTATTTGTAAGAAAGAAGGACATCGGAAGAGAGAGTGTCCGTGGAGGCAGGTGGATTCTAATGAGGAGGACGTCCACTGGTTGATGGAAATGGATTGTTAGGGGTGTCAGGGGCTCCCACTATTCCAGGGACCCACCACCTTGGAGCCCTTGATAACCTGTCGGGTGGGTCCAAATCGGGAGGAGGTACACTTTTTAGTGGAAACTGGAGCCTCTCGATCTACTTTAAACTTTGTGCCTAAGGGGGGACAGTTGTCAAGAGAATGTCTAACTACCCAAGGAGTAAGTGGAAAGGATGAACGGGTACATTTCATCCAGCTGCTATTAATAGATATAGGAGATAAGTCTGAGATGCATGAATTTTTGTTTGTTCCTAATTGTGATTGTAATCTATTGGGGAGGGACCTGATGGCTAAATTGGGGATGCAGATTAATATCATAAAGGGTGACGAAGAAGCGAGTACTGTTGTGACTTTGTGCAAATTGTCTGATAAAGCTTATGCTAAAATAAACCCAGAGGTGTGGGCAGTCCCAGGGAAATATGGAAAATTAGATATGGAACCTCTTCAGGTTACTTTGAAACATCCTGGTCAAGTGGTCTCTAAGAAGCAATACCCTATTTCAAGAGATGGAAGAAAGGGACTGCAACCCATTATTGAGTCCTTACTGAAGGCAGGTCTTTTGGAGCCATGTATATCTCCCTATAATACTCCCATCCTGCCAGTTAAGAAACCAAATGGAACCTACAGAATGGTACAAGACTTAAGAATAATAAATGAGTATTAAACCAAGGCATCCCACGGTTCCAGATCCTTATACTATCCTGAACCAAATTCCCTCCTCGCACCACTATTATTCAGTGCTTGACTTAAAAGATGCTTTTTGGGGATGCCCACTTACAGAGGATAGTAAACAATATTTTGCCTTTGAATGGGAACAAGAAGCAGCAGGGAAAATAGTGAAGCAACAATTGACGTGGACAGTCCTTCCGCAGGAATACACAGAAGCACGGGTTCTGTTCGGGCAGGCCTTACAAGAAATACTGAAGGAATTTACTCCACCCCTAGGGATTAGGTTGTTACAATATGTAGATGATTTACTCCTGACAGGGGAACAAGAGGAGGCAGTGGAAGAGACCACTGTGGAATTGCTTAATTTTCTAGCTAAGAAAGGGCTTAGAGTATCTGAAAAGGCGGCACAACTAGTGGAACAGAAAGTTAAATATTTGGGACATATTTTGACTGAAGGTTTGCGGTGTATTGATCCAGAAAGAATTTGAGGAGCTGTAGAGGTGCCATTACCTAAGACTAAAAAGGAGCTGCGACAATTTTTGGGACTAATAGGATATTGCAGGATCTGGATTGAGGACTTTTCTGCTTTAGCCAGACCCCTGTATGATCTCTTAACGCAAGACAGCCCCAATGTTGTAATATGGACACCAGAAGGGAAGCAGAGCTTTGAAATGTTAAAGAATAAGTTAACCAAAGCTCCGGCTCT
Organism: Numenius arquata; assembly: GCF_964106895.1. Classification (NCBI taxonomy): domain Eukaryota; kingdom Metazoa; phylum Chordata; class Aves; order Charadriiformes; family Scolopacidae; genus Numenius; species Numenius arquata. The sequence goes on along the minus strand of NC_133615.1, from coordinate 22,147,978 downwards.
AGCCCTTCCAGACCGGGAAAAAGAATTTGAATTATATGTGGATGTTAAACAAAGCCATACTAAAGGGATTCTAGTGCAAGAACACAGGGGTAGTCAAAGACAAGTGGCCTATTTTTCTAAAATGTTGGAATCAGTGGCCAGGGGATGGCCTCATTGTCTACAAAATTGTGCAGCTACAGCTTTAATGGTAACCAAGACTCAGAAACTGACGGCAGGAGGAGCTCTCATTGTTAAAGTACCACACCAAATTAAAGCTTTGTTAACTGAAAGAGCTTCTAAATGCATGACCAGTGCTAGGTTATTACAGTATGAAACTTGTTTAATGGAACAAGAGGATTTAGAATTAAAAAGCGGAGAAAGGTTTAATCTGGCCTCCTGTTTAGCTGGTCCTGAGGGAGGAGGTCCGGAGGAAATTCATGACTGTGTTCAAGTAATAGATCTTCAGACCTGGGCTAGGGAAGAACTAAGGGCCTTTGTCCTTGGCCAAATGGAGAAAATGTGTTTACTGATGGATCCTCAAGGGTAATAGAAGGAAAATGAGTTACGGGATATGCTGAGGGCAGTAAAAAGAGGACGCCCAGGGAGGGCAGTAAGGGAAAGTCGAGAAAGGGTCTTGATGACTGGGATGAAGATCCTGAAATACCCCCAGAAAGTCCCTTGGGGAGACTGTTAAGATCTTGGGGAGATCTACACGTTCACCCAGAAATAACTAAGGATATGATGGTAAAGTTTTGTTATTTCATCTGGCCTGAATATAATTTGCAAAAAGGTTTTAGATGGCCTCCTCTGGGGTCAGATGATGCTAGGTTTTGTCAGTGTTTACGCTTATACTTGAAGACACTGAGAAAGGACTTATTGAAAAAGAATGTGGGGAAATATGGTTAAGGACGCCACCAACAGGAATTTATGTAGTCAGAGGGAGAAGAAATAAGGGAGAGTTGGAAAATGGGGAGAGAAAGGGAACAGATAAGGAGACGTGGCATGTTCTTCAGTGTCTTCCCCTGCCTTATCCCAGAGCCCCTCCAGGTCCCCCAGGGGACCCAGGAGTGGCTGCTGGGCCTTTATACCCCCAAATCCCAGATCAAGAAAACCAAGGAGAAACTGTCCCTACAGCCCTTCTTGGTGAGGACAACAGTGAAGGGGAGAATGGGCAAGAGGTTATGTCCCCATCTAGAACTAGAAGGGGGACACAATATGAAGCACCAAGGGTGCCTAAAACCTTGGCAACAGGATTTTCTGCACATGCAGAAGTACTACTTGTGGGAATGCAAGAGGATGATTGTTGGGGCCGCACGACCTGGCCAGGAGGAGAGTGAGAAACCAGCCCCAGAGCCAGCCGAGCCTGTCCTCATCCTGCCAGGGACCCACTGGTGCCTCTGGGACTCCATGCATTATTGGGGCCATGCAGAATATTTGGAAGATCGATTAAGACTGATTTTGGAGCCCTTCTGAGCATGTCACAGATCAAGCAAAACTTGATTAGAAATAGGACTATATTGCTTTAAGAATAAGATTGTTTCGAGCTGGCCGGACAGAAGAGAAAAACATTGTGTGTGTGTGTGAAGGTCAGGCTGGAAAACCACCTGGAGGAGTGTGTGTAGAGAGATGTGGCTGAAGACAGTCGCATTCTGTGAGAATGAGAGTGCTCATCCTGTTTGGCAAAACAGCTCAGAAACTAGCTCTATATATAGAGCTTTGTGTATGTGAATAAAGTGTGGTGCTAGTGTTTGTGTGGTGCTTGTGCTTCTGCTTTTGCTGCTGCTTCTGCTGCTGCTTATTGCATACAATTGCATCCTGATCAATCATCGCTGCAGATGATAGTATGCAAGTCTGGGTGGTTATCACCTGCTAGTGATGCTCAACTATGAAGGCAAGGGAGAGGTGAAGGAAGATGGGAATACTATCTGTCACACAAAACTCTTGACAATATGTGACTGTTACGTATGAGAGCAGTCATCACTTAACAAGGAATCTGTTAAGAGCAAGAACTACAAGGGAAAATGGCCAAGAATGACGATGAGGAAGAAAAACAAAAGACAGACTATAGGGTTTTAAATTGCTCCCTAGTTATAGGGGCAAGTATCAAGATAAAAGAACCATCCATGGTGCACGAAAAGAGCAAAGTGCAAGATGCTAGATAAGTTGAGTTACCACAGGGCAGTGCAAAACGGGACTTTCCCAGTGTTCCTTCCATCTCAAATTCCATTTTGCTGTAAGGGAGTTTATAGGATCTAAGCGAAAATACTAAGTCAGTCACCAGGCTAGCAGTTGGTGACACCCAGCCTGCCTAGCTAGGAATTCTGCAATAATTTTAGTTGTCATGTTGCTGCTTACTCTAAAATGGTAATTAAAGTTGTTTTTAAAACAAGTGTAAGTTTGTATATTAATTTATAACTGCTATGGTTTGAGAATCACAGGAATCACAGAATTGCCGGAGTTGGAAGGGACCTCTAGAGATCATCTAGTCCAACTCCCCTGCTAAAGCAGGATTGCCTAGAGCACATTACTCAGGACTGCATCCAGGCGGGTCTTGAAAATCTCCAGGGAAGGGGACTCCACAACCTCCCTGGGCAGCCTGTTCCAGTGCTCTGTCACCCTCACCATAAAGAAGTTCTTCCTCATATTTGAATGGAAATTCCTGTGTTCCAGCTTGTGCCCGTTGCCCCTCGTCCTATCACTGGCAACCACTGAAAAGAGTCCGGCTCCATCCTCCCTCAAACCACCCTTTAGATACTTGTAAGCATTAATAAGGTCTCCCTTCAGCCTTCTCTTCTCCAGACTAAAGAGTCCCAGCTCCCTCAGCCTTTCCTCATAAGGGAGATGCTCCAATCCCTTAACCATCTTTGTTGCCCTACGTTGGACTCTCTCCAGTAGTTCCCTGTCTCTCTTGAACTGGGGAGCCCAGAACTGGATGCAGTATTCCAGTTGTGGCCTCACCAGTGCAGAGGAGAGGGGGAGAATGACCTCCCTCGACCTGCTGGCCACACTCTTCCCTACGTGGCCCAGGATTCCATTGGCCCTCTTGGCGACAAGGGCACATTGCTGTCTCATGGATAATTTACTATCTACCAGGACCCCCAGATCCTTCTCCTCAGTAGTGCTTTCCAGCAGGTTCATCCCTAACCTATATTGGTGCCTGGCATTCTTCCTCCCCAGGTGCAGGACCCTACACTTGCCCTTGTTGAACCTCATTAGGTTCTTCTCTGCCCAGCTCTCCAGCCTGTCCAGGTCACGCTGGATGGCGGCACAGCCCTCTGGAGTGTCGGCCAGCCCTCCCAGTTTGGTATCATCAGCAAACTTGCTGAGGATACACTCTGTCCCCTCATCCAGGTCATTGATAAATATGTTGAACAGGACTGGACTGAGTATTGACCCCTGGGGGACACCGCTGGTTACAGGCCTCCAACTCGACCCTGCTCCATTAATTACACCTCTCGGAGTCCTGTCACACAGCCAGTTCTCGATCCACCTCGCTGCCCCCTCATCTAGCCCACACTTCCTCAGTTTCCTAATGAGGATGTTATGGGAGACAGTGTCAAAAGCCTTGCTGAAGTCAAGGTAGATGACATCTGCTGCTCTCCCCTCATCCAGCCATCTAGTTATAACATCATAGAAGGCTATCAGATTGGTCAAGCATGATTTACCCTTGGTAAATCCATGTTGACCACTCCCAATAACTTCCTGTTCTTCAATGCGTTTGGAGATGACATCCAGAACGAGCCGTTCCATTACCTTCCCAGGGACAGAGGTGAGACTAACTGGCCTGTAGTTTCCCGGGTCCTCCATCATGCCCTTTTTGAAGACTGGAGTGATATTTGCCTTCCTCCAGTCCTCAGATACTTCTCCTGTTCTCCATGACCTTTCAAAGATGATGGAGAGTGGCCCAGCAATAACATCTGCTAGTTCTCTCAGCACTCGCCGGTGCATCCCATCTGGGCCCATGGACTTATGGATGTCCAGTTTGGCCAAGTGGTCTCTAACCCAGTCCTCCGCTACAGAGGGAAAATCTTCCTCTCTCTAGAGCTTCCCCCTTGTCTCCAGGGTCTGGGATTCATGAGGGACAGCTTTAGCAGTGAAGACCGAAGCAAAGAAGGCATTCAGTAACTCTGCCTTCTCTGTGTCTTCCACCACTGGGGCACTCACCTCATTCATCAGTGGGCCTACATTTTCCCTAGTCTTCCTTTTTCTATTGATATATTGAAAGAACCCCTTCTTGTTATCTTTAACTGTAGTGGCCAAGCTGAGTTCTGCTTGAGCTTTGGCCCTTCTAATTTTCCCCCTGCATAGCTTCACTACGTCTTCATATTCCTCATAAGAGAAAACCCATAACAATTTGTTGTTGTTTAGACGATTATTCTATCACCTGATGACCCCTTCCCAGTCAGAAAGGGGAATCAGGAAAAGCAAGGAAAAACGAGGGTTGAAATACAAATAGATTTAATAGAATAAGACTAAATAATTAACAATAATACCAAAGAGCCATTATTATTCCTGATACTAATATAGGATATACAAGAATTATACTCAACCAATTATATCAGTAGGAAGCTGTGCACGCCCAGCAGTGGACAGCAAATGTCAGACACTTCAAGCACAACGGCTTTGGGAGAAAAGGAAGGCCTCAGGGGTTTGGCACCGGGGCAAGGAGTTGTCTGGACCGCTGCTATCAAGGGAGAGAGAACTATACAGCAAAGTTTTCTAATTTATATTGAATGTGACGTTCATGGTATGAAATAATCCTGTTGGCCAGCCTGGGTCAATGCCCAGGCCTTGCTCCTCCTCGTCCCTGCACCTGGCAAGGCTCGAAAACACTGAGACCTTGAATCCCACGGAGCCTGGCTGGCTATAAAGTAAATATTTTTGTGACTTCAGTTACTAGAGTCTTCTAAAAATGCAGTTTTAGTTTTCCCCAGCATTAGAAGCAAAATTAGTCCTGTGTTGCTCAACCCAGGACAATCACATATATAACACTAGAAGATAACATGCACACAGTTTCAAACAAAACGGTTTAGTATTTTACGTTTACTTAGTTTTAATTTTTGAGAATTTAAAAAGCTATAGTTATAAACAAGCATTTGAGCCATTCAGCTTTGTGAAAAATCCCACAACACAGGAAGTAGGCACATCTTTGTTAAAGAACAGGATTTTATATCTTACAATAGTAATCAACTGGTAAAATAAAATTTATTTTCAAGTTTGTATTTAACACATATCAAAACAACCATGAAAGTTTTTTTAAAATATCGTACCACCAAGATGAAATTTTTATCCATTACCTAGTGAGTTATATTGCACATGGACAATCAGGTTTATCCATGTTTTTGAAAAAATTACAATACAAAGTCAAGATAATTCAACGTACTCCTATTGGACTCAGCTTGGGAATATAGAGTAACAGACTTGACTAATTTGTATATTTGCATAAACTGCCTCCTTACAATCCTGGCAGATTTCTCAGTGAATTTTTGTTTCACAGCCTATTGGCAGATACTAGTGTGATGTTAAAAAAAGGTCTGCAAGATCAGTAGGAACATCTAAAGAAAGCAGTTTCAACAGCAAGATCTACAAAGCATGGGAAAGTTATGCAACAGACAACTGTTCTGGATTCAAATAGCTTGTCAGTCCCCCTTTCTCCCTCCTCCACACTGTATAAAAAAACCCCAAACCAAATCAAAACAAAAAACCCCAACTGTTCCATCGGGAAACTTTTGGCCATCACAACTGATTTATCACACCAATAAAATTTACTTTATTTAAAATGGCACATACAGTGCACTCCTACCAGAAACTTACTTTAGCTTCCAGATACCAAGACAAAGTAAAAGCCATGGTTGCCTTAATGCACAAAAGGGCCATGTCAGCATTACAAATTTGCAAACCAGGAGCAGATACCATTTGCAAATATTTAGTTTAACATATGCAAGAGATTCTTTCAGTGATCCCAAACCAGTTCCAGATGAGGAATTACAGCAATAATAGAAATCTGTGCATTTGTTATGCTGTACAAGTGCAATATTTAACATTTTCAAAATAAAAGGGTAATGAAAATGAGTACAATGATTTATTCAGTACATCAGGACCAATTCTTACAAGGCTAAAAAAAACCCAACCAACAACCACCTTAAGTAGCATTTGCAGCTGGTCCCTCATGTTGACATCTCAATCTCAGGAGTTTAAACCCAAAGCTTTAATTAAGAGAAATCTTCCACTTTGAGATACAGTAATAGAACCTTGCATTACAGGGACTGTGTGTGACATGAGGATAAAGAACTGAAGTTGTAACTTGTACCTACATACTAGGCAGACCACACCATTGCCCAGTTCAGAACACAGCTATAGTAGCTGCAGGGTTCAAGCAGCTTTAAGTTTTTTCAAATTCTGTACTTTGCATATTCATAACATGAATTTCTGAACTGAAACCATTTGACCTGGATTAGACTGTTCTTACAGCAGTACCTAGCGGTTTTCAGCTAGTCATTAGCAAGATTCATTTCAAGAGTCAAGGTTTGACTATTCATAGTAATGCCTTGATTTCCAGTCTCTAACTAGGAGGACAATCTGAAACTGAGTAGGTCAGGAAGTGTAATTTGAAGAGAATGCCCTTCAATGAATGCAAAACTAAATGTTTAATTTAATTTTATTAGTTTATTGTTGAATGTTTACATCTATCAGTGCTAGATGAAAATGGAACTGTGGATAACTGCATCTAGTTTACAAGCTATTAAATGCTTTTGTGCAAGTACTAGCTGTGACATTAACATTTAAGGTTCAATTTTCTTCCAAAAACATTGCAAAAACCATAAACGCAGAAGGATTTATATCATTAGTAATGGCAATCTACTGTTGAAAAATTTTTTAATATTAGCAGTCAAGTTGTCATAATGAGTTTTAAATGTTCAACTGAAAAGTTGGACTGTTGATGTCACAATTTAAATAGCTGAGTTCACTATAAAGGGGGCCTGGAAAAACCTCAACCTAAATATTCAGGAAAACCTTTTTCACCATTTTTATAAAGGAACACCCGGGAAAGAACAGTCTGGCCAGTCTCACCTCTGTGCCCAGCAAGATCATGGAGCAGATCCTCCTGGAAACTCTGCTAAGGCACGTGGAAAATAAGGAGGTGATCGGTGACAGCCAACAAAAAGCTAATCATGCCTGACAAATTTGGTGGTCTTCTACGGCATGGTTACAGCATTGGTAGATAAGGGAAGAGCAACTGATGTCATTTAACTGGACATCTGTCCTGCATGACATCCTTGTCTCTAAATTGTAGAGACATGGATTTGACCGACAGACCACTTGGTGGATAAGAAATTGGTTGGATGGCCGCACTCAAAGAGTTGCGCTCAGAGGCTTGATGTCCAAGTAGCAACTAGTAGCATTCCTCAGGGATTGGTGCTGTTCATCTTTGTCAGCGACATGGTGTCCTGGGTTGAGAGACACAGGACTAACTTTTCTTCTAATGCTGGGGAAAATTGCACTTTTAGAAGACTCTAGTGTCTGAATTTGTGAAAATATTTACTTTATAGCCAGCCAGGCTCTGTGGGATTCAAGGTTAGTGTTTTTGAGCCTTGCCAGGGGCAGGGACAAGGAGGAGCAAGGCCTGGGCATTTGACCCAGGCTGGCCACCAGGATTATTTCATACCATGAACGTCACATCCAATATAAATTAGAAAAGTTTGCTGCGTAGCTGGCTCTCTCCCTGATGGCGGTGGTCCAGACAACTCCTTGCCCCGGTGCCAGAACCCTGAGGCCTTCCATTCCTCCCGAAGCCATTGCGCTCGCAGTGTCCGATACTTGGTATCCACTGCTGGGAGTGCACAGCTTCCTACTGATATAGTTGGCTGAGTATAATTCCTGTATATCTTATATCAGTATTGGGATTAATACTGGTTCTTTAGTATTATTGTTAATTATTTAGTCTTAGTCTATTAAATCTATTTATATTTCAACCCTTGTGTTTCTTTGTGTTCCCCGATTCCCCTTTCCGGGTGGGGAGGGGTCATCAGGTGATAGAATAATTGTCTAACGACAATAGATTGTTATGGGTTCTCTCAAACCATAACACATGGACAGTGGGATTGAGTGCACCCTCAGCAAGCTTGCCATCAAAACCAAGCTGAGTGGAGTGGCTGATACTCTAGAGGGAAGGGATGACATCCAGAGGGACCTGGACAGGCTTGAGAGGTGGGCTTGTGCAAACCGCATGAAGTTCAACCAGGCCAAGTGCAAGGTCCTGCACCTAGGATGTGGCAATCCCAGGCACAAATACAGGTTGGGAGAATGGCTGGAGAGCAGCCCTGAGGAGAAGGATTTGGGAGTGTTGGTGGATGAGAAGCTCAACATGAGCTGACAGTGCGCACTGGCAGCCCAGAAAGCCAACTGCATCCTGGGCTGCATCAAAAGAAGCATGGCCAACAGGTCCAGGGAGGCGATTCTGCCCCTCTACTCCGCTCTGGTGAGACCCCACCTGGAGTACCGTGTCCAGTTCTAGGGCCCCCAACACAAGGAGAACACAGACCTGTTGGAGCGAGTCCAGAGGAGGGCCACAAAGATGATCAGAGGGCTGGAGCACCTCTCCTATGAGGACAGGCTGAGAGAGTTGGGCTTGTTCAGCCTGGAGAAGAGAAGGCTCCAGGGAGACCTTACAGCACCCTTCCAGTACCTGAAGGGGGCCTACAGGAGAGATGGGGAGGGACTCTTTATCAGGGAGTGTAGTGACAGGATGAGGGGTAAGGGTTTTAAACTGAAAGAAGGGAAATTTAGATTAGATATTAGGAAGAAATTCTTTATTGTGAGGGTGGCGAGACACTGGAACAGGTTACCCAGGGAAGTTGTGGATCCCCTAGAGGTGGTTCAAGGCCAGGTTGGATGGGGCTTTGAGCAACCTGCTCTAGTGGGAGGTGTCCCTGCCCATGGCAGGGGGGTTGGAACTCGATCTTTAAGGTCCCTTCCAACCCAAACCATTCTACAATTCTATGATATGCAGTTTCAACTGCAAAGTGAATTCCATATAATATATGCTTAGTTAGCATACAATATAAACAGCTGTATCAGAGTATTAACATATATTTTAAAAAACCTGTAAACTTTAGCTTCTGGAATAGCATTAGGGCTGTGCTCTTAGCTACGTACACACCTTTATAAGGAGGATTCTCAGCCTGCTGTAGCAATGGGGAGCTGCTGTGTTGCTCCCACACTAAGGTGTGAGCTAGCAAATCTGCGCAGATCAGGAACCTGCTGACACAGTTCTCCTTCACAGAGCAACATCTTGTTTCAGCCTACAGGATGCCAAGTCTTCTCAGCATTACGTGTCTCACCACCGTTGTGGCCTCAATTGTTCTACTTACAGCCCACAGAATTTCACCCTTAGTGCATTACAGAGCACCTACATACATTTCCACGTGGATGGCTTTGCAGGCATTTAATCAAATTTATCCATTTTTAAAAGTAGTACATTATAATGCAATAAACTATTCTTTTTCATTTACTGTCAAAATAAGGGGGAGGAAACACAGCAGTTAACACATTACTGTTAGATGTTGACAATTCTGATCAACTGAGGCACAACTGTAGATGGTGACCAACAAGTCATACTTAGGTCATTGAACTAGTAAGTGTACATTTACTTACAGGGCATCAGATGTATGTATTACCAGTGAAAAAACCAAGAAGGTGCATGTAACTTTGCACATTAGGCTTCATATAACATCTATGTAAAGTGTTATGAACACTACCTCAGGGGCGTGTGACTTCCTGCACTCATATTATGCTATTGGACAGCAGACAATCAGAATTCACTCCAGCTTCAAAGTAATATACATAACTACCCATAATCATTCCAATCCCTCTGCAAATTGCATTCTGTGGCTAGTTTTTACAGCACCTTAATTTAACTTGATTATAACTGGAAGCATCTGACTATGATTTAGGCATGCTTATTGCTGTAAAAGAAATAAGCCCATCTTCAAAATTATTGTGCAAGTATTTTAATAAGATTCGCACACATCTCAAAGAATTCTATCGTATGACTCCCTGGTCTTGGAGTTAAGTCAGCTTTAGAAGAGTCAAATGAAGAGGTCACTGATGGTGTAAGGGATACATCTGCAGATTTTCCTTGAGCATCAGCATCTGAATCTTTTTGATAAGATCTACAGTTGCTCACAGAACCTGATCTCCGTGGAGTTGCAGTCCCAGATTTTGCTTCAGTAGTTTCATCTGGGTGGCAAGTAGAGAGAGGAGGAAAATTAGTTATCGGTATCAAATCAGTCATAGGAACAGCAAACATGTTCCCCTTCTCACACTTCTAATCTTGTATTTTAAATCTTGATAAATATATAAACAGCTTTTGCAAACTGTATATAGTTGATGCAAAAGTAAAGCTTATACATATAGCAGCAAAGAATCAAGTGTCCTTATGCAAATTATTTTTGTGCTCTGAATTGTGCTCTAGGACTATCTGATCTAGTTTAGACCAGCACTCACCATATTTTACATGAACTAGTTTCAGCAGCTAATAGTTCAATTGATTTAGTTTAAACTTTAAACAGAAACAGGATAGCATCATAAGGTTAAGTCAAATAACAGTTCAAACTTTTTGTATATGCTTTTTGCTAGTATCAACTTTATTTTTATTATCTGTTTTCTTTCTATTTGGTTATTTATACTTTTTATTTGTATTTTTATTATAACTCATTGATGCATTAATTGCTAGCATCTACATAAATTTATCCTTCATTTTTGGAAGTTTTTCTCCTTAAAATGCATTTGGGCTACAGCAGTTTAAGTTTACTTCTAAGATCGAAGTATTTCCTCCTCATACTGCGGGTAGCGTTCTGCTGAAGTATCTCTATTTTTACTTTAAATACTCAACATTAGTTTTGACTCACACCTGGCACCAGAAAAAGTTACTTCCAGGAGAAATTAGTGAACACAGGAGAGACTGCCTTTTCATATTGAAGCTACTTCAAACTACAGTTTGGTAAGAGGAATAGAGAACAATTAGCTGTGGCAGAGGGAATTCACTATTGTAAGAGATGCCAAATCCATGCCCTTGGGTTGTATTTCCTCAAGAGTTGAGGCCAGGACTGCAGCAGGCTGCCCTCCCTCAGCTGCATGGCAGCCATCTCCCTTCCCACAGGGATGGCATTTGTCCTATACTGCAGGAGGTGAGTATAGTAAAGTGATTCATCCCCTCTATCAAATACTACTGGATCTAAGCAAGCACTTGTATTATACTGTAATCCAGCCCTATTCCAGCAAATCCTTTTTCCACGCCATATGTTTTCCTAGGCATGTCATGTACACCATTGGCTGTAAGTAATTCTGCTTTAATCTACTATGCCCTTAAACAAGCATTATGACCAATCTATATTAGCTCCTCCATTTTCAGGAAGGTATCAGACTTGGAGTTTGTGCTGGTTTTGGCTGGGATAGAGTTAATTTTCTTCATAATAGCTAATATGGGGCTATGTTTTTATTTGTACTGAAAAAAAGTGCTGATAATACAGGGATGTTTTCATTGTTGTTGAACAGTGCTTACACAGAGTCAAGGCCTTTTCTGCTCCTCACAACACCCCACCAGTGAGTAGGCTGGGGGTACACAAGACAGCTGACCCCAACTGATCAAAGGGACGATTCCATACCATATGACATCATGCTCAGCAATAAAAAGCTGGGGGAAGAAGGAAGGGGAGAGACATTCAGAGTTATGACATTTTGTCTTCTCAAGTAACCGTTACACATGCTGGAGCCCTGCTTTCCTGGAGATGGCTGAACGCCTGCCTGCCAATGGGAAGTAGTGAATGAATTCCTTGTTTTGCTTGTGTGGCTTTTGCTTTACCTATTAAATTGTCTTTATCTCAACCCACAAGTTTTCTCACTTTTACCCTTCTGATTCTCTCCCCCATCCCACCAGGGGGAAAGTGAGCAAGCAGATGTGTGGTGCTCAGTTGCCAGCTGGGGTTAGACCACAACAGAGTTATATGCTGTGTTACTGTCACTCTATAAAATAGATTTTTCTACAGGTTAGTTCAACTGCTTTTAAGACTTCACACTTACGGCAAGCATACAATTCCCATCTCAAATTTTGTCTACTACTAGCATTGATGGGTTGGACCTGGCTGGCAGCTAAGCCCCCAGCCAGCCCCTCATTCACTCCACCCTATCTCAGTGCAATGGAGGAAGAGGATTGGAAGGACAAAAGCAAGAAAACTCATAGGTTGAGATAAACACAGTTTAATAAGAGGAAGAAGAAAAAAGAAAAAAAAAAAAAAGGGAAAAATGAAGTGATGCAAAGGCAACCACTCACCATCTCCTACAAGCAGGCTAATGTACAGCCAGTCTCTGAGCAATGGCTACCTTCCCCAAACCCCCATCCCCTCAGTTTTTTTGCTAAGCATGACATCATATGGCATGGAACATACCTTTTGGTCAATCTGACTCAGCTATTCAGGTTGTGTCCCCTCACAACTTCTTGTTTCCCCACTGTGCTGCACCCAATGAGTAGGCCGCGGGTGAAGAGAAAGACTAGATACTATGCAAGTACTGCTCAGCAACAGCCAGAACACTGGTGTTATCATCAACACTGTTTTAATCACAGATTGAAAACAGCACCATACAGGCTGCTATGAAGAAAATTAACTCCATCTCAGCCAGACCCAGTACAGCAATGTACAGCCCAAGTAAAATTTGCATGTGTAGATACCAAGCTTTATCTTCACTAGGAAAATATGTTCACATACTTACTTCAGATCTAAATTAATGTTTAAATTTGGGGGTGAGGCCCCAGAGGCAGTTTAGGTTGATCCAAATCTCACCTCCCACAATCCTTCCCCTTTTGCACCAGTGGTGTTAGTGCTGGTGCAGACACAAAATGGAACAGTTTGGGAGTCGATATAGGTAAAATATGATTATTTAAGGGATGAAGCAGCTAACTGTCTGGTCACAGGAACGCTAGACCAGGAAGGAATAAAGAAACACCAATTCAGACCTAGCTTGGCTTAAACTAATAAAGGGCAGCACTTACTTCACTTCTAAACAAGTAAATTAAGACATGTTTGCATTTAGAATTATTTCCCTTACAACTCCATTAACTTATCGTAAGCCTTCACATACCGTCAATGCTACGGAAGTCCAGTAAGTATGTCCTGCTGTCCACCTGATACAACTGTAGACTCATTTTGGAATATGCACTTGTCACTGGATTCTTCCTTCGAACACGCAGATAGTATGGATTTACAACCTAGTACAAAAGAGATTTGAGTTAGTAACTAGAACTGCTTGAGAAGCACTGCACACTGTTTTTCTTATTTCAACTCACTGGTATTAAGTTATTTCAGGCTTACCTGTCAGAGCATTTTTTTTTTTTTTTGGCCAACATCCCCCCCAAAAAAACCACACGACTCAACACATTCCCACAGCCCCAGTAGAAAGTTTAAACACATTAGCAAGAGGACTTCTGTCAGCATAAACAGCCTACCCCAAGACCCTTCCTTCACAGCAAGCACAAGCAGTCAGCACAGGCACATGAGATTATTTTCCAGCACAGGAAGAATAATTTCAGACTTCGAGGCTATGTAATTATACAGCTCAAAAATTTACTGTTATCTGCCGTTGTCCTTTATTCTTTTACCTTCCATTCATAATCCAGTTGTTTAATTGCTCGACAAACTTCAGCCATGATATCATTAGGTCGACTCTGACTCCGTATTCCCAAGTGCCACTTGGCTCTTCTTACACCTTGGTGTTTTGACTTCTGTGGATTCAGCTCATCAAGAGTATGGCGGGGACGTGGTGCTTCAGCTACTAAGAATGGCACTCTTTCAGGATGGGGGCGAGACAGATTGTGGTCATCAAGAAAGGAATCCGGTGGGCTTGTAGCCAAGTAGAAGTCTTTGGCCTCGTTCATTATTCTTCTATTATCTATAATGAGGTGATAAGCAACCACTAAAGGGTCCTGATGATTTTGGCCATATAGACAACTTAGCACTTCCTCTTCAGTGCATTCAAACTTATCACACACTTCTTTTAAGGCTTCATCATCAATCATGGTAGAACTGTATGATGGGTCTTCAGGAAACAAGTATTTGGGAAGGTCCTGCTTAAACCATTCATGTTCCCTAGATTTAAAAATAAACAAAGTCTGAGTATATATACATAAAGCAAGCCTTTTTAGTATTAAATTATTTATTAAAATAAAATTATTCTTAGTCTGTACAAAAAAAAACCCCACAGGTGTCAGTTCAAGTCCCCTTCTGTGCAGCACAACAGTACATAATGGAAACTAATCACCTCCTTCACGAGATTTTACTAGACATTTTGCAGGAGACTGAAAAAAAAAAAAAAATCCTCTTTCCTGTAAGGGCTTCAACTATCTGATCTCCAAAAATATGTTTGTATAACTCATCAACAAGCTTTTATATAAATGGTTGTTTTTTACGGTTTTGATGTTTGGGGGGTTTTGTGTGGTTTTTGGGGTTTTTTTTCCTGCCACTATCTTAGTTTTGAGATATTTTGAACTGAAATTTGTATGCTACCCACTTGAGTTGTCCCTCCCCAAGCACACATGTAACAAATTGAAGCAATCTTGATATTAAATAGTTTCTTTGGTAGATGTCTGGACAAGGATTTCTGAACATTAAAGTCACGTGCTCCCCACCCCCAACAAGCTGTCTATGATTTTTTTTTCATTCAGAAAACCCCCTATTGTCTCTTCAAGACTTAAAGAGTTGAGGGAGGGTATGGAAGAGTCAATCTGTACCTCTTTACTACTGTATCCATAGGCTAGTATTCATAAGAGGATAAAGAAAATATAAAGAAGGAACCAAATACTTAAGTTGCCCAGTCATACAGAAAAAAATAAAATTGTTTTGTGTCTAGAATAAGCTCCTTAACTAGTCAAAGGATATGGCATGACACTAATTTTAAAAGTATCCTAGTCTATAGCATAAAGACTTGCTACAGATTTAAGAGCAGTTACATGGATCAAGCTCTAGCCAGTATGAGCCTGAGAACATGCCTCAGCACAAATGCATTGAGCAAAATGCACTTTCATCATAAGCAAGAAGTTAATTTGGAAGTAGAAAAAGCTTTTCCTATATGACTACAAAGCACAGCTCTAGCTGAATAACTGAGTCAAGAGGAGTATTTTGTTACTATTAATTGCAGTGGGCCTCTTCCCTTGCACGCACATACGCACCCCTTAGAAAAATTACAGTATTCAATTAAACTCAAGAGTTTGTCCTTTAAACTGGGATGACGTGTCTCATGGTTAACAGGACAAAATTGTTTAGGATTCAAAATCCATCCATGCTCTGTATTCAATGGTTTTCAACATTTTTTTTCACATCACTTCTCTTCCGGACTTATTTAACATGACTTAGATGAGTGGATAGGAACTTAGCTTAAGTTTTACAATGCTTAGTTCTCACAGCACTTTGATTTCTGCAAGAAAGTACTTCCCACTGTAATAAAGTAGCAAGGGATATGCATACCACATTTTTTTGTTCTACTGAACTTCCAACCCTAAAAGAGGAAGCATTTTCACTAAGGTAGTATTTCAGAGCTCTCTCCTTAAAGCTTCTTACAAAGGAAACAGGAAAACCTAACAAAGCTACTGCACAAAGGACAGCTTTATCAGTTACCATTTTTTATTTATTCTACCCACTGCACACTTGTCAAAGCATCACCCTCTTCAGGGTTCTGAAGCTAGAATAGAAAGTGCCATCTTACACATGGAATATTCAGCTTTAACAGATAATTTTTCAGAGTGCAGAAATATGAATAAAAGCAGTAGTTATCAGGTTAAAGAGTCATAGCTTCCCCTCAGACGTTTACAGTACAGAAGAGCGGTTCTTAATAAAGAATTTTCTTGCCCAGAGAAGTCAATACAGTGTAGTTTTTGCAAACCATTCTGCAGGTAAACAGGTTTGCTTTATCACTCTTAAATCTAGAGTTTCTCAGAATTTCTATATGTGATATATATTTGTTTTACTGTGACCTCCAATAGATACTTCATTGACCATTGGAGGTCAGAGCCAGAGCTAAAGCCAAACAACCAGAAGTTAAATTTTTCATCTTGGACTATAAAACAGGGACAAGCTATATGAATGATTTCTTTGTTCTGCACATTTTCATTCCAGCATCCTGCGATCAGACATCAATTAATGTTTTACCTAATGTTTCTGATTGTTGCTCTCTTCATTGGATCTACTTGCAGCATGTGTTTCAGAAGACTAATTACAGATGGATTCAAGTACTGAGGGGTATAAAAGATACCATCACATATCTTCTTGAAAAGGGTTGGCACGTGATCATCATCAAATGGAAGTGTTCCACATAACAAAGCATAGAGAATAACCCCACTGCTCCAAATATCTACTTCTGGACCTGCATATAATCTGGGAAAAAGTTAACTATTAGCAATTTGTGCTTAATACATTTATATATAGATTTTTTTTTCCTGCTTGCTTACATTGTATCGCATTTAATTAAGCGTGTGTGAACTTGGGGGCAACTTATCTGCAATTACTATACCATTTCAGTGCTATGCCTCCCTTGAACCCTAGTGTCCTTCCCCTTCAAATATGTAACAAAAGCTAGGGCACAAGTACTTAGTTTTCCTCTCTACTGTATAAAAATAACCCACAGATACAATTTAAGACAATGGTAAACTGAAAGAAACTTGCACCTACTACCAAGAAAGCCTATGTTATATATTGTTATCACTGTTTGAGTAGAATCAGTCATTTGAGCAGTCATCTAGCCTCCAAATCTTGGAGGCTGAGAAGTTTAAGACAAGTCCATATAGCAGAACTTGTCATATCTTCTATGTTTCTGCCTGAATAAAACATACATTTGGCCTCCAATCAGCAAGAGATATATCCTGCTGAAAGCAGCAGATTTGACAATCACCGAGTCAAAAAAAAAAAAAAAAAAAGGGGAAGTTACCTTCAGACTGAATATCTATTCTGCAGCAGATATTTCACTGCTACTCAACTTCACAGTAGACTTTTTGCCTGTATTTCTATCTGTACCTCTACTTCTAAGATCTGAGCTGTGAGATTCTTAAACCAACTCAGGCACACTGTACGCACTGGATTTGAGACATTAGACATCACCTCCACCTTACAGGAACTATTCAAAGCTAGTTCATTGAAGCCTTAAATACTTATGAAAAATTATCAAGTCAATTAAGAGTTCAGCCCACAGTTTCTCAGCATCAAGCTTGCCAATTGCACTAGTTTTGTAGTCTTTAGAATTAAGCAGCAAAATGAAGTACATGCATCCAATAGAAAATAAACTACCTTCCTGAAATTACTTCTGGTGCAGCATAGTTAGGGGAACCACAGCTTGTTCTTAAAAATTCTCCATCTGACATCATATTTGATAGACCTGAAAGTGTATAAGAGCAACTACTAAAGATTCAGAGAGCAAAACGATTTCACACTGCATATACCACCTAGAACAAATCACTAGCAATTCAAATTAGAAAGGTAACTAATTTATCTCAGTAAGGAAGCAACATTGCTTGGAATTATTCAAGTTTTAATATAAGAATGCCACATGATCTTGCATTTAGTTTACCAGAAATTTGAGTAACATCAATCCATTATTGCACACAATCTAGGAATGTTTGAAGACATATTAATTCCAAGACAAAACCCAGTCCATTTTGGATTACACAGGCATGACAGAGAACAAAGTTGCTCTAAGGGAGAGAGCAGCATAGCAAGACAGGATTTTGGTCATTAACAAGAAAGTGTCTTAAACCACATTCGTTTCTAAATGCCAAAGTGGAAGATGCTACCACAGAATTGCCTAAAATTTCGTTAAGAGGTTATATAGAATAAAGAAACTGAGGAATGCACACAGCTTCGCCACAATTTAGACACCTATACTGCTTCAAATGGTTCCCGAATCACTGCAGTTTAGTATAGCTTTTTAGATATTGTTAGTGATTAAAGCATACTTCAGAACTAGGCCATCTTCATTCACCAGACCTCAGTATACCCTATGATCAGTAAAGAAAAGAATTACCACTTCCAGAACAGCCAAGGAAAATATCTTCTAGTTTCCTCAGTGGAGGCTGCATAATCAAAATTACTAAAGGCCAGAGAACTCTGTCTCAGAGAAGAAATTATGCCCTTTTACTGGGGGGGGGGTATGAAAGAATACAGCTTGGCTAGCTTTCATATTCTAATATACAAAAGCTTTTATTAAGTTCTTGCTTAATAAGCTTGTCACGATTAACTGAGTGCTACAGCTTTTCAGATAATTGAGTTACAGGAAGGTATTTTATAAGTTACTGTACTTCATTTCTTCACCAGGTAAGCCATTTCACCCAAAGCATTTTATATTTCTACATCTGAGAAATCACTATGAATCCCAGTGACCACATACTTGAACACCATACTTTTAAGATATACTTAGAATAGTCAGCATTACCTAGCATCTTTCAAGGACCTCCAAATGCTTTACAAAGGCAGGCATTATCTACTATGCCTACAAGAGATATATCGTGATGACATAGCAGCATGGATACCTTACTATGCTTATATGGTCAGGTTTCCCAATTCAGATAGTTCCAGGAACTAGCTACCAGTCTTCTCAGCAACTGTGTTAAACAGTTAGTATAAAAAAAATTAAGCTTTCTTATTAGTTAGGCAACTAATATAACAAAAAGCACAGGATTTTGCAAAATTAACTGTTCTTATTTAACCTTTTATGCTTTAATTACATTTTTTCAATCACATCTTTAGAGTTTTAAAAGTTAATTTAGAGTAGTTTCGTAGGAGGAGTAGTGTATTTTATTAGAGCAACATGGTCCTTAAATATGATGAACTGTCCTTGCACTGTACTTCCAAGAGAGCTAAGCATCTGCATTTTACAGATGGAGAAACAGGCAATAAGGGAGTGAATTTTGAAGTTGCAAGGTAAGGAACCAAGTCTATTTAGCATTTCA
Source organism: Numenius arquata (assembly GCF_964106895.1). NCBI lineage: Eukaryota > Metazoa > Chordata > Aves > Charadriiformes > Scolopacidae > Numenius > Numenius arquata. Next base: position 22,129,014 of record NC_133615.1, on the reverse strand, counting down.
GAGACAATATTAGGCAAGACCAAACAAAGCAGTTCACAATTTCACCCAGTCACAGAAAATATCTGACTCGAAGAGAAAGCTTTAGAGGAAAACAAATTCTACACGTGTGCAAGAACACAATTTTGCTTTACAGTCATACTCTTCAGGTTTTCTTGTATTATGTCCCACACCAGGATATTCAAGTATACACATTTTATTAATTATTTCCCATAGTAATTAACAGGATCTAAATAACACCAGAAATGTGATCACATATAAAATAAGAATGCTTACCAAAGTCAGCTATCTTGGCATTCATGTGTGCATCAAGCAGCACATTTTCAGGCTTCAGATCTCTATGTACTACCATATGCCTGTGACAGTAATCCACACCAGAAAGGATTTGCTGGAACAGACGTCTACTTTCCTTCTCATCAAGCTAAGTCAAACAAAGGTTTTAAACAATTTTGAGACAGTGGAAGATAACTTGTTTTTTCTCTATATGAACTGAAGGCAGTTTTCCCACAACCTAAAGTCATCAGACATAGTTTTGATACTTTATACAGCAGATGATCAGAACTTGTAGCAAAAAGCTTCATAGCTTACATAATTTTGTTTGTACCTGTCCTGGTTTGAGCTCTAATTAATGAAATTTGATATTTAAGCACAGTGTAAGATTTAAGTTGTCTCTCGCCGAGACAAACAGCTCCGGTGCTGGCACGTCCGCAGCAGAGCTGGGCGATCGCAGTGAAAAGGGGCTTTTCCCGAGGTTTTCTGAGGACGGGAGAAGCCAGGGCAGCAGCAGGAAGCCGGCAGCGAGGGCAGCTGACAAGGCAGGGGCGGAGCCTGCAGCAGCAGCGGCCAGCCCCGCCCCCTTAAAAGGCAGCCCTAGAGAGCGCAAGGCAAGCTCAAGGGAGGAGTTCAGCTATGGCCTCTACCATATGCAGAAAGCTATGTCTAATGCGTTTGCCAGAACAGATGTAGCCATACAGACAGAGCTCCTGTGGAAGCATGCAGCCACCCAGGTCTCTGGCTGCAGGGAATGCTTTAACCTCTCATGGCTAATGGTTGGTAGAAGAGATGACAGCTGTGTGAGGTGCGACCAGGTGGATGATCTACTCAGCCTGGTAACAGAACTAAAAGAAGTAGAAAGGCTCCAGAGCATCAGGGAGTGTGAGAAAGAAATAGATTGGTGGAATCAGGCTCTGACCTCCCTGAGAGAAAAAACAGAAGAGCCACCAAAAAAACCTTGAGCTGAAAGAGATCTGATACCCTCCCCCTGCCAGACTGAAGACAGTGGCCAAAAGGAGAACTGTGAATGGAGGCGAGTCCATGCTAGGGGTGGCAAGCGAGCCCCCTCTCTGCCCACCTCCCCTAACCAGGTGCCCCTGTACAATAGGTATGAGGCTCTCAAGGAGGTAGGACAGCCCATGGATGATATGGAAGATGGTTCAACCACACCAGAAGAGTTGCCAGGATCAGCAAGGCCTACTTCCTGTTTAAAAACCACCTCCATGAGGAAGAAGAGGTGGGTTGTAGTGGTAGGTGATTCCCTTTTGAGGGGAACAGAGGGTCCAATATGATGGGCAGACCCTCTTCTTAGGGAAGTATGCTGCCTCCCTGGGGCCTGGGTCAGAGACATCACTAGGAAACTTCCTAGCCTGATTCAGCCCTTGGACTACTACCTGCTGTTGCTCTTCCATGTGGGTGGCGATGAGGTGGCGACGCATAGCCCAAGAGTAATCAACAGAGACTTCAGGGCCTTGGGAAGGTTAATAAGGGAATCTGGGGTGCAGGTTATCTCTTCTTCTGTTCTCCCAGTTATAGGCAGGGACTCTGAAAGAAGCAGACGTGCAGTCTGTCAATACATGGCTCCATGGACGGTGTCACTGACACAATTTTGGGTTTTTTGACAATGGGATAGCCTACATGACACCAGGCTTGCTGGCGTCAGATTGGGTTCATCTTTCTGAAAGGGGGAAGAGGGTGTTAGCTCATGAGCTAGCAGGGCTCATTGACCAAGCTTTAAAGTAAGCTTGTTGGGGGACGGGGATATCATCCAGCTAGCTCTTGACAAGCCAAGTGATGATGCTCCAAGATCTAAGGGATGGGTAACTAGCAAAGGCCCTCAACCTGTTGCTCTGAGATGTGCTGGGTACACTGCAGCACACTCAAAGCCCTATGGGGACAAGCCAGGGGCTCCTGAGGCAATAGGAACCAGGGAGTCGCAAATAAAACACCTCAAAGGAAGGTCACCTGAAGAGCAACACAAAAGAAATGCAGCAACTCCAGCCAGTAAGTCAGCTCCATTGGGCGCCCAGCTGAAGTGCCTTTATGCAAATGCACATAGCATGGGAAACAAGCAAGAGGAGTTAGAAACATGCACACGCCTCCAGGGCTACGATCTTATTGGCATCACAGAGATGTGGTGGGATGGCTCTTATGACTGGAGTGTTGGAATGAAGGGATACAGACTCTTCAGGAAGGACAGGCTGGGGAGATGGGGTGGGGGTGTTGCCCTCTATGTCATTGACCAGCTGGAGTGTGTGGAGCTCCACCTGGGGATGGATGAAGACCCAATGGAGAGCTTATGGGTCAGGATTAAAGGGAACAAAGGGACAAGTGACTGTAACAATGGGGGTCTGCTACAGACCACCTGACCAGGATGATGGAGTGGATGAGGCCCTCTATAGACAGATAGGAGCAGCGTTGTGTTCACAGAGCCTGGTCCTCATGGGGGGCTTCAACCACCCCGATATCTGTTGGAAGGACAACACAGCAGGGCACAAGAAATCCAGGAAATTCTTGAAATGTGTCAATGACAGCTTTCTTCTTCAAATGGTAGAGGAGCCATGCTGGACCTTGGCCTTACCAACAAGGAGGGGCTGGTGGGGAATGTCAAGCTCAAGGGTAGCCTTGGCTGCAGTGACCATGAAATGGTAGAATTCAAGATCCTTAGGGCAGCAAGGAGGGTGTGCAGCAAGCTCACTACGCTGGACTTCAGGAGAGCAGACTTTGGCCTCTTGAGGGACCTGACTCGCAGGGTCATGGGAAAAAGTACTGGAGGGGAGAAGGGCCCAAGGAAGCTGGTTAATATTCAAGGATCACCTCCTCCAAGCTCAGGAGCAGTTCATCCCAAGAAAGAAAAAGTCAGGCAAAAAAGCCAGGAGGCCTGCATAGATGAACAAGGAGCTCCTGGATAAGGTCAAAAACAAAAAGGAAGCCTACAGAGGGTGGAAGCAGGGACAGGTAGACTGGGTGGAATATAGAGAAACTGTCCGAGCAACCAGGGATCAGGTTAGGGAAGCTAAGGCCCAGACAGAATTAAATCTGGCCAGGGACATCAAGGACAACAAGAAAAACTTCTATAGTTATATCAGGGATAAAGGCAAAACTAGGGAATATGTGGGCCCTCTCTAGAAGGAAACAAGAAACCTGGTCACCCAGGATATGGAAAAGGCTGAGTTACTGAACGACTTTTTCACCTCAGTCTTCACTGGCAAGGGCTCTAACCACAACACCCAAGTTGCAGAAGGCAAAAACAGGGGCTATGAGAATGAAGAACCACCCACTGTAGGAGAAGATCAGGTTGGAGACCATCTAAGGAACCTGAAAGTCACAAGTCCATGGGACCTGATGAAATCCATCCATGGGTCCTGAAGGAGCTGGTGGATGAAGTTGCTAAGCCACTTTCCATTATATTTGAGAAGTCGTGGCAGACTGGTGAAGTTCCTGCTGACTGGAAAAAGGGGAAACATAACCCCCATTTTTAAAAAGGGAAAAAAGAAAGGCCCAGGGAACTACAGGCCAGTCAGTCCCACCTCTGTGCCTGGCAAGATCATGGATCAGATCCTCCTGGAATCTCTCCTAAGGCACATGGAAAATAAGGAGGTGATTGGAGACAGCCAACATGGCTTCACCAAGGGCCAATCATGCCTGACAAATTTGGTGGCATTTTACGATAATCCCACAGCATTGGTAGATAAGGAGAGAGCAACAGACATCATCTACCTGGACTTATGCAAAGCATTTGACACTGTCCCACATAACATTCTGGTCTCTAAATTAGAGAGGCATGGATTTGATGGCTGGACCACTTGGTGGGTCAGGAATCAGCTGGATGGCCACACTCAAAGCGTTGCGGTCAACGTCCAAGTGGAAGCCAGTGACGAGTGCCTCAAGGGTCAGTACTGGGACCAGTGCTGTTTGACATCTTTGTTGGAGACATGGACAGAGAGAGAGTGCAAGTTTGTGGATGACACCAAGATGTGTGGCATGGTCGACATGCTGGAGGGAAGGGATGCCATCCAGAGGGACCTGGACAGGCTTGAGAGGTGGGCCCACACAAACCTCATGAAGTTCAGCCAAGCCAAGTGCAAGGTCCTGAACACAGGACATGGCAATCCCAGGCACAAATACAGGTTGGGAGGAGAATGGCTAGAGAGCAGCCCTGAGGAGTGTTTGTGGATGAGAAGCTCGACATGAGCCGGCAATGTGCACTGGCAGCCCAGAAAGCCAACCGCATCCTGGGCTGCATCAAAAGAAGCATGGCCAACAGGTCCAGGGAGGCGATTCTGCCCCTCTACTCCGCTCTGGTGAGACCCCACCTGGAGTACTGTGTCCAGCTCTGGAGTCCTCAGCACAGGAAGGACATGGACCTGTTGGAACAAGTCCAGAGGAGGGCCACAAATATTATCAGAGGGCTGGAGCACCTATGCTATGAAGACAGGCTGAGAGAGCTGGGGTTGTTCAGCCTGGAGAAGAGAAGGCCCCGGGGAGACCTCATAGCAGCCTTCCAGTACCTAAAGGAGGCCTACAGGAGAGATGGGGAGGGACTCTTTATGAGGGGGTGTAGCGATAGGACAAGGGGTAATGGTTTTAAACTGAAAGGGGAGAGATTTAGATTAGATATTAGGAAGAAATTCTTTATTGTGAGGGTGGTGAGGCACTGGAACAGGTTGCCCAGAAAAGCTGTGGATGCCCCTTCCCTGGAGGTGTTCAAGGCCAGGCTGGATGGGGCTTTGAGCAACCTGGTATAGTGGGAGGTATCCCTGCCCATGGCAGGGGGGTTGGAACTTGATGATCTTTAAGGTCCTTTCCAGCTCTAACCATTCACACCCATTTTTAAAAAGGGTAGAAAGGAGGACCCTGGGAACTACCAACCTATCAGCCTCACCTCTGTGCCTGGGAAGATCATGGAACAGATCCTTCTGGACGCCATGCTTGGGCACATGGAGGACAGGGGGATGATTCAGGACAGCCAACGTGGCTTTACTAGGGGCAAGTCCTGCCTGACTAACCTAGTGGCCTTCTATGATAGAGTGACTATGTCACTAGATAAGGGACGACCTATGGATGTGATCTATCTGGACTTCTGTAAGGCCTTTGACACGGTCCCCCATGACATCCTGCTCGCCAAACTGGAGAGATACGGATTTGATGGGTGGACGGTTCAGTGGATAAGGAATTGGCTGGATGGTCGCATCCAGAGGGTAGTACTCAATGGCTTTAAGTCCAGATGGAGAGCAGTGACAAGTGGTGTCCCTCAAGGGTCTGTGCTGGGACCGGTACCGTTCAACATTTTTATCAACGATATAGACAGAGGGATGGAGTCCACCATCAGCAAGTTTGCAGACGACACCAAGTTGTGTGGTCTTGTCGATACACCAGAGGGATGGGATGTCATTCAGAGGGACCTGGACAGGCTGGAGAGGTGGGCTCAAGTAAACCTCATGAGGTTCAACAAGAGCAAGTGCAGAGTTATGCACCTGGGCCGAAACAATCCTCACTATCAATACAGACTAGGGGATGAGGTATTAAAAAGCAGCCCTGAGGAAAGGGACTTGGGGGTGCTGATGGATGAAAAGCTGGACATGAGCAGGCAATGTGCTCTTGCAGCCCAGAAGGCCAATCACATCCTGGGCTGCATCAAGAGATGTGTTGCCAGCAGATCCAGAGAAGTGATTCTGCCACTTTACACTGCTCTGGTGAGACCTCACCTGGAGTACTGTGTGCAGGTCTGGAGCCCTCAATATAGAAAGGACATGGACCTGGTGGAGCGGGTCCAGAGGAGGGCCACAAAAATGATCAGGGGGTTGGAACACCTCTGCTACGAGGACAGGCTGAGGGAGCTGGGGTTGTTCAGCTTGGAGAAAAGGAGGCTCCAGGTAGACCTCATAGCGGCCTTCCAGTACCTGAGGGGGGCCTACAGGAAGGCTGGGGAGAGTCTGTTTACAAAGGCCTGCAGTGACAGGATGAGGGGCAATGGCTTTAAGCTGGAAAAAAGCAGATTTAGATTAGACATTAGGAATAAGTTCTTTACCATGAGGGTGGTGGAGCACTGGAATATGTTGCCCAGGGAGGTGGTTGAGGCCCCTTCCCTGGAAACATCCAAGGTGAGGCTCGACGAGGCCCTGGGCAACCTGGTCTAGTTGGGGGTGTCCCCGCTGACTGCAGGGGGGGGGGGGTCGGACTAGATGACCTTTGAAGGTCCCTTCCGGCCCAGATGATTCTATGATTCTGTGATTCTAAAATCCACTGGCACTCAATACCGAAGTGATAAATTTTAGGTGCTACTTATGCTCGTATTAAGCAGCTGGCCCTAAACATCAGACTTAAGTGGAGATTTCCTATAAATACCCCCTAATCTATGTCCAAGTCTGCTCAGTCTAACAACTAAAAGTATCCTGGCTATCTAGATTGTTTGTCAAAAATGACTTCAGGACTTTCACAGAAACCATTCTATTAGTAGAAAAGGGTAATAAGGGCACAATGGTAGCTTTCCAATAGGTTATACTGAAGAAATAGTTTTCAGCTACTCCAACTGGATACATAACCATCCAGTTCATATGCAGTAATTGTAAATTAACGTATCAGTATCATTTATTCTTCAGTAGAGTGGAAAAATGCTATGAAGTCATACATAAAGATCTGAAACATGTTAACATATAATCATTTTTAGTTTCAAAACAAGATGCAGTCATAAATTAAATTCTAATTGTTAACTGCAAAAATAACACTGAATACGTAAAAACAAACTTTCATTTAACAGGAATGTTGCAAAAGCAATAACAGAATGCAAGTCATTGATTTGTGGAGTTGGACTACTACCTACCTTTCCATTTTTACAGATATAATCAAACAGTTCTCCTCCTGAAACATATTCCATCACCATGAAAATGTCAGTTGGTGTACTGATGACCTGGTACCTGATAAGAGAAAGTATCTGTTAAGTCTACGCAACTCAGTAAAAGCAGCTAGTTACATTTAGTAAAACCAAAATTGTGCAAAGAGTCAGATAAAAGTATACTTTTAAAAAATTATCAGCCAATTTACAGCTACTGGAATGATAATATTTTTCAGAAGCTATTTCCTCTCCTTTCATTATGTGATGCTATCATTGCCAAGACTAGGAGGGAATTTTTATTTCCCAACAGGAAAAATTCAGTCTTCATACTTTCAGAGGACTATTCTTAGCCCAAATGATTTCTATGAAGCCATTTACAGTGCTGCCTCACAGACATCTTAGTGCAGTGAGGAAGGAATTCAAAAGGACTGTGCTAGTGTCTCAAAAGCATACACCTTTCAACTTTAACAGGCAAAAAAAAACCCTGCCTTACCATAAATAAAAAGAAAGTGTACTTCAAGACTTGAAAAAATATTCATGATGATTGAGAGCAATTATCTTTTACAAAGAGACCTAAATTTGTCATTAGTATTTAAGAGCATTGATTGACACCCTAATTGTTGTATTTTTATCACTATAAGTTTGAAAAAAGCTTTGATGTTTTAAAATAACTAGTTTATGGCCAAACTCCCCACTTAAGAGATTGATACGTTTTCTATATATCCTTACCTAAAAGTTGTTTACTTCCCCCCCAGCAGTCAGAAATGATTGATCTTTAATGTAACAAGAAAATGCACACTGATAAACCTTCAGTCAAAATTCAGATACTATATTGAGAAGACAGGAGGTAGCAACTGGATCAAAGTGATGTTTCAAGGTACTATGCTTAAGCATACAAATATCCCAATTGTAATAAATAAATAATTGAATTCGCACATAAAATACAGAACTGAAGTGTTCTTCAAAATGCTGATTCTAGGACAAGAAGGAAAAACAGACATGCTTCAGCTTACTGAGACAAGTTATTCTTGAACTGCATAGACAGCAATTAGTTCAGACTATCCAGGTGAATGTATGTGTGCATGTACATATGTGCGTGTGTTTATTTTAACAGCTTAGTAGTATAGTGTAACATTCCAATAACCTTGGATGAAAGTATGTCATGTACTTAAATATGAACATTCTGAAGCCATGGCTAAGACACTCTACAGAAATAGTATTTTAATCCTTTTAATCCAAAAGTTACAGTACAACCTCTTTTCTAACAGCATTATTGTTAATGACCTTTCCCATAGTTGTGAGTAATTGACTTAAAATTTTAGCAGCACCAGAAGTACACATTCCTGTTGCACTCCCGTATCTCAGTTGGTACACTGACGCTTCCTGTTTTGTTTTAGCTACAGGTATGTGCTTTAGACTTGTTAATGAATTCAAACCGGCAGCAATAGCAGTTCTGCATCCAGACAAATCAGCTCAATAGTCTTCTGAAAAACTGACCCACTGAAGAAGTTAGTGTGATGATCTAACACAGTCTGATTTAGCTCCTGTATAAGTGCTGTTGCCAAATGAAAGGAGTGTATAGGGATGGCATCTGTCAGTAGCAGCACGGTCTTAAGAAAAGACTCTGCCAGTAAAAAAAAAAAAAAACTGAACTCCAACACCATGATTAATGGTGAAAGTCACCCACATTCTAGATGTGCAGGTTCACTTTATAGAACACAGAAGTAAAAAAGTAATTAGCGTTTATAATTTATTTCCTCAGACCAGATATAAGGGGTCTACTCTAGGATATATTTAATTGTACTCTGAACTCTGCTGATGAACTATTGATCAAACAGATGTAAATAGGCACACTGTAAATATTACATGTATTTAGACAAGTGGTAATAGCTATATTGAAGAGCTCTGAAATATCAGATCACATTTAACAGACTGCACGTCTTTCAGAAAAACCTTGCAGAGCACCATCTACATAGGGAAAATATAGGTCACTGACCAACACATCTCTTAAAAAATGTTTTGAGTAAAGAAAGCACAATAAACTTACTACAGAAACGCCCTTTATAATCTTGATCTTAACTCAGTTTCTAAGCAGAAACAAAGATCAAATATAACCAGAAAAAGAATACGGAAGCAGCAGCTAAAAAAACAAGATGGGTGTTACTATAAGTATCTATCATGCCACTACCTTTTATATACCTGCCCAAAGAATTTGCAAGTAAAGATCTAATGGAAGCTCTCTGCCCTGCAGAGATCAGTTTTGTGAAAATGCATTACAGGGAGCACTGAAGATGGTTGCATACTTGGAAATTGGTTACTTTCCTAACAATGTACTGCTAGTAGTACTGCCCTTTAAACGTGTTTCAGATCAGTGAGACAAGAGATTACTGCTTAAATAGATTTGATTACAGCAAGAAAAACTTACAGCTTAATTATATGAGGATGTCTGAAGAGTTTGAGGTTCTGAATCTCCCTGCGGATTTTTCCTACAACATCAAGGCTGCGAATCTTCTGTCGGTTCAGGATCTTCACTGCAACTTTATGTCCAGTTAACTCATGTTTGCCAACTGCAAGGAACAAGGAAGTATTTAGTCAGAGTTCTCAATTGCTCCATAAAGACATTAATTGGACCATTTCAACTATAGCCAAGAAATACCACAGTTAAGATGTTAGCGTTCCACATATCCCCATTATCTTTGGGGAGGTTGAAAACCAGATGGCATGTCATTTCTTCTGCCCTACCCCAATTCTTCCCACAATTCTATCATTAGAAGATGAATTGGATATGTAGGAACAAACCTTAAACCTAACCCTCAGAAGTCTTGCAGCACGACTACATTTTTGCACTATTGCAAACAAACAAAACATTTTGCACCCCAAAATATTGCCATCCTTTCTAATTGGGAAAACCATTTTCTTTCCCTGTACAAGTCACTCCAAGCTTTTGGCTCACTTGGTAACCCACTCAGACATGCTTTCCTACAGCTTATCTACTTTATCTGCAAGGATACTCTTACTGAAGACATCACTGCTATCCTTCCCTCAAGAAGCCCATTTCAGCAATTGCTCTGAACTACTGCTAAGACTATCTGATCACTTAACTTGAAAAATAATTATTTATCTGTCTTTGGAGCAGTCTGACCCTATATAAGCTCCACATTCTGTGCAGTAAACACCAAGGCTTTATTATATAAAATAAGTGGCAAAAGTTATATGAAATGCACAAAATAAAATCCAATAGTAACTATGAGAAGCAATGCAAACATGCAACCTCATACATTTCTCAGTTTCTTCCCTACTTCCAGGAGTATTCCATTTTTCTTTCAACAGGGGAACTTGAAAGTGTAAAACATTGCCTAGTTAGTTACCCTTCTTAAATTCCTTAATTTTGCAGGTGCTATTGGAAGTAGCCACAACAGAGTTACTAAGAATATTTTTCTTAAACCCAACATTGGATCACAGATAAGCCAAAGGCTTCGCTATCCGCAAGCAGTGATTTAATACTACTAATATCATAACTACATCACTTTCATTTGCCACCCTGAATCTTACCTTCTGAAGACAAGCCAGATTCCAGGGACATCTACATGGTTCATCCTTGTTCACTTGAATGGACATTGGTAACAGATCTCTGCTGAACACAGTACTCATTCATCTGGGTGCCTCTCCTCACTCGAAAATTTAACTAAGGCCCAGGCTACAAACTTCATTTAAATATATCCATGGGAAGTTGTGATAAACAGCAGTGATCAACAACAACAAAAACAACAACTTTCTGCATTCAACAAATAATTTTGACAGGATTAGCAAACACCTATCAACCTGTAAATCTCATTCCCAACACAAGACTTTCCCGTTGCCTTTTGCCTCTATATTGAGCTAAAAACCAACGCAAGCGAAAAGAAATTTTTAGCAGGGAGACAGATAACAATAAGCATCTCCAAGTGATTATTCTTACAACAAAAAAATGGCTACTGTGTAAAATAAAGCAGTTTTTCTAAACTCCTGTAGGGAAGTAACTAAGTAGTGGATCATCCAAGACCCTGAACCATTATGATGCAGTGGCAAGATGTCTTTTGTACCTAAGAATACAGAAAGGCTCCACCTGCAAGGTGAAAGAAAACATCCCCTCATTCAGAGGAGCCAACATCTATCGCAAGTTCTAGACAGACCACAAAGCAGTGATAGATGAGTGCCTAGAACTGTAAAATCACATCACCTATGAGAATTATTTGCTTTCAATCAGATCTACAATTAAAGCAATTACATCCCAATTTTTCTTCAGTTCAAATGTGATTGAGGTTTTAAAGGAACCTAACAAATTATATCACCTATATCCAAACACTAAGGGGTAATGAATCACTAACATAAAACACTAGAAAAGCAACTATTCCATTCAAATTACAAAGTCTTTGCCTATCAATAATGTGAACTGAGGTAAGCCAGAAGTATTTAGGAAAAAAAAATAAATCTTTAATCAGCAAGTTAAAATTTAACAATTTGTTAGTAAGAAACAGCTTCTTTGAAACTAACCAAAAATCAGACACATTAATTCGCATCTTCCTTTGGTTTACAAAGTACTAAACACCTCCTTAAATGTAAGTAGCATATACATTTGAGCTTAGCATATACATATACATTACAGCTTAGCATATAAATATTCAGTTCTGACATGCATTGTGTCATGAAGTTTCATTTGTCAGCAAGGTTGTTTCCTTTTTATTTTTTTTTCAGTCTACCTCAGATGAAAACTGGAATTAGAACTCAGAAAAACATTAGAAGGTCATTTATTAGCGACAATATTCTATGTTCAATATGCAAGGCTGTCCTGGTTTGAGGTAAAACAGAACTAATTTTCTGTTCAGTAATTTTACCTTTTTAGCTGGGCCTCTTCTAACTAACTGAACTCTGAAAATTAACAGCATATTGTTCAGAAACTGTTCACTCTCATAGTGATAAGACTTGATTATACCAAGGAATGGTATGCAGAGAGGCTCTTGCTTATACTTATTGCTATAACAACCAAGGTCAGGTAAATTTGTTATTTGCCCCGTTGGAGGGTCGGAAGCGGAAAAGCATAGAGGGGTCACACCTGTAGGGAGGAGCGGACAGGACAGGTGACCCAAAACTGACCAACAGGGTATTCCAACCCATCTGCATCATGCTCAGTATAAAAGCTGAGGGATCAAAGGGTCAGTTCTCTCTCTTCAATGGCCGACATCTGAGGAGGACCCTGTCTGTTTGTCTGCCTTTAATCCCGATTCATAGATTGGTCCAGGCCGGAAGGGACCTCCAAAGGTCATCTAGTCCGACCTCCCCGCAGTCAGCAGGGACACCCCCAACTAGACCAGGTTGCCCAGGGCCTCGTCGAGCTTCACCTTAAATATCTCAAGGGAAGGGGCCTCAACCACCTCCCTGGGCAACCTGTTCCAGTGTTCCACCACCCTCATGGTAAAGAACTTATTCCTAATATCCAATCTAAATCTCCCCTTCTCCAACTTAAAACCATTGCCCCTCATCCTGTCACTGCAGGCCTTTGTAAACAGACTCTCCCCAGCCTTCCTGTAGGCCCCCCCCTCAGGTACTGGAAGGCCGCTATGAGGTCTACCTGGAGCCTCCTTTTCTCCAAGCTGAACAACCCCAGCTCCCTCAGCCTGTCCTCATAGGAGAGGTGCTCCAGCCCCCTGATCATTTTGGTGGCCCTCCTCTGGACCCGCTCCACCAGGTCCATGTCCTTTCTATATTGAGGGCTCCAGACCTGCACACAGTACTCCAGGTGAGGTCTCACCAGAGCAAAGTGGCAGAATCACCTCTCTGGATCTGCTGGCAACACTTCTTTTGATGCAGCCCAGGATGTGATTGGCCTTCTGGGCTGCGAGAGCACATTGCCTGCTCATGTCCAGCTTCTCGTCCATCAGCACCCCCAAGTCCCTTTCCTCAGGGCTGCTTTTTAATACCTCATCCCCCAGTCTGTATTTATACTGAGGATTGTTTCTTCCCAGGTGCAGAATCCTGCACTTGCTTTTGTTGAACCTCATGAGGTTCATCTGGGCCCACCTCTCCAGCCTGTCCAGGTCCCTCTGAAAGACATCCCGTCCCTCTGGTGTATCGACAACACCACACAGCTTGGTGTCGTCTGCAAACTTGCTGATGGTGCTCTCAATCCCTCTGTCCATGTCTTTGATAAAAATGTTAAACAGTACTGGTCCCAGCACGGACCCTTGAGGGACACCACTTGTCACTGCTCTCCATCTGGACTTAAAGCCATTGAGTACCACCCTCTGGGTGCGACCATTCAGCCAATTCCTTATCCACCGAACCGTCCACCCATCAAATCCGTATCCCTCCAATTTGGCAAGCAGGATGTTGTGAGGAACCGTGTCAAAGGCCTTACAGAAGTCCAGATAGATCACATCCATAGGTCACCCCTTGTCTACTGACCTAGTCACTTCATCATAGAAGGCCACTAGGTTAGTCAGGCAGGACTTGCCCCTAGTAAAGCCACGTTGGCTGTCCTGAATCATCCCCCCGTCCTCCATGTGCCCAAGCACGGCGTCCAGAAGGATCTGCTCCATGATCTTCCCAGGCACAGAGGTGAGGCTGACAGGTCGGTAGTTCCCAGGGTCCTCCTTTCTACCCTTTTTAAAAATGGGTGTGATGTTTCCTTTCTTCCAGTCTGCAGGGACTTCACCTGACTGCCATGACTTTTCGAATATCATGGAAAGTGGCTTTGCAACTTCATCAGCCAGTTCCTTCAGGACTCTGGGATGGATTTCATCAGGTCCCATGGACTCGTATATCTTCAGATTCCTTAGGTGATCACGTACCATGTCTTCAGTTATAGTGGGATGGACTTTGTCACCTGGATCCTCAACTTGTGGGCCATCAACACAAGAGCTAGGAGGAGAGGGGTTGCCAGTGAAGACTGAGGCAAAAAAATTATTGAGAACTTCCACCTTCTCCTCCTCCGTTGATACAAGTTCCCCACTGCTGCTCATTAGGGGGGGTACCTTTTCCTTAACCTTCCTTTTCTGATTAATGTACCTGTAGAAGCCTTTCTTGTTTTTCTTTATGTCCCTTGCCAAGTCCAATTCTAGCTGTGCCTTGGCCTCCCTGACCTCATCCCTACACAGCCGAGCAACATCCCTATACTCTTCCCAGGCTGCCTGTCCCTTCTTCCATTTCCTGTATAGCCCCATCTTACCCCTTAGTTTGACCAGCAGGTCCCGGCTCAACCATGGTGGTTTCTTGCCTTCCTTACCCAATTTGCTACGTGTTGGGATTGAGATCTTTTGTGCTCTATGGAGAGCATCCTTAAAGATCTGCCAGCTTTGTTCTGCTCCCTTGTCCCTAAGGGCAGTTTCCCATGGGGTCCTATTTACTAACTCCTTGAAGAGCTGGAAGTTCGCTTTCTTAAAATTTAGCATCCTGACGGTGTTCCTCTTGGGCTTCAAACTTCTTAAGAGAGTGAACTGCACTAGAGCATGATCACTGCAGCCCAGACTGCCTTCAACTTTGATATCCCTGATGGCCTCACTTGCATTTGTGACTAACAGGTCCAACAATGCATCTCCTCGAGTAGGGCTGGTGATTTCTTGTCTCAAGAAGTTGTCGTCTAGGCACTCTAGAAGCTTCCTGGAGTGCCTGCAGCCAGCCGTGTTGCTTTTCCAACAGATGCCAGGGTGGTTAAAGTTACCCAGCAGGATGAGAGCCTGTGATCGTGATGCCTCTTCCAGCTAGAGTAAGAAGATATCGTCGACAGGCTCTGCCTGGTCAGGGGGCCTGTAGTAGACTCCTACCACAAGGTTCCCTTTGTTGTCCCGATCTCTAATTCCTACCCACAAGCTTTCTACCTGCTCATGGCTACTCTTTAGCAACGATCCAAGCATTCCTGACTCCAGATCCGGAATCCAGCTCCTGTCCATCACCAAGTCCAGCCTGGGACTTTCCCCTGTGCCTCCTAGTGACATGATCATCATCCTGGGAGCTTGATATGGTTTTATATATACTGTATACTTTTTTCTTTTCTTCTTATTTATTATTTCATTATTTATTAATATTTTCAATAGTTTCGTTTTTTCTAAACTCATAAATCTCTTTTATCTCTTCCTCTCCTCTCTTTTCCTTAGAGGGGGAAGGGAAGGGCCACCTGTCATTCTGATTGGTCAATCCGGTCAAAATCACGAGAAAGGCACATAAGAGTTTATGTTAAAACACATTTTTCATTCAAAGTACTTCAACAGTAACATTTGCAGTTGACTAAAACCAATTCTAGCCATCACAGCCTTCAATCTTGTGTGCCTCAAGCCTTGATTTTATTCATTGAATAGGAGAAAACAAGCTTTTCTGCTTCTTCAGCTGTTTGACAACTTGAGATAAATTATTGAAATGAAAACATACTGTGGTTTTGTGCAGGCGCAAAAAGATCCCTAAAAGCTTGTTCACTTGCTTAAGACTTTTCAAATTGAACAGCAATTTTCTTCAGTAATTTTTGGCCCCCCCCCCCCTTCACTCATTTCAAGATTATATCAAATTTATGTTTTTAAGATACGAGTTCCCATTAACCATCTACTTCATTAAATGAAACTGTCTTCTTGGATTAAATCCACTAAGTATCCATTAACACTGTTCAGCTACCACAAGCCACACAGTTTAAGTCTTAAACTATGTATTCTTTTCAGAAATATTTCAGTCTTCCCAGACATAAGTAATCTTCACTTTGCTGCATAAAGTAATAGCAAATACAAGTTTTTCCACATGGATTTAATCAAGATAAAGAGTTGTAATTTTTTTCTACTATCAAGTGGCTTTGCAGCTTTGTTATTATTTGTGTACTATCACATTAGAACTAAACTGTTAATTCCAAGGAGGAAAAAATACTCTGGTTGAAGGACCCAAGGGAGTACCGGTGGGCATTTGGTGTAGTGGCAGTGGAGATGGAGAAAGTTGTGCAACTGTCTACTTGGCCTGGCCTGTCTCTCAGAGGACCCTTCTATTGTAGGGCTGCTGAGGGTCGAGAAACAAAGTGTGCCCATTGCTACTACAACTGTGCATAAGCAACAATATCGCAATATTGTAAAATTCCTTCTACTCATCATGCCACCGATGCTACTTGGAGTAAGTGGGTTGACTTAATCACACAGCAAGCTCAAATAAGAAAACCCAATGGTCCAGGAATCATAGAAGTGATCACAAACTGGCCCGAAGGCAAAGATTCCAGAATGCCACCAGAGGAGGTGGTAACATGTGCTGAGGAAGCCCAACCATATAATTAACTCTCAGATAATGAGAAACAGTATGCTCTGTTCACTGATGGATCTTGTCATATTGTAGGGAAACATCGAAGGTGGAAAGCAGCTGTATGGCGTCCTACACGACAAGTTGCAGAAGCTACTGGCGTCCTACACGACGAGTTGCAGAAGCTACTGAAGGAGAAGATGAATAGAGTCAATTTGCAGAGGTAAAAGCCATTCAGCCGGCCTTAGACATTGCTGAACGAGAAAAGTGAACTAGTCGTGGAAGTACGCAGTATAGATGCCCACGTACCCATGAGTAGAGCCACTGAGGAACATTGAAACAATCAGCAAGTGGACCAAGCTGCTAAGTTTTTCCAGACAGATTTGGACTGGGAACATAAAGGTGAACTGATTTTAGCTCAGTGGGCCCATGACGCTTCAGGTCATCAAGGAAGAGATGCTACATACAAATGGGCTCCTGACTGAGGGGTGGATTTAACCACGGATGCTATTGCGCAGGTTATCCACGATTGTGAAACATGCGCCAAAATCAAGCAAGCTAAAAGGTTAAAACCTTTGTGGCATGGAGGACGGTGGTTGAAATATAAGTATGGGGAGGCTTGGCAAGTTGACTACATCAGACTCCCTCAAACCCGCCAGGGTAAGCGTTATGTGCTTACAATGGTGGAAGGAAGCACCTGATGGTTGGAAACCGATGCCGTACCCCATGCTACTGCCTGGAATACTATCCTGGGCCTTGAAAAGCAAGTCTTGTGGCAACATGGTACTCCAGAAAGAATTGAGTCAGACAATGGGACTCACTTCAAAAACAATCTTATAAGTAATTGGGCAAAAGAACATGGCATTGAGTGGGTATATCATGTCCCCTATCATGCACCAGCTTCTGGGAAAATTGAATGATACAACAGATTGTTAAAAACTACCCTGAAAGCAATGGGGGGTGGATCCTTTAAAAATTGGGACAAGCATTGGGACAAGCACAAGCTACCTGGTTACACCAGGGGATCCATCAATCGAGCTGGTCCTGCTCAATCAGACCTTTTACATACTAGAAGGGGATAAAGTCCCTGTGGTGCATGAAAGGAATACGCTAAGGGAAACCGTATGGGTTTTTCCTGCCTCGGGCAAAGGCAAACCCATTTGTGGGACTGTTTTTGCTCAAGGACCTGGATGTACTTGGTGGGTAACGCTGAAGAATGGAGAAGTTCAATGTGTACCTCAAGGAAATTTGACCCTGGGTGAGAATACTTAATTCTGAGTATGATGTTAGTTCTTATATAATACTAACAGTGTTCTATAAGTGTTTTTCAGGATAACACAGCAATGATGAAACCTAAGTCGGATTCATCAAGTGGCATCCAGCAAAACTTCTCCGAGATGGACATACTACCCACGGGCACAAACCATAATGAATTTCACATCATCTTTCCTACCCTGAGAATCTGATCTGCTATGAAATGGACTTAAACTTTTGTATATAGAGATAAATCATAACTGAGTGACCTACATATATCTATCTACGTGTGTGTGTATAGATTTCATAGATAAAAGTATTAGTGATCTGAGCACGATGCAAATGTTATGGAATAAGGGGTGGAATGTCCCGGTTTGAGGTAAAACAGAACCAACTTTCTGTTTCAGTAATTTTACTAAAGTAGTTTAGTTCATTCTAAACTTGTAAATCTCCTTACGTCTTCCTTTCCTCTCTTGGGGTGGGGTGGGAGCATCTGTCATTCGGATTGGTCAATTTGGCCCAAACCACGACACCAGTGCAAAAGCCTAATGGGGAATGGAGATTGACAGTACACTATTGTGGCTTGAATGAAGTCACACCACCATTGAGTGCTGCTGTCCCAGATACGTTAAAACTTCATTATGAACTGGAGTCAAAAGAGGCTAAATGGTATGCTACAATTGACATTGCTAATGCCTTTTTCTCTATTCCTTCAGTAGCAGCATGCAGGCCACAGTTTGCTTTCACCTGGAGGGGCGTCCAGTACACCTGGAATTGACTGCCCCAGGGGTGGAAACACAGCCCTACTATTTGCCATGGACTGATCCAGACTGCACTGGAGAAGGGTGGAGCTCCAGAACACCTACAATACATTGATGACATCATTGTATGGGGTAATACACAGCAGAAGAAGTTTTTGAGAAGGGGGAGAAGGTAATTCAAATCCTTCTGGAACCAGGTTTTGCCATCAAACGAGGTAAAGTCAAGGGACCTGCACAGGAGATTCAGTTTTTAGGAATTAAATGGTAAGATGGGAGTCGCCAGATCCCAATGGATGTGATTAATAAATAACAGCTATGTCCCCACCTACTAACAAAAAGGAAACACAAACTTTCTTTGGTGTTGTGGGTTTCTGGAGAATGCATATTCCTGGTTACAGTCAGATTGTGAGCCCTCTCTATGAAGTGACTAGAAAGAAGAATGATTTTTAAATGGGGCCCTGAGCAGCAATCAGCCTTTGAGCAGATTAAACGGGAGATTGTTCATGCAGTAGCCCTTGGGCCAGTCCGAACAGGACAAGATGCAAAAAGTGTGCTGTACACTGCAGCAGGGGAGAATGACCTTACCTGGAGTCTCTGGCAAAGAGCACCTGGAGAGAGAGAATCACACAGAATGATATGGGGTTGGAAGGGACCTCTGGAGATCACCTAGTCCAACCCCCCTGCCAAAGCAGGTCCACCTAGAGCAGGTTGCACAGGAACATGTCCAGGCAGGTTTTGAATGTCTCCAGTGACGGAGACTCCACTACCTCTCTGGGCAGCCTGTTCCAGGGCTCTGCCACCCTCAAAGTAAAGAAGTTCCTCCTCATGTTTAGGTGGAACTTCTTATCTTCAAGTTTGTGCCCATTTCCTCTTGTCCTGTCACCGGGCGCCACTGAGAAAAGACTGGTCCCATCCTCTTGACACCCTCCCTTTAAGTATTTATAGGTGTTGATCAGATCCCCCCTCAGTCTTCTCTTCTCCAGACTTAAAAGACCCAAGTCCCTCAGCCTTTCCTCATAAGAGAGATGTTCTAGGCGTCTAGGCATACAATCATCTTTGTAGTCCTCTGCTGTACCCTCTCCAGCAGTTGCCTGTCCTTCTTGAACCGGGGAGCCCAGAACTGGACACAGTACTCCAGATGGGGCCTCACCAGGGCAGAGTAGAGGGGCAGGATAACCTCCCTCGACCTGCTGGTCACACTCTTCCTGATGCACCCCAGGATGCCATTGGCTGCCTTGGCCACAAGGGCACATCGCTGCCTCATGGTCATCCTGTTGTCCACCAGGACTCCCAGGTCTTTCTCCTCAGAGCTGCTCTCCAGCAGGTCAGCCCTCAACCTGTACTGGTGCATGGAGTTATTCTTCCCCAGGTGCAGCACCCTACACTTGCCCTTGTTGAATTTCATCAGGTTCCTCTCTGGCCAACTCTCCGGCCTGTCCAGGTCTCGCTGTATGGCGGCACAGCCTTCTGGTGTGTCAGCCACCCCTCCCGGTTTTGTATCGTCAGCAAACTTGCTGAGGGTACATTCCATCCCTTCATCCAGGTCATTGATGAATATTTTGAAGAGGACTGGACCCAGTACTGACCCCTGGGGAACACCACTTGTTACGGACCTCCAACTAGATTCTGGGCCACTAATCACAACCCTCCGAGCTCTGTCTTTCAGCCAGTTTTCAATCCACCTCACTGTCCATTCATCTAACCCATACTTCCTAAGCTTACCTATGAGGATGCTGTAGGAGACGACTTCAGCAAGGCTTTTGACAAAGGTAGACAACATCCACCGCCCTCCCCTCATCTCTCCATCCAGTCATGTCATCGTAGAAGGCTATCAGGTTAGTCAGACATGACTTCCCCTTGGTGGATCCGTGTTGACTACTTCTGATAGCTTTCTTTTCCTCCATATGCTTTGAGATGACGCCCAGAACGAGCCGTTCCATCATCTTTCCAGGGATGGAGGTGAGGCTGACCGGCCTCTAGTTTCCCGGGTCCTCCTTCTTGCCCTTTTTGAAGACTGGGATGACATTGGCTTTCCTCCAGTCTTCGGGCACCTTGCCTGTTCTCCAGGACCTTTCAAAGAGGATGGAGAGCAGCCCAGCAATGACTTCTGCCAGCTCCCTCAGCACTCACGGGTGCATCCCATCAGGACCCATGGACTTGCGGATATCCAGTTTACTTAACTGTTCCCTAACTTGATCTTCCTCCACCAAGGGGAAGTCTTCCTTCGTCCAGACTGTCTCTGTTTCCTCCAAAGTCTGCGGCTCCTGAGGGCTGGCCTGAGCAGTAAAGACTGAAGCAAAGAAAACAAAGAAGGCATTCAGCAATTCCGCCTTCTCTGCATCCTCTGTCACCGTGGCACCTGTTTCATTCAACAGCAGGCCCACATTTTCTCCAGTTTTCCTTTTGCCTCCAATATACTTGAAAAAACCCCTTCTTATTGACTTTGACATCCCTTGCCAATTTTCATTCCAAGGAGGCCTTGGCTTTCCTCGTTTCGTCCCTGCATACTCTTAGCGGCATTCTTGTAATCTTCCCAAGTGGTCAGTCCCTTCTTCCATACTGTAAACTTCCTTCTTCCACTTGAGCTTTTTCAGAAGCTCCCTGCTCAACCACGCAGTTCTTCTGCTTCCTTTGCCTGATTTTTTGCTCTTAGGGATTAGACTCAAGGCCGACCCCTAGGGTTTTGGATTAGAGCATATAGCGGATCAGAGGCTCACTATACTACCACTGAAAGAGAGATACTAGCAGCTTATGAGGGAGTTCAAGCTGCTTTGGAGGTAATTGGTACTGAAGCACAGCTTCTCCTGGCACCTCGGTTGCCAGTGTTGAACCGGATGTTCAAAGGGAAAACTCCTTCCACACATCACGCAACTGATGTGATGTGGAGTAAGTGGGTAGCACTAATTACTCAGCAAGCCCGAATAGGGAACCCCAATCGTCCAGGAATTCTGGAGGTGATAATGGATTGGATGCAAGGCACAGAGTTTGGAGGGTCCCCAGAGGAGAGGGTGGTGCGGGCTGAGGAGGCCCCACCATATAATCAGTTACTGGAAAACGAGAGGCGATATGCGCTGTTCACTGATGGATCTTGTCATATTGTAGGAAACAAGCAAAGGTGGAAAGCTGCTGTGTGGAGTCCTACTCGACGAGTCGCAGAAACGACTGAGGGAGCAGGTGAGTCGAGTCAGTTTGCAGAAGTGAAAGCCATCCAGTTGGCTTTAGATATTGCTGAGAGAGAAAAGTGGCTGGTGCTTTATCTTTATACTGATTCATGGATGGCGGCACATGCTGTATGGGGGTGGTTAAAGCAATGGAAGAAGAGCAGCTGGCAGCGCAGAGGTAAACCCATCTGGGCTGCTGACTTGTGGCAAGATATTGCTGTCCGATTAGAAAAGCTCTCTATGAAGGTACGACATGTAGATAGATGCCCATATACCTAAGAGTCGGGCCACAAAACAACCAGCAGGTGGATCAGGCTGCTAAGATTAAAGTGTCCCAAGTAGACTCAGACTGGCAACATAAGGGTGAATTGTTTTTAGCTTGGTGGGCCCATGACACTTCAGGTCATCAAGGAAGAGATGCAACATATAGATGGGCTCATGATCGAGGGGTAGATATGACTATGGACACTATTGCATAGGTCATCCATGACTGTGAAACGTGCTGAAATTAAGCAAGCCAAACTGTGGAAGAATGGCTGAGTGAAAAAGGGCACGACTTGATTACAATGAGCAACCCAGTCTTTGATAGGGATGAAAGCCCGGAGGAGGCTGTGAACTCTCCTTGAGAAACAGAAGTATGAAGAAGTAGCTACATGATAAGTAAGAGATAAGCGGTACTGCCTCCGGGAGATAGAGAAACATCTGCTGCGCGTGGACAAGAGGTCTGCACTAATTGTGTGAGCGCTCTAGGCACGTGAACAGAGACTGTAAGCCAATCGTATAATTGTTGCTAGCGCGTGCTCTGCTTGTCTGTCTTTATATACTCTGTGTGAACTTGAATAAAGGGAGAACGACCATACTCATATTGAGACTCATCGTTACTCCGGGTCCATCTCCCACTCCGACATCTGGTAGCAGAGGATGCCCAGAGATCCATAGCTCAGCGGGACTGAGTTCTCCGAGTCTGCGGTAAGCAGCTAGAGGAGGGGAGTGGGAAACCACGGCTGGGAGAAGTGCTGCTCGGGCGCAAAGGCGGGAGCAGACAACGGTGCGAGGTGGCCTCTCGCCTCCCAGGCGCAGTGATGCAAGTAGAAGCTGCGGCCACGCTACTCGCTGGAATCCTCTCTAAGAGAGAGAATGAAGTACCGGCGAAACTGTTGATAAAGTTAATTAAATTAGGACAGCGATGGGGTCATTTTTCTGACACACCTATGCTGTTTTCTGTTTCGGAATGGCAAGATTTTAGAGGGACGATGTGGCAAAAAACAATCGAGGGGGATGAAAAAGAGGAGAAAGAGTTAAAAGCCGTCTGTGGGTTGTGGCATACTGTGCTAGAGACTTTAGAAGCGATGAAAGCGGAGCGGGAAGTAGCCTGTGCAGCTGCTCAAATGTTAGGTCCAGGAGCGGCCGCCTTAAAACCTCAAAGTAAGCCTGGACCTATTGCGCGCTTCTTTGGGCTGCCCGCGGTAAAGGGAATGACCGGGACTGTGTGTAAAACTGTTGCTGAAATTCGAGCTAATGAGGACTCTGACCCTCCTGAGAAAAGTAAAGACTTGCCGCTGAACCCCTTGCAAAACTCGGGAAAAGCGGAAGTGACTGATGCGAAACCAGAACAGAAAAGTAATGCAAATGCGGAAGCGCCTCCTCAGAAAACTCCGATAGGGGAGGGGCCTGAAACGTCTACTGATCTCATCGATTTGGGAGGAGCAGCATGTCGGCCTCCGCCCACAGCACTGCCTCCAGCAACTCCGCCTCTCTTGTATCCACCGCTACCCCCCTCCAGTGATTCGTCTGGTCCGCCAACTCCACCCCCGGACAAGAGTCGTAAACTGTCCACAGACAAACTGCTACAGACAGTTTTAAGGCGCCTCGACGAGTTAGATTTATGTGTGGCGAGGAAGGATGATAACATGCCTCCATGGCTAGTGAATCCCTCAACACCTCCGAGAACTGCACGCTGGAATGGCATTATTAGAGACGCTATACTAGAAGGACAGTGGGGAGCAGCCGCTAGTCTGGGCGGAACTCCACCTCTCGCGTGTCCCGTTGTACATGTAAACAATACTGGCAAATGGGAACCACATGATTGGAAAATTTTACAACAAGCTCGCACCACCATCTCAACTTATGGAGTAAAATCTGAGGCTACCCGACAAATTGTCAGCTGGATTTTTTCTGCTGATCTGATGTGTCCATATGATTGTTGTAACCTAATGAGACTGTTGCTTACTCCAACACAATATTTGTTGTGGGAGTCCTCCTGGCAACAACGAGCCATGAATGAAGCAGCTCGAAGACAAGGGGAGGGAGACCCCCTCCATGGAGTCACAGCAGAGATGTTCACAGGGCACGGAAAATTTAGTGACTTGCAAGTACAATTGACGTTTCCAGCAAACCTATTACAGCGATCGGCGCAACTTGCCCTAGAGGCGTTTCTCGGCCTCCCAGGATCTACTATTCCGTCATTTGGTACCATGATGCAAGGAACTACAGAAAAATATAGTAACTTTGTTGACCGACTGTGGGAAGCAATCATGAATCACCCTGATTTAGATGACAGCGGCAAACAACAGATGTTCAAAGTACTGGCTTTTGACAATGCCAATAAGACCACCAAGCAAATTCTAGCCAGTCTACCAAAAGGAGCAGGCGTTGAAGAAATGTTATTGAGAGTAGAAAGGGCTGAAGCTCAAAAACAAAGCACCACGGTCTATCATAGACTCCAAGATTTGACCACAAAAAACCGAGCTTGCGACTCAATTGCGCACACTGACTGACGTCCAAACCCTGCTTGGAGACATTCAATGGGTGCGGAACTGTGTTGGCATTTCCAATACCGACATTGCACCCTTAACAGAATTATTGAGAAGCAATCATCCAGCCAACGGCGTTACTCTGACAGCGACGCAGCAAGCAGCACTACAACAAATTGCACAAAAACTGCAATCGACGTGGTCATCTCGACGCATTTTAATGTTGCCAGTGTCTCTGATAATATGTAATGGGAAAGATTCACCATATGCAGTCATTTGTCAATGGCAAAACAAAAAGGGGGAACTTGCTACTCCCTTCTCCTTCTTTGGTGATGCCACTGACAAATGCGAAGGGAAGGTAACAAAAGAGAATGTGTTCAATGTCTTAGAATGGGTATTCTTAAGTGTACAACCAAAAACGAGCATTCAAACGTGAACTGAAGCAGTAGGTGAATTGATACGAAAAGGAAGATCACGAATCATAGAAATCAGTGGTAAAGAACCAGAGGATATTAGCATACCTGTTAACGCTGAAGATTTAGAATGGTGGCTGCGTAATGACGCTGCTATGCAAGAAGTCTTGTTAGGCTACAGTGGGAGAGTGCATTCACAACAGCCACAAGGGAAACTGTGGCAAGTTCTAAAAAGAAATCAGTGGCTAGAAAGACCCAAGGTACAGAAAGACCCATTGTCAGATGGTATCACTGTGTATACAGATGCAGGCAAACGCTTGCAGCGTGCAGCCTGTGTTTGGCAGGAAAAGGGTCAATGGTGTCAGCATATCATAGAGGGACAACCTCGAGATTCCCTTCAAACATTGGAACTAACTGCAGTAGTATGGGCCTTGAACAATTGGCTAAGCACTCCCTTGAATGTAGTAACAGACTCATTATATGTGGCTGGAATAGTGCCACGCCTGGAAGACGCTCTACTTAGAGAGACAGCTAATCCTAGGCTGGGGAGTTTATTTATTCGGTTGCGATCTGTACTTGGCCAAAGAACAGCTGCCTGTTGTGTTATCCATATTCGTAGTCATCAGCTAGACCTTGGATTAGGCCAGGGCAATCAACTTGCTGACAGCCTGGTTAGTCCAGTGTGTCATGTGCCTCCTATGGATAAATTTCAACAAGCTAGGCAGAGTCATGAGAATTTTCACCAAAATGCAAAAGGGCTAAAAAGACAATTTAATTTAACAGAAAATGAGGCTCGAGGCATTATCCAAGCCTGCCCAAAATGTGGGAGCCATGGCCCAGGAATAGGGTTAGGAGTGAACCCAAAAGGACTAAAGGCGTTAGAGTTGTGGCAGATGGATGTCACACATATCCCAGAGTTTGGTCGCTTGAAGTATGTACATGTGACCATTGATACATTTTCAAAAATGATCTGGGCAACCGCATTGCCCAGAGAAAAGGCACATCATGTCTGTAAACGCTTGCTTGCTTTGCTGTATTAGGAGTGCCTGAATGCATTAAAACTGATAATGGGCCTGCTTATGTTAGTCAAAAGGTTAGAAAGTTCTTGCTAAGATGGGGGGTCGATCACACGACAGGGATCCCACATTCGCCTACAGGACAAGGATTAGTGGAACGCACTCATCAAGTATTGAAGGACTATCTAGGTAAACAAAAGGGAGTAGAGACAGATGCTCAGCAAAGGCTACATCGTGTGCTTTTTATGTTGAACTTTCTCTGTCTCATGGGTGATCGAGAGGAACCGCCAGTGATGATTCACCATCAAAACCTTAAGTTCAATAGTACAACAATACTCCCGCAACTCAAAGTGATGTATAAAGATCCAGTCTCTGGAATTTGGTTGGGGCCTGTTCCTGTTATATTTAATGGTCGAGGTTATATGTGTGTCTCCACAGATTGCGGTCCAGTGTGGGTGCCTAGTCGAGCTGTAAAACCTGCTTTGACTCGACATGATCCGCCTGACAACCAAGATGTTCAAGATCCTGACCCTGGGGATATTGATTCCGGCGGTAATGACCCTCCACAAGATTGAACCTAGGGAAAACATGTGGGTCACCTGGGCGAATAAGACAGGACAACAAGCCTTTTGTCTATCGCTTGCCTCTGCTACAGAGCCTTTTCGGACATGTTTGATAGGAGTACCTGGTTTTAAGGTAGAAGACTTTAGCAAGTATAGTAAGCAGAACTGCACTAATTCTCAGTGTTAGTAATTGTAGTGCCATGCTCCTTAATAGCTTGAAAGTTAGGCTGCCTTGGGACCCTCAAGAATTAGAACTGTTAGGATCAATGAGAATTGGAAATGTCTCCCAGAACTGGACTCAAACCTGCATATTTTTTGGAGGACCTGCCTTTACTGGCGTAAATTATTATCGATCATTTAATTGGACGGGGTGGACAAACGTCACTCCGAAAGCAAACTACTATGACTATAGATATAAAGGCGCATTTTGTGGCACAAATGACACATCAAAACAAGGATTGGGAGCCCTTGGGGTTGGAACAAAAGGGGAACAGCAAATTTGGAACAATGGCACCCCAAAAGCCTTGCCGCCAGACGTGTTTTTGATATGTGGTGACAGGGCATGGCAGGGAATTCTGAAAAATGTGATAGGTGGTCCATGTTATCTTGGCAAATTAACGTTGTTGGCCCCAAATCAAAACTGGTGGAAAAATGTGACCAAGGGAGAAAATGCCGCACGTACAAAACGGGTGGTCACGTGTCTCCCACCAGATTGCAATGATGAAGTTACCTTACTCAATCCCACTGAGAGAGTGTTTTTATCCTTGTTTGTACCTGGGGCAGCAGCAGGCAGAGCTTTGAAGGAGATAGGACGGTTAGCTTGTTGGGCTGAAAAACAAGCTAAAGTCACCACTGAGGTAATAGAAACTCTGTTAGGAGATCAAAATAGCTTACGCCACGCAATTTTGCAGAATAGAGCCGCAATTGACTTTTTGCTATTAGCTCAAGGTCATGGTTGCGAGGATTTTGAAGGCACGTGCTGTATGAATTTGTCCGATCACAGCGAATCAATTCATAAACAGTTGCAGTGGTTAAAAGAGCATGCAAACAAAATTCATCAAAACCATGGTTTTTTAGATGGGTGGCTGACTAACTTGTTTGGGAATATGCCACAATGGTTAGTAGGCTTGCTTGTTGAAGGCTTGCGCATTATAATAACTCTTGTGATTATAGGTCTGTGCTTATGTTTAGTGCTTAGTTGTATTAAGAGAGCTATGTTAAAAGTAGTAAACCAAGCCTGGATTGCTCAAAAACAAGAAGGGGGAATTGTGGAGGAATGGCTGAGTGAAAAAGGGCACGACTTGATTACAATGAGCAACCCAGTCTTTGATAGGGATGAAAGCCCGGAGGAGGCTGTGAACTCTCCTTGAGAAACAGAAGTATGAAGAAGTAGCTACATGATAAGTAAGAGATAAGCGGTACTGCCTCCGGGAGATAGAGAAACATCTGCTGCGCGTGGACAAGAGGTCTGCACTAATTGTGTGAGCGCTCTAGGCACGTGAACAGAGACTGTAAGCCAATCGTATAATTGTTGCTAGCGCGTGCTCTGCTTGTCTGTCTTTATATACTCTGTGTGAACTTGAATAAAGTGAGAACGACCATACTCATATTGAGACTCATCGTTACTCCGGGTCTGTCTCCCACTCCGACACCAAACGATCAAAACCTTTGTGGTACGGAGAACAGTGGCTGAAGTATAAGTATGGGGAGGTTTGGCTAATTGACTACATCTCCCTTCCACAAACCCGCCAGGGAAAACGCTATGTGCTTACAATGGTGGAAGCAACCACCGGCTGGCTGGAAACATATGCTGTATCTCATGCCCGTAACACTATTTTAGGCCTCAAAAGACAAGTCTTGTGGCGACATGGTACTCCAGAGAGGATTGAGTCAGACAATGGTACTCATTTCCAAAATAGTCTTGTAGACACCTGGGCTAAAGAGCATGGTATCGAGTGGATATATCACATCCCCTATCACGCACCAGCCACTGGGAAAGTGGAACAATGCAATGGACTACTGAAGACTAACCTGAAAGCGATGAGTGCTGGAACATTTAAAAAGCAGGATGAACATTTAGCAAAAGCCACCTGGTTAGTCAACACCAGGGGAACTGTCAGCCGAGCTGGTCCTGCTCACTCAGAGCTTTTACCTACTGTAGAAGGGGATAAGGTCCCTGTGGTGCATGTAAAGAATATGTTGGGAAAAACAGTGTGGGTTACCCCGGCCTCAGGTAAAGGCAAACCCACTCGTGGGGTTGCTTTTGCTGAAGGACCAGGGCATACTTGGTGGGTGATACAGGAGAATGGAGAGGTTCAATGTGTACCTTTAGGAGATCTCATTTTGGGTGAGAATCCTTAATTTAAATGGTATGGTGTTAATCGTTACATAATACTAACAGTGTTCAATAAGTGTTTTTCAGGATAACGTAGTGGTAACGGAACCATAGTCAGCTTCATCGAATGGCGTCCAGCGACAGTGAACATGGTAACCGTGAGCACAACATGTTATATTGCTGCGCCCAACTCCACCCATCTGTCATCCTGTATTGAGGCCTGCTCCTGATCTGACAACTGAGTGGATGCCACGTTACTCGTTTCTACCCTAAGAGACTACTATGATAGATGGAACTCACATTTTTTGGACTAAAGAAATTCAATGGACCTTTTAGAGGAATAGTTCATAGCTTTAGAGGATTATGTGTGTGTGTATATATTAGAAGATAAATATAATAGTAACTAGAGTGTGACATATATATGGTATGAAATAAGGGGTGGAATGTCCTGGGTTGAGAGACACAGGACTACCTTTCCTTCTCATGCTGGGGAAAACTGCACTTTTAGAAGACTTTAGTGTCTGAATTCATGAAAATATTTACTTCATAGCCAGCTAGGCTATGTGGGATTCAAGGTCTCAGTGTTTTCGAGCCTTGCCAGGTGCAGGGACGAGGAGGAGCAAGGCCTGAGCATTTGACCCCAGCTGGCCAACAGGATTATTTCATACCATGAACGTCACATTCAATATAAATTAGAAAACTTTGCTGTGTAATTCTCTCTCCCTTGATGGCGGCAGTCCAGACAACTCCTTGCCCCAGTGCCGGACCCCTGAGGCCTTCCTTTCCTCCCGAAGCCGTTGTGCTTGCAGTGTCTGACATTTGCTGTCCACTGCTGGGCGTGCACAGCTTCCTACTGATATAATTGGCTGAGTATAATTCTTGTTTATCTTATATCAATATCAGGATTAATACTGGTTCTTTAGTATTAATAGAATAAGACTAAATTAACAATAAATCTATTTATATTTCATCCCTCATGTTTCTTTGTGTTCCTCGATTCCCCTTTCCAGGTGGGGAGGGGTCATCGGGTAATAGAGTCTTAATGAGCAATCAAGCCTTCAGAAGAATCACCGCAAAAGGAAGTTCCCTTTACAGACCTAACATTTCCCTATATTTCTTTATCCTTTGATAATGCAAATTCCCTTCAAGCTTCACTATGGCTATGCATAAGATCAAGATTTCCAAGACAGTCTCAAAGCAGTAATGACTTGTTTTAACTGTTCAAGTGCAGGAGCAAGTGTCTCTAAACTTAGTTCACCAGGTCTTGAACTGGGAAAGAAAACAGATCACGAGGCCATTCAGAGTAAATACAATATTCTTATGAAATGCAGGTACCAGTCATGAATGCTGTAGAAAAAAAGCTGAACAAGCATATGCTGTGTTTAAAGAAGCATTACTGTCATATGCCAAAAAGTCAACCTGAGGCTCAGAGGAAGGTAGTCATTAAAAATACAAGCTAAAGAAATGTTTTCACTAATATTAAAGAAGTTAACGCTGTGCAAAGACATATTGCTGCACAACAAGATTAGATAACAAACTGATCTTCACTATCCATTCACAGGTCTCTCATCACTGCCTTAAATCAAGGAGGCCTATTTACATCAGTTTTCCAGGCTATACAGACCAGTTCTACAGACTGGAAGAAATATTCAATATTTACAATCTTAATTAGTCCTCTCATTTTCCCCAGTACAAATCACTGGAAGCCTGACTAGTGTTCCCTTTATGAAAGCTATTTCTAGATATTTTTTTGAAATAAAGTTAAAGTTTGCATTTGGTTTCAGCAGAAAACATCAGCTTTTCAAAAAAAAAAAAACCACAAACCAAAAACAACAACACAGAACCGATTTAGAATCATATAATAGTTAGAGTTGAAAGGAACCTTTAAAGGTCATCTAGTCCAACCCCCTAAAATGAGCAGGGACATCTTCAACTACATCAGGTTGCTCAGATCCCCATCCAACCTGACCTTGAATGTTTCCAGGGATGAGGCATCTACCGCTTCTCTGGGCAACCTCTTCCGGTGTTTCACCACCCTCACTGTAAAAGATTTCTTCCTTATACCTAATCTTAATCTACCCTCTTTTAGTTTAAAACCATTACCCCTTGTCCTATTGCTACAGGCACTACTAAAAACTCTTTCTTATAAGCCCCCTTTAAGTATTGAAAGGCCGCAATAAGGTCTCCCCGGAGCCTACTCTTCTCCAGGCTGAACAACCCCAACTCTCTCAGCCTTTCTTCATAGGACAGTTATTGCATCCCTCTGATCGTTTTTGTGACCCTCCTCTGGACCTGCTCCAACAGGAGCATGTCTTTCCTGTGCTGACAGCTCCAGAGCTGGATGCAGTACTCCAGGTGGGGCCTCACCAAAGCAGAGGGGCAGAATCACCTCCTTCAACCTGCTGCTGGCCATGGATGGTTTGGGTTTGTTTGGTTTTTTTTATGCAGCCCAAGATACAGTTGGCCTTCTGGGCTGCAAGCGCACACTGCTGGCTCATGTCCAGCTTTTCATCCATCAGTGCCCCCAAGACCTTTTCAGCAGGGCTGCTCTCAGTCTCTTCATCCTCCAGCCTGTATTGATACCAGGGGTTGCCCTCAACCCATGTGCAGGACCCTGCACTTAGCCTCTTGAAGTGAATTTAGTTTCAGTACTTTCTCTTACACTGCAGCTTCTGCGATATTTTAGCTTTGCCTGGATATTGGCTCAAAACAGCTGTCTTCTCCAGGACTGCCAATCTGAGGCACAGTCAAATGAATTAAGTCAGTCAGTAGTTAATTCAGGCTACTACAGCCACATGAACAGTTAAACTGGAAAAACACCACATCAGTAACAGTTATCTGGGAAGGTAAAAGGGTAATTAGGAGGATGAATTCATCTGACAGCTACCTTGACAACAGGAGACCTTTAGGAATTAAGTAAAGCACTGGTTTTCCAACTCATTTTTTGGGGCTGCCACCACTGTTAAAATTCATGACCCACTTTCAAGCAGCTATATGCCTGACTCCCTACATCACATGAGCTCTCAAGGAAAACCCTGACTGAATAAAATAAAAAAAGCTACAGTTTTTCCTTTTATTGTCAATTGATGAAATCATATCAGTCGCTAGAGAAGGAAAATGCTAAAGATTACAGGAAAACACACACAGATCTGGCATTAAAAGAGTAAAACGTGCTCAGGAAGAAGACTAGTGTATCACAGATAAAACATGCCCTTTATGAAGTACAGCTAGAGCAAGACAAAACCAACGTAGTACATCATCTAGGGACAAGATAAGAAAAAATTTCTTTATGGAAACATAGTATTATTCCATGAACATTAACACTTGCTTCCAGTTCCTAAATAAATTCCCAGACCACTTAAGGCAGGCAATTCAGTATGCAGAACGAAGCTGTGTTTTACCACAAGGTGATTTCTCCCACCACTCTTAAAGTTACGTTCATACATGCATGTGTGTAGTCTTCACATGATCAATAGCTACAACCCAACTTCAACCAAATAAGGTTGACAGAGGGATATTATGGAAATAGAGCAATAATAAAACTGACAGCTCTTTTCTCAATTAAGTGTTTCAATAGGGAGGATTATTAGCCCTTCAAGCTAATTGTATTTGATGAAATATTAATAGGAGTGACATTCAATAACCTGTTAAAATTCTAACAGTAGCTCCACCAATTTACCATCTTTCAAGGATTCAGACATATTTTCGCCAATACAGATAAGAACAGGAACAGCAGTGCAAACAACACACTAAAATATAAGAGGAAACATTGGAACATTTATGGGTATGCCAACCTTAACTTTGTGCAGTGCACTGAAAAAAAAAAACTTTGACTCCTCCCCTCAACCATGTAGTCCCTCCATGAGAAAAGAGAATCTGATGCCTGTCTTCTCCCTTACCTCATTTCCTCTCTATTTAAGGAGGCATCAAGTTATCAAGGAAAGGAATGGTACTTCAGCTGCTAGTTGGGGGTCACTGCTTGTGGGAAAATAATGGAAGATTAGTGAGGAGGATTGTAAATGGGCTCAAGTGACTTGCAGCTGGAGCATCAAAAACACATAAATCATACTAATGGCTGTTTAGCCTTGTGTGCTTGACAAGCAGAACAGCTGTGTTTAGATAGCATAGGCCTGTGATAGACTCTCCATATTGAACATGCTTGAGATTCCTGCCCTGATGTGGGAAAGATCAAAGCACAGTGGCAAACTATACCTGCTTGAATCCCTGATATACAGGCAAAAGCATAGACCGAGCTCAACAGTGCCTGCATCCCCACTTGTGTGCCTCTGCCTGGGTGCTGCTTCGGGGATTCCCCAGTCGGAGAGGTAACAAGAATAAATTTACTCTTTGTATTTTGCTCGTGGTTTTGTGGTTGTTCCTGCCTGTGCCAGCTCACACACTGCTCCCCAGTGGCTGGGGGGTGGTAGCATCACTTTATAAGCCAGCCTTGAAAAAAAAAAAAAAAAAAAAAAAAAGGAGATTCAATGGGCTTTACTCTCAAATTATTCTTCCACTGGTTTCCTAGATATTCTTATAGTCAAATTTATTCCTATTTTCTATAGCCTGCCAGAAGTTCCTTATTAACAAGCAAGTTCCAGGTAGGATTTCGTTCTAGTATTATACAGAGTACCATCCATAACATCACTTCCAATTTCTAGAGAGGGAAATCTATGCACCCACTTTCTTAAATCACAAAAAGAGATGCCCATAATCTGATGCTACTTCTGGGAGGAAGAATTTAAACTAAAAGGAAGTAAATTTGAAGTGAAACATGGTAAGACTGCTGAAACATCAGTAATTTCTTCAGAACATGCCAATAGTTGAAAGAGCTTGTGCAGAGAACACGCAATAGGAGCATCTACGCTGAAAAAAGATAGCATGTTAAAAGCCAGCTAGCACATTAGATACAACAGAATAACCTGTGGGTTTTTTTTACTGGTTACATGGGTACATAAGCAATCCATTAGGTTAACCATAAAAAAACCAAACTTATTTTAAGAACACAACCTGAGTCTAGTCTAACTTGTGAAACTGTTTTCAATTCGCATACCCCAATATTTCAACAATTCTCACAAACAACACAGCAGGAACAGTTTAAGATAATGCTATTCATCACAGGTGAAAAAACTCTGCATCAAGAAAAACCTTAATTTCTATTTTATTTCTACTAGGCTTCAAGTTTACTGCATAGCATCTGCACCCCTACTGGGAAAAGTTGTTTAAGTCTGAGCTGAAAAAAAACTTTGATAACCGCTGGTCAACTGTTTTCAGCACAAAGTCTTTCCATGTCTGTGTGTCAACTGTGTTGCCACTTAATCCAATAATCTCAGGCCCATCTTTTTATGTTTATTTCTCCCCTTGTAGAGGGAGAAAGCTTGCCTTCCTTATAAGGGCATCAAGTATTAGTATTTGTGCAGCAAAACATACAGACAGCTCGAGAATTAAGACTACCTACTTTCATCACATATCCGGTGATGCTTTAAATAAATATAGCATAGTTAGCTTCCAGTAATTATTTTCCTAAATAAATAAGAGAAAGCTTTTGCTCCTCCAGCAATTACTTTCCGCTGCAGAACTGCAAGCCTGAGAAGTCAACTAATACAGCTCCTCTTTCCTGAAAGACGTTCACAGAATACCAGGCGCTATTTCCACTCGGTCGGTGGCATTCAGACCATAGAGGTCCCCACCCTGCAGCCACCACAGCTGGGGCCGAAGCTCCAGATAACAGCCCATGAAATGCCTTCTCACGGCTGCTGCGACAACACATCAGCCCTGCAGTCGTTCTCCCCGGCCCCTCTCCCACTGCCCCCGTCGGCTCGCGGTGCTAGCGCCGCCGCAGCCCAGTGACTCACTCGGTCTAGCGGGTGCGGCCGGGCAGCGCCCAGCAGCCCAGGTTTCCCAGCGCCGCCTCCGGTGAAGCTCAGACCCTCCAACACACTGAGCAGGAGACGGAGCGGGGCCAAACCCGGGCTAGGGGAGCGGCCTGTCCCTCACACGCTCTCCAGCTTCAACAGCCGCCTGGCCCCAGCTCCAGGGGACCGGCCGCCCTAAAACGACTACAGGAGGCCACGTCCCTCAACCGACAACAGAGACTACGCTGCTCAGCCCGACACACCCTCCCGGCGCGCTAGCCCCCGCAGCCCAACCAAACTGTGCCGCTCCGCGGTACAGGCGACGACCCCACTCACCACCGCTCACCCTTGACTTTGCCGAAGGTGCCAACACCAAGCGTATCGCCCAAGATATAATGCCCGATCTTCACCCGCCCGTGCTCGTGCTTCTGTTTATCCGCCGCCGCCATCTTGAGCCAAGGGCCAACTCTGCGCATAGCACGCGTCGCGCAAGAGCGCTGGCGGGGGAGGAGCAACCACGCAACACCCACCCACACCGAAACTCGGAAGTGAACCCCGCACTTATCATTTTTCTGCCCTTTTTCTAGTAATGGTTTTAAATCTGATTCAGAGAACATTCAGTATTACTTATATTAGTCATGAATTTAACAGAAAGTTGGAAAACAGAAATTCTGGTCCCTGGAAAACCTTTATATTTTAAAACATCCCTCTAGCCTAATGGGATAAAAAATTAAAACCCATCTGTTCATTACTGTTATAGAAGAGTCCAAGAAGACCCTCCTGCCAAGTTGCGAGGTTCAGGCTGGATCCCCTTGCTTTCTAAACTCCTTCTCAGAGAGGAGTCTAGGCGTGGCTGGATCCAGTCTTAGCCTCCAAGAGTTTGGACCCTAGGTTCTGCCACAGAGTCGGTTTATTTCAGCTCAAGCTGGGTATCTCCAAAGAGAGATTCCCTTGGTTATTTTCCTGTGCCTTTTAAGGCCTCACAATCTACTACATGAGGTGTTCATGCACCTGCCCACGTGACATGCATGGACTTTTTCTCCAATCAATTTGTTCAATAGCCACTTTTCCTCTACAATGACTCTCAAATTTTATCTACTCATGCAGTTTCATCATCCTTCTGTCTTATCCACACTTGGGTCTCGTCTGTCTTCTGTTGACTTCAGATGGAATGGTTTCTCTCTTTCTTTGAAGGTCTTTCCCTTGAATTATAGGCTTGGTCCAGGTTATCTTGTTGTGCAAGACTCCCAGTACTACTCCTTTTTGACTAAGCAAAGGTTCAACTAAAGTTCAGTTATGGTTTGCAGCCTAAGGCTTCTGCACTCCAGTCACTCCTGCCAAGCAAAATCACTCCTGCCAAGCAAAGCAACTCAAGTTTCAATTCAACCTAATTTTAAGCAATCACACAATTAATTCTAATATTCTATAAGTAAACTATTTTGATCCCCAACAATTCAGCTAGTGCCAAAACATAGGCTGGTAAGCACTGTAGGGACTACTAATAATATCAACCCTGTTAAAATTTGCATGACATGAAATAAAATAATATTGTAAATGGTAAAATAGTAAAAACAAGGAAAACAAAACTAATACTTAATTTTTATTTGAGCAATTTAGAATTTTCATTTCAAACCTTTTCATGAAGATGTCCTGGTTTGAAGTAAAACCAAACCAATTTTCTGTTCTGTAATTTTACATCTTAGCTAGGCCTCTTCCAACTCTCTGAAATTAACGGTATATTGTGGAGAAAACTGCTCGTTCTCAGAATGATAAGACCAATGTTTGTGCTCCATGCCAAGGAATGGTATGCAGAGAGGCCCTTGCTTATACTTATTGCTATAACAACCAAGGTCAGCCAATTTTCGTTATTTGCCCCCTTAGAGGGTCGGAAATGGAAAAACGTAGAGGGGTCACATCAGTGGGGAGGAGTGGACAGGACAGGTGACCCAAACCTGACCAACTGGGGTATTCCATCCCATCTGCCCCATGCTCAGTATAAAGGGTGAGGGATCAAAGGGTCAAGGCTCTTCCTGCGATGGCCGACGTCCGGAGAGGACTCTGTTCATCTGCCTTTGATCCCAATCTGTGTGTTCCTGACTCCAGAGCTGGAATCCAGTTTCCATCCATCACTGAGTCCAGTCTGGGACTTCCCCAGTGCCTGCCGGGGACGTGACTGTCATCCTGAGAGCTTGATACGGTTTTGTATATATTGTATCTATTTCATTATTTTCTTCTTTATTTTTATTTTAATATTAATTCTTCATTAAAGTAGTTTAGTTCATTCTAAACTTCTAATTCTCCTTATCTTTTCCTCTCTCCTCTTTTGGGGGGGGGGGGAAGGGCCATCTGTCAGTCTGGTTTTGGTAAATTCGGCCGAAACCACGACAGAAGATCATTTTTGATCAGAAAATGTGAGAAGCTTTCAGCCTGAACTAATTGACCAGTATAAAGCTTCAATATAAAGATAATAAATTAATATTAAAAGATTGTATCTAGTGCAGGAAAAGCAGGTACTAGTGTTCCTCAGTAAGCCTGCATTAATCTGTAAAGGTGCCAGATTTTTCACTTCCTTACTTCTGAATTCAGATATGTTAATTATGCCCTTCCTGGACATCATCTAAAGAGAAGTATTCCCACAGAAATTCTAATTTGTATCACAACTGATGCTCAGCATCAGTAGGCTTGAGAATCATGTCGTCATGCAATTTTTTTGTTCTTATAATTGGAGAAGAAGAATAGAGAGTGTAGAAATCTGGAAATTTATCTTTATCCAGATTTGAGCTCTGTAGCAGAACTTCCTGTCTTCTGCTGCTGGACCCATTGGTTCCTAACAGAGCCTTGGCATGTGTAAAGAAAGAGCGGGGGGGGACGGGACACAACATGCGAGCATTAGGCTTTGTACCATCTCTATCTATGTGATTTCCTACAGTTCTGCTTAAATGTAAATGGCATCCCCTATTTTTAAGGAAAAACAGAAAAAGTTCAGAGCTATTAGCTTCCACAAACATGGCTTTTAAATTACTTAAATTTAAATTCTAAAATAAAATGAGGCCTTAGCTTTAAAAATGCTAACATTAAAAGGTATTTGACATGGACTAACATAAACTCACCAACTTTTTACTTCGTGGCATATTTTTTCCACCAGCACTCTGCCTCCCATATCCCACAGCAGAAAAATACTAAGCATCAGGGCTAGACATTGTTTTATTGAAAATGTTTTCTGTAGAAGGCCGGTTAGTAGATACACATCTGAGAAACCTCCAGTGGTGCCCTTGAAGAAAACACACAAGATAGAACCAAGAACAGTTGATAGAAGCCACAGAAATACAAAACCAATCATGGAAATAAAAACAAAAGTTCAGCTCCAAGAGTTTAATGCTTCTCAGTAAGATATGTTTGAACCAAGTGATAGCTGAGACCATCTGCAGCTACTTGAGCCAGTAAAAAGCCTGAAATAGTCTAGCAGTATTTCCAGGATATATGGGGAATATATAGTAAAAATACACCTATTTGATAAAATAGCTGAAAACAGTTCCTGCAAGTGTACCTGAGCGGATAACAGGTTTACAGTGATAAATTAAATTTAAAATGCTAAAAGAGAGGTCAGACGTTTATAGGCCCTAGTCCATAAAAAAACATAACAAGGCATGCAAGGCTGCATGGGCTTTTTCCCATGTTAGCACTTAGTGTTAGTGAAAACAAAATACAAGCTGAGACCAATAACATTTTTTTCTTCAGTTACTGATCTGCTGTGAAAGTACATTATTGCAGTGGGAATCGGGGTTTGAGTTTTGCTTTTATTTTTTCCTTTTCTTTTTCTCCCTTCATCTTCCTGTAAAATGCGAGATACAGCCCCACCAACTGGTCAGTGATTGCTCTTGCTTTCCTCCAGGCTATTGTAGACTGGGTCAAATCCAGTACAGAAGAAAGGTAAAGTTGAAGTATCTCTATAAGAGTACTTAGCAAGGGGCACTGGCTCCAAGTTAGAGGCTGTGTCTAATGTCTCAATCTAAAGCACTTATCTAAAGCATCTAAATGCTTACATTCTGTGTAGGATCCTATCTATAGCTTTGTGGAAAGGCTAATCTGTAACATTGTAGGAAAAGCAGTGTATTTTTAAAAATACACACTTAGGATCTACAGTACACTGATTTGATTTAGCTGCTTTGGCAAATTGAAAAATAAATTATATATTGGTCCATGCATGTTAGCTAGCTATTTGTTCACCATTTTCTCCTTGGAGCATCTCTCAGTAGGCAACATGCTTTCTGTTTTAACAAATCTGTTCCCTTTTGTGGCCTCTTTTGTTTCATCAAGATTCTCCTCTTCATACTTTCTAGAAGGTGCTTATGGATTTTCACAAGTTTTGATTCATTGTTCTATTGCAAAGTGTATGAACTTTCATGTGTTAATTTGTTCTTGTTGTGTTCCTTTTATGGCCTTTCCCCATAAGTGGAAGAGGAAGAGTGTTATAGTCAGGGTAGTAACCAGTGATTTCAGTCCTGTTCTTGAAGATGTGGCATCCCAAAAATCTTAGTCTCAGTTCCTCTTTTGTAACTCCTATCTGGTAATCTTTTGCTGCTTCAGTGCAGTATTGCAACAACTGCAACAGCGATTGCTTGAAACAGTTGCAGTGGTATTTACTGATACAGTAGGCAACATACTGTACCTTGTGCCATGACTACAGTACACCAGTCCCTTTATACACAACAGTTTAACAATAGCAATCAAATAGGCAAAGATCCATACTAAGTTCAGCTAATTATTATTTTGCATATAGACGATTAGAGGATCATTAGGTAAGTTTACCATAAGAAAACAAACAGGATAAAATGCATGTCCTGGTTCTGGCAGGGAAAGGTTTAATTTTCCCAAGGATCTGGCAGGGACACAGGTATTCCATACCATGTGACACCATGCCCAGTCTATAGCCGGGAGCTGGCCGGGGGAGGGGGCAGGAAGTCTATAGCCACTTGGGAGCCGGCTGGGGAGTCCCCAGTCGATTGGTTGGTCGGTCGGTGAGCTGTGGTACTGTAATTGTGTTTGTACATTCTTCTATCAGTGCTATTGTTGATTGAAGTGGCTCAGGTGGATCTGGACTGGCAACATAAGGGTGAATTATTCATAGCTAGATAGGCCCATGACACCTCAGGCCATCAAGGAAGAGATGCAACATATAGGTGGGCTCGTAACCAAGGGGTGGACTTGACCATGGACACTATTGCACAGGTTATCCATGAGTGTGAGAAGTGCTGCAATAAAGAAAGCCAAGTGGTTAAAGCCTCTGTGGTATGGAGGACAATGGCTGAAATATAAATATGGGGAGGCCTGGCAGATCGATTATATCACACTCCCACAAACCGGTCAAGGAAAGCGCCATGTGCTTACAATGGTGGAAGCAACCACCAGATGGCTGGAAACATACCCCGTGTCCCATGCCACTGCTGGGAACACTATCCTGGGCCTTGAAAAGCAAGTCTTATGTCGACATGGCACCCCAGAGAGAATTGAGTCGGACAACGGGACTCATTTCTGAAACAACCTCATAGACGTCTGGGCTGAAGAGCATGGCATTGATAGGGTATATCACATCACCTATCACGCACCAGCCTCTGGGAAGACAGAATGGTACAATGGACTGTTAAAAACTGCACTGAGAGCAATGGGTGGTGGGACTTTAAAACATTGGGATACACATTTAGCAAAAGCTACCTGGCTAGTTAACACCAGGGGATCTACCAATCGAGCTGGTCCTGCCCAATCAAAACTTCCATGTACTGTAGAAGGGGATAAAGTCCCCGTAGTGCACATGAAGAATATGTTAGGGAAGACAGTCTGGGTTAGTCCTGCCTCAGGCAAAGGCAAACCCATCCGTGGGATTGCTTTTGCTCAAGGACCTGGGTGCACTTGGTGGGTGATGCGGAAGGATGGGGAAGTCCCATGTGTACCTCATGAGGATCTGATTTTGTGCAAGAAAAGCCAATGAATCAAATTGTATGATGTTAATTGCTAAATAACCCTGCCACTGTACATCCTCATTTATACAATTTCTATTGGTTGTACCACAGTAAGAATCACCCAAACTAATGACAGATGGACTCTGATGAAAAACCGAGTAAAGTGCAGTGGTGAAAGGATCAGAACTGTCCCCATCAGCTGGTGTCCAGCAACTTCATGGAGATCGACATCTTCAACCCACGGACCGTGGGCATGAGCCGCACCAGATACACCAGCCGCAAGCTCTGAAATACAGCATGCAACAGTCCAGCACCACACACCATCTTGCCTGCCCTGAGAGACTGTTCTAACAGATGGTGCCCAAAGTCATGGATTAAATGAACTCAACAGACATTTTAGAGGGATGTCCCACAGACTAAGTGCATTATATCTGTATGAATATATATGTACATATATATCTATCAAAGACAGGGGAAAGTGGTAGCAATTAATTGGAAACTGTAAGATCTGGGCATGACCTAGATGGTATAGAATAAGGGGTGGATAATGTCCTGGTTCCTGCGGGGATAGGGTTAATTTTCCCAAGGATCTGGTAGGGACACAGGTATTCCATACCATGTGACTGCCATGCCCAGTCTATAGCCCGGAGCTGGCAGTGGGAGGGGGCAGGAAGTCGCTGCGGGGGAGCAGGCTGAGTCGTCCCAGGTCGGGTAGGTGAGCTGTGGTACTGTAATCGTGTTTGTACATTCTTCTATCAGTGTTATTGTTGTTGTTTTCTTGTTCCCTTTGCTGTTCTGTTAGACTGCCTTTGTCTCAACTTACGAGTTTTGCCTTTTTCTTCCGATTCTCCCCCCACACGGCGTGGGGGGAGCAAGAGAGCAGCTTTGTTGTCGTCTAAGGCTAAACCACGACAATGCATTATTTATCCCAGCTTTACTACAACTAGAAAATTCTGTCTTTTGTCCTCTAGTATCTTTCCCTATACCTAAATATAAAATTTCTGTTACCTACATATAAAATAGCTTATCAGAAAGCATAGTCTCCAGTTTGCTGGCACCCAAGAGATAACACTACTAAGAAAGCAGTGCCCTCTGGAAAGTCCCAGAACTTTGATCTCCCCATTAGTCAAGAAATATGACTTTGTTTCCATGAACAAAAAGCATTTTTGCCAGCTTGCCAACAACCTGAGGACTGCTGCCTTAACATGTTCATGTCGTGGTTTGGGCTGGGCTGACCACAAAAGAATGACACAACAGATGCTCTCTAACTTCTCTCCCAAGTGAGAGAAGAATGAGAGAGACTTATGAGTTTAAAATAAACTAAACTACTTTAATGAAATATTAATAATGAATAATAAAAAGAAAATAATGAAATATATAAAATATATACAAAACCATATCAAGCTCCCAGGATGATAATCATGTCACCAGCAGGCACTGGGAAAGTCCCAGAATGGACTCAGCAACAGACTATAGCTGAACTCAGGAAATGAATTCAGGAATGCACGGATAGGGATCAAAGGCAGATGAACAGACAGAGTCCTCCTCGGATGCTGGCCATTGAAGAAAGAGGGCTGACCCTTTAATCCCTCAGCTTTTATACTGAACATGATGCAGATGGGATGGAATACCCTGTTGGTCAGTTTTAGGTCACCTGTCCTGTCCACTCCCCCCCGTAGATGTGACCCCTCTACAGTTTTCCGCTTCTGACCCTCCAACGGGGCATATAACAAAGTTAGCTGACCTGGGTTTTTTTATCAATAAGTGTAAGCATGAGCCTCTCTGCATACCATTCTTGGTATTAATTATAAACAAGGCCTTTAGAAGAGGCTTAGTTGCAAAGAAAAATTACTGAAAAGAAAATTGGTTGTTTTATGTCAAACCAGGACAGTTCATTAGCCTGTTTACCTCATGAAACACATAAAGAAATATTTATGTTGGAATTTACCTTGCTTTATCTACATGTTTTTATGGACCCTGCGTATGCCAACTGCCCCATGAGATAGGGGAGTTTATACACATTCTGAGTAAAACAAACAGCATCACTTAATCAAGTTATTTGATATTTTGAGTAAAAAAGCCTTCCACATTTATGGTATAAGGCCAGGACCTCAAATGTTCTCATTTAGGGCTCTGAATCAAATTTTAATAGAGCAGAAAAGCTTAAGAATCTAGTGTAGTAGTTACGGCTGCGTATAGGAAAGTAACTTACTCTTAGGAGAGGTCCTCAAATCATTGTCATGAATCAAATCATGAACCTTTTTCATGTAAACTCATGAGGAAAAGTGACTAACATTTTCTTCCCCCAACATTTTCTTCT
The DNA here is from genome assembly GCF_964106895.1 of Numenius arquata. Lineage (NCBI taxonomy): Eukaryota > Metazoa > Chordata > Aves > Charadriiformes > Scolopacidae > Numenius > Numenius arquata. Next base: position 22,086,287 of record NC_133615.1, on the reverse strand, counting down.
TAGAGCATCCCATGACATATCCCACTTCTCCACTTTCCAGGGGTCACAAAAATCTAGTGGGTTTTGTTTGCTTGTGTTGTTGTGGAAACAGTAGCTAGACTGATCTCCATACTACCCTCTGTCGCAGATGAAAATATTTGACTGGGTTATGATTTAGCAGCTATTCAAAATTTATTAATGATGTAAGGTAGATTTGAGAGGATGAATTCTAGCAGCACTTAATCATTAACTGGTTTAGGGGTTTACAAAGTGAGTAAACAAAATAACTGAACAGCAACTTAGTTACAGACTCAAAGATGGCAAAATTCACACTAACTTACTAGAAGGTATCCCAAATCAATATATGTACATATGAGTAAAGGTACAAATCACAGGTTAACACACATACATGTATATATGTAAGCAAAGCATATAAGCACGCACACACACACAAATACAGGTCTCCAATCAGGAATTTCTTAATAGCAGGAAATGCTAGCGAGCCAAAAGGTGCTGCTTTTAGGTCCTACACATGCACGGATGAACAGAAGAGCATCCACATTATGGAATCACGGAATTGTTGGAGTTGGAAGGGACCTTCTAGAGATCATCTAGTCCAACTCCCCTGCTAAAGCAGGATTGCCTAGAGCACTTTACTCAGGACTGCATCCAGGCGGGTCTTGAAGATCTCCAGAGAAGGGGACTCCACAACCTCCCTGGCCAGCCTGTTCCAGTGCTCTGTCACCCTCACCGTAAAGAAGTTTCTCCTCATATTTGAATGGAAATTCCTATGTTCCAGCTTGTGCCCGTTGCCCCTTGTCCTATCACTGGCAACCACTGAAAAGAGTCCGGCTCCATCCTCCCTCAAACCACCCTTTAGATACTTGTAAGCATTAATAAGGTCTCCCTTCAGCCTTCTCTTCTCCAGGCTAAAGAGTCCCAGCTCCCTCAGCCTTTCCTCATAAGGGAGATGCTCTAATCCCTTAACCATCTTTGTTGCTCTACATTGGACTCTTTCCAGTAGTTCCCTGTCTCTCTTGAACTGGGGAGCCCAGAACTGGATGCAGTATTCCAGTTGTGGCCTCACCAGTGCAGAGGAGAGGGGGAGAATGACCTCCCTCGACCTACTGGCCACACTCTTCCCTACGTGGCCCAGGATTCCATTGGCCCTCTTGGCGACAAGGGCACATTGCTGTCTCATGGATAATTTACTATCTACCAGGACCCCCAGATCCTTCTCCTCAGTAGTGCTTTCCAGCAGGTTCATCCCTAACCTATATTGGTGCCTGGCATTCTTCCTCCCCAGGTGCAGGACCCTACACTTGCCCTTGTTGAACCTCATTAGGTTCTTCTCTGCCCAGCTCTCCAGCCTGTCCAGGTCACGCTGGATGGCGGCACAGCCCTCTGGAGTGTCGGCCAGCCCTCCCAGTTTGGTATCATCAGCAAACTTGCTGAGGATACACTCTGTCCCCTCATCCAGGTCATTGATAAATATGTTGAACAGGACTGGACTGAGTATTGACCCCTGGGGGACACCGCTGGTTACAGGCCTCCAACTCGACCCTGCTCCATTAATTACACCTCTCGGAGTCCTGTCACACAGCCAGTTCTCGATCCACCTCGCTGCCCCCTCATCTAGCCCACACTTCCTCAGTTTCCTAATGAGGATGTTATGGGAGACAGTGTCAAAAGCCTTGCTGAAGTCAAGGTAGATGACATCTGCTGCTCTCCCCTCATCCAGCCATCTAGTTATAACATCATAGAAGGCTATCAGATTGGTCAAGCATGATTTACCCTTGGTAAATCCGTGTTGACCACTCCCAATAACTTCCTGTTCTTCAATGCGTTTGGAGATGACATCCAGAACGAGCCGTTCCATTACCTTCCCAGGGACAGAGGTGAGACTAACTGGCCTGTAGTTTCCCGGGTCCTCCATCGTGCCCTTTTTGAAGACTGGAGTGATATTTGCCTTCCTCCAGTCCTCAGATACTTCTCCTGTTCTCCATGACCTTTCAAAGATGATGGAGAGTGGCCCAGCAATAACATCTGCTAGTTCTCTCAGCACTCGCCGGTGCATCCCATCTGGGCCCATGGACTTATGGATGTCCAGTTTGGCCAAGTGGTCTCTAACCCAGTCCTCCTCTACAGAGGGAAAATCTTCCTCTCTCTAGAGCTTCCCCCTTGTCTCCAGGGTCTGGGATTCATGAGGGACAGCTTTAGCAGTGAAGACCGAAGCAAAGAAGGCATTCAGTAACTCTGCCTTCTCTGTGTCTTCCACCACTGGGGCACTCACCTCATTCATCAGTGGGCCTACATTTTCCCTAGTCTTCCTTTTTCTATTGATATATTGAAAGAACCCCTTCTTGTTATCTTTAACTGTAGTGGCCAAGCTGAGTTCTGCTTGAGCTTTGGCCCTTCTAATTTTCCCCCTGCATAGCTTCACTACGTCTTGGTATTGCTCATAAGTTGCCAACCCCCTTTTCCAAAGACCATAAACTTTCCTTTTATTCCTGAGGTCCAGCCAAAGCCCTCTATTTAGCCAGGCCGGTCTTCTTCCCCATTGGCTCATTTTTCGGGACCTGGGGATGGCCTTCTCCTGTGCTTTTGAGAGTTCCTCCTTGAAGCATGACCAGCCTTCCTGGGCACCTATGCCCTTCAGGACTGTCTCCCAAGGGACACTCTCAACCATGCTCCTAAACAGGCCAAAGCCTGCCCTTCGGAAGCCCAAGGTGGCAGTTCTGCTGGCTCCCTGTCTTGCTTCTCCAAGAATTGAAAACTCTATCTATTTCATGATCACTCTGCCCAAGACAACCTTCAACCTTTACATCCCCCACAAGACCTTCTCTGTTAACAAGCAGCAGGTCCAGTAGGGCGCTTTCCCTGGTTGGCTCGCTCACCAGCTGTGTTAGGAAGTTGTCTTCCACACACTCCAGGAACCTCCGGGACTGTTCCCTCTCTGCTGTGTTATATTTCCAGCAGACATCTGGGAAGTTGAAGTCCCCCACGAGAACAAGGGTGAGCGATTGCGAGATCTCTGCCAGCTGTTTATAGAATATTTCATCAATCTCTAGATCTTGGATGGGGGGTCTATAACAGACTCCCACGATGGTGTCTGCCTTGTTGGCCTTCCCCTTGATTCTTACTCATAAACACTCAACACTGTAATTCACATTGTTAAGTTCTAGGCAATCAAATCTGTCCCTAATGTAGAGGGCCACCCCCCCCCCCGCCGCCTCTTCTTCCATGCTTTTCCCTTCTGAAAAGCTGGTAGCCATCAATCGCAGCACTCCAGTTGTGCGAGTCTTCCCACTACGTTTCTGTGATGGCAACTATATCATAGTTTTCCTGCTGTATAATGGCCTCCAGCTCCTCCTGTTTGTTGCCCATGCTGCGTGCATTCATATAGATGCACTTCAGCTGGGCTACTTGTCCTGCCACTTTTTGGGGGGAATGAGCCCTAATTCCCACCTGACTACACTCAGACCCTTCTGTAGTCGCCAACCTATTGTTACCCCTCATGTCCTTGCTACCACATGGATCACCATCGCCCACCTCCACTGAGACGACAGACTGTAAGACCTTGCTAGTACTTTTACCCACAAGCACTGGCATGCTGCTCCCAGGCTCCACTTTAGTAATCCCAGTTTCATCCCCATCCCCCTTCAAACCTAGTTTAAAGCCCTTTTAATGAGCCCTGCTAAGTTTTGTCCCAGGATCCTTCTTCCCCATAAAGCTAATGTGTATCTCACAACATACAGGTGGAGAGGTGGATGAGAGAGAGAGGCTAGCCTATAGTAAAAATTTCCCTTTTTCAGATTTAGGGTAAATACTCACGATGCATTGGTGTTCCTCAACAGGCGATAGTTGAAGCTGGAGAAGGGTCTTCTCCTGCCCTGGCCTTGAGGTGTCAGCCTGAGAGGCATCTCGGCTCAGGGGAGTTACTGGCCATAGCCCGCTGCAATCCAGAAGAGCTCAAAGGGCCTTTACTAGAATTGCTACTTATAGGATCCGAGACAATTGACTTTCATCAGGTACTTTTCCACTCCAGCCTGATTTAGACGATGGTTTCGCAACCCCAGAGCTTGCTAGATCTTGGGGTCCTGGTATCCCCCCCTCTGTGGCCACAATCCATACGGTGTCAGGAGTGATCTATTATAGTTATCTCCAAGCGGTAGGAGCCATGGGGACTAGGCACACTATTGTGTTCTTGGTCTGTTGCTCCCTACCTTTTCTTTCATGTTAGACCATTATGTTACATTCTGGTCCATTGTGTTGTTACAGAATCACAGAATCACAGAATCACATGTGGTTGGAAGGGACCTCTGGAGATCATCTAGTCCAACTCCCATGCCAAAGCAGGTCCACCTAGAGCAGGTTGCACAGGAGCTTGTCCAGGCGGGTTTTGAATGTCTCCAGAGAAAGAGAACATTGTTCTGTGGCTCAGGCTGGGAGGGAGATAACACCAAGTACCAAGTGGCCTGCAGCGGGGGTTGGGGGCGGTTGCACCACCACAATCTGCCCCGTGACTAAAGTCAATTTTTCTCGTCCATAGAGTGGCAGTGTGGTTGCCTCTTGCCTCTATGCCTATAAGCAGAGAATGCTGCAATCCAATTATAATTTGAGGGAAAGTTGTGTTTGTTTCGTTAAATGTGGTTAAGTGACATTATATATGCGGGGAAATTTTTGCAGAAATGCAATTTGTTTGGCCATCCTCCAAACTGTAATGTATAAAATAATAATCAACAACAAGCATAATATAAGAGCAATTAGTAAGATCATGATAGGGTGCAACACCAGGTTTAGTGTTCCAGTTGCTGTCAGAGAACATCCAAACAGGACTTCCTACCATCAGTGTCCTCCATCTCCTTTGACTGTTTTTAGCACTTGATGTATTTCTTCAACAGCTCGGTGGACTGTTATAAGAGTCTATCATGGGTTGAGTGACACAGGACTAACTTTCCTTCTAATGCTGGGGAAAACTGCACTTTTAGAAGACTTTAGTGTCTGAATTCATGAAAATGCTTATTTATAGCCAGCTAGGCTATGTGAGATTCAAGGTCTCAGTGTTTTCGAGCCTTGCCAGGTGCAGGGACGAGGAGGAGCGAGACCTGAGCATTTGACCCCAGCTGGCCAACAGGATTATTTCATACCATGAACGTCACATTCAATATAAATTAGAAATTAGAAAACTTTGCTGTGTAGCTCTCTCTCCCTTGATGGCGGCGGTCCAGACAACTCCTTGCCCCAGTGCCGGACCCCTGAGGCCTTCCTTTCCTCCTGAATCCGTAGCGCTTGCAGTGTCCAACATTCGTTGTCCACTGCTGGGCGTGCACAGCTTCCTGCTGATATAATTGGCTGAGTATAATTCTTGTTTATCTTATATCAGTATCTGTCGGAGTGGGAGACGGACCCGGAGTAACGATGAGTCTCAATATGAGTATGGTCGTTCTCCCTTTATTCAAGTTCACACAGAGTATATAAAGACAGACAAGCAGAGCACGCGCTAGCAACAATTATACGATTGGCTTACAGTCTCTGTTCACGCGCCTAGAGCGCTCACACAATTAGTGCAGACCTCTTGTCCACGTGCAGCAGATGTTTCTCTATCTCCCGGAGGCAGTACCGCTTATCACTTACTTATCATGTAGCTACTTCTTCATACTTCTGTTTCTCAAGGAGAGTTCACAGCCTCCTCCAGGCTTTCATCCCTATCAAAGACTGGGTTGCTCATTGTAATCAAGTCATGCCCTTTTTCACTCAGCCATTCCTCCACAAGTATCGGGATTAATACTGGTTCTTTAGTATTATTGTTAATTATTTAGTCTTATTCTATTAAATCTATTTATATTTCAACCCTCATGTTTCTTTGTGTTCCTCGATTCCCCTTTCCGGGTGGGGAGGGGTCATCAGATGATAGAATAATTGTCGAAACGACAATAAATTGTTATGGGTTTTTCCAAACCATAACAAATTTGGCACCCAACGTGCTATCTTAACAAATTTGCACCCAACATGGTATCTTAACAAATTTGTGCCCATCGTGATATCTTAACAGATTTGGCACCTAATGTGATATTTTAATGAAGTTGGTGTATAACATGGTATTTAAACAAAGTTTGGCATGCAGTGTGGTATTTTAACAACCTTGGTACTTAATGTGATAGTGTGCACTTAATTCAAATAGTGCTGGGAGAACCATAGGACTTAATTTGAGAGTTCTGAAGGGTTGAAGTTGTAAACAAATTTGATCAGATTTGTAAAACAGTCATTATGGATCTGTTGGAGTTGTTTCAAAGTACTGTAGACCGAGTTCTCTGGTATCTCTGTGTGGCCGTATGTGGGCAGCTATGGGAGTGGTGCAAGAGTTTGTTGCCATTTCTCATTGGTTTAAGGCAGCTTATCATTTCTAAATGTGGAGTTAAAAACATTGCCTTGTTATTTTGTGTGGCGGTATTTTGCTATGTTATCGGGTCTTTTGTAATCATTCCGGTTTTTGTCACTTATGTAATTGCATCTCGCAAATTGCCACGGTTGAACTCACCTCGGGATGGGGGGAGCCCCTTCTTGGGCATTGTGCATAATTACACCTTGGGTTACATTACGGGCCATTTAGCAAGGGGGGGATATCTTTTAAGGATTTGTATGTTCCAGTAGCGTCTATAGTAACAGTTTTTGAGAGTTTGAAATACCCTTGGAATGTTTTGGTCATTGTGCTTATGTTGTTAATTTTTGTGGGCTTGTTCTTTTTTATGGGCTGGATCTGCGGTAGAGGGAAGCATCCAGTAGAGACCCCACTGCCCCCCCCCCCAGTCAGTGCTCCTGTGCAGACCCCACAGGAACCTGCGGCAGACGTTGCGCCCATGCAGACCCTGCCAGTTCCCGAGACCCCGCCAGCCCACGCCTGTGCAGACCCCACCGGCCCCCCCGACAGACATCACATCTGTGCAGACACCACTGGTCCCCGCGACAACCACTGTGCCCGTGCAGACCCTGCTGACCTGCAATAGACATTGCGTCTGTGCAGACCTCGCCAGCCCTCCTGACAGACCCTGATCTTATCCAGACCATGCTGGCTCTCATGACAATACCTGCAGCTGCAACAAGTACTAAATCTACTTTGACCTTGGTGATGGATGATGCAGCTGATCTACAGACTCGATCAGTGCCAGTGTCAGTCAACCCTGTACATAAGAGGAAGCGTGCCGTAGCATCAGATGACAATGGTCAACCAGGGACATCAGGCAATACAGTAACACAGGAAACTACTCGATCATTAACCCTAACTGAGCTGCGAGACATTCGTAAGGATTACAGCCGCCAGGAAGGCGAGCAAGTGATTCCTTGGCTGCTCCGATGCTGGGACACTGGGGCTGATAGTTTGGACTTAGATGGTAGAGAAGCCAAGCGGCTAGCACCATTAGCTAGAGAATCAGATATTGACAGAGCTCTTGGAAGACCACCACAATCCCTCACCCTCTGGAGGCGACTCCTGTTAAGTGTGAGAAGCAGGTATCCCTATAGGGATGATATCATGTACCAGCCATCCAAGTGGACAACTATTGAGAGAGATGTTAAGAATCTGAGGGAAATAGCTGTGTGGGAGATGATTTTCAGTGATTTGGATGACCTGCAGATCCAGATGCACTCCAAATTACTGGACCCGTTTGGCACAAGTGGGTACTGAGTGCACCGGCAGCATATGTTAATGTATTGGCATTATTTTGCTGGAGAGACGATGAGGCACTGACGGTGGGTGATATGGATGCTTGAGTGCAGCATTATGCAAATAATCTTCTTTCTGCCCCACAGGCCAGTGTCTCAGTGCTGAAGAAATCATTTGGCAAGGCCAATATCTTAGGTGGGGACAAACACTCCCCTACTAAACCTGGTCGAGAGAAACAAAGCACACCACGACACATCCTGCGGTCTACCCTGCGTAATCAGGGAGCAAACATGAGGAATTTGGATGGAAAACCTATTTCGGCTTTACAGACATGCATACGTGAGTTGTGGAGTAAGACACCCCCCAGGGGAATTCTCCCAGGAGAAGTGTTGCTCCAGTTTCCAGAGAAAAGTCCCCCAGAAGGCAGAGATGGGCTTCAGAGCCTGATTTACGACATGCAACTGTCACGGATGGAAGTGGTGGGCCCTCTAGTCAAAAGTAGAGGTTCCCTGCCTCCAGCCAGGAGGAGGAGATGGATAATCGAGTTTATTGGACTGTGTGGATTCGATGGCCTGGCACATCAGAACCACAAAAGTATAGGGCCCTGGTGGACACTGATGCATAGTGCACCCTAATACCATCAAATCATAGAGGGGAAGAATCTGTCACTTTTGCTGGAGTGACAGGGGGATCTCAAGAGGTGATTGTATTGGAGCTGAAGTGACCCTAACTGGGAATAAATGGGAAAAGTTCCCCATTGTGACTGGCCCGGATGCACCATGCATTCTTGGCATAGATTACCCCAGGAAAGGGTATTTTAAGGACCCGAGGGGGTACTGGTGGGCATTTGGTGTAGCGGTGGTGAAGACAGAGAAAGTTGTGCAACTGTCTACTTTGCCTGGCCTGTCTGTCAGAGGACCCTTCTATTGTAGGGCTGCTGAGGGTTGAGGAACAAAATGTGCCCGTTGCTACTACAACTGTGCATAGGCAACAATATCGCACTAACCGAGATTCTTTGTTCCCTATTCAGAAGTTGATTCGTCAGCTGGAAAGCCAAGGGGTGATCAGTAAGACTCACTCACCCTTTAATAGTCCCATATGGCCAGTTGTCCCAGTTTGAGGTAAAACAGAACCAACTGAAAGTTCAGTAATTTTACATCCTAGCTAGGCCTCTTCCAACTCTCTGAAATTAACGGCATATTGTGCAGAAAACGTCTCGTTCTCAGAGTGATAAGACCAATGTTTGTGCCTTCATGCCAAGGAGCGGTATGCAGAGAGGCCCTTGCTTATACTTATTGCTATAACAACCAAGGTCAGCCAATTTCGTTATTTGCCCCCTCAGAGGGTCGGAAATGGAAAAACATAGAGGGGTCACATCGGTGGGGAGGAGTGGACAGGACAGGTGACCCAAACCTGACCAACTGGGGTATTCCATCCCATCTGCCCCATGCTCAGTATAAAAGCTGAAGGATCAAAGGGTCAGCGCTCTTTCTTCAATGGCCCACATCCGAAGAGGACTCTGTTCATCTGCCTTTGATCTCGATCCGTGTGTTCCTGACTCCCGAGCTGGAACCCAGATCCCATCCATCACTGAGTCCAGTCTGGGACTTCCCCAGTGCCTGCCAGTGACGTCGTCCTGGGAGCTTGACATGGTTTTGTATATATTGTATCTATTTCATTATTTCCTTTTTTTATTTTAATATTAATTCTTCATTAAAGTAGTTTAGTTCATTCTGAACTTATAAATCTCCTTATCTCTTCCTCTCCTCTCTTTGGGAGGCAGGGGGGAGGGCCATCTGTCATTCGGATTGGCCAATTTGGCCCAAACCACGACGGATTTATTGGCGCCCAACGTGGGGCACAGACGGAGCTTCACCAGAGCTCTGATAGATTGCCTGAATAGTTTGAATTCCAGCTTGCTCAGGGAGAACAGACAGCTCACATCATGTCATTCCTACATGATATGTTATATGGTACTTTTAGAGAGCTTTGTATGAAGTTAATTGACGCAGTGGGGTTTAACTAGTCGAGTATATTGAATGGTTTATTTTTGTTTTGTGTTTGGATGCAGTGGGTCAAGCGTGCTATGTTGGTGTGGATTTGCCTTCAGATGTATAATGTGATCAATTGGATTATTATGATACCTGCATATCTCCGGCATCATGTGATGGATTTTGTTGCTAATTACACTTTCGGATTTAGCTGGGGAAAGTTTACTTTGCCCTTTAATGATTATTCCAAAGTGACACCAATGGAACTAGGAGATGAAAAACCTTTGGGCTGTTTGGAGAATTATTGTGATTATTGTTACTGTCATTCGATCGTCATAGTGCTGTTGATTTTCCTGAATGTACTGCAGGTGGTATTTATTGTTAAATATCTGTGCAGGAGTGAACATTATGTGACATGCAATATTGCTACTCAGACACGGGTGAAATCAAAGATAGCAGTAACTCAGACAATGGCCCCAGCGAAAGCCACAGCAGAGACACAAACGGTTGCCCCCCCAGCCCCAGCGAGAGCCTCAGTACAGACACAAATGGAACCAGCCCTGGCTCAGGCTCTGGCTCCGGCCCAAGCCAAGGCCCCAGCTTCAGCCCAAGCTCTGCTCCCGGCTCAAGCCAAGCCAGCGGCACCGGCATCGGCAAAAGTCGCACTGACACTGGTCCCAGCAGCATTGGCTGCCCCCACAGGCTCTGGCACATGCCAAAGCCCCGGCTCTGGCACTGACAAAAGCCACGCCGGCTCCAGTCCCAGCACATGCCAAGGCTCCGGACCAAGCCAAGCCACTGGCTCCGGCCTGGTGAAAGCCACACCCCTGGCCACGCCAACACCGGCCCCAGCGGCATCGGCCAGGCCCACACCTCCACCAGCACCGGCGAAAGCCACGGCTCTGACTCCGGCTCCGGCTCCGGCACAAGCCATGCCCCGACCCATCCCGGCACCGGTCACTCAGCACCCTGCGGTAAAGTTACTCGGCCACCTACACCCCCCACACCTCTATTGCCAGCCCCTCCCCCGCCTGTAGCGGCACCAGCTGCTCCAGCTCCCAGAACATGCACTGCTGCTACTCAAACGTCAGCAGAACCGGCACAAGTTGCCCCAGTGACCAGGAAGCAGAAAAGAAAGTCAGCTCGTTCCCCTGCCCCTTACGACAAAGACCTGCCCAAGCCAGACAGCATGGGAGAGGGTTCCACTGACGAAGATCTAGGACAGGGTCCTTCTAGAGCAGATAAAGGAAAGCATCCTCTTAAAGCAGATTCAGCAGATTCTTCTCAGGGAGATAAAGGAGAGGGTCCTTCTCAGCCAGCCTCAATACAGGATGAGGACTCAGATGTAGATATAATTATTAAACCTTTTTCTAGAAAGGATTTGCGAAATATGAGGAAGGACTTTACTCGTCATGATGGGGAGCCACTTCTCTTCTGGTTGCTCCGATGCTGGGACAATGGAGCTAATTCCATAGACTTAGATGGTAGAGAGGCCAAGCAGCTGGGAAACCTGGCCAAAGAGGGAGGTATTGGTAAAGCAATTGGGAATAAGGCGGACGTTCTCAGTGAGGGAGAGAAGACTCCCTGCTCTTGCTGGTATTTCAAGGGTGCAAACAGGCATAGTTTTCCCACTGTGCTTTGATCTTCTTCAGCAACAGGGCAGGAACATCACGTGGTTAGATAAGGTGTCCCTGAGTTCATCACAGACTTACGTTATCTAAGTGCAGATGTTCTACTCGCAAGCACACAAGACTAAGCAACAATTTGCATGATATATGTGTTTCCCAGCACCCCAGGTGTGAGTCACTTGAGCGTATTTACAGTCCTCCTCACCAATCTTCCATTACTTTCCCACACTGAGAAAGGACTTCAGTAGTCATGAAGTTGAGACACTTATAACCTGGTTGCTCCAGTGCTGGGATAATGGGGCTGATACCATAGACTTAGATGGCAGAGAAGCCAGGCAGTTGGGAAACCTGGCCAGAGATGGAGGCATAGACAAGGCACTTAGGAGAAAGCCACAAACTCAGTCTCTGGAGGCAACTTGTCAGCTGTAAGGTGCAGGTATCCCTTTAAGGATGATATCCAATGCCGTCCAAGCAAATGGACCAGCATGGAGAAAGGTATTAAGTACCTGAGAGAACTGGCTATTCGAGAGGTGATTTATAGCAATTGGCAAGTGATTATAGACCCTGATGAAATGCCATGCCAACCACCTTTGTTGAGAAAGTTTGTGCAGAGTGCGCCATCTGTGTATTCCCACACTTTGTCAACAATGGTCTGGGAAGGATCTGATACTGATACACCAACTGTAAATGAGGTTGCTGACAGGGTACAACAGTATGAAGATAGTCTTTCTCGTCCCATCGGTGTTGCAGCGATAGAAAATCTGACTGAGAAAACTGAGCAAATGGCTAAGAGAATGGCTGAACAAACTAAGAAAGTGACTGAGCAAACTGAGAAGATGGCTGAACAAACTAAGACACAAAGACAATGACTGAGACAAAAGAGAAAATGACCAAGGCAATAGCTGAACAAAATGAGAAAAATTAGACAATTTTTCAGAAACTGCTTGAAAAACTATCTGAGATGGGGAAAGAATCCCACTCTTCCCCAGCTCAGACCCAAATTGCAGCTCAAGCAAATTGCAGCTTAGACCCAAGTTGCAGCCATTAAGAAAAAACACCCTCCTATGAGACCAATCAAAGGGAAACAGGACTCACTCCAAGGTTTCCTGTGGCTTTGCCTCTGCAACTACTGAGAAGACATGAGGAGATGGGATAAAAAACCTACTCCAGCCCTGTAGGCAGGAGTGCTTGAGTTGCAAGGTAAAGCAGACAGAAGAAAGGATTGTTGCATGAATGTGGTTGCTCCAGTCCAGAGTATGCACTGCCCCTGTCCAGACAGGAACTCACCTTGCAATTGTAGATGCTGTTCTCAACATTAGGGTTGCCTTGCCTCCAGCCAGGAGGAGGAGAGGGATAACCGAGTTTATTGGACTGTGTGGATTCGATGGCCTGGCACATTAAAGCCCCGGTGCACACTGGTGCACAGCGCACACTAATGCCATCAAATCATAGAGGGGAAGAATCAGTCACTATTGCAGGAGTGACAGGAGGATCTCAAGAACTGACTGTACTGGAGGCCGAAGTGAGCTTGAATAAGAATAAATGGGAAAAGCATCCTATTGTGACTGGCCCAGATGCTCCGTGGATCCTTGGCATAGACTACCTCAAGAGAGGGTATTTCAAAGACCAGAAAGGGTATCGCTGGGCTTTTGGTATAGCAGCTGTAGAGACTGAGGACATTACACAGCTGTCTACCTTACCTGGCCTTTCAGATGACCCTTCTGTGGTGGGACTGCTAAAGGTTAAAGAACAGCAGGTACCACTTGCTACTTCCACAGGGCATTGGCGACAATATCGCACTAACCGAGACTCTGATACCCATCCAGAACCTGATTCGTCGGCTGGAGACCCAAGGAGTGATCAGCAAGACTCACTCACCCTTTAACAGCCCGATATGGCCAGTGCGAAAGTCTGATGGAGACTGGTGGCTAACAATAGAGTACTGTGGCCTGAGAATGAAGTCACACCACCACTGAGTGCTGCTGTGCCAGACATGCTAGAACTGCAATATGAACTGCAGTCGAAGGCAGTCAAATGGTATGCTAAAATTGACATTGCTAATGCCTTTTTCTCTATTCCTTTAGCAGCAGCATGCAGGCCACAGTTTCCTTTCACCTGGAGGGGCGTCCAGTACACCTGGAATTGACTGCCCCAGGGGTGGAAACACAGCCCTACTATTTGCCATGGATTGATCCAGACTGCACTGGAGAAGGGTGGAGCTCCAGAACACCTGCAATACATTGATGACATCATTGTGTGGGATAATACAGCAAAAGAAGTTTTCAAGAAAGGTAAGAAAGTAATTGAGATTCTTCTGAAAGCAGGTTTTGCTGTAAAAAGAGGTAAGGTCAAGGGACCTGCACAAGACATCCAATTCTTGGGAATTAAGTGGCAAGATGTTCGTCGCCAGATCCCAATGGATGTGATCAACAAAATAACACCTAAGTCCCCACCTACTAACAAAAGGGAAATAAAATCCTTTTTAGGTGTTGTGAGTTTCTGGAGAATGCATATTCCAGGTTATAGTCAGATTGTGAAACCTCTCTATGAAGTGACTCAAAAGAAAAATGAGTTTACGTGGGGACCTGAGCAACACCAAGCCTTTGAGCAAATTAAACAAGAGATTGTGCATGCAGTAGCACTTGGACCAGTCCGAAGAGGACAGGACATTAAAAATGTGCTCTATACTGCAGCCAGAGACAATGGCCCTACCTGGAGCCTATGGTAGAAAGCACCAGGGAAGACTCAAGGTCAACCCGTAGGATTCTGGAGTGGAGGTTATAACGGCTCTGAAGCCAACTATATCCCAAATGAGAAAGAAATCTTGGCAGCATATGAAGGAGTTAGAGCTGCTTCAGAAATGATTGCTACTGAAGCACAGCTCCTCCTGGTGCCCCAATTACCAGTGCTGCACTGGGTGTTCAAGGGTAAAATTCCTTCTACTCATCATGCCACTGATGCTACCTGGAGTAAGTGGGTTGACTTAATCACACAGCAAGCTCAAATAGGAAATCCAAATCATCCAGGAATTGTAGAAGTGATCACAAACTGGCCCGAAGGCAAAGATTTTGGAATGCCACCAGAGGAGGTGGTAACACGTGCTGAGGAAGCCCCACCATATAATTAACTCTCAGATAATGAGAAACAGTATGTTTTGTTCACTGATGGATCTTGTCATATTGTAGGGAAACATCGAAGGTGGAAAGCAGCTGTATGGCGTCCTACACGACGAGTTGCAGAAGCTACTGAAGGAGAAGATGAATAGAGTCAATTTGCAGAGGTAAAAGCCATTCAGCCGGCCTTAGACATTGCTGAACGAGAAAAGTGAACTAGTCGTGGAAGTACGCAGTATAGATGCCCACGTACCCATGAGTAGAGCCACTGAGGAACATTGAAACAATCAGCAAGTGGACCAAGCTGCTAAGTTTTTCCAGACAGATTTGGACTGGGAACATAAAGGTGAACTGATTTTAGCTCAGTGGGCCCATGACGCTTCAGGTCATCAAGGAAGAGATGCTACATACAAATGGGCTCCTGACTGAGGGGTGGATTTAACCACGGATGCTATTGCGCAGGTTATCCACGATTGTGAAACATGCGCCAAAATCAAGCAAGCTAAAAGGTTAAAACCTTTGTGGCATGGAGGACGGTGGTTGAAATATAAGTATGGGGAGGCTTGGCAAGTTGACTACATCAGACTCCCTCAAACCCGCCAGGGTAAGCGTTATGTGCTTACAATGGTGGAAGGAAGCACCTGATGGTTGGAAACCGATGCCGTACCCCATGCTACTGCCTGGAATACTATCCTGGGCCTTGAAAAGCAAGTCTTGTGGCAACATGGTACTCCAGAAAGAATTGAGTCAGACAATGGGACTCACTTCAAAAACAATCTTATAAGTAATTGGGCAAAAGAACATGGCATTGAGTGGGTATATCATGTCCCCTATCATGCACCAGCTTCTGGGAAAATTGAATGATACAACAGATTGTTAAAAACTACCCTGAAAGCAATGGGGGGTGGATCCTTTAAAAATTGGGACAAGCATTGGGACAAGCACAAGCTACCTGGTTACACCAGGGGATCCATCAATCGAGCTGGTCCTGCTCAATCAGACCTTTTACATACTAGAAGGGGATAAAGTCCCTGTGGTGCATGAAAGGAATACGCTAAGGGAAACCGTATGGGTTTTTCCTGCCTCGGGCAAAGGCAAACCCATTTGTGGGACTGTTTTTGCTCAAGGACCAGGATGTACTTGGTGGGTAACGCTGAAGAATGGAGAAGTTCAATGTGTACCTCAAGGAAATTTGACCCTGGGTGAGAATACTTAATTCTGAGTATGATGTTAGTTCTTATATAATACTAACAGTGTTCTATAAGTGTTTTTCAGGATAACACAGCAATGATGAAACCTAAGTCGGATTCATCAAGTGGCATCCAGCAAAACTTCTCCGAGATGGACATACTACCCACGGGCACAAACCATAATGAATTTCACATCATCTTTCCTACCCTGAGAATCTGATCTGCTATGAAATGGACTTAAACTTTTGTATATAGAGATAAATCATAACTGAGTGACCTACATATATCTATCTACGTGTGTGTGTATAGATTTCATAGATAAAAGTATTAGTGATCTGAGCACGATGCAAATGTTATGGAATAAGGGGTGGAATGTCCCGGTTTGAGGTAAAACAGAACCAACTTTCTGTTTCAGTAATTTTACTAAAGTAGTTTAGTTCATTCTAAACTTGTAAATCTCCTTACGTCTTCCTTTCCTCTCTTGGGGTGGGGTGGGAGCATCTGTCATTCGGATTGGTCAATTTGGCCCAAACCACGACACCAGTGCAAAAGCCTAATGGGGAATGGAGATTGACAGTACACTATTGTGGCTTGAATGAAGTCACACCACCATTGAGTGCTGCTGTCCCAGATACGTTAAAACTTCATTATGAACTGGAGTCAAAAGAGGCTAAATGGTATGCTACAATTGACATTGCTAATGCCTTTTTCTCTATTCCTTCAGTAGCAGCATGCAGGCCACAGTTTGCTTTCACCTGGAGGGGCGTCCAGTACACCTGGAATTGACTGCCCCAGGGGTGGAAACACAGCCCTACTATTTGCCATGGACTGATCCAGACTGCACTGGAGAAGGGTGGAGCTCCAGAACACCTACAATACATTGATGACATCATTGTATGGGGTAATACACAGCAGAAGAAGTTTTTGAGAAGGGGGAGAAGGTAATTCAAATCCTTCTGGAACCAGGTTTTGCCATCAAACGAGGTAAAGTCAAGGGACCTGCACAGGAGATTCAGTTTTTAGGAATTAAATGGTAAGATGGGAGTCGCCAGATCCCAATGGATGTGATTAATAAATAACAGCTATGTCCCCACCTACTAACAAAAAGGAAACACAAACTTTCTTTGGTGTTGTGGGTTTCTGGAGAATGCATATTCCTGGTTACAGTCAGATTGTGAGCCCTCTCTATGAAGTGACTAGAAAGAAGAATGATTTTTAAATGGGGCCCTGAGCAGCAATCAGCCTTTGAGCAGATTAAACGGGAGATTGTTCATGCAGTAGCCCTTGGGCCAGTCCGAACAGGACAAGATGCAAAAAGTGTGCTGTACACTGCAGCAGGGGAGAATGACCTTACCTGGAGTCTCTGGCAAAGAGCACCTGGAGAGAGAGAATCACACAGAATGATATGGGGTTGGAAGGGACCTCTGGAGATCACCTAGTCCAACCCCCCTGCCAAAGCAGGTCCACCTAGAGCAGGTTGCACAGGAACATGTCCAGGCAGGTTTTGAATGTCTCCAGTGACGGAGACTCCACTACCTCTCTGGGCAGCCTGTTCCAGGGCTCTGCCACCCTCAAAGTAAAGAAGTTCCTCCTCATGTTTAGGTGGAACTTCTTATCTTCAAGTTTGTGCCCATTTCCTCTTGTCCTGTCACCGGGCGCCACTGAGAAAAGACTGGTCCCATCCTCTTGACACCCTCCCTTTAAGTATTTATAGGTGTTGATCAGATCCCCCCTCAGTCTTCTCTTCTCCAGACTTAAAAGACCCAAGTCCCTCAGCCTTTCCTCATAAGAGAGATGTTCTAGGCGTCTAGGCATACAATCATCTTTGTAGTCCTCTGCTGTACCCTCTCCAGCAGTTGCCTGTCCTTCTTGAACCGGGGAGCCCAGAACTGGACACAGTACTCCAGATGGGGCCTCACCAGGGCAGAGTAGAGGGGCAGGATAACCTCCCTCGACCTGCTGGTCACACTCTTCCTGATGCACCCCAGGATGCCATTGGCTGCCTTGGCCACAAGGGCACATCGCTGCCTCATGGTCATCCTGTTGTCCACCAGGACTCCCAGGTCTTTCTCCTCAGAGCTGCTCTCCAGCAGGTCAGCCCTCAACCTGTACTGGTGCATGGAGTTATTCTTCCCCAGGTGCAGCACCCTACACTTGCCCTTGTTGAATTTCATCAGGTTCCTCTCTGGCCAACTCTCCGGCCTGTCCAGGTCTCGCTGTATGGCGGCACAGCCTTCTGGTGTGTCAGCCACCCCTCCCGGTTTTGTATCGTCAGCAAACTTGCTGAGGGTACATTCCATCCCTTCATCCAGGTCATTGATGAATATATTGAAGAGGACTGGACCCAGTACTGACCCCTGGGGAACACCACTTGTTACGGACCTCCAACTAGATTCTGGGCCACTAATCACAACCCTCCGAGCTCTGTCTTTCAGCCAGTTTTCAATCCACCTCACTGTCCATTCATCTAACCCATACTTCCTAAGCTTACCTATGAGGATGCTGTAGGAGACGACTTCAGCAAGGCTTTTGACAAAGGTAGACAACATCCACCGCCCTCCCCTCATCTCTCCATCCAGTCATGTCATCGTAGAAGGCTATCAGGTTAGTCAGACATGACTTCCCCTTGGTGGATCCGTGTTGACTACTTCTGATAGCTTTCTTTTCCTCCATATGCTTTGAGATGACGCCCAGAACGAGCCGTTCCATCATCTTTCCAGGGATGGAGGTGAGGCTGACCGGCCTCTAGTTTCCCGGGTCCTCCTTCTTGCCCTTTTTGAAGACTGGGATGACATTGGCTTTCCTCCAGTCTTCGGGCACCTTGCCTGTTCTCCAGGACCTTTCAAAGAGGATGGAGAGCAGCCCAGCAATGACTTCTGCCAGCTCCCTCAGCACTCACGGGTGCATCCCATCAGGACCCATGGACTTGCGGATATCCAGTTTACTTAACTGTTCCCTAACTTGATCTTCCTCCACCAAGGGGAAGTCTTCCTTCGTCCAGACTGTCTCTGTTTCCTCCAAAGTCTGCGGCTCCTGAGGGCTGGCCTGAGCAGTAAAGACTGAAGCAAAGAAAACAAAGAAGGCATTCAGCAATTCCGCCTTCTCTGCATCCTCTGTCACCGTGGCACCTGTTTCATTCAACAGCAGGCCCACATTTTCTCCAGTTTTCCTTTTGCCTCCAATATACTTGAAAAAAACCCCTTCTTATTGACTTTGACATCCCTTGCCAATTTTCATTCCAAGGAGGCCTTGGCTTTCCTCGTTTCGTCCCTGCATACTCTTAGCGGCATTCTTGTAATCTTCCCAAGTGGTCAGTCCCTTCTTCCATACTGTAAACTTCCTTCTTCCACTTGAGCTTTTTCAGAAGCTCCCTGCTCAACCACGCAGTTCTTCTGCTTCCTTTGCCTGATTTTTTGCTCTTAGGGATTAGACTCAAGGCCGACCCCTAGGGTTTTGGATTAGAGCATATAGCGGATCAGAGGCTCGCTATACTACCACTGAAAGAGAGATACTAGCAGCTTATGAGGGAGTTCAAGCTGCTTTGGAGGTAATTGGTACTGAAGCACAGCTTCTCCTGGCACCTCGGTTGCCAGTGTTGAACCGGATGTTCAAAGGGAAAACTCCTTCCACACATCACGCAACTGATGTGATGTGGAGTAAGTGGGTAGCACTAATTACTCAGCAAGCCCGAATAGGGAACCCCAATCGTCCAGGAATTCTGGAGGTGATAATGGATTGGATGCAAGGCACAGAGTTTGGAGGGTCCCCAGAGGAGAGGGTGGTGCGGGCTGAGGAGGCCCCACCATATAATCAGTTACTGGAAAACGAGAGGCGATATGCGCTGTTCACTGATGGATCTTGTCATATTGTAGGAAACAAGCAAAGGTGGAAAGCTGCTGTGTGGAGTCCTACTCGACGAGTCGCAGAAACGACTGAGGGAGCAGGTGAGTCGAGTCAGTTTGCAGAAGTGAAAGCCATCCAGTTGGCTTTAGATATTGCTGAGAGAGAAAAGTGGCTGGTGCTTTATCTTTATACTGATTCATGGATGGCGGCACATGCTGTATGGGGGTGGTTAAAGCAATGGAAGAAGAGCAGCTGGCAGCGCAGAGGTAAACCCATCTGGGCTGCTGACTTGTGGCAAGATATTGCTGTCCGATTAGAAAAGCTCTCTATGAAGGTACGACATGTAGATAGATGCCCATATACCTAAGAGTCGGGCCACAAAACAACCAGCAGGTGGATCAGGCTGCTAAGATTAAAGTGTCCCAAGTAGACTCAGACTGGCAACATAAGGGTGAATTGTTTTTAGCTTGGTGGGCCCATGACACTTCAGGTCATCAAGGAAGAGATGCAACATATAGATGGGCTCATGATCGAGGGGTAGATATGACTATGGACACTATTGCATAGGTCATCCATGACTGTGAAACGTGCTGAAATTAAGCAAGCCAAACTGTGGAAGAATGGCTGAGTGAAAAAGGGCACGACTTGATTACAATGAGCAACCCAGTCTTTGATAGGGATGAAAGCCCGGAGGAGGCTGTGAACTCTCCTTGAGAAACAGAAGTATGAAGAAGTAGCTACATGATAAGTAAGTGATAAGCGGTACTGCCTCCGGGAGATAGAGAAACATCTGCTGCGCGTGGACAAGAGGTCTGCACTAATTGTGTGAGCGCTCTAGGCACGTGAACAGAGACTGTAAGCCAATCGTATAATTGTTGCTAGCGCGTGCTCTGCTTGTCTGTCTTTATATACTCTGTGTGAACTTGAATAAAGGGAGAACGACCATACTCATATTGAGACTCATCGTTACTCCGGGTCCATCTCCCACTCCGACATCTGGTAGCAGAGGATGCCCAGAGATCCATAGCTCAGCGGGACTGAGTTCTCCGAGTCTGCGGTAAGCAGCTAGAGGAGGGGAGTGGGAAACCACGGCTGGAAGAAGTGCTGCTCGGGCGCAAAGGCGGGAGCAGACAACGGTGCGAGGTGGCCTCTCGCCTCCCAGGCGCAGTGATGCAAGTAGAAGCTGCGGCCACGCTACTCGCTGGAATCCTCTCTAAGAGAGAGAATGAAGTACCGGCGAAACTGTTGATAAAGTTAATTAAATTAGGACAGCGATGGGGTCATTTTTCTGACACACCTATGCTGTTTTCTGTTTCGGAATGGCAAGATTTTAGAGGGACGATGTGGCAAAAAACAATCGAGGGGGATGAAAAAGAGGAGAAAGAGTTAAAAGCCGTCTGTGGGTTGTGGCATACTGTGCTAGAGACTTTAGAAGCGATGAAAGCGGAGCGGGAAGTAGCCTGTGCAGCTGCTCAAATGTTAGGTCCAGGAGCGGCCGCCTTAAAACCTCAAAGTAAGCCTGGACCTATTGTGCGGTTCTTTGGGCTGCCCGCGGTAAAGGGAATGACCGGGACTGTGTGTAAAACTGTTGCTGAAATTCGAGCTAATGAGGACTCTGACCCTCCTGAGAAAAGTAAAGACTTGCCGCTGAACCCCTTGCAAAACTCGGGAAAAGCGGAAGTGACTGATGCGAAACCAGAACAGAAAAGTAATGCAAATGCGGAAGCGCCTCCTCAGAAAACTCCGATAGGGGAGGGGCCTGAAACGTCTACTGATCTCATCGATTTGGGAGGAGCAGCATGTCGGCCTCCGCCCACAGCACTGCCTCCAGCAACTCCGCCTCTCTTGTATCCACCGCTACCCCCCTCCAGTGATTCGTCTGGTCCGCCAACTCCACCCCCGGACAAGAGTTGTAAACTGTCCACAGACAAACTGCTACAGACAGTTTTAAGGCGCCTCGACGAGTTAGATTTACGTGTGGCGAGGAAGGATGATAACATGCCTCCATGGCTAGTGAATCCCTCAACACCTCCGAGAACTGCACGCTGGAATGGCATTATTAGAGACGCTATACTAGAAGGACAGTGGGGAGCAGCCGCTAGTCTGGGCGGAACTCCACCTCTCGCGTGTCTCGTTGTACATGTAAACAATACTGGCAAATGGGAACCACATGATTGGAAAATTTTACAACAAGCTCGCACCACCATCTCAACTTATGGAGTAAAATCTGAGGCTACCCGACAAATTGTCAGCTGGATTTTTTCTGCTGATCTGATGTGTCCATATGATTGTTGTAACCTAATGAGACTGTTGCTTACTCCAACACAATATTTGTTGTGGGAGTCCTCCTGGCAACAACGAGCCATGAATGAAGCAGCTCGAAGACAAGGGGAGGGAGACCCCCTCCATGGAGTCACAGCAGAGATGTTCACAGGGCACGGAAAATTTAGTGACTTGCAAGTACAATTGACGTTTCCAGCAAACCTATTACAGTGGTCGGCGCAACTTGCCCTAGAGGCGTTTCTCGGCCTCCCAGGATCTACTATTCCGTCATTTGGTACCATGATGCAAGGAACTACAGAAAAATATAGTAACTTTGTTGACCGACTGTGGGAAGCAATCATGAATCACCCTGATTTAGATGACAGCGGCAAACAACAGATGTTCAAAGTATTGGCTTTTGACAATGCCAGTAAGACCACCAAGCAAATTCTAGCCAGTCTACCAAAAGGAGCAGGCGTTGAAGAAATGTTATTGAGAGTAGAAAGGGCTGAAGCTCAAAAACAAAGCACCACAGTTGCTGCAGCAGTTCAAGGAGCTGTCCGAGAAGTCATGCAGCCCTTGGCCGCAATTGTCCAGCAGAAGCAAGTACAGCTGCCTGGACAACCCTTCCGTGGAAGTTGTTTCCGCTGTGGTGAATCTGGCCATGTTAAAACCAACTGTCGCAGTGCCGTATGGTGTGACAAGTGTCAAAAGAGTACTCATTCTACGAAAGTCTGTACGGGAAACTGGAAGCCGAGCGCGGGGAGAGGCCGCGTGCAGAAACAAATAAACCCTCAAAACAAGACAAAGGTTTTCTACAACAGCACCAACCAGCAACCCGAGGGAGCATGGGAATCGACGTGGAAACTACAATAGATGTTACCCTCATTGACTCCAACGTCCAGAAAATTCCTAGCAACACTGTAGGGCCTTTATTTCATCAAAACAGTGCTATTGGAGGACTGTTACTAGGCCGGTCGTCAGCAGGAATCAAGGGACTGATTGTACTGCCCGGAGTGATTGACGCAGATTATACTGGTCGCGTCCACATTATGGCCTACACCGTTTGTCCGCCTTTATTTATTCCAAAAGGTAGCAGAATTGCACAAATAGTCGCTATTGACAATCCATTGGGTTATCCGCCAGAATCAGATGTCTATCGTGGTGATCGTGGCTTTGGGTCCACTGGGCCTGCGGTGTGTTTTACCACGAAAATGGACCAGCGCCCCACGATGAGTGTAATCAGCATGGCATGTCTAAGCGAATTATGGCAATGCTAGATACCGGAGCCGATGTTACAATTATAAGCCGAGCTATATGGCCTGTAAGTTGGTCAGTAGAGTTACCAACATCATCCATTGCAGGCATTGGAGGACAATCCACACCTTATGTCAGTAAACAGCCAATACATTTGCAATTTCCAGAAGGCCAACAAGTAAGTCTCAAGGTATATGTGCTACCCTTACCTGGGACATTAGAAGCATTAATCAGCCGTGATGTTCTAAGCCAAATTGGAGCAGTTTTAACTACAAGCCATTTTTAGTCATGGGCACTGGAGAGCAGTCGCCCAACCCGCCGTTAACTTGGACCTCCAATGAACCCGTGTGGGTTGACCAGTGGCCCATGACTGAAGAGCGACTGCAGATCGCTAGACAGCTAGTTGCCGAGCAACTTGCAGCTGGCCACATAAAACCTTCTGTTAGCCCATGGAATATGCCCATCTTTGTAATCCCAAAAAAGAGTGGAAAATGGCGACTTCTACATGACCTACGAAAGGTTAATGCACAAATGCAATCTATGGGTGCATTACAACCTGGAATGCCTTCCCCTAATATGTTACCAGATGGATGGCATATATTGATAGTGGACTTGAAAGACTGTTTCTTTACCATTCCCTTACACCCTCAAGATACACAGAGATTTGCCTTTTCTATACCAGCAGTAAATAAAGCCTCACCTGCTGACCGCTATGAATGGGTTGTTTTACCACAAGGGATGAAAAATTCACCCACGCTATGCCAACTTTACATAGCATGGGCACTACAACCCCTTTGGAACCAATGGTCGAACACAATAATCTATCATTATATGGATGATATTTTCTGTTGTCCAAAGGAGCCTTTCACTGAAGAGTCTTTGCAGCAATTAACCGACGTATTATCAAGAAAAGGCCTTGTTATCGCACCCGAAAAGGTGCAGCGCACAGCTCCCTGGAAATATCTCGGATGGTCCACCATAGACTCCAAGATTCGACCACAAAAAACCGAGCTCGCAACTCAATTGCGCACACTGACTGATGTCCAAACCCTGCTTGGAGACATTCAATGGGTGCGGAACTGTGTTGGCATTTCCAATACCGACATTGCACCCTTAACAGAATTATTGAGAAGCAATCATCCAGCCAACGGCGTTACTCTGACAGTGACGCAGCAAGCAGCACTACAACAAATTGCACAAAAACTGCAATCGACGTGGTCATCTCGACGCATTTTAATGTTGCCAGTGTCTCTGATAATATGTAATGGGAAAGATTCACCATATGCAGTCATTTGTCAATGGCAAAACAAAAAGGGGGAACTTGCTACTCCCTTCTCCTTCTTTGGTGATGCCACTGACAAATGCGAAGGGAAGGTAACAAAAGAGAATGTGTTCAATGTCTTAGAATGGGTGTTCTTAAGTGTACAACCAAAAACGAGCATTCAAACGCGAACTGAAGCAGTAGGTGAATTGATACGAAAAGGAAGATCACGAATCATAGAAATCAGTGGTAAAGAACCAGAGGATATTAGCATACCTGTTAATGCTGTAGATTTAGAATGGTGGCTGCGTAATGACGCTGCTATGCAAGAAGCCTTGTTAGGCTACAGTGGGAGAGTGCTTTCACAACAGCCACAAGGGAAATTGTGGCAAGTTCTAAAAAGAAATCAGTGGCTAGAAAGACCCAAGGTACGGAGAGACCCATTGTCAGATGGTATCACTGTGTATACAGATGCAGGCAAACGCTTGCGGCGTGCAGCCTGTGTTTGGCAGGAAAAGGGTCAATGGTGTCAGCATATCATAGAGGGACAACCTTGAGATTCCCTTCAAACATTGGAACTAACTGCAGTAGTTTGGGCCTTGAACAATTGGCTAAGCACTCCCTTGAATGTAGTAACAGACTCATTATATGTGGCTGGAATAGTGCCACGCCTGGAAGACGCTCTACTTAGAGAGACAGCTAATCCTAGGCTGGGGAGTTTATTTATTCGGTTGCGATCTGTACTTGACCAATAAAGTGAGAACGACCATACTCATATTGAGACTCATCGTTACTCCGGGTCCGTCTCCCACTCCGACACCAAACGATCAAAACCTTTGTGGTACGGAGAACAGTGGCTGAAGTATAAGTATGGGGAGGTTTGGCTAATTGACTATATCTCCCTTCCACAAACCCGCCAGGGAAAACGCTATGTGCTTACAATGGTGGAAGCAACCACCGGCTGGCTGGAAACATATGCTGTATCTCATGCCCGTAACACTATTTTAGGCCTCAAAAGACAAGTCTTGTGGCGACATGGTACTCCAGAGAGGATTGAGTCAGACAATGGTACTCATTTCCAAAATAGTCTTGTAGACACCTGGGCTAAAGAGCATGGTATCGAGTGGATATATCACATCCCCTATCACGCACCAGCCACTGGGAAAGTGGAACAATGCAATGGACTACTGAAGACTAACCTGAAAGCGATGAGTGCTGGAACATTTAAAAAGCAGGATGAACATTTAGCAAAAGCCACCTGGTTAGTCAACACCAGGGGAACTGTCAGCCGAGCTGGTCCTGCTCACTCAGAGCTTTTACCTACTGTAGAAGGGGATAAGGTCCCTGTGGTGCATGTAAAGAATATGTTGGGAAAAACAGTGTGGGTTACCCCGGCCTCAGGTAAAGGCAAACCCACTCGTGGGGTTGCTTTTGCTGAAGGACCAGGGCATACTTGGTGGGTGATACAGGAGAATGGAGAGGTTCAATGTGTACCTTTAGGAGATCTCATTTTGGGTGAGAATCTTTAATTTAAATGGTATGGTGTTAATCGTTACATAATACTAACAGTGTTCAATAAGTGTTTTTCAGGATAACGTAGTGGTAACGGAACCATAGTCAGCTTCATCAAATGGCGTCCAGCGACAGTGAACATGGTAACCGTGAGCACAACATGTTATATTGCTGCGCCCAACTCCACCCATCTGTCATCCTGTATTGAGGCCTGCTCCTGATCTGACAACTGAGTGGATGCCACATTACTCGTTTCTACCCTAAGAGACTACTATGATAGATGGAACTCACATTTTTTGGACTAAAGAAATTCAATGGACCTTTTAGAGGAACAGTTCATAGCTTTTGATTCAGAAAATGAATGGTTAAAGGTTGTTAGTGTGAATTTAGTACAGCCTGGGAAAGAACAAAGCTCGGAGCCCAGCATTCCAAGATAAAGAAATGGCCTTGTGTATAAGATAGCGGGAACAGCCTGCATGCTAAGGAGGAACCTAACTGTCTGGGTAAAGTGTCCATCTGGTCGGGACCAGTTTCGCCGTTTGGAGTCCAGCCAACCCAGCATTCTAAGACAAAGGTAAAAGTACACGGTGAAGAAGACTGCGAGCCTTCCTCCAGAAGACCCCGGCCCACGACCACCAGGTGACAGTACGCATGCGGCAAGGGGAGGAGACTTATGATAATGAGTTCCTAGAAATAATTAGAATAGTAACGCCTTTTCTTAGAATCAATTATAATAACCCAGCCCGCATTAATGAATATGTATGCTTTTCATCATAAATAGACGCTTGTTTTACAAACCGGTGTGCAAGTTTGGAGGATCGATCCCCCTTGCACCCGGCGCCACAATAAACATGCCTGCTTTATAACTCTCTGCGAGTTGTAAAGTTTGTTTCCGCACATCAATTTGGCACCCCAGATGGGACCCCCTCTGTCCGGCTGCGGGACCTGCTGAGGACGGGACTCCTCTGGGCGCCCCCGAGATTTCTCGGGAGGACTCCCCCACTCATCCAGATCACCGCGGGGACAGACAAGGACCATCTCCTGCGGACCAGGTATGTTTAGGGTTTCTTAAGGGGGGGATCTGTAAGTCGTGAGGAGACGTCCTACGCGTGGTAAAGAGTCGGCGTACTCGCCCCGGGGTATGCTCAAGCTTGGGCTAATGGTCGGGTTATGCTTGTGTGGGATCCCTCGGTTTTGGTTTTTGTGTTAATGTGTGGAATTGTAATACTGTTGGTTACTTGTTGTGTTTGTCATAAGGTACCACTACCGTGTTATTGTCTAATATAAGGTGGAAATTATTGTATGAGTGAAATGAGTGATTGAGACGCGGCACTGCTGCGGAGCGAGTGCGGATTTCCGATCCGCGGTTCCGTGTTCTCCGCAAGGAGAGCGGCCGGAGACGAACGAAGCGTATGACAGACTGTAAAGAAACATTGTGTGAACCTAATATTGAGAATATTAAGTGGCAGTGTCTTGGACATTCGGATAATGTTTGTGATCCTATTTTTATCTTAAAGTGCTTTGCTTGTAATACAGAGGTTTGGGTAGATCAGGAGGACGATTTTTGGTGTTCACAGTGTGGTAGCTGGACTGAGTGGGAAAAGATCGAGCGGGCGGGAGAGTTGAAACAAGTAATCTGTGGAGACATAGCCTACCCCTGGAGATAAAGGTAGCGGCAGGGATATAGCTGTACTATTTCCCAGGAGGGGAACAGGGATAACACCCAAGTGACACACGGAGATCAGGGTCACCTCTTAACCAAGGGGGTAAGGAGGACATAAAATGGGCAATAATCAAGGAGGCGAGATACTGAAAAAGAGTCCCCTAGGGTGTATTTTAGCACACTGGAAGGAGATCGGGGGCTCACCAGGTGGCAGCGTGGACAAGAAAACCTTAATTAAATATTGTAATCAATGGTGGCCCCTTTACAAGTTAGATGATCAGGAGAAATGGCCCTTTAATGGGACCCTTAATTACAATACTATATTACAATTAATGCTATTCCTTAGAAGGGAAGGAAAGTGGGATGAATTCACATATGCGGACATGTTTTTCACCCTTCGGAACCACCCAGAGTACCAACGGGACTGTGGGCTATTACCTCCACAAGACCCGATGGTATTAGCCTTAGAGAAAGAAAAAAGGAAAGAAATGAAAGCAAATATAAAAAGATGTTGTTCGGCCTGTAGCATAGGGCAGAGATGCACAAAGCCTGAAAAGATTCGGGGTTTTAAAGAAGAGGATTTACTTGAAACTTACTTACCACCGGTTAAGGCAATAGGAGACCGTTGGGGGGGGGTAAAGGTTTCCCAAGGAGATGGAGAAACTGAAACTGATTCCAAAACCCCACCTGACAGCCCGGTATCGTCCTGTACTCGGAAGGGAACAGAGCGAATAGTGATTCAAGCACCCTTAAGGGAAGCTGTGGGTCCGGAAGGACTACCTGTATTGATATAAGTCCCTTTTTCCTCATTTGATTTAGAAACCTGGAAAAGCGTGGCAAAGAATTATCGGAATGATCCCATAGGGGTTACTAAACATTTTCAGTTTCTGGTAAAGCAGCACAATCCTGACTGGGGTGATGTCCAGTTATTATTAGATCACCTGACAGAAACTGAGAAACAACTGGTTTTGAAAGCTGCTCAAGATATAGCCACGGACCACCTGAAAGATTCAGGAAGAGACATTAAAGATTATTTCCCCTTGCAGGACCCTCATTGGGACCCAAATAGGAGCATTCACTCAGAAGCACTACAAAGTTATAGAGATTGGATTATAAGGGGGATGGAGAGGGCTATCCCGAAAGCTATTAACTGGTCAATGCTGTATGCTGTAAGACAAGGGCCGAAGGAGAGTCCCTCGGAGTTTTTGGATAAATTACGAGATGCAATGAGACGCTACACTCCCTTGGACCCTGGATCAGAGATAGGAATACAGCAGTTAGTGTCTCTCTTTATAGGGCAGTCCGCTAGTGATATCCGGAGGAAGCTGCAAAAGCTGAGAACAACTGACAGCAGAAATCTAGAGACTCTGTTAGATGAGGCATGGAGAGTATTTAACAACCGAGAGGATAGAGGATAGGGAGGGGATCCGACCAACTATAGACCAGTTTATCGAGTATGGGCTGCTGAAAGAATGTGAATCAGAGTATAACACTCCAATATTACCTGTCAAGAAGCCGGATGGTAGCTATCGCATAGTGCAGGACCTCAGAGCTATCAACAGAATTGTTGAGGATTTACATCCGGTGGTAGCAAATCCATACACTCTTCTAACTAAATTGGTACCTGAATTGGCATGGTTTACCGTCTTGGACCTAAAGGATGTTTTTTTCTGCTTGCCTCTGAGCCCAGAGAGCCAACTTTTATTTGCATTTGAATGGGAAAACCCAGAATCTGGAAGGAAAACACAGCTTACATGGACTGTGCTACCACAGGGCTTTAAAAATATTCCAACACTTTTTGGAAATCAGCTAGCCAAAGATTTAGAACAGTGGAAACGCCCGCCTGGGTCAGGAGTGGTATTGCAGTATGTGGATGATATGTTACTCGCCACTGACACCAGAGAAACATGCATAGAATGGACTGTGAGCCTGCTAAATTTTCTTGGACTTAATGGCTATAAAGTTTCTCCACAGAAAGCACAGATAGCCCAGCAGCAAGTGACTTATCTGGGATATGAAATAACCGCAGGCCAACGGACACTGGGGAAGGAGAGGAAAGAGGCCATCTGCCAGACACCTCGACCACAGACGCCTAAGGAACTTCGAACCTTTCTAGGAATGACAGGATGGTGTCGTCTCTGGATATATAACTACGGACTCTTGGTAAAGCCGCTATACGAGTTATTAAAATCTAACTCAAAGAATATTATGTGGAATAAGGAAGCGGACAGAGCCTTCCATCAGTTAAAAAAGAGGTTAATGGAAGCACCTGCCCTGGGATTACCTGATACTACTAAACCTTTCTGGTTGTTTTCCTATGAGAAACAAGGAATAGTCTTAGGAGTCCTAGCTCAGAATCTGGGACCCTATCGAAGGGCAGTGGCATACTTCTCTAAACAGCTCGACGGAGTAAGTAAAGGGTGGCCTAGCTGTCTCCGAGCAGTGGCAGCAGTGGTAATAAACATCCAAGAGGCCCATAAGTTCACCCTAGGCCAGAAAATCACAGTTATGGTATCACATACTGTCTCAGCAGTACTGGAAGTAAAAGGGGGGCACTGGCTTTCACCTCAGAGGTTTCTTAAGTACCAGGCTATCCTGATAGAGCAAGATGATGTAGAAATAACGGTAACTAATATTGTCAATCCAGCCTCTTTCCTCAGCGGAACAGAAGGAGAATCAGTGACCCATGACTGCTTGGAAACAATCGAGGCTGTGTACTCCAGTCGACCAGACCTGAAAGAAGAACCATTGGAAGATGCAGAGGATTCCTGGTTCACCGACGGGAGCAGCTTCATTCAACAGGGGATACGCAAAGCTGGCTATGCGGTAACCACCACAGAGAAGGTAATAGAATCCAAAGCCCTGGCCCCAAATACATCAGCCCAAAAGGCTGAGATAATAGCACTAACCCGAGCGCTGGAACTAGCCAAAGGAAAACGGATAAATATCTGGACAGATTCTAAATATGCTTTTGGGGTGGTGCATGCTCACGGGGCGGTCTGGAGAGAAAGAGGACTCTTATCTACACAAGGGAAACACATAAAACATGCTGAAGAAATTCTCAAGCTCTTAGATGCAGTATTACTGCCTACCAAAGTGGCTATCATGCACTGCAAAGCCCACCAAAAAGGGAACACCGCTATGGAACTAGGTAACGCACTGGCGGACCGAGAAGCCAAAAGGGCAGCAGAAATGGGTAATGTGGAGATACAATCCTTGGTCCCAGATGGTAAGATACAAATTGACGACGAACCTAAATATTCCAGGGACAATCACAAATTGATCAAAGACTTAAATGGGAAAATTGAAGGGAAATGGGTCAGAACCCCACAGGGAAAAATAATAGTGCCTTTCTCGTTACTATGGGCTGTAGTCATGGCAGAACATAGAAAATCCCATTGGGGAACAGAGGCACTTTACAGATACCTGAGTAGGCTAATATGTGCTCGAAATCTATATGCCACTGTCAAACAAGTCACTCAGCAGTGTGAGGTATG
The DNA here is from genome assembly GCF_964106895.1 of Numenius arquata. Taxonomy (NCBI): domain Eukaryota; kingdom Metazoa; phylum Chordata; class Aves; order Charadriiformes; family Scolopacidae; genus Numenius; species Numenius arquata. Next base: position 22,055,428 of record NC_133615.1, on the reverse strand, counting down.
TTTACAGAACAACCCTAGGACAGGTCCCAGAGTCCAGTTTGGCCAAATAGGGAAGGGAAATTATCCGGGATAACAATGGCAAATTGATTTTTCAGAACTTCCAAGAAAAGGGGGGTTTCGATACCTATTGGTATTAACTGATACCTTTTCAGGATGGCCAGAGGCATTTCCCTGCCGAACCAATAAAACGAGAGAAGTCGTTAAAGCATTGTTGCAAGAAATTATACCAAGATTTGGGGTTCCTGCAGTGATTTCCTCGGACTGAGGATCTCGTTTCACTGCAAAGGTTGTTTCAAAAGTAAGCAGATTATTGTGTATAGATTGGCAACTTCACATCCCATACAACCCACGATCGAGTGGTCAGGTAGAAAAGATGAATCACTTGATCAAAACGCAGATTGTGAAACTAGGCCAGGAAGCCAACTTGGCCTGGCCTCAATCATTACCATTAGCCCTTCTCAGGATAAGAACAAAACCCAGAACCAAAGAAGGTTTGAGCCCCTTTGAAATACTCTATGGGAGACCATATAGTGTACAAAACGGGACATCCACAGAGTTGGGGAATGAAATATTGACAGATTACATGATAAATTTACAAAAACAGCTCCGAGAGGTAGAAAAACTGGTTCTGGGAACAAGAGCTCGTGGGCTGGATGGACCAGTACACGAGATCGAACCTGGGGATTATGTATATGTCAAGTCTTTTACAGATTCACCACTGAAGCCAAAGTGGGAAGGTCCCTTCCAGGTACTGCTGACCACTCACACGGCCATAAAGATCAAGGAACAAGCCGCTTGGATCCATTGGACTCGCGTCAAGAGAGCTCCAGAACCCCAATGGACATCAACGCAGGCCGGACCCCTGAAACTTTGCCTCCAACGAAAAGATGGACATTAATGACATTGATAGTCATCAACATGCCAGGACTTTGTGTTTCAGGGGGAGGGACACGGGATATGAATACATATTCATGAAATCTGGAAACATTGGTAAGGGCTACTAATCTGTCAGATTGTTGGGTATGTACTACCCTACCCAAAGGAGAAATGAAATTGCCTCTATGTGGGGTGGCAGCAAGCGATTGGAACAGTGCCAACGGAACCTGGCCCAAATTTTGGGCAAAAGGGGGAAATGAGTTGAATGGATATTGTGAGTACGATGATAATATCTACCCCTTAGGACCCAGATTTGATTTACAACTGTTGAAAGAAGAACTTGTGGTATTAATTAGCAGTAACAATTGTACCTGGGAACACGGGGAATATAGACACAGGGGGCCGGTGAATAAGACAATAGCCTGGGGATGGAGCAAGTTCTGGATTAATAAGACAACTGTTGATGTGGGAAATTGGGATCTAACAGGGATAAAGGTAATGTATATTGACTTTTGCGACAAGACCCAACTAGTTGCATATAAAAGTAGTGGTATTTCTGAAGGAGAAGGATATTCTTGGGAGTATGGATGGTATCAGGCAGGAAAGTTTTTAGGTGCGAATTTGACAGCAACTATTGGACCCTGTAAGTTACCTCAAGGGTATTGGTGGTTGTGTGGAGATGGATATAGCAGAAAACAGCTGCCCCCAGGATGGAAGGGAACTTGCACGATAGGCTATCTAACTAGCCAGGATACGGTGTTTAATCAGTCTGAAATCCCCTCAGGTATGTTGAGAACACCTTGGAGGAGAATTCGAGGAGTAGAAAACCCTCTAGTGACGAGGGGAACAAGATTCCATAGCTTTGTAAGGTGGCTTATACCGTTCCTGGGCGTCAGTGAATTGGAGAAAGCAATTGTAAACATATCGGCCACTATAGAAGTGCTTGAGAAATCTACAATCGATGCTATACAGGCACTTCAACAAGAAGTCCAGTCATTAGCAAATGTGGTGGGACAAAACAGAATGGCATTAGACTTATTAACTTGGAAAGAGGGAGACTTATGTGCAGTGATTAATCAAAGCTGTTGCTCATATGTAAACCAAAACGGAAGAATAGAGAAAGACTTACAAAATCTCATAGCTAAAACTCAGATTTTGCATCTGACTGCGCAAGATGACACCACATTCGGGTTTTCCGACCTTTGGGAAAAGTTAACTTCGTGGTTACCTAACTTGGCTTGGCTTAAGCGACTGTTTATCCTTCTAGTAGCAATACTTGTGTTAGGAACTTTAGTGTGTGCATTAACTAGATGTCTTATGTGTTGTACCAGGGGGGCCAAAGACGAATACATTCAATGGAAGAAACATCAGCTCCATGAACGGGTGGAATCAGGGAAGTATTTTAGAAATCAGATGGAGAAGGAGAGTGTGTTATAAGCAATTGTAAAAGAATTTACAAAGGTGAAAGAAAAGGGGGGACTTGATTCAGAAAATGAATGGTTAAAGGTTGTTAGTGTGAATTTAGTACAGCCTGGGAAAGAACAAAGCTCGGAGCCCAGCATTCCAAGATAAAGAAATGGCCTTGTGTATAAGATAGCGGGAACAGCCTGCATGCTAAGGAGGAACCTAACTGTCTGGGTAAAGTGTCCATCTGGTCGGGACCAGTTTCGCCGTTTGGAGTCCAGCCAACCCAGCATTCTAAGACAAAGGTAAAAGTACACGGTGAAGAAGACTGTGAGCCTTCCTCCAGAAGACCCCGGCCCACGACCACCAGGTGACAGTACGCATGCGGCAAGGGGAGGAGACTTATGATAATGAGTTCCTAGAAATAATTAGAATAGTAACGCCTTTTCTTAGAATCAATTATAATAACCCAGCCCGCATTAATGAATATGTATGCTTTTCATCATAAATAGACGCTTGTTTTACAAACCGGTGTGCAAGTTTGGAGGATCGATCCCCCTTGCACCCGGCGCCGCAATAAACATGCCTGCTTTATAACTCTCTGCGAGTTGTAAAGTTTGTTTCCGCGCATCACTTTAGAGGATTATGTGTGTGTGTATATATTAGAAGATAAATATAATAGTAACTAGAGTGTGACATATATATGGTATGAAATAAGGGGTGGAATGTCCTGGGTTGAGAGACACAGGACTACCTTTCCTTCTCATGCTGGGGAAAACTGCACTTTTAGAAGACTTTAGTGTCTGAATTCATGAAAATATTTACTTCATAGCCAGCTAGGCTATGTGGGATTCAAGGTCTCAGTGTTTTCGAGCCTTGCCAGGTGCAGGGACGAGGAGGAGCGAGGCCTGGGCATTTGACCCCAGCTGGCCAACAGGATTATTTCATACCATGAACGTCACATTCAATATAAATTAGAAAACTTTGCTGTGTAATTCTCTCTCCCTTGATGGCGGCAGTCCAGACAACTCCTTGCCCCAGTGCCGGACCCCTGAGGCCTTCCTTTCCTCCCGAAGCCGTTGTGCTTGCAGTGTCTGACATTTGCTGTCCACTGCTGGGCGTGCACAGCTTCCTACTGATATAATTGGCTGAGTATAATTCTTGTTTATCTTATATCAGTATCGGGATTAATACTGGTTCTTTAGTATTATTGTTAATTTAGTCTTATTCTATTAAATCTATTTATATTTCATCCCTCATGTTTCTTTGTGTTCCTCGATTCCCCTTTCCAGGTGGGGAGGGGTCATCGGGTGATAGAGCAATTGTCTAAATGACAATAAGTTGTTACAGGATTTCTCAAACCATAACAGAGTCTTTTGTCCGGTCTCTCATACTTGTTGTAGGAGGTTGTTTAAGTCAGGGTGGTGAAGGAGTTTTTTGATTACAGTTATGTTCATCCCAATAGGTGTGGGTTGTAGCTCGCGATACAGCATGTAATCAAATGACAAATCATCATGAGTTGTTATTGGTACAGAGAAATTAAAATCACATCCAACAATCATAGAAAAGTTGCATACATATAAGTTGAGCTGATTGGTTATGTTATAAACAAGATCATCAATCAATAAAGAGTCACAGAATGTTCGCATGCAGACACATACTTTTCCAATATATATGACTACGGTTTCAGGAACTTCATCTGGGTCTGACCCTGACCAGGCCAGTCAGTCTCACCTCAGGCCAGTCAGTCTCACCTCTGTGCCTGGCAAGATCATGGAGCAGATCCTCCTGGAATCTCTGCTAAGGCACATGGAAAACAAGGAGGTGATTGGTGACAGCCAACATGGCTTCACCAAGGGCAAATCATGCCTGACAAATTTGCTGTCCTTTTACAATATTGCCACAGCCTTGGTAGACAAGGGCAGAGCAACAGATGTCATCTACCTGGACTTATGCAAAGCGTTTGACACTGTCCCACACCACATCCTGGTCTCAAAATTGGAAAGTCATGGATTTGATGGAAGGACCACTTGGTGGATAAGGAACTGGCTGGATGGCTGCACTCAAAGAGTTGCAGTCAATGGCTCAATGTCCAAGTGGTGGCCAGTGACAAGTGGTGTTCCTCAGGGGTCGGTACTGGGACCAGTGCTGTTCAACATCTTTGTCGGAGACATGGACAGTGGGCTAGAGTGCACCCTCAGCAAGTTTGCTGACTACACCAAGCTGTGTCATATGGTTGACACACTGGAGGGAAGGGATGCCATCCAGAGGGACCTGGACAGGCTCAAGAGGTGGGCTCGTGCAAACCGCATGAAGTTCAACCAGGCCAAGTGCAGGGTCCTGCACCTGGGATGTGGCAATCCCAGGCACAAATACAGGTTGGGAGGAGAATGGCTGGAGAGCAGCCCTGAGGAGAAGGACTTGGGGGTGCTCGTGGATGAGAAGCTCAACATGACCCGGCAGTGCGCACTGGCAGCCCAGAAAGCCAACCGCATCCTGGGCTGCATCAAAAGAAGCATGGCCAACAGGTCCAGGGAAGTGATTCTACCCCTCTACTTTGCGCTCGTGAGACCCCACCTGGAGCACTGTGTCCAGCTCTGGAGTCCTCAACACAGGAAGGACATGGACCTGTTGGAATGGGTCCAGAGGAGGGCCACGAAGATGATCAGAGGGCTGGAGCACCTCTCCTATGAAGACAGGCTGAGAGAGTTGGGGTTGTTCAGCCTGGAGAAGAGAAGGCTCCAGGGAGACCTTACAGCAGCCTTCCAGTATCTGAAGGGAGCCTACAGGAGAGATGGGGAGGGACTCGTTATGAGGGGGTGTAGCTATAGGACGAGGGGTAATGGCTTTAAATTGAAAGAAGGGAGATTTAGATTAGATACCAGAAAGAAATTCTTTACTGTGAGAGTGGTGAGGCATTGGAACAGGTTGCCCAGGGAAGCTGTGGATGCCCCATACCTGGAGGTGTTCAAGACCAGGCTAGATGGGTCTTTGAGCAACCTGGTCTAGTGGAGGTGTCCCTGCCCATGGCAGGGGGGTTGGAACTTGATGATCTTTAAGGTCCCTTCCAACTCTAACCATTCTATGATTCTGTGATTCTATGGGTAGATTTTGAAGTGGCAGATGTTTTGTTCTGTGTCTAAGCAGATCTCTTGAGCTTCAAGAGTGTTACTTTCACAAATGAAACCTTGTTGTTCTCTCACAGTGCATGCATTTACATCAATTGTTTGCTACTTTTCCTCTTTTTGATGGGCCCATACTCAATGCTCTAAAGGATAGAGTACAGTTCCATTGTGGTTCAGTCCTAAAGTAATGATTGGGTGTATAGTGTACACTGAGGCATTCCATATTGTGAGAACGAAGGTGACAATCTTATCACTTTCTGAGTGATAAGTGAAGTTGATCAATTGCCACCATGATTGAAACTACTTTTCAAATTCTGAAGCATTGTCCCAAATCAGTTTACGAATCTCAGTAGGTAGGGTTCCTCCTTCTCCTTCTCTAATAATGGCTGCTACTATAGACCGTATCCACAATTGTGCTTGGATACAACTCAAGGCAAGAGAGGCATTACCTTGAGTCGCTCCAAGGGTTTTTACAATTAATTGCTGATCATTTTCTTCAATTCCTTCCCAATGAGGTAAAATATCTGATAGGAGCCATTGACTTGCTCCCAAGACTGATAAGGATGACTTTAGTGGGTGTTCCAATTTGGTTAGATCATCAGTAGTAGCAGTTTGTTCATTAGGACTTCAGTGTCTATGCTATTTAATACTCCCAATCCTGTTCCAAATAACCCGGTGGTGTCGCGTTGCATGCCTCAGGATCGCTTGATGTTAAAATATCACCCATGTAGCCATGCTAGCCAGCCAGTGTGAGCAACTCCCAAAAAGGTAGAACAGTCTGGTTTAATTGTTGAGGCATTGATGTGCAATGCTAGTTCCACTCTTTTTGGGGACCAACTGGGGTTAAAGAGAACTTGCTGTTGTCATGCATTTTTAATTATGTAAGGGCCTGTATAGTATATGTGAGGAGATAGCTTAATAGGAGGCTGAATTGGCAAGGATGGTTGTTTAATTTTGATTTTGACCTGGGAGGCCAAACTGAAATGGAAATCAGAGTCGGCCCAGAAACACGTTATGAATACTGAGCGGAATATGGTAAAGGTATACCAGCATTTGTGTCCATAAGGACAAACATGTGCATGGTCAAAATCATGTTTGGGTTTATTTCCAGTATACTCTACAGTAATGCATAAAGCTGTTGTACGCTCAGTATGGTTTTCAATTCGGCATCCTATTGAAATGATGTCTCCACTCCATCCATTTAGAGATGGAATTTGCCAGTCTGTATCTTCATCTTTTATCATCCATTTTTATTTGGGGAAAGCAAAATTGTTGCATAGCACTACTACAAACAAATTTAGAGATTTGGCAGGGTGTTGGGTGTGTATCCATTATAACCTATGCGAGCATGGATCCATGGCCATCCTGTTGTGCACAAGTTCCATACATGGTGTGTGCTACTTGTAAAATCAAATAGTAGATCTGTGGTTTTGTGCCCCCAAACACAAAAAGCAATCACGGGTTTGGTAAAGGTGAAGTTATACCAGCAATCTGAATTTGGTTCTTTTATTTTATAACAATCGGTATTGTGGTTTTCCGGTATGGAATAGTCAGTATAAAATATTTTCATTTCAGTTGGCCTGTGATACATGGATCCATCGGTTGCCCAGCACCCAATTTGTATTCTCTTTCCTGAAATGGCTTTGAGTTGAGCCATCCGCTGAGAGTCATTCCAACCCCATTCCCCTTTTGTGTATACTTTCTGCCCATGTAAAACTAAAGTGGAAAGATTTAGGCCTGCCTTGCTTAGTGTTGTTCCAAGGCTTCCAGTGTAGTAGTGCATGGTCTCACAGATCTCGTGTGTGGGCCATTGTAAGTATACTCCAGTGAGCAGGAAAAGAGAGAGTGGGGAAGGGGCATGTATTCACTGTCTTCGTTGCTGCCATTGATGTATATCCCAGCAGGTCAATGCAGTGAGGGAGAGAAGAAATAGACACAATGCTGTAAAGATGCCGATGTTGAAAATGAGGGTTGCTTTCATTGTGCTGCTAGTGGGATTGTTGGAGACGTTGTCCATTCCTACAATGTCATTAGTGGAGTTCATTATTCATTAGTGGACGTTTGTCATTCCTGTTAAGAAAGAAAAGAAAGAACTGTCTCGGTGGGGAAAGCTAAACAGGTTACCCCTTTTATACTGCAGGATAAATCCATCTGGTACTGATTTTTCACTTGACTCCATCATTGTCTATAGCGTCCCATGCTAGAGACCCTCGTGGCTTATTTAGGGTCACTGGTATTACTCCCATGGATGGTATTTTTACCATCACAGGCTGTCCTGGTTTTAGTGAAGACCAGGTATGCCCGTTGTTCAGAGATTTTTCTAGAGAAGATGCTGAAAAGGCTCGAGTCGATGGACTTCCATAGGGACCATACTGGTTATTTATTTGATGTAAAACTTTAGAGAGGCAGTTGTCCCATTGTCCTTCATGTGGTTTAAGGTATTTTTTCAGTAATCCATTGGCTCGTTCAACTATACCATTGGATTGTGGGTAATAGGGTGTATGAAATACCCATCTAATTCCTTCTTGTTTTGCCCATTCTTGCACTTCTTTGTTAGCAAAAAGCAAGCCATTGTCACTCTGGATGGAGTCTGGAACAGGTAGTAGAAAACCACGAAGAAAGGCCTTGGATGGTATTTTTTCCATTAGCTTGTCGGCATTTGGTAGCTGCAAGAAGTCCAGGTATTATTTCTCTGCACCTGTTAGGATGTATTTGTATCCGGCAGAGGGTTTTAAAGGACCAATATAATCTATTTGCCAGGTAGACCACAGGGTTTTCCCTTCACTAATATGCAAAGGTGGTGCTTTAGCAGGGTGATCTATTTGTAATTTTAATTTACACTGGGGGCATTCGGTGAGGATAGCTTCACATGTTTTCCTACTAAGGGGCCAGCCTCTGCTTTGAGTTGAAAAGTAAAGTGCTTCTTGGCCCATGTGGCCTAATTTCTGATGTAACCATTCCCCTAATCAATACCAGGTGGGATCTAAAGAATCCTCAACTTTTATCTTCCTAATTTTTGTCAGCTCATCCACCTTTTGGTTCCAGTTTGTAGCTGGTTTATTGTCATTGGCATGAGCTTTCACCCATCCTATTTGAAATGGTGTTTTTCTGGCTATGATTAATAGCAATTGCCAATCTTCAATTCTCCAGATTGGAGATCTGTTTATTTCCCAATTTAAGGTTTCCCATTGGCAAAGCCACTGGGTGGCGCCTGCCCACACAGCATAAGAGTCCACATATATAAATTTTGCTTCATTTTGTGATGTTAAAACAACCGCTCTTAATTCTCCTACTTGGGCACTACCTTCTCCTTTGACAAATTGTTTACCAGTTTTGATTTCTAAAGCAACAGCTCTATATTGCCATTTGCCATTTACCCTCTTTGCTGAGGCATCAGTAAACCAAACGCCCTCAGTTGGTGTATCTTCGGTAAAGGTGGGTGCATCCAAGATCAATGAAGGTTTTAATGGCTGTTGTAGTGTTTGTGGGTCAGTGTTAATAGGCATTTGTAATTTAGAAACTTTCGTGTACCCTTCAGTCAGCTGCCTTTCATCTGCTACCCCCACAAGGTAAGCATACCTTTTCCTAACAGTGGATTTTTGTGCGATCCCTTCTGGGGGAACGGTCCCTTTTAGGATCATTTCCAATAGATTAAATGGACCTCTGATTTGAACAGCTTGCTCCTGCCATATTTTCTCAACTTGTTTGATTGATCGTACTAAGGACAAAAGGCCCTTTTCCCATTCAGAATATCTTTGTTCTGTCTCTTTAAATGCAGTTGAGCTAAACAGTATAGGCCTTTTCGGTAGGTCAGGACTGGTTTGGAATAGATTACAGTAAGCGCCATGTTCTGCAAAACCCCATTCCGCTATAATAGGGTCATGAGGATGGACAGGTCCTAGAGATTGATATGTTTTTAATTCTTGGATTAGGGTTTTAACTGCCTCTTCATGTTCTGAGTCCCATTTCCATGGTTTTCCTTTTCATAAAAGTGAATACAGTGGGCGGGCAATGATAGAGAATCCTGGTACATGTTTGTTCCAGTACCCTAAAGTGCCCATCAACTGTTGTAATTCTTTCCTAGACTGAGGCATCTGTGATTGTTCTATTTTAACCAGAGTGTCCGGTGGAATTGCTGCGCTGCCAGCAATCCACCAAATGCCCAGAAATTTTACTTCCCTACTTGGCCCTCAACATTTTTCAGGTGGGATTTCTATATTTACTGCATGTAACGCTTGCCAAACTGCTTCTGCTGCTTCCTTTACCTCTTCGGGAGAGTTTCCTCCAATTAGAATATCATCTATATATTGCCAGAGTTTTACTCCATCAGAGAGTGAAACCATCTGTAAAAGTTCAGCAAGCGCAGCATGAGCAATTGTGGGTGAGTGTTTATATCCTTGAGGAAGTCTGTTAAAGGTATATTGAATGCCTTCCCAAGTAAAAGCAAATTTTTCTTTATCCTCTTCCTGTAAGGGGACCATGAAAAACATATCTTTCACATCTAGTACTGCCATCCAAGGATGTGAGGTGGCATGCAAGGTAGCTGTTAGAGTTGCAATATTAGGGACTGCAGCTGTCAGTGGGGCTGTGTTTGCATTTAAGTGCCAACAGTCGATTGTTAAATGCCGTTTCCTGTCCGGTTTACAGACTGGCCAAACTGGAGAATTGTAAGGGGAGTGGGTTCTGAAAATAATTTGTCATTTTTCTAAATCTTCTGAAATTCCAGTCTGTGCTGCAGCAGAAATTGGGTACTGCAGGACATTAGTGATCTTTGATCCAGGGAGTGCTGGAGCTGCACGGAATACACGTACTGTGGTGGCTTGTTGCCTTTTGTTAGGATTGACATTTGAACCAAAAGACCATAAACTGCCATCTGGCAAGTGCCAAGTCCAGCTGTATAAAGCATCAAAACCTAAGATATTTTCATGGTGATCTTTAACTGCAAAGTGAATAGATGTCATGCACTTTTCACCAGGGAGCCACAGATTAACCTGTGCAGTTTGGCACACAGTACCAGTTCCAGTAACTCCAGCTATTTTAACTCTTTGCCATCCAGGTCATATGCCTAGCTTGTCGGCATCCTGCTGTGTAATGATTGAAATTTGTGCTCCAGTATCAATTAAGAATTTTATTAATTGTTTTCAGGGACCAACTGGAATTAAGATATAAGGGCCATTCTCATTTAACCATTGATAAGTTTCTACTTGCCAGACAGGCAGGCGTAATCGCCATCCGGGCACTACTAGATTTTTGGTTGTTTTTTGTAATTGATCGCTAAAAGAGGAGAAAGGGCTATTTCCTTTTCTAGGATCTGGCGATGGAGTTGGAGCATTTGGATTATCTCACTTCCAGAATGCTTGAATTAGACTCAGAATGACACCAAGAGGCTGTCTCCATATCACAGTTCTAGGGATTCCTAGTGCCAATGCTTGCTTCCACAACTCATTTCTCCACTCCTTGTCTTTTAATTGCCAGAGTATTTTTGTTCTTGAGGGTAATTCTGAATTTGCCTAACAACACGACCTGTATTTCTTGCTTGGAAATTTCACTCTATCCTGTTTCTTGCACATAATTGATGGCTTCATGTATTAACATTTCCCATGTGGGGATCTCCTTGTGATTTGTTTCATCCTCTTTGCCATCCTCTGTACCCTCACTGCCTCTTATGGCTTGTGTGAAATTCATTATATCATTGCAATTTAAGTTTCTATGGATTTCCTCCTTTTTTGCAATAAAGGTTTTGAGTGTAATAGGGGCCCCTTTTATTAATGGCCCTGAGGTGTCAGCCTGAGAGGTATCTCAACTCAGGGGAGTTACTGGCCACAGCCCGCTGCAATCCAGAAGAGCTCAAAGGGCCTTTACTAGAATTGCTACTTATAGGATCTGAGACAATTGACTTTCGTCAGGTACTTTTCCACTCCAGCCTGATTTGGACGATGGTTTCACAACCCCAGAGCTTGCTAGATCTTGGGGTCCTGGTATCCCCCCCTCTGTGGCCACAATCCATACGGTGTCAGGAGTGATCTATTATAGTTATCTCCAAGCGGTAGGAGCCATGGGGACTAGGCACACTATTGTGTTCTTGGTCTGTTGCTCCCTACCTTTTCTTTCATGTTAGACCATTATATTACATTGTGGTCCATTGTGGTGTTCTGTGGCTCAGGCTGGGAGGGAGATCACACCAAGTACCAAGTGGCCTGCAGCAGGGGATAGGGGGGGTTGCACCACCACACCCTCACAATACAGCAACAGAGGAGTTAAAGTGAAATTAGCATCACTTTATGCTAGCACATTGGATGGTAGAAACAGCTGGTGGTCAGAAAGCATGAAACCTTGTTCAGCTGTTCCTGCTGTGGAGTCAAGAATCTCACACTGATAGAGGTGTAGCGAGTTCACACACACAACCTACCTAAAGCAGGTACTGTTATTTACATGTCTTCAGAGGAAGTACAACAGTACTAGAAGTCTCAATTACCTTTGAGAGACTGCATTAATTTTATGAACTGCAACATACAACCATTTGTACTGGTATAGACATTTGTTCTTTCAATAGCCCATACGTAAGAAAAAAAAAAAAAACCCCACAACAAAAACCCCCCCACTCTACTATAAACCCAGAACTCTGGATTTAAAGTAACTCTGGTTAGTTGCCTGTTACCTATGGCTCACTATACATTGAACAGCTGTGTTAGGTCTTGTCATCCTTTCAATATGAACCAACACAGATGAAATACTACTTCATGGCAATAAGCAGAGTTCACACTTAAAAGTTTGAGACTGAAAAAAAGCTCTGACCATCAAGTCAAGCTGACAAGGATCCTTTTTTTTTTTTTTTTTTTTTAAACTCTATCATGCAGCTACACTTTTGGAGCTAGACATACTCAATCTGATCAATCTTCCGCCATCACAATCACTTGAACACCTCTCTGCCTTTGAGAAACCTTAATCTGATACACTTTTGTCTAAAAAGTGAGACTTTCTACACTGAATATGAAATGTAATAATTTCTGATTTAATTTAGACTGTACATCTAATTGTCTTTTGGATTAACTGTGCCATATGTATCACTTTGAAGGATACAAAAATCAAACATATTACAGACCATGTATGGTAATAGTTCTATACATAAAGGGGCTGATCTAAACTACCAGTGAACACTATGCAGAGGTTCAATTCTGATAACCCTCGAGATAAAATTATTATAACAAGATCTCAACAAAAGATTTACATATGAAAAACCATCGAAGCAGTCTAGCTTTCAACATTTAAGAAAACACTATAAAGAAACGAAGCGCTTCAGAATCTATATCCAGTAAAGCTTTTAGTCCAACTACAACTGACATGTAACGGTTAGCTACCTGAGCTCTTCTGAATATACTTAACATAACCTAAAGTAACTGATTTCCTGTCCCTCGCCAAGAATTTTAAAATAGTTGAAAATACAATGGCTATCAAACTGCTTGTACATAAAATTCATTCTTGCTGTAGGTAAAATTCCCCCTGAAATTAAGTTTTTAAGTTTCTTTCCAATCGCCAAAACCTTGATACGTTGTATATTGTACAAATACTCATTTGTCAGGAGCATGGTACAGCATAATATAATCCATGCTGAAGAGCTAACAGTTCGCAGCAGCAAATAGCTAAGCACTTGCCTTTGCAGTATTATATCACGTTTGTGGATCAGTGTAACAGGCCGCTCAAAACAAAAATCCCACATTACACAAAGAACATCATATAAGACTTTGCAAAGCAAAGGCTTTCATTCCCACCCATAGTCAGAATACCTGCCATACCACTGTCCAACAAGCCCTTAGTGCCTTGCTGACCTGTTTTAAGATGCTCTGAGGGGTTGTCACTGAGTAACAAAACAAAAAGACATCATTACTTCCTCCTACATTTGTTTCCCAGTATATCATCAAAACCCACATTTTAGATGCACTCCTGAGCCCTGTGAATACATAGATGTGTAATATGTACAAAATTTATTTTTAAGTTAACAGCTTCAATACCACTTTCAGACTCTCAGGAGGACCAATTGAAAGCAGAGTGAGTACAGTATATTTATCACACGCTAAGATAACAGCAGGGCAAGATTTCTCTTTTTGTTTAGAAACAGCCTAAGTAAATACACTCAATTATCTAAAAGCATTAACTATACTTCATTTAAAATATAAGAAAGTGCAGTCAGGCACACTCCAGTTTCAAACCCGGCTGAAAATTTCTTTGGCAATTTGCACAAGCTGATAAATTTGTTGACTGCTGATCCTTCAGTACTGACAAAGAAGTATGCTACTTTTGGAAATTTATGATGAAACCAAAGGAATCATAGAACAGCCTCAGAAGCTTAAAGTATCACACGTTTTTGGTTGTGGTTCCCCCCCTCCCCCAAGTATTTTCTTTTTAAGGCATCTGAAAATCCTCTAAACCCTTGTAGTGATCACTATCTTCTAAATTCCCCAAACTTTCATAAAAGCCTCTTATAACTTTTTTTTAAAGCTGAGTTTGAGAACCAGCTGAGTGACCCAGTAACACCATGTAGGGTACAAGTTTATCAGGTATCAATCCATAATTCAAACATATCCCCAAGTCACTGACTTCCGTATCATACTACCTACCATTTATTGTTTACGCCCAGCATAATTAACTCTGATCTATTTGTGTGCCAGCTTTCCACACTGACCTTCCCAGACCATTTGGGTAACTTCTGTCTCAACTACAGCAGATCTCCAGTCCCTTCACATCTGGTAGTAGGTGTGCTCCAGACTTTGGAGTTTCTTTTTACCCCAAAAGCAATGAACAGGCAATACTTCTGCATGCCTTTCAGAACCACAGAACAATGGCGAAGACTGGGAATCCCTCTTCAACTATTCCCTTCCAGAAGAGCACTTAAAGCCATTATTCAAGTTAATATCTTTGAGAAATTCTGACTCTCCACGCTAGGGCACAACAAAACTCAGTCCATAGTGCCAATATTCCATTTCTCTTGCAGGCGAGTTCTTTTGAGTAACACATAGAAGCCTCTTTTTAATTTCAGCACAGAGGTAATGGTCCTTTTCAAGGTGGGGGTGCTATCAAATGAAAAAAAAAAAAAAATCAAAGGAGTATTTTTAATGAATTGCTTTAGTGCATACCATCAAGATTTTGTGTGTGTAAATATATGTATTTTCAGGAATCTCATATTTCACTGAAGTAAAACACGTATAAAAGGTGACATTTTCTGGATAAGACCATTTATTTTAACAAATAGATGAGCCTTTATGATGAACTGGAGGCTGCAACAGCTGCTCTCTTGGGCTTCGGCATGGTTCCCTCACGGAATCCATTCCTACAAGTAGAAATATGGTTACCACTTTTTGAAAGGGTGATTTCTGCTCCAGGTTATTTTTTCACATTTGTTAGTACTGAAGTGCAAGTCCATTTCTTACAGAAGTCTTTTATGTCTCCAACCAGAGATTAAGACAGGCATGACAAAAGAAGAGTCAGCCTCAAGCTTGCTTTTGGATATGACATTTCTACTTCAGCAACACTTGGTGGAAATCAGGCTGCAGTTGCACATCGTAAGGTATTTTCTGGCTGCTGCTCACCAAAAGACTGCACTCACCAAAAAAACCACAGATGAATGGATCCCTCAACTGCACCTAGGTTGAGGACTTAAAAGACTTCTACTTTTTACTATTAAATCCAATTAATTTTTTGGGAAAACTCTGGAATTGCTTGCTTTTTCATCCAGCTTTCTGGTTTATTAGGCCAGAGGTTACATAGCTCTGTTTTAGAACACAGAGGTCATACAAAAGAAATTCTTAATGAGTTTAACAGTACAGTACCTTGTAAGTACAACTCAAAGCTTTACAACACATTTTAGAAACCTGTAACTCAGAATCTGATGTTAGTTACTTACTGCTGGCTGAACTCTAAATTAGAGTGTGACTACTGAAGTATTTCAATTCTGACTTTTTGGGGGGGGGGGGGGCAAGAGGGGATTGGAATGCGTTTCAAGACTTGTCTCTTACAAAAACCCACGCTTCAGTGTACCGGCAATTTCACTGACTCACAAATAGAGGCAATGTTACACAAAGCATACCTTTTCAAATGTTGGCATTTTATTACAATACCCTTTATGTTCTGTACTATCTACACTTAACAGAAACATCAGAGCTTGCTATACATCCTATGTGTTAACGATGAGTGAGCTTTTTATAATTGGCAGCATATTTCTTTGAAGATATAAGGCATCATTTATTTCCACAATATATTTAAAAAGAAAGACTATACCACATTAAATGTACTAAATAAGAGCGTTAACTTCAAATAACAAATTTTATAATTCAGTGAAATCCATGAAAGATTTCACATTACCCTAGTTTGTAATAAAATATCATACCTGAATCGACGGTAGACCCTTTTCAGGTGCCTCATGCGACCAGTACCAGTGGTGTTGCGTCTTTTAGCTTTTGTACTCCAGTTATCTAGAACACAGAAGTTACTGTTGCTCATCTGTATTAAATAATTAGTTTCACAGTATGTCTAGCACTATTCAATCTGACAGAAGCAAAGGAAAAAAGTTATAAATTAAGTCAATTTCTATACAGTAATACTGCACACATTAGCTGAAATATAGTTAAATCAGTGTTAATTTAAAAAAAAAAAAAAAGCTCCAAATACTGCAAGGTGACACAGTATTCTTCCTTGGTTGGAAAAAAGCCAGACTATTGAAGACAAGAAAGAGACACAAGTTTTTAAACTCAAGTGCGTTACTTACACTTTCTCTTACGCTTAGCAGGGTAACCACATTTCCCACAGGTAGATTTCTGCAGATGGTATGCCTTGGACCCACATCGACGACACAAGGTGTGTGTCTTATTTCGTCGCTTACCAAATGACGATGTACCCTTCGTCTGAAAAACATTTCAAGACATTGCACATTGTAAATATCACTAGCACTTGCAAGTCACGTAACTCAAAGCATAAGCTCCTCTAAAAAACACTCACAAATACACAAAGTCTAATAAACATGTCAGAGGCACGCTGAACTTAGTTTCATCTATAGGTATCCTCCATTTTTAGAAATCAGTTCCTTACACCTCTTTGCCATTCCTACCTCCCCGCCCAGTGCTGAAATAACCACTCTGTGGCTTCGTTTTATCTCCACTTCCCTTCTCATCCGCCACAAATTCCTGAGTGATAAACAGTAAACTGCTTTTTCCTGAGAAAAGGTATTTATTCCACGCAGATCAGCCGTACGCTCACTACAAGAGGCTTTGGCGAGCTAACCCCCTCTCCCTACGTTATATGAAAGGCTGCCTCATCCCCGGGGAGAGCGCCAGCCTGGCTATGCCCGCAGCAAGCACCGAGGAGACCCCGAAGAAGACCCCAGAGGCGCCCCGGCGGCAGCACGGCCCCACACCCCACCGCGGCCTCCCTGCCCAGGACGACACACCCCGCGCCACCACCCGGCCCAGGAGCGGCGCCCACTGCCAGGCGCTCAGGCCTCGGCCCCGCAGCGCCGTCCCGCCGCCGAGCCCAGCCACAGCAGGGCGCAGGCCCGCCCCGCGCCCCAGACGAGGCCCACGGCCCCACAGGGCCCGGTGCGGCGGCAGATGGCAGCGGATACCTCACGGCTGAGACCCAGCGCTCACCATCTTCTCCAGGCGCCAGCACCAAAAAGGGTAGAACCCCGCCTCGCTTCCGCTATAGCCCGGCAAACGCTTCCGGGTGCGCGCCGGAAGCGTCCGGTTGGGCGCGGCGGAGGGGTCCGGTCTGGTGGCCCGGCTGAGGAGGCCTGGCGCGGCAGAGAGCGAATGTGCTCCTTGGGTTGGCCGCGGCCCAGATTGTGCTCAGGAGTCCCCTTTGTGTGGTGGCCCCGTCCTGCCGGACCCGGCCTGCTGGGACAGACCGGGGTCCCCGAAAGCCCTGGTGTCCTGAGTGAGACCCTCGGGGGCCTGGGCCCCAAAAGCTTGGTTGCCCCCGGTGACACCACCCCAAAACTGGTGTTTATTAGGGTGTCACAATGTGTCTTAGGCCATGGTATGACTGGTCCTGGAAGTAACGACTAAGGAGTATCTCTGAGTAAATATGTCTCTACCTGGTCAAGAAAATATTTAACGCACCTAAGTTACCTTACTGGCACATAATTTTTAACTCTAATGCATCTTCTTTGCAATAATGCCCATGCTGCTATTCACAGGTACAGCTCCACTTCAGGCTGCAGAATCAAGTCCTGGCTCTGTTTCTGTGTTCAGTGAAAATTTGTCTTGACTGAAATTCAGGGACAGGGTATTCTTGGCTGTAATACATACTTTCAAAGTCAACTGCCTTAAAAAATAGGCAGCCCCTACTGCACACTCTGCTTGTCCCCAGTCCCCGACACATCACATGACTGTCTGCCTGCAGTCTAAAGCATCGTAATGGACATCATTAATGCAAAATCGTTTTTTATTCAGATGCACCATTTAAATTTTCACATGCCAGCCTACCACGCATCTTCAGTAGACTCACAATCTATAGGCAATTTTATCTTAGAAGAGTTAATTGTGGGGAAATAACATGTACAGAGAGAACTTGAGGAAATTTGTGTTTATCTTATCACCAGTTCAACACCTACTTGTCTCAAACAAAGTCAGCAATTGATGATAAAACCAATTTATTTAACCTTGATTGTAGAATTATATAAACTTGTCTAACAGCTCTTGATAAAAGTATGTATTTATCTGGCAGGCTAGATCTCATTCCTTCTGCTTCTGGTTTACTGAAGCTGACTAAGAATGCAGTTATTCCAAAATGCAGCTGTCTGGGCCTGCCACAAGCCAGCAAACTGTGAGGAACCCCCCCACGATGAACGTGTAGGCAGTTGAACCCCTGTAACATGGAGCTCATTGTCCAGAAAAAGGCATCATCCCATGGCACAATCCCCAAAGGAATTAAGCCGTGTCTGACTGCTGCATTTTCACTCCTGGACAAACCAGCTTTGTATGGTTGCCTCAATATTAATTTATCCTCACTTGTTTCCTGAATGTGGCCTCTCACTGAATTCCTTTGGCGTTGATTTATGCACTGGGAGGCTTTTGACTTCTGCTAAGGTTGAGGGATGGGGTAAAAAGCCATTTTCACTTTAGCTGCATTGTTTCCAGATGCACAAATGCATGGCCCAGGCTGTTCACTCAGCTCTTTCATTTTGATTGGCAATTTCTTTCCCTGGAGTACCACCTAAGGCAGAGGTCTTCGCTCATATTCATTTTACCTCACCTGAAAATCCAGGCATTTAGTCCATCCATAGTGATAAGGGGAAATAACACTCAAGGGTTAATAGCAGGGCCATTGCTTGGCTTAAGCTGTGTATCTATAGCCTAAAGCCATTGCCAAGGTGTTTAGGCAAAGAAAGGATGTGTTGAAACCATAAAGTGGTCACATGGGCCTCGATGGGAGATAAGGGAACAATTGGTATTCTCAGTTGTCCTGACAGAGATCATCTGGTTTCCCAACCCCGTGGCTTGGAGCAACACGTTAACATTAAAAGCAAGAGGTACACAGCAAGGAAGACGTGCGGCCTTCATCCCCAGACCCCGGCCCACGACCACCAGGAGACACTGCGCATGCGCGGCTGGGAGGAGTTAAAGGCGGAGACCATGGAAATGATTTCTCGTAACTCATTGTAATAAAGACCGCCTTTTCGGGGAAAGGTTATGGATATGTATAGGCGCCCCTTGAATATGTAAGATCTGATTGTATAAATTCTAAGCTAACTGCCGCGGTGGGTGCGCACGATTTTGGTGGAGCGACCCCCCCCCCCCCCCCCCCCCCCGTGCTGCCCGGCGCCGAATAAACATACCTACTTTGCAACCTCACAGGTTGTGGAGTCTGCTTTCCGCACGTCAATAGTCCCGCTGTAGTTAAAGGAGAGAGATAAATGGTTCCAAAGGGTAAATCATCCCATCTTAAATTAGGTGTCTAAAGTAGGCTGGATAAATCATCCTTGGGAGGAACCCTTCTTCCATTAATTCTAACAGGAGCCTAGACAGCCCCCTTAGGCTAGGCACATAGATGGCTGAAGTTAGGTAAAATTAATTTTGCCCTGACTGACTTAATGAAAATATTTTTATAGCAATTCTGTTTTCTTCGCCAAAAATCAAAAGAGAAAACTCAGTGTCCTATGGATGAAATGCCATACAGAAAAAAAAAATCCCAATTAATTCAAAGTATGAATACATCCTACAGGCTGGACTGGGTCATATTTTTTCCAGCAACCTTGCTATGTGTCTTTTAACTAGTGCCTCCTTTCCTCTTTCTTATTAGATCTCAGAAATCTGGAAGATGCTATGAAGACATTGGACAGATGCCATGGCAACAGCATCTTGGTTTGGCTGCCTGCAAGGATATGCTGCTAGATGAATTATTTTTGTCCTTTGTGGAATAAAAATAATCTTGTTCATTGTCGTGGTTTAGCCTCAGACGGCAACAAAGAACCATGTGGCAGCCTCTCTCTCGGCACACACACACCCCCCACGGCCGTGAGGGGAGAATCAGAAGAAAAAGGCAAAACTCGTGGGTTGGGACAAAGGCAGATTAACAGAACAGCAAAGGAAACAAGAAAACAATAACAGTAACAAGGACAGAGGAATATACAAACATGATTACGATACCACCGCTCACCACCGCACCCGGGAAGCCCCAGCCCGCTCCCAAGATGCGACTTCCTGCCCCCCGCCCCACCCCCGGCCAGCTCCCGGCTACCCCCTGGGCATGGCTCACATGGGATGGAATACCTGTGTCCCTGCTAGATCCTGGGGAGAATTAACCCTATCCCCGCCAGAACTAGGACATTCATTTACATGTCTTCAAACCTGTTAGGAAAGAAAGATATTTTTTTTTTAATTTTTTTTTGTATCATCATACAATCATCTTTAGTATTCAGGAGCACTGGATATTTCTAGGGTAGGGAATGGGCAGAGCTGTGGCTGATCCAGTACAGTCCCAGAAGCTCTTAGCCTCCATGCAGGTCATGGGTGAGGACAGAATTTACTGCCAATAGTGAACTCCAGCCTGCTCAAAACCTACAGACTCACATACTAGCAACTGCTGAATGGCACCAGCCTGCCAGCTGCAGTGGAGATAAGCGGCACTGTGGGAAGGGATCATGGCAAAAAAAAAACCCTAAAAGGACCGGCAAGGAGCTCTTTTTGAGGGCTTTTGTAGCCGGCAAAAGCGACTGGTCCCTGCCAGAACCCGGCAGCTTGTGGGCGGGCTGCGGAGGCGGCATGGGCGGAACCACTCTCCCCCCGGCTAAAAGGGGCCTATCAGGAGCACAGCAACCGGTTGCTATGCACCGGGAAAGACCGTAAAGGGCGGAGAGTGGCAAAGGGCACGCAGGGGGGAATCCGAAGCTCTGTTGGCTAGGCAGGTGAGTCCTCCTGGTGATCATCACCCCCCTCGGTAGGAGTTTAGCCATGGTCTCCACCTGGAGGAAGGTCATGTGCTCGACCCTAAACAGAATGGATGTGGGAACCCAGACAGAGCTCCCACAGAAACATGCGGCTGTCCAGGTCACAGGATGCAGGGAGTGCCAGGACCTTTTACTGGTAACAGGTGATAGCTGTGAGACCTGCTGTATAAGATGTGAACGGATCAGTGATCTGCTTGGCATGGTGGCAGAACTGAAAGAAGAAGTTGAAAGGTTGAGGGGTAACAGGGAGAAAGGCAGCAAGGGTCCAGGAGCCCCTGCAGGCACCCTTGGTCAGGCTGAAGGTGAAAGCATAAATGAAAAGAGTGAGTGGAAGCAGGTTCCTGGTCGTGGCACCAGGCAACCTCCCACCTTACCTACCTCGTCCTGTGAAGTACCTCTGAGGAACAGATATGAGGTTCTGCTTGAGAATGGCCAGTTGAGTGAGGAAGTAGGTAAGGAGCACCCTATAACACAGATGCCTCCTAAGCCAAAAAAGCATATACCCCGCATCACCACCACACCCTCTAAGAAAAAACAAAGGGTTATAGTTGTTGGGGACTCCTTCCTGAGGGGAACAGAGGGCCCAATGTGCCGGGTGGACCCTCCTCAGAGGGAAGTCTGCTCTCTTCCTGGAGCCTGGGTGAAGGATGTCACCAGGAAACTTCCTGGTTTAGTACGGTCCTCAGATTGTTATCCACTACTGATATTCCATGTAGGCGCAGAGGAGACAGCGACTCGAAGCTCAAGAGCTATAAAGAGAGACTTCAGGGAGTTGGGAGGCTTAGTAAAGGAATCCGGGGTGCAGGTGATTTTTTTTCATCACTCCCTCCAGTGGCAGGCAATGATGCTGGGAGGAGCAGACAGATCAAATCAGTCAATACATGGCTCCGTGGCTGGTGTCGCCACCATAACTTTGGGTACTTTGATAGTGGGTTGGCCTATATGGCACCGGGCTCGTTGACAGGAAATGGAAGATGCCTCTCTCAAAGGGGGAAGAATATTCTGGCCCAAGAGATTGGGGGGTTGATTGACAGGTCTTTAAACTAGATGTGAAGGGGGAGGGGGGTGATAACATCAGGCCTGTCCTTGAGGCTCCTGAGGCAAAAGGAATCTGGGAAACACAGATAAAGCACCACAAAGGAAGGCCACCTGAAGAGCAACACAAAGGAAATGCACCCATTCCAGCCAGTAAGTCAGCCCCATTGGGTGCCCAGCTGAAGTGCCTTTACACAAATGCATGCAGCATGGGGAACAAGCAAGAGGAGTTAGAGACCAATGGAGAGCTTATGGGTCAGGATTAAAGGGAGAACAGAGGCAGGTGATGTTACAGTAGGGGTCTGCTACAGACCACCTCATCAGAGTGACAGGGAGGATGAGGCCCTCTATAGGCAGATAGGAGCAGCATCGCACTCGCACACCCTGGTCCTCATGGGGGATTTCAACCACCCCGATATCTGTTGGAGGGACAACACAGCAGGGCATGTGAAATCCAGGAAGTTCTTGGAATGCATTAATGATAATTTTCTTCTTCAAATGATCGAGGAGCCAACGAGGAGAGGAGCCGTGCTGGACCTTGTCCTTACCAACAAGGAGGGGCTGGTGGGGAATGTCAAGTTCAAGGGTAGCATTGGCTGCAGCGACCACGAAATGGTAGAATTCAAGATTCATAGGGCAGCGAGGAGGGTGTGCAGCAAGCTCGCTACCCTGAACTTCAGAAGAGCAGACTTTGGTCTCCTGAGAGATCTGATTGGCAGGGTAGTGTGGGAGAAAGAACTGGAGGGGAGAGGGGCCCAAGAAAGCTGGTTGGCATTCAAGGATCGCCTCCTCCAAGCTCAGGAGAGGTGCATCCCAAAAAAGTAGTCAGGCAAAATAGCCAGCAGGCCTGTGTGGATGAACAAGGAACTGCTGGACAAGCTCAGGACCAAAAGGGAGGCCTACAGAGGGTGGAAGCAGGGACGGGTAGAATGGGCAGAATATAAAGAAACTGTCCGAGTGGCCAGGAACCAGATCAGGCAAGCGAAAGCCCAGGCAGAACTAAATCTAGCCAGGGACATCAAAAACAATAAGAAAAACTTCTACAGATATGTCAGGGATAAAGGCAAGACTAGGGAAGTTGTGGGCCCTCTCCGGAAGGAAACGGGAGACCTGGCCTCCCAGGATATGGATAAGGCTGAGCTACTGAACAACTTTTTTGCCTCAGTCTTCACTGGCAAGGGCTCTAACCACACTGCCCAAGTCACGGAAGGCAAAAACAAGGGCTCTGCAAATGAAGAACTGCCCACAGTAGGAGAAGATCAGGTTTGAGACCTCTTAAGGAACCTGAAGGTGCATAAGTCCATGGGACCTGATGAAATCCACCCACGGGTCCTGAGGGAGCTGGCGGACAAAGTTGCTAAGCCGCTTTCCATCATATTTGAGAAATCGTGGCAATCTGGCAAAGTTTCTGCTGACTGGAAAAAGGGGAACATAACCCTGATATTCAAAAAAGGAAAAAAGGAAGACCCAGGGAACTATAGGCCAGTCAGCCTCACCTCTGTGCCTGGCAAGATCATGGAGCAGATCCTCCTGGAATCTCTGCTAAGGCACATGGAAAATAAGGAGGTGATTGGAGACAGCCAACATGGGCAAATCGTGCCTGACAAATTTGCTGTCCTTTTACAATACTGCCACAGGCTTGGTGGACAAGGGCAGAGCAACAGATGTCATCTACCTGGACTTATGCAAAGCGTTTGACACTGTCCCGCACCACATCCTGGTCTCAAAATTGGAAAGTCATGGGTTCGATGGATGGACCACTCGGTGGATAAGGAACTGGCTGGATGGCCGCACTCAAAGGGTTGCGGTCAATGGTTCAATGTCCAAGTGGTGGCCAGTGACGAGTGGTGTTCCTCAGGGGTCGGTACTGGGACCAGTGCTGTTCAACATCTTTGTCGGAGACATGGACAGTGGGATTGAGTGCACCCTCAGCAAGTTTGCTGACGACACCAAGCTCGGTGGTGCAGTCGACACGCTGGAGGTAAGAGATGCCATCCAGAGGGACCTGGACAGGCTTTGAGAGGTGGGCTCGTGCAAACCGCATGAAGTTCAACCAGGCCAAGTGCAGGGTCCTGCACCTGGGACGTGGCAATCCCAGGCACAAATACAGGTTGGGCGGAGAATGGCTGGAGAGCAGCCCTGAGGAGAAGGACTTGGGGGTGTTGGTGGATGAGAAGCTCAACATGAGCCGGCAATGTGCACTGGCAGCCCAGAAAGCGAACCGCATCCTGGGCTGCATCAAGAGAAGTGTGGCCAGCAGGTCGAGGGAGGTGATTCTGCCCCTCTACTCTGCTCTGGTGAGACCCCACCTGGAATACTGTGTCCAGCTTTGGAGTCCTCAACACAGGAAGGACATGGACCTGTTGGAATGGGTCCAGCGGAGGGCCATGAAGATGATCAGAGGGATGGAGCACCTCTCCTATGAAGACAGACTGAGAGAGCTGGGGTTGTTCAGCCTGGAGAAGAGAAGGCTCCGGGGAGACCTCATAGCAGCCTTCCAGTACCTGAAGGGGGCCTACAGGAGAGTCGGAGAGGGACTCTTTGTCAGGAGATGTAGTGACAGGACAAGGGGTAATGGTTTTAAATTGGAAGAGGGGGGATTTAGATGAGATATTAGGAGGAAATTCTTTACTGTGAGGGTAGTGAAGCACTGGAACAGGTTGCCCAGAGAAGCTGTGGATGCCCCATCCCTGGAAGTGTTTAAGGCCAGGCTGGACGGGTCTTTGAGCAACCTGCTCTAGTGGAGGTGTCCCTGCCCATGGCAGGGGGGTTGGAACTCGATGATCTTTAAGGTCCCTTCCAACTCTGACCATTCTAAATTCAACACTAGCTAATTCACTCTTCTGCTTTGATGCATAGGAAGTAGTCCAAACAATTTAGAAGGTGACACATCTGGATTTCAGGACTGTCTTTTTGATATAGGAAACAGCAGTCTGTCACTGCAACCTGTGTCCCATCACAGCTTCTGCACAGTATTTCTGGTCCAGCCAGGTCCAGTGATGGGAGAAGCTCTGTCGTGCCAGCAAACACTGTGATCCTGTTAAGTATCTAGATCAGGGTTTACTGAATATTGTGGAGGTGGGTGCCTTTCTGTATCCCCTAACACCATGTTCTGCAGCCTGTCTTATCTGGTTGGGGTTGAAAAACTGAAGCAAAATGCAATACTAGACATGCCCATCCATTTTTTTTTCTTCCATCCCTCTGGGGTACAAGCCCCTCTGCCTCAAGCTGATCCTGTCCAATGACCTTCCTGACCTCCTTGCTCTGCCCTGGCACTTTTATGGGGAAGAGGAGAATTGCCCACTTCCAGTCCCTCCCCCCAACTAAAGCAGAGCAGCCTTACAGGTAAGTCCAGATCACAGACAGGGAGACCAAAACCAGGGCTGGCTAGGCAATACAGAGGAAGGTGGGTATGAGCACCAAATAACCTCTGTGACATTTGTTTTGTATAAGTTTGGTGTCATACTATGTAGCACTATTGCCAGGGTGCAGTACAGCCATACAATCCCTCATGTGCCTATGGTGGGATTTGTTCCAAAACAGAGTGTGAAGAAATGGCTGAGTAAAAAAGGGCACGACTTGATTACAATGAGCAACCCAGTCTTTGATAGGGATGAAAGCCTGGAGGAGGCTGTGAACTCTCCTTGAGAAACAGAAGTATGAAGAAGTAGCTACATGATAAGTAAGTGATAAGCGGTACTGCCTCCGGGAGATAGAGAAACATCTGCTGCGCGTGGACAAGAGGTCTGCACTAATTGTGTGAGCGCTCTAGGCGCGTGAACAGAGACTGTAAGCCAATCGTATAATTGTTGCTAGCGCGTGCTCTGCTTGTCTGTCTGTATATACTCTGTGTGAACTTGAATAAAGTGAGAACGACCATACTCATATTGAGACTCATCGTTACTCCGGGTCCGTCTCCCACTCCAACATCTGGTAGCAGAGGATGCCCAGAGATCCATAGCTCAGCGGGACTGAGTTCTCCGAGTCTGCGGTAAGCAGCTAGAGGAGGGGAGTGGGAAACCATGGCTGGGAGAAGTGCTGCTCGGGCGCAAAGGCGGGAGCAGACAACGGTGCGAGGTGGGTGAATGGAATGAAGTCCAGTTGGCGACCGGTCACGAGTGGTGTCCCACAGGGCTCGGTACTGGGGCCGGTTCTCTTCAACATCTTTATCAATGATCTGGACGAGGGGATCGAAAGCACCCTCAGCAAATTTGCAGACGACACCAAGCTGGGTGGGAGTGTTGATCTGCTGGAGGGTATAAAGGCTTTGCAGAGGGATCTAGACAGGCTGGATCGATGGGCTGAGACCAACGGGATGAGGTTCAATAAGGCCAAGTGCCGGGTCCTGCACTTGGGTCACAGCAACCCCAGGCAGCGCTACAGGCTTGGGGAAGAATGGCTGGAGAGCTGCCTGGCAGAAAAGGACCTGGGGGTGTTGGTCGACAGCAGGCTGAACATGAGCCAGCAGTGTGCCCAGGTGGCTAAAAAGGCCAACAGCATCCTGGCCTGTATCAAGAACAGTGTAGTGAGTAGGACCCGAGAGGTGATCGTCCCCCTGTACTCGGCACTGGTGAGACCCCACCTCGAGTACTGCGTCCAGTTTTGGGCCCCCTACCACAGGAAAGACATTGAGGTGCTGGAGCAGGTCCAGAGAAGGGCAACGAAGCTGGTGAGGGGTCTGGAGCACAAGTCTTACGAAGAGAGGCTGAGGGAGCTGGGGCTGTTCAGCCTGGGGAAGAGGAGGCTGAGGGGAGACCTTATTGCTCTCTACAAGTACCTGAAAGGAGGCTGTAGAGAGGCGGGGGTCGGTCTCTTCTCCCAAGTTACAGATGATAGGACAAGAGGCAATGGCCTCAAGTTACGCCAGGGGAAGTTCAGGTTAGATATTAGGAAATATTTCTTTACTGAAAGGGTTGTCAGGCATTGGAATGGGCTGCCCAGGGAGGTGGTTGAGGCACCATCCCTGGAGGTATTCAAGAGAGGAGTTGACATAATGCTTGGGAATATGGATTAGTGTTGGGTGGTGTGGTGGTGTGTGTGTGGGTTGCGTGTGTGGTGGTTTTGTTTTTGTTTTTTTGTGTTGTGGTTTTTTTTTTTTTTTTTTTTTTTTTTTTTCATTGGTTGGACTAGATGATCTTAAAAGGTCCCTTCCAACCTCTGTGATTCTGTGGCCTCTCGCCTCCCAGGCGCAGTGATGCAAGTAGAAGCTGCGGCCACGCTACTCGCTGGAATCCTCTCTAAGAGAGAGAATGAAGTACCGGCGAAACTGTTGATAAAGTTAATTAAATTAGGACAGCGATGGGGTCATTATTCTGACACACCTATGCTGTTTTCTGTTTCGGAATGGTGGGATTTTGGAGGGACGATGTGGCAAAAAACAATCGAGGGGGATGAAAAAGAGGAGAAAGAGATAAAAGCTGTCCGTGGGTTGTGGCATACTGTGCTAGAGACTTTAGAAGCGATGAAAGCAGAGCGGGAAGTAGCCTGTGCAGCTGCTCAAATGTTAGGTCCAGGAGCGGCCGCCTTAAAACCTGAAAGTAAGCCTGGACCTATTGTGCGGTTCTTCGGGCTGCCCGCGGTAAAGGGAATGACCGGGACTGTGTGTAAAACTGTTGCTGAAATTCGAGCTAATGAGGACTCTGACCCTCCTGAGAAAAGTAAAGACTTACCGCTGAACCCCTTGCAAAACTCGGGAAAAGCAGAAGTGAGCGATGCGAAACCAGAACAGAAAAGTAATGCAAATGCGGAAGCGCCTCCTCAGAAAACTCCGATAGGGGAGGGGCCTGAAACGTCTACTGATCTCATCGATTTGGGAGGAGCAGCGTGTCGCCCTCCGCCCACAGCACTGCCTCCAGCAACTCCGCCTCTCTTGTATCCACCGCTACCCCCCTCCAGTGATTCGTCTGGTCCACCAACTCCACCTGCCGACAAGAGTCGTAAACTGTCCACAGACAAACTGCTACAGACAGTTTTAAGGCGCCTCGACGAGTTAGATTTACATGTGGCGAGGAAGGAACAACGATAACATGCCTCCATGGCTAGTGAATCCCTCAACACCTCCGAGAACTGCACGCTGGAATGGCATTATTAGAGATGCTATACTAGAAGGACAGTGGGGAGCAGCCGCTAGTCTGGGCGGAACTCCACCTCTCGCGTGTCCCGTTGTACATGTAAACAATACTGGCAAATGGGAACCACATGATTGGAAAATTTTACAACAAGCTCGCACCACCATCTCAACTTATGGAGTAAAATCTGAGGCTACCCGACAAATTGTCAGCTGGATTTTTTCTGCTGATCTGATGTGTCCATATGATTGTTGTAACCTAATGAGACTGTTGCTTACTCCAACACAATATTTGTTGTGGGAGTCCTCCTGGCAACAACGAGCCATGAATGAAGCAGCTCGAAGACAAGGGGAGGGAGACCCCCTCCATGGAGTCACAGCAGAGATGTTCACAGGGCATGGAAAATT
The DNA here is from genome assembly GCF_964106895.1 of Numenius arquata. Classification (NCBI taxonomy): domain Eukaryota; kingdom Metazoa; phylum Chordata; class Aves; order Charadriiformes; family Scolopacidae; genus Numenius; species Numenius arquata. The sequence goes on along the minus strand of NC_133615.1, from coordinate 22,027,077 downwards.
TAGTGACTTGCAAGTACAATTGACGTTTCCAGCAAACCTATTACAGTGGTCGGCGCAACTTGCCCTAGAGGCGTTTCTCGGCCTCCCAGGATCTACTATTCCGTCATTTGGTACCATGATGCAAGGAACTACAGAAAAATATAGTAACTTTGTTGACCGACTGTGGGAAGCAATCATGAATCACCCTGATTTAGATGACAGCGGCAAACAACAGATGTTCAAAGTATTGGCTTTTGACAATGCCAGTAAGACCACCAAGCAAATTCTAGCCAGTCTACCAAAAGGAGCAGGCGTTGAAGAAATGTTATTGAGAGTAGAAAGGGCTGAAGCTCAAAAACAAAGCACCACAGTTGCTGCAGCAGTTCAAGGAGCTGTCCGAGAAGTCATGCAGCCCTTGGCCGCAATTGTCCAGCAGAAGCAAGTACAGCTGCCTGGACAACCCTTCCGTGGAAGTTGTTTCCGCTGTGGTGAATCTGGCCATGTTAAAACCAACTGTCGCAGTGCCGTATGGTGTGACAAGTGTCAAAAGAGTACTCATTCTACGAAAGTCTGTACGGGAAACTGGAAGCCGAGCGCGGGGAGAGGCCGCGTGCAGAAACAAATAAACCCTCAAAACAAGACAAAGGTTTTCTACAACAGCACCAACCAGCAACCCGAGGGAGCATGGGAATCGACGTGGAAACTACAATAGATGTTACCCTCATTGACTCCAACGTCCAGAAAATTCCTAGCAACACTGTAGGGCCTTTATTTCATCAAAACAGTGCTATTGGAGGACTGTTACTAGGCCGGTCGTCAGCAGGAATCAAGGGACTGATTGTACTGCCCGGAGTGATTGACGCAGATTATACTGGTCGCGTCCACATTATGGCCTACACCGTTTGTCCGCCTTTATTTATTCCAAAAGGTAGCAGAATTGCACAAATAGTCGCTATTGACAATCCATTGGGTTATCCGCCAGAATCAGATGTCTATCGTGGTGATCGTGGCTTTGGGTCCACTGGGCCTGCGGTGTGTTTTACCACGAAAATGGACCAGCGCCCCACGATGAGTGTAATCAGCATGGCATGTCTAAGCGAATTATGGCAATGCTAGATATCGGAGCCGATGTTACAATTATAAGCCGAGCTATATGGCCTGTAAGTTGGTCAGTAGAGTTACCAACATCATCCATTGCAGGCATTGGAGGACAATCCACACCTTATGTCAGTAAACAGCCAATACATTTGCAATTTCCAGAAGGCCAACAAGTAAGTCTCAAGGTATATGTGCTACCCTTACCTGGGACATTAGAAGCATTAATCAGCCGTGATGTTCTAAGCCAAATTGGAGCAGTTTTAACTACAAGCCATTTTTAGTCATGGGCACTGGAGAGCAGTCGCCCAACCCGCCGTTAACTTGGACCTCCAATGAACCCGTGTGGGTTGACCAGTGGCCCATGACTGAAGAGCGACTGCAGATCGCTAGACAGCTAGTTGCCGAGCAACTTGCAGCTGGCCACATAAAACCTTCTGTTAGCCCATGGAATATGCCCATCTTTGTAATTCCAAAAAAGAGTGGAAAATGGCGACTTCTACATGACCTACGAAAGGTTAATGCACAAATGCAATCTATGGGTGCATTACAACCTGGAATGCCTTCCCCTAATATGTTACCAGATGGATGGCATATATTGATAGTGGACTTGAAAGACTGTTTCTTTACCATTCCCTTACACCCTCAAGATACACAGAGATTTGCCTTTTCTATACCAGCAGTAAATAAAGCCTCACCTGCTGACCGCTATGAATGGGTTGTTTTACCACAAGGGATGAAAAATTCACCCACGCTATGCCAACTTTACATAGCATGGGCACTACAACCCCTTTGGAACCAATGGTCGAACACAATAATCTATCATTATATGGATGATATTTTCTGTTGTCCAAAGGAGCCTTTCACTGAAGAGTCTTTGCAGCAATTAACCGACGTATTATCAAGAAAAGGCCTTGTTATCGCACCCGAAAAGGTGCAGCGCACAGCTCCCTGGAAATATCTCGGATGGTCCACCATAGACTCCAAGATTCGACCACAAAAAACCGAGCTCGCAACTCAATTGCGCACACTGACTGACGTCCAAACCCTGCTTGGAGACATTCAATGGGTGCGGAACTGTGTTGGTATCTCCAATACCGACATTGCACCCTTAACAGAATTATTGAGAAGCAATCATCCAGCCGACGGTGTTACTCTGATGGCGACGCAGCAAGCAGCACTACAACAAATTGCACAAAAACTGCAATCGACGTGGTCATCTCGACGCATTTTAATGTTGCCAGTGTCTCTGATAATACGTAATGGGAAAGATTGACCATATGCAGTCATTTGTCAATGGCAAAACAAAAAGGGGGAACTTGCTGCTCCCTTCTCCTTCTTTGGTGATGGCACTGACAAATGCGAAGGGAAGGTAACAAAAGAGAATGTGTTCAATGTCTTAGAATGGGTGTTCTTAAGTGTACAACCAAAAACGAGCATTCAAACGCGAACTGAAGCAGTAGGTGAATTGATACGAAAAGGGAGATCACGAATCATAGAAATCGGTGGTAAAGAACCAGAGGATATTAGCATACCTGTTAACGCTGTAGATTTAGAATGGTGGCTGCGCAATGACGCTGCCATGCAAGAAGCCTTGTTAGGCTACAGTGGGAGAGTGCATTCACAACAGCCACAAGGGAAATAATGGCAAGTTCTAAAAAGAAATCAGTGGCTAGAAAGACCCAAGGTACAGAAAGACCCATTGTCAGATGGTATCACTGTGTATACAGATGCAGGCAAACGCTTGCGGCGTGCAGCCTGTGTTTGGCAGGAAAAGGGTCAATGGTGTCAGCATATCATAGAGGGACAACCTCGAGATTCCCTTCAAACATTGGAACTAACTGCAGTAGTATGGGCCTTGAACAATTGGCTAAGCACTCCCTTGAATGTAGTAACAGACTCATTATATGTGGCTGGAATAGTGCCACGCCTGGAAGACGCTCTACTTAGAGAGACAGCTAATCCTAGGCTGGGGAGTTTATTTATTCGGTTGCGATCTGTACTTGGCCAAAGAACAGCTGCCTGTTGTGTTATCCATATTCGTAGTCATCAGCTAGACCTTGGATTAGGCCAGGGCAATCAACTTGCTGACAGCCTGGTTAGTCCAGTGTGTCATGTGCCTCCTATGGATAAATTTCAACAAGCTAGGCAGAGTCATGAGAATTTTCACCAAAATGCAAAAGGGCTAAAAAGACAATTTAATTTAACAGAAAATGAGGCTCGAGGCATTATCCAAGCCTGCCCAAAATGTGGGAGCCATGGCCCAGGAATAGGGTTAGGAGTGAACCCAAAAGGACTAAAGGCGTTAGAGTTGTGGCAGATGGATGTCACACATATCCCAGAGTTTGGTCGCTTGAAGTATGTACATGTGACCATTGATACATTTTCAAAAATGATCTGGGCAACCGCATTGCCCAGAGAAAAGGCACATCATGTCTGTAAACGCTTGCTTGCTTTGCTGTATTAGGAGTGCCTGAATGCATTAAAACTGATAATGGGCCTGCTTATGTTAGTCAAAAGGTTAGAAAGTTCTTGCTAAGATGGGGGGTCGATCACACGACAGGGATCCCACATTCGCCTACAGGACAAGGATTAGTGGAACGCACTCATCAAGTATTGAAGGACTATCTAGGTAAACAAAAGGGAGTAGAGACAGATGCTCAGCAAAGGCTACATCGTGTGCTTTTTATGTTGAACTTTCTCTGTCTCATGGGTGATCGAGAGGAACCGCCAGTAATGATTCACCATCAAAACCTTAAGTTCAATAGTACAACAATACTCCCGCAACTCAAAGTGATGTATAAAGATCCAGTCTCTGGAATTTGGTTGGGGCCTGTTCCTGTTATATTTAATGGTCGAGGTTATATGTGTGTCTCCACAGATTGCGGTCCAGTGTGGGTGCCTAGTCGAGCTGTAAAACCTGCTTTGACTCGACATGATCCGCCTGACAACCAAGATGTTCAAGATCCTGACCCTGGGGATATTGATTCCGGCGGTAATGACCCTCCACAAGATTGAACCTAGGGAAAACATGTGGGTCACCTGGGCGAATAAGACAGGACAACAAGCCTTTTGTCTATCGCTTGCCTCTGCTACAGAGCCTTTTCGGACATGTTTGATAGGAGTACCTGGTTTTAAGGTAGAAGACTTTAGCAAGTATAGTAAGCAGAACTGCACTAATTCTCAGTGTTAGTAATTGTAGTGCCATGCTCCTTAATAGCTTGAAAGTTAGGCTGCCTTGGGACCCTCAAGAATTAGAACTGTTAGGATCAATGAGAATTGGAAATGTCTCCCAGAACTGGACTCAAACCTGCATATTTTTTGGAGGACCTGCCTTTACTGGCGTAAATTATTATCGATCATTTAATTGGACGGGGTGGACAAACGTCACTCCGAAAGCAAACTACTATGACTATAGATATAAAGGCGCATTTTGTGGCACAAATGACACATCAAAACAAGGATTGGGAGCCCTTGGGGTTGGAACAAAAGGGGAACAGCAAATTTGGAACAATGGCACCCCAAAAGCCTTGCCGCCAGACGTGTTTTTGATATGTGGTGACAGGGCATGGCAGGGAATTCTGAAAAATGTGATAGGTGGTCCATGTTATCTTGGCAAATTAACGTTGTTGGCCCCAAATCAAAACTGGTGGAAAAATGTGACCAAGGGAGAAAATGCCGCACGTACAAAACGGGTGGTCACGGGTCTCCCACCAGATTGCAATGATGAAGTTACCTTACTCAATCCCACTGAGAGAGTGTTTTTATCCTTGTTTGTACCTGGGGCAGCAGCAGGCAGAGCTTTGAAGGAGATAGGACGGTTAGCTTGTTGGGCTGAAAAACAAGCTAAAGTCACCACTGAGGTAATAGAAACTCTGTTAGGAGATCAAAATAGCTTACGCCACGCAATTTTGCAGAATAGAGCCGCAATTGACTTTTTGCTATTAGCTCAAGGTCATGGTTGCGAGGATTTTGAAGGCACGTGCTGTATGAATTTGTCCGATCACAGCGAATCAATTCATAAACAGTTGCAGTGGTTAAAAGAGCATGCAAACAAAATTCATCAAAACCATGGTTTTTTAGATGGGTGGCTGACTAACTTGTTTGGGAATATGCCACAATGGTTAGTAGGCTTGCTTGTTGAAGGCTTGCGCATTATAATAACTCTTGTGATTATAGGTCTGTGCTTATGTTTAGTGCTTAGTTGTATTAAGAGAGCTATGTTAAAAGTAGTAAACCAAGCCTGGATTGCTCAAAAACAAGAAGGGGGAATTGTGGAGGAATGGCTGAGTGAAAAAGGGCACGACTTGATTACAATGAGCAACCCAGTCTTTGATAGGGATGAAAGCCCGGAGGAGGCTGTGAACTCTCCTTGAGAAACAGAAGTATGAAGAAGTAGCTACATGATAAGTAAGAGATAAGCGGTACTGCCTCCGGGAGATAGAGAAACATCTGCTGCGCGTGGACAAGAGGTCTGCACTAATTGTGTGAGCGCTCTAGGCACGTGAACAGAGACTGTAAGCCAATCGTATAATTGTTGCTAGCGCGTGCTCTGCTTGTCTGTCTGTATATACTCTGTGTGAACTTGAATAAAGTGAGAACGACCATACTCATATTGAGACTCATCGTTACTCCGGGTCCGTCTCCCCCTCCGACAACAGAGTAGTTGTATTGGTTCTATGAAACTTGAACACTGCTAAAAGGACTTGTGTGGTAGATGCAAGACTGATATACAAGCAATTTCTGTCTAATGTCATCATATTGGCATCACTTATTTGTGCACGTGGAACACCCTTTGTGCAAGTGAGTATGACTACAAGGGATAGGAATGGTGAAGATTCAAGCTTGATATACGCTAGTCGGTGCTTGATATCAATTATCTTCAGAGATGCAGACAAGCTGAAGTCTTTATTTCTAAATGTGATCCCTTAGATCAAAGGAATGCCTTTAGGTCCTCTTGGATATTTAACACTTTGACCTAGGTAACAATGTATCAGGAAGGCTGCAGGAGAACTGAGGAATTCAAGGGCAAAATTTTCATGAGAGTCATTTTGGATGCCTTTGTTTCTGTATATCATCTTGATTTGCAGAGGCAGACATGTCGTTGGAATCAGTGAGGAAGAAGCTACCCCGAATATGTGTTACCAAGCAGCCACAAGAAATGTAACTTTATTTGTATGGTATCCAGATCCTTCAGTTTGAAAAGAAAACTTTCATGTGTGAATTTGAACCAGAAACATTGGTCATCACAAGATGACAGTATAGTTCAACTAAAAATTCTCCTAAACAACTCTATAAAAACTCTCTAAACAGTAACAGTAAATTAGGTTAATAAATTGAAAACTATTATTTGTACAGTTATTAAATCTCTATGAAATTAATAGAAAATATGAGCAAACAGCAATGCTTATGAAAAAGGCTGTTGTATCCTGCTAAGAAACTAATGATTTCTATTGTTTAAAATGAAAATGGGTAGAAGAAAATTAAACAGCTGTCACTAACTTAGGAAATTGCTTTGTAAAATATAGCGGAAATGATCAAAAGATTGTCAAACCTCTCTGTATAACAAAGCTTTTACAATGTGTATAAACAACATTTGATACTGTTGCTTCATATAGCTAGTCCTCAATGGGAAGGGAAGAGCCCCTTTATCACAAGTATGTACTCTTTCCATGCATTTAGACTCTTATTTTCCATAAAAAACCAGCACAAAATATAACCTCACAGGTAGCACACTGAAATCAATGCAAGAGTTTAATAATAAAAATCAGTTATTCAAACTCATACTAAAGAGGGCCTTTGAGTGTTTTTCTCAATGCTGAATTAGAAATTTTCACAGTCACTCATCCTTTCTATTTATGATGGCATGAATAGATTTGTACTGTCCCCAGTTCAAGAGAGACCGGGAACTACTGGAGAGAGTCCAGCGTAGGGCAACTAAGATGATTAAGGGATTAGAGCATCTCCCTTATGAGGAAAGGCTGAGAGAGCTGGGACTCTTTAGCCTGGAGAAGAGAAGGCTGAGGGGAGACCTTATTAATGCTTACAAGTATCTAAAGGGTGGGTTGAAGGAGGAAGGAGCTGGACTCTTTTCAGTGGTTCCCAGTGACAGGATGAGGGGCACAAGCTGGAACATAGGAAGTTCCATTCAAATATGAGGAGAAACTTCTTTACGGTGAGGGTGACAGAGCACTGGAACAGGCTGGCCAGGGAGGTTGTGGAGTCCCCTTCCCTGGAGATCTTCAAGACCCGCCTGGATGCAGTCCTGAGTAATGTGCTCTAGGCAATCCTGCTTTAGCAGGGGAGTTGGACTAGATGATCTCTAGAGGTCCCTTCCAACTCTGACAATTCTGTGATTCCATGATCATGTAATATTTCTTCTGCAATGCTTGTGAGCTTATTAGAGCTCCTTAGCATTGGACAGAGAGACCAGATAACAGTCTTCAGAACACTGACAAATGCTCGGAGGGTGTCACTAATATTCGGTAGATCATGATTGAAGCATGACTACCATCACAAACATAGCAGGAGCAAGAGCTTCCCACTGTGCAGAAAATCCCATTGCCAGAGGTCGATGTTATCTTATCTCCACTCACTTCCCCAGCTGCATTTAACCTTTGCCTTGGGATAGCTGGGAAAGATCCTGGTTCTTTGCCACAAGCAACCCCACTAAAATCTTTCTTTGTTTTTACATGTTACTAGGGGAACAGGGGCAACATTCCTCATATTTGAATGAAACTTCCGATGTTCCGGCTTGTGCCCATTGCCCCTCGTCCTCTCACTGGAAACCACTGAAAAGAGTCCGGCTCCATCATCCTTCAGCCCACCCTTTAGATACTTGTAAGCATTGATAAGGTCTCCCTTCAGCCTTCTCTTCTCCAGGCTAAAGAGTCCCAGCTCCCTCAGCCTTTCCTCATAAGGGAGATGCTCCAATCCCTTAATCATCTTTGTTGCCCTACATTGGACTCTTTCCAGTAGTTCCCTGTCTCTCTTGAACTGGGGAGCCCAGAACTGGATGCAGTATTCCAGTTGTGGCCTCACCAGTGCAGAGGAGAGGGGGAGAATGACCTCCCTCGACCTACTGGCCACACTCTTCCCTATGCGGCCCAGGATTCCATTGGCCCTCTTGGCGACAAGGGCACATTGCTGTCTCATGGATAATTTACTATCCACCAGGACCCCCAGATCCTTCTCCTCAGTAGTGCTTTCCAGCAGGTCCATCCCTAACCTGTATTGGTGTCTGGCATTCTTATGTTGTTCTCCTCCCAGAAGACTTCTGGGTAGCTGGAGAAACACACATGCATGCCTTATAGCACCTTCTGTCTCCAAAGGCAAGCAGGTAATTTGGTTTTACAAGACCCATCTCGGACTGGCACTTGTTAGTGTTAAAAGCACTGATATAGCATGTATATGGTACAGTACATTTTCAACTTTTTCATGTATGTTGCATTTAGCAAGTATCTGAGTATGTGAATAAATAAAAAGCTGTGCACAAAAGGTGCAGTAGGTAAATATAAGGTGTCAGATTTTCTTTCAGAAACATGTATTTGCTTCTCACAAATATTTGCTGTTCATACATTTCAAGTTTTGCTTTAGATCTAACATTCAGGGAAAAAAAATACATGGTTACAGTGAAGTGGAAGGTCAGAGAAGAGAATATTGGAGAAAACTGTGGCACTCGTGTAATCTGAAAACCAGTAAAAATAAGACTAATATATTAGGATCAGTAGCCCTGGTCCTTATGGGAAACTTAAACTTCCCAGACATCAACTGGGAATACCGTACTGCTGTGATGAGCAAGTCTGGGAAATTCCTGAAGTTTGTGGACAATAACTTCTTGTCACAAGGACTCAGGGAGCCAACTAGGAAAGATGTCCTCTTAGAATTGTTGTTTGTGAATAGAGAAGTACTCGTGGGTGTGGGAAAGTAACAGAAGATCAGCGAGGACTGTAAACACGCTCAAGTGACTTGCATGTGGGGTACTGGAAAACACATCTATCACACTAATTGTTGTTTAGTCTTATGTGCTCAACAAGTAGAACATCTGCACTTAGTCCATCTCGGGCCTACGTTATCTCAGGGGCACCTTATCGAACATGCCTGAGATTCCTGCCTTACTGTTGAAGAAGATCAAAGCTCAGCAAAAAACTATGCCTGCTTGAATCATTGAAATACAGGTGAGAACAGCAAGTCTGAGCTCTTGCTGTCTCACTCCCTTGCTAATAAGGACTCTCTCTCACTCTGCGGTGCCTGCATCCCCTGCTTGCATGCCTCTGCCCGGGTGTTGCTTTGGAGATTGCCCAGTCCGCGAGATAAAATTTGTTATTTGCCTTTCATCCGTGGTTTTGTGGTTGTTCCTGTGTCCTGCCTGTGTCAGCTCACACAGTGGGAGATGTCATGGTAGGTGGCTGTCTTGGCCACAGTGATCATGAAATGGTTGAGTTAAAAATTTTTGGTGTAATGAGAAAAAATATCAATAGACTTGCTACCCTGGATTTCAGGACAGCAAACTTTAAGCTATTCAGGGAGCTACTTAGCAGCATCCCCTGGGAATCTGCCTTTGAGGGCTTAGGGGTCCATAAGTGCTGGTCGGTTTTTAAGGATCACCTTTCAAAAGGACAAGAGCAAGCAATCCCATTGTGTTGAAAGTCAAGCAAGCAGAGCAGAAGACCAGCTTGGCTGAATCATAGAATCACAGAATAGTTTGGGTTGGAAGGGACCTTTAAAGATCATCTAGTTCAACCCCCCTGCAATGAGCAGGGACATCTTCACCTCAATCGGGTTGTTCAGAGCCCCATCCAACCTGGCCTTGAATGTTTCCAGGGATGGGGCATCTACCACCTCTCTGGGCAACCTGTTCCAGTGTTTCACCACCCTCATCATAAAAAATTTCTTCCTTTTATCAATTCTGAATCTACCCTCTTTAAAACCATTACCCCTTGTCCTATTGCAACAGGCCCTACTAAAAACTCTGTCCCCATCTTTCTTATAAGCCCCCTTTAAGTACTGAAAGGCCGCAAAAAGGTCTCCCTGGAGCCTACTCTTCTCCAGGCTGAACAACTCCAACTCTCTCAGCCTTTCCTCATAGAAGAGGTGTTCCATCCCTCTGATCATTTTTGTGGCCCTCCTCTGGTCCCACTCCAACAGGTCCATGTCTTTCTTGTACTGAGGACTAAAGAGCTGGATGCAGTCCTGTCCTGGTTTGATGTAAAACAGAACCAATCTTCTTTTCAGTAATTTTACTTTGCAGCTAAGCCTCTTCTAACTAACTGAACTCTCTGAAATTAACAGCATATTTTTCAGACAGTGTTTACTCCCAGAGTGATAAGACCTGATTGTTTCTAATTTATGCCAAGGAATGGTATGCAGAGAGGCTCTTGCTTATACTTACTGCTATAACAACCAAGGTCAGCTAATTCCGTTATTTGCCTCGTTGGAGGGTCAGAAGCGGGACAGCACAGAGGGGTAGCACCTGTGGGGAGGAGCAGACAGGACAGGTGACCCAAAACTGACCAACAGGGTGTTCTAATCCCATCTGCCTCATGCTCACTATAAAAGCTGAGGGATCAAAGGTGTCAGCCCTCTTTCTTCAATGGCTGATGTCCGAGGAGGACTCTGTCTGTTCATCTGCCTTTGATCCCGATCCATGCATTCCTGAATTCAGTTCCTGAGTTCAGCTACTGTCTGTTGCTGAGTCCATTCTGGGATTTTCCCAGTGCCTGCTGGTGATGTGATCATCATCCTGAGAGCTTGATACTGGTTTTGTATATATTGTATATTTTTCATTATTTTATTTTCATTAATTTATTTATATTTTCGTTAAAGTTGTTTAGTTTTCTTTTAAATTCATAAGTTTCTTTCTCTCTTCTTCCTCTCCCTGAAGGGAGATGCTCTCCCTTCTCTGAAGGGAAAGAGGTCAGAGAGTATCTGTTGCTCGTTTCAGTGGCCAGTCTGGCCCAAACCATGACAAGTCTTCCATGTGGGGTCTCACCAGAGCAGAGTAGAGGGGCAGAATCACCTCCCTCAACCTGCTGGCCATGCTTCTTTTGATGCAGCCCAGGATATGGTTGGCTTTCTGGGCTGCAAGTATGCATTGCTGGCTCACGTCCAGCTTTTCATCCACCAGTACTCCCAAGTCCTTCTCCTCAGGGCTGCACTCAATCCCTTTATGCCCCAGTCTGTATTGATACCAGGCATTGCCCCGACCCAGGTGCAGGACCATGCACTTGGCCTTGTTGAGCTTCATGAGGTTCACAATGGCCCACTTCTAGAGCTTGTCCAGGTCCCTCTGGATGGCATCCCATCCCTCAGGCATGTCAAACATACCACTCAGCTTGGTGTTGTCTGCAAATTTGCTGAGGGTGCACGCGATCCCACTGTCTCTGTCTTTGATGAAGATATTAAACAGTACTAGTCCCAATATGGACCCCTGAGGGACACCACTCATCACTGATCTCCATTTGGATATCAAGACGTTGACCACTACCCTCTGGATGTCTTGGTTTGAGGACATGTCTTGGTTTGAGGACAGACCATCCAGCCAATTCCTTATCCACAGGACAGTCCAACCATCAAATCCATATCTCTTCAATTTAGAGAGAAGGATGTTGTGAGGGACCATCTCAAAGGCCTTACAGAAGTCCAGATAGATGACATCTGTAGCTCTTCCCTTGTCCACTGATGCAGTCACTCCATCATAGAAGGCCACTAGGTTGGTCAGGCAGGACTTGCCCTTCGTGAAGCCATGCTGGCTGTCTCAAATCACCTCCCTGTCCTCCATGTGCCTTAGCATAGCTTCTAGGAGGGTCTGTTCCATGATCTTCCCAGGCACAGAGGTGAGGCTGACAGGTCAATAGTTCCCAGGGTCCTCCTTTCTACCCTTTTTAAAAATGGGTGCAATATTTCCCTTTTTCCAGTCACTGGGGACTTCACCTGACTGCCATGATGTGGTGGTTTAGCCTCAGACGGCAACAAAGGACCACGTGGCAGCCGCTCGCTCAGATCGGGCCCCCACCGCCAGCGCGGCCGGGAGGGGAGAATCGGAAGAAAAAGGCAAAAACTCGTGGGTTGAGACAAAGGCAATTTAACAGAACAGCAAGGGGAGCAAGAAACAACAACAATAATAACACCGACAGAGAAATACACAGCCACGAGTACAATACCACCGCTTGCCGACCGCACCCAGGACGCCCCCCCCCCCCCCCCCCCCCCCAACCGCTCCGCTCCCCCGGGGGATGACTTCCTCCCCCCCCCCCCCCCGACTTCCTGCCCCTCCCCTTCCCTGGCTAGCTCCTGTTACCCCCGGGCATGGCTCACATGGGATGGAATACCTGTGGTCCCTGCTAGGTCCTGGGGAGAATTAACCCTATCCCCGCCAGACCCAGGACACATGACTTTTCAAGTATCATGGAGAGTGGCTTGGCAACTGCATCAGCCAATTCCCTCAGGACTCTGGGATGCATCTCCTCAGGTCCCATAGAGTTATGTATCTTCAGGTTCCTCAGGTGGTCACAAACCTGATCTTCTCTTACACTGGGAGGGACTTTGCTCCCCCAGTCCCTGCCTTGTGGTCCATCCACTCAAGAGGTGTGAGAAGAGAGATTGCCAGTGAAGACTGAGACAAAAAAAGCTGTTGAGTACCTCAGCCTTCTCCTTGTCTTCTGTTACCAGTTTGCCAGTTGTGTTTATCAGTAGGGGTACACTTTCTTTGACTGTCCTTTTCTGGCTGACATACCTGTAGAAGCCCTTATTATTCTTTGGGTCCCTCGCCAAGTTCAGCTCCAGCCGTGCCTTGTGTTGTGTCAAGAGGCAAAATAGTTTTGGCAGAAAATAAACCCCCTTGCGTTCTAACACTCCTCACCGAGGTGGGAGGCTAGGGGCGGCTGGGTTTAAATTCTGAGTGATGCCCAATTCACCACTATCAGTCCAGTTGCGTTTAATATATTTTAAACTATCACGATTCTGGATACACTAATAGTGGACTGCACCTTCAGTCTAGTCATGCTCATGAACTAGCACGGCCGCACTTTAGTGTCTGGTCGCGTTCAGTGAGAAACTGAAACGGCTAGCTACTTAAGCAGTGCAGTTTATTTAAGCAACAGATATAAAGGTTCTTATGGTTTGCCCGTGATAAATACACTGTCTGCAAAGCACGTGCAAGTAAAAATATTGTTAATGGTACAAAGCGCACAACAAAGTTACAAACAATACAGCCTGGCTATAAATGTAAAAAGATAACCCTCTAGAGAGATTTCTAAGTTTCCCAAGGAAGCACTCGGTATAGTCTAAGTCTTACCCACAGGCGTCCCTATGGGGGAGAAGAAAGGCTCAGCCCGTTGACTGGTCCCAGAAGTCAAAGGCAGTCCATGATGGGGTCCTCCCTGACTTGTTTACGATGGTGTCTTCCCTAGCATCCCCCCTTTCTCGGGTTATTTTTATATTATTTTTTACCTTCAAGGTGGAGTTTGAGTGACTTTAGTCATACATACCTTTATTATGATTGGTGTAAAATTCTCTCGCCTCGCATTTAAAGGTATAGTTTACAAAAAATTCAGGGCGCAGACTCAAGGAGGAGTGGTCGCACCTTGGAGGCGGGTAGCCTTCGGGCTGGAGGTGTGTTTTGGTATTATAATGACATTATAATGAGCAAAGTTCGCACAAAGGACAGCATTTCATCAAAATTTGACAGACTGTTGGCTCAGGGTAGCAAGCATGCTGCTTATGACTTCCATAGGATCACCTTGTTCCCATATCTGCTGTGTAATCACAGAGCTTGACCATGGAATCTTCACTCCACTCCATCCTCCGTGTTGCTTTTGCAAGCAATATTGTTCAGGGAGTCATAGATGTAGCGGATTCCTTGCATACCAGGTGCTGCTGTGTTCCACCCTGGAAACGTTTCGATTTTATACCTTTCCTTAATGTGTGAACAGTGCTATATATTTTTAATTAAAATTATATTTTTAATAAAAATTATATTTTAGGAATTATTCCACACCTTGGTCTTCCTGACCCCAGCCCTACACAACCGGGCAGTGTCCCTATATTCTTCCCAGGTTACCTGTCCCTGCTTCTGCTGCCTGTGCATTTCCTTCTTGCCCTTTAATTTGACCAGCAGGTCTTGACTCAGCCATGCTGGTCTCTTGCCTTCCTTTCCTGATTTCTTACACCTGGGTATCGAGAGCTCTTGTGCTGTGTGTAAAACATCCTTAAAGATCTGCCAGCTCTGTTCTGCCCCCTTGTCCCTGAGGGCAGTTCCCCAGGGAGTCCTATTGAGTAACTCCTTGAAGAGCTGGAAGCTTGCTTTCCTAAAATTCAGGGTCCTGACTTTACTCTTTGCCTGTCCCATATCCCTCAGGACTGCAAACTCCAACGCATGATCACTGCAGTACAGGTTGAACAGGGAACTCCTCTTGGAACTCAGGAGGAAAAAGAAATTTTATGATCTCTGTAAGCAAGGTCAGGCTTGCTTGCAGGAAGATTACAGATCTGTGGTTCGTATATGCAGGGAGAAGACACAAAAGGCCAAAGCTCAATTAGAGTTGAAACTGGCCAGTGTTGTCAGACAACAAGAAAGGCTTTTTAAAGTGTGTTAATGGCAAGAGGAGGTCTAAAGAAAACATTGAACTGATGCTTGTTGAAGATGGTCACCTGACTAATAGGGATGAAGAAAAAGTGGAGGCATTCAATGCTTTTTTTTTGCCTCATTCTTTAATAATACTGATAGACCTTGGGCTGCCCAATCCTCCGAGTTGGAGGACCACAACTGCGGGAACAAGTGACTTTCCATTTGTGGACAGTGAAATGATAACATTCAGCTGTATCAGCTGAATGTTCATATGTCTATGGGATTCATCCCAGAGTACTGAAGGAGCTTGCGGATGTTACAGCAGGACCCCTCTCAATCATCTACCAAAGGTCTTGGGAGTCTGGGGAGGTCCCTGCTGACTGGAAGCTAGCCAATGTTATTCCAATTTACAAGAAGGACATGAGGGAAGACCCAGGAAACTACAGACGTGTTAGTCTAACCTCAGTTCCTGGAAAAATTATCAAGAAAATCATACTGGGTACTATTGAAAGGCATTTAAAGAACAATGCAATCAATGGGCACTGTCAACATGGGTTCACAAAGGGAAAGTCCTGTTTAACTAATTTGATTTCCTTCTATGATAAGGTCAACCATCTAGTGGAAGAAGGGAAGGCGGTGGATGTAGTTCGTCTGGATTTTACCAAAGCTTTTGATACTGTCCCTCACAGCATCCTTCTGGACCAGATGTCCAACTGTGTCCAGCAGGTACATGTTGCACTGGGTAAAGAACTGGCTGAACGGCAGAGGTCAAAGGGTTATCGTGAATGGGGCTGCATCTGGCTGGCAACTGGTCACCAGTGTGTTCCTCAAGGCTCAATCCTAGGGCCAGTTCTGTTCAACATATTTATCAATGATCTGGATGCAGGAGTTGAACGCACCATTAGCAAGTTTGCTGATGATACCAAACTGGGAGGTGCTGTTGACTCTCTTGAGGGACAAGAGGCCTTGCAGAGGGATCTAGATAGATTGGAGCATTGGGCAATGATTAACGGGATGAAATTTAACAAGAACAAGTGCCTGATTCTGCACTTGGGACTGAGTAATGCCATACACAAGTATAGATTGGGAGAGGAGTGGCTGGAGAGCAGCCCTGCAGAAAGGGATCTGGGGGTGCTGGTTGACAGCAGGCTCAATATGAGTCAGCAGTGTGCCCTGGCAGCCAAGAGGGCAAACTGCATCCTGGGGTGCATCAAACACAGTATAACCAGCTGGTCAAAAGAGGCAATTATACCACTATATTTAGTGGTGGTGCAGTCTAACCTTGAGTACTGTGTGCATTTCTGGGCCCCACAGTTTAAGAAGGACGTTAAGGTACTCGAATGTGTTTAGAGGAGATATGGTGGTGCAGCCTCCCCCTGGGCCATGTTGCGATGTCGGAACCAGTCAACATTGTGTTCTTGTCTTGGTTACAAGCGCAGTGGGCTGGCAGGATCTGGCACTTTCTTATCTTGGTTGTAGGTACAGTGAGTTTGGACAATCGGGTACTTTCTTGTCCCAGTTACAAGTACAGTGAGTTAGGATGATTAGGCATTCCCTAATCATATCTGAAACTCCTGATGCCTGGATTGTAGCCCACTCTGGAAGGTGCTGGAATTATCTGACGATACTGACCAAAGTCAATGATCTCATGATCCTATAAATAGTGATCCTAAGTGAGACCCTTTGACCTCTCCAGGATCGCAGCAGGCTGTGACCTAGTTTGTCCCCCTGAGTTGGGATGCCTCTCAGGGTAGATTTTGCAAGGATATTAAAGTGCAGATTTCGCAAGGACTTCACAGGTAGATTTCGTGAGGATTTCAGAGACTGTCTGCTGACAAATGCCAACAAAGGAAAAAGAGTAATTAATTACTGTTGGATTTCTTGAGGTTTCAAAGATCATTTGGTACCAATAATTTACTACTTTTTTGCAAAAAGAGAAACATCTTAATTATATAGGTTAACCTCTATATCTCTGTGTGTGTGCTTTGATTTAGGAAACTTATAATCTCGGGTGAACCTTGTTGGCTTTGAATCTTTAACTAAGTTGCTGTGTTGATTATAGCAAATTTTGTTAAATCACTGGTCATTGGCTGATAATTAAGTATTGTTAAAAATCATACAACCTAATCCTGTGTTAATAAATCTTAAATTGCTGCTACCTCAAAGTTGTATAGGATCCTAAATTAACACACGACAGGAGAGCAACAAAGCTGGTGAAAGGGCTGAAAGACATGTCCTATGAGGAGAGACTATAGACTCTGGGGTTGTCTAGTGTCCTGGTTCCGGCAGGGATAGAGTTAATTTTCACAAGGAGCTGGCACAGGACACAGGTATTCAACACCGTGTGACTGCCACGCCCAGTATATAGCCAGGGGAGCTGGCAGGGGGAGGCAGAGCAGGAAATCACCACTTGGGAGCTGGCTGGCAGGGGTACATTAATCATGTTTTGTACATTTCTCCATCAGTATTGTTGGGGGTTTTTTCCTCTTTCCTTCCCTGTTCTGATAAACTGCCTTTATCTCAACACACGAGGTTTACCTTTTTCTTCCAATTCTCCCCCCCATCCCACAGCTGGGGGGAGTGGGGTGGGCAGGGTGAGCGAGCAGCTGCATGGTTCTTTGTTGCTGACTGAGGCTAAACCACAACAGTCCTTTTTGGCACCCAACGTGGGGCAACAAGGGTTGAGATGATGACAGATCCAACCAGAGCGTTTTAAAACAAATTTGTTATATGCATTTATTATATTAGTTAAATAGTCGCTGGTAACAATGTAGCTTTGTTTGTTCACATGGCTGTGTTATGTAAATTCTTATATGCTTTATATACTCCCTGCGATGCTGTTTATCACCTCTGGGAGAGGGATCAGGATTATCATTTTGCTGTTCTTGATAAGGGGAAATAACACTCAAGGGTTAATAGCAGGGCCATTGCTTGGCTTAAACTGTGTATCTATAGCCTAAAGCCATTGCCAAGGTGTTTAGGCAAAGAAAGGATGTGTTGAAACCATAAAGTGGTCACATGGGCCTCGATGGGAGATAAGGGAACAATTGGTATTCTCAGTTGTCCTGACAGAGATCATCTGGTTTCCCAACCCCGTGGCTTGGAGCAACACGTTAACATTAAAAGCAAGAGGTACACAGCAAGGAAGACGTGCGGCCTTCATCCCCAGACCCCGGCCCACGACCACCAGGAGACACTGCGCATGCGCGGCTGGGAGGAGTTAAAGGCGGAGACCATGGAAATGATTTCTCGTAACTCATTGTAATAAAGACCGCCTTTTCGGGGAAAGGTTATGGATATGTATAGGCGCCCCTTGAATATGTAAGATCTGATTGTATAAATTCTAAGCTAACTGCCGCGGTGGGTGCGCACCCAGAGATCTGCCCCGAGGCTGGATAGTCATGGGTGGCATGGCATGTGGGAGAATATGGGCAGGTATTTAGAGAACTTCTCACCTCTAATGGTTTGGAATTTCACCCCTGAACAACTACAGGACCCTGATAAAGTGATAGACTATTTGAAAGGAAAATGCTGTGGCTATTCCAGAGAGGCACAACTCACTGCACTGTGCTGGGTCCTGGTCAGTATCTACCAAACACTGCTCAATATTATGCATCACCCACAGGGGAAAGAGAGGGAAACCAGACAGGCACTTCAACTTATTCCAACCCCTGTGACAGACATTGCGGCTACTCCAATGCCCATGGCAGGTACTGTGGCTACTCCAACTGAAAAAGAGATATTGGCAGCATATGAAGGGGTTCAAGCCGCTTAAGTGGTTGGTACAGAAGCACAGCTCCTCTTAGCACCTTGACTGCCGGTACTGGGCTGGATGTTCAAAGAAAGGGTCCCTGCTATACATCATGCAACGGATGCTACATGGAGCAAGTGGATTGCACTGATCACACAGCGAACTCGAATGGGCAACCCCAGTCGCCCAGGAATTTTGGAAGTGATCATGGACTGGCCAGAAGGCAAGGATTTTGGAATATCACCAGGGTAAGAGGTGACGCATGCTGAAGAGGTTCCACCATATAATAAACTACCAGAAAATGAGAAGAGATATGCCCTGTTCGCTGATGGGTCCTGCCGGCTTGTGGGAAAAGCATCGAAAGTGGAAGGCTGCTGTGTGGAGTCCTACAGGACATGTTGCAGAAGCCACTGAAGGACAAGGTGAATTGAGCCAGTTTGCAGAGGTGAACACCATCCAGCTGGCTTTAGACATTGCCAAGCGAGAAAAATGGCCAGTACTTTATCTCTGTACTGATTCATGAACGGTGGCAAATGCTCTGTGGCGGTGGTTACGGCAGTGAAAGCAGAGCAACTAGCAGTGCAGAGGCAAACCCATCTGGGCTGCTCCATTGTGGCAAGATATTACTGCCCGGATAGAGAATCTGGTTGCGAAGCTATGTCATGTAAATGCCCATGTACCCATGAGTCAGGCCACTGAGGAACATCAGAACAGCCAGCAGGTGGATTGTGCTGCTAAGATTGAAGTGGCTCAGGAGGATCTGAGCTGGCAACATAAGGGTTCATTCGATGGGCTGTGGGAAAGTAACGGAAGATTGGCGAGGAGGATTGTAAACACGCTCAAGTGACTCGCATGTGGGGTGCTGGAAAACACATATATCACACTAATTGTTGCTTAGTTTTGTGTGCTCAACAAGTAGAACATCTGCACTTAGATAACACAGGCCTGGGATGGACTCAGGGGCACCCTATCAAACACGCCTGAGATTCTTGCCCTGCTGTTGAAGAGATCAAAGCACAGCGGAAAACTCTGCCTGCCAGAATCCTTGAAATACAGGCCTGAACAGCAAGTGGGAGCTCTCTTGCTCTCTCACTCCCTTGCTAACAAGGACTCTCTTGCTAATAAGGACTCTCTCTCGCTCCGCGGTGCCTGCATCCCCTGCTTGCCTGCCTCTGCCCAGGTGCTGCTTCAGGGGTTCCCCGATCCATGAGGTATTGAGATTAAATTTGTTCTTTGCCTTTAATCTGTGGTTTTGTGGTTGTTCCTGCGTCCTGCCTGCATTGGCTCACACATGGGCCCATGAGACCTCAGGCCATCAAGGAAGAGATGCCACATATAGATGGGCTCATGACTGAGGGATGGACTTGACCATGGACACTATTGCACAAGTTATCCAATCTTGCAATCAAGTAAGCCAAGTGGTAAAGCTCTGTGGTATGGAGGACGATGACTGAAATATAAATATGGGGAGGCCTGGCAGATTGGTTATATTACACTCCCACAAACCTGCCAAGGCAAGCGCCATGTGCTCACAACAGTGGAAGCAACCACTGAATGGCTGGAAACATACCCTGTGTCCCATGCCACTGCTGGGAACACTATCCTGGGCCTTGAAAAGCAAGTCCTGTGGCGATATGGCACCCCAGAGAGAATTGAGTCGGACAACGGGACTCATTTCCGAAACAGCCTCATAGACAGCTGGGCCAAAGAGTGTGGCATTGAGTGGGTATATCACATCCCCTATCATGGATCGGCCTCTGGGAAGATAGAATGATACAATGGACTGTTAAAGACTACACTGATAGCAATGGGTGGTGGGACTTTAGTAAGGCCTTTGATACAGTCTCCCACAGTACCCTCCTAGAGAAACTGGCTGCCCATGGCTTAGATGGGAGTACTCTCCACTGGGTTAAAAACCGGCTGGAGGACTGGGCCCAGAGAGTGGTGGTGAATGGAGTTAAATCCAGTTGGCGGCCAGTCACAAGTGGTGTCCCCCAGGGCTTGATATTGGGGCCGGTTCTCTTTAACATCTTTATCAATGATCTGGACGAGGGGATTGAGTGCACCTCCAGTAAGTTTGCAGATGACACCAAGTTAGGTGGGAGTGTCAACCTGCTGGAGGGTATAAAGGCTTTGCAGAGGGATCTGGACAGGCTGGATCGATGGGCTGAGGCCAATGGGATGAGGTTCAACAAGGCCAAGTGCCGGGTCCTGCACTTGGGTCACAACAATCCCATGCAGCACTACAGACTTGGCGAAGAGTGGCTGGAGAGCTGCCCAGCAGAAAAGGACCTGGGGGTGTTGGTTGACTGCTGGCTGAACATGAGCCAGCAGTGTGCCCAGGTGGCCAAGAAGGCCAATAGTATCTTGGCCTGTATCAGGAACAGTGTGGTGAGTAGGACTCGGGAGGTGATCGTCCCCCTGTACTCGGCACTGGTGAGGCCCCACCTTGAGTACTGTGTCCAGTTTTGGGCCCTTCACCACAAAAAAGACATTGAGGTGCTGGAGTGGGTCCAGAGAAGGGCAACGAAGCTGGTGAGGGGTCTGGAGAGTAAGTCTTATGAGGAAAGGCTGGGGGAACTGGGGATGTTCAGCCTTGAGAAAAGGAGGCTGAGGGGAGACCTTATCGCTCTCTACAACTACCTGAAAGGAGGTTGTAGAGAGGCGGGGGTCAGTCTCTTCTCCCAATCACAGGTGATAGGACAAGAGGAAATGGCCTCAAGTTGCACCAGGGGAGGTTCAGACTGGATATTAGGAAAAATTTTTACACTGAAAGGGTTATTAAGCACTGGAATGGGCTGCCCAGGGAAGTGGTTGAGTCACCATCCCTGGACGTATTCAAAAGACGGGTTGACATAGTGCTTAGTGACATGGTTTAGTGATGTGGGTTTTTTTTTTTTTGTCAGAATTAGTTTGGTGGTTGGACTAGATGATCTTAAAGGTCCCTTCCAACCTAGACAATTCTATGATTCTATGATTCTGTGACTTTAAAACATTGGGATACACATTTAGCAAAAGCTACCTGGCTAGTTAACACCAGGGGATCTACCAATCGAGCTGGTCCTGCCCAATCAAAACTTCCACATGCTGTAGAAGGGGGATAAAGTCCCTGTAGTGCACATGAAGAATATGTTAGGGAAGACAGTCTGGGTTATTCCTGCCACTAACAAAGGCAAACCCATCCGTTGGATTGCTTTTGCTCAAGAACCTGGGTGCACTTGGTGGGTGATGCAGTAGGATAGGGAAGTCCGATGTGTACCTCATGGGGATCTGATTTTGGGCGAGAATAGCCAATGAATCAAATTGTATGATGTTAATTGCTAAATAATCCTGCCGCTGTATGTCATTGTCGTGGTTTTGACCAGATTAACCAATCAGAGCGACAGATGGCCCCTCCCCCCCCCCTAAGGAAAAGAGAGGAGAGGAAGAGATAAAAAAAGATTTATGAGTTTAGAAAAAACTAAACTACTTTAATGAAAATATTAATAAATAATGAAATAATAAATAATAAAATAAAAAAGAAAAGAGAAAAAAAAATATATATACAGTATATACAAAACCGTATCAAGCTCCCAGGGTGATGATCACGTCACCGGCAGGCACAAGGGAAAAGTCCCAGGCTGGACTCGGTGATGGACAGGAGCTGGATTCCGGATCTGGAGTCAGGATTGCTCGGATCGGGATCAAAGGCAGACGAACAGGCAGGGTCCTCCTCAGATGTCGGCCATTGAAGGAAGAAGAGATGACCCTTTGATCCCTCAGCTTTTATACTGAGCATGATGCAGATGGGATGGAATACCCTGTTGGTCAGTTTTGGGTCACCTGTCCTGTCCGCTCCTCCCTACAGGTGTGACCCCTCTACGCTTTTCCGCTTCCGACCCTCCAACGGGGCAAATAACAAATTTACCTGACCTTGGTTGTTATAGCAATAAGTATAAGCAAGGGCCTCTCTGCATACCATTCCTTGGTATTATCAGGTCTTATCACTATGAGAGCGAGCAGTTTCTGAACAATATGCCGTTAATTTCAGAGTTTAGTTAGTTAGAAGAGGCCCAGCTAACAAGGAAAAATTACTGAACAGAAAATTAGTTCTGTTTTACCTCAAACCAGGACGTTCCACCCCTTATTCCATACCATTTGCATTGTGCTCTGATTATCATTACATCTTATCCATCAAATACATACAAATATATATACAGAAGTCCCTTATTTATGATTTATCTTTATACACAAAAGTTCATTGAGTTCTTTTAGTCCATAATTGCAGGTTTTTGTCATAGCAGACTCTCAGGGCAGAAAAGATGATATGAAATTCATTGTGGTCCATATCCACAGGTAGCATGTCCCTCTTGAAGAGTTTGCTGGACATCACTCGGAGAAGCTAGCTCAGGTTCCACCACCACTATTTATCCTGAAAAACACTTATTAGATAATGTTAGTATTATATAACAGTTAATATCATACAGCTCAGAATTGAGTATTCTCACCTAGGGTTAAATTTCCTTGAGGTACACATTGACTTTCTCCATTCTCCAGCATCACCCACCAAGTACATCCAGGTCCTTGGGCAAAAACAGTTCCACGAATGGGTTTGCCATTGCCTGAAGGAGGGAAAACCCAAACAGTTCTTCCCAACATATTCCTGTCATGCACCACAGGGACTCTATCCCCTTCTACATTATGTAAAATGTCTGATTGAGCAGGACCAGCTCGATTGATGGATCCCCTGGTGTTAACTAACCAAGTAGCTTGTGCTAGATGCTTGTCCCAATTTTTAAAGGTTCCACCCCCCATTGCTTTCAGGGTGGTTTTCAGCAATCCATTGTATCTCTCAATTTTGCCAGAAGCTGGTGCATGATAGGGGATATGATATACCCACTCGACGCCGTGTTCTTTTGCCCAAGTACTTATAAGATTGTTTTTGAAATGAGTCCCATTGTCTGACTCAATTCTCTCTGGAGTACCATGTCGCCACAAGACTTGCTTTTCAAGGCCCAGGATGGTATTCCGGGCAGTGGCATGGGGTACGGCATAGGTTTCCAACCATCCGGTGCTTCCTTCCACCATTGTAAGCACGTAATGCTTACCCTGGCGTGTTTGAGGGAGTGTGATGTAGTCTATTTGCCAAGCCTCTCCATACTTATATTTTAACCATCGTCCCCCATACCACAAAGGTTTTAACCTTTTAGCTTGCTTGATTTCGGCGCACGTTTCAGAGTCATGGATAACCTGCGCAAGAGCGTCCATGGTTAAATCCACCCCTCGGTCCCGGGCCCATTTGTACGTTGCATCCCTTCCTTGATGACCTGAAGTGTCATGGGCCCACCGAGCTAAAAACAGTTCACCTTTATGTTCCCAGTCCAAATCTGTCTGGAAAATCTTAGCAGCCTGGTCCACTCGCTGATTGTTTCGATGTTCCTCAGTGGCTCGACTCATGGGTACATGAGCATCTACATGACGTACCTTTACAACTAGTTTCTCTATCCGTTCAGCAATATTTTGCCACAATTCAGCAGCCCAGATGGGTTTACCCTTGCGCTGCCAGTTGCTCTGCTTCCACTGTTTTAACCATCCCCACAGAGCATTTGCCACCATCCATGAGTCAGTATAGAGATAGAGCATTGGCCACTTTTCTCGTTCAGCAATGTCTAGGGCCAGCTGGATAGCTTTTACCTCTGCAAATTGACTTGATTCACCTTCTCCTTCAGTTGCTTCTGCAACTCGTCGTGTGGGACTCCATACAGCAGCTTTCCACTTTCGATGTTTTCCTATAATACGACAAGATCCATCAGTGAACAAAACATACTGTTTCTCATTATCTGAGAGTTCATTATATGGTGGGGCCTCCTCAGCACGTGTTACCACCTTATCTAGTGGCATTGTGAAGTCTCTGCCTTCAGGCCAGTTTGTGATCACTTCTACAATTCCTGGACGATTTGGGTTTCCTATTCGAGCTCGCTGTGTGATTAAGTCAACCCACTTACTCCAGGTAGCATCGGTGGCATGATGAGTAGAAGGAACTTTACCTTTGAACATCCAGCCCAACACTGGCAATCGGGGCGCCAGGAGGAGCTGTACTTCAGTACCAATTACTTCTGAAGCAGCTCTAACTCCTTCATATGCTGCCAATATTTCTTTCTCAGTTGGAGTATAGTTGGCTTCAGATCCTCTGTATCCCCGACTCCAAAATCCTAGGGGTCGACCTCGAGTTTCCCCTGGTGCTTTCTGCCAGAGGCTCCAGGTAGGACCATTATCTCCGGCTGCAGTATAGAGCACATTTTTAATGTCCTGTCCTGTTCGGACTGGTCCAAGTGCTACCGCATGCACAATCTCTTGTTTAATTTGCTCAAAAGCTTGTCGTTGCTCAGGACCCCACGTAAACTCATTTTTCTTTCGAGTCACTTCATAGAGAGGTTTCACAATCTGACTATAACCTGGAATATGCATTCTCCAGAAACCCACAACGCCTAAGAAGGCTTGTGTTTCCTTTTTGTTAGTAGGTGGGGACATAGATGTTATTTTGTTAATCACCTCCATTGGGATCTGCCGACGACCATCTTGCCATTTAATTCCTAAGAACTGGATCTCTCGTGCAGGTCCCTTGACCTTACCTCTTTTCACAGCAAAACCTGCTTTCAGAAGAATCTCGATTACTTTCTTACCTTTCTTGAAAGCTTCTTCTGCTGTGTTACCCCACACAATGATGTCATCAATGTACTGCAGGTGTTCTGGAGCTCCACCTTTCTCCAGTGCAGTCTGGATCAGTCCATGGCAAATCATAGGGCTGTGTTTCCACCCCTGGGGCAGTCGATTCCAGGTATACTGGACACCCCTCCAGGTGAAAGCAAACTGTGGCCTGCACTCTGCTGCTAAAGGAATAGAGAAAAAGGCATTAGCAATGTCAATTGTAGCATACCACTTGGCTGCCTTTGACTCCAGTTCATATTGCAGTTCTAGCATGTCTGGCACAGCAGCACTCAGTGGTGGTGTGACTTCATTTAGGCCACGGTAGTCTACTGTTAGACGCCAGTCCCCGTCAGACTTTCGCACTGGCCATATCGGGCTGTTAAAGGGTGAGCGAGTCTTGCTGATCACTCCTTGAGTCTCCAGCCGACGAATCAGGTTCTGAATTGGAATCAGGGAGTCTCGGTTTGTGCGATACTGTCGTCGATGCACTGTGGCAGTAGCAGTTGGCACCTGCTGTTCTCTAACCCTCAGCAATCCCACAACAGAAGGGTCATCTGAAAGGCCAGGTAAGGTAGACAGCTGTGTAATGTCCTCAGTCTCTACAGCTGCTACACCAAAAGCCCATCGATACCCTTTTGGGTCTTTGAAATACCCTCTTTTGAGAAAGTCTATGCCGAGGATGCACGGAGCATCTGGGCCAGTGATAATGGGGTGCTTCTCCCATTCATTCCCAGTTAGGCTCACTTCAGCCTCCAGTACAGTCAGTTCTTGAGACCCACCAGTCACACCAGAAATAGTGACAGATTCTGTCCCTCTATGATTCGATGGCAATAGGGTGCACTGTGCACCAGTGTCCACCAGGGCTCTATACTTTTGTGGCTCTAATGTGCCAGGCCATCGAATCCACACAGTCCAATAAACTCGGTTATCCCTCTCCTCCTCCTGGCTGGAGGCAGGGCACCTCTAACGTCTATAATTAGCAGATGAGTTTCTACGTGGACCGGAGAACCGCCCCCTACGAACTGGAGCAGCAGTCCTCCTGGAATGATTCTGTCTTCTATCTGCTTTACCTTGCAACTCACTTACTCGTGCCTGTAGGGCTGAGGTAGGTTTTTTATCCCACTTACTCATGTCCTCTCCATAGTCACAGAGGCAAAACCACAGGATATTTCGTAGTGTGTTCTGTCTCCTCTGAGTCGGTCTCATAGGAGGGTGTCTTCTCCTGACAGCTGCAACATTGGTCCATGGAGGGGAAGAATAGGATCTTTCCTCCATCCTAGACAGTTTATCAAACAGTTTATCAAACAGTTTCTCATTTTTCTCAATCATTTTCTCAGTTTTATCAGTCAATTTTTCTACAGCTGCTACAGTTAGGGGACGAGAGAGACTGTCATCATACTGTCGCATTCTGCTAGCCACTTCACTTACAGTTAATGATGAATCATCATCAACTCCTGCCCAAATCAGTACCGACAAAGTGTGGGAATACATTGGTGGTGCACTCCGTGAAAACTTCCGCAACATAGGTTGTCTGCATGGCATCTCATCAGGATTTACAGTTTTATCCCAGTCACCATAAATCACCTCTTTCACAGCCAATTCTCTCAGGTACTTAATACCTTTCTCTATGTTGGTCCATTTACTTGGGGAGCATTCAATATCATCCTTAAAGGGGTATCTGTCCTTTACAGCTGATAAGAGTCGTCTCCAGAGACTGAGAGTCTGTGACTTTTCCCCAAGAGCTTTATCTATACCGGCCTCTTTGGACAGGTTTCCTAACTGCTTAGCTTCTGCACCGTCTAATTCCATGCAACCAGCTCCATTATCCCAGCATCGGAGCAACCAGGAGACAAGTGTCTCACCATCATTACGGCTAAAATCCTTTCTTATATTCCGCAAATCCTTCATAGAGAAGGATTTAATGATTATCTCTGTGTCTGAGTCCTCCTCCCTTGCTGGCACAGGAGCCTCTCCCTTATCAGCTCTAGAAGAACCCTCCTCTGCATCTCCGTCAGAAAAGTCCTCTCCCCTGCTGTCTGGCCTTACTTGCTGTTTGTCACTAGGGACAGAGGGCTGAGCTGACCTCCTCCGTTTCCTTCTGGTCACCGGAGCAACTTGTACCGGTGCGGATGGAGTCCGAGTAAGGTCAGTGTCAGTGCATATCGCAAGTCTGCGCCAAGATTTAAAGAGAAACCACCCCTGCAGCCCATGCAGCAAAATTGACACTAAAATAATGATTTTAAGAATGCAGCTGTCATTCACACTATCCAAAGGGGCTGCATCCTCTGTCTCTGATGATGACGTATTCGCATAAGCAGTAAAGGGTGAAGTAAACATTCCCAAGGTAAAATTCGAAGTATAATTAGCAACAGAATTCAGTACAAAATGCCCGAGGAATCTAGGTAAAGAAACCAGCCATTCAATCACGGTATGGATCAGGATCAAACACAATACCAGAATACCACGTTTGAACCACCGCATACAGACACAAAGAGCAAGTAAATTATACAACACATAAGGCAAATTATACAGTGCCGAATCAAGTAATCTGGACGAAATCCCCATCAAGATATGATACAATATCCTGTCTAAAAACATGATGTGAGCTGTCTGTTTTAATCCCGGAGAAAGCTGGAATTCAAACTATTTAGACAATCTACCAGAGCTCTAGTCGTACCACAGTCGAGCCCCACGTTGGGCGCCAATAAATCTGTCGTGGTTTTGACCAGATTAACCAATCAGAGCGACAGATGGCCCCTCCCCCCCCCCAAGGAAAAGAGAGGAGAGGAAGAGATAAAAAAAGATTTATGAGTTTAGAAAAAACTAAACTACTTTAATGAAAATATTAATAAATAATGAAATAATAAATAATAAAATAAAAAAGAAAAGAGAAAAAAAAAATATATATACAGTATATACAAAACCGTATCAAGCTCCCAGGGTGATGATCACGTCACCGGCAGGCACAAGGGAAAAGTCCCAGGCTGGACTCGGTGATGGACAGGAGCTGGATTCCGGATCTGGAGTCAGGATTGCTCGGATCGGGATCAAAGGCAGACGAACAGGCAGGGTCCTCCTCAGATGTCGGCCATTGAAGGAAGAAGAGATGACCCTTTGATCCCTCAGCTTTTATACTGAGCATGATGCAGATGGGATGGAATACCCTGTTGGTCAGTTTTGGGTCACCTGTCCTGTCCGCTCCTCCCTACAGGTGTGACCCCTCTACGCTTTTCCGCTTCCGACCCTCCAACGGGGCAAATAACAAATTTACCTGACCTTGGTTGTTATAGCAATAAGTATAAGCAAGGGCCTCTCTGCATACCATTCCTTGGTATTATCAGGTCTTATCACTATGAGAGCGAGCAGTTTCTGAACAATATGCCGTTAATTTCAGAGTTTAGTTAGTTAGAAGAGGCCCAGCTAACAAGGAAAAATTACTGAACAGAAAATTAGTTCTGTTTTACCTCAAACCAGGACAGTCATCATTACTCTAATTGCTATCAATTGTACCAAGAATCACCCAAACTAATGACAGATGGACTTTGATGAAATGGAGTAAAGTGCAGCGGTGATGGGATCAGAACTGACCTCAGCAACTGGCGTCCAGCAACTTCCTTGAGATCGATATCTTCAGCCTGCAGAACATGGGCATGGGCTGCACCGGATACACCAGCCACGAGCTTTGAATACAGCATGCAACAGTCCAGCACCACACACTATCTTGCCTGCCCTGAGAGACTGTTCTAACAGATGGAGCTCAAAAGGTCCCTTCCAACTTAACCATTCTGTGACATTTTAGAGGGATGGCCCATAGACTAAGGAAATTATATCTGTATGTATATATATGTACATATATATATATCGAAGACAGGGAAAAGTGGTGGTAATTAACTGGAAACTGTAAGATCTGGTGATGACTCTAGATGGTATAGAATAAGAGGTGGATAATGTCCTGGTTCCAGTGGGGATAGGGTTAATTTTCCCAAGGAGGAATACCACAGGAGCAGGTATTCCATATCATGTGACTGCCATGCCCAGTATATAGCTGGGGGAGCTGGCAAAGGGAGGGGGAGCAGGAAATTGAACTTTGGAGCAGGCTGGGGGCTTCCTGGTCAGGTTGTGAGTGGTGGTACATTAATTGTTTTGTAAATTCCTCTATCAGTATTGTTGTTTTCCTCTTTCCTTTGCTGTTCTGTTGGACTGCCTTTATCTCAACCCACGAGTTTTCCGTTTTTCTTTTGATTTCCCCCCCCATCCCACAGCTGTGGGAGGGTGAGTGAGTGGCCTCATGGTTCTTTGTTGCTGTCTGGAGTTAAACCACTACATCTAGTTTGGAGAAAAAGAGGTTGAGTGGTGACCTCATTGCTCTCTACAGCTTCCTGAAGAGGGGAAGTGGAGAGGGAGGTGCTGATCTCTTCTCCCTGGTATCCAGTGACAGGATGCGTGGGAATGGTTCATAGCTGCATCAGGGCAGGTTCAGACTTGACATTAGGAAACAATTCTTTACCAAGAGGGTGGTCAAATACTGGAACAGGCCTCCTGGAGAGGTGGGCGATGCCCCGTGCCTGTCAGCGTTTAAGAGGCATTTGGACAATGCCCTTAATGACATGCTTTAACTTTTGGTCAGCCCTGAAGTGGTCAGGCAGTTGGACTAGATGATCGTTGTCAGTCCCTTCCAACTGAACTATTCTATTCTGTTCTATATAAATTGTTATTTATTTACTTTATCTCCCTTCAGGCATCATAAAGAATTCACATTTATCTTGCTCCGGGACTACCACAAATGAATGCTTTCCCTTGTCACTCTGTCTCCTCTCTAGAAAGAAAAATATAAGCTCACTTTAAAGTAGAAAAACCTGTCACTTGTACAGTATGCTTTACCCCGTATGGAATTGTGTGGTTTGCCTTTAATATTTGGATGTGAGACACAAACTATAAGAAAAAAAGGCTTTGCAGTGAAATGAAGTGAACAATTGCACATTCTAAATTTATTGAAGATAAAGCCTGTTTCCCCAGGTGAAGTAAGTTTGCCTTCCTTCATCTAAATCACTGTTGCATTTTATTATTTTCACCAGCTGCAAACCTTCCCTAAGTACAAATGCTTTGCTGATGAAGGTCAGCTCAAGTTTGCAGTTACAAATGTTATCTTCTGTTTATTCTAGAATATGTTTTTCCTTTTTCAGGCCTTTTCAGCTTTTCATTTACTGGAATTGAGGCATACTGGCTCCATCAGGGAATTCGCCTAACATCTATGTACAATTTCCATCTTATACTACTTCACTTTAACAAAAATAGAGGACAAAACATTGCCCAGCATTATTAGTGTGTGCAAAGATGACACAGAAAAGAAATGGAACTTTTTGAACTTTTTTTTTTATCTGATCATAACATGGAGCTCACAATCCTGTGGCCACAAGACCTAGATTAGATTAGCACATGCAACACAGCCAGTCTTCTGGAAGGGAAGGTTGTGCACCAGCCAGTGGGGTGTAGTGAGATGCTGTTACTGGTCTGCCTGCCAAGGCAGCAGATGTGCAGAAAGGTATCAAATGGGATTTTCCAAAATGACCAGTTAAGTAGCTCCCATTATTTTGATTTGAACTACACCTTATCACCTTTCTGTCTCTGAAAGGCTGCCTTTGGATGAAGCAGAGCAAACTCAGCTTCACCGGCACGTACACAGATGGTGGAGAACATGCCAGTACTTACAATTTTAGATGTGATTTATCATGTTAGTTAGTACTTGTTAACTAATTGCTGTAAATTAGAAATGTTTTTCAGTTGTGCTTGAATGTATATTAGGGGGAGATGTAGCCTAAAGAGTGACTGTTGAGAAGGAAAAAATGCCTGAGTCAATGTTGCACTGTAAAAAGGCTGCAAAACTGTGACAAGTCCAAGCCTACTTACTTTGTCTTACTGTATTTTAACATCAGAATAAAATGTGATAACTCTTGAAGCAACAATATTGGTAATTGACTTTTTCTGATGAGTCTTTCAACCATTTTACAAGTTTGTTATTGACTTCAGTCAAAGCCGACCACACACCTTTCTCAAGGCTGATGCATTTTTTTATGTGGCAGTATTTCCCCACCCTGGCTTCATTACTGCCTCAGAAGACACAATATATAGTCACCAATAAATGAGCAGAGGTGTGTACCTCTCTTGCCATGAGACCACACAAAGGAGAAAACAGGAGGTTTCACTGTCTGCTGGAGTTCCTGTATGCTAATGTTATTACAAGCCTTACATTTTACATTCTCTCCTTGGAATGATCAGTATTTATCTCTTTTTTTTTTTTTTTTTTTTGATCATTTATAAAGATCTCAAAGCTATTTGCTAGGTCTAAAAAGTCTGGACATTGCTGTTTGCTGAATACTTTTTCCTAGCTATTAATTGTTCTACAGATCCTCCACCCATATTAGAAATATCATAGTTTTAATCACTCTCATGATGGTCTTTCAACCAAATAAGCACAGAATGGAATGTGTTTACAGGCTAATTAAGAACAAATGCCATCTCCAGAAATGCAGATTCTTTCAAAGATATTTAGTTATATGGTCTCCACTACCAGATAAAAATATTTCAAATTTACATTTTATGTAGACACAACTCCAAATTTCCATACTAATCAAAATTGGTACATACCAGTAATTGCATGACTTGATAAGCAGAAATTGTCTGAGAGTTTTATATCTGGAAATAACAAAGTACATCATTAATACTGGCGCAGGAGATATGTATCCATCTACAATAAATAAATAAATAATAATATAAAAAAATTAAGGAATACTTTGACCAAATTAAGGGAGTACTTTGACCCTGTGCTTCAGTGCTGCTCCTTTGAACTGAACTGCAAGTACAGACAGAAGCCAGAATTACTCACAAAAAACATCATGCCAATTTTAAGGCCTTGTATGCTTGTTGTAGAAGAAGTAACAAATGTTACTGAGCACACCTAAATTTCTCTGGAGCTCATGGGAATGTCTGCAACTATATCAGCCCTTTGTTATTACTGGTATGTGTTTTCATTTAATGCAGTCTGATGGTTGTTGTATGCGTAGCCAGTCCAGAATCACGGAGACCAAAAATCAACCCTATGTCATTTCTGTGCTAATGCTGAGCACAATGCTCTGCATCTCCATTGTCTCTCTGAAAGTTTTCAAAAGCTTGCTTTATTTGTTAAACTTTGGTTCCAGCTGGAAGATATCTATGAAAGCTCGTTCCAGAAAGTTTCACAGTAGCAGTTAGGGTTAATTACTGACTTCTTGAGTAAGCTCCTCATAAGGCTTGTTCTCCAGACCCCTCACCAGCTTCGTTGCCCACAGCTGGGGCATGTTTGTCAAGCAGGACCTGCCTTTCATGAAGCCATGGTGACTGGGCCTGATCACCTGGTTGTCTTTCATGTGCCACATAATGGCACTCAGGATGATCTGTTCTATAACCTTCCCAGGCACAGAGGTCAGACTGACAGGCCTTTAGTTCCCTGGATTCTCCTTCCAGCCCTTCTTGTGGATGGGCGTCACATTTGCTAACCTCCAGTCAACTGGGGCCTCCCCATTTTTCCAGGACTGCTGATAAATGATGGAAAGTGGCTTGGTGAGCACTTCCATCAGCTCCCTCAGTACCCTTGGGTGAAACCCATCTGGCCCCATAGACTTGTGTATGTCTAAGTACTGTAGCAGGTCCCTCACCATTTCCCCTTGGATTATGAGGGCTTCATTCCGTTCCCCACCCCTATCTACTGGCTCAGGGGTCTGGGTTCTCAGGGGACAACTGGTCCTACTGCTACAGGTCCTACTGCAAAGAAAGCATTAAGTACCTCAGCCTTTTCCTCATCCTTTGTCACTATGTTTCTTCTCCTGTCTAATAATGGATGGAGATTATCCTTAGTCCTCCTTTTATTGCTAATGTATTCCCAGAAGATATCTGGTAAGTTGAATTCCCCCATGAGGACAAGGGCTAGCGAACATGAAATTTCTCACAGCTGTTTATATAATAGTTCTTCTGCCTCTTCATCCTGATTGGGAGGTCTATAACAGACTCCCACAATGATATCTGCCTTGTTGGACCTCCTCATGATTCTTAACCACAAACACTGAACCCCATTGTCACTATCATTAAGTTCTAGACATTCATAATACATCCCAGGCTAGAGACTGCACCACCTTGAATTCCTTTTAGTTACAGAAGAAACTGCAAACAGAAGCTCCTACTAATATATATATATGAAATCCTTAAGCAAACTTTTCTCCTTGCTCCTTTTCCCTGAAAATTTTGCATGGAATATAGAAAATCTGGATCATCTGGACCTTGTTTGTTTCAGTGTCTAATCTTTTGACTATCTGATAATGCAGCAGTTATGCAACGAAGACCACTTTTACACTGAAATAATCCCAGGTAAGGCAGGCAGGGAACTGAAATCCAAGAGCCATTTGGGATCCATAATACTCACTATGTTCTTTGTGTGAGCTTCCACCTCTTCATCCCTACCACTCACTGGGAGCTTGCTTACACTAGTCTTCGCACTTATCTTGAAAGTTGTCCTCCATTCTGATGGTTGTTTATATTTATAAAGGTCATAAGCAGTGATCTTTATAGTTTGGAGGGAAAAAATGGATGACTGCACAAAAGCACCTTTTTGCTTGAAGCAGCAAGTATGTTGCATCAATATTTAAAGTTAATAAAAAATGAACAATGCTTCTATATATGGATGTGTAGGTAAGAAACCTAGTAATTTAACAAGAGAATATTGATTATAAAATAATCAGTTCAATTGAGAACAATGCCCCCTTTCAGCTCTTGCAGCTGGTTTGAGGTCTCCTGCTCTCCCACTGTTTCTCCCTGCTCTGCTCTCATGCTCTCCATCCCAGTTACAGGATGGGAACCGCACAGGGTGTTTAACATCTCACACCTAGAACAGCTTCATGTCTCGCTCATCCTGCATGGCCATCAGAGAGGTATACATGTATGTAAAGATATGGTATTTGACAGGTTTTTCAAGATTGCTTTTCAGGGATGAATTTCTGAAGCTGAGCAGGACGTGCAGAGGAGAGCTGTAGGCTGTGTCTGCACAGAAGCTCAGAACTGCTGTCATGGTCAGCCTCAAAGCTCAGACGCACCAGCCACATAACTACCCCAAACAACCTGCGTTCCACTCCACTCCCTACAACCTTATATTTGCCAGGGCTTTGTTTCTTTAGGTCAAATCCACTTGAACCTCCCCTTTCACCTCTTCCTTCTCTGCCAGGAAGATACATCTAACCCCTAGCTCTACTGTTGTCCCAAAGTGGGGTCATTTACCCGGTGTGCAGAAGCCAATATACAAACATCCCAATAATTTCTTAAAGCAAAGAACATATCCACATAAGGTATTTCATCCCATTTTTCAGTTCTCCAACAAAACAACATCAATTGCAATATATTACTGTATTTTAAAGATCCATTTTTAGGCCAGTTTTCACCCTCTTCCAATTTATATTGTGGCCACCATTGATTACAATATCGTATTAATTTATTCTTATCATGGGATCCCCTCCAAATTTATTCCAATTTTTCAGGATGCATCCTAGAGGAGAGCAAGGGGGTGTCTCGTGGGAAGCAGCGGTGCGCATTTTGGTACCGAAAAAGATTACATAACATCTCTACACACACTAAAACAAGGGACATCTCCCGTCGTTTATCAAATTTAAGCTCCTGGTGCGGGACTCTCCCGCCCAGTGTTAAGAGCTAACTGAACCGAACCCAACATGTACACAAATCAAAACAACTAAAACAAGGGACGTCTCCCGTCACTTTTTTTTTTAAAACAATGTGTAGAGGCAAACTTATGCTAGCCAAAAGCGAAACAGATATTACTTAAGCATCACGATGTTAAGAGCAATTTTTACCAAGTGCTACCTGCTACTCAAGAGATTTCACCCCTACCCCACCCCTTTCCTTGTATTCGCCAAGAAAATATCTCTTTTCAGTAGCGTTGCACCATTGTGTCGCTCACTGCCCGACTGCAGGAGAGCAGCCAATGGAGTCCCTGATCAAAAGGTTGATGCATGCTGGAGTCCAGTCAGGTTGCTGCTCCTTGTTGGATATGGCAAGGCGATCCAGGCAAGGCTGTCAGCGCAGTCCCCTCTGGGTTGCCAGAAACTGTTGTCCCAAAGCGGGGTCATTTACCCGGTGTACAGATGCCAATATACACACAGAGCAGAGGTATTATCTATTTATTTCATTTCTGCAGAGATGGGTGCTAGGTGGTGATCCACAAAGCTAGCACACTGGCCTAAAAACTCTTAGGAATATTTATATGGTTCAAAACACAGAAATACACACCCTTAATTATAATTATTGGTTAGTACCTTATCTTAACAGTTTCTATTGGTTAGTACAGTCTCTCGCTTTCCTTTAAAGTTACAAGGTCCTTTAATTGATGTGCGCGTGCTCCAGTACCGTGGGGGAGGTAGTCCAATTCGGTCTCCAATTGAGTTGGTGGTCATGATCTCCCACTGCCACCTTTACCTTTCCCCCAGCTACTGCAAATTTTTGTTGACTTCATGCCTTATCCAGCAGCTGTCTGGTTTTCAGCTGGTTTTGGTGCCTCCTGTTGTGGGATGTTCCTTATTATCAGGAAAACTACCTTCTGTTCTTCTTCAAGGGTATAGCAAGGCATTTATTGTTTACACCAAGTGTCTGGTTTCACAGGGCTTTGTGACCTTTTTACATCTCTTTATTCTTACCTAGCGAGAGATTCTACCTTCTAAAATATATTTTACTTTTTTAAAAGTATATTCTACATTCTTAAAGTACCTCACTACCATCAGTCAATAGACACAAGCTCAAGAGGAAAAGACTTTCCAGGGACCAGGGCTGGTTAGGATTTCCCAGTTAACTCTTCAACACATGATTTGATCCTATTATTTTTCTTGTCTTTAAAACATATAAAATGCTATGGATAAGTTAAAGATTCTGTTACTTTGTCCTGCTTAAGCAGACATGCAAATTCTACAGCTTAATTTATCCTTTATGTGGAAAACTCATCTTTATTGTGACAATGGATCTTTGAAGCAAGTTCTCATAAATGGATTTATGCTACTAAATTGCCTCTTTCTGTTTTAATCTGCTTATTTTAACTTGGACATCCCTCCATCTTCTACTGTTATCATTCATAACCAATTTCCCTTCTTAACTTAAACTGTCATTTGCAGATCAATTTCCATAAGTTGAATGTCTGAAATTTAACCCACATAATACTTTTTCTACCTACTTGTTTTTTAATGCATGGGTCATATTCTGACTAAGGGCTAAAGCCTCCAAGCTGACAGTTTATAGGACATGTTTGCTTGTTACATGCATGAGATTCCTGCTTTGTGCACAGCTGGTCATAGATATTTTGGATATAATATTCATCCATTCTTGTTTGCCTAAAAAATGAACAAGTTATGCTAGGAAAGAAGCATAGACAGATTTTAGATATTTTCTAACTGTGGGTGAAGGCTGATAAAATTATTTGAACCCAATGAAAAAAACCTTCAGTGATAATAGGAAGTTGTGTAATGTTGATTAAAAGAAAAATCAAAATACACCTTAAATTTACAGAGCAAGAAACTTCTTTTTGATTCATCTCACTTTAAATATCCCAGAGAACAGCTACAGAAAGAGCCAGGAATGAAAGAGGAGGTTTCTCACAAGTTTAGACTATACCTCTTAATTACATCTAATTTGGTGCTGCTGAATCTTTATTTGACTTTAACTGTTGTCACAAAATTAATTGTACAGAGAGGAACTTTCTGTAGTTTTGCCACACTGGAGCTCACACCTCCCACAGCATTGCTCTACACTGGGCAGAGCTCCTAGAGTGAGACACCAAGCGCCAGCCCTGTTTGCTCACAGGGGCTGGTTGCTCAATGCACGCTGCTAGCAAGGCTATTGTAGGACCCAGCCACTCTCCTCACTGTGTGTGTTGGCAGATATAGGCTTGTCTGGATGCACTGTAATGCTCTATATACATAATTTTGTAATTCTAAAATCTTGCATTTAAAATATAATCTATTCATCCGATAAACACTTGGATATGACAATTTTTCTTTCTCAGTATATTATGGAAGCTGGAGCTTCAGACATAGGGCCCCTCCTCCCCAGAAGTGGTATTTTCTCAGGGGACAAATAGAAACATAAAAGTAGCATGACAGTTTGGCCCTACCTGTGCCTTGTCTGTGTGCCGTAAATGCAGGTTTGTGAACAGGCAGACCACAACCCCCACAGGTAATGTTCACAGTAGCACCCCTGGCTGCTCCCAATCGCCAGGTTCAGCAGGATCCAGTACATTAACATAGTCTTGTCTGTAGTTAAGATGTCCATCTACAGCACACAGACAGGTAACAAAAGCTCAAGAAACTATGACTAGCAGTTGTGCCTGTGTCTTAGTGACACCTCTTCTGATTTGCAGAGTCTATAAATCTGCTTCATAATACAAAGTTACTAAGCAGTGTAACTAGAAAGGGGCAATAATGCGTGATACACATTTATCAGTAATTTAGTTAATACTTTAAGGACCAGAAGTCACAATGGCTTTTTTGGCCACTTCTTATAAAGTTGCTTATAAATCATTCTGTATGCATGATAAATAAAGACCTGCTATTGCTCTTCATTGCTTAGAAGTATTCTCAAAAATATTTACTAGGAATAAGAATAAAAGCATGAAAAAGTTCTTCCTATATAACATGTCATAGAACCTTAAGAGTAAACAGCCCAAATCTATTACCCCGTAACCAATTCATTTCCATGTGCCTATAACCCCCCTTTGCATAAGTGCTTAGTTGCAGTGAATCCTTTCTTCAGCTTTTTGTTGCTCTTAGTTTTGACTAGCCTGTCTAAACTACAAACCATCACTATTCAAAGTTTATCTGAATTTTCTAGCAACAGCAGAAGATAGAACAGCTAGCCTGTTTCTCACTCCAGTGATTAAACTTTATTTATTTGATGAGGCAGAACGTTATAGACAGTCTTTGGGAAGGAATAAGGAATAATGCTTAGTAAACTTGAAAAATGTTTCCCAGACAAAAATTCATTGAGAAATGCAAAAGTTTTTTTCCCCTCATTGTAAGATTGAATCAATACTAAATTTGATAGGCTATTACGGTAGAACATTATCATTTTGTTTTGCCTCAAAAAAACAAAACCCAATAGGAAATTTTAAAAGCAAAGTATTTATTTTAAAACAATATATTTAAAACAATACTCCAAAAGTTTTCATTTTGAAAAGTTTGAAGTGAAATGTGCATTTTCTATTTTAGATTTTGTCACATATGCTATTTTTTATTCCTTGTTGAGAAAAAAAAGAAATTGCATCAAGTCAAAGCATTGCTTCCTCCTTTAGTAAAGAAAGGCAATGTCTTCACACAGCTGTCGTAGTGAGAACTCAGAGTAGACTTTACACGTTAATTCGTCAATGAACAAGCTTTTCAGAGGGAATTAAATATAATCAAAACCAGAAGTATGGTAAAACTAAAGACAGATAAATCAGCGGTCTTGCCAATGAACCAAGAGGAGAACAGGTATTAGATCTTTTTCCTTATCTGAGTTCCTGGCTGTGGCAGTGTGCTCTCCCTGTTTTTCCCCCTCTTCCCCCCCCCCCGCCTCCTGCTCAAGCCATAACCATCAGTGGGAGTTGTGATGAGTTGCACCTGGACTTTGGGGGAAGGCTGGCAACACAGCCAAAACACTGTCTGGAGTGGGGACCTAGATATTTTGTTCCCATGAGAATATGACTATAGGTCAATTATCTTACTCTATAAATAGTGGACAGCCCAAGAGCCCTTTGAGCTCTCCTGCATGGCAGCAGGCTACACGCCAGGATCTCCCCTTGAGTGAGGACGCTTGCTTAAGGTTCTACTCCTCGAGGTTGAGAGATTCCTTGCCGCAACAGATTCTCGGTAAGTGACTAATAGCATGCTAAACTTTGAAATCTTAGGTAAGTGATATAAAGGATTGATTGCGCATATATAATCCTTTAGACATAAACCATTGACCAAGTCTGGGACTAGGATTGGATCCAGCTGCACCTAGACTCCTCTCTGAGAAGGAGTTTAGAAAGCAAGGGGGTCCTTTCTGAACCTCGTGACTCAACGGGAGGGTCTCCCTGACAGCTTGTTTGACCCTGTCCTCTGTGCAGTAAATAATCAAGTGTACCTTGCCATCGAATCTCATAAAACACTGTCGCATTTACTACTACTTTTGTTAAATCACTGTTTCACCTTAATAAATATTTCACTACTTCTCTCTTACGAGTGAAGTCAATCACTCCGCCCGCGACACACTGGCTTCTTGCACCAACTGTGCCATCTTAGAAAAGAGATGAAGCTCTACAAGACTCTCTCAATTACTCTGTTCATTCCTTCACTGTACTGTACATAGAAAAACACTGTTTATTTACATCTGTTAGCAAAGCTCCAACCAATCAATACATCAGAAGTGTATCAACATCCATATAAATGTAAGTACATGACGGAAATGAATTCAACCTTTTAAAGGAAAAAAATCAAAAAACTTCCCCATATGTCTTATAGCCTGTGTGCATTGAAGCCAATAAAGAAAGCTTCCTTATTAACTTACTGTAAGACTGTTGGCTGCAAAGTCAGTCAACTTTGCAGACTGGTGTGACCTTGGCATGGTTTTCTGCAGCCTCTTAAATGAAAGATTGGAGGTTTTGTCTGATTTGGTTATCTTTTAATGAAGGCAGATCTGGTCTGGTGGCAGGAACGGTCAGAACAAAAGGGCCTCTCCACCAGCACCCCCAAAGAGATGTTTTCTAGAGAACTGTGGAGGAACAGCTCTGTCGGAGTGGGAGACGGACCCGGAGTAACGATGAGTCTCAATATGAGTATGGTCGTTCTCCCTTTATTCAAGTTCACACAGAGTATATAAAGACAGACAAGCAGAGCACGCGCTAGCAACAATTATACGATTGGCTTACAGTCTCTGTTCACGCGCCTAGAGCGCTCACACAATTAGTGCAGACCTCTTGTCCACGCGCAGCAGATGTTTCTCTATCTCCCGGAGGCAGTACCGCTTATCACTTACTTATCATGTAGCTACTTCTTCATACTTCTGTTTCTCAAGGAGAGTTCACAGCCTCCTCCAGGCTTTCATCCCTATCAAAGACTGGGTTGCTCATTGTAATCAAGTCGTGCCCTTTTTCACTCAGCCATTCCTCCACAATTCCCCCTTCTTGTTTTTGAGCAATCCAGGCTTGGTTTACTACTTTTAACATAGCTCTCTTAATACAACTAAGCACTAAACATAAGCACAGACCTATAATCACAAGAGTTATTATAATGCACAAGCCTTCAACAAGCAAGCCTACTAACCATTGTGGCATATTCCCAAACAAGTTAGTCAGCCACCCATCTAAAAACCCATGGTTTTGATGAATTTTGTTTGCATGCTCTTTTAACCACTGCAACTGTTTATGAATTGATTCGCTGTGATCGGACAAATTCATACAGCACATGCCTTCAAAATCCTCGCAACCATGACCTTGAGCTAATAGCAAAAAGTCAATTGCGGCTCTATTCTGCAAAATTGTGTGGCATAAGCTATTTTGATCTCCTAACAGAGTTTCTGTTACCTCAGTGGTGACTTTAGCTTGTTTTTCAGCCCAACAAGCTAACCGTCCTATCTCCTTCAAAGCTCTGCCTGCTGCTGCCCCAGGTACAAACAAGGATAAAAACACTCTCTCAGTGGAATTGAGTAAGGTAACTTCATCATTGCAATCTGGTGGGAGACACGTGACCGCCCGTTTTGTACGTGCGGCGTTTTCTCCCTTGGTCACATTTTTCCACCAGTTTTGATTTGGGGCCAACAACGTTAATTTGCCAAGATAACATGGACCACCTATCACATTTTTCAGAATTCCCTGCCATGCCCTGTCACCACATATCAAAAACACGTCTGGCGGCAAGGCTTTTGGGGTGCCATTGTTCCAAATTTGCTGTTCCCCTTTTGTTCCAACCCCAAGGGCTCCCAATCCTTGTTTAGATGTTTCATTTGTGCCACAAAATGCGCCTTTATATCTATAGTCATAGTAGTTTGCTTTCGGAGTGACGTTTGTCCACCCCATCCAACTAAATGATCGATAATAATTTACGCCAGTAAAGGCAGGTCCTCCAAAAAATATGCAGGTTTGAGTCCAGTTCTGGGAGACATTTCCAATTCTCATTGATCCTAACAGTTCTAATTCTTGAGGGTCCCAAGGCAGCCTAACATTCAAGCTATTAAGGAGCGTGGCACTACAATTACTAACGCTCTGGGAATTAGTGCAGTTCTGCTTACTATACTTGCTAAAGTCTTCTACCTTAAAACCAGGTACTCCTATCAAACATGTCCGAAAAGGCTCTGTAGCAGAGGCAAGCGATAGACAAAAGGCTTGTTGTCCTGTCTTATTCGCCCAGGTGACCCACATGTTTTCCCTAGGTTCAATCTTGTGGAGGGTCATTACCGCCGGGATCAATATCCCCAGGGTCAGGATCTTGAACATCTTGGTTGTCAGGCGGATCATGTCGAGTCAGAGCAGGTTTTACAGCTCGACTGGGCACCCACACTGGACCGCAATCTGTGGAGACACACATATAACCTCGACCATTAAATATAACAGGAACAGGCCCCATCCAAATTCCAGAGACTGGATCTTTATACATCACTTTGAGTTGCGGGAGTATTGTTGTACTATTGAACTTAAGGTTTTGATGGTGAATCATCACTGGCGGTTCCTCTCGATCACCCATGAGACAGAGAAAGTTCAACGTAAAGAGCACACGATGTAGCCTTTGCTGAGCATCTGTCTCTACTCCCTTTTGTTTACCTAGATAGTCCTTCAATACTTGATGAGTGCGTTCCACTAATCCTTGTCCCGTAGGCGAATGTGGGATCCCTGTCGTGTGATCGACCCCCCATCTTAGCAAGAACTTTCTAACCTTTTGACTAACATAAGCAGGCCCATTATCAGTTTTAATGCATTCAGGCACTCCTAATACAGCAAAGCAAGCAAGCGTTTACAGACATGATGTGCCTTTTCTCCGGGCAATGCGGTTGCCCAGATCATTTTTGAAAATGTATCAATGGTCACATGTACATACTTCAAGCGACCAAACTCTGGGATATGTGTGACATCCATCTGCCACAACTCTAATGCCTTTAATCCTTTTGGGTTCACTCCTAACCCTATTCCTGGGCCATGGCTCCCACATTTTGGGCAGGCTTGGATAATGCCTCGAGCCTCATTTTCTGTTAAATTAAATTGTCTTTTTAGCCCTTTTGCATTTTGGTGAAAATTCTCATGACTCTGCCTAGCTTGTTGAAATTTATCCATAGGGGGCACATGACACACTGGACTAACCAGGCTGTCAGCAAGTTGATTGCCCTGGCCTAGTCCAAGGTCTAGCTGATGACTACGAATATGGATAACACAACAGGCAGCTGTTCTTTGGCCAAGTACAGATCGCAACCGAATAAATAAACTCCCCAGCCTAGGATTAGCTGTCTCTCTAAGTAGAGCGTCTTCCAGGCGTGGCACTATTCCAGCCACATATAATGAGTCTGTTACTACATTCAAGGGAGTGCTTAGCCAATTGTTCAAGGCCCAAACTACTGCAGTTAGTTCCAATGTTTGAAGGGAATCTCGAGGTTGTCCCTCTATGATATGCTGACACCATTGACCCTTTTCCTGCCAAACACAGGCTGCACGCCGCAAGCGTTTGCCTGCATCTGTATACACAGTGATACCATCTGACAATGGGTCTTTCTGTACCTTGGGTCTTTCTAGCCACTGATTTCTTTTTAGAACTTGCCACAATTTCCCTTGTGGCTGTTGTGAAAGCACTCTCCCACTGTAGCCTAACAAGGCCTTTTGCATGGCAGCGTCATTGCGCAGCCACCATTCTAAATCTACAGCATTAACAGGTATGCTAATATCCTCTGGTTCTTTACCACCGATTTCTATGATTCGTGATCTTCCTTTTCGTATCAATTCACCTACTGCTTCGGTTCGCGTTTGAATGCTCGTTTTTGGTTGTACACTTAAGAACACCCATTCTAAGACATTGAACACATTCTCTTTTGTTACCTTCCCTTCGCATTTGTCAGTGCCATCACCAAAGAAGGAGAAGAGAGTAGCAAGTTCCCCCTTTTTGTTTTGCCATTGACAAATGACTGCATATGGTGAATCTTTCCCATTACATATTATCAGAGACACTGGCAACATTAAAATGCGTCGAGATGACCACGTCGATTGCAGTTTTTGTGCAATTTGTTGTAGTGCTGCTTGCTGCGTCACTGTCAGAGTAACGCCGTTGGCTGGATGATTGCTTCTCAATAATTCTGTTAAGGGTGCAATGTCGGTATTGGAAATGCCAACACAGTTCCGCACCCATTGAATGTCTCCAAGTAGGGTTTGGACGTCACTCAGTGTGCGCAATTGAGTTGCGAGCTCGGTTTTTTGTGGTCGAATCTTGGAGTCTATGGTGGACCATCCGAGATATTTCCAGGGAGCTGTGCGCTGCACCTTTTCGGGTGCGATAACAAGGCCTTTTCTTGATAATACGTCGGTTAATTGCTGCAAAGACTCTTCAGTGAAAGGCTCCTTTGGACAACAGAAAATATCATCCATATAATGATAGATTATTGTGTTCGACCATTGGTTCCAAAGGGGTTGTAGTGCCCATGCTACGTAAAGTTGGCGTAGCGTGGGTGAATTTTTCATCCCTTGTGGTAAAACAACCCATTCATAGCGGTCAGCAGGTGAGGCTTTATTTACTGCTGGTATAGAAAAGGCAAATCTCTGTGTATCTTGAGGGTGTAAGGGAATGGTAAAGAAACAGTCTTTCAAGTCCACTATCAATATATGCCATCCATCTGGTAACATATTAGGGGAAGGCATTCCAGGTTGTAATGCACCCATAGATTGCATTTGTGCATTAACCTTTCGTAGGTCATGTAGAAGTCGCCATTTTCCACTCTTTTTTGGGATTACAAAGATGGGCATATTCCATGGGCTAACAGAAGGTTTTATGTGGCCAGCTGCAAGTTGCTCGGCAACTAGCTGTCTAGCGATCTGCAGTCGCTCTTCAGTCATGGGCCACTGGTCAACCCACACGGGTTCATTGGAGGTCCAAGTTAACGGCGGGTTGGGCGACTGCTCTCCAGTGCCCATGACTAAAAATGGCTTGTAGTTAAAACTGCTCCAATTTGGCTTAGA
The DNA here is from genome assembly GCF_964106895.1 of Numenius arquata. NCBI lineage: Eukaryota > Metazoa > Chordata > Aves > Charadriiformes > Scolopacidae > Numenius > Numenius arquata. The sequence goes on along the minus strand of NC_133615.1, from coordinate 21,982,758 downwards.
ACATCACGGCCGATTAATGCTTCTAATGTCCCAGGTAAGGGTAGCACATATACCTTGAGACTTACTTGTTGGCCTTCTGGAAATTGCAAATGTATTGGCTGTTTACTGACATAAGGTGTGGATTGTCCTCCAACGCCTGCAATGGATGACGTTGGTAGCTCTACTGACCAACTTACAGGCCATATAGCTCGGCTTATAATTGTAACATCGGCTCCGGTATCTAGCATTGCCATAATTCGCTTAGACATGCCATGCTGTGAAATGATTACACTCATCGTGGGGCGCTGGTCCATTTTCGTGGTAAAACACACCGCAGGCCCAGTGGACCCAAAGCCACGATCACCACGATAGACATCTGATTCTGGCAGATAACCCAATGGATTGTCAATAGCGACTATTTGTGCAATTCTGCTACCTTTTGGAATAAATAAAGGCGGACAAACGGTGTAGGCCATAATGTGGACGCGACCAGTATAATCTGCGTCAATCACTCCAGGCAGTACAATCAGTCCCTTGATTCCTGCTGACGACCGGCCTAGTAACAGTCCTCCAATAGCACTGTTTTGATGAAATAAAGGCCCTACAGTGTTGCTAGGAATTTTCTGGACGTTGGAGTCAATGAGGGTAACATCTATTGTAGTTTCCACGTCGATTCCCATGCTCCCTCGGGTTGCTGGTTGGTGCTGTTGTAGAAAACCTTTGTCTTGTTTTGAGGGTTTATTTGTTTCTGCACGCGGCCTCTCCCCGCGCTCGGCTTCCAGTTTCCCGTACAGACTTTCGTAGAATGAGTACTCTTTTGACACTTGTCACACCATACGGCACTGCGGCAGTTGGTTTTAACATGGCCAGATTCACCACAGCGGAAACAACTTCCACGGAAGGGTTGTCCAGGCAGCTGTACTTGCTTCTGCTGGACAATTGCGGCCAAGGGCTGCATGACTTCTCGGACAGCTCCTTGAACTGCTGCAGCAACTGTGGTGCTTTGTTTTTGAGCTTCAGCCCTTTCTACTCTCAATAACATTTCTTCAACGCCTGCTCCTTTTGGTAGACTGGCTAGAATTTGCTTGGTGGTCTTACTGGCATTGTCAAAAGCCAATACTTTGAACATCTGTTGTTTGCCGCTGTCATCTAAATCAGGGTGATTCATGATTGCTTCCCACAGTCGGTCAACAAAGTTACTATATTTTTCTGTAGTTCCTTGCATCATGGTACCAAATGACGGAATAGTAGATCCTGGGAGGCCAAGAAACGCCTCTAGGGCAAGTTGTGCCGATCACTGTAATAGGTTTGCTGGAAACGTCAATTGTACTTCCAAGTCACTAAATTTTCTGTGCCCTGTGAACATCTCTGCCGTGACTCCATGGAGGGGGTCTCCCTCCCCTTGTCTTCGAGCTGCTTCATTCATGGCTCGTTGTTGCCAGGAGGACTCCCACAACAAATATTGTGTTGGAGTAAGCAACAGTCTCATTAGGTTACAACAATCATATGGACACATCAGATCAGCAGAAAAAATCCAGCTGACAATTTGTCGGGTAGCCTCAGATTTTACTCCATAAGTTGAGATGGTGGTGCGAGCTTGTTGTAAAATTTTCCAATCATGTGGTTCCCATTTGCCAGTATTGTTTACATGTACAACGGGACACGCGAGAGGTGGAGTTCCGCTCAAACTAGCGGCTGCTCCCCACTGTCCTTCTAAAATAGCGTCTCTAATAATGCCATTCCAGCGTGCAGTTCTCGGAGGTGTTGAGGGATTCACTAGCCATGGAGGCATGTTATCATCCTTCCTCGCCACACGTAAATCTAACTCGTCGAGGCGCCTTAAAACTGTCTGTAGCAGTTTGTCTGTGGACAGTTTACGACTCTTGTCGGCAGGTGGAGTTGGCGGACCAGACGAATCACTGGAGGGGGGTAGCGGTGGATACAAGAGAGGCGGAGTTGCTGGAGGCGGTGCTGTGGGCGGAGGCCGACACGCTGCTCCTCCCAAATCGATGAGATCAGTAGACGTTTCAGGCCCCTCCCCTGCTGGAGTTTTCTGAGGAGGCGCTTCCGCATTTGCATTTCTTTTCTGTTTTAGTTTCGCATCGCTCACTTCTGCTTTTCCCGAGTTTTGCAAGGGGTTCAGCGGTAAGTCTTTACTTTTCTCAGGAGGGTCAGAGTCCTCATTAGCTCGAATTTCAGCAACAGTTTTACACACAGTCCCGGTCATTCCCTTTACCGCGGGCAGCCCAAAGAACCGCGCAATAGGTCCAGGCTTACTTTCAGGTTTTAAGGCGGCCGCTCCTGGACCTAACATTTGAGCAGCTGCACAGGCTACTTCCCGCTCTGTTTTCATCGCTTCTAAAGTCTCTAGCACAGTATGCCACAACCCACAGACAGCTTTTATCTCTTTCTCCTCTTTTTCATCCCCCTCGATTGTTTTTTGCCACATCGTCCCTCCAAAATCCCGCCATTCCGAGACAGAAAACAGCATAGGTGTGTCAGAAAAATGACCCCATCGCTGTCCTAATTTAATTAACTTTATCAACAGTTTCGCTGGTACTTCATTCCCTCTCTTAGAGAGGATTCCAGCGAGTAGCGTGGCCGCAGCTTCTACTTGCATCACTGCGCCTGGGAGGCGAGAGGCCACCTCGCACCGTTGTCTGCTCCCGCCTTTGCGCCCGAGCAGCACTTCTTCCAGCCGTGGTTTCCCACTCCCCTCCTCTAGCTGCTTACCGCAGACTCGGAGAACTCAGTCCCGCTGAGCCATGGATCTCTGTGCATCCTCTGCTACCAGATGTTGGAGTGGGAGACGGACCTGGAGTAACGATGAGTCTCAATATGAGTATGGTCATTCTCACTTTATTCAAGTTCACACAGAGTATATAAAGACAGACAAGCAGAGCACGCGCTAGCGACAATTATACGATTGGCTTACAGTCTCTGTTCACGTGCCTAGAGCGCTCACACAATTAGTGCAGACCTCTTGTCCACGCGCAGCAGATGTTTCTCTATCTCCCGGAGGCAGTACCGCTTATCACTTACTTATCATGTAGCTACTTCTTCATACTTCTGTTTCTCAAGGAGAGTTCACAGTCTCCTCCAGGCTTTCATCCCTATCAAAGACTGGGTTGCTCATTGTAATCAAGTCGTGCCCTTTTTCACTCAGCCATTCCTCCACACATCTCTTCTTACAAATGTAGCTACCCAACATGAGCTGAAAGGAATAAAAATACCTGAGCCATTACAGCCTAATGCAAAATCCTCTGCAGGTCTCCTTGTGCTGCCTGATAAAGTCACACAACCTCTCTGCTCTCAGTTTGAAGGCAAAAGAGTGAGAATCAGGTAAGTTGGCACATTCTCATAATTCATTACTGCTTTCACTAGGAAACAGGAGACAGTGCAGGACAGGGTAAAAATATCCGTCTGGTGCTGCACCCTCTCTTAGAAGCAAAAGTGGGGCTCCCAGAGAAAGCAAAAATCCAAATACATTTGAGGTTATTTACAGCTCTTTGCCTTTCACCCTCCATGGTGAGCTCTGGGCATGCAGTGACCCTGGGGAAGTGCAGCCAGCAGATGAGATCTGCCAAGTGCCTCTGCCCTGCAACACAGGCACCACCATGAGACTGAGGTGCCAGGGCAGGAATTAGAATGGAAAGCAAGAGAATACACCTATTCAGAACAGACACAGCAGTGACAAGCATGCACCAAGTAGTTTGCCCTAAAAAAATAATCAGACTCTGGATCAGAAACCAAAACGTGTCTCACCCAGAGGGCAATGCTTCATTGAATCCTCCTTCACTCCAGCAGACTGGCAGAAACACATCAAGATGTCAGAGTCCCCAAAACATATTTCCCAATTTGTTGGGACCCAAGGTGTGTGGGTCAGCACAGGCAGGAAGGAATAACCACAAAACCATGGATGAAATGCAAAAAGTAAATTTATTCTCATTACTTCACCAACCACGGGATCCCCGAAGCAGCACCCAGGCAGAAGCACGCAAGTGGGAATGCAGGCTGATTCAGCAGTTATTGTCCTGCTTTGAGGTAAAACAGAACCAATTTTCTTTTCAGTAATTTTACTTTTCAGTTAAGCCTCGTCTAACTAACTGAACTCTCTGAAATTAATGGCATATTTTTCAGTGTTGGCTTTTAGCAGAGATAAGGCCTGATGTTTATAATTAATACCAAGGAATGGTATGCAGAGAGGCTTCTGCTTATACTTATTGCTATAACAACCAAGGTCAGCTAACTTTGTTATATGCCCTGTTGGAGGGTCGGAAGCAGAAGAGCATAGAGGGGTCACACCTGTGGGGAAGAGCAGACAGGACAGGTGACCCAAAACTGACCAACAGGGCATTCGATCCCATCTGCCTCATGCTCACTATAAAAGCTGAGGGATCAAAGGGTCAGCTCGCTCTCTTCAATAGCCAACATCCAAGGAGGACTGTCTGTTTGTCTGCCTTTGATCTCAATCTGTGCGTTCCTGACTCCAGATCTGGAATCCAGTTCCCATCCATCACTGCGTCCAGTCTGGGACTTCCCCAGTGCTTGCTGGTGATGTAATCGTCATCCTGGGAGCTCAATATGGGTTATATGTATCGTATATATTTGATTATTATTAATATTTTATGAAAGTTGTTTAGTTTCTTTTCAACTCTCCCTCTCATTTTCTCTCCTCTTCTCTGAAGGGAGATGCCCTCTCTTCTTTGAAGGGGAGAGAGGTAAAAGAGAGCATTTGTCATTCATTTTAGTGGCCAGCCCAGCTCAAATGATGACTGTTATGTTGAAGCAGCACATGCCTTCAAAATTGGAGCAGCGTTTATGGTATTGAAGAAGGAGATAGTTCACTGCCAATCAATTTTGCAATGTTCATTGGCATACAGCTGTTACCTACTCAGAAAGAATAACAATGAGGAACATTAATATCAAAAGCACTTAGCATAGCATAATTCTGTAATACAGCTACTGGAGTTGGCATGGCAATGAAACACGTTGTCAAGAGATTTGCAGCTGTTAAGCCTTCTTCAATACAAAAGGCCATGGATATGTGCATAGATACAAAATCTGAGTGCTGTAAAACGGCATGTATCTATACACTGACCTCTCTGGGTTGTTCCTAATTTGATTCCAGTGATAGCGCTTTGGCCTTTGGGGAATACTGCACCAGTGATTGAGACCAGAGACTTGATAAGACACAGCATCATATGGGTGTGAAAGCCTGCAGGACCACAGTCCAGAGGAAGAGCATCTTTTGGTGCTGATGCTTTTCCGTGTGAAACTGTCCCAGAAGGCACCCTTGTTTGCATGAGCCATCACTTGCCATGTTGCTGACTAAATTTCCAAGCGCTTCTTTCTCTAAGCAGACTTATTTTATTTCTCATACTTTTAAAAGGCCATGAGGAAACCTTGTGAGTAGCTGACTGTGAGGACAGCAAGTGAACACAAAGTGGAGTGTCAGCACTAGAGTATTGCCTGCTGTTCAGATGCCCTAACGCATCCTACGATATAAGGGAAGGATGTACATTTGCAAGTGCTGATTTCCAGCTGGGGAGTGAGACTGTTCTGAGGATAGTCTACAGACAAAGCCAGCGATGAACTGAGGAATATATATGGAGAGCAGTCCTGCAGTGTCACAAGGTGGGCTGCCACACTTGGGAGAAGCTACTTTCTCTAGTCACTTTGGTTACATGAGTACCGGCTTTGTTATCCTGGTCCAGACCCTTCATTCCTCTGATCAGCTTGCCTGCTTGCAGATGAGCTGGCAGCCTCCTGAAGCACATTAGCAATTGCATGAAGCTTTGCTGAAATGTGAGTTAGCCCAAGCTGTGCTCTTTGCTGCCGTGGCCCATCAGTTTCAGGCAACTAAGTTCACATAAATCCCCATCTAAGTATTCTATATGGATGTACTCATGCTGTCCTCAAGCTCTGACTTTGGTTTGAAGTCTACCAGTGACACTCACCATCTAACACTTCTATTAATGCTAACTGTGGTATTTGTCTGCTAGCTTGTTCTCTGATTATGAATGGCACAGACTGCTTGTAGACTGTGTGAAGTGCCCTTGTAATAATTTCAAAATTTATAAACTTTTGTAGTAACTCTTTGTTTTCCTGTTAAGAAAGCGTAAAAGTAGTTTCTCAGCTCAAAGCTTTTAGCCATCAGCATTATAATTCTATAAACACTGACTTGCAGCTCACAGTTGTGGTTTGTTTCTACAAGCCTGGGAGAAGCCAGGCATCTCCTGTTTGGGTTCCCACTGGGGCTGCAGGGGCTGTCCTCAGTGAGCTGGAAGTGCTGAGGGTTAGGAGATGCTCTCTGAAAGGTAGAAGCTAGTATTTTTCACATAACTTTACAAATCCCACCCAGCAGCAACCATGGAGCCAGAGTGATAACTATTTTAGAACAGAATATTTTCAGTTGGAAGGGACCTACAACGATCATCTAGTCCAACTGCCTGACCACTTCAGGGCTGACCAAATGTTAAAGCCTGTTATTAAGGACATTGTCCGAATGCCTCTTAAACACTGACATGTGTGACAATGATCACCGTGGCCAAGACAGCCACTGACCATCACATGTCCTACGAGTCCTTTTCTATTAAAAAATAGCAAATCTAGGAGGGCATCTTTCCTAGTTGGCTCCCTGAGTACTTGTGACAAGAAGTTATTTTGATTTCTTGTGACAAGCTTACACAATGTTCTAAAGATCTGGCAGAACATGTTTGCTAATTGTGTCCTCAAATTGTGTAACAATGCTTCCTTAGCCAAACTCAGAATTAACAAAAAACCCCCAAAACCAAACCCAAAATCACTGCAAAGGCAACTGGAAAATGAAGCTACGTAGGAAGCTCCGAGTTGTTTTTCAAGGATGTATATGACCTTGTGATCACGCAAGAAGTAATTACTACTCAAGCAGAGTGGTGCCATGGGCTGCAAGGTACTGTAGAGCAGTTGGTAGCGTATATTGCTAATAAATGAGGGGACATTTTGAGTGATGGCATTTGTCTTCCCAAGTAACAGTTATGCGTGATGGAGCCCTGCTTTCTTGGAGATGGTTGAACACCTGGCTGCCGATGGGAATTAGTGAAGGAATTCCTTGTTTTGCTTTGCTTGTGTGCATGGTTTTTGCTTTATCTATTAAACTGTCATTATCTCAACCCATGAGTTTTCTCACTTTTACTCTTCCAGTTCTCTCCCCCATCCCACCAGGGGGAGTAAGCGAGCAGCTGTACGGTGCTTAGTTGCTGCCTAGAGTTATACCACGACAATTTCCATGCTTTCAGGCTTCTGTTTTTTCACTTCTCCATCGCAAAGATCAGCCAGAAATGAAATTAAGACCTTTCAGCTTTCGAGGCCACATTGGATTTCATCCCTGTTAACACCCAGCAACTGCTCTGACAGACTGAAGCACAACCACAGGATTACCCAAGCACAACTAGAGCACAGACACATTTCCCCTATAGCAGCAAAAGCATCCCTTCTGCCAGGGGCTGAAATGCTTAAAAGTGGGTTTTATCTACCACACAATGGAAAAAAAGTCAGGGAAAACTAAAATCCCAGTTTCCATGCTTTCCATCTTACCTGCAGAGAAGAGGACAGGGATCCAACCAGACACTTGCATAAAGACATTCACTCAGTACCCAGCCTCCTCACGGAGAGTGGATGGAAAGTCAGTCACCCTTTGCACAACACTATGCTTGCCAAACTAGCCACCAAGGAAGGAGGAAGCAGCTTCTGAATGAAGATAGCCTAAGCTGGTCTATTTCAGGAGATAGCCACACATCCTCCAGTGCACAAGCTGCAATGCAGAACGCTAGGAACTCTCCTGCCCGACAGCAAGGAGCCTACCACAGCAACCATTGCAATGGAGAAGGAAGGAGGTCATAAAACACCTGGCACTAGCTAGTGATTCAGGTACACAGCTGGAAGGAAAATGTATGAGCTGAAATGCTTGACCCGCACCTTGTATTAGCCCAGATGAATGAGACCTTACCTTATAACATTTTTCAGAATAAATAAAAACTATCATTAAGTAGCTACTATTCAAGTCACTTGTATTTTGAGGGATTTGCATCTAAAGCATGCCTACTATATGAACAAGTGATTTATTTAACTATTTTGTATCCCAGATAAACAACAGTATATACTATCAAAAAGGTTTGATAATCATCAATCAAAGCATCTGGTAATCACCCTGTTTGATTAAACCAGCACCTCAAAGTCACCCCACAGGGAAGAGGGTGCAGGGAACTGGACCCATCCCTAATCACTGCTCCGGTCCCAGTGCTCCCAGTCTCTGCTCAGACTCACTGCCTCTGTGCAAAAAGAGATTATACTCTCTGCTGTTTTCTCCGGGGCCTTTCGAAGTCCTGGGACAACTTCCCTTTCTCAGCAGAATCTAACCATCAAAGTCAGCCTCGCCCTTTACTGGACCGGGATTAGTGGCAGCTTCTCTGGAGCAGAAGCATCCCACTGCCTTTGCGTATGCGGTGCTGTGGTACTCCCTTTCCTGCAATACAGCCTTACCGATCTTTCACATAATGAACCTCAGCCAACACTATTGTACTGGGCATGAGTGTTTGAGAGTAATTTTAAAAGTATATACATTTTATATATTTTTATATATTACATACATGTATTAAAAAAATATCAGCTCTGACCATATAGATTGCATCAACTTCTTTTGTTCCTTCATTTGTCTATGTAGACATAAATCCCAGCATGTGCTGGGGAAATCCAAAGGCTTTCGAGGGTTCATACTGGAGGAGATGCACATGATGTGGATTTATCAGTGCAAATCCAGTCTGCAAGGCTTTGTCCATCAGCTCAGAGTCAGAGCAAATCTTGCACCACGGCTAGTGGTGGGCAAGGGCAGAAGAGACTTTTTTTGGCTTAACTTCTGTTGCTCAGAGGCAGCATGGTTATGCTTGGCTCTTGTGGCACATGTCCGTCTGCACTAGGGAGCTGCAGCACTTGGCTGCGTACAGCTATTTTGCAGGCAGGTACTCCATTGCTGTGGGTTTTCCTCCTCTCTCAGACATTTGTTAAGTCAGTAAAGTTCAACCCAAGAGAGAGGTATGGGTTAATGCCAGTTTGTCATTCATCAAAGTCCTTTTGGCTAATGCTTTGTCCCCAGCCTGGAACATTTATGGGGAAGGAGCCATGGGAGTGACGGCCCTGCTGGGAACTGCACTGCTTGCTGCCAGAAATGGACCCAGGGGATGGGTTTGAGAGCAGAAATATTCTCCATGCCTCTGTGTGTGTGTCTGTCTGACTGCATTGGTGCCTGTCTTTCTGTCTGATACAGAATGAGAAAAGAAACAAGAGTGGCAAATCTCATTTTGTTTAGGAAAGTTTATGTATCATGTTAATGCTAAGGACAGAAATGAACAAAGCCTAGGAAGGAAAAAGGATTTTCTTCACTGATATGTACATTTTTCACATCATAAAAGCCCTGTGCTACATAAAAGTGCAGTCCTGCAAGCACTGATATGTGTGAATGACTTTATATCCCCAAAACGGGCTCTTTGAGGAACTTAAATTTAAAGCAATTAAGATACAGAATTGCACAATCATTAGCAAAATTCCTGCAGCTTTACTGCAGGCAAATTTCACCACTAGGGAGCACCAACAGACAAACTTTTTTAGAGCTTTTCTGTATTGAAATCAAACTACAAATATAAAATACAGAATGAGTTTAACATTAACACAATAAATATTTTTTTAAAACTGCCCACTGAGAAACTAGATGAGTCAGGAGTAATGGGGCAAGAGATTTTAATTTATTTGATCCCCAGTCAAGGTCTGTAAATTGATAACAGTAGAGCTCTGATGCTTCATCTCTGCAACTCGTGTTTGTTTTTTTCTGAGTTTCTGTATGATTGGTATCTTTATCATGATTAAAAAAAAGACAAATACCAGGCACCAAAGAAGTCTTTCTCCACCAGATATGAACCTTCTAGCTCAAATCTGAAATATATTACAGAACCAAGAGAACAAAGAGATTGTTTTTTCTGTGGCAAATCCAGATCAGAGGTTCCTGACGATGTTTGGCAGTGACTCAGAGGCAGATGGAGAAAATTCAGAGCTGTAGCTCAAATCCCAGTCTACACAGCAGAATGACTGACCGGAGATGGTTGTTAACAGCTCACATCATACACCTTTAATTCCTCTTCCTCTTTCCAGAAGCACAACTGTATGTCCTCCTTACCCTCTCTTTCTGTCTTAACTGGACACAAAACATCAGCATTGTTGTCACATTTGTGCAGAGCGGGGTGACATTAAGGACAGTGTTAGACTGCTTTGTAAAACTTTCTGGCTGTTCTGGATTTAGCTGCATGACCCATCAGCCAGGCTCCATGTAGATGTTCAGGAGCCTCAAAGCATTGAAATGAAGACACAGTTCAAGTAAACACAGCTTTGACTCCAAAATGGCTTTGTGGCTACAGACCAATGTGTATAATAAACTGATCATTAATGTAAGATAACATCCCATCTTCTATGATTCTGCTTCTAACATTAGAAAATTGGATTAGCCTTGATTATTCAGTGATGCAGGGGCCACTCAAGTTGCAACTTTTCCCAGTCTTTATTTTCCGCGACAACCAGGACGTGCTTTCATGACAGTGCCAATTTGGAAAGCAGCCCTCACATACCTCACACCAATTCCCACAAAACAGAGGAGGTTTGACTGGAGACCAGTCTACAGCCACTGCTCACAGGGACTCTCCTCTGCAACTGGAGCCACGACTGCAAGGATATTCCCCAAGCAAACATACACAGGCTGTAGATGTCAAAAGACACAAGATGCAAAGCTCTACAGACTTGATGCAGTGGATGATGGTACACTGAGCACTCTTATGAAAACCCTTTTGGTTATTGTATGGAAACTAAACTGCATTAATCTAGCCTGCCATGGTAGCCCAGTTTCAGTTGGATTAAGGCTCTCCCTTTCCCCAATGGCATGTTATTTCATACCTTGTTCTTCCCAATAGTCATGTTGTAATGAATGTGTTCTAAATATCAAGTGAATCACAGAATCACAGAATGGTAGGGGTTGGAAGGGACCTTCAGAGATCATCTAGTCCAACCTCACTGCCAAAGCAGATTCACCTAGAGCAGGTTGGACAGGAATGCATCCAGGCGGGTTTTGAATATCTCCAGAACGTGTAATTAAATCCAGTAGGAAAGCTTCTGTTCACTTGCACATTGCAATGACAATAAAGGTGACATTCCTGACCATGAACAGAAGGATGGCTTCTGCGCCAAGGGGTTGCTGGGCCAGCCAGGGACATCAATCCCCAACTAGGGACTCCTTAGCTCACCATGGCACTGTGGGTTTGAGGGTGATGGGGACAGGAGCGGAAGTGGGGCAGCTGAGATGAAATTGATCTGGGAACAGGCAGGTACACAGAATCATAGAACGGTTTGTGTTGGAAGGGACCTTAAAGATCATCGAGTTCCAACCCCACAACCACAGGCAGGGATATCTCCCACTAGACCAGATTACTCAAAGCCCCACCCAGCCTGGCCTTGAACACTTTCAGGGATGCGGCATCCAAAACTTCTCTGTGCCTCACCACCCTCACAGTAAAGAATTTCTTCCTAATACCTAAACTAAATCTACCCTCTTTCAGTTTATAACCATTACCCCTCATCCTATCACTACACTCCCTGACAAAGAGCCCCTCCCCATCTCTCCTGTAGGGCACCTTCAGGTACCCCATAATCCAGGAGGAAGTAGTTAATGATCTGCTTATGCACCTAGACACACATAAGTCTATGGGGCCAGATGGGATTCACCCAAGAGTACTCAGGAAACTGGTGGGAGAGCTCACCAAGCCTCTCTCCATCATCTATCAACAATCCTGGTCAACAGGAGAGGTACCAGCTGACTGGAGGGTGGCCAACTTGACACCTATCTACAAGAAGTGCCGGAAGGAGGATCCAGGGAACTACAGGCCTGTCAGCCTGACCTCGGTACCAGGAAAGATCATGGAGAGGATCATCTTGAGTGAGCTCTCACAGCAAGTGCAGGGCAGCCAAGGGATCAGGGCCAGCCAGCATGGGTTTATGAAAGGGAGGTCCTGCTTAACCAACTTGATCTCTTTCTATGACCATCTGACCTGCCTTCTCAATGTGGGGAAGGCTGTGGACGTTGTCTACCTGGACTTTGGTAAGGCCTTTGACACCATCCCCCACAGCGTTCTCTTGGAGAAGCTGGCGAATCATGGCATAGACAAGTGTACTCTTCACTGGATGGCCGTGCCCAGAGAGTTGTGATTAACGGGGTGAAATCTTGTTGGCAGCCGGTCACTAGTGGTGTCCCTCAGGGCTCAGTTTTGGGGCCAGTATTGTTTAATATCTTTATTGATGATCTGGATGAGGGGATTGAGTGCACCCTCAGTAAGTTTGCAGATGACACCAAACTAGGTGGGAGTGTTGATCTCCTTGAGGGTCAGAAGGCTCTACAGAGGGACCTAGACAGGTTGGATCAATGGGCCAAGGCCAATGGGATGAGGTTTAATAGGGCCAAGTGCCAGGTCCTGCATTTTGGTCACAACAACCCCAAGCAACGCTACAGGCTTGGGGAAGAGTGGCTGGAGAGCTGCCCAGCAGAAAAGGACCTGGGGGTGTTGGTGGACAGCCGGCTTAACATGAGCCAGCAGTGTGCCCAGGTGGCCAAGAAGGCCAACGGCATCCTGGCCTGTATCAGGAATAGCATGGCCAGCAGGAGTAGGGAAGTGATCGCGCCTCTGTACTCAGCCCTGGTGAGGCCTCACCTTGAGTACTGTGTTCAGTTCTGGGCCCCTCACTACAAGAGGGACATTGAAGTGCTGGAGCGTGTCCAGAGGAGAGCCACCAAGCTGGTGAGGGGTCTAGAGAACAAGTCATATGAGGAGAGGCTGAGGGAACTGGGCATGTTTAGTTTGGAGAAGAGGAGGCTGAGGGGAGACCTCATTGCCCTCTACAACTTCCTGAAAGGAGGTTGTAGAGAGGTGGGTGTTGGCCTCTTCTCCCAAGGGAATAACAACAGGACCAGAGGAAATGGTGTAAAGTTGCGGCAGGGGAGGTTTAGATTAGATATTAGGAAGAATTACTTTACTGGGAGGGTGGTCAGGCACTGGAACGGCCTGCCCAGGGAGGTGGTTGAGTCACTCTCCCTGGAGGTATTTAAGAAATGTGTAGACGTGGCACTTCAGGGCATGCTCTAGTACCCGAGATTGTTGGGTTGGGTGTTTTGTTTTCTGTGTGTTTGTTTGGTTTTTTTGGGTGTGGGTGGGGGTGGGTGTGTGTGTGTGTATGGTTGGACACGATGATCTCAAAGGTCCCTTCCAACCATGAATATTCTGTGATTCTCTGATTCTGTACCGGAAGGCTGCTATAAGGTCTCCCCGGAGCCTTCTCTTCTCCAGGCTGAACAACCCCAACTCTCTCAGCCTGTCTTCATAGGGGAGGTGCTCCAGATCTCTGATCATCTTCGTGGCACTCCTCTGGACCCGCTCTAACAGGTCCATGTCCTTCCTGTGTTGACGACTCCAGAGATGGATGCAATACTCCAGGTGGGGTCTTATGAGCGCAGAGCAGAGGGGCAGAATCACCTCCCGCGACGTGCTGGCCACACTTCTCTTGATGCAGCCCAGGATGCGGTTGGCTTTCTGGGCTACCAGCATACATTGCTGGCTCACGTTGAGCTGCTTGTCCACCAACACTCCCAAGTCCTTCTCCTCAGGCCTGCTCTCAAGCCATTCTCCGCCCAACCTGTATTTGTGCCTGGAATTGCTGTGACCCGGGTGCAGGACCTTGCACTTGGCCTGGTTGAGCTTTATGAGGTTTGCACAGGCCCACCTCTCAAGCCTGTCAGGATCCATCTGGATGGCATCCCTTCCCTCCAGCGTGTTGACCGTGCCACACAGCTTGGTGTCATCAGTAAACTTGCTGAGGGTGCACTCAATCCCACTGTCCATGTCTCCAACAAAGATGTCAAACAGCACTGGTCCCAGTACTGACCCTTGAGGAATGCCACTCATCACTAGTCTCCACTTGGACACTGAGCCGTTGTCCGCAACCCTTTGAGTGCGGCCATCCAGCCAATTCCTTATCCACCGAGTGGTCCATCCATCAAATCCATGCCTTTCTAGTTTGGAGACCAGGATGTCATGCGGGACAGTGTCAAACGCTTTGCGTAATTTCGGGTAGATGATGTCTGTTGCTCTCCCCTTATCTACCAATGCTGTAGCACCATCATAGAAGACCTGTCGCGACGGAGGGAAGACAGGGTCACTCAATATGAGTGATCAGCAAGCTTCGTTTATTGATTCACACAGTTGCCTTTTATGTCCTAACATAATTAGCTCATACATATTACAAAAGTTAAGCTCATGATTGGTTAGTTCTTAGAAAGATCAACTCCGCCCTTGGTTCCTTCTTTACAGTTACTTTCATCCTCTTTTCCCATGCCTGAGCAGCTGCAATCTCCCTGTTATCATACAACAATTATAGTCAAGGACAAGGTGTCCTTGCCAGCCCAGCAGTTACGGGGGCTGAATCCGATGTTTCTCAAGCTTTTGCTCGGCCAGCTGGATCATGTCTACGTGACCCTTCTCAGCTAGCCATTCTCCCACAAAGACCACCAGGTTTGTCAGGCATGACTTGCCCTTGGTGAAGCCATGTTGGCTGTCTCCAATCACCTCCTTATATTCCATGTGCCTTAGCAGAGATTCCAGGAGGATCTGCTCCATGATCTTGCCAGGCACAGAGGTGAGACTGACTGGCCTGCAGTTCCCCGTGTCTTCCTTTTTTCCCTTTTTGAAAATGTGGGTTACCTTTTCCTTTTTCCAGTCAGTGGGAACTTCACCAGACTGCCACGACTTCTCAAATATGATGGAAAGCGGCTTAGCAACTTCATCCGCCAGCTCCCTCAGGACCCTTGGGTGGATTTCATCAGGTCCCATGGACTTCTGCACCTTCAGGTTCCTTAGATAGTCTCAAATCTGATCTTCTCCTACAGTGGGTGGTTCTTCATTCTCATAGCCCCTGTTTTTGCTGGTCCTTCGACTCGGGAGCTGTGAGGAGAGAGGCTGGCAGTGAAGACTGAGGCAAAAAAGTTGTTGAGAACCTCAACCTTCTCCTCATCTGCTGTTACCAGTTTGCCATTCTTGCTCATCAAGACGAGTACGCTTTCTTGAACCTTCCTTTTCTTGTTGACATACCGTGCCATGCAGGAGATGATTTATTATGACCCGAAGAATGCACAGTTACCCACAGATCCCAGTGAGGTTCAACGCACAAGGCCCATGTGGTGGAAGTTTGTACGGAGCATGCCATCATCATATGCCAACTCATTGGCAGTGATGGAATGGAAAGGCGAAGAGGGACCAACAGTGGATGAGGTGGCTGTCTGACTTCAGTAATACAAAGAAAGTCTCTCTTCCCCCCTCATCTCAGCTGTGGAGAAACTGTCCCGGAAGGTCCAGCAACTGGAAGAGAATATGGCCTACTCCCCAACTGTACGGGTCAGTGTCTCAGCTATTAGGAGTAGGGGATTCTCAGCTCAAGAGAGAAAATACAGAGAGTACACACCACAAGGTACCCTGTGGTTCTACCTGCATGACCACAGAGAGGACATGAGGAAATGGGATTCACAACCTACTTCTGTTGGGGCCACACGACCTGGCCAGGAGGAGGAGAGTGAGAAACCAGCCCCAGAGGCAGCCCAGCCTGTCCCCACCCGGGCAGGGACCCACTGGTGTCCCTGGGACCCCACGCATTGTTGGGGCCATGCAGAACATCTGGAAGATCGATTAAGACTGATTTTGGAGCCCTTCTGAGCATGTCGCAGATCAAGCAAAACTTGATCAGAAATAAGACTATATTGCTTTAAGAATAAGATTGTTTCGAGCTGGCCGGACAGAGGAAAAAAAAAAACATTGTGTGTGTCTGTGAAGGTCAGGCTGGAAAACCACCTGGAGGAGTGTGTGTAGAGAGATGTGGCTGAAAACAGTCGCATTCTGTGAGAATGGGAGTGCTCGCCCTGTTTGGCAAAACAGCTCAGAAACTAGCTCTATATATATAGCTTTGTGTATGTGAATTAAGTGTGCTTGTGCTGCTTCTGCTTATAGCATACAATTGCGTCCTGATCAATCATCACCTCATACTTCGATCCTAGGGGCATGGGTACAGGATTTGCAAGGAAGAACAACCATGAAAAGGGATCCCTCCAGGAAGAGTGCTGCCCCAGTTTCCAGCGGGCAGTTCCCCAGACAGAGTAGAAGGCCTGATCTTACTTCTGATCCTCTTGAAGGAACATCCAAGTCATTTCTGCAAGAAGTGAGTAACGGATACTATGACCAGGATTAGATGGGCCCTGCCTCCAGCCAGGTGGGGGAAAGGGACAACTGGGATTATTAGACAGTGTGGATTTGATGGCCTGGCACATCAGACCCACAGGAGTATAAGGCTCTAGTGGACACAGGCACACAGTGTACCCTAATACCATCAAGCTATAGAGGGGATGTTATGGTTTGAGAAAACCCATAACAATTCCACACTCGGATTCTTTGCACGGGTGACTGAAGGGTATGGATAAAAACGACTGGCTATGGTTCACCTACTGAAAGGTGAGGAAGTGCTGATGGCACCAGGAAACATCCAAAACAGCAAGACAGTGTTTGTGTGTCACTCCAATGGACAGCACATGCAACCCTTAATTTAACTCAGAATTTATTGCTAACTGACTAGCCCTTCCTCTGCAGACCTTACAAACCTCCTATTTAGCTGAGGCTGCTGTAACACTTTCTTTGCTTTTCAAATGAGGGCAGAAACCTCAGCTCACCCTCTAACCCATGGGGATCTGCCACAATTGCTTAGGATTTGCTCTCGCCTCTGACTGGTCCTTCTCTTCAGAGACTACCTCAGAGGTGGGCGATGCCATCTAGCACTCTGCATGCCATCACACCCTCTGATGACTAGTGAACTTGTGTTACTTTCCTGTGGGAAATGTTTCCTTTCCTTGCTGGTATAACAAAGTGCAAACCACACAAGTCTCATGTACAAGACATCAAAACCTAACGTGTCAGCTATCACAAGAAGCTTTGGATACCCTCTTTGTCCTTAATTATACAACACCATAATTCACTGTCAGCAGAATACATCAGTTTAAATTACACTACTGTTTAGGAAACTGCACGGTTCAAAGGCTAAGTCACTAAATTAAGATCTAAAAAACTCAGGTTCATTTCCTACTCCTGCCTCAGCCTCCCCCATTATTAAGCAAGCCATTTAGTTTTCTGGTCCATGAAATGTGGAAAACATCCTGTCATAATACAGAATATGAATCCTTTACAATCTGTATTTAGTACCGAGGCTATGAAGATGGATAAATGATATACACACTTTCCATGCTCTGACCATTTCTTTTAGACAAGCTTTACGTTCATGTCTGTGGCTCCAAGTCCACTTAACTGAATCTAATCTCACACCTCCCTCTGGAAGCATCAGTAAAATCCCTATCCTAGATCAGCCATTATCCAGTTATCAGTGTTTTTACACACTGATACACAGATGTTTTCTTTGTCTGCTGCACAATTCAACTGGGCTAATATCAAAGTCACCCAGTCTGATCACTGGTACTGTGACATCTGAAGGATCTCCAGATCTACTGCTCTTCCCAGCGTGAGTCCAGGCATCAAAAATTCCATAAATCCTTACCTTTAAATCAATACACAAATCCATGCAGTGTTTCTGAGAGCTGCTCTTCTGTTCTCCCTTCACACCTCAGTATTATTTAAAAAAAACTTGTTTTCAAACGATCCCAAAGTTAGTATTATCACATAAAAATCCAGTCAAGATCAGAGATTCGTCTTTTGTATTTTGACCAATCCAAGAGGATTGTAAAAAGCTGTCCAAAAGAAATACAGAGCCTTGCGTTTCAGGGCTTCAGAAAACAGACCAATACTGCTGTTGTGAAACAACCGTATATGACCTTATGTCCATGACACCATGGACATTTTAAAGCCCTTTCTTGGAGGATATTTTCTGTTTCTATGTGTATCTCAATTCCATAGAAATTCCAGGAACAGATCACTGAATTTGGACTAGGAAACAAAATCAGAAGTTATAACTTCTACTTGTCCCAAGAGTTCACACTTCAGTTATGGGAACATCTTAAAATATATGCTAAGACTTCGAAAATAAGCTAGCTTGTTTTTGAAATACTGCTGCCTAAATATGAAAACATATTATTATACATAAACATTAATACATTTAAAAGCCTAATATATTTTCTTAATTTTACAGTTAAAAAAGCAAGTCTGTGAAAGGCCAGCTGGCTCCAGTATCCATTATAACACAGACCAAAATCAAAATATTACCTAGTGGTATTTCAGTAGAAACACAGAACGAATCATAGAATGCTTTGGATTGGAAGGGACCTTAAAGATCATCAAGTTCCAACCCCCCTGCCATGGACAGGGACACCTCCCACTAGACCAGGTTGCTCACAGCCCTATCCAGCCTGGCCTTGAACACCTCCAGGGACGGGGCATCCACAGCTTCTCTGTGCAACCTGTTCCAGTGCCTCACCACCCTCACAGTAAAGAATTTCTTCCCAATATATAATCTAAAACTCCCTTCTTTCAGTATAAAATCACTACCCCTCATCCTATCGCTTTGTTCCCTCATAAAGAGACACTCTCCATCTCCTGTAGGCCCCCTTTAGGTACTGGAAGGTCTCCCCGAAGCCTTCTCTTCTCCAGGCTGAACAACCCCAGCTCTCTCAGCCTGTCCTCATAGCATAGGTGCTCCAGCCCTCTGATCATCTTCATGGCCCTTCGCTGGACTCGTTCCAACAGGTCCATCTCTTTCCTGTGCTGAGGACTCCAGAGCTGGACACAGTACTCCAGGTGGGGTCTCACCAGAGCAGAATAGAGGGGCAGAATCACCTCCCTCGACCTGCTGGCCATACTTCTCTTGATGCAGCCCAGGATGCGGTTGGCTTTCTGGGCTGCCAGAACACATTGCCAGCTCATGTTGAGCTTCTCATCCACCAACACCCCCAAGTCCTTCTCCTCAGGCCTGCTCTCAATCCACTCTCTGCCCAACCTGTATTTGTGCCTGGGATTGCCATGACCCAGGTACAGGACCTCACACTTGGCCTGGTTGAGCTTTATGAGGTTTGCACAGGCCCACCTCTCAAGCCTGTCCAGGTCCCTCTGGATGGCATCCCTTCCCTCCAGTGCGTTGACCGTGCCACACAGCTTGGTGTCATCCGCAAACTTGCCACTGTCCATGTCACTGACAAAGATGTCAAACAGCACTGGTCCCAGTACTGACCCTTGAGGAATGCCACTCATCACTAGTCTCCACTTGGACACTGAGCCGTTGTCCGCAACCCTTTGAGTGCGGCCATCCAGCCAATTCCTTATCCACCGAGTGGTCCATCCATCAAATCCATGCCTTTCTAGTTTGGAGACCAGGATGTCATGCAGGACAGTGTCAAACGCTTTGCGTAATTTCAGGTAGATGACGTCTGTTGCTCTCCCCTTATCTACCAATGCTGTAGCAACATCATAGAAGGCCACCAAATTTGTCAGGCATGATTTCCTCTTTGTGAAGCCATGTTGGCTGTCACCAATCACCTCCTTATTTTCAATGTGCCTTAGCAGAGATTCCAGGAGGATCTGCTCCATAATCTTGCTGGGCACAGAGGTGACCAGCCTGTAGTTCCCTGGGTATCTCAAAAAGAAAAAAAAGATTAGATTACATGAGATTTCCTCCTCTACCACATTTTCCTTAACTCACTACAATAACTAACTAAGTGTCTGATCTAGCACTATTATTCATCACAGTGTGTCTGTCAGTTGACTTCAAAACGTAATAGGTAAAATCCATGCTATTGACCTTCTTGGCCACCTGGGCACACTGCTGGCTCATATTCAGCCGGCTGTCAACCAACACCCCCAGGTCTTTTTCTGACAGGCAGCTCTCCAGCCACTCTTCCCCAAGCCTATAGCATTGCATGGGGTTGTGACCTAAGTGCAGGACCCGGCAACTTGGCCTTGTTGAACCTCATACCATTGGCCTCGACCCAATAATCCAGCCTGTCCAGATCCCTCTGCAAAGCTATCCTACCCTCAAGCAGATGGACACTCCCGCCCGACTTGGTGTTGTCTGCAAATTTACTGAGGGTGCACTCAATCCCCTCGTCCAGATCATTGATAAAGATATTAAACAGAACTGCCTCCGATACTGAGGCCTGAGGAACACCACTTATGACCGGCCGCCAACTGGATTTAAGTCCATTCACCACTCCTCTTTGAGCCCAGCCATCCAGCCAGTTTTTTTTTTACCTAGTGATCAGTACACCCATCCAAACCATGGGCAGCCAGTTTCTCCTGGAGAATGCTGTGGGAAACAATGTCAAAGGCTTTACTAAAGTCCAGGTAAACAACATCCATAGCCTTTCCCTCATCCACCAAGCGGGTCATCTTGTCATAGAAGTGTGGGAATTGCGTATAAGAGGTTAAAAACAATAGTATCCGCTTATCTCTTGTGCAAACCTTGTGGGCAGAGATCTGCGAGTTTGGCACAAGAAGCAGCCAAAGGAGGGAGTCTTGCGATGGCAGGACAGTCATGTTTTGGCTAAAGTTTGCAGGAATAAGTAGATAAACAGTTTCAGCACAGAATCTTGAACATCGCAGTGCTCACGTTGAGACCTTTTTCTTGATTATCTGTGAAATGAATATTATAGTTAACACCCCTGAATACGATAATGAACTTAATGAGGGACATGCTAAACATATATGACTATAGGACTTGACTCTCCACCCAAATCATGTTAAACATCACCCCATGGAGGGGAACAAATAAGGTTAGGATATAAAGGACATTGAGGAAAGCATCTCTCAGAGAGAGAAGAGACTAGAGACGTAGAAGAGGTAGTTGATGGGCTGTGCTCCTCTTCCTCCACCCAAGACAGGGATGCCTTTTTGTTAAGTATTGCACCTTCACCTCTTGGTGAAGAATACCTGGGATAGCATTTATTTTTCTAGCACTTTCATCATATATTAGCACTACTGCAGCTAGTGCATTTATCAACGGCAATTCAAAATCTGTTATATCTGTCACTTCAGTAAATCATCTATTTTTTCACCTTTGCAAAATTGTCTCAGTGAAAGTCCTTGGCAGAGCTCTGAAACAGGCAAACTTTGACTCTGATAAGTGGCTACATACATAATCCTTTAGACATAAACCGCTGACCAAGTCTGGGACTAAGACTGGACCTAGCCACACCTAGACTCCTCTCTGAGAAGGAGAAAGGAGGTCCTTTCTGAACCTTATGACTCAATGGGAAGGATTCCTTCAGCCACATATCAGACATACTTTTAACATGACAGAAAAAAAAATTGGCATCACGGAGAGGACTGCCATGGATAAACTGCTGCAAAAATACAAGTGTGTATCATCGCAAGCCAGAATAGAACAGGCCCAAAAAATTTGGAAAGATGACGACAAAGTAGTAGAGTGGATAGCACAATGTAGAAGTGATCAAAATATTAAAGGTGGTAAAGGCAAAGGTATTGTCTGTGCAATATTGGGGGCTTGCTTATCATGCGTGCAAAAGGAAATTAGAGACTCCCCTCCTCCCAAACGAATTGCAGGTGTAGAATATACTGTTTGGAAGTCAGAAAAAGAAGTGTTGAAAACATCACTGACCTTTGAAAGGAAGAACCGAGAGAAATTGGGGACACGATGACCTGGTTTGAGGTAAAACAGAACCAACTTTCTCTTCAGTAATTTTACTTTTTAGCTAAGAGTCTTCTAACTCTCTGAAATTAACAGCATATTGTGCAGAAAACTGTTTGCTCTCAGAGTGATAAGACCTATGTTTATACGTAATGCCAAGAAATGGTATGCAGAGAGGCTCTTGCTTATACTTATTGCTGTAACAACCAAGGTCAGCTAATTTCGTTATTTGCCCCATTGGAGAGTTGGAAACAGAAGAGCATAGAGGGGTCATACCTGCAGGGAGGAGCTGACAGGACAGGTGACCCAAACCTGACCAACAGGGTATTCCATCCCATCTGCCCCATGCTCGGTATAAAAGCTGAGTGATCAAAGGGTCAGCTCTCTTTCTTCAATGGCCAACATCCGAGGAGGACCCTGTCTGTTTGTCTACCTTTGATCCCGATCCAAGCATTCCTGACTCCATATCCAGAATCCAGTTCCCATCCATCACTGAGTCCAGTCTGGGACTTCCCCAGTGCCTGCTGGTGACATCATCCTGGGTGCTTGATACAGTTTTGTATATATTGTATCTATTTCAGTATTTCCTTTTTATTTTATTATTAATATTTCATTAAAGTAGTTTAGTTCCTTCTAAACTTGTACATCTATTTATCTCTTCTCCTCCTCTCCTTGGAGTGAGAGGTGAGGGAGAGCATCTGTCATCCATCATTGGCCTGTCTGTCCTAAACCACAACACACAAGTAGATACCTTCATGATTGAAAACCAAAACCTAAAAATAGAAAATTCCGATTTGGCCATGTCTGTGCAAAAGGCAGCCTGCATACAGGCAATGTATGAGAGGGATGGATTAAGGAGATCCCTGATGTTAGCCCCTATTGATCCAGTGAGATTAATTCCTCTTATCCATAGACTCCCAGATAGATAAAAGACATATGTGGTAACATCCAGGATGGCATACAAACTACCCATACTATGAATGCTGCTGCACAGTCTCCATGAGATCAGGTCCACGTAACCACCTGAAGTGAGTTTGTACAGGAGGTAGTAAATTACAGGCGCAGTACAGGCTGGGTCAGATTAACCTCCAGGAAACTGCCCAAGCCCCCTTGATAGGTTTGTCAAGTCTACACCCCTAAGCCCAAGCCAGAGTTAAAACCAAAGTTTGATAAGGAACGTAATGATCTTTGGCATAGAGCCTTGGCAATGGGAGTGCCATGCCAGTTACTTTATGGCAGATCCACTGCCGACCTCTGAGCTCTAATGCAATCGGCTAAGCCAAAGAATCAATTCATTAAGGCGAGGCCAGCCAGCAGGGAATAAATCGACTCCTGTTAGACCCATGCTCTTGGCCCCACAGCAGGATCTAATTGACTTAGCAGACATCCCACCAATAAACATACATCCCCAGGGAGGACAGTGAGTGACCCTGCCTGGCAGATGCTAGCTGTACAGTAGCTCTCTGATAAACATCACAAACCTCTCATTGCTATACTATGAGGACCAAGGAGAATTTTTATAAAATTCCTTATTGATATGGGCACTCAAATATCAGTAATTACCAAGGAGACTGCAGAAAGTTTAAGTGTGAAGCCTGGTCACTGTAAAGTCAAATTTACAGCGATTGATGGGGTTATAAAGGAATGCTCCACAGCAAAAATCACCCCGTGGCTCCCAGAGGAGACTAAATTGACTGTCATTGAAGTACTGGTTGGTGCTGCCAACACCAATGCGTTAGGATTTTATCTATTGTACAGCAGAATGTGGAAACTCCCTGATGGGTCAGTTTGGAGTTTCGCTGGATGAGTTAATACAGGAGAGGGTGAGCCTAAAAGTATAAATTTATTAGAGACGTCTATACCCTTGCCACCAATGTGAGTCAGTACCCCTTGCCCACGGCTGCACATGAGCACATTGATGGGATGGTAACAGACTTGGAACAAGGAGATATTATTACTCATGCTCACTCCCTGTATAATTCTCCTGTCTGGCCAGTGAAAAAGCCGAACAGACAGTGGTGGCTTATGACTGATTATAGGCGATTGAATGCCAATACAGCACCTTTAACTGCCGCTGTCAGTACTAGATGAGTGGTACTCACCTTTTAACCTAACATCTGTTGGTCATACTACAACCGAGCATCCTCTCTTTTGTATTTTAGTGTCATGATTTGGGCCAGACTGGCCACTGAAATGAACAACAGATGCTCTCCCCCACCTCTCTCTCCAAGGAGAGGAGGGAGAGAGATAAAGAGACTTATGAGTTTAAAAGAAACTAAACTACTTTAATGAAAATAATAAAAAGAAAATAAAGAAATATATACCATATATACAAAACCATATCAAGCTCTCAGGATGATGATCACATCACCAGCAGGCACTGGGAAAGTAGCAGCCAAAAGGTTGAAATTCAGAGATTGAGTCCTGATAGCTCAAGCCCTCTGACTAGGTTGTATATGTCGTAACTATACCACCTCAATCAATGACACTTGGTCTCATTTGGCTAACAATGATACCTGGTCTGATATAATTTGTTCAGAACTCAGTATACCCTCTATAGGATACACTGTGTGGGTTAGTAGCAATGGAACATGGACTACGGACTTACCTGTGGGGGGGCCAGCAATGCCAACACGTTGGGACTGCTAACACTTTGCCCCCTCTGGAGAAAACAACCTCTTGCACTGACTCTATGAGGATGAATTAAAAGGGAATCAGAAGATCCCCGGCAATACCCGACAACAGAAACTATGGTCAGATGGGCTCTGGAATCAATTTTCATGCCTCAAGTAACGACATTCCAGAATCAAACAATGTTGTATCACCTCACCAGACAGACTGAAGTATTGGCTAATGCAACTTGTGTTGGGTTGGAAAAACTGAATGTGCAACTACAGGCAACATCAAAAATGGCATTACAGAACAGGCTGACGTTAGATTTGTTGTTGTTGCATGAAAATGGAGCATGTGGATATTTTAATTTAGCCAACGACACTTGCTGTATCCATATACCAAATGTAACACGAGACCTTAATCAACAATTAGACCACATAAAGCACATGGCAAAGGCGAGTAGGGACCTTAAGGGAAGCATGGAGGTAGGATGGTTTAACAAACTTTTGCATGGATTAGGATTCTCACTATCAAGATGGCTTGCATCTTTATTGCAATCTGTATTGATGGTAATCATCGTGATTATTATGTTTTGTACATCATTAACTTGCATCAAAACCATGCTAACCCGGTTGTTAATTCATCAAGTGCACTGATAAATGATGGAAAGTGGCTTGGTGAGCACTTCTGCCAGATCCCTCAGCACTCTTGGGTGGATCCCATCCAGCCCCATAGACTTGTGTGCACCTAAGTGGTGTAGCAGGTCGCTAACCATTTCCCCTTGGATTACAGGGGCTTCATTCTGCTTCCCATCCCTGTCTTCCAGCTCAGGGGGCTGGGTACCCTAAAAACTGGTCTTACTATTAAAGACTGAGGCAAAGAAGGCATTAAGTACATCATCCTTTTCCTCATCCTTTGTCATTGTTTCCCCCTGCATCCAATAAAGGATGGAGATTCTCCTTAGCCCTCCTTTTGCTGTTAATGTATCTACAGAAATATTTTTAATTGTCTTTTATGGCAGTAACCAGATTAAGTTCCAGTTGGGCTTTGGCCCTTCTAATTTTCTCCCAGCATAACCTCATGACATCTTTATAGTCCTCATGAGTTCCCTGCCCCTCCTTCCAAATTTTTTTTCCCTGAGTTCCAGCAAAAGCTCTCTGTTCAGCCAGGCCACTCTTCTTCCCCACCAGTGTGTCTTTCGGCACACAGGAGTGGCCTGCTCCTGCACCTTTAAGATTTTCTTCTTGAAGAATGTCCAGCCTTCCTGGACTCCTTTGCCCTTCAGGACTGCCTCCCAAGGGACTCTGTCAACCAGGCCCCTAAATAGGCCAAAGCTTGCCCTCTAGAAGTCCAAGGTAGCAGTTCTGCTAACCACGTTCCTTACTTCTCCAAGAATCAAAAACTCTATCATTTCATAATCACTATGCCCAAGACAGCCTCCAACCATCACATCACCCACAAGTCCTTCTCTGTTTGCAAACAACAGGTCCAGCGGGGTGCCTTCCCTAGTTGGCTCCCTCACCAGCTGTGTCGGGAAGTTATCTTCCACACACTCCAGGAACCTCCTAGACTGTTTCTTCTCCACTATATTGTATTTCCAGTGGACACCTGGTAAGATGAAGTCCCCCATGAGAACAAGGGCTCGAAATCATGGGACTTCTCACAGCTGCTTATAGAATATTTCCTCTGCCTCTTCATCCTGGTTGTGTGGTCTGTAACAGACTCCCACTGTGATATCTGCCTTGTTGGCCTTTCCCCTGATTCTTACCCATAAACACTCAACCACTTCATCACCATTGTCAAGCTCTAGATAGTCAAAACACTCCCTAACATACAGGGCTACCCCATCGCCTCTCCTTCCTCGCCTATCCCTTCTGAAGAGCTTATAGCCATCCATTGCAGCACCCCAGTTGTGCGAGTCATCCCACCATGTTTCCATGACTGCAACTATACCATAGTTTTCCAGTTGCACAATGGCTTCCAGCTCCTCTTATTTGTTGCCTATGCTGTGTGCATTGGCATAGATGCACTTCAGTTGGGCTATTGATCTTGCCACCTTTTTTGGGGGGAGAAGCCCTAATTCCTATGTGACTGTTCTCAGGTGCTTCCTTGGTTTCTAACGCATAAAAAAAACCCCTTGCATCTTTGCTGCTGCATGGATCTCCATCCCCTACCCCCACTAACATGGCTAAGGTGCCAGGTATTGATCTGCTGGGTCTTCCTGTTTCTTCCCTCATCATTCCCTGCAACTGGAAGGATATTTGAGAACACTACTCGTCCTCCTGATCCCTTAACCAGTCATCCCAAGGCTACAAAGTCTCTCTTGATTGCCCTTGGACTTCTTATTGCAACTTCATCGCTGCTTACATGAAAAAAAATGAATAATGGATAATAATCTGAGGACCATACCAGGGTAGGAAGCTTCCTTGTAACTTCTTTAACCCAGGCCCCAGGGAGGCAGCAGACTTCCCTAAGAAGTGGGTCAGGTCAGCATATTGGACCTTCTGTTCTCCTCAGAAGAGGGTCTCCTATGACAATGACCCATCTTTTTTTCCAAAAGTGGTTTTGATACAGAGTGTAGGCAGAATTAACCTTGGCAACACCTCCAACCTAGATGAACCATCGTCCTCATCATTGTTTGATTCCACTTGCAGAGCTTCATACCTATTAACCAAGGGCACCTGGGAAGGTGGGATAGCCACAGAGTAGATGTGCCTGATGTGCCAGGCAGAAACTTGTCACCATTCCCTCTTACCCCTTAAATCACTGTGTTATGTCAGGTGGAGAGAGGATAGGGAATCCTCCATATCATGTGTCCTGTCTGCCTGACAGGTCTGTCCCAGGGAAGGTAGGGTGCAGTTCCAGTAGTCTCTCTCTCTCAGACTCCCCGATACTCCTCAACCTACTCACCTCCTCCCAGAGTAGAGGTAGGAGTTCCTCTACCTGGGTGCACCTCCCACAAGTGTACTCACTACAGCCATCCAATACTGGCATAAGAGCAGCCTGACATCTGGGTAGCAGCATGTTCCCATCAGAGCTCTGTCTGGGAAGCTGCATCAGTCGCGGCGGGTGCAGAGTTTAGAGAGAACACAGCTTTCTGTCACGTAGATACCATTGCTCCCTGGTCAAGCCGGCTGAGTTACAACACCCTTCCCATATACCCTTCTGTGCCATACCCTTGCTGGTGCATCATGCCCTGTTTGTGGCACTCCTGGTTGCTAGTGCTCCCTGGGGACTTCTTTTATACAAGGCTTGGCTACTCTTGCTCCTGGTCTCGTCAGCTGCTGTTGCGTGAGCTGCAGGCTCCTGGCAGATCTCTCCACTCCCCTGAGGTTTCCCAGGTTGAGGAAACTGTCCTGTACATTGCACTAGAGCACTCCGCTGCAGATCGTGCCAGCACCAGAGCTGCTCACCTTGGTGATTCAGTTCCACACTGCATAGTGCACAAAGTAAAAAATACAGAGTTACTGCTCTGAAGTAGTGACACTTCACATAGATCTGCACTTACACAAGGCAGTGGAAAATGAGGTCCAGCAGCATCAGAATAGTGTCAGAATTTCTCCTGGCAGCTGGTGAATTCTATTATCCAATAAAATGCCCAAAACAAAACCAAACAAAAAAACCAAGCAAACTTAACTGTGAACTGAACTCATGCAAAAAGCTTACTTAAAGCATAATAATATTTCCTTCCCTCCTGGACCTTTCTTGGTTTGTTCATATGTTGGTGGAAGTTTTGAAAATGCATTATTTTACCCCACAAATTAACACAGTGCTCACAATTTATTATCTAAGACCGAAAGACATGATTGCTAGCCTGTCCCTACTTACTTTTAAATGCAATTCCCACGTTAGAAGAATATGCCTCCATATTTCTATCAGCTTCATATATTCTCTAACAAAGTATTTTTGGCCTGTATCCCACACTTAAAACAGAGTTGAAATTACACCTGAAGGAAAACTTGACATAAAAAAGGATTGCATTTAGCTGCTTTGCTTCTGTGTTCCAGGAACAGCATACTCTTGTAGACAATAGCAATTTTGAAAGGAAAGGGCATTATCTCTCACTTGACTTGAAGAAGTTGCTTTCAATGCATTAAGTTCGTTTATCCACATTTCTGAATACAATTTGAAATAAGAAAACATCTATTATCAAAACCTTAAAATGATAATAAAACACCATCACCTCCCCTCTCTGATAAAATTCAAGCTAATTCACAACCTAGAAGGTGGCCTGAAGATTAAGAAACCTTCTCTCTCTTGACACATCTAGGAAAGCAATGCCAGAGAAAGCTAAAATCTAGTTCTGAAAGTCACACTGGTGGCTTTATTGTTGCCTGAAGACTTACCTGAGAAGCAGGCTCAGCTGGAAAGATGACACCACAAATGTTAGTTCCTCAAGGGTAGGTGGCACAATGCATGTGATTCAGAAAGACGTATCGCTCAAAAGTAGAGAAGTGTTGATTATATAACACTTGCAAGTGGATTGCAAGTAACCAGAAACTACTGAGCATTGGGAGAACAAAGAGGACACCCTCCAGCTGTCCTGTCCTAGTTTCAGCAGGGACAAATTTAATTTTCTTTCTAGCAGTTGCTGTGTTTTCAGATTTGGTATGAAAGGACCATATCAAAGAATATCTTCCTCCAAGCTCAGGAGAGAAGCATCCCAAAAAAGAAGTTGTCAGGCAAAAAAGCCAGGAGGCCTGCATGGATAAACAAGGAGCTCCTGGATAAGGTCAAAACCAAAAAGGAGGCCTACAGAGGGTGGAAGCAAAGATGGATAGACTGGGTGGAATATAGAGAAACTGTCCGAATGGCCAGGAACCAGATCAGGCAAGCTAAAGCCCAGACAGAATTAAACCTGGCCAGGAACATCAAGGACAACAAGAAAAACTTCTATAGATATGTCAGGGATAAAGGCAAGACTAGGGAAGATGTGGGCCCTCTCCAGAAGGAAACAAGAAACCTGGTCACCCAGGATATGGAAAAGACTGAGTTACTGAACGACTTTTTTGCCTCAGTCTTCACTGGCAAGGGCTCTAACCACACCACTCAAGACACAGAAGGCAAAAACAGGGCCTATGAGAATGAAGAACCACCCACTGTAGGAGAAGATCAGGTTTGAGACCATTTAAGGAACCTGAAAGTACACAAGTCCATGGGACCTGATGAAATCCATCCACGAGTCCTGAGGAAACTTGCGGATGAAGTTGCTAAGCAGCTTTCCATTATATTTGAGAAGTCATGGCAGTCTGGTGAAGTTCCCACTGACTGGAAAAGGGGAAACACAACCCCCATTTTCAAAAAGGGAAAAAAAGAAGACCCGGGGAACTACAGGCCAGTCAGTCTCACCTCTGTGCCTGGCAAGATCATGGAGCAGATCCTCCTGGAATCTCTGCTAAGGCACATGGAAAATAAGGAGGTGATTGGAGACAGCCAACATGGCTTCACAAAGAGGAAATCATGCCTGACAAATTTGGTGGCCTTCTATGATGTTGCTACAGCATTGGTAGATAAGGGGAGAGCAACAGACGTCATCTACCTGAAATTACGCAAAGCGTTTGACACTGTCCTGCATGACATCCTGGTCTCCAAACTAGAAAGGCATGGATTTGATGGATGGACCACTCGGTGGATCAGGAATGGGCTGGATGGCCGCACTCAAAGGGTTGCGGTCAACGGCTCAGTGTCCAAGTGGAGACTAGTGATGAGTGGCATTCCTCAAGGGTCAGTACTGGGACCAGTGCTGTTTGACATCTTTGTTGGAGACATGGACAGTGGGATTGAGTGCACCCTCAGCAAGTTTGCTGATGACACCAAGCTGTGTGGCACGGTCAACACGCTGGAGGGAAGGGATGCCATCCAGATGGACCCTGACAGGCTTGAGAGGTGGGCCTGTGCAAACCTCATAAAGCTCAACCAGGCCAAGTGTGAGGTCCTGTACCTGGGTCACAGCAATCCCAGGCACTAATACAGGCTGGGCGGAGAATGGCTAGAGAGCAGGCCTGAGGAGAAGGACTTGGGAGTGTTGGTGGATGAGAAGCTCAACATGAGCTGGCAATGTGTTCTGGCAGCCCAGAAAGCCAACCGCATCCTGGGCTGCATCAAGAGAAGTGTGGCCAGCAGGTCGCGGGAGGTGATTCTGCCCCTCTACTCTGCGCTCGTGAAACCCCACCTGGAGTACTGAGTCCAGCTCTGGAGTCCTCAACACAGGAAGGACATGGACCTGTTGGAACGAGTCTAGTGGAGGGCCATGAAGATGATCAGAGGGCTGGAGCACCTATGCTATGAGGACAGGCTGAGAGAGCTGGGGTTGTTCAGCCTGGAGAAGAGAAGGCTTCGGGGAGACCTTATAGTGGCCTTCCAGTACCTGAAGGGGTCCTACAGGAAAGATGGGGAGGGTCTCTTTATGAGCAAGTGTAGTGACAGGATGAGGAGTAACGGTTTTAAACTGAAAGAGGGGAGATTTAGATGAGATACTAGAAAGAAATTCTTTACTGCAAGGGTGGTGAGGCACTGGAACAGGTTGCCCAGGGAAGTTGTTGAGGCCACATCCCTGGAAGTATTCAAGACCAGGATGGATGGGGCTTTGAGCAACCTGGTCTAGGGGGAGGTATCCCTGCCCATGGCAGGGGGGTTGGAACTCGATGATCTTTAAGGTCCCTTCCAACTCTAACCATTCTATGATTCTATGAAAGGCATGTCAATAATGCATATTAGTTTAGCTGTTGCTAGGTGATGTTTATACTTGTCAAGGACTTTTTTCAGCTTCCCATAGAAGCTGAGGAACATTGACAGAACAGTGGAACAGCCAATGGAATATACCGTACCACAGACATCAGGCTCAGTATATAAGTGGGGGTTGGCCAGGGGGTGGGAATTCACAATCACTGCTTGGCTTGGTCTGGGCAACCAATTCACTGAGTGGTAAGAGTGACTTGTGTCTTGTATATTCTTTTACCGTTGTTATTGTTATTATCCTTTTCCATTACTGTTCTATTAAACTGTCTTAATCTCAACCCACAAGGTGTTTTTTTTCCCCCCTTTCCTTTCCTCCCTACCCTTCGGGGGGGCAGAGGGGAGAGGGAAGGGGAAAATGAGCAAGCAGCTGTATGGTCCCAGTTGCTGGCTGGGGTTAAACCACAACATGTCCCCTCTGCAACTCTGCAGCAGTAGGTGAGATTCATAGGCCCCAGGAGACCACAAATAAGATGAACATTGCTGTTGCACAGTCATACTCAGCCACAAAGGAAGAGTTAAGGCTGCAGCCACTACTCCCAGTGCAGTTTCTGTTGCTCTGTCCAGTATCTATTCAGTGTCAAAAATTTAAATGGTCCCAGAAGCAGGGACTTGTCTCGGTCCTCTCTTGTCCCAGTCAAGTTCTCCCATCACTATTTCAGTATCACAAACTCTCTTGTTCCCTCTCCCAATGGCTGTACAAACCTCACACTCTCCAGTGACCAAGGGGTAATAGAGAGACTCTAATTCAGCCTCATTTACAGTTTAAGGGACATAGCTCTTCCTTGAAAGCCGCTGGAAAAGCAGTTCACCAGGGGTTACACAACATAATAATCTGAATGCAACTTTTTGGCTCAAGAAATCCACAGGCCAGAAGAGTAATGGAGTAAGTGTGTGTGTGCGGAATATCCCTTTATTCTCACCTTGTCCTTAAGCCCTTTCCCTGACACAAGCCAAAGATGCCAGACACAAGGCGCTAAGCTAACTCCACATTTGATCTCCTTCAGCACAGCCATTCTTACCCTGGCCTTAGATCTCCACCCTTCCATCTCCCACACCGTATAACCCTAGCTCAGTTTAATCCTCGTTACATTTATTTGGCCGTGTATCAACAGGGCTCTCCTGCAAAACCAAAGTTCCTTCCTAATAGAGAGATTACTCCTGTTTTTACAAAGCACGTAGCCTCAGAGGAAACCTTAAGACTTTTGTGGTATAGGAAGTACACTACCAAATGGATAGGAATTGAAAACATAAGATGGACCAGACCAGCCAGTCTTTCAGTGACTTGTTCTGACCTCTGCAGAGCAGAAGGACGTGACCAGATCAAATACATAATGGCACAAAAGCAGACCATTTCTCCTCAGTACCCCTACTGTTCCATCCCAAGCTCTCAAACAAGTCATTGTCTGGTTTTATCAGTTCATACTCAGATCATTTCCAACCAGAAGCACCTGCATCATTGACAGCCAATTCATTAAAACTGACCTTAGAAATCCCATTTTCCACTATGATTTCTAAAGGGAATCCTGCTTCTTGCACACTAGAAACAACAGCATTCATCTATACGTGCATTGTTCATGTCCTTCACCAGATCAGGAATACTGAGCAGATGGGGGCCTCTATAGACAGATAGGAGAAGCCTCATGTTCACAAGCCCTGAACCTCATGGGGGACTTGAACCACCCCGATAGCTGTCGGAGGGACAACACAGCAGGACATAAGCAATCCAGGAGGCTCTCACCAACAAGGAGGGGCTGGTGGGGAACGTGAAGCTGAAGGACAGCCTTGCTGCAGTGACCACGAGATGATGGAGTTCAAGATCCTTAGGGCGGCAAGGAGGGCACACAGTAAGCTCACTACACTGGACTTCAGGAGAACAGACTTCGTCCTCTTCAGGAATCTGCTTAGCAGAGTACCATGGGAGTTATCGGGAATGGTCAACATGGATTCACCAAGGGGAAATCATGTCTGACTAACCTGATAGCCTTCTACGATGGCATGACTGGATGGAGAGATGAGGGGAAGGCGGTGGATGCTGTCTACCTTGACTTCAGCAAGGCTTTTGACACAGTCTCCCACAGCATCCTCATAGATAAGCTTAGGGAGTATGGGTTAGATGAATGGACAGTGAGGTGGATTGAAAACTGGCTGAAAGACAGAGCTCAGAGGGTCGTGATTAGTGGCCCAGAATCTAGTTGGAGGTCCGTAACAAGTGGTGTTCCCCAGGGGTCAGTACTGGGTCCAGTCCTCTTCAAAATATTCATCAATGACCTGGATGAAGGGATGGAATGTACCCTCAGCAAGTTTGCTGACGATACAAAACTGGGAGGGGTGGCTGACACAACAGCGAGACCTGGACAGGCTGGAGAGTTGGGCAGAGAGGAACCTGATGAAATTCAACAAGGGCAAGTGTAGGGTGCTGCACCTGGGGAAGAATAACCCCATGCACCAGTACAGGTTGGGGGCTGACCTGCTGGAGAGCAGCTCTGTGGAAAAAGACCTGGGAGTCCTGGTGGACAACAGGATGACCATGAGGCAGCAATGTGTCCTTGTGGCCAAGAAGGCCAATGACATCCTGTGCAACCTGCTCTAGGTGGACCTGCTTTGGCAGGGGGGTTGGACTAGAGGATCTCCAGAGGTCCCTTCCAATCCCATACCATTCTGTGATTCTGTAATGGAAAAGTTAAGATGAAACCAAGTTATGCTACAATAGGTCAAATAAAGAAAAACATTCGACTTTGCAAAAGTTTAGATTAAAATACAAACTTACAGATTTTGAACCATCTTTCTTTGCAGTGTCCCATGGGCTTTACTGTAAGAACTGCACAAGCAGATCTGTTCACAGATTAAGCACCAATAATTTTTACCTACTTTGAAGAAAGGACAAGATGGGCACAGAGGTTATTCTCCCTGGAACTGGCTGCTCTTTGAAGAACAGAACTGTTAAGCACAAATCTATTTGCTAAATCTGAAAAGTATGTATTAAAGATATATAACCAATATCTAATTAAGTAGCTAAAATTTTAATTAGTATCTCTATGCAGAGCAGTAGAAGAGATTGCATTTCTTCTTTTAAATACAATAAGCCTCCTGTGAGGGCTAAGCCCGCTATTTAAAGTTATAGTTTTCATAACTTCATCTAATTTGCACCTGCATTTTTAATTACTTGCATGGTTGAGTGTGTCTGAGCATCTTCAAAGCAAGTATCATTTTGTGTGAAATATACAGTACAAGTTGCACTATAGTAAGAACTGTAGAAAGTTACCAAACATAAAACACATGCAGGTCTAAACAGAAAAAAAATCCCATCTGAGAAACAAGAGAAGCCAGTAAGGTCCTGTGCATTCCTCATAAGGAACAACAACAGCTGCCAAGCTGGTATCACTGTGAAAATTTTTACAGAGAAATGTATTGTTCACAGTGAATCCTCAGATGACAGGAGTATACACTGAGGCCAAAGGTTTCATCTGCTTAAAGAAAGTACAAATCCCTCATATGAAACAAAAGCCCAAAGAGTCCCAACTCCCAAAATTATGCACTCAAGGGATTATTTTGTGTCTCAAATTAATTCAGAAGATTTTATCTACACTATACGAATGACAGATATGTCCCTAACACACATCAGGATTGCTCATATGGCAGATCTTCAGCTAGCACCAGTTTTGGTTGAGGGAGTAGTTACTTGGGGAGGAAAATAGTTTCTTTCATCGTAAATTATTCTTAAAGACTTCTCAGAGGCTTGGGGAAAAGGCAACATATATTACTCGGACTGATATAAAACTAGATACATATTTAGAGACTGTCAATAAAATAATTGATCAGTAAGTGGGTCAATTCATAAGGAAACGCTGCCTACTGACATCTATTTTACTGCATTGCTCATAATCCAGGTTGAGGACATAAGATAAGGCAGGATTAATACAGCAGAATACATAGACTCTCTATACTTCACCTTCTATCCTCCATCTTCTATCCTCAACAATGGGGGCACAAAGATTTCAGTTCTATAAATGTACATTATCTACAACAAACTGTTTCTTATCCTGGTTGAAGAGGCACAGGCATTCAACAAAACTACACTTTACCAACTACCATAAGACACCCCCCCAAACAACAACAATGAAAACCCCCCCCCAATCCTTCACATTTTTCTTAGCCAGACTGTCGTGACTTTAGCCAGGCAGATCTTTTAACATAAGAGGCAGTTTACAAACACTAGGAGACGTACATCTTGGGCTGAAATCTTAAGAATATATCCTTTCATTGTTCTAATTGTCACAGCAATAGAAGATTAAACATGCATGGTATTTTCTGGAAACTAAGAGATTATTTTGTTTCCAAACAGCGTATACTATTATTTACCGCTGGTATCCTCCACGTGAGGAAAATCTGCCATTTGCAGTGCAAGAGAACACAAATGGCATGATGAAAGAAAAAAACATCATGGTATAAGGAATGATCCTCATATTTGGAAGAAATCCAAATAGAAAAGTTTCTGATTGGCAAAGCTGACAGAAGTTATATTAGAGACCTCTGCCTCATCTACTGGATACCTGGTCTTAAGAAACCAAAAATACCTGGCTTGAACTGCAGAGAATGAAACGAGTGAATGAATTTACTGGGATACTAAAAATCTGGCACTGACTATGGAAGCATAAGTACAGATAAATAGTATAAATTTGTAGCCACATAAGCTTAACAACTTATTTTTAAAAAGAGAGATATGATCTATCATGTTTTTAAATATAATATGAACACTATCTTCAACAGTATTGTTTAAATACAATCATGACAGAATATTATGGGTTTTGCTTCTCTCTCTACAACAGCTAAAATATTACACTGTGTTGTCTTTGCACAGACATGCATGTATCTCAGTTCCAAGCACTCCTTCTAAACAATGAGAAATGTACTAATGATTTCTAATAAAAAAACAACAAAATTTTTTCCCCTAATATATTGGAACATCCTCTGTATTGGATAAATAATGATACATTAATTTGTAAAATTCAAATATTTTCAAACTAATAGTTTGTTTTCTTCGACATTAGCATTGGACTGTTACTCAAGCTCTGGAACTGAATTCTATCCTGCTGAATTAAGTTCAGTATTCCTACTGCTGCCAGGGAAGTTTAAAACATGCTGGGGAAAAAAATTTACTGTTAACATCTCTTTTTTTCCTTTCTTTTTCTTACCAAATGTTAAGAAAATGCTATTTACAAGATATAACAGTAATTCTATGACAGTAATTATGTGGATTCAGTTAAAGTTCACTCACACAGCTAAGATTTACGTGCATCTGGAGCAACAGTGTGTGCCAGTAGCGACCTTGAGAGCAGGGGAGGATGAGAAACATAAGTTACACATCCTGAAGCTCATCCTGACAAAAACAGAACACAGTCTGGGAACCGAAACTTGTCCTGGTAGCAGAGTACCTGTTATTGTGATAAGCTCAGTAGAAGGTAGAAAATATTTTTGTAAGTCCATGATTGGGCATTACGAGGGGAGTGGGTTTGTGTCTTAGTGTATATAAGTTTCTCTGTGTAGCAATAAAGGGGGTCGGATTTGGATTCGCTTACTGCATGACCTACGAGTCCGTGATTTCTTCATATGCCACATAATTAAATGTTAGTTTCCAAACAGTTAAAAATTCACAAGTTAAAACCATAAAGATTTGACCAACAAGGCTTCAGATTCTACACATTCCTTACAGTAACTACTTGGATAGTAGTTATATGTTAATAGCTAGCATAAACGTTCAGCTATGGCCATATGGGAAGAAACTTTCAAAGTCTGATCATGATCTCCTCAAAACCAAGAAAAAGTCTCTAAAACCATACATTTAATCTGTAAAGGCCCAATGAATCGCCAACAGATTCATTTCTCATCATAGCAAATATTCCATGAGAACATTCCACAACTTGTGGGTTAATGAAAAGTTATTAACACCAAAAGCTTTTTACAGCGCCAACATCATTTGACATAACAGTTACAGATGCTGGATTCCTATGCCTTGGAGGGACACAGTTTTATACAGGATATAGTCAACCAATAGCAAAAAATAGGGTAGCAAGTAAAATACTAGACATAGCTTGTGTAAACTGTATGAGACTAAGAAAAAGATGCATGGTTTTAAAAGGGCACACCTACGTTTAAACAAAACTATAGAAGACATGTTCTAGAAAATAACTGCTGCAATTACATTGATTTTAAAAAAATAATAATCTTTACCTAAAGTTACTGTGACCTGCCATTTCTCATCTTACTTAAATTAGCATTGAGATCAAATGTTTTCTGAAGGTGACAAGAAATTAAGTCGCACGCTGGTGCAGTCTATCTACCCTCATGACAGCCGGCAGCCCTGCATCCTTCCCCAGTTTCCCCCCGATTTTCAGACCTGACCTCGCGATACAAATTTACAAGGAAGGTGGTGTTTTACTCGTACACGAGGTCCAGTAAATGTATTATTATGCCAGTAAAACGGTATAGGAACACGTAACTTTTCCACACAAATAACAGATCCAGCCTGTGCACTCTGCCAACCATCACCTCCAAGTTCGTTGCAGATTGGGGCTGCAAGAACCGCGTCCTGCAGGCACCTCTCTATGCATCTGCCCCACTTGCTCCTATTTGAGGCAGCGCACGGGAGCACGATAAAATATTTCAAGAGAGCCAAAGCAGCAAAGCCCTGGACGCACTGCCTCCGCAGCGGTCCGGCCAGGAAAGAGCGGCATGAAGAAAGTGAAACCCATTAAGCACTCCTCTCTCCTAGTGCATCCTAGCCCGCGAGGAGGGGAACGACGACCTCGCAGCGCTGCCCACAGCACGGCCCAACGAGAGGAACGGTGCCAGCGCAGCCAGGAAGGGCAGGTAGGGGAGTCGGCCCCGCGGCACGGAGTAGGGACAGGCAGGGATGCCCTACCTGGGATGGCCAAGTTGGTGAGCGGAGTGCGGTGGATGCTGCCGGGCGGATCTGCTAGTCAGTCGGCGAACCACAGCTCGTTCTTCCCTTGCGACGAAGTCATGCCGCTACTGTACCCCTACCGCTCTCCCGCCGCCGCTCGCTCTAGCCCGCCCGACCCCACCCCACGGGAGGGGGCGCACGCCCCGCCTCCCAGAGCCCCGCCGAGCCGAGCCCAGGCACTGGCCCCCTCACCTTGTAGTGCGGGGTTGGGGTCCTGTGAGACCTCTCAGGGCTGCTGCCAGGCTCCCCGCTAGTACTGCCCTGTCCCCTCTCAGTGGAACGCTGGTGAGGCTAGACAGCATCAATATGTTTGGGAGGGCAAACCCGCCTTAAATAACACAGGGCATTTGGGGGGAAGGAGCAGGGTCACGGCCCAGGCCCAGGCCCAGGCCCTGGGTGGGAGCCACATCTGCACCGACCTCTCTCACCCACTAACATGCACCTCTCCAGCCGACCGGCTCAGCCACATTGCCGTTCCCCCAGGTTGGGTGGAGGCAGCTCACCTGACAGTTCGGCCACTGTCACAGAGCTGGAGGCTTTTAGGCATCTGCTCCTGGGATGGCATTTAGGGGTATTGGCTGGCTTTTGTTCCTCTGCATAGCCCTGTGACTTTGCAATAACCTCCCTGACTCTGTCAATTAGATGGTTAAATACCTTCTCTGCTGGGACCTGGGCACAACTAGGATACATCTCACAGCTGATTCCTGTGGCAGGCTTGTCTGTCTTTGATATAAATTTCTCCTTTTGCAATGGGTTACTCGCATTAAAAAACATTGCTCCTTACTTGAACGCTCCTTGGAGATCTGTAATTTTTTTGATAATATTTTTTTATTGTCCTTTGAGGATGATCTAAAATAGCATCTTCCATTTTCATTCCCAACCTAACTGTCTTTGGAGAAGCATCTTAAATGTTGGTGTTAACAAAGCATTAACGTTACTGCCTCCAGATCAATGAATGAATGTACCTGATAAAGCTCTGTGAGACACTGAATTAAAGAATAAGGCTAGGTATGGCTTGAAGGTTTGCTTAGCAAATATAACTTGGCTGACCACAAATAGGGGCCTACACCCCTGCAGAGCTACGATAAGTAACAAGACAGGAAGGTACCTATGTAGATAGCAATTGTGAGGCCAGCACAATGTTATATCTCTGACAAATGGGGGGCTCCAAGAGGGAGGTAGCATATGGTAATGAGTTACTGGAAACTAATGAATATGTTAAAACTCCTTGCATGAATATGTATGTATGGTGTGCATATATGTTGTTAAACTGACTCTGTCGGGCACGCACATTTGGAGGAGCTATCCCCTGTGCGTCCAGCGCTGCAATAAAGGATACCTGCTTAATAGTCATCCCGACTATTGAGTCCTGATTTCGTCTTTCACGGCATCAATTCTGGCACCCCAGATGGGACCCTCTCTGCTCGGCTGCAGGACCCTCTGAGAACAGGACTCCCTAGGGTACCCCCGGGATCTTCCCGGAGGGACTCCTCGCCTCATACGGATCACTGCGGGGGCAGACAAGGACCATCTAGAAAATAAGGTATTCTTTTAAGAAAAATTAGGGGAAAAAAAAAAAAAAAAAAAAGAGTTTTGGTTTTTGGAACCGGTCACTTGGGGTTCCCATAAGTCGTAGGAGACGTCCTACGCAGGGCGCTGTATGCCAGGCTACTAGTGCCTGAGGGCATACTGTGTACGTGAGTTGTGCTGCGCAACTCAGGTTGTGCTGCGCTCTCTTGCATTACGTACACTTGGTTTGTGTACGCGGGTACAGGCACATTTTGTGCTTTGTACTCTTGTATTTCGTACACTTGGTTTGGTTTGTGTACGCGGGTACAGGCACATTTTGTGCTTTGTACTCTTGTATTTCGTACACTTGGTTTGGTTTGTGTATGCGGGTATGAGCACATGCTGTGTTTTGTACTTTTGTATTTCATACACTTGGTTTTAGTACGTTAGGTACGGTCGCGAGTAAAGCTAAGTACCTTTGCATTAACGTACTTTGTGGTGGTAGTAACTTATCGGTATTGAAATTGGAACTGTTTAAAGGAATTGTTTATTGAAAGTTGATTTGGATTTGGTAAAAGGTGTGTGAATGAATTGAGCTAGCTCTTGTATGCCTGAGACGCGGCACAGCTGCGAAGCGAGTGTGGAGTTCTGATCCGCGGTTCCGTTATCCCGCGAGGGGTGCGGCCGGAGATGAACAAAGCGAGTGTATTTGGTTGACTGGATGAATATGATCGGTCATATAAATGGATATTGTCCTTTCCACCCAGATAACGGGTGTAAAGCAAACAATAAGTGTTAAGCGTTAAAATTGTTTTAAGATTTTTTCACTGGTTTGGGTCTAATCCAGATTGTACTGATCTTGAGTGCCCTAATTGCCAGCTGTGGATGCAGTGGGAGGAATATTGAGGAGACAGATTGTATCCTCTAACTGTACTGTGTTAAATTAGCAAATATGGGGGGACAGCAAAGTGGCGGAATTGTGAAAAAGAGCCCCATAGGATGTATTTTAAAACATTGGAAAAATATAGGAGGACCGTCAGGTGGGAACGTGAATAAGAAAACTTTGATAAAATATTGTAATCAATGGTGGCCCTTATACAAATTAGATGATGGAGAAAAGTGGCCTCATAATGGGACTCTAAACTATAATACTATGTTGCAGTTGATGTTGTTCTTACGGAGAGAAGGAAAATGGGATGAGGTTATGTATGCGGATATGTTTTTCACTTTGCGAAATCATCCTGAATGGCAAAAGGACTGCGGATTTAATATACCACCGCAAGACCCTTTAGTTTTGTCCCTCGAGAAAGAACATAAAGATAAAAGGAAGGGGCAGCAGAAAATGAAGAGATGTTGCTCGGCATGTAGTATTGGACAAAGGTGTTTAAAAGTGACAGAATCCAGTAAGAGGAAAGAGGAAACAGAAGATCAGCTTGAGGATTTGGGAATGCCCCCCCCTCCATTGCCAGATCCGCTTTCTCCACCCCAGTCGCCATTCCCTGAGACAGAGGGTGGCGGTAGCGGTGAGGAAGAAGGGGAAGCGGCAACTGCTTTTACTCCAGTTACTGCAAGAACCAGGAGTAAAACTCAGAGAGCTCCACAACTCCTAGCCCCGTTACGGGAAGTAATGGGATCTAGTGGACCAGCTAGAGTGAAAATTCCGTTTTCCACCACTGATTTAAATGACTGGAAGGAGGTAGCTAGAGGGTATCGAGATGATCCCTCTAAGGTGGCAAAACGATTTGAATTGATAGTTAGAAATCAAGAATTAATGCCTGTAAGCAAGGATTTTGTAAATGTAATAGGAGCCACTGGCCAGCAGAGAAAGGCGTTCTTTTCGGAACCCCTTAGATTTAAATTAGGAAAACAGATCGGAATACATCGATTTTTATACTTGCCACATTCCCCCAAATCACTGTTAGGGCGAGATTTATTAGAGCAATTAGGAGCAGTGATAGTTTTTAATCAAGGAGCCATGGAATTAAAAGTGAAAGAAGATCAGTTGATTGAAATTTTGAGCCTAGCCCTAATGCACTCTGAAAAGCCCACTGTGTCATCACCCGAACTTGAAGAAATCATTAATCAGGTATATCCAGGGGTTTGGGCTACAGGGACTCCAGGAAGGGCGAAACACGCTACCCCCATAGTAATACAACTTAAGGAGGGAGCAAGCCCAATACGTCAAAAACAATACCCCCTGAGATTAGAAGATCGCAGAGGGATAGAAGGTCCAATTAAGAACTTTTTACAACATGGACTACTAGTGGAATGTGAATCAGAATATAACACCCCCATACTCCCAGTAAAGAAACCAAATGGAACTTATCGGGTAGTTCAGGACCTAAGAGAAATAAACAAAATTGTTAAAGATTTACACCCTGTAGTTGCCAATCCCTATACATTACTTACCAAATTGAAAAACAGTCAGGTATGGTTTACAGTACTAGACCTAAAAGATGCATTCTTTTGTCTGCCTTTGGCTAAAGAAAGTCAGAAGTTGTTTGCTTTTGAATGGGAAAGCCCTACCACTGGTAGGAAAACCCAGCTTACTTGGACAGTGTTACCCCAAGGTTTCAAAAACAGTCCAACAATTTTCGGAAATCAATTAGCACGTGAGCTTGAGGGATGGAAGCCTCCTTCCAAAAATGGAACCCTTTTACAATACGTGGATGACCTGTTAATAGCAACTGAAACCAAACCTGAGTGTATCCAATGGACTGTGAGCTTGTTAAACTTTCTTGGACTAAACGGATATCGAGTCTCTCAACAGAAAGTTCAAATGGTACAACAGCAAGTGACCTACCTGGGATATGAATTATCTGGAGGACAACGGGAGTTGGGAACTGAATGAAAAGAAGCCATCTGTAAAACCCCACTTCCTCAGACGGTAAAAGAACTCAGAACCTTCTTGGGAATGACAGGTTGGTGTCGATTATGGATTTATAACTACGGAATAATAGTGAAACCTTTATATGAACTTTTGAAAAATAATCCCATTAGATTGATATGGTCCAAAGAAGCTCAGAACGCATTTGAAATACTCAAAAAGGAACTCATGAGAGCCCCGGCCTTGGGCTTGCCTGATGTAACCAAACCTTTTTGGCTCTTTTCTCATGAGAAACAAGGAATAGCTCTAGGAGTTTTAGCTCAGCGGCTGGGACCATACAAAAGAGCTGTAGCTTATTTCTCTAAACAATTAGATGAAGTAAGTAAAGGATGGCCAGAATGTTTACGAGCGGTAGCGGCCGTAATACTAAATATTGAGGAAGCCCGGAAATTTACCTTGGGCCAGAAGATGACAGTGTTGGTTTCGCATACTGTATCCGCTGTATTAGAACAAAAAGGGAATCACTGGCTTTCCCCATCCAGGTTTCTGAAATACCAGGACTAACATTGTGAACCCAGCTTCTTTCCTTAGTGGAGCAACAACCGAACCACTAACACATGACTGTTTGGAAACAATAGAGGCTGTGTATTCTAGCAGACCAGATCTGAAAGAAGAACCCCTGCAGGATGCACAGGACTCCTGGTTTACGGATGGAAGTAGCTTTGTCCGACAAGGTATCCGTAAGGCTGGATATGCAGTGACCACAACAAATAAGGTAATTGAATCCCAACCATTGCCTACCGGGACATCAGCTCAAAAGGCTGAGATTATTGCCTTGACTAGGGCTTTGGAACTGGCGAAAGGGAAAAGGATAAATATATGGACAGACTCCAAATATGCCTTTGGAGTTGTTCATGCTCATGGAGCAGTCTGGAAGGAACGAGGATTGCTAACCGCACAAGGAAAACAAATCAAACATGCAGAAGAAATACTTCGTCTACTGGAGGCAGTACGGTTACCAGCTAGCGTCGCCATCATGCATTGTCGAGGACATCTGAGGGGTAACACTGACCAAGAAAGAGGTAACAGATTGGCTGATTATGAGGCTAAACAGGCAGCAGAAAGAATACAGAAAGAACAAATTCTAGCCTTAATTCCAGACAATAGAAATCAAGACCTGGATGACCACGAGGGCATTAAATATTCTAGATTAGATGAGGAGTTCATACGAGAATTAGGAGGACAAGTTCCTTCCCGGGGATGGGCTCATTTGAGTGATGGTAGAATGATTATACCTGCCAAACTAGTGTGGGGACTTGTTAAAGAAGAACATGATAAGACACATTGGGGAGCAGATTCGTTATATAAATTTTTAGGCCAAAGATGGATAGGGAAGAATTTATATACCACTGTTCGACAGGTGACTCAGCAGTGTGAAACATGTTTGAGAAATAACCCCAACACAGGTAATCGAGTACAGTTAGGAACTATTGGGAAAGGAAACATACCAGGAGACCATTGGCAAATCGATTTTTCCGAACTCCCAAGAAAAGGGGGGTATAAGTACTTATTGGTGCTTACAGACACCTTTTCTGGATGGCCAGAGGCTTTTCCCTGTAGAACAAACCAGGCAAGAGAAGTGACTAAAGTGTTATTGAACGAGATAATACCTCGATTTGGGGTACCTATAGTCATCTCATCAGATAGAGGTACTCACTTTTGTGCACAAATAGTGCAGCAAGTTAGCAAACTATTGGGAATTGATTGGCAGCTACACACCCCATATAGGCCGCAGGCCAGTGGGCAAGTAGAAAAAATGAATCACATGATAAAACAGCAGATAGCCAAAATATGTCAAGAAGCAGATTTGTATTGGTATCAAGCATTACCCATAGCTCTGCTTAGACTACGTGTAAAGCCAAGAGCTAAAGAAAACCTAAGCCCTTTTGAAATATTATATGGGAGACCATACCAGACAAAATATAAAGGAGAAGATTTAAACCAGTTGGGTAATTCTTATTTACAAAAATATGTTAT
This sequence comes from Numenius arquata, assembly GCF_964106895.1. Lineage (NCBI taxonomy): Eukaryota > Metazoa > Chordata > Aves > Charadriiformes > Scolopacidae > Numenius > Numenius arquata. The sequence continues at coordinate 21,938,353 of NC_133615.1, read as the reverse complement.
TTCTTTGCGAAAACAATTAGAGAAAATCAATAAGAGTGTCCTAGGAACTAGAGTTAAGGGATTGGATCACGCTATCCATCCCTTTAGTCCTGGAAATTGGGTTTATATCAAAAATTTTTCAGGCAATCCACTGGAAGAGAGGTGGACCGGACCATTTCAAGTGTTACTGACCACCTTCACTGCAATCAAGGTGAAGGAGCAGCCGTCCTGGATTCACTACTCTCGAGTGAAAAAAGCTCCAGACAAGCAGTGGACTTCTGAACCTTTAGGACCTTTAAAACTAAGATTACAAAAGACAGCTCCGAGGCATAAGGAAGATCCCCAATTTGAGCAGAAATGGACCTCCGAATGTACCGGATCAGCAAAACTGCGATTCCGGAGATCATTATTGTGATCTTCTACATCACAGCTGGATGGACAGAGAACTGCATCACCCATCAAGACCTAGATGATGTCCCCGACCCCGAAGACTGGACCAGGAATGGACATTTGGGCAATGCAGGTCTGAATATCACATATAAAAAGACTAAGGTATACACAGTTTTAAAAATTGATGGCCAGATTAAAAGAGACTGGGGAGATTCACAACAGATACCATCCTTTGAAATAAGAGAAAACAGCTTGATTGATATAGCATGTAAATTTGATATGACACAAGTGTACTTAACCACTGTAATAACGGTTGGCATTTATGTATATAATTTAGAAGAGCCACAACAATGCATATTTTCAGCAGTATGTACACTCCACCAAGATTACTGTCGAGCAGAGGTCCAACCTAAAGTTAGTTCAATGATTAGGTGCATAGGAGTTATACATGATGCAAGGGAAATTATAAGATCATACCGACAAGCGGCCTTGATTTTAGTCCCAAAGGATATAACCGCCACACATGGTATGGATACTCTCTCTCCCCAACTTATCCCCTTTCCAGAAGTGAAACGTTCAAATACTATTCTCAATTATAATGCACCAGTAATATATAAAAATTATGTAATATATGGGGAAAATATAGCATGCAAAAAGGAGATAAAAACTTTCACTCAAACATTTACCTTTAGGAGTAGGGTTACTTGTAATGCATCTGAAAAGGCTGAAAACATCACTATAAATATAAAATACAATAGCACTGAAAAAGGGAAATTTACCATATGGGAAGTACCAACAACTGCTTTGAAGGCTACATGTCAGCAACCTCAATGTAGCCTTACTATAGTAAATAAAGGAGAAGCAGTTTATAAGATATGCGCACTATGGAGTCTAGAAAGCCGTGCAGCAACATTCCTATTCCCCTTTGTGCTCTATGTGCCTCGGAGAAATATAATTACTCCAAGTCCAACCACCATCCCTCTGTTTGAACCAGCTAAATGTGCTGTGAAATACCATAACCTTTCGTTCGCAGGCCCTTATGTAGTGAGACAATCCAATGAGCAGAAATTATTTCTGGACCCCACATATTCTTTAAAGAAGGTACGGGTAAAGGTACAAGCTGATATATCTCAGATGAAATCAGAATGCTTACCTTTTATTTCGCAAAGCCTTAAAGGATGGAAGGCATGGTTACATTCCAGAGCTCACCACTCAAGGAAACAGAGAGATTTAACAGGATGGTTTGGATCTGGACTAGGAGTTTTAAACTCGATTGATCAGGAAGTAATAATTAATAAACTGAGCACAGTCACCTCTGATTTAGGAAGGCTAGAAGTACCACTAAGGTCATCTTTAATCACTCTGGCTGAAACTCAGCAATTAACTATTGATTTCGTTTCCCTATTATCTAACCATACTACTGAGGATTTCCAAGCAGTAGCAACTTTTGTAAAAGGACTACAAGGAAATGTCTCTATTGCCATTCAGTGTATACAAACACAACTTTGGATACAATCTGTGGTTTCTGATATAATCAGAGAAGGGATGTCAGGAAACCTACCACAGGAAATTAGAGAAATTATCGCTAAGAACGATACTACCACCCCATTCGAATTAAAACATCAGGCTTGGTGGCAATTAGTTAATTTCACCTATGATGACACAAAAGAACGAATTGAAGCCTATGTGCTGACAATTCAAAAGGCAAAGGTATGGGATATTTTCCCTATTTTAGCACTAGGGGCAATCCATCAAGATGTAGTAGTCAGACCAATAAACTATAATGTTTGGGCAAAATATAATGATGATATAAGAAAATGACAGACCATTAGTACCGAAGCCTGCATCCCAAAGGAACAACTAGGATATGTTTGTGAGAATGCAGTAATTGAAAACGAAGATTTGTGCTTAGACACAGAGGACAGTACATGCACGTTTGAGATGCTTCCCTCAGAACATGCTCAATCACAGGTGTATTATGTAGGAAAAGGATGTGTCTGTATAAGGACTAGTTGTGTTAATGTCAGCATTGATACTTGTGAAGAAGAAACAAATGGAACTAACTTTTGTGTTTGTAATTTTACCAAGATACAAGGTTGTGATTTAATTATTCTGCTCCAATAACCACTTCTCAGTTGATCTCTGACAGTTTCATGCTATACAATGATATACCTAAATTACAGATTGGAATGGACATTAATGTCCTGAAGAAAATGCTTTCCCACCCAGACATTAAAATGTTGCTAAAGAAGGTGAAGGAAGCTTCGAAACGAACATTATGGCAAGTCCAGCATGATACTGTAGAAATAAAGAACATCATCACAGCCATTGAGAAAACTGGTGAACATCATTGGTGGGACATTTTTCTAAATACCTCACTAAAATCTCCAACCACTGCACAGGTTTTTAATTTCCTAGTGCATCCTGTACTAGTGCTGATTTTTGCAGCCCTACTGCTGACTATTCTCAACATTTGGCTGTGGTGGAAAGTACGAACTGTTGCTCAACAAGTACATGTATTATGGACTGTAAACAAAATTATGCAAAAGAATTTGCAATAGCATAAAGAAAAGGGGGGATTGAATTAAAGAATAAGGCTAGGTATGGCTTGAAGGTTTGCTTAGCAAATATAACTTGGCTGACCACAAATAGGGGCCTACACCCCTGCAGAGCTACGATAAGTAACAAGACAGGAAGGTACCTATGTAGATAGCAATTGTGAGGCCAGCACAATGTTATCTTATCTCTGACAAATGGGGGGCTCCAAGAGGGAGGTAGCATATGGTAATGAGTTACTGGAAACTAATGAATATGTTAAAACTCCTTGCATGAATATGTATGTATGGTGTGCATATATGTTGTTAAACTGACTCTGTCGGGCACGCACATTTGGAGGAGCTATCCCCTGTGCGTCCAGCGCTGCAATAAAGGATACCTGCTTAATAGTCATCCCGACTATTGAGTCCTGATTTCGTCTTTCACGGCAACAACATCTTGAACTGTTACAACAAACCAAATCTTTTTTCAGCTTGACTGTTTGTTTTTTATCAAAGCTGTTGACACGCGCGTGGAAGTTCACTTGGTAGATCTGTCAAAAACAGTTCCTGGAGATAGCCACACCTGAGCCAGGATCAATTATCAGTTCACCTTGAATTCCTAGGAGAGTCATCTGTGGTCTTGTAGCTTGTGTTCTTACTCAACACTTTCTATAACAGCTGGCTTTGGAAATAAAAATTCAGGGAACAATTGCTAATAACCCTTTCTTCTCTTTCTGTCCAAGTTTCTAGAGCAAGTACAAAGAAAAGCTCTTCCTTCAGCCACAAAATAAAGGAGGGATTTCTTGGAAAATGAGTGAATATGAGGTATTTAAAGGAAATTTTTCTGACTCACTTTTTGCAATCAAAATAGCTCTTAAGGTGGGATTTGAATGGGGAAATGTGAACAGATGGTTGACCTCAGGGGAGAAGTTGAATTGAGTAGTACATGAAAAAGGGGGGGGAGGAAGCAAACAGTCGCTGAGACAGGTTTAATTTTTGCAGTATTAGCTCCCTGCCTATTAGTATACTAATCTGCCCCTTCCAAAATCACTGGTATTAGTAAACGTTTTTTAAAAAAAATGACAAGAAGGACAAGTACACTTTTTGGATATAAAGACTTAAAACCCACTAATGACCTAAAGATGGAAGATGTTACTTAACATCGTCTTCAAAGGACAGGAAGAAATTATTGTAAAAAGAAGAAATTTAAGATTTCCAAAGAGCATTCAAGTAAGGAGTACTGAATGTTTTTATCAACATGATTGGATCAAATTGGTTTAAGTGGCAAAGTTATTAATGCACTGGTTACCTGGAAAACTGCTGCTGAATTTTTATCCACTCCGCTATGTATTCTATCTTTTCTGACATAAAAACCGATGTATACAGCTTTTTAAAATATGTTACTAATAGTGTTGTTGATCTCTTCCAGTCTCTAAAGCTTTGCTCTGTAACTCAGAGCAAAATAAAACAAATACATGCAAACCCCTGCCATTTTTAAATGTATTATTGTGTATAATAACGCTAAAACTATCTGATATAATTCCAGGCCTATGCTTTCTACTTTACTGGAGAAATGTAAATGTCCCTCTCTGCACTGGCTATAAAGTTGTTGGCCTTTGCTTCCATAAGTAATTAGAGCTTCTGTATCTTCTTTTTTTTTAATGCCCAAATTAAGATTTCTTAAAGGTCTGGATTTTCAAACCATGGATATTCTGCTTTCTAAAAACCAGTCCCCTCTAACATGTCTCACACTAATTGTGTATGAAGAGGTTTGCCTCTGTTTTAAATGCACTGTAACTGCTAAGATAGCAGGCTTAAAATCTGTCACTGGTTCTCTATGAACTTCTGAGAACACAGACATAAATCATTTGGAGGGAAGTGGGGTAGGAGAGGAAGCTTTTATGAGACAGAAAGTAGGAAACATTTCTATATCAACCTGAAGAAACATTTATACGGAAGTGTCCCGGTTTGAAGTAAAACCGAACCAATTTTCTGTTCTGTAACTTTACATCCTAGCTAGGCCTCCTCTAACTCTCTGAAATTAACGGCATATTGTGGAGAAAACTGCTCGTTCCCAGAATGATAAGACCAATGTTTGTGCTACATGCCAAGGAGTGGTATGCAGGGAGGCCCTTGGTTATACTTACTGCTATAACAACCAAGGTCAGCCAATTTCGTTATTTGTCCCCTTAGAGGGTCGGAAATGGAAAAACGTAGAGGGGTCACATCGGTGGGGAGGAGTGGACAGGACAGGTGACCCAAACCTGACCAACTGGGGTATTCCATCCTGTGGGAAACTTTTTGGAAAGCAACGGACACGTTGAACTGATGAGCTTATGAACTTTGTGTAACAGAAGAGATACCGAAATACGGAACAAGCTAGTACAGTCTGAAGGTCAACATGAAGGAGGAATCACACGCTGATACTGAAACTGCTGCTACGCCTCAACAGATGCTGAATGTGTATTAGTAAAAGATTGACTTGGCATAAACAGTAACAAAGTGTAGATAATAAGTTACAGCTGTGTTTAACCAATAATAGTTTGTGTGTATAAGTTTAGAAGCCAACGAGCACAGAGCACGGAGCTAACCCACGTTGTAGTAAAGTATATAATGGTTTAAGTATTTTAATTAAACGGCTTCAGCATGATCATATTGGTCTGCGTCTGACTCCCACCGCAATTGGTGCCCAACGCGGGGCAGGGGCACTGCGCAATTTCTTACTGAAATTGACAGTTTGCGATTTAAAGAAGAAGAAGAAGAAACCGGCTGAGAGACGAGAAGCTTTTGTTGATTGTGGCCACGAAAAAAGAAGGTGAGCAGCCAAACGCGATTTGGGTCATACATTATCATGGGTAATAATTTAAGCTATGAAGAGCAAGCTATCTTGAAGCTTTTGCAACATTTCCTCTCTACGAGAGGGCTTAAGTATGACCCTGATATCTTAAAGAAATTGCTTTTATGGGCAAAAGAAACGGGCATAGTGAAGGATGCCCAAGATATTTTCCAGACGGCAATATGGGATAGCCTTGGACAAGAATTATGGAATTTCACTGAATTTCACTGAATTTTTTTTTAGAGTTGGAAGGGACCATACAGATCATCTAGTCCAACTCCCCTGCTGAAGCAGGATTGCTTAGAGAATGAGCAGGATTGCTTAGAGAATGATTGCTTAGAGAAAGATATCTCGTCTGGAAAAAAGGATCTGATGCCTCTAGCAACATTATGGAAACTGCTTAAAGATACAGTAGCAAGTATGCGAGCGGAGAAAAATGTGACATGGCAAGCGTGTATGGCTTTTTCGGATACTGGGCAAAACCAGGACGGGGTGAGGGATGTACAAAAAGTAGTGCGCTGTAAGGTCCGCATGTTTGATAACCCCCCTTCGCCCCCCGTGCCTATGCCCGCGCCGCTGCCTCCTCCGGCTGCCACGCCACCGCCTCCGGCTCCTCCTGTACAAGGAAAAGAGACACCTATGCAGCTGCCCGGTCCTCTGCCAGAATCATCGGCACGTCTGTTGGAGGGTTTTCCTGACGATACTCCGGAGGTATATCCTCCGCCGTCCTCCTCTCTAGAACTTTTGGAAAAGGACTGGCATACTCCGGTTCAAAATGAAGACATAAATAGGCAGCTGACAAACTTACAGCGACACTTAGAACGATTGACGATGCCACAACAAAAGGACGTTAATCCCTGCAACGTTCCATTACCTGATGACTTACCTCTTCCACCAAAAGGCAAGCCGTTGGCAGATAGCGCAGCTGCCCAGCGTTGGAAAGGAGTTATAAAGGATGCTATGATAGATGGGGTTATTTTGCCTCTTGATTTGCCTCAGGCTTTTCCGGTAATGATTAATGCTCAAGGACAAAGAGTGTGGAATCCTTTAGATTGGAAAATGTTAAAAGAACTGAAAAATGCTATTGCACAATATGGGTTGACATCTAATTATACACAACAAATGCTTGGTGCGATGTTTTCTAGTACAGTTTTGGTGCCCAATGATTGTTATCGTTTAGCTAAGATCTTGCTTACTCCTTCCCAAGCGTTACATTTTAAAAGTGCCTTTGAAATTTTAGTGGATCGCGCTGCAGATGATAACGCGAATCGTGGGGATAACGATCCATTACGTGGAGTTACATATGACATGCTGGTGGGTCGAGGTCGGTTTAGCTCAGAAAATGTACAAATGCACATGGCTGTTGAAGTTTTGCAGCAATCTCAGGAGCTTGCTTTGGCAGCTTTTAAAGCAGTTCCTGAAGCTGGAACACCTACTCCATCTTATGTTTCAGTTAAGCAAGGACCAAATGAATTGTATATGCAATTTATTGATCGGCTTACTGCAGCTATTGAGAGAAATGTGGATCTGGTCCCCGGAGCAAGGGAGTCAGTGTTGATGTCACTTGCAGTAGAAAATGCTAACCCAATTTGTAAGCGTATTTTGCAGGCTTTGCTGAAATCGGCGGGATTGCAAGACATGATGGATGCATGTGCAAAAGTGGGAACAGCTGAAGAGAAGGCTGAGTATCTTGCCAATGCATTTGCCGCTGCTGTTAAGCTGCTGCTTAATGATGGGAGAGGAGCCAAAGGATCCTCCTCTAATGTACGCTGTTACAATTGTGGTAAGATGGGGCACCTGCAGCGACAATGTCGGCAAGGTAGACCAGTACAGCCTAGAGGACTTACACTAAGTCAGAAACCTCCTCCTACTCATCCAGCCAGGTGTAATCGTTGTGATAATTTTGCTGTGGATATCTTGAAAAACAAACTAGAGGTTAAAGTCACCCTTCAAGGACCTGGAGACGAGACTATGTCTTTGTCTGTGTTAATTGATACTGGTGCTGATGTTACTATCATCCCACATGAGAAGTGGCCTAAGACATGGCCTTTGACGACACCAAATAGCGGAGTAATGGGTATTGGCGGAGTTCAGATTACTCAAGTCAGTAGGCATCTCATTAAAATAATTTTATCAGATGGCAATGTCGCCAGCATAAGACCCTACATCCTTTGCACCACTATTGCCCTATTGGGCCAAGATGCTCTTAGTCAACTAGGCTTGAAATTAACAAATGAGCATTTTTAGTGGCAGCCATTGAGGGACGGCCAACCTGTAAGCTACAATGGCTAACAGATAAGCCAGTATGGGTTGATCAATGGCCGCTCACTGAAGAGAAGCTGTCCCATATCCATCAACTAGTTGAAGAACAACAATTGGCTGGACACATCAGGCCATCTAATAGTCCCTGGAATACACCAATATTTACTATACCTAAAAAGTCGGGGAAGTGGAGGTTGTTGCATGACCTCAGAGCAGTAAATGCGGTAATGAAGGATATGGGAGCCTTGCAGCCAGGACTACCTAGTCCGGTCATGATACCAAAAGAATGGAATGTGTTGATAATCGATTTGAAAGATTGCTTTTTTACCATACCACTACATCCAGACGACTGTGAAAAATTTGCCTTTTCCGTACCAGCTATTAACAAGAGTGAGCCATCAAAGAGATATGAGTGGGTAGTCTTACCTCAAGGGATGAAAAGCTCTCCTACCATTTGTCAACTATATGTTTCTTGGGCTCTGCAGCCACTACGGAAACGATTTAGTATCTTTGTGATTTATCATTATATGGATGACATTTTAATTGCGGGAAAAGAATTAAATCCTAACATTGTTGTACCTATTTTTCAGCAGGAGTTAGCAAAGGCTGGATTGGTTATTGCTCCAGAAAAGGTGCAGCAACAATCACCATGGAAATATTTAGGTTGGATCATATCTGGAACTACAGTTACTCCACAAAAAGTAACTCTAAATGAGAAAATAGAAACACTATTTGATGTCCAAAAATTGATGGGTGATATCCAATGGGCGTGCGCAATATGTGGTATCACTAATGATGACCTTGCACCACTTATGCCTTTGCTAAAGGGGTCTCCCGATGTGGGAGAACCTCGACAGTTGTCTCAAATGCAGAAGGCGGCATTACAAAATATTGTCGATAAAATCTCTATGTCCAAAGCCAGCCAGTGGAACCCTGAGCTACCAGTTCAAGCCTTTATTTTTAATGGTGGTATTCAGCTGTTTGCTATCTTGGCACAACGGGATGAAAAACAGGTTGATCCTTTATGTATCATGGAATGGATATTTTTGCCATATCGATTGTCAAAAACCATTGTAACTAAGGTGGAAGCTATTGCCCAAATTATCATCCGTTTAAGAAAACGATGTCGAGAGATAGCTGGTTTTGACCCTGCTATTATCTATGTCCCTATTATAGCGGAATACTTTAATTGGGTATTGCAAAACGATTTTGTGTTAGCCCTGGCCTTGAATGCCTTTATTGGAGATCTTACCATTAATTACCCAGCTCACCGACTAATAAAGTTTTTACTCCGTTATGGTTTTGAAATTATTCCAAAGTTCTCTAGGAGACCAGTTAACGGACTGACCGTTTTTACAGATGCTAGTAAAAATAGTCATCAGGCCGGCTATGTGTGGCATCACAATGGGCAATGGCATTCACAACGCTTGATGGGTGAAGTTACTGATTCCCTTCAAACGTTGGAATTATATGCCGTTCTTGAAGTATTTAGGAATTGGTCAACAGAGCCTATTAATGTTGTTTGTGACTCTTTGTATGTTGTTGGCATAGTGCAACGATTAGAACGCGCTATCTTGAAGGAGGTGAATAATCGTCGACTTTTAGTCAACTTTTAACTGAGTTATGGCAACTGATAAATTGCCGTAAGCATGAGTATTTTATCGTCCACATTCATAGCCATTCTGGCCTTCCTGGTAGTTTAGTGGAAGGTAACGAGCGTGCTGATCAATTGGTGGCCGCTGCATGGAATGGTCCGCCTCCTAATGCATTCCAGCAGGCTCGAAACTCACATATGTTTTTCCATCAGGCTCCAAAAATGTTAGTTCGACAGTTTGACATTCCATTATCTGACGCTAAAGGAATTGTTCAAGCTTGCCCTGACTGTCAAGGACAAGTGTTGGGGGTGGGCTTAGGAGTCAACCCCCGGGGCCTACGGCCATTACAGCTTTGGCAGATGGATGTTACCCATGTACCCAGTTTTGGTCGTTTGAAATATGTACATGTTACAGTGGATACCTTTTCTCACGCTGTTTGGGCTACCCCTTTGTCTGGGGAAACAGCTCGACATGTAATGCTACATTTACGCAGATGTTTTGCCGCGCTAGGAGTTCCTCTTGAAATTAAAACAGATAACGGTCCTGCTTATACTTCGCAGGCCTTGCAGCGGTTTATGAACCTCTGGGGAGTTAAACATGTTACAGGTATTCCTCATTCTCCCACAGGACAGGCGATTGTAGAACGCGTGCATCAAATAATCAAACAGTTACTGTTAAAACAAAAAGGGGGAGAAGAGGAGAATTTGTCTCCTGTAGCACGAATACAGAAGGTAATATATGTGATGAATTTTTTACGGTTAGTGGGAACCGACGCTGAGCCCCCCGCAGTGATTCACAGCCAAGCTTTGGGCTCGGGACATAAAGAACAGAACCGAGGTATTTTGGTCCAGTATAAAGACCCTGAAACTGGAGTATGGAAAGGTCCCGCTGAACTGCGATATATTGGCCGAGGGTATGTTTGTATCATTACAGAAAGAGGTCCTCGTTGGATTCCAGCCAGATGGATCAGGCCATGGAAGGGTCTGGCTGAAGACCCTGTCGTCCAGGAGCAAGACAAAGAATAGCTAGCCAACCGCATCGTGGATCGACGTGCGATCACCTATGTTGACTGTTTGAAATGTGAACTTTGGGTGCTTTGTACTTGTGAAACATGCGGTAAACGGCGATATCAGCGTGCGTGGCTGGCAGGTCGATGGTGTGGTGTGTGTTTCCAAAATCAGTTCGCAAGGTATTGCAGGCTGTGCATACTGCTGTTTCTGTAGGCCGATAACATGGCCTTTTGGATGTTAATCTTGTGTTTTGGCCTTCTTTATGAGGGAGTAGGAAGTATCTTTGACATTTCACCGAGACAGAATATGTGGATAACATGGGCCAACCAGATGGGCCAAGAGGCTTTTTGCCTGTCAACGGCTACGTCTTCTGATCCTTTTCGAACATGTTTGATCGGTTTTCCATATATGCGCTTAAAAGATTTTGAAGGTTATGTTAGCAATAGTAGTCTATTAAATGAAACCTTGGTAGCACCTGATAATGCCAATGTTACTTGTCACAGGCTTCATAACTCTACTGAAAACGAGCATCTCTGTCCAGGGTCAGTCTGGGTACACTTGCAAGGGACCATTGTGAATCATCTTAACCGATCATCCCCTTTGCCGCTACAGGAGTTGAACTTATTAGGATCTTTACCTGGTAATTCGAACAACACCCAAAATTTGTCATTAGGATGTATTGCATTTGGGGGTGAGAAGCCTGTGTTATTTGCAAGTTATGGTTGGAACATGAGTTTAGGAATTTTTAGGGGTCTGCAAAATGTAACACCTATTGACCCCATAAGTCAAGCCGCGAACTATTGCCAGCCAGGAGGACTTGCTATAGGGCTAAAATTTCCTGAGAAAGAGATATGGAATAACGGTACACCTAAAGCCCTTCCTCCTGGGTATTTTTTGATATGTGGTGACCGAGCTTGGGGTGGAATTCCCAGCAGTATTTTTGGGGGACCCTGTTACCTGGGGAAGCTTACTTTATATGCTCCAAACCTGCTGCAAATACAAAACATAGGATCATAGAATCATAGAATCATAGAATCGTCTAGGTTGGAAGAGACCCTTGGGATCATCGAGTCCAACCATCTACCCTACTCTACAAAGTTCTCCCCTATACCATATCCCCCAACCACATCTAAACGACTCTTAAACACATCCAAGGATGGTGACTCAACCACCTCCCTGGGCAGCCTATTCCAATGCCCGACCACTCTTTCTGTGAAAAATTCTTTCCTAATGTTCGGTCTAAACCTACCCTGTTGGAGCTTGAAGCCTTTCCCTCTTGTTCTATCATTAATTACCTGTGCGAAGAGACCAGCACCAACCTCTCTACAATGTCCTTTCAAGTAGTTATAGAGAGTGATGAGGTCTCCCCTCAGCCTCCTCTTCCTCATACTAAACAGTCCCAGCTCCTTCAACTGCTCTTCATATGATTTGTTTTCCAGGCCCTTCACCAGCTTCATTGCCCTCCTCTGCACTCGCTCCAGCACCTCGATATCTCTTGCATTGAGGTGCCCAAAACTGGACACAATACTCGAGGTGTGGCCTCACCAGTGCTGAGTACAGGGGGACAATCACCTCCCTACTTCTGCTGGTCACACTATTTCTAATACAAGCCAGGATGCCATTGGCTTTCTTGGCCACCTGGGCACACTGCTGGCTCATAGTCAGCCGCTTGTCAATTAGAAGCCCCAGGTCTCTTTCTTCCAGGCAGCTTTCCAGCCACACTTCCCCAAGCCTGTAGCGCTGCTTGGGGTTGTTGTGGCCCAAGTGCAGAACCTGGCACTTGCCCTTGTTGAAACTCATACCATTGATGTTGGCCCAATGATCCAATCTATCTAAGTCTCTCTGTAGAGCTTCCCTATCCTCCTGGGAATCAACACTCCTGCTTAACTTGGTGTCATCTGCGAACTTGCTGATGATACACCCTATGTCCTTGTCGAGATCATCAATAAAGACATTAAACAGAAATGGTCCTAACACTGAGCCCTGAGGCACACCACTTGTGACCGGCCGCCAGCCGGATTTAAATCCATTGAGCACCACTCTTTGGGACTTTCCAGTCAGCCATTGCTTGATCCAGCAGATCGTATGCTCATCCAGGCCGTGTGAAGCCAGTTTTTCCACAAGAATTGTATGGGGGACAGCATCGAATGCTTTTTGAAAGTCCAGGTAGATAATATCCACAGCCTTTCCCTCGTCCAATAATCTGGTTATCTTGTCATAGAAGGAGATCAGGTTCGTCTGGCAGGACCTGCCTTCCATAAACCCATGCTGACTAGGCCTGATCCCCTGGTTGTCCATTATGTGGGTTTTGATGGCACTCAAGATGACCTGCTCCATGACCTTCCCTGGTATCGAGGTTAGACTGACAGGTCTATAGTTTCCTGGATCCTCCTTTTTGCCTTTCTTGTAGATGAGTGTTACATTTGCCACCCTCCAGTCCATTGGGACCTCCCCAGTTAGCCATGACTTCCTGTAAATGATGGAAAGCGGTTTGGCGAGCACGTCTGCCAACTCTTTCAGCGCTCTTGGGTGTAGCCCATCCGGTCCCATAGACTTGTGTGCATCCAAGTGGCATAGCAGGTCACTGATCTCTTCCTCCTTAATTGTGATGCCCTCATTCTGCTTCCCCTCCCTGTCTCCTAGCTCATGAGGCTGGGTGTCCAGGGAACAGCTAGTTCCACTGCTAAAGACTGACGCGAAGTAGGCGTTGAGCACCTCAGCCTTTTCCTCATCCTTTGTGACTATGTTTCCCTCTGCATCCAATAAAGGAGGGAGATTTTCCCTAATCCTCCTTCTGTTGTTAATGAATTTATAGAAACATTTTTAATTATCCTTAACAGCTGTAGCTAGGTTGAACTCTAGCTGCGCTTTGGCTCTCCTTATTTTCTCCCTGCGCAGCTTTGCTACATCCTTATAGTGTTCATGAGAGACTTGCCCCCTCTTCCAAAGGTCGTAGACTCTCTTTTTGTTTTTGAGATCCAGCAAGAGATCCCTATTTAGCCAGGCTGGCCTCCTACCCCGCCTACTTGTTTTTCGGCACATGGGAACAGCCTGCTCCTGTGCCTTTAAGACTTCTTTCTTGAAGTATGTCCATCCTTCCTGGACTCCTGTATCCTTAAGGGCATCCTCGCAAGGGATTTTGTCTAGCAGTCTTCTGAACAGGTCAAAGTTTGCCCTCCGGAAGTCTAAGGTGGCAGTTTTGGTAACCCTTCTCCTTGTTTCTCCAAGGATAGAGAACTCAATCATCTCATGATCACTGTGCCCTAGACTGCCTCCAACCTTTACTTCCCCCACAAGTTCTTCCCTGTTCACAAGGAGCAGGTCCAGGAGGGCACTTTCCCTGGTCGGCTCACTTACCAGCTGCATGAGGAAGTTATCCTCCACACATTCCAGGAACCTCCTGGATTGTTCCCTGTCTGCCCTGTTGTATTCCCATCAGATATCGGGGAGGTTAAAGTCCCCCACAAGAACAATGGCAAACGACTGTGATATTTCTCCCAGTTGCTTATAGAAGGCTTCATCCACCTCACTGCTTTGGTTGGGAGGTCTATAGCAGACTCCCACAGCGATATCACCTTTATTTGCCCTTATCCTAATCCAAACACTCTCGACCCTGTTATCACTATACTTGATTTCTGAGCTCTCATAGCATTCACTAACATACACAGCCACTCCACCACCTCTCCTTTCCTGTCTATCCCTCCTGAAGAGCTTGTAGCCTTCAATTGTGGCACTCCAGTCATGTGAGGCATCCCACCACGTTTCTGTGATAGCCACTATGTCATAGTTTTCCTGGTGCATCATGGCTTCAAGCTCCCCCTGTTTGTTGTTCATACTGCGTGCATTGGTATAGATGCACTTCAGACGAGCTAATGGTTTCAACATCTTTTTGTGAGTGTGGGCCCCATTTCCTACCGGGCCCCATTTCCTACCAGTCCCCTCTCAGGTGTTTCCATAATTTCTAGGTGTCTATCACTTCTCTGAAATGAATTGGTAGAGTAAGAGTCCTTGCTAGTCCACCATCCCTCAAGCCCTGGCATGTTTCCCTTGAGTTTAGTCCTAACAGGCCCAGATATCCCCCCCTCCCCCCTCATATCTAGTTTAAAGCCCTGTTAACGAGTCCTGCTAATTCCTGTCCCAAAATTCTTTTCCCCCTCTGGGACAGGTGCATCCCACCTGCCACCAGCAGGCCAGGTGTCTCATATGGCAACCTATGATTAAAAAACCCAAAGCCCTGTCGATACCACCAGTCCCGAAGCCACGAATTGACCTGCTGTCTCTTCCTGAGCAGAAGATGGTGAGCAGAAGATCCAAATGCTCAATTAATTATTTTACCCCTGAATGTAAAGATGAAATTTGATTTTGGGATGTGCCCACCAGGGTATTTGCGACATTATTGGCTCCTAAAGTTGCGGTAGGGAAAGCCCTGGGAGACATCGAGAAACTGGCCTGTTGGAGTATGAAGCAATTTAATCTTACCGCGGATATCGTTAGTGCATTATTGACAGATGTAGATAGTGTTAGGCATGCTGTATTGCAAAATCGCGCTGCTATTGATTTTTTTTTTTTTTTGCTTTTAGTGCAAGGCCATGGCTGTGAGGAATTTGACGGTATGTGTTGTATGAATCCTTCTGACCATTCGACTTCGATTCATAAGCAATTAGACCAGCTCAGAGCTAATATGCACAAGTTAACCAAGGATCGTTCATGGCTTGACGAATTATTTGAGGGATGGGGATTAACAGGATGGTTAAAAGGGATCCTAAAACAAGGGCTATTGATTCTTCTTATAGTGCTGATAATTCTGATACTTGTGCCATGTATAATATCTTGTGTAAAGCGATCGATACAGAAATCTTTAGAAGAAGTTTGGGCCGCCGAACTAAAACAAAAAGGGGGAATTGTGGGAAACTTTTTGGAAAGCAACGGACACGTTGAACTGATGAGCTTATGAACTTTGTGTAACAGAAGAGATACCGAAATACGGAACGAGCTAGTACAGTCTGAAGGTCAACATGAAGGAGGAATCACACGCTGATACTGAAACTGCTGCTACGCCTCAACAGATGCTGAATGTGTGTTAGTAAAAGATTGACTTGGCATAAACAGTAACAAAGTGTAGATAATAAGTTACAGCTGTGTTTAACCAATAGTAGTTTGTGTGTATAAGTTTAGAAGCCAATGAGCACAGAGCACGGAGCTAACCCACGTTGTAGTAAAGTATATAATGGTTTAAGTATTTTAATTAAACGGCTTCAGCACGATCGTATTGGTCTGCGTCTGAGTCCCACCGCACCATCCCATCTGCCCCATGCTCAGTATAAAAGCTGAGGGATCAAAGGGTCAACCCTCTTCCTGCGATGGCCGACGTCCAGAGAGGACTCTGTCTGTCCACCTGCCTTTGATCCCGATCCGGGTGTTCCTGACTCCAGAGCTGGAATCCAGTTCCCATTCATCGCTGAGTCCAGTCTGGGATTTCCCCAGTGCCTGCCAGTGACGTGACTGTCATCCTGGGAGCTTGATACGGTTTTGTATATATGGTATCTATTTCATTATTTTCTTCTTTATTTTTATTTTAATATTAATTCTTCATTAAAGTAGTTTAGTTCATTCTAAACTTCTGAATCTCCTTACCTCTTTCTCTTCCTCTCTCCTCTTTTGGGGGGGAGAGGGGGATGGAAGGGCCATCTGTCAGTCTGGTTTTGGTAAATTCGGCCGAAACCACGACAGGAAGTTTTGACTTAAAAAAAAAAGGTGACCTTTTCAGTGATTTGAAACTTCAGCATTTCTCTATGTATCCTCTTGGGAAGAGCTTAATAAAAAACAGAGCAAACTCCTCGCTTATCTTGATTGAAGAGCAGCTTACTTTGTGTCCTGGTTTGAGGTAAAACAGAACCAACTTTCTCTTCAGTAATTTTACTTTTTAGCTAAGCCTCTTCTCACTCTTGGAAATTAACAGCATATTGTGCAGAAAACTGTTTGCTCTTAGAGTGATAGGACCTATGTTTATAGTTAATGCCAAGGGATAGTATGCAGAGAGGCTCTTGCTTATACTTATTGCTGTAACAACCAAGGTCAGCTAACTTTGTTATTTGCCCCGTTGGAGGGTCGAAAGTGGAAAAGCGTGGAGGAGTCACACCTGTGGGAAGAAGCGGACAGGACAGGTGACCCAAAACTGACCAACAAGGGTACTCCATCCCATCTGCATCATGTTCAGTATAAAAGCTTAGGGATCAAAGGATCAGCTCTCTTTCTTCAATGGCCGACGTCCAAGAAGGACTCTGTCTGTTCCTCTGCCTTTGATCTCAATCTGTGCATTCCGGAATCCAGATCTGGAATCCAGTTCCCATCCATCGCTGAGTCCAGTCTGGGACTTCCCCAGTGCCTGCCAGTGATGTGACCATCATCCTGCAAGCTTGATATGGCTTTGCATATATTGTATCTATTTCATTATTTCTTTTTTTTTTTATTTTATTATTAATATTTTCACTGAAGTAGTTTAGTTCCTTCTAAACTCAAATATCTTTATGTCTCTCCTTCCTCTCCTCGGAGCAAGAGGTGAGGGAGAGCATCTGTCGTCTCGTCATTGGCCAATCCGGCCCAAACCATGACACTTTTTGGTTTAGCTTAAACCTGCTATTTTACTAATTTTAACTGATTTATAAAAAATGGCATCCTGTAAATCAAAATCAGAGCACACATACAATCTTTTGTTCCTATTTAAAGAGAGTAAAAAAAAAAACAAACCACATATTTGGTCAAACTACTGAAATCCCTACACATAACAAGTCTGAACTGTCAAAGAAATTGGATTACAGGAATCAAATACTATTTGGGCATGTTTAGTTTGGAGAAGAGGCGGCTGAGGGGAGACCTCATTGCCCTCTACAACTACCTGAAAGGAGGGTGTAGAGAGGTGGGTGTTGGCCTCTTCTCCCAAGTGAATAATGACAGGACCAGAGGAAATGGTCTAAAGTTGCGGCAGGGGAGGTTTAGATTAGATATTAGTGTGCAGAAAATCCCGCAGCCAGAGGTCGATGTTCACAAAGGAGACAGAGGAGTCCTGCAAAGACTTTATTCGAATAAAGGGAGAGTCCACTGGGGCATTCCCCTGTGGGGTCTCTCGATTTTCCGGAGGACGCAGCCTCCATTTTATCCTAATTCCCCGGCCGCATGTAACCCTCTTCCTTTCCCCATTGCCTGAGGCACTTGGAAGGCACAGAATTCTCGATCCGCCTATTACATAGAAGTTTAACTTTTAAAGTTTTATAATTGTCTAACTTTTGCATTTTCAGTTAATTCCCCTATTTTTTTGGTTATCTCAGTCCTGCAGCTTCAATTAACTCTCCTATTCTTTTAGCTATCTCACTCCGGTAATTTCATTTAACTTCCCTGTTTGTGAAGACACTCTTATCCCTATCTTATCAATCCCTCCTCCTTTTTTTTTATTTTAATATTTGTCTTCACAAAGTTTAGTCACCATTAATTGGATCTTTTCTTCTTGACTTATTTTTGGTTTTGGAACTTTTTGCAGAGACATCATCTTTTGTCCCCTTGTAGCTAATTCTGGGTCAGTGGGCACAGCTACTACTTGCATCCTTCTGACTACATGCTGAATGAGCTGCATAAAACAAGGTATCATACATGGTACAGAAATCAGAGCCGCTACTGCACAAAGAGAGAAAAACAACATGCGTTTAATCCACGGTCCACCAGGCAACCACGAGAATCATGTCTAATTCCCATCCTTTCCAGGTTTGAACTGGCACATGAGCTAGTTTTCTCATTCCTTTTGTTATCTGTTTTACTGCCTTCCCGTTATCATCGATTTGTAAGCAACAGTTGGATTCATTTAGTTTTCCACAAATTTCCCCTTCTTCTGCCAATAAATAATCTAGGACCATTTGGTGTTGGAAAATTGCATTCCTCATCTGAGTAGGTTGGTCTGCAAGAAGATCAAGAGCCTCAGCTGTCTGGTTAGTTATAATTTCAAAAACACCTTGTAGTCTAATTATCCTATTTAAATTATAAATGGGGTCTCTTGCTCCAGAAATCACCTCGTGGGGATTCCATGTTGCTGGTCCATAATATTGTATAATTCGTTCAGGTGGCCATTCATCTTTTCCCCATGACTGGAACCACCTTTAGTTAGGGATTTATCAACTGACCGTCATTCTCTTATCAAATCATCATATACATTAACCCCTAACTCGTTTCCTTGAACTTGTGGTAATAAGAAAAATAATGGTCTAATATATCCTATATAACATATCCCTGGCCAATTTGGGGGTAACCTTTGGTAGGCATGTTGCCCACAAATCCAATAATAGCCCTTCAAAGCCCAAGTCCTGTTAGCGAATGGGCCTTCCCATGTGTCATTATCCTGTGGTATTTCATAGTATAGAGTATCTTTTGATCCCAACGGTCCTCCTGCTATACTTAAATCACCATAGGAATCGCAATAATCACATTCAAAGGCTCCCGCATCTGGGTGCCATTTACACTTACATCCCCTATCATTCTTAGTTGGATTAGTAGCTGACCAAAATTTTCTGAAATAGGTCCTAGTTCCATTTGAATTTTGCCAGGCCCACTGATAAACTGTTATTACATGATTTTTGCTAATGGTATTGTCCTGCTGACAAGCCAGGAATAAAGAATCTCTAAACCCCCCTTTTTGCATAATTTCTCTCGCAACTGCTTTATATCCGCTATGGCAAGGTTCTTTGAAAGAGCACTTTTCCCAGGTGCCATCTATAAGCTTTACATGTGTTTGGTTCCATCTTCCTCGGTATCTAAAGCAATTATAAGGTCTACAATAAGGATCATAACAATCCATTCCTGGTGACAATGTCCACTCACATTCGCTTTTCCCTACATCTTTCCCTCCCAGCTTGGTTCTATTCAGACAGTAATTTCCTTTTCCTGGGTATTGTATTTTCCATGTACCTCCTTCTTCCTTCCTTCCAGAACCCAGTTCCATTATGCACTATACTTAAGTCACTCACCCACCATTTAGGCTGGACAGGCTGGGCTACCCATGGCCAATCTTCAGCTCCTCCTGGACTTCCACAGACCCAGCAATTACTGAGTTTAAAAGCTTTGGCTACCTCTTCCCCTAGAGTCAAAAATTGGTTTTCCCATCCCAGACTTCGATTTTGCCAATAATACAGAAACATGATCATTACTAAAAATTTCATTTTGAGCTTATTGTCTTTCTACGCTTGATGTGGCAAGTGAATATACAGAAACAATTCAGTTAGTGTCTGCTCACCAGTTGCTGGAAGTTCAAATAAGGGAACTCCTTTCCCTATGGATCTATACCGTAGATCCTTTGGGTAAATGCACGGAACTCCTCCCAAGGTCTACCCGATGGCTACTGGTCTGATCCACTCCTTGTAAAAGTTAGTTTTAGTCTCCCACCCTAAACTTCAATTTTTCACTTTTTCAAATCAAAGTCCGGTATGGCATGTGCTTCCACTGCTCAACGTCTATTAGGTTGCAGAGTTTAGAATTTCTTGTTGTGGCAAACACTGAGGTCAATCCAGTCTTGCCCTTGATTTTAACTTATCAAATACTACTAATCGGGTCTTATTCTGTGGAAGGTTAGCCGCAGTTTTCCCTCCTCTTCCTTTAGCTCCGAAATCCAGTTTTCCGGGGCCTTGGACGTCTTGACTCGAGTATGGTGAGTCTACCCGTGTTTGGCCGTATTAACTGCTGTTCCATGGTTAATAACACTTGGTACGGTCCCCCACCACCTTCCCGCCAATGGTGCTTCTTTCTACCCTTTAATTAGGACCCAATCTCCTGGTTGGATGCTATGGACAGCAAAGTCCAAAGGCAGGGTCTGTGCCACCTGAGCTTCCTGTCGAAGAGATTTCACAAGAGACAGTATCCTGGCCACATATTGTTTCAGGTATGCATCACTTATTGCTACCTCCCCACTAGGTCGAGAGTTAGCAGGGTAAGGGATTCCAAACATTAATTCAAAGGGGGATAATTGAATGTCTCCTTTGGGTTTGGCCCATATTCTAGCTAAAGCTAATGGTAGAAGACATATCCATGGCATTTTGGTTTCCAAAACTAATTTTAAAAGATGCTTCTTAATTTCCCCATTCATCTTCTCTACTTTCCCTGAAATCTGAGGATGCCACGGAGTACACAAATCCCATTGTATTCCTAAGGCCACCATAACCCCTTGAAGAATTTTTCCAGTAAAATGAGTTCCTCTGTCTGAATCTATTGCCTCCACTATTCCATACCTAGGAATTATTTTTTCCAAAAGTACTTTACTAACTGATCCTGTAGTTGCTGAAGCAACTGGAAATGCTTCTGGCCACCCGGTTAGCTGGCATACTCTTACCAAAAGATACTTAAGTCTTCCTGCTCGGGGCATTTCAGTAAAATCCACCTGGCATCGTTGGAACGGGCGTACAGCCCAAGGTCACCCTCCTCTAGCAGCTTCCCTTGTAACCCGATTATTGACCTTAGCACAAATTAAACAACCCTCAATTGCTCTTTTTGCTAAAACAAAAAGACCCAAGGCAGCATACATTTTGAGGAAGGCTTCCGCTAATCCTTGAGAACCCCAATGACTCCCCTCTTGGAGTTGTTTTAATATTTGCAGGGTTAAGGCCTTCAGTACCCATTGTTTACCATTCTTTGTAAACCAATTATTCTCTCTTTTTTCTGCTCCACTATTTTTAGTTGTCTCCAACTCCTCGGGTGGAAAACACATCCTCTGTGGCAGTGCTGGAGTCACTGGGAGCAAAGGGAGGATCCTAGATACTTCTGGCAAAAGTGCTGCTTTCTGAGCTTCTTCATCTGCCAATCGATTGCCTATTGCCCCTTCTGAGTATCCTGTCTGATGTCCCTTGACATGGATTATAGCCACTTTCTCTGGCAAATTCACCACCTCCAATAGGCGAGTAATTAAACCTTCATGAGCTAATGTTTTTCCTCTACAGGTTAATAACCCTCTTTCCTCCCATAATTTTCCAAATGCATGAGCCACCCTGTATGCATATTTTGAATCTGTAAATATGTTTACTGTTTTTCCTTGATACAATTCACAGGCTTTTATTAAGGCATACAGTTCTGCAGTCTGTGCTGACCATGTGGAGGGTAGCTTCCCTCCTTCTTGCAGTTCTCTTCCTTTTACCACAGCATATCCTGTAACTCATTTTCCTTCTATTACCCTTGAGGACCCATCAATAAACACATTTTCGCTGTTTGGCCAAGGGGTATCCCTTAGTTCTTCCCTAGCCTGTGTTTGAAGATCTATTACTTGAACACAGTCATGAATTTCCTCCGGATCTCCTCCCTCAGGACCAGCTAAACAGGAGGCCGGATTAAACCCTTCCCCGCTTCTTAATTCTAAATCCTCTTGTTCCATTAAACAAGTTTCATACAGCTCCGGCTGCAGCGAATGCTTAAACCTAGCACTGGTCATCCATTTAGAAGCTCTTTCAGTTAACAAAGCTTTAATTTGGTGTGGTACTTTAACAATGAGAGCTCCTCCTGCCGTCAGTTTTCGAGCCTCGGTTACCATTAAAGCCTTAGCTGCACGGTTTTGTAAACAATGGGGCCACCCCCTTGCCACGAGATCCAACAGTTTAGAAAAATAGGCCACTGGTCTTCGACTACCCCTGTGTTCTTGCACTAGAATCCCTTTAGTATGGCTTTGTTTAACATCCACATATAATTCAAATTCTTTTTCCCGGTCTGGAAGGGCTAGACCGAAGCTTTGGTTAACTTATTCTTTAACATTTCAAAGCTCTGCTTCCCTTCTGGTGTCCATACTACAACATTGGGGCTGTCTTGCGTTAAGAGATCATACAGGGGTCTGGCTAAAGCAGAAAAGTCCTCAGTCCAGATCCTGCAATATCCTATTAGTCCCAAAAATTGTCGCAGCTCCTTTTTAGTCTTAGGTAATGGCACCTCTACAGCTCCTCAAATTCTTTCTGGATCAATACACCGCAAACCTTCAGTCAAAATATGTCCCAAATATTTAACCTTCTGTTCCACTAGTTGTGCCTTATTTTCAGGGCGAGCCGCGGCAAATTTAAAAGCGGCCATACCGCAAGCTTCTCTCAGACCACGCGGAGAGCGACAGCAGCAGCGGTGAGTGCTGTGGTTTTAAATTTGAACTAGATTGAGACGCAGAGGGGGCTTCCTGGAGACGGAGAAGCTGAGGGAGAGCGGAGAGGCCTGAAACGAGTCGGGAATCTCGTGAGGGAGCCGAGAGGCTGACATGGCTGGGGGCGGGCCGGGCGAGCCGCAGCAAATTTAAAAGCGGTTATAGCCGCAGCAGAGGAAGAGCGCGTGCCGGGCGCGCGTGCGTGAGTGCAAGGGCAGGAGTATCAGCGCGCAGAGCATGTGGGAAGCAGCCAACAGTGGCTGGTCCCCTCCTGGCGCTAGACAAGAACATGGCCCCAACACGTGCAAAGTGCGCTACAAGGAAGAATGTGGGAACTCAGACTGAGCTCCCGCAAAAACATGACTGTGCAGGTCTCCGGCTGCAGTGAATGCTTAAACCTGGCACTTGTTCCCAAGGGAGCCAGAGACACTGCCTGTGTGCGCTGTGATCAAATAAACTACCTGCTCAGGCAGGTGGTGGAACTGAAGGAAGAGGTAGAAAGACTTAGAAGCATCAGAGAAAGTGAAAGTGAAATAGATTAGTGGAGCCATACCCTGAGGCATAGGCATAGGGTAGAGGCTCTACAGGAAGTGTCACCAGGCAGAAGGGAGGGACTTAAGGGACAATGGGGAATGGAGGCAGGTCCCTCCTCGGAGGGGCAAGCAAAACCCCTCCTGGCCCCCCCTCACCTTCCCAGTTGCACTTGCAAAATAGGTATGGGGCTTTGGAAATCGAGGGGCAGGTAAATGAGGATGGAGAGGAAGACCCATTCAGTGAGTTGCCCAGAGCTAGCCACCCACCCCCACGCCTTAGGACTTCCTCAACAAAGAAAAAAAGGAAGGTAATTGTGGTGGGTGACTCCCTTCTGCAGGGAACAGAAGGCCCCATTTGCAGACTGGATCCATCCCACAGAGAAGTCAGCTGCCTCCCTGGGGCCAAGATTAAGGATAAACAGAAAAATCTCCCTACCCTGGTCCAGCCCTCGGATTGCTATCCATTACTAGTATTTCAAGTAGGCGGCAATGAGGTAGCTACCAGTAGTCCAAGGGCACTGAAGACAGAGACTTTAGGGCCCTTGGACGGCTGGTTAAGGGATCAGGAGCACAAGTTGTGTTCTCCTCTATCCCACCACTTGCAGGAATTGATGAGGGGATTAACAGGAAGAGCCAGCAGATTAACTCCTGGCTCCGAGGCTGGTGTAACTGGCAGGACTTTGGTTTCTTTGATCATGGGATGATCTACAGGACACCAGGCCTGCTGGCAACAGGTGGGGCAAGCCATACCCAAAGGGGAAGAAGAATACTGGGGCAAGAATTAGCAGGGCTCATTGAAAGGGCTTTAAACTAGGTTTGAAGGGGGATGGGGATGAATCCAGGATTACTAAAGAGGAGCCTGGGAGCAGATTACCAGTGCTGGTGGGTAAAAGCACGAGCAAGGTCTTGTGGCCTGTTGTCTCAGTAGAGGTGGGGGATGGTAACCCATGTGGTGATGACATCAGGGATAGTGATAGGCTGGCAACCACAGAAGGGTCTGAGCATGGTCAGGGGGGTGTTGGGGCTCGGCCCCCCATAAAAGTGGCAGGAAAATTAGCCAAGCTAAAGTGCATCTACACAAATGCATGCAGTTTGGGCAACAAACAGGAGGAGCTGGAGGCCATTGTTCAGCAGGAAAACTATGATATAGTTGCCATCACAGAAACGTGGTGGGAAGACTTACACAACTGGAGCGCTGCAATCGATGGCTGCCAACTCTTCAGAAGGGATAGACAAGGAAGGAGAGGTGGTGGGGTGGCCCTCTTTGTTAGAGACAGGTTTGAATGCTGTTATGGTTTGAGAGAACCCATAACAATCTATTGTCGTTAGACAATTATTCTATCACCCGATGACCCCTCCCCACCCGGTAAGGGGAATCAGAGAACACAAAGAAACACAAGGGTTGAAGTATAAATAGATTTAATAGACTAAGACTAAATAATTAACAATAATACTAAAGAACCAGTATTAATCCCAATACGGATATAAGATATACAGAAATTATACTCAGCCATCTATATCAGTAGGAAGCTGTGCACTCCCAGCAGTGGATAGCAAGTATCGGACACTGCGAGCGCAATGGCTTCAGGAGGAAGGGAAGGCCTCAGGGCTCCGGCACCGGGGCAAGGAGTTGTCTGGACCACCGCCATCAAGGAGAGAGCCCGCTACGCAGCAAACTTTTCTAATTTATATTGGATGTGACGTTCATGGTATGAAATAATCCTGGTGGCCAGCCTGGGTCAAATGCCCAGGCCTTGCTCCTCCTTGTCCCTGCACCTGGCAAGGCTCAAAAACACTAACCTTGAATCCCACAGAGCCTGGCTGGCTATAAAGTAAATATTTTCACAAATTCAGACACTAGAGTCTTCTAAAAGTGCAATTTTCCCCAGCATTAGAAGAAAAGTTAGTCCTGTGTCTCTCAACCCAGGACAAATGCCTAGAACTTAATAATGGGAATGACAGTGTAGAGTGTTTATGGGTTAGAATCAAGGGGAAGGCCAACAAGGCAGACATCATGGTGGGAGTTTATTACAGACCCCCAAACCAGGTCGTAGAAATCGATGAAATATTCTATCAGCAACTGGCAGAGCTCTCGCAATCACTCACCCTTGTTCTCGTGGGGGACTTCAACTTCCCAGATGTCTGCTGGAAATATAACACAGCAGAGAGGGAACAGTCCTGGAGGTTCCTGGAGTGTGTGGAAGACAACTTCCTAACACAACTGGTGAGAGAGCCAACCAGGGAAAGCGCCCTACTGGACCTGCTGCTTGTTAACAGAGAAGGTCTTGTGGGGGATGTAAAGGTTGAAGGTCATTTTGGGCAGAGCAATCATGAAATCGTAGAGTTTTCAATTCTTGGAGAAGCAAGACAGGGAGCCAGCAGAACTGCCACCTTGGACTTCTGAAAGGCAGACTTTGGCCTGTTCAGGAGCATGGTTGAGAGTGTCCCTTGGAGACAGTCCTAAAGGGCATAGGTGCCCAGGAAGGCTGGTCATACTTCAAGGAGGAACTCTCAAAAGCGCAGGAGAAGGCCATCCCCAGGTCCCGTAAAATGAGCCGACAGGGAAGAAGACCGGTCCGGCTAAAGACCGGGCTTTGGCTGGACCTCAGGGAGAAAAGGAAAGTCTACGATCCCTGGAAAAGGGGGTTGGTTGCTTATGAGCAATATCAAGGTGTAGTGAAGATAAGCAGGGGAAAAATCAGAAGGGCCAAAGCCCAAGCAGAACTTAACTTGGCTACCACAGTTAAAGATAACAAGAAGAGTTTTTTTCAGTATATCAATAAAAAAAGGAAGGCTAGGGAAAATGTAGGCCCACTGAAGAATGAGGTGGGTGCCTTGGTGGTGGAAGACACAGAGAAGGCGGAGTTGCTGAATGCCTTCTTTGCTTCGGTCTTCACTGCCAAAGCTGCCCCTCATGAATCCCAGCCCCTGGAGACAAGGGGGAAGGTCTGGAGAGAGGAAGACTTTCCCTCTGTTGGGGAGGACTGGGTTAGAGACCACTTGGCCAAACTAGACATACACAAGTCCATGGGCCCTGATGGGATGCACCCACGAGTGCTGAGAGAACTGGCAGATGTTATTGCTGAGCCACTCTACATCATTTTTGAGAGGTCTTGGAGAACAGGTGAACTGGAGGAAGGCAAATATCACATCAGTCTACAAAAAGGGCAAGAAGGAGGACCCAGGGAACTACAGGCCAATTAGTCTCACCTCTGTCCCTGGGAAAATAATGGAGCGACTCGTTCTGGATGTCATCTCCAAACACATTGAAGATCAAGAAGTTATTGGGAGGGGTCAACATGGATTTACCAAGGGTAAATCATGCTTGACCAATCTGATAGCCTTCTATGATGTTATAACTGGATGGCTGGATGAGGGGAGAGCAGCAGATGTCATCTACCTTGACTTCAGCAAGGCTTTTGACACTGTCTCCCATAACATCCTCATTAGAAAATTAAGGAAGTGTGGGCTAGATGAGGGGGCAGTGAGGTGGATTGAGAGCTGGCTGTGTGACAGAACTCAGAGGGTTGTGATTAATGGAGCAGGGTCGAGTTGGAGGCCTGTAACCAGCGGTGTCCCCCAGGGGTCAATACTCGGCCCAGTCCTGTTCAACATATTTATCAATGACCTGGATGAGGGGACAGAGTGTATCCTCAGCAAGTTTGCTGATGATACCAAACTGGGAGGGCTGGCCGACACTCCAGAGGGCTGTGCCGCCATCCAGCGTGACCTGGACAGGCTGGAGAGCTGGGCAGAGAAGAACCTAATGAGGTTCAACAAGGGCAAATGTAGGGTCCTGCACCTGGGGAGGAAGAATGCCAGGCACCCATATAGGTTAGGGGTGGACCTGCTGGAAAGTACTTCTGAGGAGAAGGATCTAGGGGTCCTGGTAGATAGTAAACTTTCCATGAGCCAGCAATGTGCCCTTGTCGCCAAGAGGGCCAATGGGATCCTGGGCCGCATAGGGAAGAGTGTGGCCAGTAGGTCGAGGGAGGTCATTCTCCCCCTCTCCTCTGCACTGGTGAGGCCACAACTGGAATATTGTGTCCAGTTCTGGGCTCCCCAGTTCAAGGGAGACAGGGAACTACTGGAGAGAGTCCAGCGTAGAGCAACTAAGATGATTAAGGGATTGGAGCATCTCCCTTATGAGGAAAGGCTCAAACAGCTGGGGCTCTTTAGCCTGGAGAAGAGAAGGCTGAGGGGAGACCTTATCTATGTTTACAAGTACCTAAAGGGTGGGTTGAAGGAGGAGGGAGCTGGACTCTTTTCAGTGGTTGCCAGTGACAGGACGAGGGGCAACGGGCACAAGCTGGAACATAGGAAGTTCCATTTAAATATGAGGAGAAACTTCTTTACGGTGAGGGTGACAGAGCACTGGAACAGGCTGCCCAGGGAGGTCGTGGAGTCCCCTTCTCTGGAGATTTTCAAGACCCGCCTGGATGCAGTCCTGAGTAATGTGCTCTAGGTAATCCTGCTTTAGCAGGGGAGTTGGACTAGATGATCTCTAGACGTCCCTTCCAACTCTGAAAATTCCGTGATTCCATAATTGTGCCTTCTTTTCAGATACTCTAAGCCCTTTCTTAGCTAGAAAATTAAGCAATTCCACAGTGGTCTCTTCCACTGCCTCCTCTTGTTCTCCTGTCAGGAGTAAATCATCTACATATTTTAACAACCTAATCTCTGGGGGTGGAGTAAATTCTCTCAATATTTCTTGTAAAGCTTGCCCAAACAGAACCCGTGCTTCTGTGTATCCCTGCAGAAGGACTGTAAAAAAAAATAGAGTTGAAAGCCCTGAACCAACCTCTTCCTCCAGCCTCTCTCTGTTCTCCCAATTTTTAAGTTTTCCAGCAGCAGCAAAAAGTATGAAAAGTTTTCAAGGCAGTCAGATAGTCCAATGACTCTGCTTAGTTTTGGCAGAAAACCCACTCCTTTGTATGAATAGAAAATTTTGACCAGTCTAACTAAAATCTTCACTACAAAGCAATATGATAATAGCAAACACAATCCAGAAGAATTCAGATGACCTGGATGCTGAGATCTTACCTTTGGGGTTGTAGCTAGCATAGACAAATTAGGAAAATTCAAGGCAGGGTAAAAACTATTAAAAATGCAAGACAGAACCAAGTCAAGAAAAAAATATTTTCATTGACAATATTTATTATGTTATCACATAGTGGTAAGAAAAGACAAACACATACACAAAAATCAGTGAAGGTAGCAGGAATGAAATGGATGAGATTATCAGAAGTGGATAGCGTTTGCAGGATTTTACAGTAGACCACCAGAGATAGAAGATGCAATCAGTTTGTATGTCAGACATTTAGGATGTATATCAACCTACTGGACAGGGTATTTAGCAACTGAGGGAGAAGAGGAAAATAGTATTCCTAAATAGATAGTAAAGTACATTTTTATTTGTTAAAGTGTGGAAATTAAGTGCTGTAAAAAGGGACTCAGATTTTACAACTGTTTCTTTACCATCAAGATATTCAGAATGACGTCTTGTAATTGATTTTGGCTATGACTGAGCAGCACATATGCACTATTATGTAGTTCCCATTTCTTTGCTGTAGAATTATTTTTAAAATAGCAAACATCAGTCAAACCATTCATGATCTGTAGTAAATGTTATTTAAAAGAGGCTAAAAGATGGTAACTGCTTAAATGAGAAAATAGTGAAAGCAAATAAACATATAATGACTGCTTAAACAATGGATATTAAGCAATAACAAAAAAAGTAATTTTTATTTCTGTGTGTGTTGGAGAATAGTGAAGATAATGAAAATACTCCACTGAATTCAGTGGGATTTGGATCCCCTGGATGGAAAACTAGTATACTGTGCTTATATCCTAAGCCACTAGAGATGAAAAGTCTTTTCTATTTTTAAGTAGGAAGGATGATGGATGACACAGATAATTTCCAACAGGAGCTGCAGAGTGTTAACAGTGGTCAGTTCCACTCTTGGCAACTGGAGTTCATGAAAGATGTATTTCTGCATCCTGGATGAGGCTTTCCAAACAAGCTCTTGCTGCTTGCATGGTAATGAAGCACTCCCAAAAGGTGTTGAAAATAGTCAGCACGACTAATGAGATTTTAGCACACTACTCGAATTGGTATGTTAGCCACATTTCACAGGCTGAAGTCAGTGCCTGCTGAGGGGATGAGAGGTAATGGTCCTTTTTAATTACATACCCCCCCATGATCGGTGTGAGTGGTGCAGTCGTTCCATCTTGGCATTTGCAGGCCAGGTAGTACAGGATGCAGGGTAGTGTCTCAACCCCAAAGAAAGGAGTGGTGCATCTGGCTTCTCTAGAGGAAGAGGTAGGAAGAGGTTGGCATGGATGCTAGAGAAACAGAGATGAGAACTAATTCTGGGAAGTCAGCATTTCCATGGTGTGCCCCACCCCACCTTGTGATGTTAAGGAATGCTACAGAGTCATTGCTCAAAGGTAATATCCTGTGCAACAACATAAATCTTCTTACCCGAAACCAGGAATATTTGCTCTTCCAGCCCAAGAAAATGAGGTGAGAGAAAGAGGGATAGAACAAGAGAATGGAAAAAGTAGATGGTAACGAAGAGAGAAAAAGAATCCCTCAAGGGCATGGAGAAAGTTGATACCCAAAGGTGGTGATATCACCAAGAGGCTAGAGACCAAGTTCTGGGGCTTATCTCTGCCCCTGGACCTCCATCCTCTGGGGGGATGGGGTGGAGGAGCTGGTCTCGCCTATCCTTCAGAGAGTGTTTGTCCCTCAGCCATCTGGCTCTTCCCAATTCCTGTGGACTTGTCTCTGCTTCTCTCTGCTTTGAATTGCTGCCTCATCCTTGGCCTACGTGGCAAATTAAACCATGCACCTAAGACCTTAATTGCCTGACTGTGCTGTACCTAACGAACCATTCCAAAAATGTGTAAATATTTCTAGCTAGAGTTTGGAAATCAGGCATCAGTTTCTGAGAGAATTTTCTGACCACAGGATTGGGCCCTAATTGCTGGGGTCGCACCGGGATTTTTCCTCAAGGTGCTCCCGCTCAGCCACGATTTCAACAAGCTTATATTTACAAAAGTTTTGCATAGTCATAGTTTTTCTGCGACATGATTAACATAAGTCTGCCTTTCTTAGAACTATTTACATATTCAGGAGGCGAGTTTCTCCACGGTCTTTGCTGCCATTTATTGACCGTTTTCAGGAACCACAGTCATTCTGGTGGTCGTTTACTTCATCTGGTGGTCGTATCTTCCTCTTCATCAGTTGTCCCCTAGATGAACTTGGGTTGTTTTGCTCCCTTTTCTTGTTGACTTGGTAGCTGGCCTTGCTTCAAGCCGATTTTCTCCAGTCTTCTTGTCTGAGCTCCCTCTATCTTTTTTTCTAGTTCTTCTTATGATAAGTGAGACTAGTTACTCCATTGTCTAACAATCGCACGGTAACCTTAGAATGTTGACAGTCACACAACAGCTTACAACAGATAAGCAAATTATTAACTACTTTAGCAAGATTCACTAATAATCACAAGGCCCTTTATTTCAATTCTTTCTGGGTTGAAGTGTGGTAAGATAAAGTTCTGTGTAAATTAACAGATTTATGCAAGTGTACATATATAAGCATATCAAAATCAGACAATACATATTTATGAATGGAAGAAAATGTATATTGTATTGATTCAGGGCATAAGTATTTTGTTGAAAATCTCTGTGTGGAAATAATACAGCAGAAGCTAAATTGTAAATATAGGCTGATAATGTGTCCTCACTGTTATGTATAAGCATATGCCATCTGAAAAACAGGAGCATTGAAGTTTTATTCCACTATTCATATGAACTCAGTCCCATTTTTAGAATTTCATTTTTGGAAGAATTTTCCACTGCTGAAAGAGAAGCAGCAGTGTGAAGTTTAGAATGATCTGGATGATAAACAACTTGAATCATGCACAGACTAAGGAGACACAGTGGATAAAATCCTCATCCCTTTGAAGTCAATGGGAGGCTTGGGACTGAACGCAAGAGAGCCAGCCTTCATGAGTGCTGTTTTGCCTTTCCCTGGGATGTAGCAAGTCACAATGTTGGCTAAACAACCACAGTTTTATGGAAAGAGAAGGAAAAGCAGGAGCTACTTAGAATCATAGAATTGCCTAGGTTGGATTGGACCTTTCAGATCATCTAGTCCAACCATCAACCTAACACTGACAAAAACCATCACTAAACCATAACTTTAGAGACATGCTTAGACACTACATCTACCTGTCTTTTAAATACCTCCAGGGATGGTGACTCAACCACTTCCTTGGGCAGCCTGTTCAAATGCTTAATAACTGTCCTGGTTCCTGCGGGGATAGGGTTGATTTTCCCAAGGATCTGGCAGGGACACAGGTATTCTATACCATGTGACCCCAGGCTCAGTGTATAGCTGGGAGCTAGCCGGGGGAGGGGTCAGCAGCAAGTTGCTGCTTGGGAGCCGGCTGGGACGTCTCTGGTCAGTGAGCCGCAGTACCGTAACAGTGTTTGTCTCAATCAGTGTTATTGTTTTCTTGTTCCTCAATCCACGAGTTTTGACTTTTTCTTCTGATTCTCCCCCCACAGCTGGGGGGGTGTGTGTGTGAGAGAGTATCTGGTGGTTCTTTGTTGCCGGCTTAGGCTAAATCACTACAATAACCCTTTCAGTGTAAAAATTTTTCCTAATATCCAATAAGAACCTCCCCTGGTGCAACTTGAGGCCATTTCCTCTTGTCCTATCACCTATGAATTGGGAGAAGAGACTGACCCCCGCCTCTCTACAACCTCCTTTCAGGTAGTTGTAGAGAGCGATAAGGTCCCCCCTCAGCCTCCCTTTCTCCAGACTAAACAACCCCAGCTCCCTCAGCCTTTCCTCATAAGACTTACTCTCCAGACCCCTCACCAGCTTTGTTGCCCTTCTTTTGACCCGCTCCAGCACCTCAATGTCTTTCCTGTAGTGAGGGGCCCAAAACTGGACACAGTACTCAAGGTGGGGCCTCACCAGTGCCGAGTACAGGGGGACGATCACTTCCCGAGTCCTACTCACCACACTATTTCTGATACAGGCAAGGCTGCTGCTGGCTGCCTTGGCCACCTGGGCACACTGCTGGCTCATGTTCAGCCGACAGTCGACCAACACCCCCAGGTCCTTTTCTGACAGGCAGCTCTCCAGCCACTCTTCCCCAAGCCTGTAGCGCTGCCTGGGGTTGTTGTGATCCAAGTGCAGGACCCGGCACTTGGCCTTGTTGAACCTCATCCCATTGGCCTCAGCCCATCGATCCAGCTCAGGTGTCTGGGTACTCAGGGAACAATTGATTCTACTACTCAAGGCATTAAGTACCTCAGCCTACTTTTTCCATTGCAAATGAGAATCAGAAATGCACACTGATCTTCTGTATTGTTCTTTTTCCCTAAAAACAGACTTGGGATTGCAGGTTGAAATTTTTCTTAACCTGTGTGGAGACAGATATCCTTAATCACTGAAACTAAAAGCATCCCAGAGGGTAAATGACGTACTGCCTCCAGGAAAAGCAAAGCCATTTTGAGAAATGGGTTTCGTGCATGTACACTTGAAGTTGGAAGTCCATCTCGGACATGGTGCATCACCTGCACTAGAGGGATTTCAACACTAAGAGAAGAATATCTATTAGTCACCACTTCAACTCTGTTTTCCAATACTTCTCACTATAAAATATTCTAGAAATTGTCTTTGTTGGGAGAAGCTGTTTGAGCAACTTTCAGAAAGTTAGAGAAGTTCAGATGAGATTGGTTTGAAGTGCCACCTTCTTTCTGCTGCATGGAGAGGAGCTGTAGGACAGTGAAGAAGAATAATTAAGAAAAATATGAGAGCAAAGGATTTCAGAATTTGTGTGTGCACCGGTAGTAGATAAATGGTTTGCTGACCAAAGAATAATAATACCTTCAGGGGAAAAAACCCTCACAAAAGTACATTGGAATAATCTGAATGTCCTTTTTCTGTACATTCAGTCCTTGAAAAAAGGAAGCCTTGCTAGATATAGAAGGAACTTCAAGCATTTCATGTACACACAATTAATAAAGAAAATATTCTAAACTATAAGTATGAAAAGCCAATGAATGCTAAAACTGTGTATCTGAGAGGGCAGGAGGAAGTAAAGAAGAGTAATTTCAATTAAATTCTTCTTTTAATCCACTTGCAGCACAGCACCTACAAAACACCTTGCAACGGTTAGGCAGATGCTCTGGCAGCACTGCATACTACCCTGACCCTCACTGTTTCCTCACTTTTCCCTCTCCTTGCAATTCACTCTACTGTCGTAGTAAATTGTTCAGCTCAGGTGTTTTTCACAGTTGACATGCCAATAGGGACCTCTACTCACTAATGCAATACAAATTAATAACCTGAAGGAATAATTAGCATACTAGTATTCAGGTGAAATCCTGGGCAGATTTTTGCTTTGGTGTTTCTACCACTTGCCTCAGTGGCTCCTGCAGTTCTGAAGTCCCCTGTAGTGGGGAAAGTTGCGGGACCCGCCACCCATCTGACTCTCCATCAGACACCACCATGACCAGCCACTTGCATTGTCAGCCATCAGCCTTGCCCTGCATCAGAGGGGAGGAATTGCTGGGAAAGTTTTGTATTGTTTGATATTTTTGTTTTGCCTAAAGGAAGGTCAAGCCTACAAAGCCCATCTCTGTTTCCTGAATTTTGAAGGCAAAACTTCTCAGAAGGATAAATTGTGGGCATTTAAAATATTCGTAAGAGGGAATAAATATTGTTGCTGGTGCTTTGTCTGGTAAAGCTTGGGAAGTTTAAGACACTTAAAAGTTATGAGGAGTGCTGAGGGAAAGGGATAGGTTCTTCCTTTATTGGTTGTACAAATAAAAATAAATAAATGAGAAGTAAAGAAATATGAGACCTGTCGATACTAGTAACAGACTCTAAACATTTAGGTATCTCCAAATCTCTTAATACCTCTCAAGAGTAAAATTACCAAGGATTTTTTTCCCTGTAGTGATGAACTTTGTTTCCAATACTATGCAACACATAGATTTGGTATGCTGTGATGATTAGGGTCTTATATGGATTTTGCAAAGGATAAAAGATGAGAATGTTTGTCTTCTTTAAAAAGGGCAAAATAACATATGCTGCACATTGTGAAGTTGCATTTATAAAAAGGGAGCTATTTGTATGCTGCTTTCACCAAGGGGAAAGAATAATTCAGAACAGAGGATGCCCAACTCCTTCCCGCTGCTCTGAGGAACCAGCAGCAGCAATAGATCCACTTGACCAGCCTTCACGCTCACGCCTCTTCCCAGTTTCCTCTTAGGAAAGAAGCCTAAGGGAAAGCTGGGAAAGACTGAGAAATGTGTTCATAGATTCTCTGTTGTTCCCCAAATATATTTTTTTTAGCTAACTCTTTAACAAGCATTTTGTTAAGGACAACTGAAGTATGCATCTGTAATTCTTCATTAGCTTGACAAATTCAATTCTTTTATGGTCTTCCTGAAGGAAGAACTAACTTCTCAAGTCCATTTTTCACTTTTACAGTCAAGCTATTGGTAGCAAAAATTTCATGTTTTTTTTCTTTGAAACTCCATAAATATTAGGGTGAACAGCAGGCACTGCTCTGCAAGTTTAAAAACCCTCCAAAAGTTTATTGAGTTTTTATGCCCCAAATCCAGATTGTGTCTAATTATTCTCCTCCATCACACAATGTATTCGAATCCTGTACTTCCAGTAATCAATCACCTCCAGAAGAAAGGAAATGCAGTATTTGTTCACCAGGAAAACTGTTACAGATGTGCATTATGTGGTTTCCTTTTCACTTCTGTTAAATTAAAGCAATATTTTAAATATCCTGAATATGAATTTTGTTTGCCTCTCTTATTACAAGGCCTGAAGGAAAAGCAGGAGACGATCTTATTTCCTTAGCAACAGATTCAGATGTGATTTATGCCACTGTGCATACCTACAGCTGTCTCCAAGCAACAAACCAAACTGCAATGCCAATTTTTGTATGCACAATATATGGAGGAGGCTGAGGGAAAACTCTGGAGCCCAAATACCTATCCCTAGCATCAAACAGGAGGCAAGACTGAACAAACATGAGATTATCATAGAAATGGAAATCAATCAAATAATCTAAGCACCTCAGTTCACTCTGTGAAGAAGAATCTATTTTAAATCAGTCAGCACTTAGATGACAGCTGTAGATGTGTGTTAATACTTTACTGAGGCTTTGCCTTAACTTGTGAAAGTGGTACCACAGCATCTGCTGTCTCTGAGCTGGCTCAGCAGGAGTTCTCATGGAAAATAGAGTAACTGTATAGCAAAAAATATTTTCAGTAATAACTCACTGTTAAAGTAGTTACCAAAATTTGCAAATCTTCATTTGCCATTTCAAAGCTATTTCCTAGAGAGACTTGCATCTGCGATTGTAACGTGCTGGCAAATGTTGTGTTTCTAAATAACAACTGTAAAGCCTTGCCAAATGCAATCATGACAGATAGCACTATTTTCCTGAAAAAAAATACTGGTTTAGTTAAAATGAAATTTGCTTTGGAAGATGAGATTTTGCAAATGAAAGCTCTTTATGAATCAGTCTCCTCAAGCCAATGCTTTTTAGGTGCTTTTCAGATGAAAGAGCTAACACCTGTGGGTTACAAAAAGCAAGCAAGCACCCCCTCAACATTTCATTCTTACCCATAACTTACTCTTACTTGAAATAGAATAGAATAGAATAGAATAGTTCAGTTGGAAGGGACTGACAACGATCATCTAGTCCAACTGCCTGACCACTTCAGGGCTGACCAAAAGTTAAAGCATGTCATTAAGGGCATTGTCCAAATGCCTCTTAAACACTGACAGGCACGGGGCATCGACTACCTCTCTGTTCCAGTGTTTGACTACCCTCTCAGAAAAGAAATGCTTCCTAATGTCAAATCTGAACCTCCCCTGACGTGGCTTTGAACCATTCCTACGCATCCTGTCACTGGACACCAGGGAGAAGAGATCAGCACCTCCATCTCCACTTCCCCTCCTCAGGAAGTTATAGAGAGCAATGAGGTTGCCCCTCAGCCTCCTTTTCTCCAAACTAGACAAACCCAGAGTCCTCAGCTGCTCCTCATAGAACATGCCTTCCAGCCCTTTCACGAGCTTTGTTCCCCTCCTCTGGACGCATTCAAGTAACTTAACATCATTTTTAAATTGTGGGGCCCAGAACTGCACACAATACTAAAGGTGAGGCTGCAAAAATGCTAAATGCAGCAGAAAAATCACCCCTTTTGACCAGCTGGTTATACTGTGTTTGATGCACCCCAGGATGCAGTTTGCCCTCTTGGCTGCCAGGGCACACTGCTGACTCATATTGAGCCTGCTGTCAACCAGCACCCCCAGATCCCTTTCTGCAGGGCTGCTCTCCAGCCACTCCTCTCCCAATCTATACTTGTGTATGGCATTACTCAGTCCCAAGTGCAGAATCAGGCACTTGTTCTTGTTAAATTTCATCCCGTTAATCATTGCCCAATGCTCCAATCTATCTAGATCCCTCTGCAAGGCCTCTTGTCCCTCAAGAGAGTCAACAGCACCTCCCAGTTTGGTATCATCAGCAAACTTGCTAATGGTGCGTTCAACTCCTGCATCCAGATCATTGATAAATATGTTGAACAGAACTGGCCCTAGGATTGAGCCCTGAGGAACACCACTGGTGACCAGCTGCCAGCCAGATGTAGCCCCATTCACTACAACCCTTTGACCTCTGCCATTCAGCCAGTTCTTCACCCAGCACACCATGAACCCGTTCATCCCACAGTTGGACATCTGGTCCAGAAGGATGCTGTGAGGGACAGTATCAAAAGCTTTGGTAAAATCCAGACGAACTACATCCACCGCCTTCCCTTCTTCCACTAGATGGTTGACCTTATCATAGAAGGAAATCAAATTAGTTAAACAGGACTTTCCCTTTGTGAACCCATGTTGACTATGCCTGATGATTGCAATACCTTTCAATAGTACCCAGTATCACCTTCTCCACCATTTTTCCAGGAACTAAGGTTAGACTGTCATGGTTTCGGCCTAATTTACCAAAACCAGACCGACAGATGGCCCTTCCCCCCCCTTCTCCCCCCCGCAAAAAGAGGAGAGAGAAGGAGAAAGAGATAACGAGATTTAGAAGTTTAGAATGAACTAAACTACTTTAATGAAGAATTAATATTAAAATAAAAATAAAGAAGAAAATAATGAAATAGATACCATATATACAAAACCGTATCAAGCTCCCAGGATGACAGTCACGTCACCGGCAGGCACTGGGGAAGTCCCAGACTGGACTCAGCGATGGATGGAAACTGGATTCCAGCTCTGGAGTCAGGAACACACAGATCGCGATCAAAGGCAGGTGGACAGACAGAGTCTGCAACTTAGGTCTGAGCTGGAGAAGAGTAAGATTCTTTCCCAATCTCAGCAAGTTTTTCAAGCAGTTTGTGAAAAATTGTCTCGTTTTGCTCAGCTATTGCCTTGGTCATTTTCTCCATTGTCTCCTTCTGTGTCTTAGCTATATTCTCAGTTTGTTCAGCCACTTTCTTAGTCAGGTTTTCTATTGCTGCAACACCGATGGGACGAGAGAGACCATCTTCATACTGTCGTACCCTATCAGCGACCTCATTTACAGTTGGGGTATCAGTATCAGATGCTCCCCAGACCATTGTTGACAAAGTGTGGGAATACACTGATGGTGCACTCT
Organism: Numenius arquata; assembly: GCF_964106895.1. Classification (NCBI taxonomy): domain Eukaryota; kingdom Metazoa; phylum Chordata; class Aves; order Charadriiformes; family Scolopacidae; genus Numenius; species Numenius arquata. Next base: position 21,900,361 of record NC_133615.1, on the reverse strand, counting down.
GCACAAACTTTTTCAACAAAGGTCGTTGACATGGCATTTCATCAGGATTTATAGTCACTTGCCAATCACCATAAATCACTTCTCGAACAGCCAGTTCTCTCAGGTAATTAATACCTTTCTCCATGCTGGTCCATTGCCTTGGACGGCATTGGATATCATCCTTAAAGGGATATCTGCTCTTTACAGCTGATAACAGTCGCCTCCAGAGACTGAGAACCTCTGCCTTATTCCCAATCGCTTTATCAATACCTCCCTCTTTGGCCAGATTTCCCAGCTGGCTGGCTTCTCTACCATCTAAGTCTATGGAATTAGCTCCACTGTCCCAGCATCGGAGCAACCAAGAGAGAAGTGGCTCCCCATCATGACGAGTAAAATCCTTCCTTAGATTTCGCAAATCCTTTAAGGACAAAGAGTTAATAATTACATCTACATCTGAGGCATCATCCTGTATCGAGGCTGGCTGAGAAGGACCCTCTCCCCTATCTACCTGAGAAGGGGCTGCCCAACCGGTTGACTGTGTTGTAAGAGGGTGCTTTCCTTTATCTACACCAGAAGGACCCTGTCCTGGATCTTCATCAGAGGAACCCTCCCCCGAGCTCTCTAGCTTGGGCATGTCCTTGTCGTAAGGGGCAGGGGACCGAGCTGACCTCTTTTTCTGCTTCCTGGTCACCGGAGCAACTTGTGCCGGTTCTGCTGGCGCTGGGGGAGCGGCAGTGCTCGGTTTGGGAGCTGGAGCAGTGACAGCGCTGGCTGTCGGGGCCGGGGCGGCCGGTGCAGCTGCGGGCGGGGGAGGGGCTGGCGATGGAGATGTGGGGGGTGCGGGCGGCGGAGTCACTTTTACAGCCGGCTGCTGAGTGACCGGGGCCGGGCCGGGCCGGGGCGCGGCTTGGGCCGGAGCCGGGCCGGTGTTGGTGGAGGTGCGGGCCTGGCCGGTGCCGGAGCCGGTGGAGGGGCGACCGCTGCCGCTGGGGCCGGTGTCGGCGTGGCCAGGGGCGTGGCTTTCGCCGGGGCCGCAGCCTTGGCTTGTGCCGGTGGCTGTGGGGGAGCAGCCGATGCCATTGGCACCAGTGTCGCCGTGGCCTTGGCCGGTGCCGCTGGCTTGGCTAGGGCCGGGGCTGGGGCTGGGGCTTGGGCTGGAGCCAGAGCCGGAGCTGGGGCTGGTTCTGTTTGTGTCTGAGCAGCAATAGTGCATGCCACGTAACACTCACTTCTGCACTGATATTTCATAGCAAATACTGCCTGCATTACATTCAGTGAAATCAACAGCATTATCACGATTAAGTGACCGTAACAATAATCACAATCATTCTCCAAAGAGCCCACAGGTTTCTCATCCCCTAATTCCGTTGGTATCACTTTGGGATAATCACTAAGAGGCAAGGTAAACTTTCCCCAGCGAAAATCGAAAGTGTGATTAGCAACAGAATCCATCACATGATGCCCAAGATATGCAGGTAGCATAGCAATCCAACTGACCACATTATACATCTGGAGGCACATCCACACGATTACAGCACGCTTGACCCACCGCATCCAAACACAAAAAACAAATAAACCTTTCAATATATTCGGCCAGTTTAACACCACTGTGTCAATGAACTTCATACAAAGCTCTCTAAAAATACCATATACAATATTCTGTAGGTACGACATGATGTAAGCTGTCGGTTCTCCCTGAGCAACCTGGAATTCAAACTATTCAGGCAATCTTATCAGACCACAGTCGTCGAGCCCCACATTGGGCGCCAATAAATCTGTCGTGGTTTCTGCCTAATTTACCAAAACCAGACCGACAGATGGCCCTTCCCCCCCCTTCTCCCCCCCCTAAAAGAGGAGAGAGGAGGAGAAAGAGATAACGAGATTCAGAAGTTTAGAATGAACTAAACTACTTTAATGAAGAATTAATATTAAAATTAAAATAAAGAAGAAAACAATGAAATAGATACAATATATACAAAACTGTATCAAGCTCCCAGGATGACAGCCACGTCACCGGCAGGCACTGGGGAAGTCCCAGACTGGACTCAGTGATGAATGGGAACTGGATTCCAGCTCTGGAGTCAGGAACACACAGATCGGGATCAAAGGCAGGTGGACAGACAGAGTCCTCTCTGGACATCGGCCATCGCAGGAAGAAAGCTGACCCTTTGATCCCTCAGCTTTTATACTGAGCATGGGGCAGATGGGATGGAATACCCCAGTTGGTCGGGTTTGGGTCACCTGTCCTGTCCACTCCTCCCCACTGATGTGACCCCTCTACGTTTTTTCCGTTTCCGACCCTCTAAGGGGGCAAATAACGAAATTGGCTGACCTTGGTTGTTATAGCAATAAGGATAAGCAAGGGCCTCTCTGCATACCATTCCTTGGCATGGAGCACAAACATTGGGCTTATCATTCTGGGAACGAGCAGTTTTCTCCACAATATGCCGTTAATTTCAGAGAGTTAGAGGAGGCCTAGCTAGGATGTAAAGTTACAGAACAGAAAATTGGTTCGGTTTTACTTCAAACTGGGACAAGACTAACACATCTGTAGTTTCCTGGGTCTTCCTTCATGTCCTTCTTGTAGCTTGGAATAACATTGACTAGCTTCCAGTCACCAGGGACCTCCCCATACTCTGAAGACCTTTGGATCAAGAGGGGTCCTGCCTTAACATCTGCTAGCTCTTTCAGTATTCTGGGATGAATCCCATCACACTCCATGGACTTAGGAACATTCAGTTGTTACAGCTGGTCCCTTGCAATTTCAGTGTCCACAAATGGAAAGTCACTGCTCCCACACTCATGGTCCTTTGACTCGGAGGACTGGGCAGCCCAAGGTCTATCACTATAGATATCCAGTCTATCTAAATCTACCCTACTATCAAGATACATTTACGTTAGATATTAGGAAGAAATTCTTTACCGTGAGGGTGGTGAGGCACTAGAACAGGTTGCCCAGGGAAGTTATGGATCCCCCATCCCTGGAGATGTTCAAGACCAGGCTGGATGGGGCTTTGAGCAACCTGGTCTAGTGGGAGGTATCCCTGCCCATGGCAGGGGGGTTGGAACTCGCTGATCTTTGAGGTCCCTCCTAATTCTAACCATTCTATGATTCTATGATTAGTGAGCAGTGCCTCTCCTCTGGTCAGGCTGCTTGCAGTTTGCTGTGCCACTTTTCCAGCAGATGTCCAGGTAGTTGAATCCCCTATCAGGATCAGGGCCTGTGAGCGTGATGCTTCCTGCAGTTGAAGAAAGTACTCTTCATCCTCCTCCTCTTCTTGATTGGGTGGCCTGTAGTAGACACCAACCACAAAGTTTCCTCTCTTGGCTTGGTTTCTAATTTTCACCCATAAGCTCTTGACTTGCACATTGCTGTTCTTCAAAGATAGCTCTGTGCAATCAGTGCTGGTTTTGGCATTGACAGCAACTCCCCCACCTCTCCTTCCTTGCCTGTTCATTCTGAATAGTTTATAGCCATCAATCACAGCATTCCAATCATGTGATTCATCCCACCAAGTTTCTGTGATAGCAAGCAGGTCATCAGGTTTTCCATCTGGGCAGCGGCTACCAGCTCCTCCTGTTTGTTTCCCATGCTGTGTGCATTGGTATAGAGGCACTTCAGCTGGGCTATTGGCCACATCACATCACCTTTTTAGGGGAGCTCACCCTAATTCCCTTGAGGCAATTCACAGGTGCTTCCCTGTTGTTTCCTAATGCCTCAGCAGCCTCTGGCTCTTCTCTAGTGCTTAGAACTCCATCCCCTTCCCCCACTAAATATAGTTTAAAGCTCTGTTTATAAGTCCAGCCAGCTTATTGCCCAGGACACTCTTGCACCACTTGGTCAGTTGAGATATGTCAGCTGTCAACAGGCCCAGTTTCTTGAAGGTGTGCCCAAGATCGTAGAAGCTGAGACCTTGAGCATGACACCAGCTACACAGCCAGTCATTCACCTGTTCAATTCGTCTCCTTTTTCTCGGACTCTCTTCTCTGACTGGGAGGATAGAGGAGAACATCACCTGTGCTCCCAAAATGTTTAACATTGTTCTGAGGGACATAAGGGCTCTTTTGGTATTTCTGAGTCACCTTGTTGCAGCATCATTCAAGTCTACTTGGAATAGTAGGAATGACTGATAGTCTGCAGGCTTTACCAGGCTCATCAGCCTCTCGGTGACATCATGGATGCAAGCTCCCAGCAGGCGGCAAACTTATCTAGAAACATTGTCTAGGTGACAAATGGATGCTTTGGTGCCTCTCAGCAAGGAGTCTCCAATTATTAACACCCTATGTACTTTTCTGGTGGCACCGATTCTAATGTAGGTGGACCAACTTCACATGGTTGGCCTTTCCTGGGTTCTGTCTGTTATTCCCGTTCTCTTCATTCTCCAGCCCCAGGGTATCGTACCTGTTATGTTAAGGCACTTCAAGGGGAAGGGGAAGATTCCTCCTCCTGACTGAAGCAGATTTTAGATGATTATTAGCAATGGTTATGAACAATTTATTGACCTACTGGATTTCTTTGGTATCCATGATTAATTCATTAACTTGCCCATGTTAAAATGCTTACAATTAAAAGCATAATATAAAGTAAGGCTAGTAATGTCCAAGCTTTATTTTCCAAACAAAAAATTCTTTGCTACTGAAAGATAAAAACATCAGTAGGAAATATTGTTTTGAAAAAAGGACAACTACTGACATTTACACACCACATCTGCCTGCATGCACATACACAGACATGTCTATACGGCTCCAGGATTTGGAACAGTGAATTTGTGTAAAGACTGTTTCCACAGAATCACAGAATGGTAGGGGTCCAAGGGCCCTTTGGAGATCATCTTGTCCAACCCCCCTGCCAAAGCAGGTTCACCTAGAGCAGGTTGCAGAGGAACGTGTCCAGGTGGGTTTTGAAGATCTCCAGAGAAGGAGACTTCACCACCTCTCTGGGCAGCCTGTTCCAGTGTTCTGTCACCCTCAAAGTAAAGAAGTTTTTCCTCATGTTGAGATGGAACTTCCTATGTTCCAGTTTGTGCCCATTGCCCCTTGTCCTGTTGCTGGGCATCACTGAAAAGAGTCTGGCCCCATCCTCTTGACACCCACCCTTTAGATATTTATAAGCATTGATGAGATCCCCTATCAGTCTTCTCTTCTCCAGGCTAAACAGACCCAGGTCTCTCAGCCTTTCCTCATAAGAGAGGGGCTCCTTTCCCTTGATCATCTTTGTAGCCCTCCACTGGATGCTCTCCAGCAGCTCCTTGTCTTTCTTGAACTGGGGAGCCCAGAACTGGACACAGTACTCCAGATGCGGCCTCACCAGGGCAGAGTAGAGGGGGAGGATAACCTCCCTCGACCTGATGTCCATGCTCTTTTTAAAGCATCCCAGGATGCCATTGGCCTTCTTGGCCACAAGGGCACATTGCTGCCTCATAGTCAACTTGTTGTTGAGTCCAAGGTCCCTCTCTGCAGAGCTGCTTTCCAGCAGGTCAGCCCCTAACCTGTACCAGTGGATGGGGTTATTCCTCCCTAGGTGCAAGATCCTATGCTTGCCCTTGTTGAATTTCATCAGGTTCCCCTCTGCCCAACTCTCCAGCCTGTCCAGGTCTCGCTGTATGGCAGCACAGCCTTCTGGTGTGTCAGCCACTCCTCCCAGTTTTGTGTCATCAGCAAACTTGCTGAGGGTACATTCCATCCCTTCATCCAAGTCATTGATGAATATATTGAAGAGGACTGGACCCAGTACTGACCCCTGGGGAACACCTCTATTTACAGGCATCCAACTAGACTCTGCGTTGTTGATCACAACCCTCTGAGCTCTGTCTTTCAGCCAGTTCTCAATCCACCTCACTGTCCATTCATCTAATCCACACTTCCTAAGCTTACCTATGAGGATGTTATGGGAGACAGTGTCAAAACCCTTGTTGAAGTCGAGGTAGACAACGTCCACTGCTCTCCCCTCATCTCTCCAGCCAGTCATACCATCACAGAAGGCTATCAGATTGGTCAAGCATGATTTCCCCTTGGCGAATCCATGCTGACCACGCCCAATAACCTTCTCTTTCTCTTGTCCTGGGTTGAGCGACACAGGACTAACTTTCCTTCTAATGCTGGGGAAAATTGCACTTTTAGAAGACTTTAGTGTCTGAATTAATAAAAATATTTACTTTATAGCCAGCTAGGCTATGTGGGATTCAAGGTCTCAGTGTTTTTGAGCCTTGCCAGGTGCAGGGACAAGGAGGAGCAAGGCCTGGGCATTTGACCCAGGCTGGCCAACAGGATTATTTCGTGCTATGAACGTCACATTCAATATAAATTAGAAAACTTTGCTGCGTAGTTTTCTCTCTCTTGATGGCGGCGGTCCAGACAACTCCTTGCCCCAGTGTCGGACCCCTGAGGCCTTCCTTTCCTCCCAAAGCTGTTGCACTCGCAGTGTCTGACATTTGCACAGCTTCCTACTGATATAATTGGCTCAGTATAATTCTTGTGTATCTTATATTTTTATCAGGATTGATACTGGTTCTTTAGTATTATTGTTAATTATTTAGTCTTAGTCTATTAAATCTATTTATCTTGTGTTTCTTTGTGTTCCCCAGTTCCCCTTTCCAGGTGGGGAGGGGTCATCGGGTGATAGAATAATTGTCTAAACGAAAATAAATTGTTATGGGTTTTCTCAAACCATAACACCTCTACATGCTTAGAGATGACATCCAGAATGAGCTGTTCCATGACCTTTCCAGGGATGGAGGTGAGGCTGACTGGCCTGTAGTTTCCTGGGTTCTCCTTCTTGCCCTTTTTGAAGACTGGCGTGACATTGGGTTTCCTCCAGTCCTCAGGCACCTCTCCTGTTCTCCATGACCTTTCAAAGATGATGGAGAGTGGCTTTGCAATAACATCCGCCAGCTCCCTCGGCACTTGTGGGTACATCTCATCAGGGCCCATGGATTTGTGGGTGTCAGGTTTGCCTAAATGATCTCTAACCACCTGATCCTCCTCAACCAAGGGTAAATCTTCCTTTCTCCGGACTTTTGCTCTTACCTCCAGGGTCTGGGATTCCTGGGGGCTGGCCTTAGCAGTAAAGACTGAAGCAAAGAAGGCATTCAGTAACTCTGCCTTCTCAGCCTCCTCCATCACCAGGGTACCCACTTCATTCTGCAGAGGGCCCACATTTTCCCTAGTCTTCCTTTTGCTACTGATGTATTTGAAGAAGTTCTTCTTGTTGTCCTTGACATCCCTTGCCAGATTTAATTCCAAGTGGGCCTTAGCCTTCCTCATTGCATCCCTGCATACTCTGACAACATTTCTGTATTCCTCCCAAGTGGCCAGTCCCTTTTTACACATTCTGTAAACTTCCTTCTTCCATTTGAGTTTTTCCAGATGCTCCTTGCTCATCCACACAGGTCTCCTGCCTCCTTTGCTTGATTTCTTACTCGTAGGGATGCATTGATCTTGAGCTTGGAGGCAGTGGTGCTTGAATATTAACCAGCTCTCTTGGATCCCCCTACCTTCTAGAGTCTTCCTCAGACTTGTCTCCTTGCTGGGCCAGTTGCTCTCACTTTTGCTCTGAACCCACTGGCATTTCCAAAAGAAATCTCCTTGAAAAATTACCTAGTTTGGTCTTTCATCTTCTGTTAACCAAAACTAGGGTTTAATACTCCTGTTGTACCCTGCTCCAATGGAGGAGGAAAGAGCTAGGCAGCAAGGAGCTGAAGAGCTATTGACTGACCAGGGGTGCAGATACTGAATCAGTGCTTTCACAGTACTTTTGCTCACAGTCAAGCTTTTCTTCATTCTTCTACCACACATTCAGAACCTGATTCACCGGCTGGAGACCCAAGGAGTGATCAGCAAGACTCGCTCACCCTTTAACAGCCCGATATGGCCAGTGCGCAAGTCTGATGGTGACTGGCATCTAACAGTAGACTACCATGGCCTGAATGAAGTCACACCACCACCGAGTGCTGCTCTACCAGATATGCTAGAACTGCAATATGAACTAGAGTCAAAGGCAGCCAAGTGGTATGCTACAATTGACATTGCTAATGCCTTTTTCTCTATTCCTTCAGTAGCAGAGTGCAGGCCACAGTTTGCTTTCACCTGGAGGGGTGTCCAGTATACCTGGAATCGACTGCCCCAGGGGTGGAAACACAGTCCTACTATTTGCCATGGACTGATCCAGACTGCACTGGAGAAGGGTGGAGCTCCAGAACACCTGCAATACATTGATGACATCATTGTGTGGGGTAATACAGCAAAAGAAGTTTTCAAGAAAGGTAAGAAAGTAATTGAGATTCTTCTGAAAGCAGGTTTTGCTGTGAAAAGAGGTAAGGTCAAGGGACCTGCACGAAACATCCAATTCTTGGGAATTAAGTGGCAAGATGGTCATCGCCAGATCCCAATGGAGGTGATTAACAAAATAACAGCTATGTCCCCACCTGCTAACAAAAAGGAAACACAAACCTTCTTAGATGTTGTGGGTTTCTGGAGAATGCATATTCCAGGTTATAGTCAGATTGTGAAACCTCTCTATGAAGTGACTCGAAAGAAAAATGAGTTTACGTGGGGTCCCGAGCAACGACAAGCCTTTGAACAAATTAAACAAGAGATTGTGCGTGCAGTAGCACTTGGACCAGTACGAAGAGGACAGGACATTAAAAATGTGCTGTACACTGCAGCTGGAGATAATGGCCCTACCTGGAGCCTATGACAGAAAGGACCAGGGGAAGCTCGAGGTCGACCCCTGGGATTTTGGAGTCGAGGCTATAAAGGCTCCGAGGCCAACTATACTCCAACTGAGAAAGAAATCTTGGCAGCGTATGAAGGAGTTAGAGCTGCTTCAGAAGTAATTGGTACTGAAGTACAGCTCCTCCTGGCACCCCGATTGCCAGTGTTGGGCTGGATGTTCAAAGGTAAAGTTCCTTCTACACATCATGCCACCGATGCTACCTGGAGTAAGTGGGTTGCCTTAATCACACAGCGAGCTCGAATAGGAAATCCAAATCGTCCAGGAATTGTAGAAGTGATCACAAACTGGCCCGAAGGCGGAGATTTCACAATGCCACCAGAGGAGGTGGTAACACGTGCTGAGGAAGCCCCACCATATAATGAACTCTCAGATAATGAGAAACAGTATGTTTTGTTCACTGATGGATCTTGTCGTATTGTAGGAAAGCATCGAAGATGGAAAGCTGCTGTATGGAGTCCTACACGACGAGTTGCAGAAGCTACTGAAGGCGAAGGTGAATCAAGTCAATTTGCAGAGGTAAAAGCTATCCAGCTGACCCTAGACATTGCTGAACGAGAAAAGTGGCCAATGCTCTATCTCTATACTGACTCTTGGATGGTGGCAAATGCTCTGTGGGGATGGTTAAAGCAATGGAAGCAGAGCAACTGGCAGCGCAAGGGTAAACCCATTTGGGCTGCTGAATTATGGCAAGATATTGCTGACCGGCTAGAGAAACTAGTTGTGAAAGTATGCCATGTAGATGCCCACATACCTATGAGTCGAGCCACTGAGGAACATCGAAACAATCAGCAAGTGGACCAAGCAGCTAAGATTTTTCCAGACAGATTTGGACTGGGAACATAAAGGTGAATTGTCCTTAGCTCGATGGGCCCATGACACTTCAGGTCATCAAGGAAGAGATGCAACGTACAAATGGGCTCGTGACCGAGGGGTGGATTTAACCATGGACGCTATTGCGCAGGTTATCCACGATTGTGAAACATGCGCCGAAATCAAGCAAGCTAAAAGGTTAAAACCTTTGTGGCATGGAGGTCGGTGGTTGAAATGCAAGTATGGGGAGTCTTGGCAAATGGACTATATCACACTCCCTCAAACCCGCCAGGGTAAGCTTTATGTGCTTACAATGGTGGAAGGAAGCACCGGATGGTTGGAAACCTATGCCGTACCCCATGCCACTGCCCGGAATACCATCCTGGGCCTTGAAAAGCAAGTCTTGTGGTGACACGGTACTCCAGAAAGAATTGAGTCTGACAATGGAACTCATTTCAAAAACAATCTTATAAGTAGCTGGGCAAAAGAAGATGGTATTGAGTGGATATATCATATTCCCTAACATGCACCAGCTTCTGGAAAAATTGAACGACACAATGGATTGTTAAAAACTACCCTGAAAGCGATGGGTGGTGGATCCTTTAAAAATTGGGACAAGCATTTAGCGCAAGCTACTTGGTTAGTTAATACCAGGGGATCCATCAATCGAGCTGGTCCTGCTCAATCAGACCTTTTACATATTGTAGAAGGGGATAAAGTCCCTGTGGTGCATGAAAGGAATATGCTAGGGAAAACTGTATGGGTTTTTCCTGCCTCGGGCAAAGGCAAACCCATTCGTGGGACTGTTTTTGCTCAAGGACCTGGATGTACTTGGTGGGTGATGCTGAAGAATGGAGAAGTTCAATGTGTACCTCAAGGGAATTTGACCCTGGGTGAGAATACTTAATTCCGAGTATGATGTTAGTTGTTTATAATACTAACAGTGTTCTATAAGTGTTTTTCAGGATGACACTGCAATGATGAAACCTAAGCCGGATTGATCAAGTGGCGTCTAGTAAAACTTCTCCGAGATGGACATGTTACCCATGGGCACGAACCACAATGAATTTCACACTATCTTTCCTACCCTGAGAACCTGATCTGCTGTTAAATGGACTTAAGCTTTTGTATATACAGATAAATTATAACTGAGTGACTTACATATATCTATCTATATATGTATGTGTGTATAGATTTTATAGATGATAGTAGTTGTAATCTAAGCATGAAGCAAATGGTATGGAATAAGGGGTGGAATGTCCCGGTTTGAAGTAAAACCGAACCAGTTTTCTGTTCTGTAACTTTACATCCTAGCTAGGCCTCCTCTAACTCTCTGAAATTAACAGCATATTGTGGAGAAAACTGCTCATTCCCAGAATGATAAGACCAATGTTTGTGCTCCATGCCAAGGAATGGTATGCAGAGAGGCCCTTGCTTATACTTATTGCTATAACAACCAAGGTCAGCCAATTTCGTTATTTGTCCCCTTAGAGGGTCGGAAATGGAAAAACGTAGAGGGGTCACATCGGTGGGGAGGAGTGGACAGGACAGGTGACCCAAACCCGACCAACTGGGGTATTCCATCCCATCTGCCCCGTGCTCAGTATAAAAGCTGAGGGATCAAAGGGTCAGCTTTCTTCCTGCGATGGCCGACGTCCAGAGAGGACTCTGTTCATCTGCCTTTGATCCCAATCCGTGTGTTCCTGACTCCAGAGCTGGAATCCAGTTCCCATTCATCACTGAGTCCAGTCTGGGACTTCCCCAGTGCCTGCCGGTGACGTGGCTGTCATCCTGGGAGCTTGATACGGTTTTGTATATATGGTATCTATTTCATTATTTTCTTCTTTATTTTTATTTTAATATTAATTCTTCATTAACGTAGTTTAGTTCATTCTAAACTTCTGAATCTCGTTATCTCTTTCTCTTCCTCTCTCCTCTTTTAGGGGGGGGAGAAGGGGGGGGAAGGGCCATCTGTCGGTCTGGTTTTGGTAAATTAGGCCGAAACCACGACAGACGTACTGCCTGATTTACATTTCTTCATAGTCCTAAAAGTTGTAGGTGCTGCACCCTAGGCCAGATTCAGCTTTCAGTCTATGATGGTTTATGTATGAAGTTTTCAGATGAGAAATTCAAACAGTGAGTGCAAAAGGATACAAAAAGAATGAACTTGCTTTTTTAGGACAGGCTACACTCTCAGATAATGTCACATTACATTCTCACAGAAAAACTCAGTTCTCTGAAAACTCAGTGTTGTTTCAGTGTGCACACCATACTGTCAAAATTGTCACTTTTTTTTTTTTTTGACAAAACTGCCAGATTTCTTCATCCAATAGCATTTGCCAAAGACTTTAAGAATGTAACAGAAGAAGATAGCCAAAGATTGTTTGGTTTGTTGGTTTTTTTTCAGTTCCCCAGATTTGGGCTTCAACAGTTAGTGCTACAAGTGTTGCAACCAGCGGGTACTATGATTTGCTATAGGAGAAGACTCAACCTCACAATAATGTCTCAAGCAAAGATAACACACTGCTAATGGTCAGAGAGACACTGCACAGTTAAACAAGCAGATTTTTGCAAACATAACTCCCGCTCTGTGATTGTTATACTTCAAGCTACCGTAGGTCCAATTGATATGTTAGCATTTTTAAAGAGAAAGTTTTTTCTAAGCAAAAATATTCATTTAAATAGAACTTTGTGATTTCATATATGAACACTGGAGAGAAGTGCACAGCAGATAGGCATAGGAGGGTAATTTCAGTCACAGTAATTCCCCAGTTTGTAAAACACCCTGGACTAAAAACCTTACAAAACAGCATCTCTTTTGCTTTCCAGATCTCTTTGCAGGGTAATGGACAGTATTACTCACTACATACAGGAATTCCAAGCTAGAGGGACTGTCATTTTCACAAGGTGCTAGGCAGCAAGTGTCTATTGTAGAGGGACTCCAGAACCCCTCTGTCAGGACATGCTGCAGGCCACAGAACATCCCCCTCTGCAAAAAACTCAAAGCCTATGATAATAAACCAAGATCCATTCAACAGAAGAGAACAAGAAAGATCAGGGACATCACTCACACCACTAGCTCTCCAATAACTGTAAATTGTTGCACTATTGCAAAAAAATTAAAAAAATCCTAGATGGACCAACAAAGCAGACTAGGATCATGCTACCAAAGCAGGAATGAGAAGCTCTCAGTTGTCCCTTCTAGACTGAGTTCTGGTGATGGGTTTAAGCAAAGCAGGAAAGAAGACACCTTTGAAGTGAACACCCCAGCAGCAACGGTGCATGTTCCCACCACTCTGGTTCACCAGTCACCAGTGCTGGAGGAGGCCAAGAAGACATACCCTTCCCAGCACACCAGAGAGCTGAAACATGAGGTAATGACAGTACAAGTATGGTGTAAGCAGAGGAATCCAGTGTCTCTTCAAAAAACTTTTGGATTTAACTTGTTGCACCCAAGGTCTCACAGCACAAACCTCATCCCTTTTCTCCAAGAATTCCTCCCTTCACCTCTTCTGCCCCTAGCATGGGGCCATAAAGCTCTGTCTTAAAACAAGCCCAAGTCCTCCATTTCCCTGACCAAACGAGCGTTTCAGAACTTGCCTCTTCAGATATCCAGAAATAGCCATTTGATCCTGAGCTAATATTATCCTTCAACTCAAAGAACTCTTTCCTCTCCTCAACATTTACCACCGAAGATATTTATTAAGAGATATTACATCCCTTCTAACCTTTGTTCAAACTGGCTAAATGAGCTAAGCTCATCAGAGGAAATGTTATAATTATTTTAAAATACAATTACCAGTTCTACTAACAAGAGAGAATAGAGAGACTACAAGGTCAGGGGGACTTCAGTAGTAACAATTAAAACATAAAGTTACCTGCCTTAGAGGTTTTAGCTGGAGATAATAATTCATTTCCCAAATATACATTACCCCATGTGACACAGTCAGCAAAGAATGTCTCCTACTAAAGATAATGATAATTCACTTTACATTCCACAATACCAAACCCACCCAGCAGTCAGCCAGCCTCCAGCTTAAACACCTCTTTGCACATCTCATCTTTGCCAGTGCGGGTCTCAGGAGGTTGCTTCAGCTTCCCTCCAGCCGCAGCACAGGTTATTAAGCATTGGAACAGGCTGTCCAGGGAAGTGGCTGAGTCACCATCCCTGGAGGTATTTAAAAAATGGGTAGACGTAGTGCTTAGCAATATGGTTTAGTGATGGTTTTTGTCAGTGTTAGGTTGATGGTTAGACTAGATGATCTGAAAGGTCCTTTCCAACCTAGGCAATTCTATGATTCTATGATTAGGCACAGGGCTCACGAGACAAGTGCACTGACCAGCCATGGTTTACATGCAACTGGCCCTTTTATATCCCCTCCTCTCTATTTCCCCCCTTTGTTCCTCCCCTACCCCCTTCCCCTAAAAATTCCTTAATCAATTTTGCATAGTCCCACAGGACCCCCTTAAATATCCCATAAATCAGTGACTGAAGACTTCTTTTGGTCTTTGGCATTGTCTCTGTTATCCCTTGTCTATCAGGTTTGGGTCTCTGTGAGATCTTTATCGCTTCCCCCTTTACTTATTATCTGCTTTTGCATTGAAAAGGTCCTTGTTTGGATAACCTTAATAAAACAGATGCTCTCATGTTCCACATACCCTTACACCCCCCACCTCCCACCCTCATTTTGAAAAGCAAACATGATCTAATGGTGGATAAGCAGGATCTTACTAAGAGAAAGTTAATGTCCTTTTTCAGATGAGGAAAAAAAAATAAATCTCCTTTTAAAGGCTACTCCTTCCACATGTCAAGCTATATTACTTATGAGAAAGTGAATTTTTTTGGGTGCAGTATCCTCATAAACCACATTATTGAAGTTGGAGATTACTGGAAGTTAGATTATAGCACAGATTTCCTCCTAACCCTATGAGCAACCTGTCAGAGACCCACTAAATCAGTTCCTACTTACGCATTCAGACTGTAGGACTACAGCAAAGGAGAGATATAAGGCAAGTGAAGTCAACCCGTGGAGGACTTCTTCAGAGGACTTCTAGCCCTCTTAAGGAACTTACTTTTTAATCAACAAAAATTGCCATTGCAAACTCTGTAAAAGAAAAAGTAACCATAGCATCATCTTTGCTGAGGCATGTGCTCCAATATCATTTAAATGATATCACTAGTGACCTCCTAAGGTCTCTTATGCAGAATATATGCATGCAATAAGTGTCCCAGCTGAAATGCACATACAGACACAATCAGTGCACCTTTCGCACTTGTTAACACAAGGGTGCCCAGGCCATCCTGGCCCAGTGTGGCAAGTAGAGTGCTCTGTGCGATCCACCTTTGGGGGCCTCCCTAAGGAGCCTAGACCCCTTTCATTTCCCCGCAGAGCTAAAGTCCACCAGCGCTCAGAGACTGCCTGGGGACAGGATGTTGGTGCTTCGGGACACCAATCCTAAAAGGGCCCTGCAATGCGAGTGCCCCCACAATAGCAGGGCTTGCCCGGAACGGCAGACAGACCCACTCCAGAAACCGGAAAAAAAAAAGAAACGGCGCATGCCCAAGGAAAGGGTTTCCCAGTAAACGGACAAAAAGACGGGTTCACCCTCCGAATGAACGAGCGGACAATACCACAACCCGAGCCACCAACTCCTCTTTCCCTAAAGTACCAAAAGGAGAGCGATAAGTAGTCCTCTCTCCGTGGAGTACTGCAATAACTGAATTGCTAGTTTTAGCCCCGCCCTCGTTAGCGTGATGTAGTAGCAGTGACGGAGGCGGAACCAGCGGGTAGGTCGTAGTGACGTATCTGCGCTGCAGCCTGGCTTGAGACGGGGTGAAAAGGCGACGAGTACCAATTAGGCTTACTGATCTAGCCAATAGCAGTTACCTTGGTGGCTGCAGGATCATTGTGTTCCACTATGTTCAACGTGGAAAGCCTAGAACGGGCCGAGCTTGGGGAGAGCCTCCTTACATGGGTAAGTGACTGGGCCCTCGCCTGGAGCAAGGTAGTCTGGCTGGAGGCATTCGTTGCGGTGTGCGTCTTTCCGCCCTCTCCGGTTTTCCTCTCCGCGGCTCTACGGGTGGCTCCGGTGTCTCTGTCCGGAGACCTGCATCCCAGGACACACCCTCGCTCTCGGATGGCTTTGAATCCTTCTGGGGTCGGCGGAGCCCCGGTGGACCTGCCCTGCCTGAACAAAGCCCCGGGGGCGATGTGGGGAGTCGTAACCTCCGTACGTAGAGGTCTCCATAGTCTTAACTCTGCTTCTGCCGGGAAAAACAAAGGAACTTACTCCCCGCGCGCGCCTGCACAGGAGTAAGCAGGTTTCAGTATGTCGGTGTGTATTTCCTTCCTGTCGCGTGCCTGGACTTGGTGGGCAAATTGTTATCCATTGCTTTGATTGTGCGTCCCCGGTCTCTCATGTCTTGTTCGTGGCTGCGAAGTTCTTGTGCTGTGTTTCCTAACCGTTGCCTGCGTTCGACCTGGACTGCATGCATCAGTAGCTTCGTGGTGTGCTTTTTACTCACGGAACAGTCAGAACTTACCGGACATTGAACTTGCGTTTGCAGCTACTCTGCATTTTGAGACATGGAACATACCTGTGTAACTGTAACATAATTGTGAAACTGCCATTTCATTAGCAGTTGATTTGCTGTTTTAGCTGTCTAGAATCATTGGCTACCCAAACACACATTAAGAAAATTGCCAAGTAAATATCTACTATATGAAATTGTGGAACGTTTCTGTTTATTCTCAACAAAAGAGAGGGAGCTGGAGTAAACTGTGAAGTTCACGAAAATTATTAGGGGTATGTAAATGATGATTTAGGTTTCTCTGTGAAAATCGAAGTGGATAAGGAAGGGACATCCAATACCTGTTAAAAGGGAGTGGGTAGCTTGACTGATTTTTATGGGAAGAGATGTTTATATTATGCCCTAGCTGCAGCAGGGTCTCTCTTTCCTTTGCATTCCTGCTAATTCTTGTGTCTTAACCAAGGTGGTTGTTTGTTCTCCTTTTTGCTCTCTATGATTTTTTTCCCTCTCCTCCCCCGCAGCTGTTGGAAAAGACATGAGAGTACTGCTGAGCTTCATGAGGAAGCATACTGTGTATGAGCCCTGGGAAAGAAAAGCCAAGTGAGAGGCTTGTTTTAAGACTGGTACAAGGAAGGAAGGTTCACAGGAGGGTGATAGAAAGACCTGTTGCTATGTGTTGCTAGCATTCATGTGGTCCTGCTTTAGCTGGTTTAGTATGCTTCTCGCTCCCACTCCCCCCCAATTGCTTCTTGGCTCTTTAACTTTTCAAATAACCTACAAATTAACTCTTGTTGTGCTTCCCATCATCTGCATGCAACCAATATCCTTGTGAGCTATTGTAATTATTTATTTTTCTCTTATATCATAGTGGTCTGTTAAGAGGGATCTGATCTGTTGATCCTACTTCTTATCCAAATTTAGGTTTGATTAAAATATCTTTGTATCTTTGTATTGTTAGAGCAAAGCTGCTATATGAAAGTCTGTGTCAATAATTCTTGAAGAGATTTTAGGACTAGAAATAGTCTGACAGTTATTTCAAATATGCTGTTCAATTTTGGTTTTAAAATAATTTAAATACATTTCAGAAATGCTAAAAATATTTCATAACATTAAAGTATTTGCTTACTAGCTAGAGGACTAACAAAATGCAGTTAGAGGCAAAGGTTTCTTTGGGGGAGAGGAGGCTTCTCTGTACAGCTAAATATTATATGAAACAATGCTCTATACGTATTCTAAAGGACTGTTTTGCTCATCTCTGTGTGCACTCAGGTTTTGTAGAAGTTGGGATAGTGCTGATAAAAAATGAAGTAAAATAAAAAAATGGTTCTTGTTTGTGGAGGGGATGAGGACCCCTAGATGAAACCTGCTTGTGAACCATTAGGAAACAAAATATATTTTTTTTCCTTGCATGGCATTGAAAAGTATTGGAACCAACTAGTGATTGTCCCTGCCATGTTTCAAATTTGAAGATGAGGCAATCAGTTTGTTCAGTGATAAACTTTATTGTTACTTTTGAACTTTTACATATCTGAACCATGAAAAAAAATCACCTTGGGACAAGGAACATGAAAGAATGGGAAAGTATGATATATTAATTCAGCTTTATGGCATTGTCCATCTGTATGAATTATGTACTTGGACATGTGATCATTCTTAATCAATAGTAAATATTTATACTCCTTGATCAAGAAATTTGTACAGATGGATCCTTGTCTATCTCTGTAGGAGTGGTCCACAGAGATGGACCAAGCAGTATCCCTGAAGTCTAGCATCCCATAGACCATTTATTGAAATATTCCATCTAATCTATGCCCTTTACATTTTTTTTCCAATTCTTTGCATGCTGACCTAGCTTCTGTTTTTGATTAGCAGGAATATTGGTTAATAATTCTTAAATGGCATTAGAATTAGTTAACACAGTTGTGTTTCTTAGGTGAATGTGTGGGGGGGGTTTGCTATTTTAGCCATTTCATTTTTGTGTGAATGTGGCTTTGAAAATGGCTCAGTTCAAATTAAAAAAAAAAAAAAAAGTCTGAGAAAGTGTTCAGCCTAAACTATGTTGCTGGCATTGATGTAGACAACCTGAAATTGCTCCTCTCTGACAGCCTGTGCTTTTGATGGATGAGAATATCCCTCAAGTCTCATATATTGCATGCCTGAGATTACTATATTTGATATTTTTAAACCAGAGCAAGTCACTTTACCTCTAAATGTTTTAGTTTTACTTTTTAATACTCCCCTCACTGTTTTGGGTCATGTTAAAGTTTATTATTTGGGCTCTGTTATAGTCTCAATCATTCCATGATTCTATTAACATCTTCATTAATAATCTGGATGATGGGGCAGTTTGTTGATGACACAAAACTGGGAGGAATGGCTGATATTGTTGTCCCCTAATCGCGGTTTCAGGTTCATGCCCAGTGCGCAGGAGCCAATGAGCACACAGAGTCAAGATCCACCTTCTAACCTTTAATGCAGTTCTGTACAGAAAAGGGTGCCAGGTGATAGTTCACAAAGTTAGCACACCCCTTCAGAGGGGACACAGGTTTTTATACAGTTTACAATGAAGAAAAAGGTACACAATACTTATTCATTGGTCACCTTTTGATTATATAACTAATGCCCTTCTGCACATGCTCCGATTAGTGGCTAGTTCATTATACAAAGGTGGTCTGTCATTAGCATGTAAGATCTCCTCTCAGAGGTGTGATTTTTACCATGCTTATTAGTCTTAGGTTACTTTAGGTTACCTTTGGGTAACCCCCCTTCCTCCTGAACCTATCCCCCTAGGAGGTGATTCATCCTTGTTGGCATTAGCACATTCCTGTGTTATCTTGTTGAGGACCACAATATGCCAGAGAGTCATACTGTCATCTAGAGGAACCTGGACAGACTGGAGAAATGGGCTGACAGGAACCTCATGAAGTTCAACAAGGGGAAGGGCAAAGCCCTGCACCTGAGGAGAAACAACCCCAGGCACCAGTACATACTGGGGGCCACCCAGCTGGAAAGCAGCTTGGCAGAAAGGACCTGGGGGTCCTGGTGGACACCAGATTGAACATGAGCCAGCAACGTGCCCTTGCTGCAAAGAGGGCAAAAGGTATCCTGGGCTGCATTAGGAGCATTGCCAGCAGGTCGAGGGCGATGGTCCTACCCCTCTACTCAGCAATGGTGTGGCCACAGCTGGAGTCCTGTGTCTATTTCTGGGCTCCCCAGTACAAGAGAGACATGGAGCTACTGGATATGATAGTCCAACAAAGGGCCACAAAGATGATTAAGGGACTGGAGCATGTCTCCTATGAGGAAAGACTGAGATTGCTGGGACTGTTTATTCTAGAGACGAGGAGGTTCAGGGGGGATCTTATTGATATATATAAATACCTGAAGGGAGGGTGCAAAAAGGATAGAGCCAGGCACTTTTCAGTGGTGCCCAGTGACAAAACAAGAGGCAGTGGGCACAAATGGAAACACAGGAGGTTCCCTCTGAACATCAGGGAACACTTTTTTACTGTGGGGATGACTGAGCACTGGAAGGGGTTGCCCAGAGAGGCTGTGGAGTCTCCCTCCTTGGAGATATTCAAAAGCCATCTGGACATGGTCCTGGGCAGCCGGCCCTAGGTGGCCCTGCTTGAGCAGGAGAGTTGGACCAGATGACCTCCAGAGGTCCCTTCCAACCTCAACCATTCTATGATTCTATTATGGCATTGCTCAATTTTATTTCTCTCAGATTTAGAGCATTGTTGTATATGTCCCTGAATAAATTTTTTTCAGGGTTTTAAACATCTGAGAGAGCTTTTGTTTCCTGCTTTTTTAGCAGATTGCCATGATGGTTCTTGAGGCAGCCAGGGCAGCAGCAACTGGAGTGAAACTGAGCAAGGGCCTGGAGCCCAACTACTAACATATCAGAATTGATTGTTCTAAGCCTTAGCAGTGTTTGCAGCCCACTGTCATTGCAGAATTAGTATCCTACCAAACAAAATTTCCCAAAAACCTCTTCTGAGACTACTCAGTATAGGTACCCAAACAGCATTGCAACCAAAGCAGTCTAGAACAGTGTGGCTGTTGAGTAAACCTTCTGTGTTTTTAAAATTCTTTCAGCATATCTAATAGAGGTACACGGCATCTTTTCTGTTTCTGTTTAAAATTTATGACTGATCAAGGTACAGATGCTGAGGTTCTTTACTGTGGGTGTTGCATCAGGAGCATTTTGAACTCATATCTTCTGGCCATGTCTGAAGACTTTGGAGAGTTTTCATATGTGCATGTGGCAATTGTACTGTAATATGCCCGTATCTGCAATAAGGATGACTGCAGGCTTCTCAGTGTGTTGTTTTTAGCGTGTGTTGTTTTTTAGTATTTTTATCAAACAGAGATAAGGCCTAATACTGGGAAAGGTCGCTCAGTGGTTGCTATTTAACCAGCAGGATTCCTCAAAGAGGTCAATGCTGGCAGGTCTTCTGTAGCACATTGCAATGGAGATGTCAGCAACTGTCCCTCCGCTGTCATGGTAACTGTTATATGTTAATCTGTTGTATGTTGCCTCCACTGAGTTGTACCTTACCTACTTTCCTTTTCTTCTTGTCTTGAAGCCCAAATAAAAAGAGGAATTTAGATGCTTATTTCCTTGGCAGAGGTGTAGACCAAAGTGGGGAGACGCCAATGTACACACAGAGCAGAGGTATTTATTTAAATAATTTCTGTGCAGAGATGAGTGCTAGGTGGTAATCCACAAAGCTAGCACACGGGTCTACAAAGTCTTTGGAATATTTATACAATTCAAAACACAGAAATACACACCTTTAATTATAATTATTGGTTAGTACCTTATCTTAACAATTTCTATTGGTTAGTATTGTCTCTCGCTTTCATTTAAAGTTACGATGTCCTTTAATTGATGTGCGCATGCTCAGTCCAGTGGTGGTGGGGGTAGGTCTGCCCAGTCTCTAATTGAGTCGGTGGTCGAGATCCACACACACACACACACACACACACCCCCCCCCCCCGCCTTTACCTTTCCCCCATTTACCACAGATCTTTGTTGACTTCATGCTTTTAGCAGTTATCCAGCTCCTGATGTACCTCTTCAAGGGTATTGTCATTAACAAGGCATGCATTGTTTATACAGTGTCCTGTTTCACAAGACCTTTTAAACCTTTTTATAGCTCTTTGTTCTTGCTCAGTGAAAGATTCCAACTTCTAAAGTACATCAGAGGTGTTAAAACTCTCCATGAAGTGGGTATTTTGTAAATACTGTTCAAGGCCTCTCTTTTTGCTACTTCCATTTTGAAAGTATTTCTAGCTCTGTACATTCTATTTGACTTTGTCCCTTTGGGCTGAAAAACTTCCTCAGTGTAGTATTTGTGTCTTCTATGTAATACCCATTCCAAACTGGAAGGATCTGCCTGCATTCATAGGAGATCTAAAGGCCATCTGAACAACTCCTGACAGGGACTTTGATCCTTCAAGAAGGGTACTAGTGAATTTTTTTTGTAAGGTCCATTTGTGAAGTAAGTCAAAGTTGCTGGAATTCACTAGTTAGGCTATGTTTTTTCCTTTCCTCTTAGTTACTTCCTTACTTTTTATGCTATAGTACTTTTGGTCTTTGTGTGTCTCCAGTGTAGCCTATACTTTAAGCGCCTGTTTTGGTTTCTTGTGAATGACAGGATTGCAGACTAGATAAGCCTTTTTATTCTAGTCATTGTGTTGTTCCGAATCTGGGTTCTTTACCTGGTGTGCAAGCCAATAGCACACAGAGCAGAGGTATTTCAAAGTTTATTCCATTAATGCACAGAAATAGGGTGCTCATCCCAAGGGAGAGCACCTTATTTTAAAAAATTTCCCTTTTTATACACTAATTATTACATATTCTAACAATTAATACATTTTCATTGATAGTCTCTTTAATGATTGATCAATATTCCTTTGCTTCCTATGTAAATTAGCACACAGACTCTGTCTTCTTCTTCCATTGTTCTCTTTTGAGTAGGTGGTATCATTTGGGTAGGTGGTCAACGAGTCAGTGGTCGTGATCTCCCCCTGCCAAAATTACCTTTTACCTACTTCTCCTCTAATCTTGGCAGTTCCAGGTGGTTTTCTCGGTTTGCTGACCAGGCCTACAGTTCATCATTCTCTTGACAGTGAATTAAGGAATAGGGCTGAGTATGGCTTGAAGGTTTGCTTGACACAACTAAGCCATTCTTAGCATAAACAATGAGTTAGCAAATACTGTGAGTCTTTGTTTTTCTACCTTGGCTAAATGCAAACAGGGGCCTAAGCACGTTTACAACTAGCCATTGTATAGGTCAGCACGTCGTTATCTTTCAAGAGGAACTTATCTCTGAGTACAGGATGTGTCAAGACCACCAAAGCCTGACCAGCCTAAACCAGCCTTGCAGCTTTGTCAGCAAGAATAGAGAAGTAGATGACTGCAGTTCACCAAAAGGACACAGTGATGAAGAGGAATGGATGAAGTAAACGACCACCAGAGGTCTTTGAAGACCACCAAGAGACTGAAATACGCATGTGGGAGTGGGTGGCAACGTATGATAATGAGTTCTCGAAAGAATATTGAATATGTATGTTTAACTTGTATATAAGCTGTGTAACTAATAGCTTTCGGAGTGCACATTTGGAGGAGCGATCCCCTGTGCGTCCAGCGCTGCAATAAAGAATACCTGCTTAATAGTCATCCCGACTATTGAGTCCTGATTTCGGCTTTCACAGCATCAACAGAAATATCCTTCTTATTAACAAAGCTACATTGTCTAATAGTTAGTTCCTTAATTCAGTCTTAAATTAATCATGTCTAGTTACCATTTCTCTATAATTAATGTTGGGGCTGTATAGAGGACTTTTAGCAGCAACGGCAGGTTCCTTTGGTTGCTTCGATTACATTTTACATTTCATTTTTCTAGTTAATATCAATTTTACTACAACAATTTATCACCAATCACAAAGTTGTAGGATTTAATTTTTTCTTTTGAGAGTGATATCATATCTGCATCAAGGAGCTCATGGGTATTATTTGTGCCATCTAACTAAGCTTCTGACTAGTACTGTACATTCTTTGTGAAGGTCTCATTGACTGTTGGGAGCTAAGACTGACTGGGAACTGAATTTAGATATCTGAGTTGGACAGCAAGTGTGTATTCACGCTGTTTATGTTTCTGGTGTATAAGAAGATTTGGGAAATTAAAGTCTGTATTTTGCATATTTCAGCATTGCAGATCATTTAATGGGGCATAGTCCTTCTTCTGTTCTAGGGTTACATAAGATAAAGCTTTGAGGGACGTTGTTTGACACGGGCAAAAAGGTATTCTTAGCTTTATTATGGGAAAAAGCGTGAGAGGGAAGGAGCGGCAGAGAGAAACTGTTATGTACTGTGCTGCTTGGGGAGGAGGAGGAGTCTGGAATGAAGAAGTAAAGCTGGGCATGAGAAAGGGGGGAGGAAAGGTGGTGTTTTAATGTTTTTCTTTGTTTCTCACAACCTGAATCTATTTTAATTGGCAATAAATTACATTAATTTTCCCCAATTTGAGTCTGTTTTGCCTATGATCGTAATCGGTAAGCAATTTCCTTGTCTCTATCTCAACCCATGAGCTTTCTCATCCTAGTTTCTCCCTGTGTCCTGCTGAGGAGGGGGAGTGAGTGGCTGGGTGAGCATTTGGCCCTTAGCCAAGGTTAACCCACCACAATACCTTTGGGGGAAGAGTTCTTTATTCCATCTGTCAATAAAGATGGTGCTTTTCATCTAAGCTATACCTGCAAGAAGGTGGAGTTCTGGGCTTCAAATGACTTCTTTATTCTGCAGGGGCACAACTGTTATCTGTGTTCATCTATGCTTTTAAACATAATGTTTGAAATGTGTTTAAATCTGAACTACTAGTTTTCTAAGCTTTCTTCTCCAAACCCTATCCAAGAAGTTAAAGGACTTTGTTTTGCCTTATGCTGTCAAATAAAAAACTATACACCTTTGCATGTCAAGCATTGTTTAAATAGGGGTTAAATGGGGTATACTTTTCTGGTGCTGTTCAGTTTTCCAGTAATCTGACAGTCTTCATCTGTGATAACAATGGTTTTCCTCATGGGTTTGAATGCTATTCTGCCACATAAACCAATGTCTGCTTTTAGAGAATAGTTGCATTATTTTTGTCCGATTAAACTTTGTGGATTGTTGCAGGGAAAAACTTTTCAACTCACAAATTAAATCAAATTAGGATCAAAGTTTTTTATTGATTTATTAACAATACCTGATCAAACAGCAATGATTGAACTATACATTCAGAAACCATATCAATAATACAACAGATAAACCACAATATTAAACATCTACAAAATGTTAATAAACACCTACATATTTCTAAATATGCTTCTGTTGCTACTCCTAAACAATCACATGCACACACACCCCTCCCCTCCAAGACAGTGTAGGGTAACAAGCACACCTCCCCTTATGGTAGTGTGGGTTACCCTACTTGCACAGCCTTCATGTGGAACATGCGGGTTCTGCAGCTTTAGGTGTGCCCATGCTGCTCCCTACAATCTACTAATGCACATGCCCCCCCAAGAGGTCACCTTTGCACCCCTGAGGGGTGGACCCCTACTTGGTGCACCCTGTACTGCTGGCCCAGTAGCTGGATGCAGGCTACTCGTGAGGGAGGAGGCTGCTTTGCTAGGCCTAGGTAGAGATTGCGATGCCAGCAGGGCCACTTTTTGGCAGCATCAAACCCAGTTTCACTGTTTCTCTGTTGCCATTTCTTTTTCCACATTTGTAAAATTTTACTGCTTCTTTTCTACTTCATTTTTAAGATGACATCATGCCCCACCCCCTGCTTCCTGCCAAGTCTCTTTTGTAATTCCCTGGTTACTGTTTAATTCATCTGATGGTCATCATCCTCTTCATTGTTATCAGTTTGGAGCAAATGCCCTCTCAGACAGTTGTGGGTGTCCTATTCACACCCACTGTTACACTCACATCCCTATCTTATCAGTGGTTGTTATCCAGGCCTTGTTGCCAGGAAGAAGCCTCACAGACTGCCCCACAGTGGTATTATTCTTTGGGTTATGTTGTTATCTACATTTCCTCAAGAGCCTTGTAGAAGACCAACACTGGTTCTGGGGTTTTTTTTGAGAATGCATTTATACAATTATATTATTTGACATAGATATTATATTATTTTGACACTGGGCAAGTAGAGATATAGGTTTTTAGAATTTGATGCTCCGAAGGGTAAACTAGTGGTTCACCTCTTGTAAACTCTGTTCTCAATATTTTGTTCTATGACATGTTTTTGGTTTTAAAAGGCAGTTTTTTTCTGTGATGTTTCTGAAATTCATCACTGCTTGGTGAGGTATGTATGTATGTGTCCTAAAAAAGGTGAATGTGCATAAACAAAGTCATATATTTGCAATTAACCAATTGCAATTGCCAATAATCTTTTTTTTAAAGAGAATAAGAAAAGGAATTTAGACAAATTATTTCAAAGTATGATTACATAGATGAAAGGTCAGAAAGAAGTGTTGATTGAGGCTCAGGCTATTCAAAAATTACCTACTGTATACTGTATTTTCATTTTATCATTACAATTGCTCTATTGTTTTTTTGTTATATAAATTCCCTGAAGTCATGCTGACTACTCTTGATGATTTTTATGTCTTTAATGTGCCTGGAAATGGTTTCCAGGATTAGCTGCTCCATCACCTTCCCAGGGATGGAGGCACAGCTGACCAGCCTGTAGTTTCCTAGGTCTTCCTTCCTGCCCTTCTTGAACATAGGAGTGACATTTGCTTTCCTCCAGTCCTCAGGCACCTCTCCCGGTCACCATGATGGATCAAAGATTTTTGAGAGTGGCCTTGCAGTGATATCTGCCAGCTCCCTCAGCACTCGTGGGTGCATCCCATCAGGCCCCAGGTCATCATCTATATACAAGATCCTTGAAATTCCCTTTCCATGCTTCTGAATTAGCAGTGCTTGCATCTTGTACCTTAACCTTCATTTACAGACCAGAAACTATTCTGTATACAGCCCTTAATGTCTGTTATTGAACATGTAGGAACTTTGAGTCATCAGTGTAGTATTGTTTTCTTTTGGTTTTTATTTTTGTTTGTTTGGGTTTGTTTTGTTTTTAACCAGTTCTCTTATGTACATTACATTGAGAAAGTGGGTTTTTCAGAATGCTTAAATGGGAGAACACGTCTCATTGATTTCTAACTTTTTTCAGTGTGTTAAAAATGCTTTCAGAAACCCCTTTGTTAGAAATATGCTATAGTTGAGTGTAGTTGAGTTTGCAATGTTTTTGGTTGCAAAAATAAAGTTATTAAGCAATGTCTCCAGTTTTTTACTGATTGCCATTCAATCTAAAACTTTCTACCTCTCTACCCATACAATAAATGTGTACTTTTTTAATTCTAAGTAACAATAGCAAATAAAATAAGCACCAAAAGGTTTTCAAAAGTAAAAGAAGAAAATAACTTCTTTTTTTCCCCTTCCTCTTCAGATCCAGACATTTAACATTGAAACACCATGCCAGACTGTGGAAGACTTAACGAATGGGGTTGTGATGGCTCAGGTGCTCCAAAAGATGTAAGAACAAATTTGTTTCGTGATTTTTGGTGCACAAGTTTATCACTTGTACATTTGTCTGAATTTGAGTATATTTTCTTATTTCAAATTTGACCAGTATTCAGTAAGTACTCAACTAAACTATGTTTAGCCAGTGCTTTTAATCTGGAATATGGGTACTACTTTTTTCTCCAACTTTCAGATAGTTATTTTAACAGCAGTTAATATAAGCCTAAAAAAAATAGTATTTGGACAAGATGTTTATCTAGTGCTAATTTTATTGAAAAGTAAATTGGGTTAAAACTGAGTTTATATGTTCACAAAACTTAAATTTAATCTTAAACATTTGAAGACAGTGCAAGGTAAGTTATTAGCTTGGGGCAGTGTTTGAAGTTATAGTACACTATCACATGTTAGAATTGCAGTAGATAGAAAAGATGAAGCTGCTAAAATTGTCAGTGTTACTGCTCGCACTTTTGCTATTATTTTTATGAGTGTTAGAGGGGAGTGCAAATACCAAACAGGCATCAAAAATAACTCTGAAACTGGAATTAGTCTTTCCAGGTCATGTCTTAGTTGTATTAGCAGGGCAGCATGGGGAATCTGGATCAAACAATAAAACTTCTGTGAGAAGGGAGCAAGACAAAAAGCAGCATCACAGTCCTGGACTTCGGGAGAGCAGATTTTGACCTCTTCAGGGATCTGCTTGGAAGAATTCCATGGAATAAGACCCTGGAGAGAAGAGGGGTCTAGGAGAGCTCATTGATTTTTTTTTTTTTCAAGAATCACCTCCTCCAAGCTAAAGAATTGTCCATCCCAACAAGGAGGAAATCAAGGAAAGGTGGCAGGAGGCCTGCATGGATGAACAAGGAGCTCCTGACTAAACTCAAGCATAAGAAGTGGTAGCAGGGAAAGGAGACCCAGGAGGAATACAGAGTCACTGAGTGTTCAGGGATGGGGTTAGGAAAGCCAAAGCCCATCTGGAGTTGAATCTGGCAAGGCACGTGAAGGGTAACAAGAAAGGATTCTACAAGTACATGAACACTAAAAGGGAGTCTAGGAAAAACATGGGGCCACTGCTGAATGGGGCAGGGGACTTGATGCTAAATGGCATAGAAAAGGCTGAGGTACTCAATGCCACCTTCACCTCAGTCTTTCCTGGCAAGACCAGCCTTCAGGAATCACGGCTATTGAAACCAGAGGGAAAATCTGGAGCAAAGACGACTTGTCCTTGGTGGAGGAGGATTAGGTTAGAGAACATTTAAACAAGTTGAACGCACACAAGTCCATGGGACCTGATGGGATGCACCCATGAGTGCTAATGGAGCTGGTCAATATCATTGCAAGGCCACTCTCTATTGGTCTTTGAAAGGTTGTGGTGATTGGGAGAAGTTCCTGAGGACTGGAGGAAAGCAAATGTCACCCCTGCTTTCAAGAAGGGAGACCCAGGGAACAACAGGCCAATCAGCCTCACCTCGATCCCTGGGAAGGTGCTGGAGCAGCTAGTCCTGGAAACCATTTCCAGACACAGACAAGAAACAGTGAAGATGAGGTATCCAGACTCTTCTCGGTGATACCCACTGACAGGAGAGGAGGCAATGGGCACAAACTGAAATACAAAAATTGGAATACAAGGAAATTCCATTTAAAGATTAGAAAATAACTTTTTACTGTGAGGGTGATTTAAACATTGGAACTGGTTGCCTAGCGAGCTTCCCTTGCTGTAGCTGCCCCTGTTCTGAGCATGATTTTGAGGGGCCTCTTCCAATCTTAACTATTCTATGATTCTATAAGCTGAATGGCTTTGTTTTGATAATGTAATTTTAGTGGTATGCAAGGACATTACATTCTTCAATTAAAGGAAAGGGAAAATCACTATTATGCTGGATAATAATAAATTTTGATTAAAACCAGCATGCCAGTATATAGTCTAGGATATTTCTGTATACTATCTGAATTTGAGAATAGAATCATAGAATTGTCTAGGTTGGAAGGGACCTTTAAGATCATCTAGTCCAACCATCAACCTAACTCTGATAAAAAAAAACCAAACCAAAACAAAAAAAACAACAACAAAAACCCCCCCACATTACTAAACCATATCTCTAAGCACTATATCAACCCGTCTTTTGAATACCTCCAGGGATGGTGACTCAACCGCTTCCCTGGGCAGCCCATTCCAGTGCATAATAACCCTTTCAGTGTAAAAATTTTTCCTAATATCCAGTATGAACCTTCCCTGGCGCAGCTTGAGGCCATTTCCTCTTGTCCTATCGCCTGTGACTTGGGAGAAGAGACTGACCCCCGCCTCTCTACACCCTCCTTTCAGGTAGTTGTAGAGAGCGATAAGGTCCCCCCTCAGCCTCCTTTTCTCCAGACTAAACAACCCCAGCTCCCTCAGCCTTTCCTCATAAGACTTACTCTCCAGACCCCTCACCAGCTTTGTTGCCCTTCTCTGGACCCACTCCAGCACCTCAATGTCTTTTTTGTGGTAAGGGGCCCAAAACTGGACACAGTACTCGAGGTGGGGCCTCACCAGTGCCGAGTACAGGGGGACGATCACTTCCCGAGTCCTACTCACCACATTGTTCCTGATACAGGCCAAGATGCTGTTGGCCTTCTTGGCTACCTGGGCACACTGCTGGCTCATGTTCAGCCGACAGTCGACCAACACCCCTAGGTCCTTTTCTGACAGGCAGCTCTTTAGCCACTCTTCCCCAAGCCTGTAGTGCTGCATGGGATTGTTGTGACCCAAGTGCAGGACCCAGCACTTGGCCTTGTTGAACCTCATCCCATTGGCCTCAGCCCATCGATCCAGCCTGTCCAGATCCCTCTGCAAAGCCTTCCTACCCTCAAGCAGATCAACACTCCCACCTAACTTGGTGTCATCTGCAAACTTACTGGAGGTGCACTCAATCCCCTCGTCCAGATCATTGATAAAGATGTTAAAGAGAACTGGCCCCAATACCGAGCCCTGGGGGACACCACTCATGACTGGCCGCCAACTGGATTTAACTCCATTCACCACCACTCTCTGGGCCCGGTCCTCCAGCCGGTTTTTAACCCAGTGGAGAGTACTCCCATCCAAGCCGTGGGCAGCCAGTTTCTCCAGGAGAATGCTGTGGGTAACCATATCAAAGGCCTTACTGAAGTCCAGGTAAACAACATCCACAGCCTTTCCCTTATCCACCAAGCAGGTCACTGTCATAGAAGGAGATCAGGTTTGTCAAGCAGGACCTGCCTCTCATGAACCCATGCTGACTGGGCCTGATCACCTGGTTGTCCTTCATGTGCTGCATTATGGCACTCAGGATGATCTGTTCCATGACTTTCCCAGGTACTGAGGTCAGACTGACAGGCCTGTAGTTCCCTGGATCATCCTGAAATGCTTATGTTCAAGTGTATTAGCTGTCTAAACTTGACACTGTGCAGTGTTTTGACTCCTGAGGGACTATAGATAAGCATAGTAGTTAATATATTGTAGTTAATATAGTAGTTAATAAGTAGTTAATATAGAATTACCTGTTTTCAGAAAGAGTTTTTTTTAACCTTTCATTAGAAGAAGTTTCAGGTAAGAGAGAAACATATCTGTTGTGGGAAGCCCAAATGAGTCCAATAGCTTAGTAGTGGAAAAAAGATGGATTTTTTAATAGAAGTTCTGAAGAAACAGTTATTTTGCTGAAAGAACAAATACGGTCATCTGGAGATTTCTCACATAACTTCTCCTGTAAAGAAAATGAGGCATCAATTATTTATAAAAATAATAAATGCTGTCCTCTTTATAGAGGGAATAGAGCTTTATAGAGCTTTAAGGGAATCTTTGCAATTGCAAATAACGTCAGCAGTACTGGCTGCTTTAGAATAAATGAAAATATTTAAGTATTTTGTGTTGACATAAAAGAAGACAAAAGATAGAATTGGTAGTTATAATTGAACATTTAAAATAGTCACATTTCAGAAAACTTAAGAATATGCTATCAGTGTTACAAATCTAATAAGAAATTGGATGCTGTTTCTTTCTTCAAGATTGTAAAATTCTTCCTCTCTTACCTGCTAAAGTAGAAGAGAAGTTTATCACATAGATGGCAAGTAAGCTTAGTAAATTCTGTAAAAAGTCAAGATTTTTATGAAAATTGTCTGTAAATTCTTTGTTGAAGAAAGAATAGAGAAAAACATGATTGTGGCATACTGAGTTTGGATGTTTATCAGTCATCAACTTGTGCAGTTTTCCTCATAGAGTGCAATTCCCATTTACTTCATGACATGTCAGCAGTTGATAAGTGTCATTGATCTTTTGTTAGCTTTTTAAAACTGTCTAGTTCAAGGACTGGTCAGAATTGGGATCTAAAAAAAACAACTGTGCCTTGATTGTATAGCAAAATAAAGCTTGAATAACAGACCTCAATAATCTTACTGATAGTATTTTTAACTTTTAATCTGTTACTGGTGATTTGGGATGCTGTGCTCCCCCTCCCCCAAGTAAGCAAGGAAATCTACTCTGAGGTACTGTTTTCAACTGTGATTTCAAGTGATTTCTTAAAAAGAAAAGTATGTATCATGTGAATATTGTGTTTCTGTAGCAGCACTTGAATTTTATTTTTCCCTTAGCAGTTGTCACATTGATACTGAATGTTAGCTTGACTTTGTCAGTGTGTCCAGAGAAGTTTAAGTAAAGATCAGCTAAGCAATTGCAAGTCTTGTGCTGTCTCATGCAATAATTTGAGCCTAACAAAATTACTCTTTGGCAATCTTAACTCATGTCAACTCTAATTCAGATTTACCACTTTGCGTGCTTATGTAATGAAGATATTGATTCTCATATAGGGATTTAACAATAACCTGGACTGTATTTCTATTGAGAAAAGCTTTGGAGCAAAGGAATTGAAGCAACAAGTTAATCTTAGAATCCTAAACCAATGATAAGGTATGCATGATTTCGAAGGAAAAATGTGATTGGTTCTCTTTTTGTAGTAGTAGTGGATACCTCCAGTGGATCCTTGATGTAGCTGTCAAGGGTAGCAAACACAATAGACAGCTGTGTCTCTGAATGTGGAAGGTGGGCACATAGATGTGGTCACTATGTTTGGTCCAAATAGTTGGTTTAAAAAACTGATAGAGAGCTAATACACAAAGCCATTCTAGAGAATACAAAGAGAAAGCATTCATTGCTGTTAACAGTTTGAAAAACAAAATTGAAACTAGTCAAGTTCTCCATTTTCCTACTTCAATTCAAACAGGTACTACAGAAAGGATCCTACTTCTGTAAATGATGTTTCCTGAAATTTTTTTTGGGGGGAGGGGGTTAGAGGGGGTGTCACTCAGTACAGCTGCCTCTTATTTAAGGTCCTCCACCAATATGTGTTCCTTGAGGCTGATAACATTAATTGCATTGGGGAAAGGAAACAAAAGACGGACAAAAAATTTACTTAATGTGGTCTGAACAGTAATGGAGTCTGACAACGTGTTATAAAACAAAGTTTTATTGAGACAGTAAGAAAGAGGAGAAATGACGCACCCATATGGTGACTCACCCAATCACTGATAGCAAACACAGGATCATAAGCGATGCCATGGCTCCAGTGGACTGCCAGGGATACTTGCTGTCTGGGTCATCTGGCAGCAACAGCCAATCATGCAAATGCCTTTTGGATGCAAGTAAAACTCACACAGCCCCTTGGCTCCACCAATGGCAGTGTGATTTCAGAGAATCATACCTTACATGGAATATGGGCAGCATCCTGCCTACACTGCTGATGTTGGTCACAGGCAGGGTGTCAGGAGGTAGCAGGAGACTCCTTTTGCATTGTTATTTTTTTTTTCTTATCCCCTCTTTCCTTCTCTTATTATATTGTCATTATCCTGACTCACGAGTTTTCTCATTTTTGTTCTTCCTTTACTCTCCCCTGTCCTGCTGGGAGAGGGGAGAGTAAACAAGTGGCTGTGTGGGTGCTTGGCTGGTTGGGGTCAGCCTACTACGATAATAAATCCATTTTTATAAAAGTCAGAAAAGCAGATTAATCTCTTCAGTGAGAATTCCAAAAAAGGGATGAGTTTAGTTATTAATGAACATGAATCAGGCATAGCATTGGATAGAAGTCTGAGGATGTTGGGCTTGTTAATTTCCTGCACTGATCCAGTGATCTAGGCATATTTCTGTAGAACACGGCTAATATTACAACTCAGTTGAGAAGTCTAAACTTCCTATTCTTTCCTTTTCTTTACTTCCATCATCATGGAAATGGTCTACTAGGTGCTTATCAAGGCAGGTTATTGTAGAAACAAAAACAAGACTAGGACAGTAGTTTATGGTGAGGGGCAGTTTCAGAAGGATTCTTAGTTGAGAGAAAGAACCATAAAATTTGTTGGCAATGAAAGAAGTAGTGGAAGAAAATCACTTGCTCATCAGATGATAGAACAGCCATCCATTGTGTTAACTGGCTAGGAAGGATCAGGAGCTCCTTTGATCTTGAAAGTATGTTGGTTTCGATATTTATTTTTTTTTAGGATAAGATGTTATCCCAACTGTATGAGGACCATCTGCATGAAACCATGTAGCAGAACTTCTCTGTAATAAAGCTACTGAAAGAGACTGTGGAAAAGGGTACTTAGAGGGAGTTACTGACACCTTCAGAAGAACATGATAAAATATAGTATAAACATGATGCAAGCAAGCAAAAGCATTTTTACCTACAGATACAGGTGTCACTAAATAAAAATCCTGAAGGACACTTATTTTTATCTTAAAAGCATCATCTTTGAAATTCAGGTTAAAGTACTAATGAATTGGATTCTCCAGGGCTAAGTTTATTTTATCTGAAAATATCAGCCTTCATTTTGGAGCTGAAATACTTTTTTATTCCTAATGATGTAGACTTCACTTGAACCTTCAAATGTGAAGGCTACCATTCCCTCTGATTAAAACAGGGAAGAAATGCAGTAAAATTAATATGCCTGTATACCATCAAAACTGTTGATTCTTCTAGGGAATGTAATACTTTAAAAGTGAAGAGTAAAGGTTTGAGACAAAGCAAAATGATTATGGACTGGATACGAGTGGGCTGTCTGACTAAAAATGTGTAGCTTGTGATGTTTCTAGCAGATAGAAGTGCCATAGATTATTACTTACATAAGTTATCTTTTTCTTCATGGTGTGGTGTTTTTTTTTCTTTACTGTAATGTTATTCATCAGTGTCAGTATTTCTTACCCATCTATTGGTATCAGTGGAAAAGAATAATTCTCTGTTATACGGTAGAGTACTAAGTTTTCTCCTTTCTTTCATCTCTGGAGACTCTTTAGTATCTAGATATCTTTGGGTACTTTCTTTATCAACTTCACTGGACTTGGTAGATATACAAGATGGCATATATTTTCATTTGTGTCATCTACTTATCTTGCCCCACTCAATTAATAACTTATACAGTGTAGCATAGCTTGTGTGTGTTAATATGTGCAGAATATAAAAGCAGGACTCTCATATCCCCAGTGGAGGGATATATTTTGGGGAGTTGGGGATATTGGTTCGGTAACTTCCCTTTTTTTTGGCCATGCATTACACTCAGTCCCTCCCAATCCCTTCGGCAAGGCAACAGGCAGCACAGGAAGTTGGGGTCAGTGCATACTGGTTTGTTTTTGCTGCTTATTTCTTACTCATTTTCTTTGCTCCAGAGTGAGTATTCTACAGGCCACAGTCCCTTTTGGGGTGTCCCTGCTCCAGTGTGACTTATCCATGGGCTGCAGTCCTCTCAGAGGAACCTCCTTCGGCATGGAGCACCTCCTTCCAAGAGTGCATCTCCAGCCATATCCTCAACAATGTCCCCTTCCATGTGTCCCTGTTTCATTTCTCCAAATATGTCTCTTCACGTTTTTTCTCATGTGTGTCCTCCTGTGTCTCCTCTCACCTCTCCTTTTTGTGCCTCCTCACATCTTTCCTTTTGTGTCTCCTTTAGTGCATCCTCACATGCCATCTCCTGCCTCTAGTAGCTGCTGCTCTTTCTTAAATATGTTTGAGCAGAGGTGCTATGTGCTCCTCTGACTGGTTGAAGTTTTGACACAAGGTGGATTGTTCATATCCGTTGCAGAGCTGGCTGGAACTAGCTGTGATTAGGACAGGGCAGTTCATGGCTTCTTCCCACACAGAGCACCCCTGCAGCCCCCTGCTACCAGTTATGCCCAATACACCATTTTTAATGCTTCTGTGCTAAGTTTTTTATTGTTGATTCAGTTCTTTGGTTTGATTATAAGAAAAAGCATTGTTGTTGATGTTAATTCTCATGATCTGAACTTCTGAGAACAGAAATTTAGACAGTTGCATTAGGAACGACACTGAAGTGACTTCCCAACAGTGGAAGAAAGTATGATTGTTTTAGACTTGCTTGGTGATTACCCTCTCACAGCAATCTTTCAGAGGTTTGCTGGCATCATACTTTCTCTAGATGTTTCTAGTTATTATTTCATCTGGCACTGAGGTGCTGTAAAGAAAACTGTTGTTGGCAATTTTCTGACTATTGTTATGTGTGAATTACTTTGAATTCATATTGTTATGTGTGAATTACTTTGAATGGATTATTTATTAGGGGGAAAAGACTGGGGAAAAGACCGGCCTGGCTGAACAAAGAGATATGGTCACAACTCAGGGAAAAAAGGAGAGTTTATGGCCTTTGGAAAACGGGGCAGGCCACTCAGGAACACTACAAAGTTGTTGTAAGGCTATGCAGGGAAAAGATTAGAAAGACCAAAGCCCAACTAGAACTTAATCTGGCCTTGGATGTTAAGAACAATAAAAAGAATTTCCATAAATATATTAGTAACAAGATGTGCAGAAAATCCCGTGGCCAGAGGTCGATGTTCACAAAGGAGACAGAGGAGTCCCGTGTCCTGGTTTGAGGTAAAACAGAACTAATTTTCTGTTCAGTAATTTTACCTTTTTAGCTGGGCCTCAAACCAGGACATCCTGCAAAGATTTTATTCGAATAAAGGGAGAGTCCACTGGGGCATTGTCGCTGTTGAGACGGACAAACGACACGGACAACACTCTTCTGAAGTTCAAGCAGTAACTGTAACAGTCACCTTTATTGCCACACGTACTTTCTTATATACTCTTTCTTAACACGTGTTCTTTTACTATTGGTTACATATTGTCATAACAATATATCATTGGTTAACTTTTGCAAACATCAAAGCTACTCCTTATCTTGTCAGTCTCCAGCTGGGTCCTTAAAGTTGTTTACTTCTCAGGATGTTTTCTACTCCCTTCTTTCTCAAGGATATACTTCAATATCTGCAAGGTCAATTCCTGACTCCATACCCTCATGTCGGAGTGGGAGACGGACCCGGAGTAACGATGAGTCTCAATATGAGTATGGTCGTTCTCACTTTATTCAAGTTCACACAGAGTATATAAAGACAGACAAGCAGAGCACGCGCTAGCAACAATTATACGATTGGCTTACAGTCTCTGTTCACGCGCCTAGAGCGCTCACACAATTAGTGCGGACCTCTTGTCCACGCGCAGCAGATGTTTCTCTATCTCCCGGAGGCAGTACCGCTTATCACTTACTTATCATGTAGCTACTTCTTCATACTTCTGTTTCTCAAGGACAGTTCACAGCCTCCTCCGGGCTCTCATCCCTATCAAAGACTGGGTTGCTCATTGTAATCAAGTCATGCCCTTTTTCACTCAGCCATTCCTCCACAATTCCCCCTTTTTGTTTTTGAGCAATCCAGGCTTGGTTTACTACTTTTAACATAGCTCTCTTAATACAACTAAGCACTAAACATAAGCATAGACCTATAATCACAAGAGTTATTATAATGCGCAAGCCTTCAACAAGCAAGCCTACTAACCATTGTGGCATATTCCCAAACAAGTTAGTCAGCCACCCATCTAAAAACCCATGGTTTTGATGAATTTTGTTTGCATGCTCTTTTAACCACTGCAACTGTTTATGAATTGATTCGCTGTGATCGGACAAATTCATATAGCACATGCCTTCAAAATCCTCGCAACCATGACCTTGAGCTAATAGCAAAAAGTCAATTGCGGCTCTATTCTGCAAAATTGCGTGGCGTAAGCTATTTTGATCTCCTAACAGAGTTTCTATTACCTCAGTGGTGACTTTAGCTTGTTTTTCAGCCCAACAAGCTAACCGTCCTATCTCCTTCAAAGCTCTGCCTGCTGCTGCCCCAGGTACAAACAAGGATAAAAACACTCTCTCAGTGGGATTGAGTAAGGTAACTTCATCATTGCAATTTGGTGGGAGACCCGTGACCGCCCGTTTTGTACGTGCGGCATTTTCTCCCTTGGTCACATTTTTCCACCAGTTTTGATTTGGGGCTAACAACGTTAATTTGCCAAGATAACATGGACCACCTATCGCATTTTTCGGAATTCCCTGCCATGCCCTGTCACCACATATCAAAAACACGTTTGGCGGCAAGGCTTTTGGGGTGCCATTGTTCCAAATTTGCTGTTCCCCTTTTGTTCCAACCCCAAGGGCTCCCAGTCCTTGTTTTGATGTGTCATTTGTGCCACAAAATGCACCTTTATATCTATAGTCATAGTAGTTTGCTTTTGGAGTGACGTTTGTCCACCCCGTCCAATTAAATGATCGATAATAATTTACGCCAGTAAAGGCAGGTCCTCCAAAAAATATGCAGGTTTGAGTCCAGTTCTGGGAGGCATTTCCAATTCTCATTGATCCTAACAGTTCTAATTCTTGAGGGTCCCAAGGCAGCGTAACATTCAGGCTATTAAGGAGCGTGGCACTACAATTACTAACACTCTGAGAATTAATACAGTTCTGCTTACTATACTTGCTAAAGTCTTCTACCTTAAAACCAGGCACTCCTATCAAACATGTCCGAAAAGGCTCTGTAGCAGAGGCAAGCTATAGACAAAAGGCTTGTTGTCCTGTCTTATTCGCCCAGGTAACCCACATGTTTTCCCTAGGTTCAATCTTGTGGAGGGTCATTACCGCCGGGATCAATATCCCCAGGGTCAGGATCTTGAACATCTTGGTTGTCAGGCGGATCATGTCGAGTCAGAGCAGGTTTTACAGCTCGACTAGGCACCCACACTGGACCGCAATCTGTGGAGACACACATATAACCTCGACCATTAAATATAACAGGAACAGGTCCCAACCAAATTCCAGAGACTGGATCTCTATACATCACTTTGAGTTGCGGGAGTATTGTTGTACTATTGAACTTAAGGTTTTGATGGTGAATCATCACTGGCGGTTCCTCTCGATCACCCATGAGACAGAGAAAGTTCAACGTAAAGAGCACACGATGTAGCCTTTGCTGAGCATCTGTCTCTACTCCCTTTTGTTTACCTAGATAGTCCTTCAATACTTGATGAGTGCGTTCCACTAATCCTTGTCCCATAGGCGAATGTGGGATCCCTGTCGTGTGATCAACTCCCCATCTTAACAAGAACTTTCTAACCTTTTGACTAACATAAGCAGGCCCATTATCAGTTTTAATGCATTCA
Source organism: Numenius arquata (assembly GCF_964106895.1). NCBI lineage: Eukaryota > Metazoa > Chordata > Aves > Charadriiformes > Scolopacidae > Numenius > Numenius arquata. The sequence continues at coordinate 21,862,250 of NC_133615.1, read as the reverse complement.
GGCACTCCTAATACAGCAAAGCAAGCAAGCGTTTACATACATGATGTGCCTTTTCTCCGGGCAATGTGGTTGCCCAGATCATTTTTGAAAATGTATCAATGGTCACATGTACATACTTCAAGCGACCAAACTCTGGGATATGTGTGACATCCATCTGCCACAACTCTAACTCTTTTAATCCTTTTGGGTTCACTCCTAACCCTATTCCTGGGCCATGGCTCCCACATTTTGGGCAGGCTTGGATAATGCCTCGAGCCTCATTTTCTGTTAAATTAAATTGTCTTTTTAGCCCTTTTGCATTTTGGTGAAAATTCTCATGACTCTGCCTAGCTTGTTGAAATTTATCCATAGGAGGCACATGACACACTGGACTAACCAGGCTGTCAGCAAGTTGATTGCCCTGGCCTAGTCCAAGGTCTAGCTGATGACTACGAATATGGATAACACAACAGGCAGCTGTTCTTTGGTCAAGTACAGATCGCAACCGAATAAATAAAATTCCCAGCCTAGGATTAGCTGTCTCTCTAAGTAGAGCGTCTTCCAGGCGTGGCACTATTCCAGCCACATATAATGAGTCTGTTACTACATTCAAGGGAGTGCTTAGCCAATTGTTCAAGGCCCAAACTACTGCGGTTAGTTCCAATGTTTGAAGGGAATCTCGAGGTTGTCCCTCTATGATATGCTGACACCATTGACCCTTTTCCTGCCAAACACAGGCTGCACGCCGCAAGCGTTTGCCTGCATCTGTATACACAGTGATACCATCTGACAATGGGTCTCTCCGTACCTTGGGTCTTTCTAGCCACTGATTTCTTTTTAGAACTTGCCATAATTTCCCTTGTGGCTGTTGTGAATGCACTCTCCCACTGTAGCCTAACAAGGCTTCTTGCATGGCAGCGTCATTACGCAGCCACCATTCTAAATCTACAGCGTTAACAGGTATGCTAATATCCTCTGGTTCTTTACCACTGATTTCTATGATTCGTGATCTTCCTTTTCGTATCAATTCACCTACTGCTTCAGTTCGCGTTTGAATGCTCGTTTTTGGTTGTACACTTAAGAATACCCATTCTAAGACATTGAACACATTCTCTTTTGTTACCTTCCCTTTGCATTTGTCAGTGGCATCACCAAAGAAGGAGAAGGGAGTAGCAAGTTCCCCCTTTTTGTTTTGCCATTGACAAATGACTGAATATGGTGAATCTTTCCCATTACATATTATCAGAGACACTGGCAACATTAAAATGCGTCGAGATGACCACGTCGATTGCAGTTTTTGTGCAATTTGTTGTAGTGCTGCTTGCTGTGTCGCCGTCAGAGTAACGCCGTCGGCTGGATGATTGCTTCTCAATAATTCTGTTAAGGGTGCAATGTCAGTATTGGAGATACCAACACAGTTCCGCACCCATTGAATGTCTCCAAGCAGGGTTTGGACATCAGTCAGTGTGCGCAATTGAGTTGCAAGCTCAGTTTTTTGTGGTCGAATCTTGGAGTCTGTGATGGACCATGGTGCTTTGTTTTTGAGCTTCAGTCCTTTCTACTCTCAATAACATTTCTTCAATGCCTGCTCCTTTTGGTAGACTGACTAGAATTTGCTTGGTGGTCTTATTGGCATTGTCAAAATCCAATACTTTGAACATCTGTTGTTTACCGCTGTCATCTAAATCAGGGTGATTCATGATTGCTTCCCACAGTCGGTCAACAAAGTTACTATATTTTTCTGTAGTTCCTTGCATCATGGTACCAAATGACGGAATAGTAGAACCTGGGAGGCCGAGAAATGCCTCTAGGGCAAGTTGCGCCGATCGCTGTAATAGGTTTGCTGGAAACGTCAATTGTACTTCCAAGTCACTAAATTTTCCGTGCCCTGTGAACATCTCTGCCGTGACTCCACGGAGGGGGTCTCCCTCCCCTTGTCTTTGAGATGCTTCATTCATAGCTTGTTGTTGCCAGGAGGATTCCCACAACAAATATTGTGTTGGAGTAAGCAACAGTCTCATTAGGTTACGACAATCATATGGACACATCAGATCAGCAGAAAAAATCCAGCTGACAATTTGTCGGGTAGCCTCAGATTTTACTCCATAAGTTGAGATGGTGGTGCGAGCTTGTTGTAAAATTTTCCAATCATGTGGTTCCCATTTGCCAGTATTGTTTACATGTACAACGGGACACGCGAGAGGTGGAGTTCCGCCCAAACTAGCGGCTGTTCCCCACTGTCCTTCTAGTATAGCGTCTCTAATAATGCCATTCCAGCGTGCAGTTCTCGGAGGTGTTGAGTGATTCACTAGCCATGGAGGCATGTTATCATCCTTGCTCGCCACACGTAAATCTAACTCGTCGAGCCGCCTTAAAACTGTCTGTAGCAGTTTGTCTGTGGACAGTTTACGACTCTTGTCCGGGGGTGGAGTTGGCGGACCAGACGAGTCACTGGAGGGGGGTAGCGGTGGATACAAGGCAGGCGGAGTTGCTGGAGGCGGTGCTGTGGGCGGAGGGCGACACGCTGCTCCTCCCAAATCGATGAGATCAGTAGACGTTTCAGGCCCCTCCCCTATCGGAGTTTTCTGAGGAGACGCTTCCGCATTTGCATTACTTTTCTGTTCTGGTTTCGCATCGGTCACTTCCGCTTTTCCCGAGTTTTGCAAGGGGTTCAGCGGCAAGTCTTTACTTTTCTCAGGAGGGTCAGAGTCCTCATTAGCTCGAATTTCAGCAACAGTTTTACACACAGTCCCGGTCATTCCCTTTACCGCGGGCAGCCCAAAGAAGCGCGCAATAGGTCCAGGCTTACTTTCAGGTTTTAAGGCGGCCGCTCCTGGACCTAACATTTGAGCAGCTGCACAGGCTACTTCCCGCTCCGCTTTCATCGCTTTTAAAGTCTCTAACACAGTATGCCACAACCCACGGACGGCTTTTATCTCTTTCTCCTCTTTTTCATCCCCCTCGATTGTTTTTTGCCACATCGTCCCTCCAAATTCTTGCCATTCCGAAACAGAAAACAGCATAGGTGTGTCAGAAAAATGACCCCATCGCTGTCCTAATTTAATTAACTTTATCAACAGTTTCGCCGGTACTTCATTCCCTCTCTTAGAGAGGATTCCAGCGAGTAGCGTGGCCGCAGCTTCTACTTGCATCACTGCGCCTGGGAGGCGAGAGGCCACCTCGCACCGTTGTCTGCTCCCACCTTTGTGCCCGAGCAGCACTTCTCCCAGCCGTGGTTTCCCACTCCCCTCCTCTAGCTGCTTACCGCAGACTCGGATAACTCAGTCCTGCTGAGCTATGGATCTCTGTGCATCCTCTGCTACCAGATGTCGGAGTGGGAGACGGACCCGGAGTAACGATGAGTCTCAATATGAGTATGGTCGTTCTCACTTTATTCAAGTTCACACAGAGTATATAAAGACAGACAAGCAGAGCACGCGCTAGCAACAATTATACGATTGGCTTACAGTCTCTGTTCACGCGCCTAGAGCGCTCACACAATTAGTGCGGACCTCTTGTCCACGCGCAGCAGATGTTTCTCTATCTCCCGGAGGCAGTACCGCTTATCACTTACTTATCATGTAGCTACTTCTTCATACTTCTGTTTCTCAAGGACAGTTCACAGCCTCCTCCGGGCTTTCATCCCTATCAAAGACTGGGTTGCTCATTGTAATCAAGTCATGCCCTTTTTCACTCAGCCATTCCTCCACACCCTCAATCAAGGGGTCCACGGACCCGCCGTAGTCCCCCACAGGGCATTCCCCTGTGGGGTCTCGATTTTCCAGAGGACGCAGCCTCCATTTTATCCTAATTCCCCAGCTGCATGTAACCCTCTTCCTTTCCCCATTGGCTGAGGTATTGGAAGGTACAGAATTCTTGATCCGCCTATTACATAAAAGTTTAACTTTTGCGGTTTTATAATTGTCTAACTTTTGCATTTTCAGTTAATTCCCCTATTTTTTTGGTTATCTCAGTCCTGCAGCTTCAATTAACTCTCCTATTCTTTTGGCTATCTCACTCCGGTAATTTCATTTAACTTCCCTGTTTGTGAAGACACTCTTATCCCTATCTTATCAATCCCTCCTCCTTTTTTTTTATTTTAATATTTGTCTTCACAAAGTTTAGTCACCATTAATTGGATCTTTTCTTCTTGACTTATTTTTGGTTTTGGAACTTTTTGCAGAGACATCATCTTTTGTCCCCTTGTAGCTAATTCTGGGTCAGTGGGCACAGCTACTACTTGCATCCTTCTGACTACATGCTGAATGAGCTGCATAAAACAAGGTATCATACATGGTACAGAAATCAGAGCCGCTACTGCACAAAGAGAGAAAAACAACATGCGTTTAATCCACGGTCCACCAGGCAACCACGAGAATCATGTCTAATTCCCATCCTTTCCAGGTTTGAACTGGCACATGAGCTAGTTTTCTCATTCCTTTTGTTATCTGTTTTACTGCCTTCCCGTTATCATCGATTTGTAAGCAACAGTTGGATTCATTTAGTTTTCCACAAATTTCCCCTTCTTCTGCCAATAAATAATCTAGGACCATTTGGTGTTGGAAAATTGCATTCCTCATCTGAGTAGGTTGGTCTGCAAGAAGATCAAGAGCCTCAGCTGTCTGGTTAGTTATAATTTCAAAAACAGCTTGTAGTCTAATTATCCTATTTAAATTATAAATGGGGTCTCTTGCTCCAGAAATCACCTCGTGGGGATTCCATGTTGCTGGTCCATAATATTGTATAATCCGTTCAGGTGGCCATTCATCTTTTCCCCATGATTGGGAACCACCTTGAGTTAGGGATTTATCAACTGACCGTCATTCTCTTATCAAATCATCATACACATTAACCCCTAACTCGTTTCCTTGAACTTGTGGTAATAAGAAAAATAATAGTCTAATATATCCTATATAACATATCCCTGACCAATTTGGGGGTAACCTTTGGTAGGCATGTTGCCCACAAATCCAATAATGACCCTTCAAAGACCAAGTCCTGTTAGCAAATGGGCCTTCCCATGTTCCATTATCATGTGGTATAGAGTATCTGTTGATCCCAACTGCTATACTTAAATCACCATAGGAATCGCAGTAATTACATTCAAAGGCTCCTGCATCTGGGTGCTATTTACAGTTACATCCCCTATCATTCTGTCGTGGTTTCGGCCGAATTTACCAAAACCAGACTGACAGATGGCCCTTCCGTCCCCCTCCCCCCCCCCCAAAAAGAAAGAGAGAGGAGAGAAAGAGATAAGGAGGTTCAGAAGTTTAGAATGAACTAAACTACTTTAATGAAGAATTAATATTAAAATAAAAATAAAGAAGAAAATAATGAAATAGATACAATATATACAAAACTGTATCAAGCTCCCAGGATGACAGTCACGTCACCGGCAGGCACTGGGGAAGTCCCAGACTGGACTCAGTGACGAATGGGAACTGGATTCCAGCTCTGGAGTCAGGAACACCTGGATCGGGATCAAAGGCAGGTGGACAGACAGAGTCCTCTCTGGACATCGGCCATCACAGGAAGAGGGTTGACCCTTTGATCCCTCAGCTTTTATGCTGAGCATGGGGCAGATGGGATGGAATACCCCAGTTGGTCGGGTTTGGGTCACCTGTCCTGTCCACTCCTCCCCACCGATGTGACCCCTCTACGTTTTTCCGTTTCCGACCCTCTAAGGGGGCAAATAACGAAATTGGCTGACCTTGGTTGTTATAGCAATAAGTATAAGCAAGGGCCTCTCTGCATACCATTCCTTGGCATGGAGCACAAACATTGGGCTTATCATTCTGGGAACGAGCAGTTTTCTCCACAATATGCCGTTAATTTCAGAGAGTTAGAGGAGGCCTAGCTAGGATGTAAAGTTACAGAACAGAAAACTGGTTCGGTTTTACTTCAAACCGGGACACATTCTTAGTTCGATTTGTAGCCGACCAAAATATCCTAAAATAGATCCTAGTTCCATTTGAGTTTTGCCAGGCCCACTGATAAACTGTTATTACATGATTTTTGCTAATGGTATTGTCCTGCTGACAAGCCAGGAATAAAGAATCTCTAAACCCCCCTTTTTGCATAATTTCTCTCGCAACTGCTTTATATCCGCTATGGCAAGGTTCTTTGAAAGAGCACTTTTCCCAGGTGCCATCTATAAGCTTTACATGTGTTTGGTTCCATCTTCCTCGGTATCTAAAGCAATTATAAGGTCTACAATAAGGATCATAACAATCCATTCCTGGTGACAATGTCCACTCACATTCGCTTTTCCCTACATCTTTCCCTCCCAGCTTGGTTCTATTCAGACAGTAATTTCCTTTTCCTGGGTATTGTATTTTCCATGTACCTCCTTCTTCCTTCCTTCCAGAACCCAGTTCCATTATGCACTATACTTAAGTCACTCACCCACCATTTAGGCTGGACAGGCTGGGCTACCCATGGCCAATCTTCAGCTCCTCCTGGACTTCCACAGACCCAGCAATTACTGAGTTTAAAAGCTTTGGCTACCTCTTCCCCTAGAGTCAAAAATTGGTTTTCCCATCCCAGACTTCGATTTTGCCAATAATACAGAAACATGATCATTACTAAAAATTTCATTTTGAGCTTATTGTCTTTCTACGCTTGATGTGGCAAGTGAATATACAGAAACAATTCAGTTAGTGTCTGCTCACCAGTTGCTGGAAGTTCAAATAAGGGAACTCCTTTCCCTATGGATCTATACCGTAGATCCTTTGGGTAAATGCACGGAACTCCTCCCAAGGTCTACCCGATGGCTACTGGTCTGATCCACTCCTTGTAAAAGTTAGTTTTAGTCTCCCACCCTAAACTTCAATTTTTCACTTTTTCAAATCAAAGTCCGGTATGGCATGTGCTTCCACTGCTCAACGTCTATTAGGTTGCAGAGTTTAGAATTTCTTGTTGTGGCAAACACTGAGGTCAATCCAGTCTTGCCCTTGATTTTAACTTATCAAATACTACTAATCGGGTCTTATTCTGTGGAAGGTTAGCCGCAGTTTTCCCTCCTCTTCCTTTAGCTCCGAAATCCAGTTTTCTGGGGCCTTGGACGTCTTGACTCGAGTATGGTGAGTCTACCCGTGTTTGGCCGTATTAACTGCTGTTCCATGGTTAATAACACTTGGTACGGTCCCCCACCACCTTCCCGCCAATGGTGCTTCTTTCTACCCTTTAATTAGGACCCAATCTCCTGGTTGGATGCTATGGACAGCAAAGTCCAAAGGCAGGGTCTGTGCCACCTGAGCTTCCTGTCGAAGAGATTTCACAAGAGACAGTATCCTGGCCACATATTGTTTCAGGTATGCATCACTTATTGCTACCTCCCCACTAGGTCGAGAGTTAGCAGGGTAAGGGATTCCAAACATTAATTCAAAGGGGGATAATTGAATGTCTCCTTTGGGTTTGGCCCATATTCTAGCTAAAGCTAATGGTAGAAGACATATCCATGGCATTTTGGTTTCCAAAACTAATTTTAAAAGATGCTTCTTAATTTCCCCATTCATCTTCTCTACTTTCCCTGAAATCTGAGGATGCCACGGAGTACACAAATCCCATTGTATTCCTAAGGCCACCATAACCCCTTGAAGAATTTTTCCAGTAAAATGAGTTCCTCTGTCTGAATCTATTGCCTCCACTATTCCATACCTAGGAATTATTTTTTCCAAAAGTACTTTACTAACTGATCCTGTAGTTGCTGAAGCAACTGGAAATGCTTCTGGCCACCCGGTTAGCTGGCATACTCTTACCAAAAGATACTTAAGTCTTCCTGCTCGGGGCATTTCAGTAAAATCCACCTGGCATCGTTGGAACGGGCGTACAGCCCAAGGTCACCCTCCTCTAGCAGCTTCCCTTGTAACCCGATTATTGACCTTAGCACAAATTAAACAACCCTCAATTGCTCTTTTTGCTAAAACAAAAAGACCCAAGGCAGCATACATTTTGAGGAAGGCTTCCGCTAATCCTTGAGAACCCCAATGACTCCCCTCTTGGAGTTGTTTTAATATTTGCAGGGTTAAGGCCTTCAGTACCCATTGTTTACCATTCTTTGTAAACCAATTATTCTCTCTTTTTTCTGCTCCACTATTTTTAGTTGTCTCCAACTCCTCGGGTGGAAAACACATCCTCTGTGGCAGTGCTGGAGTCACTGGGAGCAAAGGGAGGATCCTAGATACTTCTGGCAAAAGTGCTGCTTTCTGAGCTTCTTCATCTGCCAATCGATTGCCTATTGCCCCTTCTGAGTATCCTGTCTGATGTCCCTTGACATGGATTATAGCCACTTTCTCTGGCAAATTCACCACCTCCAATAGGCGAGTAATTAAACCTTCATGAGCTAATGTTTTTCCTCTACAGGTTAATAACCCTCTTTCCTCCCATAATTTTCCAAATGCATGAGCCACCCTGTATGCATATTTTGAATCTGTAAATATGTTTACTGTTTTTCCTTGATACAATTCACAGGCTTTTATTAAGGCATACAGTTCTGCAGTCTGTGCTGACCATGTGGAGGGTAGCTTCCCTCCTTCTTGCAGTTCTCTTCCTTTTACCACAGCATATCCTGTAACTCATTTTCCTTCTATTACCCTTGAGGACCCATCAATAAACACATTTTTGTTTTTTGGCCAAGGGGTATCCCTTAGTTCTTCCCTAGCCTGTGTTTGAAGATCTATTACTTGAACACAGTCATGAATTTCCTCCGGATCTCCTCCCTCAGGACCAGCTAAACAGGAGGCCGGATTAAACCCTTCCCCGCTTCTTAATTCTAAATCCTCTTTTTCCATTAAACAAGTTTCATACAGCTCCGGCTGCAGCGAATGCTTAAACCTAGCACTGGTCATCCATTTAGAAGCTCTTTCAGTTAACAAAGCTTTAATTTGGTGTGGTACTTTAACAATGAGAGCTCCTCCTGCTGTCAGTTTTCGAGCCTCGGTTACCATTAAAGCCTTAGCTGCACGGTTTTGTAAACAATGGGGCCACCCCCTTGCCACGAGATCCAACAGTTTAGAAAAATAGGCCACTGGTCTTCGACTACCCCTGTGTTCTTGCACTAGAATCCCTTTAGTATGGCTTTGTTTAACATCCACATATAATTCAAATTCTTTTTCCCGGTCTGGAAGGGCTAGACCGAAGCTTTGGTTAACTTATTCTTTAACATTTCAAAGCTCTGCTTCCCTTCTGGTGTCCATACTACAACATTGGGGCTGTCTTGCGTTAAGAGATCATACAGGGGTCTGGCTAAAGCAGAAAAGTCCTCAGTCCAGATCCTGCAATATCCTATTAGTCCCAAAAATTGTCGCAGCTCCTTTTTAGTCTTAGGTAATGGCACCTCTACAGCTCCTCAAATTCTTTCTGGATCAATACACCGCAAACCTTCAGTCAAAATATGTCCCAAATATTTAACCTTCTGTTCCACTAGTTGTGCCGCCTTTTCAGATACTCTAAGCCCTTTCTTAGCTAGAAAATTAAGCAATTCCACAGTGGTCTCTTCCACTGCCTCCTCTTGTTCCCCTGTCAGGAGTAAATCATCTACATATTGTAACAACCTAATCTCTGGGGGTGGAGTAAATTCTTTCAATATTTCTTGTAAAGCTTGCCCGAACAGAACCCGTGCTTCTGTGTATTCCTGCGGAAGGACTGTCCACGTCAATTGTTGCTTCACTATTTTCCCTGCTGCTTCTTGTTCCCATTCAAAGGCAAAATATTGTTTACTATCCTCTGTAAGTGGGCATCCCCAAAAAGCATCTTTTAAGTCAAGCACTGAATAATAGTGGTGCGAGGAGGGAATTTGGTTCAGGATAGTATAAGGATCTGGAACCGTAGGACGCCTTGGCTTAATAATCTTATTTATTATTCTTAAGTCTTGTACCATTCTGTAGGTTCCATTTGGTTTCTTAACTGGCAGGATGGGAGTATTATAGGGAGACATACACGGCTCCAAAAGACCTGCCTTCAGTAAGGACTCAATAATGGGTTGCAGTCCCTTTCTTCCATCTCTTGAAACAGGGTATTGCTTCTTAGAGACCACTTGACCAGGATGTTTCAAAGTAACCTGAAGAGGTATCTAATTTTCCATATTTCCCTGGGACTGCCCACACCTCTGGGTTTATTTTAGCATAAGCTTTATCAGACAATTTGCATGAAGTCACAACAGTACTCGCTTCTTCGTCACCCTTTATGATATTAATCTGCATCCCCAATTTAGCCATCAGGTCCCTCCCCAATAAATTACAATCACAATTAGGAACAAACAAAAATTCATGCGTCTCAGACTTATCTCCTATATCTATTAATAGCGGATGGATGAAATGTACCCATTCATCCTTTCCACTTACTCCTTGGATAATTAAAGATTCTCTTGACAACTGTCCCCCCTTAGGCACAAAGTTTAAAGTAGATCGAAAGGCTCCAGTTTCCACTAAAAAGTGTACCTCCTCTCGATTTGGACCCACCCGACAGGTTATCAAGGGCTCCAAGGTGGTGGGTCCCTGGAATAGTGGGAGCCCCTGACACCCCTAACAATCCATTTCCATCAACCGGTGGACGTCCTCCTCATTAGGGTCCACCTGCCTCCACGGACACTCTCTCTTCCGATGTCCTTCTTTCTTACAAATAGCACACTGATTTCTTCCCAGCCGAGGCCTGGGCTGAACCCTCCCCACTGAGGAAGACACGTTTCTGTTAAATCCTGACGGTTGCCAACTCCCCTTCAATCCTGGAGGTCCCGGCATTTTTCCCTTTGGAGGCTGTAAAAGCTGTGCCATCGCTCTTGCCTTCATCTTTGCCCTCTCTTCATCCCTTCTTAGATACACCTGTTGCACCTTTCTAACCAACTCGTCCAAAGGCCTGTTTTGCCAGTCCTTGTCTTTCTGTATTCTTCTCCTTATGTCAGGCTAGGACTTGGTGACAAATTGTACCCTCAACAGTGTGTCAAAGGCCGGTCCCTCAGGGTCCAACCGTCCCTGTTTTCTTAAGGCATTCCTTTCCAACCAGTGAGAGGGACTCTTGTCTCTCTCCTGTTCTAGGGACATAGCCTTTGACATGTTGTTAGTTCTGGGAACTGCTGTCTTAATTGCTCTAATCAAATAGGCTCTGTAATCCCGAAGGCGGATTAGGTTAGCCTGATTGTTTGGATCCCAATTGGGGTCCACTTGGGGGATTACGTCATCAACCACGGACGCATTCTGCATTATGGCCTGAGTTGTAAGGGGTACAATTACAACACCCCCCCCCACACACACTTTGTCCACCCAAAGAGACCTGGCGAAGAGGCATCTGATGAACGCTTGCCCCCTGGGTTTTAGGCACCCTTGGTGCTTCGTATTTTGTCCCTCTTCTAGTTCTAGATGGGGACATAATCTCTTGCCCATCCTTCCCTCCACTGCTGTCCTCTTTAAGAGGGGCTGTAGGGATTGTTTCTCCCTGATTTTCTTGATCTGGGATTTGGGGTTACAAAGGCCCAGCAGCCACTCCTGGATCCCCTGGGGGACCTGGAGGGGCTCGATGATAAGGCGGGGGAAGACACTGAAGAACATCCCACATCTCCTTCTCTGCCCCCTTTCCCCCCCCCATTTTCTGACTCTCCCTTATTTCTTCTCCCTCTGACCACATAAATTCCTGACAGCGGCGCTCTTAACTATATTTCCCCACATTCTTTTTCAATAAGTCCTTTCTCAGTGTCGTTCAAATATAAGCATAAACAGTGACAAAGACTAACATCATCTGACCCAAGAGGAGGCCATCTGAAACCTTTTTGCAAATTATATTCAGGCCAGATAAAATAACAAAACTTTACCATTGTTTGCTTAGTTATTTCTGGATGAATGTGTAGATCTCCCCAAGATCTTAACATTCTCCCCAAGGGACCTTCCGGGGGTATTTCAGGATCGTCATCCGGGTTGTCGAGACCCATTCTCGACTTTCCCTTACTGCCCTCCCTGGGCATCCTCCCTCTTTTACTCCCCAAATTTCCCATAGTACTCACTGGTGAGGTTTCCAATGGTCTCTCCCTGCAGACCTCTTCATGGACCCCTGCAGTCCGTTGCTCGTCTGTCTCCTGAACAGTCTCGGGTACCCAATCAGTCGTCCAGTGCTGGCAGCCGTCAAAGGGAAGTGATCACTGAAATTCTGGTGAGGCGCGCCATTGGTCGTCCGCCGTCCCTGGAAGGTGGAAGGATCCCGGACAATCCCCACTTGTGCAGAAAATCCCGTAGCCAGAGGTCGATGTTCACAAAGGAGACAGAGGAGTCCTGCAAAGACTTTATTCGAATAAAGGGAGAGTCCACTGGGGCATTCCCCTGTGGGGTCTCTCGATTTTCCGGAGGACGCAGCCTCCATTTTATCCTGATTCCCCGGCCGCATGTAACCCTCTTCCTTTCCCCATTGCCTGAGGTACTTGGAAGGCACAGACTTCTCGATCCGCCTATTACATAGAAGTTTAACTTTTACAGTTTTATAATTGTCCAACTTTTGCATTTTCAGTTAATTCCCCTATTTTTTTGGTTATCTCAGTCCTGCAGCTTCAATTAACTCTCCTATTCTTTCGGCTATCTCACTCCGGTAATTTCATTTAACTTCCCTGTTTGTGGAGACACTCTTATTCGTATTTTATCACCTGTTTGTGAAGACACTCTGATCCCTATCTTATCAAAGAGGAGGACTCGGTAGAATCTCCATCCTTTATTGGATATGGGAGGTAACATAGTGACAAAGGATGAGGAGAAGGCTGAGGTATTTAATGCCTTCTTTGTCTCAGTCTTTAGTAGTAGAGTTGGTTGTTTCCTGAGTACCCAGACCCCTGAGCTAGTACATAGGAGCAGGGAGCAGAATGAAACTCCCATAATCCAAGGGGAAATGATGAAGGATCTGATATAGTACCTAGGCATACACAAGTCTATGGGGCCAGATGGGATCCAGCCGAGGGTACTGAGGGAGGTGGCGCAAGTGCTCACTGAGCCACTTTCCATCATTTACCAGCAGTCCTGGCAAACTGGGCAGGTCCCAGTTGACTGGCGTCTAGCAAATGTGACGCCCATCCACAAGAAGGGCCAGCAGGATGATCCGGGGAGCTACAGGCCTGTCAGTCTGACCTCGGTGCCTGGGAAGGTCATGGAACAGATCATCGTGAGTGCCATAATGCAGCGCGTGAAGGACGCCCAGGTGATCAGGCCCAGCCAGCATGGGTTCATGAGAGGCAGGTCCTGCTTGACAAACCTGATCTCCTTCTATGACAGTGACCTGCTTGGTGGATGAGGGAAAGGCTGTGGATGTTGTTTACCTGGACTTCAGTAAGGCCTTTGATATGGTTACCCACAGCATTCTCCTGGAGAAACTGGCTGCCCACGGCTTGGATGGGAGTACTCTCCACTGGGTTAAAAACCGGCTGGAGGACCGGGCCCAGAGAGTGGTGGTGAATGGAGTTAAATCCAGTTGGCGGCCAGTCATGAGTGGTGTCCCCCAGGGCTCGGTATTGGGGCCAGTTCTCTTTAACATCTTTATCAATGATCTGGACGAGGGGATTGAGTGCACCTCCAGTAAGTTTGCAGATGACACCAAGTTAGGTGGGAGTGTTGATCTGCTTGAGGGTAGGAAGGCTTTGCAGAGGGATCTGGACAGGCTGGATCGATGAGCTGAGGCCAATGGGATGAGGTTCAACAAGGCCAAGTGCCGGGTCCTGCACTTGGGTCACAACAATCCCATGCAGCACTACAGGCTTGGGGAAGAGTGGCTAAAGAGCTGCCTGTCAGAAAAGGACCTAGGGGTGTTGGTCGACTGTCGGCTGAACATGAGCCAGCAGTGTGCCCAGGTAGCCAAGAAGGCCAACAGCATCTTGGCCTGTATCAGGAACAGTGTGGTGAGTAGGACTCGGGAGGTGATCGTCCCCCTGTACTCGGCACTGGTGAGGCCCCACCTCGAGTACTGTGTCCAGTTTTGGGCCCCTTACCACAAAAAAGACATTGAGGTGCTGGAGTGGGTCCAGAGAAGGGCAACAAAGCTGGTGAGGGGTCTGGAGAGTAAGTCTTATGAGGAAAGGCTGAGGGAGCTGGGGTTGTTTAGTCTGGAGAAAAGGAGGCTGAGGGGGGACCTTATCGCTCTCTACAACTACCTGAAAGGAGGTTGTAGAGAGGCGGGGGTCAGTCTCTTCTCCCAAGTCACAGGCGATAGGACAAGAGGAAATGGCCTCAAGTTGCACCAGGGGAGGTTCAGATTGGATATTAGGAAAAATTTTTACACTGAAAGGGTTATTATGCACTGGAATGGGCTGCCCAGGGAAGTGGTTGAGGCACCATCCCTGGAGGTATTTAAAAGATGGGTATACATAGTGCTTAGAGACCTGGTTTAGTGATGGTTTTTATCAGAGTTAGGTTGATGGTTGGACTAGATGATCTTAAAGGTCCCTTCCAACCTAGACAATTCTATGATTCTTTTAGCTGTTAGTCCTTCTGTCCTTCATGAAGACCAGATGGGATACTCAGATTTAACTTAGTTGCATTTCAAAGATCCTTCCAAAAATGAATGTCTAGAGAGCTAAATAAAAGTGTAGGCAATCCATGACTTACGTGAAGCAGAAAGTGAAGGTAGACTGATGAGATCTGTATCAGGCATTGCTCCTGTAGCTAAGAAAAGCTTTTTTTCTCTGTTGAAATATAAGACTCCAAGCGTGAACTGAATTGGTGCTGAACCCTAAATTTTGCAGTTTTTCCTCAACTGATGACTGCCTTGGTGAATATTGCATATGCAGTGTCAGCCATCAAGTTTCTTCCAAGTTAATGTCTCCTTATGGGCATTTCCGTTTTGTTTTCCATCTTGCTTTTCAGACTACGGTTTTTTTTACAATGAAAATATAAGGCCAAGAATTGACATAATCATGGCATTGCAGCCTTGAAGCAGCTGAAAATGTTTATGACCTACCATGGCCTTTAAGGATGGTCCTCTTTGCCAGTGAAGCACATATAATTATGTCCACTTGGTGTCTCTTTGGAGAATATAGCAGTAAATTTAATAGTGTTTGACAGCAACATGTGATAGTTTAACTCCAGAAATTAGGATTACTTTTTGTGAAACTGAAGTCTGGAGATAGGCTCTTGAGAGTAAATGTAGTAGTCATACCCTTTCAAAAAATACCATTCTTTTTTAGACTGTAGTGATTATTTTTCATCTGAAATGAGTCTTTCCTTATATTGGCATATTGCTTTAATACCACTTATTTTTAATACCTTATCCCTCTTTAGTTCTGATCATAACACTGTCCTAAATCTGTGTTGTATAATGGAAAATATGACTTCAGTGAGCATTAGGAAATGTTACCCTTTTAGATAATCTTGTATCTGAATTGGGGGGCAAGAGGGAGGGTTAGTTGTCATGAATTAGTAGCTCACGGAAGATGTGCAAGAGAGGAAGGAGGTTTATAGAAATAGCAGCATCCTATACAAGTAATAGGTGTTCTCTTTTTCTGTCTTGATTGCTTCATCAGAGCGCAGAAGATGGAAAATCCTTTAAAGAAAGGTAATAGCAAATCTTTTTGTGAAGAATTGTCATGAAGAAATATTTGGAAAAACTGTGGTGTTTGAAAGAAAGTATAGCAGATAAGTATGTTCTCAGTAGCAAATACTTAATTCCAGTGCTGCTTTTAACATTTTTGAGTGTATGAAGACATAATATTTTGTTCATTCTCAAGCTTTCCTGTTTGAGCATTGCAGCCAGCATCAAGCAATGGTAATTCTTGATGTGTGGAAA
Source organism: Numenius arquata (assembly GCF_964106895.1). NCBI lineage: Eukaryota > Metazoa > Chordata > Aves > Charadriiformes > Scolopacidae > Numenius > Numenius arquata. Next base: position 21,846,527 of record NC_133615.1, on the reverse strand, counting down.
AAACCCCTTAATTTTACTAATGTTTTCAAGTGTTGCAAACATGTTAGTTTCCCCAGAGAGTTTAAGCCCCAACATTAGCCAATAATCTGTAACATTAAGAAAGGAACACTTTCAATTTGGAGACATGGAAGAAATTTACAAATGCTTTCCAAGTGTTGCAGTTTCCTCAAAAGTATTAACTACCTATAGCATGCAGATAAAGCTGGGATATGAGCAGGGTGTAAACACTTAGATAAATGAATAATAGCAGGATTCTGAACTTTTGTATACTGACCATATCTATGTAGGTAGTCACTTAAATCTGTCTAAAATAGATTTTGAGTCACTAAGGTATCAGTACTTGTAATTTGTGTTCTTAACAAATTTTCTAACTTTTTATGTATTTTCAGAGATCCAACTTACTTTGATGAAAACTGGTTAAACAGAATCAAAACAGAAGTAGGAGATAATTGGAGGCTAAAGGTATTTGGTTTGTTTTGATTTCCTGCAAATCTCTTTATCAGTTCTTAGTACAATATTGCTTGTGCTTAAATAGTAATGTATTTTTAAATTACTACTTTGCTTTATAATAAAGTATGTTGAATATAAGATTTAGTTGTTTGTTACATTATTATTATAATCCTGTACTTTAATGAAGAAAAAACAAACAAAAGTTGAGTTTGTAAATAAGTTTCAATAACTTAAGATGAAAAATAAATCTTAAAATAAATTGTATGTTTAAATCAACATTTGAGCAACTGAGAAGTGTGAATAAAGGGATTTACTCTTTTTATTGCAAAGTGTGAAAATTACTCTTTCAAAAAAAGTTCATTTGTGCTCTGAGAAATGACTGCATAAAAATAGCAAAGCAATAAGTAATTTATTTGCATTAAAAAGCAAAATGATGTTTCTTTTTACTTTGACAGCTCTGCAAAATTATTGAGTTGTAGAGGAGAAAGTGGTGCTCTTCTGTTTTGTGTGTAATCAGCATATATGTTAACAACACTGTATTTGATAGATCATTTCTGCCACTTGGTATGCTAGTACTTTTTCTTGATTCTTTTTTTATGCAAACCTTCAAGGTAGTAGAAGTTTCACTGGTGTAATTCAGGAGCATTTGGACTTAAAAACTGAAAAAACACAGCCATTTGTCAATGTAGCTTTAAGTAAAAAGTAAATTCAAATGTACACTGATCACATTTGATGGGAAGATCAGGATATATGTGACTTCCTAAAATGCCATTTCCAACCTAGTTTCCTGGGGAAACAATACTGGCATGGTTTGTCTGTCAGTTCATGTGTCCCACAAATTCACCTTGTTCTGGCGTGCAAAAGCCTTTCTGAACCCGTTTCAGCCATGTTTGGCAAAGGACTTAGAATTCTGAGATGTTTTAGTTCTTACAGGTTTATGAACATCAGTGGCTTAATAGAGAAGATGCACAAATAAGTGCCTTATGATGAAAAGGTAGGGAGGACTGCTGTTGTACATGTTTTGGTTTGGCCAACAGACCTGTCAGTATTGTGTGCGCTGCCTGGCCAGTCATGTGTAACTTGGAACTTATGTATAGCATGTACTGTCTCTTGAGTAATGGTGTTGCCAGCAGAAGTGAGGGAAACTGATGAGGCAGTATGGGTGGTCTGGGGGACAAGGGACATTCCTCCCAAAACCAGCTCTGTTGGTTCTGCTGCTCATAGGGCAGTTTATTTCAAGTAACTGATAGCTTGTTGAGGCATATTCTTGTTGCTAGACAGAGTCGCTCTCTGTATCCAACACTATATGATGAATAGTCAACCACTTGTATGAGCTGCCAGTATTACAAACCAAATAAAGAATCTAGCCTAGAATGGAAAATGGGTGACGACAGAATGTGCAGGGGTGATTGTCCCACTTCTCTGATACGTTCCCTTTGACCAGTAATCTTAGCACCATTGACACAACTATTTAGAAAAATACCTAATTATAAATTTTAATTGAATGTTCTTGTGTATGGAGAACTATGGAAGAATACATGGATACATGGCTCACTTCCCCCCATCCCTGCCCCCCCATTGTAAGCTATCTTTCTATTCAGTTAGTTACTTGTTTTACTTGCTGATAACTGCAAGGACACTGTCTTATTAAAAGTATTTTTCAATTACTATACTGTATTGGGTTTACATGGCAAGGTTTTGGTGGGGAGGGGGGGCTGTAGGGGTGGCTTCTGTGAGAAGACACCAGAAGCTGTCCCCATGTCGGACAGAGCCAATTCCAGACGGCTCCAAGATGGACCCGCCGCTGGCCAAAGCTGAACCAATCAGCAATGGTGGTAGAGCCTCTGTGATAACATATTTAAGAAAGGGTAAAAACTGTTGCACAGCAGTAGCTGAGGGAGAGGAATGAGAATATGTGAGAGAAACAATCCTGCAGATACCAGGGTCAGTGAAGAGGGAGGGGGAGGAGGTGCTACAGGTGCCAGAGCAGAGATTTCCCATGCAGCCCATGGAGGATCCCACACCAGAGCAGGTAGATATGCCCTGAAGGAAAATGCAGCCTGTGGAGAGCCCACGTAGGAGCAGGCTCCTGACAGGACCTGTGGCCCATGGAGAGGAGCCCACTCAGGAACAGGTTTTCTGGCAGGACCTGTGCAGGGGGACCCACAGTGGAGCAGTTCATTCCTGAAGGACTGCACCCTGTAGAATGGACCCATGCTGGAGCAGTTTGTGAACTGCAGCCTGTGGGAAGGACCCACGTTGGAGAAATTCATGAAGGACTGTCTCCCATGGATGAGACCCCACACTGGAACAGGGGAAGAGCGTGAGGAGGAAGGAGCGGCAGAGATGAACTGACTGCAACTCCCTATTGCCCCTTCCCCTGCACTGCTCAGGCAAAGGAGGAGGTAGAGAAGTTGGGAGTAAAGTTGAGCTTGGGAAGGGAGGAGTGGGAGGAAGGTGTGTTTAGATTTGTTCTTATTTCTTTCTCGTTGTCCTACTGTATTACAATTAATTGGCAATAAATTAAATTAATTTCTCCAAGTCGAGTCTGTTTTGCCTGTGATGGTAATTGGTGAGTGATCTCCCTGTCCTTATCTTGACCCATGAGCTTTTCCATTGTATTTTCTCACCCTGTTCTGTTGAGGAGAGGGAGTGATAGAGCAGCTTGGTGGATACCTGGTGTCCAGCTAGTTTCACATAAATCTGTACAGTCACAGGTCATTATAATCTTGGTTTCAGAGCAGACTTTGGCTTCAGAGATTTGAGTAATGCATAGGATATGTTATAATAAGGGAAATATTAGGTGCTGGAGCGGGTCCAGAGAAGAGCAACAAGGCTGGTGAGGGGTCTGGAGCACAAGTCTTATGAGGAGAGGCTGAGGGAACTGGGGTTATTCAGCCTGGAGAAAAGGAGGCTGAGGGGAGACCTTATTGCTCTCTACAACTACCTGAAAGGAGGGTGTAGAGAGGCGGGGGTTGGTCTCTTCTCCCAAGTCACAGGCAACAGGACTAGAGGAAACGGCCTCAAGTTGCACCAGGGGAGGTTCAGGCTGGATATTAGGAAAAATTTTTTCACTGAAAGGGTTATCAGACATTGGAATGGGCTGCCCAGGGAGGTGATTGAGGCACCATCCCTGGAAGTGTTCAAAAGACAGGTTGATGTGGTGCTGGGAGTCATGGTTTAGTGATGGTGTTGCATTTTGTTGTTTTGTGGGTGTTTATTTTTGTCAGTTAGGTTGATGGTTGGACAAGATGATCTTGAAGGTCCCTTCCAACCAAGAAGATTCTGTGATTCTGTGATTAGAACTTTAGGGACTGGCAGAGTAGAAAGCATCCAGCCATTTGGTATACTGTATATTAAAACCAACCCATTATATTTAAATATTGTGTTCTAACACAGATACAGTTTGCTTCCTGGAAGATAGAATTTCAGGGGCAAAACTTATGTAACCACTAAGCTTAGCAGTTCATTTTTTCCCCATTTGGGAATGAAAACCCTATTTTTCATTACTGGCTTAAATATAATTTTATATTGTGGCTAACAAAAAGAAATCTATGAACATGGAGAGAACTCTATTCTGATTAAGAACTAAATACTTCCTATAATCACTTTTTAACTGTATGCAAACCAATATTTCCTATTGACACATTTTGAAAACAAAACAGCCTTCACTGAAACTAGGAAATAGACCAAAAAGTAACTTAATTGTCTTACTAATATTTCACAAGAATGAAATTCCTTAAAAATAGTTCAGTGGTCAAGGGATGCCGATATGTTAGAACAGAAATTTTAAACAATTAATGACTTGTGACTGACATTTGTGCCTCTCTCTGTTTAATTTTATCATGCTATGTTAGAAAGCAGCAGAAATGGGTGCTCTACCAAGGGCAGGTGAGCTTGGAACCAAGAGTGACAGCAAGGCAGGCAGGAGAAGTGGCCTCACTAACAGGGCACAGTCCCACAGCAAGGAGAGGAGGACAGATGTGGTGAGAGTAGCCAGGTTCAGCCAATAGTCCAGTGATGGCCAGGCAAGTCCATAGTGACAAGGCAGGTCTGAGGTCAAACCAGGAAGTCAAGTCAGAGGGTCAAGTCCGGATTAGTGAGGGACATGGCTGGCATAGCTCAGGCCCAAGGGTGAGGCATCTACTGCACCTGAGCAAAGTGGGGAGGCCTTTGATGAGTCTTCTCCCAGCTCATTCTCACCTGTCTCTTTCCCAGCAGTTTGACACAGGCAGACAAACCGAAGGGAAGGGAAGGGAAGGGAAGGGAAGGGAAGGGAAGGGAAGGGAAGGGAAGGGAAGGGAAGGGAAGGGAAGGGAAGGGAAGGGAAGGGAAGGGAGGTTGCAGAGACTGTGTGATGCTCCAGCTTGGGTCCTCCGTGGGCTACAGTAAATATCTGCTCTGGCACTATGGAGCACCTCCTCCTCCATTTCTGACATTCAGGTTCCCTATGTTGCTTTTAACTCTTTTTGTTCCCTCCTTCTCTCTCTACCTGGATTTTTCTGACCTTTCTGAAATATGTTTTCACAAAGGTGCCACCATCTTTGTTGATTGACTCAGCTTTGGCTTACAGTGCGTCTGATGCGGAGCCAGCTGTGTCCAGCACAGGGCAGGCCCTGATGTCCTTTCACAGAGGCCACCCCTGCAGCTTCCCCTGCTATCAAAACCTTGCTACATACACCCAATACAGACACCCTGTCTGGGCCCCTCTCAGGGCTGTCCCAGGAGAATGTCAGCCCCGTGCTCCAAGCATGGAATCCATCAAGATAAGTCAATGCTGGAGCACCTTTTGGACCGAGGGGGGGTTGCTGCCTAGGACACATTATGGGATGCAGGGGAAGACTATTTTGGGATTGCACAGGACTTATGGGATGTTTAGGGGAGGAACCAAAGTCAGGTAAAGGGAGGGGTTTAAGTGATTTGGGGAGGAACAAGTGCAGGGAAAAAAGAGTAGTAAGGGGGTAAAAAGGGCCAGTCACATGTACATGAGTGCCTGGTCAGTAAACTTGTGTGGCCATGCCCTATACTTGATCAGCACAGTCTGTCCTATCCTCTTATTAAATTCCTTTCTAACTCTTCCTGGGTGAGGGGCGTGTAAAGGCGTCTGAGAGCCAGCAACTGGAGTCATTCCACAGGTTGGAGGGCTCGTGTGCCTTGGTACCAATGACTGGAGAAAGCTGAGTGAGAAAAATCAAGTGCCAGCCACTGGAGTGGGACATGGGAGTGGAGCACCTGTGTGTCTGTACTGCCAGCAACTGGATCGAATGCTGTCGAGGTGCGAGTTGAGTGTATGATCACTACTGAATATCAAGGCAGACTAGCCAGTGACTAGATGAAGTGACCTGGGAGTCAGGGGGCTGTGTGTATCTCTGAGGATGAGCCCATGGTAGGAGCTGGCTATCAGAGGGACTAGGGGAGTCCCAGCCAGCTGCCGGAGAGACCGTAGGGTCTGGGGGTCTCTTAAGGGTGAAACCCACTTGTGTATGTCTGTAAGGGTGAGACTATGGGGGGGGGGGTTGGCTACTAGGGAACCAAGAGAGTTCCAGACAGCTCTGTGCACATGTGTGTGCGTGTGTGTGAGACTGTCTCTACCAGTAACTTGAGTGGGGCTGCAGCCTCAGGGGCTCATATGTCCAAGTGCCAGCAAGTGGGGAGACTGGGATCCAGGGGCAGCTACTGGGCAGACTGAATATCTGAGCCCTGCTGCTGGAGGTATCCACATTATACATATGTACGTACATTCCCACTCCATCCTACTCAGCCAGAGAGGGGAGCAGCATGAGGCCATTGGTGCTCTTTGTATTTGTGTGAGTGCTGAGTGTATCTATCTGTGTATATACGTGGTGTATATGTGTGCTTTGTGTGTGCATGCCTACTGGAAATACATCTTCAGCCTCGCTACTGATTGGACCTGGGGGCATGGATCTGGGGCAGCCTCGCGTCTCTTGGGCTATTGAATCTGGCCTGATATTCACCTAACATCAAGAAGATAATTAGTATCTAACATAGTTATTTCTGTTTCTTTGTCTTTAATTTCTGAGGCACTCTATGTCCCAACATAAGTATAATCTGGAAATGTGTTCAGAGCTACCTCCTTTAAAAATATATCTTGGTTTCCAATTAAACTCAAGTGCCAATACCTGCCCATGCCAAAAAAAGATACAGGCATGTTCTTAGGACTTCTTTTCATGGAAGACAGTTGTGTGCGTGATCAGGGTGGGGTGAGCCCCAAAGCTAATAGGTTGATGTCTTTATTTGTCCCCTATATTTGAAGTGGAGAGACAAAGATTCCTGCAGAATGCAGTTCAGAGCAGAAACTCTAATGTAGGCCATTGGAATTGTGGAGACAGATGACTTGGGACCAGTCGGGAGCCAGTTGGGAGCTTATGGGTCAGGATTAGAGGGCAGAATAACATGGGTGATATTGTGATGGGCGTCTGCTGCAGACTGCCTAATCAGGAAGAAGAGGCCTTCTTCAGACAACTGGAAGAAGCCTCACGTTCACAAGCCCTGGTCCTGATGGGGGACTTTAACTACCCTGATATCTGCTGAAAGGGCAACTCAGCAGGGCACAAGAAATCTAAGAGATTTCTAGAGTACATTGATAACAACTTCCTGACACAGGTGATTGAGGAGCCAACAAGGAAAAGTGCTCTGCTGGACTTCATACTTAAAAGCAATGTAGAACTGGTTGGGGTTGCAAAAATTGGAGGTAGCCTTGACTGCAGTGACCATGAGATGTTGGAGTGAACTCCTAAGAGGATCCTAAGAGGAGGGAGCAGAGTAAAAAGCAGGACCACAAACCTGGACTTCAGGACAGCAGACTTTGGCTTCTTCAGGTATTTACTTGGAAGAATACTATGGGATATGGGTTGTATCCATGAGTGCTGAGGGAGCTGGTTGATATAATTGCGAAGACACTCTAAATTGTCTTTGAAAGGTTGTGGTGACTGGGAGAGAGGTTCCTGAGGACTGGAAGAGAGCAAAGATCACCCCTATCTTCAAGAAGGGCAAGAAAGAGAACCCAGGGAACTACAGGCTGGTCAGCCTTGCGTGGGAAGGTGATGGAGCAGCTAATCCTGGAAACCAGTTACAGGCACATGAAGGACAAGAAGGTGATCAGGAGTAGTCAGCATGGATACATGAGAGTAAGAGAACAGGTTGAGGCCCCATATAAATCAGAGGACCCCCTCCCCTCTTGTCACCAAGCAATAGGAGGAGATTTCAGAGAAGAGGGGGAATGGAAACAGGTCCCTGCTCAGGGAAGCAGGCGGGTCCCCTCCCGGCCCCTCCCACCTTCCCAGTTGCCCTTGCAGAACAGGTATGGAGTCCTGCAGGAGGAACTGGCTGTTGGAGAGGAGGACGGTACACCCAGGCTGGAGAAGTCAGAAAGAACAAGTCACCATAGACCCGGCATCACTACTAGCTCCAAAAGGAAAAGCAGACGGGTCGTTGTTGTGGGTGACTCTCTACTGAGGGGGGCAGAGGGACCAATATGCCGCCCTGACCCACTTCACAGGGAAGTCTGCTGCCTCCCTGGGGCACAGGTTAGGGACATGTTGGACAAACTTCCTGCCCTGGTAAAGCCCTCTGATTATTACCCCCTTTTAGTATTTCAGATGGGTAGTGAGGAAGTGGGTAGAAGGAGGCCAAAATCAATTAAAAGAGATTTTAAAGCCTTGGGACGGCTGCTTAAGGGATCGGGAACGCAAGTTGTGTTCTCCTCTATCCCTTCAGTGGCAACCATGAATGAGGAAATTAATAGGAAGAGGCAACAGGTCAACTCGTGGCTCTGGGACTGGTGTTATTGGCAGGGCTTTGGGTTTTTTGAGCATAGGCTCAAGACACCTGGCCTGCTGGTGGCAGGTGGGATGCACCTGTCCCAGAAGGGGAAAAGAATTTTGGGGCAGGAGTTAGCAGGGCTCATTGGTAGGGATTTAAACTAGATATGAGGGGGGAAGGGGAGCTAACTGGGCCTGTCAGGATTAAACCCAAGGGAAGCACGCCAAGGCTTGAAGGATGCTGGATTAGTGAGGACTCTCGCTCTGTCATTTCATTTGAGAAAAGGGATAGACGTTTAGAAATTTCTGCTTGCGAACAATAGGAAAACCCTATCCCGAAAGGGGAAAAGGGTACTAGGCCAGGAGTTAACAAAGCTCATGGACAGAGCTTTAAACTAGAGGTGGAGGGGGAAGGGGATAAAACCAGGCCCACTGGTAATGAGCATGGGGGTAAAGGGCCAAGGATGAGGGTGAAATCGGGAGCCCAGCTCAAGTACATCTATGCTAATGCACGTAGCATGGGCAACAAACAGGATGAGCTGGAAGCCATTGTGCAGCAGGACAGCTATGACGTAGTCGCCATCACGGAAATGTGGTGGGATGACGGTCACGACTGGAATGCTGCGATGAATGGCTATAAGCTCCTCAGAAGGAATAGGCAAGGAAGGAGAGGCGGGGGTGTGGCTCTGTACATTCGGGAGTGTTTTGACTGTATAGAGCTAGATTCCAGTGACGACAAAGTTGAGTGTTTATGGTTAAGGATGAAGGGGAAGACTAACAAGGGGGATTTTGTGCTGGGAGTCTGCTATAGACCACCCAACTAGGATGAGCAGGTTGATGAAGTATTCTATAAGCGGCTGGCTGAAGTCTCGCAATCGCCAGCCCTTGTTCTGGTTGGGACTTCAACCTACCGGATATCTGCTGGAAATATAACACAGCAGAGAGCAGGCAGTCTAGGAGGTTCCTCGAGTGTATTGAAGATAACTTCCTGACACAACTGGTAGGTGAGCCTACCAGGGGAGGCACCTCGCTAGACCTACTTTTCACAAACAAAGAAGGACTAGTGGGAGATGTGGAGGTCAGAGGCCGTCTTGGTCTTAGCGATCATGAAATGGTCAAGTTTTCAATTCTTAGTGAGGTAAGGAAGGGGGTTAGCAAAACCTCCACCTTGGACTTCCGGATGGCTGACTTTAGCCTGTTCAGAACCCTGGTTGGGAGGGTCCCTTGGGAGGTAATCCTGCGGGGCAAAGGGGTCCAGGAAGGCTGGACGCTCTTCAAGAAGGAAATCCTAAAGGCCCAGGAGCAGGCTGTCCCCATGAGGCGCAAGATTAAAGGGCGGGGAAAATGGCCGGCCTGGTTGAACAAAGAGCTTTTGATGAGACTTAGGGAAAAAAGGAAGGTTTACCACCTTTAGATGAAGGGACAAGCAACTCAGGAGGAGTACAGAGATCTTGTTAGGTTATACAGAGAAAAAATTAGGAAGGCAAAAGCCCAGCTGGAACTCAACCTGGCCATTAATATAAGGGACAGCAAAAAAAGTTTTTATAAATACGTCAACAAAAAGAGAGTCAGGGAGAATCTCCATCCCTTACTGGATGCGGGGGGAAACACTGCAACCAAGGACGAGGAGAAGGCTGAGATCCTTAATGCCTTCTTTGCCTCTGTCTTCAATAGTCGGACCAGCTACCCCCAGGGTGTTCAGCCTCCTGGGCTGGAAGATAAGGATGGAGAGCAGAACAACCCCCCCATAATCCAGGAGGAAGTAGTTAATGATCTGCTTATGCACCTGGACACGCATAAGTCCATGGGGCCGGATGGGATTCACCCAAGAGTACTCAGGGAGCTGGCGGGAGAGCTCACCAAGCCTCTCTCCATTGTCTATCAACGATCCTGGTCAACAAGAGAGGTACCAGCTGACTGGAGGGTGGCCAATGTGAAGCCCATCTACAAGAAGGGCCGGAAGGAGGATCCGGGAAACTATAGGCCTGTCAGCCTGATCTCGGTACCAGGAAAGATCATGGAGAGGATCATCTTGAGTGAGCTCTCACGGCAAGTGCAGGGCAGCCGAGGGATCAGGGCCAGCCAGCATGGGTTTATGAAAGGGAGGTCCTGCTTAACCAACTTGATCTCTTTCTATGACCATGTGACCCGCCTTCTCGATGAGGGGAAGGCTGTGGACGTTGTCTACCTGGACTTTGGTAAGGCCTTTGACACCATCCCCCACAGCGTTCTCCTGGAGAAGCTGGCGAATCATGCCATAGACAAGTGTACTCTTCACTGGGTAAAAAACTGGCTGGATGGCCGTGCCCAGAGAGTTGTGATTAATGGGGTGAAATCTTGTTGGCAGCTGGTCACCAGTGGTGTCCCTCAGGGCTCAGTTTTGGGGCCAGTATTGTTTAATATCTTTATTGATGATCTGGATGAGGGGATTGAGTGCACCCTCAGTAAGTTTGCAGGCGACACCAAGCTAGGTGGGAGTGTTGATCTGCTTGAGGGTCGGAAGGCTCTACAGAGGGACCTGGACAGGTTGGATCAATGGGCCAAGGCCAATGGGATGAGGTTTAATAAGGCCAAGTGCTGGGTCCTGCATTTCGGTCACAACAACCCCAGATAACGCTACAGGCTTGGGGAAGAGTGGCTGAAGAGCTGCCCAGCAGAAAAGGACCTGGGGGTGTTGGTGGACAGCCAGCTTAACATGAGCCAGCAGTGTGCCCAGGTGGCCAAGAAGGCCAACAACATCCTGGCCTGTATCAGGAATAGCATGGCCAGCAGGAGCAGGGAAGTGATCATCCCCCTGTACTCAGCCCTGGTGAGGCCTCACCTTGAGTACTGTGTTCAGTTCTGGGCCCCTCACTACAGGAAGGACATTGAGCTGCTGGAGTGTGTCCAGAGGAGAGCCACCAAGCTGGTGAGGGGTCTAGAGAACAAGTCATATGAGGAGAGGCTGAGGGAACTGGGCATGTTTAGTTTGGAGAAGAGGAGGCTGAGGGGAGACCTCATTGCCCTCTACAACTCCCTGAAAGGAGGTTGTAGAGAGGTGGGTGTTGGCCTCTTCTCCCAAGTGAATAATGACAGGACCAGAGGAAATGGTCTAAAGTTGCGGCAGGGGAGGTTTAGATTAGATATTAGGAAGAATTACTTTACTGAGAGAGTGGTCAGGCACTGGAACAACCTGCCCAGGGAGGTGGTGGAGTCGCCATCCCTGGAGGTATTTAAGAAATGTGTAGACGTGGCACTTAAGGGCATGCTCTAGTGCCCAAGATTGTTGGTTTGCGTCTGTTTGTGGGTGGGTGTTGTGTGTGGTTGTGGGTGTTTGTTTTGGTTTTATTTTGGTTTTGGTGTTTGGTGTTGTGGTTTTTTTCCTTTTTTTTTTTTTTTTTGTGGTTGGACTCGATGATCTCAAAGGTCCCTTCCAACCAAGAAGATTCTGTGATTCTATGATTCATGAAGGAGAAATCATACCTGACCAACCTGATAACCTTCTACAGTGAAGTGACTAGTTTGATGGATGAGGGGCAAGCAGTAAGTCTTGTTTTCCTTTACTTTAGTAAAGCCTTTGACATTGTCTCCCTTAATATCCTCATAGAGAAGTTGACAAAGTACAGGTTAGATAAATGGACAGTGACGTGGACTGAGAATTGGCTGAACGGCCAGGGTTGTGAACAGTGGCACAAAGTGCAGTTGGAGGCAAGTCACTAGACATGGCCCTGTCGATACTGGGGCCAATAGTGTTTAACCTCCTCATTAATGCGGCCAGCCAGGAAGAGAAGTGGCAGAGGTCCGCATGTGAACATCCTTTAGAGTGCAGCAGGGGGGTCACAGTTGCATTGTGGAGGAGGGGGGATGGGACAACAACCCCCAACCATTTCCCCCCAGTACAATTATATATTACATCAATGCCTATTCAAGTTTCCCATTGGTGGTCTTTGTTTGACACTTTTGGCATTGATTGGAATATGCTTAATTAGGTGCAGATTTTGCACACTAATTGGATACTAAGCCTTGTACACATCTGTTACTGAGTAATATTTATCAGATATTGAAATGACTGTTATTTGCTTATTATCTATCATGTTTGTTCTAATATGGAGTCAGTCTAGAAACTACCAGATGGATGTGGGGGAGGGAATGGCAAACTAAACAGAGCAGGAAACTAAAACTGCAAAGCAGTGCAGTGAGAAGGTAGAGGAAAAACATGGCCCATTGTTTTCTGTGGTACTTTCTGCAGCAGCCTGAGGCAAATTACAAACTGGAAGCTTTTTAATGAATCAAGTTTGAAACTGATATTCCTATTCCAATTAATACAGTATTATTTGCAATGGTATGAATCATAGAATCATAGAATCATAGAATGGCTAGAGTTGGAAAGGACCTTAAAGATCATCTAGTTCCAACCCCCCTGCCATGGGCAGGGACACCTCTCACTAGAGCAGGTTGCTCAAAGCCCCATCCAGCCTGGCCTTGAACACTTCCAGGGATGGGGCATCCACAACTTCCCTGGGCAACCTGTTCCAGTGCCTCACCACCCTCACTGTAAAGAATTTCTTCCTTATATCTAATCTAAATCTCTTCTCTTCCAATTTAAAGCCATTGCCCCTTGTCCTGTCACCACTCTTCCTGACAAAGAGTCCCTCTTCAGCTCTTCTGTAGGCTCCCTTCAGGTATTGATAGGCTGTTATAAGGTCTCCCCGGAGCCTTCTCTTCTCCAGGCTGAACAACCCCAGCTCTCTCAGTCTGTCTTCATAAGAGAGGTGCTCCATCCCTCTGATCATCCTCGTGGCCCTCCGCTGGACCCGTTCCAACAGGTCCATGTCCCTTCTGTGTTGCGGACTCCAAAGCTGGACACAGTACTCCAGGAGGGGTCTCACGAGCGCAGAGTAGAGGGGCAGAATCACCTCGCGAGACCTGCTGGCCACACTTCTCTTGATGCAGCCCAGGACACGGTTGGCTCTCTGGGCTGCCAGTGCACACTGTCTGCTCATGTTGAGCTTCTCATCCATAAGCACTCCCAAGTCCTTCTCCTCGGGGCTGCTCTCCAGCCATTCTCCACCCAACTTGTATTTGTGCCTGGGGTTGCCACATCCCAGGTGCAGGACCCTGCACTTGGCTTGGTTGAACTTCATGCAATTTGCACGAGCCCACCTCTCCAGCCTGTCTAGGTCCCTCTGGATGGCATCCCTTCCCTCCAGCGTGTCAACTGCGCCACCGAGCTTGGTGTCATCAGCAAACTTGCTGAGGGTGCACTCTATCCCACTGTCCATGTCACCGACAAAGATGTTAAATAGTACTGGTCCCAGTACCGACCCCTGCGGAACACCACTCGTTACTGGCCGCCACCTGGACATTGAGCCATTGATTGTAACCCTTTGGATGCAGCCATCCAGCCAGTTCCTTATCCACCGAGTGGTCCATCCATCGAATCCATGAGTTTCCAATTTTGAGACCAGGATGTCGTGCGGGACAGTGTCAAATGCTTTGCATAAGTCCAGGTAAATGACGTCAGTCGCTCTGCCCTTGTCTACCAGGTCTGTGGCAGTATTGTAAAAGGCCACCAAATTTGTCAGGCACGATTTGCCCTTGGTGAAGCCATGTTGGCTGTTTCCAATCACTTCTTTATTCTCCATGTGCCTTAGCAAGGATTTCAGGAGGATCTGCTCCATGATCTTGCCAGGCACAGAGGTGAGACTGACCGACCTGTAGTTTCCCGGGTCTTCTTTGTTTCCTTTTTTGAATATTGGAGTTATGTTCCCTTTTTTCCAGTCAGTGGGAACTTCACCAGACTGCCACGATTTCTCAAATATGATGGAGAGGGGCTTAGCAACTTCGTCCGCCAGTTCTCTCAGGACCCGTGGATGGATTTCATCAGGTCCCATGGACTTGTGCACCTTCAGGTTTTTTAAGAGGTCTCGAACCTCGTCTTCTTGTACTGTGGGTGGTTCTTCATTCCCAGAGCCCCTGTTCTTGCCCTCCGTGACTTGGGCAGTGTGGTTAGGTCCCTTGCCAGTGAAGACTGAGGCAAAGAAGTCATTCAGTAGCTCAGCCTTATCCATATCCTGGGTGACCAGGTCTCCCGTTTCCTTCCGGAGAGGGCCCACAACTTCCCTAGTCTTATTTTTATCCCTGATATATCTATAGAAGTTCTTCTTGTTATTTTTCACATCCCTGGCTAGATTTAGTTCTGCCTGGGCTTTCGCTTGCCTGATCAGGTTTCTGGTGACTCGGACAGCTTCTCTGTATTCTTCCCAGTCTACCTTTCCCTGCTTCCACCCTCTATAGGCCTCCTTTTTGGTCCTGAGTTTGTCCAGCAGTTCCTTGTTCATCCAATTGATGAAAATCAATTGATATAATTCTTAAATTTGCTGTAGACTTTGGTTATGACAGTGCATGATCACTGAGAGAGGTCGTGGGGCCTGGACCATTTGGCTATCATCTGGGAAATTTTTGAAGTTCTTAGACCAAAAATGGTGTGTTTGATGGCAGGAGAGGGGGGTTAAACCTGGAGATAAACTAATGGTTTGTGTACATCCAATTAAAAGAGCTACAGGAACAGCTGTTGTCTGCAGACTGTCATGTAGCATCTCTATTTCTTACCTTAGGTTACCAGAGTGTTTGGTATGTCATTTTAGATGTTTAGGTGAATGTTTCGGTATAACTTTAGGTTCAATGATTATGAAGACAATGATGAACATTGCCCAGGGATGTTTTATATATGCTTGTAGTTGGTCAGGTTTTGACTCCTGCTTCTGTAAGGTGTGGGTTTAGTAGGAATGCCATGGTCAGACCATCACCATTTTTAAGTTCAGGGCTCTCCTTTATCTTTTGGGATTAATAGCCTGTTGCATTCTTGAACTTTTCTTTGGAGAGAAACAGTTTAGCTTTCAGCAGCTCTCATTTTGACTTTGCTGGAGTTCATAATTTGTCCTTGAATATCAGTATAGTGCTTCCTAATTTGTATTCTGCTGTGTGTTCTCATATCTTTTTGGAAGATAGATAATTTAAAGAGTCTGTCCAATGTCAAAAGTTTATTATATGTGGGAGACTGGCTAGCTGAGAAGGGTCACGTAGACATGATCCAGCTGGCCGAGCAAGAACTTGAGAAACATCAGATTCAGCCCCCGTAACTGCTGAGCTGGCAAGGACACCCTGTCCTTGACTGTAATTGTTGTATGATAACAGGGAGATTGCAACTGCTCAGGCATGGGAAAAGAGGATGAAAGTAACTGTAAAGAAGGAACTAAGGGTGGGGTTGAAGTTTGGAGGACAGGCCAATCAGAAAGATGTATTGCAGAATATGTATTAGCTAATTATAACGAAGCATAAAAGACGGCTGTACTATTCAATAAACGAAGCTTGCTGATCACTCATATTGAGTGACCCTGTCTTCCCTCCGTCGCGACAAATGGCGCCCGAACAGGGACCCTAGAGAGGGCTGAACCTGCAAGCCACGAGTCGACGGAGCCTGGGTACCGGTCCTGAAAGCAGCGCAGGAGGCGAAAGGGATTAAGGGATTGATCCCCGCGCCCGGGAGCACCTATAGAGGGTCCCGCTGGCCACGCGCCACCGAGGTCTTGCAAAGGCTGCAACAGCACTGACGAAGGTATGAATAGACAAGCGGCGTACGATTTGCTCAAATGCTTTTTAGAAAAGCGGAGCGTTCAGGGTATAGATTGTAAAAGGGAGTTGCCTGGGTTATCAGCGTATGGAGTAGCGAGAGGTTGCTTTGATAATCCAGATACGGTTTTTGAACACGAGGAATGGCGTAAATATGAGGATAAATTGTTTGACAAAGTTATATGCGATAATAAAACAGCCAAAAAGTTGATAAAGCCGTGGCGGGCAGTCGCTAACGCCCTGTTGCAACACCGAGCTGAGAAAAAAAAAAAAAAAAAGAGAAAAAAAAAAAAAGAGAGGAAAAAAAAAAGAGGAGAAAAAAAAAAAAAAAAGGAATCCCTTCATATATGGGTATTAAGCAAGGAAGAGAGGAGCCATTTGGTTTGTTTATTGATCGAGTAGCAAACGCCATACAGGCGGCCGGGGTGCCCGATTATCTCAAAGGCACTATACTAAAGCAGTGTGCTATACAAAATAGTAATCCGGCCATGCGTAACATCTTGGCTACATTGCCAGGGACATGGACCATCGAGGAAGGACTAGAAAGAATGGCACAGGTACCGGTGGGGCCACAGGCAATGTTAGTTGAGGCAGTAAAGGAGCTAGGGAATAGTTTAAAGGAACACGCGCAGGCTACGCAGAGTCAGGTTTTAGCAGCTCTTGCTCCTTTGCAAACCTCTGCTGGGCGGTCAAATGCCCGCGGCACACCTCGTTTGCGGTGCTTCTGTTGCGGCGTTGCCGGACACATGAGGCAGGACTGCAATGCCAGCTCCGTGTGGTGCAAGAACTGTCGATCAGGCACTCACAACAAAGCTGCCTGTCGTCGAGCTGGATCGGGAAACGGACGACCCAGCGGGAAAAGCCGCCCCGCGCCGACACAAAAAGCGGCTGCCTACCCAGCAGCGCACAACCCCTTCCTCTCCGGCCAGCCACAAGCGGAAGCCTCGGAACGGATCCTGCAACGCCAGTGCAGCTTACTGAGCAACAAAGACAAATGCTGCAACAAATAGCTTCCATGGTAACTACGCGTTCCACGCATCGGCGTGTTGAAGGTCTGCCCATTGACTTGACTGTTTTATGTGGTGAGCAATATCTTATGGCAGCCTTAACTCAGCAAAAAAAAAAACAAACGGGGGAGAAGCAGGGGTCCACCACTATCGTATTGGAATGGATAGCCCCTCCGCTACAACCACGGCGGATAATACAGGAAAAAATTGCCACGCTAGCAGATCTGATCAGGAAGGGTCGGTGCCGTATCCTACAGGTGGATGGCACCCCACCAAGCACAATATGGGTGCCAATAAAGCAAATTGACCTGGAATGGTACTTGCAGAATTCCAAGGAACACGATTGTATGAAAGTGAGGAGCAAAAGACCATGGCAAGGGTGTGCTGGAAGATCACCAGGGAGGTTAACAGAATCCTTGGGCAACAACAATCACAAATGTTGACCAGAGTGTGCGGGGATGGCATTAAGGTCCCCCGCCTGTGGATGGTCAGTCCCCTGGATTGGGGGGAGTTGTGTCATCGTTTTGCTACTATGCCTCCTCGCCAACGGACCCCACGGCAACGCGGGCGGCGTCACTGCCGTCAGCCTCCACGAAGTTCAACCAACTAAAAACATGTGGGTCACGTGGGCCAACCAAACAGGGCAGACCTCCTTTTGTCTGTCCCTCGCCTCGGCTACTGATCCCTTTCGAACCTGTTTGTTTGGCGCGCCTATAGGAGACCCTGAGCATCTAGCCACTGTAATGAAAGGGTTCTTTACAGGCAACTGTACTAACCAAGACAAGGTGTCTGAAACTGCATCATGCATAATTAATAGCCTTAATGTTACGCTAGGCCCCTGCTATCTGGGCCAACTAACACTGTTTGCTCCAGATATACATACCCTCAGATATCATACTAGAAGTAGACGATCTCTTTCTACCCTAGGTTCTGATTGTAATGACAATGTGGAGTTGTGGGGGACAGCAACTAACATAGTCGCCTCTATCATCCCCGCTGTTGGGACCGCACATGCTTTAGCTAACATAAAGAAGCTTGCTTGTTGGGCAGTTAAGCAATCTAATGTAACCACGCAAATAATTATGGAATTAAGGAAGGTCTTCGTTGGGTTGGTATCATTATACTGATTTTGATAGCAGTACGTGTAGTACTGGGATGTGTAGTTAAGAAAGTTGAACAAGTCACCAAAAAGGTATTACTTGCCCAAAATAAAAATGGGGGAATTGTGGGAGACTGGCTAGCTGAGAAGGGTCGCGTAGACATGATCCAGCTGGCCGAGCAAGAACTTGAGAAACATCGGATTCAGCCCCCGTAACTGCTGAGCTGGCAAGGACACCCTGTCCTTGACTGTAATTGTTGTATGATAACAGGGAGATTGCAACTGCTCAGGCATGGGAAAAGAGGATGAAAGTAACTGTAAAGAAGGAACTAAGGGTGGGGTTGAAGTTTGGAGGACAGGCCAATCAGAAAGATGTATTGCAGAATATGTATTAGCTAATTATAACGAAGCATAAAAGACGGCTGTACTATTCAATAAACGAAGCTTGCTGATCACTCATATTGAGTGACCCTGTCTTCCCTCCGTCGCGACAATTATATATATTAATATCTCTTGTTTTAAAGCAAGTAAAAATTTGGGCATTCTGTTTCATTTACCCTCCCTCCTCCCTCTGTTATAGTTTTGCATTTCATGTCACAACTTGTATGATGTTGTCAGTAGTATGCATCTTGTGAAGTGTAATCACCTGTGGTATAAAACTTTGTCATAGGACAGTATGCTATTTAGGTCTGAGATAAAATGAATTGAACTGGGACATGATTACCCAGGAAAATTCAACTTTCTAACCATTCTCTTCATCCTTCTTCAGGAAGTCTTTACAGAAGTTATTTATTTAAACTTACTGTCAAATGAGATAACACATTGCTTCCATTGTTTAAATTTTTTGCTAAATATTTTATGACAATAATAGGCTAAGAATCTGTAGAAGTTATTTTCAACCAGAAGATTTATTCTAAATATATATATTCTAAATATAACCTATGAGATCCATACAGTATCTTCATAATTTTTAATACATGCTCTATTGGATACTGATACCCTTCAGTACTAGAGAAATCTGGCATAAATACAAGCCTCCTGCTTATATGGAATTTAATTTTGGCGTTGGTTGTGCAAGTGTTACAGTAGTTATCTTTGCATGGGATTGAAGACGCTGCCAAGAAATGTGGAATTTTGTCTTGATTATTGTAAGGAAGGAATTTAATTGTAAAGAAGTCATAGATTGGCAACGAAAAAATGTAGGAACCAGGAGAAATAATTAATGAGAACATGAAAAAATAAATTTCTGTAGCTTAGAGAGGAAAGAGTATGATTGAGCAGTGAAATATGAGCTTATTAGGGGGTTTTGCTTGGAGGTGTATGTTTCTAGAGAGTAAGAAGATTCACCAGGACATTTCAAGAAAAGCAGAGAGGAAAAGAAAATTTTATTTTTAAAATATAAAACCATCTGAAGATAAACAAGTACTCTAGAGAAGACTTCTTTTAGAAAATCATAGTGTCTGATCTAAAACCCATCCAAGACAATGTGGTGTGTAATTTTCAGGGAGTGTGTGGTCTTTTAATATACTTAATTGGGTTCCATTGTTTCATGTGAACTTGTGATAACATCTAGAAATTTGATCACAAGGGACTGCTGCATAACTTACTTTATGCTAATTTAAACTGTTCAGACAGAAATTCTTATGGGAACTTAAACAGACATATATTGCGTGATTCTTGATGGTAGGGTCTGGGAGGTTTTTTGTGTGTGATTGTCTACTCTTTGACCATATAGTATTTGTGTAACTTATCATCTATTTAGGTGTTCCCTGCATTTTTAACATATTTCCTTCCTCTTCCTGTCATAGGTAAGCAACTTGAAGAAAATTTTAAAAGGGATACTGGATTATAACCATGAGGTAAGAGCAGTCTTAAGTAATCTACATTCACTTTTCTTTTGTTATTCTCTTCAATGTACAATATAGTCTGCTGATTTATTAGATCTGGACTTTTTCAGTGTTGGACACTCAAGGAGTTTTGTAGCCTGTTCTCTCTCAAAATTGATTGCCCACATTACCATACAATCATGTATGTTGGAAGGTACCTCCAGAGGTCATGTAATCCAACCTTCTGCTCAAAGCAGGGCCAACAAGAGCTGGTTGCTCAGGGCCTTGTCCAGTTGAGGTTTGAATACCTCCAAAGATGGAGATCCCACAGCCTCTCTGGGCTGGAGTTCCAGCATTTAACCACCCTCATGGGGAAAAAATTTTTTCTTATATCAAATCAGAATTTCCTCTGTTGCAACTTGTGTCTGTTGCCTCTCGTCCTATCACTGTGCATTTTCTCTACATCCTCCCATTAGGTAGTTTTAGACAGCCATAAAAATCTCACCTGAGCCTTCTCTTCTCAAGGCTGAACAAACCCAGATCTCTCAGCTTTTCCTTGTACATCACATGCCCCTGATCATCTTGGTGGCCCCCACTGGACTCATTACAGTATATCCATATCCATCTTTTACTGAGGAGCCCAGAACTAGACACAGGACTCCAGGTGTGGTCTCACAAATGCTGAATAGAGGGGAAGAATCACTTCCCATGATGTGTTGGCTATGCTTTTGCTAATATCTGGTTGGCCTTCTTGGCTGCAAGGACACACTGCTGCTTCCTGTTCAACTTGTTGTCCACCAGGACCCCCAGGTTCTTTTCTGCAATGTTTCTTTCTAGCCAGTTGGCCCCAGCCTGTACTGGTGTAGAGTGTTATTCCTCCCCAGGTGCAGGACTTGGCATTTGTCCTTGTTGTATTTCATGAAGTTCCTGCCAGCCCATTTCTCCAGCCTGTTAAGGTCTCTCTGTGATGAAACGGGGAAAAGGACTTCACTGAGAGGTTCAAATTAACAATTTATTTGGACTTCACTCACAGGTCCAATACATCACTATTGCGAGTTCTATGTGTACAATGGCGATTACACTATTGCAATTTAAAAGCAATTCACAGAATACACTATTGCAACCTACAAGTGATCCCGAAAAGTAACAACACAAACCACAAGCGCGCTAGATATTAATACCTTAAAAGAGTGCACAAATCACGATCTTAATAGCATGCCGTATACCATACGTATGTTTCTTTATCACTTACCCTTTCTCTCAGGTAAGGTCGCTCAATCCCTGGGAAGTTACCCTGTACAGCTTCCTGGACAAGGGAGGGGGACGAATCTCCTACAGGCCAGCTGTATCGCTGGAAGATTCCCCATTTTTCTCCTCAAACCTTGCGGTTTATATTTCCTGATTCTGTGGGGGTGCAGGATTATGCCTGAGTGGATTACACTATCTGGGATGTTTACCTCTGGTGGTGTGATGGCTAAGTCTCTGTTGCCAATTTTGTGATGTCTAGCACTCAAAGTCATGGGACTAGTGGTGGGATGGGACTCAGGGCATTTTATTTGTTAAGGGAGTTAAGGCTCCATTCGGTTTCAGTTCTTATTGTGATGCAATATTGAGACAAACCCGAGCTGAGCCGTTTTTGCAGCTCCCCCCAAGTTATCTCTGCATAGACAAGGCAAGGCGGAGATGAAGCTGAGTCGGATGACAACCCCCTGCATCTCACCTATTGTGCTCTGAAACCGGTTTGGCTGGGTGCTCCCATACACCCTCTGAGGAGAAGCCCTGCCTTATAGCATATTGATCGTTTCCCCCAATTTGGTATTGTCTGTGAACTTACTGAGTGTACTCCATCCCATCGTCCAGGTTGTTAGTAAAGATATTAAGCAGTACTGGTATCCCTTAAGGATGCTGCTAGTAACCATCTGTCAGTTGGACTTTGTACCACTGATCACAACCCTAAGAGGGTTCAGCCAATTTTCCATCCACCCTATTGTCCTCTTATCCAGTTCATATATCACCAATCTGTCTAAAAAGATACCATGGGAAACTGTGTCAAATGCCTTGTTACAGTCAAGGTATCATAGAATCATAGAATCATAGAATGGTTAGAGTTGGAAGGGACCTTAAAGATCATCGAGTTCCAAACCCCCTGCCATGGGCAGGGACACCTCCACTAGACCAGGTTGCTCAAAGCCCCATCCAGCCTGGCCTTAAACACTTCCAGGGATGGGGCATCCACAACTTCCCTGGGCAACCTGTTCCAGTGTTTCACCACCCTCACAGTAAAGAATTTCCTCCTAATATCTCATCTAAATCTCCCCTCTTCCAATTTAAAACCATTACCCCATGTCCTGTCACTACATCTCCTGACAAAGAGTCCCTCTCCGGCTCTCCTGTAGGCTCCCTTCAGATATTGGAAGGCTGCTATGAGGTCTCCCCGGAGCCTTCTCTTCTCCAGGCTGAACAACCCCAGCTCTCTCAGTCTGTCTTCATAGGAGAGGTGCTCCATCCCTCTGATCATCTTCATGGCCCTCCGCTGGACCCATTCCAACAGGTCCATGTCCTTCCTGTGTTGAGGACTCCAAAGCTGGACACAGTACTCCAGGTGGGGTCTCACGAGCGCAGAGTAGAGGGGCAGAATCACCTCCCGCGACCTGCTGGCCACACTTCTCTTGATGCAGCCCAGGAAGCAGTTGGCTTTCTGGGCTGCCAGTGCGCACTGCCTGCTCATGTTGAGCTTCTCATCCACCAACACCCCCAAGTCCTTCTCCCCAGCCATTGGCCTCAGCCATGGCTCTCTAGCCATTCTCCGCCCAACCTGTATTTGTGCCTGGGATTGCCACGTCCCAGGTGCAGAACCCTGCACTTGGCCTGGTTGAACTTCATGCGATTTGCACGAGCCCATCTCTCAAGCCTGTCCAGGTCCCTCTGGATGGCACCCCTTCCCTCCAGCGTGTCGACCATGCCACCGAGCTTGGTGTCGTCAGCAAACTTGCTGAGGGTGCACTCTATCCCACTCTCCATGTCTCCGACAAAGATGTCGAACAGCACTGGTCCCAGTACCGACCCCTGAGGAACACCACTCGTCACTGGCCGCCACTTGGACATTGAACCATTGACCACAACCCTTTGAGTGCGGCCATTCAGCCAGTTCCTTATCCACCAAGTGGTCCATCCATCGAACCCATGACTTTCCAATTTTGAGACCAGGATGTGGTGCGGGACAGTGTCAAACGCTTTGCATAAGTCCAGGTAGATGATGTCTGTTGCTCTGCCCTTGTCCACCAAGCCTGTGGCAGTATTGTAAAAGGCCACCAAATTTGTCAGGCACGATTTGCCCTTGGTGAAGCCATGCTGGTTGTCTCCAATCACCTCCTTATTTTCCATGTGCCTTAGCAGAGATTCCAGGAGGATCTGCTCCATGATCTTGCCAGGCACAGAGGTGAGACTGACTGGCCTATAGTTCCCTGGGTCTTCCTTTTTTCCTTTTTTGAATATCAGGGTTATGTTCCCCTTTTTCCAGTCAGCAGGAACTTCGCCAGATTGCCACGATTTCTCAAATATGATGGAAAGCGGCTTAGCAACTTCGTCCACCAGCTCCCTCAGGACCCTTGGGTGGATTTCATCAGGTCCCATGGTCCCCAGGTCCCATGGACTTGATGGTTCCTGGCACCTTCAGGTTCCTTAATAGGTCTCGAACCTGATCTTCTCCTACTGTCGGCAGTTCTTCATTCGCAGAGCCCCTGTTTTTTCCTTCCGTGACTTGGGCAGTGTGGTTAGAGCCCTTGCCAGTGAAGACTGAGGCAAAAAAGTTTTTCAGTAGCTCAGCCTTATCCATATCCTGGGTGGCCAGGTCTCCTGTTTCCTTCCGGAGAGGGCCCACAACTTCCCTAGTCTTGCCTTTATCCCTGACATATCTGTAGAAGTTTTTCTTATTGTTTTTGATGTCCCTGGCTAGATGTAATTCTGCCTGGGCTTTCGCTTGCCTGATCTGGTTCCTGGCCACTCGGACAGTTTCTTTATATTCTGCCCATTCTACCCGTCCCTGCTTCCACCCTCTGTAGGCCTCCCTTTTGGTCCTGAGCTTGTCCAGCAGTTCCTTGTTCATCCACACAGGCCTGCTGGCTATTTTGCCTGACTACTTCTTTTTTGGGATGCACCTCTCCTGAGCTTGGAGGAGGCAATCCTTGAATGCCAACCAGCTTTCTCGGGCCCCTCTCCCCTCCAGTTCTTTCTCCCATGCTACCCTGCCAATCAGATCTCTCAGGAGACCAAAGTCTGCTTGTCTGAAGTTCAGGGTAGCGAGCTTGCTGCGCACCCTCCTCGCTGCCCTATGAATCTTGAATTCTACCAAGGTAAATGACATCCACTACTTTCCTCTTAGTCACGAGTTCCCTGTTCATCCATAATAGCCTTCCACGCTTGCCCAACGTCTTGCATGTTGGAATGGACATTTGCTGTGCTTTGAGAAGGATGTCCTTGAAGACCAACCAGCTGTCCTGGGCCCCTTTGCCTTCCAGGGCAGTCTCCCTGGAAACAGATACCTGAACAAGCTGAAATCTGTTCTCCTGAAGTCCAGGGCTGTGATTCTTCTATTTGTCTTTTTAATTTCTGTCAGGGTTTTTAGCTCCACCATTTTTTTGTCACTGCAACTAAGTCTGCCCTTGACTTTCACATCACTTAACAGTTTTTTCTTGTTTGTAAGTAACAGGTCCAGGAGAACATCTCCCCTAGTTGGTTCATCAGTCATCTGCATCAATAAAATTGTTTTCACTACACTTTCAAATTCTCCTGGATTGCTTGCATCTAGACATGTTGCCCTTCCAGCAGATATCTGTGTGTTTTAAGTCTCACAGTACCAGGGCCTGTGATTATGAGGCTGCTTTTTGCTTTCTAAAAGAGGCTTCATATACTTCCTCTTCGCAGTCAGGCTGTCTGTAGCAGACACCTACCACAATGTCACCTGTGTTGATCTGTCTGCTCATCTTGACCAACAGGTTCCTGACTCACTTATCACTCATTCCAAGGCAAAGCTCCATGCATTCAAGCTGCTCCCTTGCATAGAGTATCCATGGCAGCACTCCAGTCATATGAGCTAGCCCCCCACTTCTCTGTGCCTTTCCCATCATACTGTCCCCCATGCCGTGACTTCAGGTTATGGTAATCCTTCCCTGACATACCTAACTTAAAGTCTTCTTCACTATCTTAGTGAGCCTATTGCCAAAGACTCTTTTTGCCCCGCTTTGTCAGATGAATTCTGTACCTGCTCAGCAGTTGTCATTCCTCAAAGTAGGTCTCATGGTCATAAAAATGAAAGCTCTGCCTGCAACACCAGGTTTTGACCTTCTGTGTGCATCCACTCATACCTGAGCCATCTTCCCTCACTGGAGGGATTGAGTAGAACACTTCTGTTCCCCTCAGAGACCTGAGTCTCTGGCAAGCAACAAACCTGCCAAGGTATCAAGTCAGGTCTGCAGATGGACACCTCCATCCCCTGCAGGAGAGAGCCTCCAGTAACTGTCACCCTTCTTATCTTCTTCATGTGGACACTTGGTTGAGGCTCAGCTGGCTCTGATGCCTTCCCTGAAGGGAGGTCATCTTCCTCACTTGTCCCTGGTGCAAATATTCTGTCAGAGCTTCCACATTAGTCTGATATTTAAATTTTGCAATGCAAACAGGAGACATTTTTGATACTCTCTTTTGGTGATGGCCTTAAACAGTGCCTCTGATTTTTCTCCACTGTTCCAACTAAAGACTGCTTCTTTCTCCTCACCTTCCCTGGGAAGAGGAGGAGGAAAGAGCACTTTTACCATCTCCTCATTGTAGTTTTTAATTAAAATGCTTTAATTATTGATTGTTAGAGACTTCCCACTCTGTTATATAGGAGGGTGTTATGCAAATTTAAAGATGAACCACTGCAAATCACAAAGTATTTTTCAGTGGTGAATCTTCAGCTCTAAAATTTGCATCTAGTTTGAGTGATGTTTTGTAGTAAATCGGTTAGCACAGTGTGATGTATAGTCTGTTCACTCATGTTCATTGCATGGGGATATTGCTCATCCCAAGAAACAATATTCACTTCTTATAAATACTATAAGGAAGATGACTGCAAATACAGTGAAGTGCTTTAGAACAAACATTTTTTTTAATAAAAAACCTGACTACCTGAAGTTAGATTCATAAGTCCATATTCAGTAAATGGTCACCCCTCCAAGTGCTGAATATCCATGCTGGTCACCATTTTGAGAATTGATGCTTTATGTCCTGACTTATCTGATCATAGCCGACCTTACTAGAAGGCCATAAGTACATTTTAGAACTAGATTTTTGTGGGTTTTGACATAAGTTTTTCAGTATGTGTCACAGAATCACAGAATGATATGGGGTTGGAAGGGACCTCTGGAGATCAACTAGTCCAACCCCCCCTGCCAAAGCAGGTCCACCTAGAGCAAGTTGCACAGGAACATGTCCAGGCGGGTTTTGAATAATATTGCCACAGAAGGAGACTCCACAACCTCTCTGGGCAGCCTTTTCCAGTGCTCCGCCACCCTCAAAGTAAAGAAGTTCCTCCTCATGTTTAGATGGAACTTCCTATGTTCAAGTTTGTGCCCATTACCTCTTGTCCTGTCACTGGGCACCACTTAGAAAAGACTGGTCCCATCCTCTTGACACCCACCCTTTAAGTATTTATAGGTGTTGATCAGATCCCCCCTCAGTCTTCTCTTCTCCAGACTTAAAAGACCCAAGTCCCTCAGCCTTTCCTCGTAAGAGAGATGTTCTAGGTCCCTAATCATCTTTGTAGCCCTTTGCTGTACTCTCTCCAGCAGTTCCCTGTCCCTCTTGAACTGGAGAGCCCAGAACTGGACACTGTACTCCAGATGCAGCCTCACCAGGGCAGAGTAGAGGGACAGGATAACCTCCCTCGACCTGCTGGCCACACTCTTCCTGATGCGCCCCAGGATGCCATTGGCCTTCTTGGCCACAAGGGCACATTGCTGCCTCATGGTCATCCTGTTGTCCACCAGGACTCCCAGGTCTTTTTCCTCAGAGGTGCTCTCCAGCAGGTCAGCCCCCAACCTGTACTGGTGCATGGGGCATTCCTCCGTAGGTGCAGGACCCTACACTTGCCCTTGTTGAATTTCATCAGGTTCCCCTCTGCCCAACTCTCCAGCCTGTCCAGGTCTCGCTGTATGGTGGCACAGCCTTCTGGAGTGTGAGCCACTCCTCCCAGTTTTGTGTCATCAGCAAACTTGCTGAGGGTACATTCCATCCCTTCATCCAAGTCATTAATGAATATATTGAAGAGGACTGGACCCAGTACTGACCCCTGGGGAACACCACTTGTTACGGACCTCCAACTAGATTCTGGGCCACTAATCACGACCCTCTGAGCTCTGTCTTTCAGCCAGTTTTCAATCCACCTCACTGTCCATTCATCTAACCCATACTCCCTAAGCTTATCTATGAGGATGCTGTGGGAGACTGCTGAAGTCAAGGCAGACAACATCCACCCCCCTCCCCTCATCTATCCATCCAGTCATGCCATCGTAGAAGGCTATCAGGTTGGTCAAGCATGATTTCCCCTTGGTGAATCCGTGTTGACTACTTCTGATGATAGCTTTCTTTTCCTCCATATGCTTTGAGATGACGCCCAGAACGAGTCGTTCCATCATCTTTCCAGGGATGGAGGTGAGGCTGACCGGCCTGTAGTTTCCCAGGTCCTCCTTCTTGCCCTTTTTGAAGACTGGAGTGACATTGGCTTTCCTCCAGTCCTCGGGCACCTCGCCTGTTCTCCAGGACCTTTCAAAGATGACGGAGAGCGGCCCAGCAATGACTTCTGCCAGCTCCCTCAGCACTCACGGGTGCATCCTATCAGGACCCATGGACTTGTGGATATCCAGTTTACTTAACTGTTCCCTAACTTGATCTTCCTCAGCCAAGGGGAAGTCTTCCTTCATCCAGATTTTCTCTGATTCTTCCAAAGTCTGCGGCTCCTGAGGGCTGGCCTGAGCAGTAAAGACTGAAGCAAAGAAGGCATTCAGCAACTCTGCCTTCTCTGCATCCTCTGTCACCATGGCACCCGTCTCATTCGACAGCGGGCCCACATTTTCTTTAGTTTTCCTTTTGCCTTCAATATACTTGAAAAAACCCTTCTTGTTGACTTTGACATCCCTTGCCAATTTTAATTCCAAGGAGGCCTTGGCTTTCCTTGTTTCATCCCTGCATACTCTAACGGCATTCTTGTAATCTTCCCGAGTGGTCAGTCCCTTCTTCCACTCAGTGTAAACTTCCTTCTTCCACTTGAGCTTTTTGAGAAGCTCCCTGCTCAACCACGCAGGTCTCCTGCTTCCTTTGCTTGATTTTTTTCTCTTAGGGATGCACTGATCCTGAGCTTGGAGAAAGAGATATTTGAATATCGACCAGCTCTCTTGAGCCCCCCTACCTTCCAGAGCCCTAACCCATGGGGTTTCTCCTAGCAGTTTCTTGAAGAGGTCAAAGTTAGCCCTCCTGAAATCCATGGTTTCAATCTTACTTCTTGTTTTGCGCGTAGTACCCACAATCCTGAACTCTTATCTTTTCATGATCACTGTAGCCACGGCTGCCCCCAACCTTAATGTTCTCCACCAGTCCCTCTTTGTTTGTCAGTACTAGGTCTCATAGTACACCTCTCCTTGTTGGCTCCTCCACCACCTGAGTCAAGAAGTTATCATCAATACACTGGAGGAACCTCCTGGACTGTACATGCTTGGCTGTGTAGCCTTTCCAGCAGCTATCAGGGTGACTGAAGTCCGTCATGAGAACCAAGGCCTGTAAAGGGTCAAGTTGGAGGCCTGTAACCAGTGGTGTCCCCCAGGGGTCAATACTCGGTCCAGTCCTGTTCAACATATTCATCAATGACCTGGATGAGGGGACAGAGTGTATCCTCAGCAAGTTTGCTGATGATACCAAACTGGGAGGGCTGGCTGACACTCCAGAGGGCTGTGCCGCCATCCAGCATGACCTGGACAGGCTGGAGAGCTGGGCAGAGAAGAACCTTATGAGGTTCAACAAGGGCAAGTGTAGGGTCCTGCACCTGGGGAGGAAGAACCCCAGGCACCAATATAGGTTAGGGATGGACCTGCTGGAAAGTACTTCTGAGGAGAAGGATCTACGGGTCCTGATAGACAGTAAACTATCCATGAGCCAGCAATGTGCCCTTGTCACCAAGAGGGCCAATGGGATCTTGGGCCGCATAGGGAAGAGTGTGGCCAGTAGGTCGAGGGAGGTCATTCTCCCCCTCTCCTCTGCACCGGTGAGGCCACAACTGGAATACTGCATCCAGTTCTGGGCTCCCCAGTTCAAGGGAGACAGGGAACTACTGGAGAGAGTCCAGCGTAGAGCAACAAAGACAGTTAAGGGATTGGAGCATCTCCCTTATGAGGAAAGGCTGAGAGAGCTGGGACTCTTTAGCCTGGAGAAGAGAAGGCTGAGGGGAGACCTTATTAATGCTTACAAGTATCTAAAGGGTGGTTTGAGGGAGGATGGAGCCGGACTCTTTTCAGTGGTTCCCAGTGACAGGACGAGGGGCAATGGGCACAAGCTGGAACATAGGAATTTCCATTCAAATATGAGGAAGAACTTCTTTACGGTGAGGGTGACAGAGCACTGGAACAGGCTGCCCAGGGAGGTTGTGGAGTCCCCTTCTCTGGAGATCTTCAAGACCTGCCTGGATGCAGTCCTGAGTAAAGTGCTCTAGGCAATCCTGCTTTAGCAGGGGAGTTGGACTAGATGATCTCTAGAAGGTCCCTTCCAACTCTGCCAATTCCATGATTCCATGATTGCGAGGCTACTTTCAGCTGACTGTAAAAGGTCTCATCAACTTCCCCATCCTGATCAGGTGCCTGTAATAAACACCCACAACAGTGTCACTCATATTGGCCTGCCCCTTAATCGTTACCCACAAGCTCTCAACTCTCTCTTCATCTGACCCCAGGGAGAGCTTTAGGGACATCTCCTCACTCTCTATCCATTCCTTAACATAGAGGGTAACACCTCCACCCTTCCTTCCTTGCCTGTCCCTTCTGAACAGCTTGTAGCCCTCAATAGCCACACTCCAGTTGTAGGATTCATCCCACCAGGTTTCAGTGATGGCCACTACATCATAGCTTTCCAGCAGCAGGGTAGCTTCCAACTCCTGTTTGTTGCCCATGCTGCATGCATTTGTGTAGAGGCACTTCGGCTGGGCTGTTGGCTGTGCCACCTTCTTAGGGGATGTCGTGGTTTCGGCCGAATTTACCAAAACCGGACCGACAGATGGCCCTTCCCCCCCCTTCTCCCCCCCCTAAAAGAGGAGAGAGGAGGAGAAAGAGATAAGGAGATTCAGAAGTTTAGAATGAACTAAACTACTTTAATGAAGAATTAATATTAAAATAAAAATAAAGAAGAAAATAATGAAATAGATACCATATATACAAAACCATATCAAACTCCCAGGATGACAGTCACGTCACCGGCAGGCACTGGGGAAGTCCCAGACTGGACTCAGTGACGAATGGGAACTGGATTCCAGCTCTGGAGTCAGGAACACACGGATTGGGATCAAAGGCAGATGAACAGAGTCCTCTCCGGACGTCGGCCATCGCAGGAAGAAAGCTGACCCTTTGATCCCTCAGCTTTTATACTGAGCACGGGGCAGATGGGATGGAATACCCCAGTTGGTCAGGTTTGGGTCACCTGTCCTGTCCACTCCTCCCCACTGATGTGACCCCTCTACGTTTTTCCATTTCCGACCCTCTGAGGGGCAAATAATGAAAATGGGCTGACCTTGGTTGTTATAGCAATAAGTATAAGCAAGGGCCTCTCTGCACACCATCCCTTGGCATGGAGCACAAACATTGGTCTTATCATTCTGAGAACGAGCAGTTTTCTCCACAATATGCCGTTAATTTCAGAGAGTTAGAAGAGGCCTAGCTAGAATGTAAAGTTACAGAACGGAAAATTGGTTCGGTTTTACTTCAAACCGGGACACATGCCCAGATCCTACAGTTTCCAATTAAATGCTACCAGTTTCCCCTGACATATGTATATATATGTACATATATATATCCATGCAGGTATAATGTCCTTAGTCTGTGGACCATCACTCTAAAATGTCCCTTGAGTTCATTTAATCCTTAATGACTGAACTCCATCTGTTAGAACAGTCTCTCAGGGCATGCAAGATGGTGTGTGTGGGGCTGGACTGTCGCATGCTGTATTTCTGGGGCTTGCAGCTGATGTATCCGGTGCAGCTCATGTCCATGGTCCATGGGTTGAAGATGTCGATCTCAATGAAGTTGCTGGGCGCCAGCTGCTGAGGTCAGTTCTGATCCCTTCATTGCTGCACTTTACTTGGTTTTTCATCAGAGTCCATTTGTCATTAGTTTGGGTGATTCTTACTATAGTACAACCAATAGCAGTTACAGAAATGAGACGTACAGTGGCAGGGTCATTTAGCAATTAACATCATACAGTTTCATTCATTGGCTATTTTCACCCAAAATCAGGTCCCCGTGAGGTACACATTGAACTTCCCCATCCTTCCACATCACCCACCAAGTGCACTCAGGTCCTTGAGCAAAGGCAATCCCACGGACGGGTTTGCCTTTGCCTGAGGCAGGACTAACCCAGACTGTCTTCCCTAACATATTCTTCATGTGCACTATGGGAACTCTATCTCCCTCCACAGTACGTGGAGGTTTTGATTGGGCAGGGCCAGCTCGGTTGGTAGATCCCCTGTTGTTAACTAGCCAGGTAGCCTTTGCTAAATGTGTATCCCAATGTTTTAAAGTCCCACCACCCATTGCTCTCAGTGCATTTTTTAACAGTCCATTGTACTCTTCTATCTTCCCAGAGGCTGGTGCATGATAAGGGATGTGATAGACCCATTCAATACCATGCTATTTGGCCCAGGTGTCAATGAGGCTGTTTCAGAAATGAGTCCCGTTGTCTGACTCGGTTCTCTCTGGGGTGCCATGTCGCCACAGGACTTGTTTTTCAAAACCCAGGATGGTGTTCCGGGCGGTGGCACGGGGCACAGGGTATGTTTCCAGCCATCCACTGGTTGCTTCCACCATTGTGAGCACATGGCGCTTGCCTTGATGGGTTTGTGGAAGTGTAATATAATCGATCTGCCAGGCCTCCCCATATTTCATAGCATCAGAGAATCATAGAACGGTTAGAGTTGGAAGGGACCTTAAAGATCATCGAGTTCCAACCCCCCTGCCATGGGCAGGGATACCTCCACTAGACCAGGTTACTCAAAGCCCCAGCCATCCTGGCCTTAAACACTTCCAGGGATGGGGCATCCACAACTTCCCTGGGCAACCTGTTCCAGTGTTTCACCACCCTCACAGTAAAGAATTTCCTCCTAATATCTCATCTAAATCTCCCCTCTTCCAATTTAAAACCATTACCCCATGTCCTGTCACTACATCTCCTGACAAAGAGTCCCTCTCCGGCTCTCCTGTAGGCTCCCTTCAGATATTGGAAGGCTGCTATGAGGTCTCCCCGGAGCCTTCTCTTCTCCAGGCTGAACAACCCCAGCTCTCTCAGCTTGTCTTCATAGGAGAGGTGCTCCAGCACTCTGATCATCTTCATGGCCCTCCGCTGGACCCATTCCAACAGGTCCATGTCCTTCCTGTGTTGAGGACTCCAAAGCTGGACACAGTATTCCAGGTGGGGTCTCACGAGCGCAGAGTAGAGGGGTAGAATCACCTCCCATGACCTGCTGGCCACACTTCTCTTGATGCAGCCCAGGATGCGGTTGGCTTTCTGGGCTGCCAGTGCGCACTGCCAGCTCATGTTGAGCTTCTCATCCACCAACACCCCCAAGTCCTTCTCCCCAGCCATTGGCCTCAGCCATGGCTCTCTAGCCATTCTCCGCCCAACCTGTATTTGTGCCTGGGATTGCCACGTCCCAGGTGCAGAACCCTGCACTTGGCCTGGTTGAACTTCATGCGATTTGCACGAGCCCATCTCTCAAGCCTGTCCAGGTCCCTCTGGATGGCACCCCTTCCCTCCAGCGTGTCGACCATGCCACCGAGCTTGGTGTCGTCAGCAAACTTGCTGAGGGTGCACTCTATCCCACTCTCCATGTCTCCGACAAAGATGTCGAACAGCACTGGTCCCAGTACTGACCCCTGAGGAACACCACTTGTCACTGGCTGCCACTTGGACATTGAACCATTGACCACAACCCTTTGAGTGCAGCCATTCAGCCAGTTCCTTATCTACCAAGTGGTCCATCCATCGAACCCATGACTTTCCAATTTTGAGACCAGGACGTCGTGCGGGACAGTGTCAAACGCTTTGCATAAGTCCAGGTAGATGATGTCTGTTGCTCTGCCCTTGTCCACCAAGTCTGTGGCAGTATTGTAAAAGGCCACCAAATTTGTCAGGCACGATTTGCCCTTGGTGAAGCCATGTTGGCTGTCTCCAATCACCTCCTTATTTTCCATGTGCCTTAGCAGAGATTCCAGGAGGATCTGCTCCATGATCTTGCCAGGCACAGAGGTGAGGCTGACTGGCCTATAGTTCCCTGGGTCTTCCTTTTTTCCTTTTTTGAATATCGGGGTTATGTTCCCCTTTTTCCAGTCAGCGGGAACTTCGCCAGATTGCCACGATTTCTCAAATATGATGGAAAGCGGCTTAGCAACTTCGTCCACCAGCTCCCTCAGGACCCTTGGGTGGATTTCATCAGGTCCCATGGACTTGTGCACCTTCAGGTTCCTTAATAGGTCTCGAACCTGATCTTCTCCTACTGTGGGCAGTTCTTCATTCGCAGAGCCCCTGTTTTTGCCTTCCGTGACTTGGGCAGTGTGGTTAGAGCCCTTGCCAGTGAAGACTGAGGCAAAAAAGTTTTTCAGTAGCTCAGCCTTATCCATATCCTGGGTGGCCAGGTCTCCTGTTTCCTTCCGGAGAGGGCCCACAACTTCCCTAGTCTTGCCTTTATCCCTGACATATCTGTAGAAGTTTTTCTTATTGTTTTTGATGTCCCTGGCTAGATGTAATTCTGCCTGGGCTTTCGCTTGCCTGATCTGGTTCCTGGCCACTCGGACAGTTTCTTTATATTCTGCCCATTCTACCCGTCCCTGCTTCCACCCTCTGTAGGCCTCCCTTTTGGTCCTGAGCTTGTCCAGCAGTTCCTTGTTCATCCACACAGGCCTGCTGGCTATTTTGCCTGACTACTTCTTTTTTGGGATGCACCTCTCCTGAGCTTGGAGGAGGCAATCCTTGAATGCCAACCAGCTTTCTCGGGCCCCTCTCCCCTCCAGTTCTTTCTCCCATGCTACCCTGCCAATCAGATCTCTCAGGAGACCAAAGTCTGCTTGTCTGAAGTTCAGGGTAGCGAGCTTGCTGCGCACCCTCCTCGCTGCCCTATGAATCTTGAATTCTACCATTTCGTGGTCACTGCAGCCGAGGCTACCCTTGAACTTGACATTCCCCACCAGCCCCTCCTTGTTGGTAAGGACAAGGTCCAGCACGGCTCCTCTCCTTGTGGGCTCCTCTATCATTTGAAGAAGAAAATTATCATTAACGCATTCCAAGAACTTCCTGGATTTCATGTGCCCTGCTGTGTTGTCCCTTCAACAGATATCGGGGTGGCTGAAGTCCCCCATGAGGACCAGGGTGTGCGAGCGCGATGCTGCTCCTATCTGCCTATAGAGGGCCTCATCCTCCCTGTCACTCTGATGAGGTGGTCTGTAGCAGACCCCTACTGTAACATCACCTGCCCCTGTTCTCCCTTTAATCCTGACCCATAAGCTCTCCATTGGGTCTTCATCCATCCCCAGGTGGAGCTCCACACACTCTTGCTTGTTCCTCATGCTGTGTGCATTTGTGTAAAGGCACTTCAGCTGGGCACCCAATGGGGCTGACTTACTGGCTGGAATGGGTGCATTTCCTTTGTGTAGCTCTTCAGGTGGCCTTCCTTTGTGGTGCTTTATCTGTGTTTCCCAGATTCCTTTTGCCTCAGGAGCCTCAAGGACAGGCCTGATGTTATCACCCCCCTCCCCCTTCACATCTAGTTTAAAGACCTGTCAATCAACCCCGCCATCTCTTGGGCCAGAATATTCTTCCCCCTTTGAGAGAGGCATCTTCCATTTCCTGTCAACGAGCCCGGTGCCGTATAGGCCAACCCACTATCAAAGTACCCAAAGTTACGGTGGTGACACCAGCCACAGAGCCATGTATTGACTGATTTGATCTGTTTGCTCCTCCCAGCATCATTGCCTGCCACTGGAGGGAGTGACGAAAAAATCACCTGCACCCCAGATTCCTTTACTAAGCCTCCCAACTCCCTGAAGTCTCTCTTTATAGCTCTTGAGCTTCGAGTCGCTGTCTCCTCTGCACCTACATGGAATATCAGTAGTGGATAATAATCTGAGGACCATCCTAAACCAGGAAGTTTCCTGGTGACATCCTTCACCCAGGCTCCAGGAAGAGAGCAGACTTCCCTCTGAGGAGGGTCCACCTGGCATATTGGGCCCTCTGTCCCCATCAGGAAGGAGTCCCCAACAACTATAACCCTTCGTATTTGTATTTCAGCCATCATCCTCCATACCAAAGAGGCTTTAATCGCTTGGCTTGCTTGATTGCAGCACATATCTCGCATTCATGGATGACCCGTGCAATAGTGTCCATGGTCAAATCCACCCCTCGGTCACGAGCCCATCTATATGTAGTGTCTTTTCCTTGATGGCCTGAGGAGTCATGGGCCCATTGAGCTGTGAATAATTCACCCTTATGTTGCCAGTCCAGATCCGCCTCGGCCACTTCAATCTTAGCAGCCTGATCCACTTGCTGGTTGTTCTGATGTTCCTCAGTGGCCCGGCTCTTGGGTACATGGGCATCTACATGACGTACTTTCACAACCAGATTCTCTACCCGGGCAGCGATATCTTGCCACAATTCAGCAGCCCAGATAGGTTTGCCTCTGCGCTGCCAGTTGCTCTGCTTCCACTGCTGTAACCACCCCCACAAGGCATTTGCCACCATCCATGAATCGGTGTAGAGATAAAGTACTGGCCATTTTTCCTGCTCGGCAATGTCCAAAGCCAGCTGAATTGCTTTCACCTCTGCAAACTGGCTTGATTCACCTTGTCCTTCAGTGGCTTCTGCAACTCGTCTTGTAGGACTCCACACGGCAGCCTTCCACTTTCTATGCTTTCCCACAATCCGGCAGGACCCATCAGTGAACAGGGCATATCTCTTCTCATTTTCTGGTAGTTCATTATACGGTGGAGCCTCTTCTGCACGCATCACCTCCTCTTCCGGTGACATTCCAAAATCCTTGCCTTCTGGCCAGTCCGTAATCACCTCTAGAATTCCTGGGCGACTGGGGTTTCCCACTCGAGTTTGCTGTGTGATCAGTGCAATCCACTTACTCCATGTAGCATCCGTTGCATGATGTGTGGCAGGGACCCTTTCTTTGAACATCCAACCCAGCACCGGCAGTCGAGGTGCTAAGAGGAGCTGTGCTTCTGTACCAACCACTTCCGAAGCAACTCGAACCCCTTCATATGCTGCCAGTATCTCCTTTTCTGTTGGAGTATAGCAGGCTTCGGATCCTCTGTATCCCCGACTCCAAAACCCTAGGGGTCGACCGCGTGTCTCCCCTGGCGCTTTCTGCCAGAGGCTCCAGGTAGGGCCGTTCTCCCCAGCTGCGGTGTAGAGCACGTTTTTAACATCTTGTCCTGCCTGGACTGGCCCCAGAGCTACTGCATGGACTATTTCCTGTTTAATTTGTTCAAAAGCTTGTCGCTGCTCAGGACCCCATTTAAAATCGTTCTTCTTCCGGGTTACTTGATACAGAGGGCTCACAATCAGACTGTAATCTGGGATATGCATCCTCCAAAAACCCACAATGCCCAGGAAAGCTTGTGTTTCCTTTTTCCTAGTTGGTGGAGACATAGCTGCTATTTTGTTCATCACGTCCATTGGGATCTGACGGCGTCCATCTTGCCATTTTACTCCTAAAAACTGGATCTCCTGTGCAGGTCCCTTGACCTTACTTTGTCTTATGGCAAAACCAGCTTTCAGAAGGATTTGAATTATTTTATTCCCCTTCTCAAAAACTTCTTCTGCTGTGTTGCCCCATACGATGATGTCGTCAATGTACTGCAGATGTTCCGGAGCTTCACCCTGTTCCAGTGCAGTCTGGATCAGTCCATGGCAAATAGTAGGGCTGTGTTTCCACCCCTGGGGCAGTCGGTTCCAGGTGTACTGGACACCCCTCCAAGTGAAAGCAAACTGTGACCTGCACTCCGCTGCCAGAGGGATTGAGAAAAATGCATTAGCGATATCAGTTGTGGCATACCACTTGGCTGCCTTTGACTCCAGTTCGTATTGAAGTTCTAACATGTCTGGCACGGCAGCACTCAGCGGTGGCGTGACTTCATTAAGGCCACGATAGTCCACAGTTAGCCTCCACTCTCCATTAGATTTCTGCACTGGCCATATGGGACTGTTAAAGGGCGAGCGAGTCTTGCTGATCACTCCTTGAATCTCTAGTTGACGAATCAGCTTATGGATGGGGATCAGAGAATCTCGGTTAGTTCGATATCGCCACCGATGAACCGTTGTGGTAGCGATTGGCACCTGTTGTTCTTCAGCCCTCAACAACCCCACAACAGAAGGATCCTCTGAGAGACCAGGCAAGGTAGACAACTGTTTAACTTCTTCCGCCTCCAAGGCAGCTATGCCAAAAGTCCACCGGTACCCTTTTGGGTCCTTAAAATACCCTCTCCTGAGATAATTTATACCACGGATGCATGGAGCATCTGGGCCAGTCACAATGGGATGCTTTTGCCACTCATTCCCAGTTAGGCTCACCTCAGCTTCCAATACAGTCAGCTGTTGGGATCCCCCTGTCACTCCAGAAATGCAAATGGGTTCTGTCCCTCTATAGCTTGATGGTATTAAGGTACACTGTGCGCCTGTGTCCACTAGAGCTCTATACTCCTGTGGCTCTGATGTGCCAGGCCATCGAATCCACACTGTCCAATAAACCTGGTTGTCCCTTTCCCCCACCTGGCTGGAGGCAGGGCCCCTCTAATCCTGGTCATAGTATCCATTACTCGCTTCTTGCAGAAAATTTTTGGAATTTGGAAAGTTGGTGTTGGAAGTTCCTTCAAGGGGATCAGAAGTAGGCTCAGGCCTTCTATTCTGTCTGGGGAACTGCACATTGGAAACCGGGGCGGCACTTTTCCTGGAGAGATCCCCTTTTGTGGTTGTTCTTCCTTGGAATTCCTGTACCCGTGCCCGTAGGATTGAAGTAGGTTGTCCATCCCACTTCCTCATGTCCTCTCCGTGGTCACGCAGGCAGAACCACAGGGTGCTTCGTGGTGTGTACCCCCTGTATTCTCTATCCTGAGTGGAAAAACGTCTGCCCCTAACAGCTGAGATATTGGCTCGTATAGGTGGGGAGGACATATTCTCTTCAAGTTGCTGGACCTTCCGGGACAGTTTCTCCACAGCTGAGACGAGGGGAGAAGAGAGACTTTCTTCTTATTGCCGAAGTCGGGCAGCCACCTCATCCACTGTTGGTCCCTCTTCGCCTTTCCATTCCATCACTGCCAATGAGTTGGCATATGATGATGGGGCGCTCCGTACAAACTTCCGTCACATGGACCTTGTGCATTGGATCCCATCAGGATCTGTGGGTGACTGTGCATTGTCCAGGTCATGATAAATCATATCCCGCATGGCTAATTCTCTCAGGTACTGGATACCTCTTGCCATGGTGGTCCACTTGCTCGGATGACATACAACATCTTCACTGAAGGGATACCTTTCCCTCACGCCTGACAAGAGTCGCCTCCAGAGGCTGAGGGCTTGTGCCTTTTTCCCAATTGCCTTGTCAATGCCCCCCTCTCTAGACAGAGATCCCAGCTGCCT
The DNA here is from genome assembly GCF_964106895.1 of Numenius arquata. Lineage (NCBI taxonomy): Eukaryota > Metazoa > Chordata > Aves > Charadriiformes > Scolopacidae > Numenius > Numenius arquata. The sequence goes on along the minus strand of NC_133615.1, from coordinate 21,807,838 downwards.
GGCTTCCCTACCCTCCAGTTCCAAGCTACTGGCTCTGTTATCCCAGCACCGGAGCAGCCAGGTGACAATGTGCTCGCCTGGAAGTCGACTGAAATCTTTTCACATGTCCTGCAGCTCGCTCAGGGACAGGGATCGAGTGATTATCTCTGGTTCTGCCTCTTCCTCTTGTTCTCGTGATGACCCTGGATCATCGTCATCCTTCACTGAGCGAACTGATTTCTTGGTGTATCTCTTCTTCTGGATAGGGGCAACTGATACGGGCACAGGTTGGTTTTCTGGTTCAGTTGCAGTGCCTGCCACTGGGTTTGGAGTAGCCACAGCGCCTGCCACAGGGGTTGGAGTAGCCAGTGTCTGTCGCAGGAGTGGCAGTAGCCACACTGCCTGTCGGCCTGGTTTCCATCTCTTTCTCCTGAGGATGCTGTGCAACATTGAGCAATGCTTGGTAGATACTGGCCAGGGCCCATCACAGTGCAGTGAGTTGTGCCTCTCTGGAATAGCCACAGCATTTTCCTTTCAAATATTCTATCACTTTATCAGGGTCCTGTAATTGTTCGGGGGTGAAATCCCAGACCATTGGAGGTGAAAAACTCTCTAGATACCTGCCCATGTTCTCCCACGTGCCATGCCACCCATGACTATCCAGCCTCGGGGCAGATCTCTGGGTGGTAGTCTTAAATAGTTGCTTAACCCTAAACAAAAACTGAAACACATTCAGGAGACCTAGCAATAGGACTAAGCTGGTTTGCATGTCCCAAGAGTATTCAAAATTCTCAAAAACTGGCATACCTGACACGAAAGAGAAAAGGCGATGTGAAAGAGCTGGGGAAAGTATCCTCCCCTGCTTCCCCCATAGACTCAGTGTGTTTATTAATAAATTCCCCGAGATATGGGCAGGAAAGCAGTGCCGAATAAACGCCCCAACAGTGCTGAACAGTGATGCTATCATATCATAAATTGATATCACACAGGACAGCAAAATTATAATCCTGAGGTGATAAACATCATCATGGGGAGTACATAGAACACGTAAGAATTTACATAACACAGCCATGAAAACAAACAAAGCAACATTTTGCCCAGCGAATAATACAATAAATACCGATAACAAATTCATTTTAACACGCTCTGGTCAGATCTGTCGTTATCTCAACCCTCTGAGTGCCCCACGTTGGGCGCCAAAAAGGACTGTAGTGGTTTGGCCTCAGACGGCAACAAAGGACCACGTGGCAGCCGCTCGCTCAGACTGGAGCCCCCACCGCCACCACGGCCATGAGGGGAGAATGGGAAGAAAAAGGCAAAAAACTCGTAGGTTGAGACAAAGGCAATTTAACAGAACAGCAAAGGGAGCAAGAAACAACAACAACAATAACACTGACAGAGGAATATGCAACCACAAGTACGATACCACCACTTGCCGACCATGCCCCGGGATGCCCCAGCCCGCTCTGCTCCCCCATGGTGGCTTCCTGCCCCTCCCCTTCCCCCGGCTAGCTCCTGCTACCCCCTGGGCATGGCTCACATGGGATGGAATACCTGTGTCCCTGCTAGATCCTGGGGAGAATTAACCCTATCCCCGCCAGACCCAGGACACCTGGTGCAGCTAAAAAACCTTTGAACAGTTTTTTATGACAATTTATTTCATTTTAGAGCAACATCATAATTTGTTGCTTTTAAGAGAACAGTCTCTCAGTAGCTGTCCTACACTGATTGTCTTGTCTATTATAATATGGAAGAAAACAAGCTAAAGGAGGCCCCTGAAATCTTGCTGCTTTGGAATCCAAACTCTCATTCTTTCTGTAAAATATTCTGCTATTTATTTTCCTCAAATAAATGAAAGGTGTCTGCTTTCATCACAAGACATTTATTCTGGAGCCTAACGTTCCTTTTATTGTATATCACTTTGATTTTTGCTGTAGTATTAAAATTGTCCATTAAATTTATTTCATAATCCTAAATTTTCTTCCTTGCTTTCCTCACTTCTTTATGGTACAAGCTAATATACCTCTTCAGCTTCTCCCAACAACATTTACAAGGCAACTGTATTATCATTAATAGAAAAAACAGCATTGCATTAAAAATACAGGCAATACAAGTTGAAATGTAAATGTGAATCAACTTAGACCATTCAAAAATGCTGTTTTATTTCATTCATTTCATTAATTTCCTTTTCCCCTCTCCCTTCCCCCTCTCTTTCCCTTCCTCACTCTTGCCCTCTCCCTCTTCCTTCACCCCCTCTCCCTTACCCCCTTTTTCTCTTTCCCCCCTCTCTTGCTCTCCCTTCTCTTGCCCTATATTTCTCTTGCTTACCCTCTACATTTCTCTCACCTTCTCTCTCTCCCTCTCACCATCTTGCTCACTCACATTCTCACTTGCTCACCTCCTGTCTTTCACCTTCTCTCTGACTCAGTCGCCTTCTCGACTGCTCTCATTTTGCCAATTGCACACTTGCTCATCCCTCCTCTCACCCTCTCTCTCCTGCCTGTCCACCTCCTCTCTCGCTCACCCTCTCTCTCACTTCCATATGCCCTCTCTCTCTCACCACATATCTCCCTCTCACTCACTTGCCTGCGCTCTCTTTCTCTAGCCCACCTTCTCTCTCGCTTGCCTTGTCTTCCTAGCTCTCCCTCCCCTTCTCTCTTACTCACTCCCTTTCTATCTCTTGTCTTCTCTCTCTCACTCCTTGCCTGCTCTTAGTGATATCAAAACCTCTATGATTGTAATTCTGTAAATCATTTGGGTAAATGATTCTTGACAAGACAATGGGATAGAAAGAACAACTGGACCTAAAACCAGGTAGCAGAAACTTCAGAGGGCTGATTGCCCAAGAAACTTGGCTATACCGCATGAAATGCGTCCTTAAGGTGAACTTGACTAATCATAATATGAAAACCACTCCTCTAGAAGTTAGGATACCTGCCTCCACTTGAAGACCCTCACCCGCTGAGCCTGTGCAGTAAAGAGACACTGTACCTTTAATTGAAGACGAGGACATTTTACACAATTCAGCTTCAAAATAAGGAATTATGAGCACCAGTAAAAAGTTGATAAACAATGAATATGTTAATTATGCTAATTTACAATGTATAAATGAATGACTGTTCCAATTTCATGTGTGCTAGCTTTGTGGAGACGCCCCCTAGCACCCTTTTCTGCGCAGAATTGCTAATAAATAGCTAATACCTCAACTCTGTGTGTTATTGGCTTGCACACCGGGTAAAGGATCCCATGAGTTTTGGGACATTAGTCTCCTCCTTACCCCTTCTCTCACCTTTTTGACCCCTCTCTTGCCTTCTCTCCCTCATCTTCTCTCTCACTCTGGTTCTCTTGCCCTCACCACCTCTCTCACAGTTTCTACCCCCCCCTCCACCTTGTGTGGGTGCCTTCTCTCTCTCACCCTCTCATGCTTTCTTTCTCTTCATTCTTTTTGTATTTACATTTGCTCTCTTTAGTTGCATGTTGTACCACTCGGTCAGGTCCTTTACTCATGGATGAGGAATTAGTTGTTTTGACTCTGGACGTACTAAGTATCCTTAGATTAGACCTACAAAACTGTTAGACCAAGTTTTTTACAAACTGAGATTTGTTGTCCATTCATGCTAGATGTTTTTTATTGAAGTAAAACATTTAATTTCTGACTTTGCAATGGTATGATTTAGAAATTCAGACTTACTTTATTCCAGATGGAAAATTTTTAGGCATTAGATTTTTTTAATGAAAAGAATTAATAAGAATAATTAATTCATCGAGTGCCGTTGATCAGCTTTTTTAGGCCTACCTGCGTTACCTTTCCTTACCTGGAAGAACAAATCTTGGTCTTGATAAGTTTGAAACTAGTACTTTGTTATTAGTTGAGACAGCTTTCCAAAATGTCGGTTGTGTTAAGTGATATGGGATGGTTTTATATTTTGAGATATGTATATGAGCTGGTGCAATTTTTTTAGTTTGTTTTAAAGATGGATTTAAAAACTATGCCAAAATAGAGTAAGTGCTTCCTATTGCCTCTAAATCATCTTTCTATTTTGTAATGTATGTGCATATATATATAGTGATGTACATATGTATGCAGATTCTAGGGCAACAGATTAACGACTTCACTCTTCCTGATGTTAACCTGATTGGAGAGCACTCTGATGCTGCAGAGCTTGGGAGAATGCTTCAGCTTATTTTGGGATGTGCTGTGAATTGTGAACAGAAGCAAGGTATTAAATTTTGAAAGTATGTTTTGCTTCCAGGGTAGTTAATGAAAATCTAACTTGCTTTTTAAATAACTGAGGGAAAATGATAGGTTGCTATGAGAGACAAATTTACTTTTTCTAAATCATAACACTACTTTATTTTACAGACAATAAGTGCTGTTATGTTATGAGCTTTACTAAGTTTGCAGGCTGGAAATGTGGAATTGGTTTTGCTTTCAACATGCATATTTTTAGTTTGGGTTCCCTGAGCTGAAAAGGGACTTCACAAATGAAAAGTCTTGTCCCCAGCCTTTAACTATTCATGTGTGAGTTAGCTCTGTGAAGTGAAGAATCAACAAATGTGATTTACATGTCCTTCACTGTGACCCTTGGGTTCAGGAACGTATCCCAATATCTCACTGCATGTCAGAGAGCCTTCGTTGTCACCAGGTGCCATCTACTGAAAACTGAGACACTAGGGTTTCAGAAACTTCTGCACATGGTTAGCACTGGAGTATGGGAGATTGTGCCCTTCTGCACCAGTAGCTGGAGGCCAGGCAGGATATCCCAAGGACATCTAAAGTGTCACTAGAGGCCTATGTTTAATCTACTGAATTCCACCTCAGCAGTTATTGGAAAACACTTCTATCTCCTCTGGCTTCTGTGGTGCCAGTTGTTTATCTGACCTACACAAGTAAAATGGAGACCCATTCAGTTTCTCTCCATATATGGCAGAAGATTTGCTGGATGGTTAAAGTATTTCTTAAGGGCCCTTGTTGCATCCTTGGGTGTATGATGTCTTATTGTGATCCAATTCCCTTCAATTATGTTTAATTCAAATCAGATTAAGGTAAAAATCCAAACAGTTATTCAGAAGGTTTAAAATCACAGAATCACATAATGGTTGAGGTTGGAAGGGACCTCTGGAGGTCATCTGGTCCAATGCCCCTGCTCAAGCAGGGCCACCTAGAGACGGTTGCCCAGGATCACGTCCAGATGGCTTCTGAACATCTCCAAGTATGGAGATTACACAACCTCACTGGTCAACCTGGTCCAGTGCTCAGTCACCCTCATAGTGAAAAAGTGTTTCCTGCTCTTCAGACAGAACCTCCTGTTTTTTCATTTGTGCCCATTGCCTCTTGTCACTGGATGCCACTGAAAAGAACGTAGCTTCATCTTGTTTTCACCTTCTCTTCACATATTTATATACACTGATGAGATTCCTCCCTGAGCCTTCTCTTCCCTAAAATAAGCAGTCCCAGCTCTCTCAGCCTTTCCTCATAGGAGAGATGCTCCAGTCCCTTAATCATCTTTGCAGCCCTTCACAGAACTCCCAGTAGCTCCGTATCTCTCTTGTACTGAGGAGCCCAGAACTGGACACAGGACTCCAGCTGTGGCCTCAACAGTGCTGAATAAAGGGGAAGGATCTCCTCCCTCGACCTGCTAGCAACACTCCTCCTAATGCAGCCCAGGATACCATTTATCCTTTTTGCTGCCGCCAGGTGCCCACCAAGCCACTCTATCACTCCTGTCCTCAGTGAGACAGGGGGGTGAAAATATGATTAAAAACTCGTGGGTCAAGATAAAGGCAGTTTAATAAAAAAAGCAAAGGCCACTCATGGAAGCAAAGGAAACAAACAACAAAAATATTATTTGTTGGGGCCATGCAGAACATCTGGAAGATCGATCAGGACTGATTTTGGAGCCCTTCTGAGCATGTGGCAGATCAAGCAAAACTTGATCAGAACTAAAACTATATTGCTTTAAGAATAAGATTGTTTCGAGCAGGCCAGACAGAAGAAAAAAAAACATTGTGTGTGTCTGTGAAGTTCAGGCTGGAAAACCGCCTGGAGGAGTGTGTGTAGAAAGATGTGGCTGAAAACAGTCGCATTCTGTGAGAATGGGAGTGCTCGCCCTGTTTGGCAAAACAGCTCAGAAACTAGCTCTCTATATATAGCTTTGTGTATGTGAATAAAGGCTTCTGCTTCTGCTTTTGCTGCTGCTTCTGCTTCTGCTTATAGCATACAATTGCGTCCTGATCAATCATCGCTGCAAATTGGTGCCCTGTGACATGACGTCATATGGTATGGAACATCTCTTTGGTCACTTTGGGTCAGCTGTCCTGTCTATGTCCCCCTCTTGCCCACCCCCAGCCTGCTGGTCTTTGTGGGGGGAGTTTGGAGAGACAGCCTTGATGCTGTAGGAGCACTGCTCAGCAGTAACCAAAACATTGGTGTGTTATCAACGCTGTTCTAGCTACAAATACAAAGCACAGCACTATGAGGGCTGCTATGGGGAAAGTTAACTCTGTCTCAGCTAGACCCAATACAGGAACATTGCTGGCTCGTGTTCAATCTGGTGTCCACCAGGACCCCCAGATCCTTTTCTGCCAAGCTGCTTTCCAGCTGGGTGGCCCCCAGCATGCACTGGTGCCTGGGCTTGTTCCTCCCCAGGTGCAGGGCTTTGCCCTTCCCCTTGTTGAACTTCATGAGGTTCCTGTCAGCCCATTTCTCCAGTCTGTTAAAGTCCCTCTGGATGACAGCATGACCCTCTGGCGTATCAGCCACTCCTCCCACTGTTGTGTCACCAGCAAACTTGCTGAGGGTACACTCTGCCCCATCATCCAGATCATTAATGAAGATGTTGAACAGGACTGGACCCAGTATTGACCCCTGGGGTATACCGCTAGTTGCTGGTGTCCAACTAGACTTTGTGCCACTGATCACCACCCTCTGGGCCCAACCATTCAGCCAGTTTTCAACCCACCTCAGTGTCTGCTCATACAGCCCATACAGCTTCTCTAAGAGGATCTTATGGGAGACAGTGTCAAAGGCCTTACTCAAATCAACGTGGTCAATATCCACTGCTCTCTCCTCATCCACCAGGCCAGTCATTTCATCACAGAAGTGTATCAAGTTGGTCGATCATGACTTCTCCTTGGTGAAGCCATGCTGACTAATCCTGATGATTTTCTTCTCCTTCATGTGCCTGCAAATGGTTTCCAGGATTAGCTGCTCCATCACCTTCACAGGGATGGAGGTGGGGCTGACCTGCTTTTAGTTCCCCGAGTCTTCCTTCTTGCCCTTCTTGCAGATAGGAGGGACATTTGTTTTCCTCCAGTCCTCAGGCACTTCTCCCAGTCACCATGACTGATCAAAGATTATCAAGTGTGGTGTCGTAATGATATCAGCCAGCTCCCTCAGCCCTCGTGGGTGCATCCCATCGGTGCCCATGGACTTATGCATGTCCAGGTTGCTTAAATATTCCCTGACCTGATCCTCTTCCACCAAGGGTACGTCTTCCTTGCTCCAGATTTTCCCCCTGGTCTCTGGGAAATGGGATTCCCAAAGTCCAAGCTTGCTGTTAAAGACTGAGGGAAAGAAGGCATTCAGTATCTCCGCCTTTCCCATGTCCTTTGTCACTAGGTCCCCTGCCCCATTCAGCAGCGGGCCCACATTTTCCCTAGTCTTCCTTTTGCCACTTAGGTTCTTCGAGAAGCCTTTCTTGTTGCCTTTGACATCCCTTGCCAGATTCAATTCCTTTTGGACTTTGGCTCTGTATTCCTCCCAAGATACCTGTCTCTGCTTCCACCTTCTGTATATTTTGGTTTTGTGTTTGAGTTTTGTCAGGAGCTCCTTGTTCATCCATACAGGCCTCCTGGAATTTTTTGCCTGATTTCATATTCCTTGGGATGGAGCTCTTTTGAGCTTGTAGGAAGCAATCCTTCATTATCAACCAACTTTCTTGATTCCTGTTTCCCTCCAGATCCTGGGATAATGCCATGGAACTCTACCAAGCAGATCCCTGAAGAGGCCAAAGTCTGCTCTCCTGAAGTCCAGGGTTGTGAGCTTGCTTTTTACCCTCCTCTCAGGACCCTGAACTCCACCATCTCATGGTCACTGCAGCTAAGGCTGCCTTTGACTTTCACATCCCTCATGAGTTCCTCCTTGGTTTTGAGTATGAGCACCTCTCCTCGTTGTTTCCTCTATCAGTGGAGTCAGGAAGTTGTCATCAATGCACTCCAGGAACCTCCTGTATTGCTTATGCCCTATTGTGTTGTCCCTCCAGTAGATAAGTGGATAAGTGAAAGAAAAAGCTATGCTTACTGTATTTACGCTAAGTTTCTATCAAAGGCTGTCTTTCCCTAATACACCTCACTTCTGTTTCCTTTCTGGCAAAATGGCAGCTCTGTTATCAAGACTGTTGTCTTACTCTTGTATTGTGTACCTTAGCTTTTAAGCCAATTTCCCCTTTCTAGTTTTCTCAGGGTTCTAAATTGCTTTAATCTCTCATCCTGAAACTACTTTTATTCTTCCCTTAAGCAGGAGAAAGTCTGGCCATCCTCTTATTTAGAATACAAGTGTTTTCCCTTCCGTAAGTACATAAATAGCTATTAATTTAAGCCACCTCTCTTCCACTTGACTGTTTAGTTAACATCTCAGAGTCAAATACTCTCTAAGTTCTTTTAGATATTCCACACGAAGAAGGTTTAATGTTTAATATAAAATTTACTTATTTGAAGATATTTGATGTTACATGGGATTTTGGTTTAGCAGAGTGATACAGCAATATACTGAAATCACAATACAAGCATAATATAGCAACTGCAACATACAGTTGAATCACAATACAAATGTGATTCCCATTACTGATCTCTGTGCTCACTGTCACAACACTGGGTGTCCCAAGTTGCCTGGAAGGAATACATGTGTTGAAGTTAGCTTAAGTCCGTTGCTCTTTTCATAGTTCATTTTATTAGTTGTCCATTTTTTCTACTTTATGTTCCCCCCATGCTAGTTTGACTAGCTCAGGAAGCCATTACTCTCTACTAATTATCTCAGGGAAGGCTGTTTATACAACCTGATGACCCACTGGTACAACCCTATAGCTAAAACAAAGGCTACCCTCCAGTCTCCCTTGTGTCAAGATAAGTTCAGCTTTCTTTACAACAATTGGCGATCATTCCTTACATTCTTCCCTGAGCTTGACATTCTTGCAGTGTTAGGTTTATGGTTGGACTCGATGACCTTAAAGGTCTTTTCCAACCTAAATGATTCTATGATTCTATCATTCCTCTGATCCTTCTTCCACTGTGGGAGTGTGTTGGTCGGCCACAGAAGTGTAAATTTCTCATTCTTTATTTTGGTAGCTTCTTGGCATTTATTAGTGAGGAATGTATCTTTCCCTGAACTTTACATATTCTGTCAGTCTAAACATTAAAAACATATGAGATACAGGCATCTAAACAGTCTAGTTATATGTAGTTTGATTATTTACTGTCGTGCCTCTTCTAAATTATTTTGAGGTGGCTGATTCCCAACGTCTTCCTCTTAGACAAATCATAACAATGATATGCATGGCATTTGGAAAAATAATAATAAAAAAAAGGTCATGATACCTGGCCGGGATGCATATGATATTGGACAAGTCACAAACTCTGACTCAGTCTAAACATCAGAATTTGACATTCTAACCACTCAGTCCTCTTACAGCATGCTTCCAGTACAGGTCACATCTATATACAGAAAAGGAAGAGAAAATGTGGAGAGGATTTATTGTATTCTTAGTTCTGTGCTTTCTCAAGACCTCATATGGAAATTCTGTGAAATGAGGGTGCTGTAGAAAGGCAGGACAAGGAGTCAAAGTCATGGAAAAAGACAACCAATCCTTGGATCCTGTTCTTCTATTGCCTAAATAATTCAGGAACAAAGGGAGAAAAGCACTTGGAGAGTAGACAGTTCTTTTGAGAGGTAATGGGAAAGAAAAAAATAGCCATCATAGGCAAAAAAAAACCCCAATCATGTTGCAGTGTTCCAGTGAGCCTTGATTTATGTCTGAATAGATTTTTTTTTCTATAATGTATTCTTGAGTTTGCTGGCCTGAAACTTGAAAGGTAGTTACAAATTTCAGTTTCATCTGTAGCACCTGCTCAGCTTGTAGGAAAGATACAACTACTGATCTCATGTTCTGTGTGACTTTCTCAAGCTTAAAGTAACACACCTGAATGCTCTTATTTTCAGAGTACATACAGACCATAATGATGATGGAAGAATCAGTTCAACATGTTGTCATGACAGCCATTCAGGAGGTATGTTAGAGTGTACATAGTGTGTAGAAATTAAGCCTTTCAATATTGCAAAGAAACATATTTTATTACACTGTGATGAAAAAGGGACACAGAGTTTGCAATTTTAGAAGCAGCATTTTCCTCTTTTGAGTTAGAAAAACGAATCAGGCAAGCCTTCTTCATGTCAAAGAACTTTGGTTGCATGCCCCACTTCTCTAGAAGTTTAAATCTTCTCAACTGTCATGGGTTGACCTTGGCTGGCTTCCAGGTACCCACCAAGATGTTTTATCACTCCCCCTCATCAACAGGACAGGGGGAGAAAATAAGATAGGGTCAAGATAAGGACAGGGAGATCACTTACCAATTACTGTCATGGGCAAAACAGTCTCAACTTGGGGAAATTAATTTAATTTATTGCCAATTAAAAAAGAGAGTAGGGTAATGAGAAATAAGAACAAGTCTAAAAACACCTTCCCCCCACCCCTCCCTTCTTCCTAGGCTCAACTTCACTCCCGATTTTTCTACCTCCTTCCCTCTGAGCAGCGCAGGGGGATTAGCAATAGGGAGTTGCAGTCAGGTCATAACACTCTGCTGCTACTTCCTCCTCACGCTCTTCCCCTGCTCTAGCATGGGGTCCTACCCACACGATACAGTCCTTCACGAATTTCTCCAACATGGGTCCTTCCCACGGGCTGCAGTTCTTCAAGAGCTCCTCCAGCATGGGCCTGTTCCTTCAGAAATGGACTGCTCCAGCGTGGGGCCCCTGTGGGGTCACAGGTCTTGCCAGAAAACCTGCTCCTCCGTGGGCTCCTCTCCACAAGCCACAGTTCCTGCCGGGAGCCTGTTCCAGTGTGGGTTCTCCATGAGGTCACAGCTTCAGGGCATATCCACCTGCTCTGTCTCCACTGTGGACCTCCATGGGCCGCAGGGGGATAACCTGTATCACCACGGTCTTCACCACAGGCTGCAGGGGAATCTCTGCTTTGGTGCCTGGAGCACCTCCTCCTCCTCCTTCTTCACTGACCTTGGTGTCTGCAGAGTTGTTTCTCTCACATATTCTCACTCCTCTCCCTCAGCTGCTGTCGCACATCATTTTTTACCTCTCCACTTCCCCTCCTGAGGAATTTGTAGACAGCGATGAGTTAAGAACCTTTTCCTAAACTAAGCCTGTTCCAGTGACCGACCACCCTCTCAGTGAAGAACCTTTTCCTAATGTCCAATCTGAACTTCCCCTGACGCAGCTTCAAACCATTTCCTCCTGTCCTGTCACTGGTCATCAGAGAGAGGAGATCAGCACCTCCCCCTCCACCGCCCCCCTTGAGGTAGTTGTAGACTGCAATGAGGTCACCCCTCAGCCTTCTCCAAGCTGAACAAACCAAGTGACCTTAGCCACTCCTCATAAGTCTTGCCCTCGAGACCTTTCACCATCTTAGTCGCCCTCCTCTGGACACACTCTAAAGTTCGATGTACTCCTTATATTGAGTAGCCTAAACCTGCACACAGTACTCGAGGTAAGGCTGCACCAGTGCAGTGTAGAGTGGGACGATCATCCACTATGCTATGTTGTGCTTGATGCACCCCAGGACCTGGTTGGCCCTTTTGGCTGCCAGGGCACACTGTTGACTCATATTCAACTTGCCATCAACCCAAACCCCCAGATCTCTTTCCGTGGGGCTGCTCTACAGCCTCTCATCCCCCAGTTTGTACGTATAACCAGGATTATCCCTTTCCAGGTGGAGAATCTAGCACTTGCTCTTGTTAAATTTCATATGGTTGGTGATTGCCCAGCTCTCTAGTCTATCCAGATCTTTTTGTAAGGCCTCTCTATCCTCGAGGGAGTCCACAGCTCCTCCTAGTTTAATTTTGACAAAATTATTAATGTACATTCGACTCCTGCTTCCAGATCATTTATAAAAACATTAAAGAGCACTGGCCCTAAATTTGAGCCCTGGGGAACCCCACTGGTGACTGGTCACCTGCCTGATGTAGCCCCATTTACTATAACTCTTTTCCTTCCTAGACCTTCACTGGTAATCAAATTGCTTCTGAATGTGAGCGAGGAATGATGAATTCCATGTTGAACAGTAGAGAAATTTCACTATTTCTGTTACATCTCAAACAGATGTCACTAAAGAGATGTACTTGAGCCTTAGGGCTCTGCTACCTGTTATCTCTTTTACTCACGTTGTGTCCTAACAGTCTTGGATCCTATTGGATGACTATGGAATCATTTCAAGGACTAAAATTGCAGATCAAGAGTTCTTAAAATTAGGATTTTAAAAAATAATCCCCAAACTTCCTGCTAGATCAGCTTCTTTTTTCTCTTTAAGTCAGTGCTGTCAGGAACAGGCAAGTGACAGATTTCCTGCCTAAGTTTTGGGACATTTTTGATATTTTACTTCTGTTTTCTGGAATTTTTTTTTCAGGGAGCAAAAACATTTCTTTTTGAGTTATTTGCAACATATCTGTAATATATATACTTAAAATTTCTTATCGTACTGCTTTCAACCCTAACTTCACCTTAACTGGTGTCAGGGTTACTTGGCTATCCATTCCAAGGAGATGTTTTGTAAATATTGTGTCTACAGCTGCACTTGGTGTGTTATTGGGGAGCTGATAAAACTGGCTAGCAGTCAGAGCTCAGGCCCTTTGAGCTATTGCTATATTGCTCATTGCTATATTGCTCATTGATATATGATATAAAATCTTATGTCTTTGTCTCTTGTTTTGAGCTTGCCCTGATAATTTGTTTTCTGGGGGTGGGGTGTTCTTTGGTCTTAAAATATTTGTAATATTTAAATGTATTTCTAGCCATTTATCTGTTGTAGCTGATCAGTGGGTGAGGTTCCTAAAAGAAAACTTTTTCCCCCCGATAAGCATGTCAGTCAATCTGGGGCTTTCTAAGAAAGTAATGACTTGACAATCATTTTTCCTCACTAAAACCATTACAAACCATTTTTCTAGTCAGATAGATTAGTCATATTACAAAGAATTGTAATGCTTGTTTCAAAAATACTCATTCTAGAGTATAAATTTTTAATCTGCAAATTCCAGACAAATTGGGAGCAGTACGCTTGGTCCTCTTTCATTTCTTTATAATTATTTGAGATACAGATTTTTCAAAACCCAAAAAAAGAATGTGGGCTCTCAAAATGGGAAAAGATGAAAACAACTGCCAGAGAACAATTTGAGACCTATCTTGCCTGCCACATAATAGCTGCCACCAGTCTATTGCTGCTTCAATACAGTGTTCTGCAAAGGATAGTGTAGCTTTCATGATAGATAATGAATGTGCTTTTTCAGAAGAGAGAATGACTATGTAAGGTAATGTTTTTCATACTTTAGACATTATAAGTCCTGGATATGTCTTTCCATAGTTCTTTTTTTAATATACCTCATAGAAAAATGAAGTAAAAAATGTTACTCTTACCAGAAAAAAAAGCTTTCCTAAAGGTTAAGCTGAACCTAATTTTTCATTGAAACGTACCTTTAATATGCAAATAAATCTTATGTTTTTTCTAATCCAATGTAATCTAATTGCAGTTGATGAGTAAAGAGTCTCCAGTCTCTTTTGGAAATGATGCTTATATTGACCTTGAACGTCAGGTATCTAAGATGAGATATTTCTTTTCCTTAAATCACAGGAAATCAGTGCCTAATTGTTATGTTTTATTGTTAAGCAGTCTACCTTTTCTATTGTGGGAGAGTTTTGTGGAAAATTTGAATAATAGATAAAAAAAACACTTGACTGTTCTTTACAGTTATCTGTGTAGAAGCACATAAATTCTGGTTGATGGAATTAATTTTATGTCAGCTGTCCCTTGTAAACTTAAAAAATGAGAGATTATGATCCTGTCTGTGAAAAGTAGTAGACCCATCTAAAATTTTTTATGTGTAATAAAATATATACATATGCATTAACTATGTGCATATTTTATCAGACCAATTTTCTTGTAGATATTTCTTTATTTCCCTGACTATATTCATACAGAAACTTGGAAGATATAAATCTTTTAATTATTGTATAGTCCCTTTAAGAGATGTAACTGAATGTTTCCACACTGCTTATAAGATTCAGTGTCTTTTTTCAGATGGGTAGGTTTCTCCATCACAATGTTGATTGTTTCCCCTGTTGTACAGTAAGAGTAGTTCCCAGTGACTAGACAGGTTTTACCTTAACTGTTTATTCCTTGCATTGTACCTCCCAATCTTTTGTGTATTTGAAAAGTAGATTAAAAACTGAAATAATGTATTCTTTGCATCCATAGAGAAAAGTGGTATTGATGCTTTTTTTTTTTTCCAGTGTACAGAGACAATAAATTCTTCAAAGCTAAGCTGTTTGGTTTGGGGGGGGGGCTCAGTTTACATAATAAATGTGATAACTTCAATGTTTTGTTTCAAGACCAACCATCACCTTCAGCTATATTTACCTTTGTTAGACAAATTAAACAATGATTACAGTTGCTACTTTGTTTCATTGTGGAAGTAGAATTGCTTTTCTTTTTTCCCCAAACTTCAATATTACATAAATGTAAAAAAAGATTATACAATCATATAATTCATAATTTTGCTATATTTTTTATAGAGATATATGATTATGAAACTAAAAATGATTGTTGTTTATGATAGCTGAAGAAAACTACAGAAGAATTAAATGAAGCCCTAGCAACAAAAGAAGAAATTGCCCAGAGATGTCATGAGTTAGATATGCAGGTACGTCATCTTCAAATTGAGAAAAAAGTATGTTAATTCTTGGACAGCTGAAGAAAGGGATTATTCTAGAAATCTACCTTTTATATTAAAAAAAAAAATATCCTCAATTGCTGTATTTCTTTACCCATGTTAGCAGAGCAAAAAGTGCATGCAGCATTAAGGTGATTGGTACTGACAAAGCTTTTTTGCATTCAAGCAAGAAATGAGCTGCATTGCTGAACTCATGAGTTACAGAAATCCTAGGAAGAGTTTTGCTGGTATAATGATTTCATTAAAAAGTACATGCATATGCATAAGCTAAGCATAAAATAAGTTTTACTGTAAACTGAGCATATCTGATCTGGAAGGCATCAACAGACTAAACCTGGAACTCAGAAGAGCCATTTCAATCAATTCCTATTTTGGTGTATAATTTGGCTTTTAGCCAAACAGTAATGACCGGAATTAATGAAACCTTGTGCCTCATTGATTTGTGTTTGACAGTTGGTTGATTTGGTTGTGTTGGATGCAAGTTCTGATCAAAACTTTCCTTTCTCTTGGGATATGTATATTCTTTCTTTTCCCCTCCTACCTGCATTTTGATTGTATAGTGTCTAATAATATGAGCTTATGCTTCAGACATTCTTTTGTCACAGCACTTTGGCTTCTCTGCCCCACTGCCTGTTTTCACAAAGCTGACAGAAATTTAATCATCTTTGGGACCTCTGTTCCTGTTTCAAGTCCATTTGCAATTGGTCATTGGATTAAAAAATTTCTTGGAGAGGCATGGCCACGAGAGACTTGAATATTCTGTGTGATTGTATAAACATTGTTTCCTTTGGAAAACATGTTAAAAAACCTTACTATGGGGTGCTAGGGTGTGTGCATGGGTTGGCGGTGCTTGAAAAGTAGGCAGACTTTAATACAGTGGCATAATCTTCTTTGCTAACTAAGATATTTTTCTTTAGATATTTGTGAGAAATAAAGGTGAGAACACTGTTTTCTTTATGGTAAATCCTGTCCCTAATGCTGTAGTACATTGGTTACATCACATATCAAATGATAAAGTATTAAAGTTACAATGTATTCCTTTGAAATACAGTTTTGTGACCTTTGATGTTTCCAATTGTTTTGCTAATGTTTTGCTGTGTGCACCAAAAAATCGCTCTTTATAGCTGACAGCTCCATTATTCCAGTCTGTTCTTTTATTACAACAGGTTGCAGCACTTCAAGAGGAGAAGAGCATTTTACTTGCTGAGAACCAGATTCTGATGGAACGTTTGAATCAATCTGATTCTATAGAAGATCCCAACAGCCCTTCAGGTCGTAGGCACTTGCAGCTGCAGACCCAATTAGAGCACCTCCAAGAGGAAACGTTCAGGTAAAAAAGCCACATGTGGATAAACTGTAGTTGGCAGCCAGTATGACTTGTATGCTTTTGGTTCTACTGGAATTTATACTAAATTATTATAATGGGTGGTATAAAAACCATATTAGTTAAGTTTCTGTTATGATCTACCTGTTTATAAGCTCAGACTTTGAAAAATGTGGATTTTTTTTTTAAAAATACTGAAATGCTGCATTGACTCCCCTTCCCCTCCTCTGGACTTTGTAGCAATTCCTAGCTGAAAGTTTGATATGGAGTATACTACAGACAGTATTTTTAATAGCAAAGTATTTCCTTTTATAATTTTGAAAATATATTATTTGCTATCTGAATGATAAAAACAGTCCTTAAGGTAAGGGTACATGGAAGAAGAGTGTCTGCTCCTTTAAGGTTATCTGGTCAAGGACCTTTTTACTGTAAAAAAGGGATAATAAGAAAAGGAGGAAACCATATACAAGAACATACAGGGACACAAACCTAACTGAGAAATTATAAGGGAGGCAGTGATGAGAACCAAACCTGGTCAGTCAAACCAAACGATAAGGGTGTGTGAGATGCTTATTCTACCAAAGTTATCTGATCGAGAAACTCCTAAATTGGGATGATAAGAAAAGGAGAAGACAAAAAACCCCAAACGTACAGCGACACAGACCTGACAAAACAAACATGGAGACAATGACAAGAAGCAAAGCACACCAGTCATACTAACCGATGTGCTATCAAGAAATTACAGGTGCCACTTCCAGGAAGACCAACCAGGACTTTGCAATTGATAAGACTGTAAACCAGGGGAGATCCTGGACACTGGACTGGGAGGGGTGAAGGAATCGATAAAACTATACAAATCGATGAAGGAACATGCAGGAGGAAGGAACAAAGAGGGAGTTAGATAGAAAGAGGTATAAAATGGGGCTGGTCAGTATGCCCTGTGCCTGATCACTGCAGTCTGTTCTATCTTCTTAGTAAATCTTTTCTTAACTATCTGTGTAATCTCACACTCTATCCTGTGTGTATGTCTGCTGCAAGGACTAACTGCCAGCTATTGGCGAGACTGGTGTGATGGATTTGGGGCCAGCAACTGAAGTCAGACTGGGGCTGTAGGCACCCCATGGCCTGTGATGTCAGTTACTGGAGCGAGTGAGGGTCCTAGAGTCAGTAGTTGGAGGATTCTACAGACTTTGTGTTTGGAGTGTGAGCTACTGGGGGGACCAGCACGAGTGGATTTGGTGCCAGCTACTCGAGTCAGACTGAGGGTGTAGGTGCCCCTGGTCAATGGTGTCAGCAACTGGAGCGAGTGGGAGTCTCACCCATCAGCCACTGGGGTGGGAACAATGTGTGTCCCAAAAAACAGCTACTGGAAGGGACCAGCGCAATTGCAGGTATGTGTGTGCATGTGTGTGAGAACTGCAAAGACTAGGTGCCATCTACTGGGGAGACAAGCATGGGTGGATTTGTGATCAGCTACTGGAATCAGACGGGGGGTGTAGGTGCCCCGGGCTTGTGGTGCCAGCAACTGGAGCAAGTGGGAGTTTCAGTGCCAGTTACTGGAGCAGGTGGGGGTCTCGGCCACCAGCCACTGGGGCTGGAATGATGTGTGTCCCAAAAACCAGCTACTGGGAGGGACTGGTGTGAGTGAGGCAAATGAGGGGTTCAGTGCAGGCAGCTGGAATGGGACTGCGGGTCATAGCCTACATTCCTGGTGCCGGCTGCTGGAGAGGGCCTGAGCATCTGTATCTTCTCCAAACCTGGTGTGTGTGGGAGTATGCGTGTGTATTCACTAGCAAACTTCAAGGTGGGCTAGCTGGCGAATAGGAGACCCTGGGTCTTAGCAGGGGTATCAGGTGGGTGGAGGGTCCATGAATGTGCATGTGCTTGTGAATAGAGAGTGTTGTGTGTGTGCCTTCACTAGTGGCCTTCCAGCCAAAGAGGAGGAAGGGGACTTGGCTGCCTATAGTTACGGTTTATGAGAGTACTATATGTAAGTGCTATTGAAGGCAATGCCTTCTGTGGCAGTCTGTGTAGCTGGTTGTGTCAGTGTTCTGTGTTTTGGTGTGTGTGTGTCTGGGATACGTGCTCAGCTTCACTACTAGTTAAACCTGCAAATGGGAAAGCAGCAGCTGCATCCCTCAGCCTGGACAGAGGCCCCAGGTCCTCTAGCACACCCAACTGAGCTACAGTGGCCAGGCAGGAGGAAATCCTGGGCTGGAGCTGCTGGAGGTGTTGGCCACTCTTTACATCACTTAATACTCAAGTGACCTTTACTCCTCCTCTGTATTTCCTCTTGACACATGGAAATATTTTTCCACGTTTAACTCCCTATTCACCATCACTTTCAGCCTGCATAAGTCAACGCTGATGCTGAGAGAAGTGAGCCCCGTTCACCCTCACCTTCTCATTCTTGTTCCTCTCTTTTCCCTCTCCTTTGATTGAAATTAGAAAGTCTCCTGTGGTGGGTCAGCCTTGGCCAGCTGTCAGATGCCCACCCAGCTGCTTTCTCACTCCCTTTCTTCAACAGGACAAGTGGAGAACATAAGATGAAAAAGCTCGTGGATCAAGATAAAGGGAGATCACTTATCACTTACCATCATGAGCAAAATAGATTTGACTTGGGGAAAGTTAATTTAATGTTGCCAATTAAAATAGATTTGAATGGTGAGAAACAAAACCAAAAAAGAAAACAACTTCCCTCCACACCCACTTTTTCCCAGACTCAACTTCATTCCTTCATTCCTGACTCCTATTACCTCCCCCCACCCCCTGAGTGGTGCAAGGAGGATGGGAGATGGGGAATGGAGGGCTGTGGTCAGTCCATAACAGTTCCTATCTGCCACTCCTTCTTCCTCATACTTTTCCCCTGCTCCACTGTGGGTCCTTCCTATGGGCTGCAGTCCTTCATGAACTGCTCTAGCGTGGGTTCTTCACAGGCCGCAGTTCTTGTCAGGAGAAACTACTTCACTATGGGCTCTCCACAGGCTGCAGTTCCTTCAGTAAATATCCACCTGCTTCCAGCATAGGGCCCTCCATGGGCTGCAGTGTGGATATCTGCTCTACCATGTTCTCTCCCACAGGTTACAGAGGAATGTCTGCTCTGGTGCCTGGAACACCTCCTCCTTCTTCTCTTACCTTGGCATTTGCACTGTTGTTTCTACACTTTCCCCTCACTCCTCTCTGCCTCTGTGGCACTGACCTTAAAGATCATCGAGATCCAACCCCCCTGCCACAGGCAGGGACACCTCCCACTAGACCAGGTTACTCAAAGCCCCATCCAGCCTGGTCTTGAACACCTCCAGGGATGGGGCATCCACAACTTCCCTGGGCAACCTGTTCCAGTGTCTCACCACCCTCACAGTAAAGAATTTCTTCCTAATATCTCATCTAAATCTCCCCTCTTTCAGTATAAAACTGTTACCCCTCATCCTATTGCTACAGTCCCTGATAAAGAGTCCCTCCCCATCTTTCCTGTAGGCCCCCTTTAGGTACTAGAAGGCTGCTATAAGGTCTCCCCAGAGCCTTCTCTGGTCTGAGCCTCTCTCAGCCTGTCTTCATAGGAGAGGTGTTCCAGACCTCTGATCATCTTCATGGCCCTCCTCTGGACTCACTCCAACAGGTCCATGTCCTTCTTATGTTGGGGGCCCCAGAGCTGGATACAGTACTCCAGGTGGGGTCTCACCAGAGCAGAATAGAGGGGCAGAATCACCTCCCTCGACCTGCTGGCCACACTTCTTTTGATGCAGCCCAGGATGTGGTTGGCTTTCTGGGCTGCCAGAACACATTGCCATCTCACGTTGAGCTTCTCGTCCACCAGCACCCCCAAGTCCTTCTCCTCAGGCCTGCTCTCAATCCATTCTCTGCCCAACCTGTATTTGTGCCTGGGATTGCCATGACCCAGGTACAGGACCTCGCACTTGGCCTTGTGAGGTAACCTTCATGAGGTTCACATAGGCCCATCTCTCAAGCCTGTCAAGGCCCCTTAAATATGTTTTCACAAAGGCATCACCAACTTCTCTAATTGGCTCAGCTTTGGCCTGTGGTGAGTCTGTTGATGGAGCCAGCTGCAATCGGCTTTGTCTGGCTTTACCTCTTCTCACAGAGGCCACCCCTGACCCCCCCAATGCTACCAAAACCTTGCCATGTACACCCAATACATCTCCCTACACTTTTGTTTTTCCTTTCTGCCCTCTTTTCCTACACCCTTCTGTAATTCCGATGTCAACTTTCCTGTAACCTTTTATTACCTTTTGTGTGTGTTTTCCCAGCCGCCTTCTTTCTCTTGCCAAAATTACTTCCTCTCTCTTAGTTCTTCTCACTTTGTGTTCACATATGACCCCCTCCCTTTTGTTTCTTGAGAAAGTCTGTGCTTCTCCATCTTTCACTCCAAGTAATGCACTTTTCCCTTGTCTCTATATAGCTACACTGTAAAGAAATAGTATATTCATGTTTCTCTAAATTGCCCTTATAACCCATCTTAGGATATTTTTCTTAATTATCTGGAACAATTCCTACCACAATCTGACTGTCACTTCCTGTTCATACTAAACAGATTTTCTCTCTCTCTTTTTCTCTCTCTTTTTCTCTCCCTCACCCCCCTGCTTAAGGCTCCCATTGGCCATCTCAGCTCCATTCTTCTTAAATTAACTGCTTGAATTAACTGGACTCCTTGAATTAACTGCTGCTATACCTCTTTCTTGACTGCATCCCCTTTTATGGGTATCTTTATTTTTTTATTTTAATTTTGGATCAAATTCGCAATGGCACTTTGCACTCTGTGCTACCAAGTTGTCTTCTCCACTCATTCACCATGTTTTGTCAAAGTTTCTCTTGATTATTCCCTTCACTCACTGCCAACTTCATGCAACTTTTCCTACATATATTGATGAGAGTTTGTCATACCAGAGACATTGTTCTATGCTCTTCACATGCTAGTCAAAATACTTGGTTCTTCAGAGGCACTGAACAAGCATAGCATCTAAAAATAAAAATTAAGTGAAAGCCACAGCATTCAGAATATCTGAAGACCAGGTTTGGCTCCCAACATTGATGACAGTATAAGGGAGTTGGACAGCTGAACAAAATCCTGGGATAAAGCCTAGGATAAAGTTTTCATATTCAAACTTTCTGTGCCCCAAAGGGGTGGGGATGGAGGAGAGTGAAAGAACTTCCAATGTTATCATAGAAAAATCTCAGGTTTTTTTCTTTCTAGCACAATTGTCACACGTTCACACATATTTCCTTGTGACATTTCAAAGTAGAAACATTGTAATTGAATTGGAAGCATCAGAAAAGTGATCTGCTTCTGTTTTTGAATGTGAGGCATTTGAGAGCAAACCTCCATTCTGTGTGGTTTTGTGCATTGGACTGTTGTTTCCTGTTCACTGTGGATCAGAAGGATTTGTTTCTGGTGTTTCTAGAGGGGATGATGATCATAAAGAAAGGTAATAATGGGTCAAGATGAGAATCATAGAATATCCTGAATTAGAAGGGACCCATGAGGATCATTGAGTCCAATTCCTGACTCCACGCAGAGCAACCTAAACATTAAACCATATATCTATCAGCGATGTCCAAACACTTCTTGAACACCGACAGGCTTGGGGCCATGACCACTTCCCTGGGGAGCTTGTTCCAGTGCTTGACCACTGTCTCAGTGAAGAACTTTTTCCTAATATCTAATCTGAACTTCCCCTGATGCAGCTTTAAGCCATTCCCTCGTGTCCTATCACTGGACACCAGAGAAGAGATCAGCACCTCCCTCTCTGCTTCCCCTCAGAAGGAAGTTGAAGACAGCAATGAGCTCTCCCCTCAGTCTCTGAGCTGAACAAACCTAGTATCCTCAGCCGCTCCTCATAAGTCATGCCCACTAGTCCTTACACCATCTATGGCGTCCTCCTTTGGATGCATTGTAATATTTTTATATCCTTCTGATACTGTGGAGCCCAAAACTGCACACAGTATTCAAGGTGAGGCCACACCAATGCTGAGTATAGTGGGACAATCACTTCTTTCGACCAGTTAGCTATACTGTGCTTAATGCACCCCAAGATACAGTTGGCCCTTTTGGTCGCCAAGGCATGTTGTTGACTCATATTGAGCTTGCCATCAACCAAAACCCCCAGATTCCTTTCTGCAGGGCTGCACTCCAGCCTCTTGTTCTCCAATCTATACATACATCCAGGATTATACTGTCCCAGGTGCAGAGTCTGACATTTGTCCTTGTTAAATTTCATATGGTTCTTGATTGCCCAGCACTCTGATCTATCAAGATCTCTCTGTAAGGCCTCTCTACCCTCAAGGCAATCAACGGCTCCTCCTAATTTAGTATCATCAGCAAATTTACTTAATGTACATTCAACTCCTGCAACCAGATCATTTATAAAAACATTAAAGAGCATTGGCCCTAAAATTGAGCCCTGGGGAACCCCACTAGTGTCTGGCCACCAGCCTGATGTAACCCCATTTACTATAACTCTTTGAGTCCAACGTGTCAGCCAATTGTTCACCCATCATGTTGTGTACATGTCTAGCTGTATGCTGGACATTTTATCCAGAAGGATACTGTAAGAGACAGTATCAAAAGCTTTGCTAAAATAACTAAAAAAACCCCACATCCACTGCCTTCCCTTTGTTCACTAGGCAGATAACCTTGTCATAAAAGGATATTAAGTTAGTAAGGCATGACTTTCCATTCATGAACCCACGTTTGCTCTGACCGATGACTCAAGTGTTTTTCAATAACTCCCAGAATAACCTTCTCCATAATTTTACAGGCACTGAAGTGAGACTGACAGGCCTGTAATTACCAGGGTCTTATTTCTTGCCCTTCCTGGAAATTGGAATAACATTTGTTAGCTTCCAGTCCACTGGGACCTCTCCAGATTCCCAAGACCATTGATAAATAACTGAGAGAGATCTCGCAGTAACATCAGCCAGCTCTTTCGGTACCCTGGGACGAATCCCATCAGGCCCCATAGACTTATGTGCATTAAGTTGCAGCAGCAAACCCCGTACAAGTTCCAAGTCAACTGGGAGCTTCATTCCCCAAGTCGCGGTCCTCCAACCCAGGGTTCCAAGGCCCATCATCAGTGTTAAAGACAGAGGCGAAGGCAGCATTAAACATCTCTGCTTTGCCTATGTCCCTATTTCTGAGGTGACCAACTTCATCAAGTAATGGACCAATATTTTCTTCAGTCCTCCTTTTGCTGTTAGCATATTTAAAAAAAGCCTTTTTTTGTTATCCATCACAGTACTGGCTAGCTTCAACTCCAGTTGAGCTTTGGCTGTATGAATTTTCTCCCCACAGTGGTGAACAGCATCTATGTAGTCCTTCTGTGTAGCCTGACCTTGCTTCCAGAGTCCATACACTTTCTTTTTCCTTCTAAGTTCCAGAAGGAGATCCCTGCTCATCGAAGCTGGCCTTCTGCTCCACTTGCTTGACTTCCAATACATTGGAATTGCCTGCCTCTGTGCTTTTAAAAGATGGCTCTTAAAAAGTGACCGGCATTTATGGACCCCAATACCCTCAAATGCAGACTCCCAGGGGACCTTACTAACTAGTTCCTTCAGCAGCCTAAAGTCTGCTCTCTCAAAATCCAGCTGTCAGCTCTGCTGACAGTTTTTCTCATATCACCAAAGATTTTAAACTCAATCATTTAATGATCACTGTGGTCAAGACAGCCACCAATCATCATGTCACCCACGAGACCATCTCTATTTACAAACAGCAGATCTAGGAGGGCACCTTTCCTAGTCGGGTCTCTTAGTACTTGTATCAAAAAGTTACCTTCAACATGCTTTAGGAATTTCCTGGACCTGTTCGTGTCTGCTCTCTGATAGTCCTAGTTAACATCCGGGAAGTTGAAGTCACCCATAAGAACAAGGGCAACTGATCTAGAGATTTCCCTTAATTCCTTATAGAATAATACATCAGTGTCATCAGCCTGGCTGGGTGGTCTATCATAGACTCCCACAACAACATCCACTTTATTAGCTTTTTCCCCTAATCCTTACCCAGAGGCTCTCAACCATGTCCTGTTTTACTTCAATTACACAGGTTAGAAGCTGCCAAAGATGACTATCGCATACGTTGCGAAGAACTAGAAAAGGAAACTGCAGAATTGAGACAACAGACTGAAGAGCTTAGTACATTAGCAGAAGAGGCTCAGTCTTTGAAGGATGAAATAGATGTACTCAGGTAAACTACGTTCCATTAGCTTTGGGTTATTCTTTTTTAGAATATATAAATAGTTTTAATTCAGTAAAATTAATTCAGTAAATTTAATTTTAATTCAGTAAAATTCATATAATTAAATATAGTCTTCATTAAAACACTTCTTAAGTAATTAAGTAAAAGCCTCTGTGGCCATCAAATTGATGGTTCTAACTTGCGTGTCAAGCAGTCTGACATCAGATTACTAAGTACCAAAAAGTTCAGTTCAGTTGAATTAATTCTAGTTTCATACTGTTGAGTATGGCTGTAGGGATTCATTTGTTATTGTTAACTTACAGGTTTTGGGTGTTTGAAATTGTTGTGAAAACTTTCAAATTAGAGGATATTTTCCTAGTGTTGTTTGTTTTCAGTCAAGCTGTGAATTATTTAGGAGTTGGTTACAATTTAAAGTAATGATCCAATATTGAGAAAATTCTGTTTGAATGTATTATAAACTGAGCCCTGTCTTGCATTTTTGTTAAAAAGGATTCAGACTCCAAAACTATTCTGGTAATCCTGTATGACTGCTTGAGAAATGGATATAATAGCTGTTAGCATAAATTTGCCATTTCCTTTTTCAGAATACACTTATCCCTGGTTATCTTAAAAAAAAAAAGTGGAGGGCAGAAAATATTGTTGTTACTCTGGTAAAGCAGTGGCTTCTCAGGATTAATTTAGAGTTGGAAGGAAATAGGTTGAAATTGTAGGAGTGTTAACAATTTATTTTTTAATTAATATTGAAAGCAGATGAGGAAATTATAGGAAGAATTATGCCATTCAAAAGCACTTCACATAACAGCACTTTGTGTCAACTAATGTGAGGGGAGCAGACAACTTGAAAACCAAGACATTTAGTAGTGTGTGAGGATGTTTGTGTTCTTGTGCTCCCTTGATGTCTGAGTATGTTTTCTACACTGATTTTTAGTCTTCCAAGTACAGATTTGATACAAATGTTCAATCTCTTGTCTTCCTAGGCATTCTTCTGATAAAGTGGCCAAGTTAGAAAGCCAGGTAGAGTCATACAAAAAGAAACTGGAAGACCTGGGTGATTTGCGGCGGCAAGTGAAACTATTAGAAGAGAAGAATACGGTGTACATGCAAAACACTGTGAGCCTGGAGGAAGAACTAAGGAAAGCCAATGCAGCACGTAGCCAGCTGGAGACATACAAGAGACAGGTGAGAACATTATCAGTGCAATAATCCTCTGCATTTCTCAACATTTCTTCTTTGCAACATGGCTTATACATCAAAGTAAAAAACAAACAAAACCAGCTCCTTGTGTTTGCTTCTTTTGTAAATACTTCTTTCTTCCTCCCGCCCTACATTGCTTATTGGTCATTATGTCAAGTTTGTGTTACTTTTGTCAATGAACAGTCTTACCTCTCAAAAAGTAACAGGTTTATCAAATTATTCCTAATTCAAGTTCAGTAGTAGGGCTAGAATTAGAGCTTCTTTCTCAGAAAAGCATCAACTCTTCACTTGAAAATTTCCAGCAGTGCAGAATCCACCATAGCCTTGGTAAGTTATTCTAGTGGTTAAATAAGATTTTTTTTCTTTAAGTTTCTAACCTGAATTTGTCCATCTATGGCTAGAAAGTATATATCCTCCTTCCTCTATAACATCCTTGTTGCATATATGCATCAAGAAAAGTACCTTGTGTATCACCAGAGCCCTCAGGAGTGGAGAGCATCTGTTTATTTTCCTGTTCCACTGAGAGGGATGTGACTATTTCTATAAAGGTGGACGATGCATGCATATCTCCTTTTTGCATCTACAGTACATTAATCTGACATCAATCTGAGATCCTTTTTTCAGGGACAGCTTGAGCTTGATTTTATGTAGACAGTGCCTTGTCTTTTTTCTGACTTCCCTTAATGTTGAATGGTCATACTACAGGTGTCTCTACATGTAAATCCATAACAAAATTTAAAAAGATACAAAAAGAGGCACCAAGAGCATTGCAAGCCTTGGAGTGATGTGCATCCCTCAAACTTGAAAGCTGTTTCCCTGCATTTAGCAATCTTGATAAGTAGGGCAATTAGCTTGCACCTCCCTCGGCTGATTGTTATTACAGTCCAATTGATTCCCCCAGAAAAAAAAACAGAACTTGGATAAGAAAAAGGCTGAAGTAACATACAATCAAAGGGAAAGGGAAATATAGGAGGAGACACTCTTTCACACACCATTAATATCTCATTTGCTCATAAAAATAATGATTCCTCTGAATAACACTTGTGTTATCCCTGATGTTTGCATCTGACCATGCTTATTTCAATGATGATGCAGATTTTGAAAGGGGAAACTTTGTTCTTTATGTATAAGCTGTGCATCTGCAAATAATATCTCTTCTTCTCCCTCATTCCCAACATTTTATGGATGAGATTTTACAACTGAGGAGCTGACGTGTTGTACGGAACTTTACTGCTTGCTAAGACCAAAATAAAGCCCAGGCCTCTAATGTGGCAGACCTGAGTTTCTTTCACTTTAATCATACTGTCTCAGAACAAACACACAGTCTGTTTGCCTTCAATGTCTATAAAGTTGGCCTCCTCTTGAATACAGCTTTGAGATTGTCCCAGTTTGAGGTAAAACAGAACCAACTTCCTGTTCAGTAATTTTACTTCTTGGCTAGGCCTCTTCTAACTCTCTGACATGAACAGCATATTGTGCAGAAAACTGTTCGTTCTCAGAGTGATAAGACCAATGTTTGTACTTCATGCCAAGGAACGGTATGCAGAGAGGCTCTTGCTTATACTTATTGCTATAACAACCAAGGTCAGCTAATTTTGTTATATGCCCCGTTGGACAGTCAGAAACGGAAAAGCGTAGAGGGGTCCCACCTGCAGGGAGGAGCGGACAGGACAGGTGACCCAAAACTGACCAACGGGGGTATTCCATCCTATCTGCCCCATGCTCACTATAAAAGCTGAGGGATCAAAGGGTGAGCAATCTTTCTTCAATGGCCGGCGTCCAAGGAGGACTCTGTTCATCTGCCTTTGATCCCTATCCATGCGTTCCTGAATCCAGTTCCTGAGCTCAGCTTCTGTCCATTGCTGAGTCCAGTCTGGGACTTTCCCAGTGCCTGCCGGTGATGTGATCATCATTGTGGGAGCTTGATATGGTTTTGTATATATTGTATATATTTTCTTGTTTTATTTTTAATATTATTACTATTTTATTTCTATTTTTTATCAATAATATTGCATTAGTGTCCTGGGTCTGGCGGGGACAGGGTTAATTCTCCCCAGGACCTAGCAGGGACACAGGTATTCCATCCCATGTGAGCCATGCCCAGGGGGTAGCAGGAGCTAGCCGGGGAAGGAGAGGGGCAGGAAGTCGGGGGGGGGGTGGGGGTGGGGGTGGGGGGGGGTGGAAGAGGAAGTCACCCCCGGGGGAGCAGAGGGGTTGCGTCCGGGGCACGGTCAGTCGGCAAGTGGTGGTATCGTACTTGTGGTTGCATATTCCTCTGTCACTATTATTGTTGTTGTTGTTTCTTGCTCCCTTTGCTGTTCTGTTAAATTGCCTTTGTCTCAGCCTACGAGTTTTTTGCCTTTTTCTTCCCATTCTCCCCTCATGGCCGTGGTGGTGGTGGGGGCTCCAGTCTGAGCGAGCGGCTGCCACGTGGTCCTTTGTTGCCGTCTGAGGCCAAACCACTACAGTCCTTTTTGGCGCCCAACGTGGGGCACTCAGAGGGTTGAGATAACGACAGATCTGACCAGAGCGTGTTAAAATGAATTTGTTATCGGTATTTATTGTATTATTCGCTGGGCAAAATGTTGCTTTGTTTGTTTTCATGGCTGTGTTATGTAAATTCTTACGTGTTCTATGTACTCCCCATGATGATGTTTATCACCTCAGGATTATAATTTTGCTGTCCTGTGTGATATCAATTTATGATATGATAGCATCACTGTTCAGCACTGTTGGGGCGTTTATTCGGCACTGCTTTCCTGCCCATATCTCGGGGAATTTATTAATAAACACACTGAGTCTATGGGGGAAGCAGGGGAGGATACTTTCCCCAGCTCTTTCACATCGCCTTTTCTCTTTCGTGTCAGGTATGCCAGTTTTTGAGAATTTTGAATACTCTTGGGACATGCAACCCAGCTTAGTCCTATTGCTAGGTCTCCTGAATGTGTTTCAGTTTTTGTTTAGGGTTAAGCAACTATTTAAGACTACCACCCAGAGATCTGCCCCGAGGCTGGATAGTCATGGGTGGCATGGCATGTGGGAGAACATGGGCAGGTATCTAGAGAGTTTTTCACCTCCAATGGTCTGGGATTTCACCCCCGAACAATTACAGGACCCTGATAAAGTGATAGAATATTTGAAAGGAAAATGCTGTGGCTATTCCAGAGAGGCACAACTCACTGCACTGTGATGGGCCCTGGCCAGTATCTACCAAGCATTGCTCAATGTTGCACAGCATCCTCAGGAGAAAGAGATGGAAACCAGGCCGACAGGCAGTGTGGCTACTGCCACTCCTGCGACAGACACTGGCTACTCCAACCCCTGTGGCAGGCGCTGTGGCTACTCCAAACCCAGTGGCAGGCACTGCAACTGAACCAGAAAACCAACCTGTGCCCGTATCAGTTGCCCCTATCCAGAAGAAGAGATACACCAAGAAATCAGTTCGCTCAGTGAAGGATGACGATGATCCAGGGTCATCACGAGAACAAGAGGAAGAGGCAGAACCAGAGATAATCACTCGATCCCTGTCCCTGAGCGAGCTGCAGGACATGTGAAAAGATTTCAGTCGACTTCCAGGCGAGCACATTGTCACCTGGCTGCTCCGGTGCTGGGATAACAGAGCCAGTAGCTTGGAACTGGAGGGTAGGGAAGCCAGGCAGCTGGGATCTCTGTCTAGAGAGGGGGGCATTGACAAGGCAATTGGGAAAAAGGCACAAGCCCTCAGCCTCTGGAGGCGACTCTTGTCAGGCGTGAGGGAAAGGTATCCCTTCAGTGAAGATGTTGTATGTCATCCGAGCAAGTGGACCACCATGGCAAGAGGTATCCAGTACCTGAGAGAATTAGCCATGCGGGATATGATTTATCATGACCTGGACAATGCACAGTCACCCACAGATCCTGATGAGATCCAATGCACAAGGTCCATGTGACGGAAGTTTGTACGGAGCGCCCCATCATCATATGCCAACTCATTGGCAGTGATGGAATGGAAAGGCGAAGAGGGACCAACAGTGGATGAGGTGGCTGCCCGACTTCGGCAATAAGAAGAAAGTCTCTCTTCTCCCCTCGTCTCAGCTGTGGAGAAACTGTCCCGGAAGGTCCAGCAACTTGAAGAGAATATGTCCTCCCCACCTATACGAGCCAATATCTCAGCTGTTAGGGGCAGACGTTTTTCCACTCAGGATAGAGAATACAGGGGGTACACACCACGAAGCACCCTGTGGTTCTGCCTGCGTGACCACGGAGAGGACATGAGGAAGTGGGATGGACAACCTACTTCAATCCTACGGGCACGGGTACAGGAATTCCAAGGAAGAACAACCACAAAAGGGGATCTCTCCAGGAAAAGTGCCGCCCCGGTTTCCAATGTGCAGTTCCCCAGACAGAATAGAAGGCCTGAGCCTACTTCTGATCCCCTTGAAGGAACTTCCAACACCAACTTTCCAAATTCCAAAAATTTTCTGCAAGAAGCGAGTAATGGATACTATGACCAGGATTAGAGGGGCCCTGCCTCCAGCCAGGTGGGGGAAAGGGACAACCAGGTTTATTGGACAGTGTGGATTCGATGGCCTGGCACATCAGAGCCACAGGAGTATAGAGCTCTAGTGGACACAGGCGCACAGTGTACCCTAATACCATCAAGCTATCGAACTTTAGAGTGTGTCCAGAGGAGGGCGACTAAGATGGTGAAAGGTCTCGAGGGCAAGACTTATGAGGAGTGGCTAAGGTCACTTGGTTTGTTCAGCTTGGAGAAGGCTGAGGGGTGACCTCATTGCAGTCTACAACTACCTCAAGGGGGGCGGTGGAGGGGGAGGTGCTGATCTCCTCTCTCTGATGACCAGTGACAGGACAGGAGGAAATGGTTTGAAGCTGCGTCAGGGGAAGTTCAGATTGGACATTAGGAAAAGGTTCTTCACTGAGAGGGTGGTCGGTCACTGGAACAGGCTTAGTTTAGGAAAAGGTTCTTAACTCATCGCTGTCTACAAATTCCTCAGGAGGGGAAGTGGAGAGGTAAAAAATGATGTGCGACAGCAGCTGAGGGAGAGGAGTGAGAATATGTGAGAGAAACAACTCTGCAGACACCAAGGTCAGTGAAGAAGGAGGAGGAGGAGGTGCTCCAGGCACCAAAGCAGAGATTCCCCTGCAGCCTGTGGTGAAGACCGTGGTGATACAGGTTATCCCCCTGCGGCCCATGGAGGTCCACAGTGGAGACAGAGCAGGTGGATATGCCCTGAAGCTGTGACCTCATGGAGAACCCACACTGGAACAGGCTCCCGGCAGGAACTGTGGCTTGTGGAGAGGAGCCCACGGAGGAGCAGGTTTTCTGGCAAGACCTGTGACCCCACAGGGGCCCCACGCTGGAGCAGTCCATTTCTGAAGGAACAGGCCCATGCTGGAGGAGCTCTTGAAGAACTGCAGCCCGTGGGAAGGACCCATGTTGGAGAAATTCGTGAAGGACTGTATCGTGTGGGTAGGACCCCATGCTAGAGCAGGGGAAGAGCGTGAGGAGGAAGTAGCAGCAGAGTGTTATGACCTGACTGCAACTCCCTATTGCTAATCCCCCTGCGCTGCTCAGAGGGAAGGAGGTAGAAAAATCGGGAGTGAAGTTGAGCCTAGGAAGAAGGGAGGGGTGGGGGGAAGGTGTTTTTAGACTTGTTCTTATTTCTCATTACCCTACTCTCTTTTTTAATTGGCAATAAATTAAATTAATTTCCCCAAGTTGAGACTGTTTTGCCCATGACAGTAATTGGTAAGTGATCTCCCTGTCCTTATCTTGACCCTATCTTATTTTCTCCCCCTGTCCTGTTGATGAGGGGGAGTGATAAAACATCTTGGTGGGTACCTGGAAGCCAGCCAAGGTCAACCCATGACAGTTGAGAAGATTTAAACTTCTAGAGAAGTGGGGCATGCAACCAAAGTTCTTTGACATGAAGAAGGCTTGCCTGATTCGTTTTTCTAACTCAAAAGAGGAAAATGCTGCTTCTAAAATTGCAAACTCTGTGTCCCTTTTTCATCACAGTGTAATAAAATATGTTTCTTTGCAATATTGAAAGGCTTAATTTCTACACACTATGTACACTCTAACATACCTCCTGAATGGCTGTCATGACAACATGTTGAACTGATTCTTCCATCATCATTATGGTCTGTATGTACTCTGAAAATAAGAGCATTCAGGTGTGTTACTTTAAGCTTGAGAAAGTCACACAGAACATGAGATCAGTAGTTGTATCTTTCCTACAAGCTGAGCAGGTGCTACAGATGAAACTGAAATTTGTAACTACCTTTCAAGTTTCAGGCCAGCAAACTCAAGAATACATTATAGAAAAAAAAATCTATTCAGACATAAATCAAGGCTCACTGGAACACTGCAACATGATTGGGGTTTTTTTTTGCCTATGATGGCTATTTTTTTCTTTCCCATTACCTCTCAAAAGAACTGTCTACTCTCCAAGTGCTTTTCTCCCTTTGTTCCTGAATTATTTAGGCAATAGAAGAACAGGATCCAAGGATTGGTTGTCTTTTTCCATGACTTTGACTCCTTGTCCTGCCTTTCTACAGCACCCTCATTTCACAGAATTTCCATATGAGGTCTTGAGAAAGCACAGAACTAAGAATACAATAAATCCTCTCCACATTTTCTCTTCCTTTTCTGTATATAGATGTGACCTGTACTGGAAGCATGCTGTAAGAGGACTGAGTGGTTAGAATGTCAAATTCTGATGTTTAGACTGAGTCAGAGTTTGTGACTTGTCCAATATCATATGCATCCCGGCCAGGTATCATGACCTTTTTTTTATTATTATTTTTCCAAATGCCATGCATATCATTGTTATGATTTGTCTAAGAGGAAGACGTTGGGAATCAGCCACCTCAAAATAATTTAGAAGAGGCACGACAGTAAATAATCAAACTACATATAACTAGACTGTTTAGATGCCTGTATCTCATATGTTTTTAATGTTTAGACTGACAGAATATGTAAAGTTCAGGGAAAGATACATTCCTCACTAATAAATGCCAAGAAGCTACCAAAATAAAGAATGAGAAATTTACACTTCTGTGGCCGACCAACACACTCCCACAGTGGAAGAAGGATCAGAGGAATGATAGAATCATAGAATCATTTAGGTTGGAAAAGACCTTTAAGGTCATCGAGTCCAACCATAAACCTAACACTGCAAGAATGTCAAGCTCAGGGAAGAATGTAAGGAATGATCGCCAATTGTTGTAAAGAAAGCTGAACTTATCTTGACACAAGGGAGACTGGAGGGTAGCCTTTGTTTTAGCTATAGGGTTGTACCAGTGGGTCATCAGGTTGTATAAACAGCCTTCCCTGAGATAATTAGTAGAGAGTAATGGCTTCCTGAGCTAGTCAAACTAGCATGGGGGGAACATAAAGTAGAAAAAATGGACAACTAATAAAATGAACTATGAAAAGAGCAACGGACTTAAGCTAACTTCAACACATGTATTCCTTCCAGGCAACTTGGGACACCCAGTGTTGTGACAGTGAGCACAGAGATCAGTAATGGGAATCACATTTGTATTGTGATTCAACTGTATGTTGCAGTTGCTATATTATGCTTGTATTGTGATTTCAGTATATTGCTGTATCACTCTGCTAAACCAAAATCCCATGTAACATCAAATATCTTCAAATAAGTAAATTTTATATTAAACATTAAACCTTCTTCGTGTGGAATATCTAAAAGAACTTAGAGAGTATTTGACTCTGAGATGTTAACTAAACAGTCAAGTGGAAGAGAGGTGGCTTAAATTAATAGCTATTTATGTACTTACGGAAGGGAAAACACTTGTATTCTAAATAAGAGGATGGCCAGACTTTCTCCTGCTTAAGGGAAGAATAAAAGTAGTTTCAGGATGAGAGATTAAAGCAATTTAGAACCCTGAGAAAACTAGAAAGGGGAAATTGGCTTAAAAGCTAAGGTACACAATACAAGAGTAAGACAACAGTCTTGATAACAGAGCTGCCATTTTGCCAGAAAGGAAACAGAAGTGAGGTGTATTAGGGAAAGACAGCCTTTGATAGAAACTTAGCGTAAATACAGTAAGCATAGCTTTTTCTTTCACTTATCCACTTATCTACTGGAGGGACAACACAATAGGGCATAAGCAATACAGGAGGTTCCTGGAGTGCATTGATGACAACTTCCTGACTCCACTGATAGAGGAAACAACGAGGAGAGGTGCTCATACTCAAAACCAAGGAGGAACTCATGAGGGATGTGAAAGTCAAAGGCAGCCTTAGCTGCAGTGACCATGAGATGGTGGAGTTCAGGGTCCTGAGAGGAGGGTAAAAAGCAAGCTCACAACCCTGGACTTCAGGAGAGCAGACTTTGGCCTCTTCAGGGATCTGCTTGGTAGAGTTCCATGGCATTATCCCAGGATCTGGAGGGAAACAGGAATCAAGAAAGTTGGTTGATAATGAAGGATTGCTTCCTACAAGCTCAAAAGAGCTCCATCCCAAGGAATATGAAATCAGGCAAAAAATTCCAGGAGGCCTGTATGGATGAACAAGGAGCTCCTGACAAAACTCAAACACAAAACCAAAATATACAGAAGGTGGAAGCAGAGACAGGTATCTTGGGAGGAATACAGAGCCAAAGTCCAAAAGGAATTGAATCTGGCAAGGGATGTCAAAGGCAACAAGAAAGGCTTCTCGAAGAACCTAAGTGGCAAAAGGAAGACTAGGGAAAATGTGGGCCCGCTGCTGAATGGGGCAGGGGACCTAGTGACAAAGGACATGGGAAAGGCGGAGATACTGAATGCCTTCTTTCCCTCAGTCTTTAACAGCAAGCTTGGACTTTGGGAATCCCATTTCCCAGAGACCAGGGGGAAAATCTGGAGCAAGGAAGACGTACCCTTGGTGGAAGAGGATCAGGTCAGGGAATATTTAAGCAACCTGGACATGCATAAGTCCATGGGCACCGATGGGATGCACCCACGAGGGCTGAGGGAGCTGGCTGATATCATTACGACACCACACTTGATAATCTTTGATCAGTCATGGTGACTGGGAGAAGTGCCTGAGGACTGGAGGAAAACAAATGTCCCTCCTATCTGCAAGAAGGGCAAGAAGGAAGACTCGGGGAACTAAAAGCAGGTCAGCCCCACCTCCATCCCTGTGAAGGTGATGGAGCAGCTAATCCTGGAAACCATTTGCAGGCACATGAAGGAGAAGAAAATCATCAGGATTAGTCAGCATGGCTTCACCAAGGAGAAGTCATGATCGACCAACTTGATACACTTCTGTGATGAAATGACTGGCCTGGTGGATGAGGAGAGAGCAGTGGATATTGACCACGTTGATTTGAGTAAGGCCTTTGACACTGTCTCCCATAAGATCCTCTTAGAGAAGCTGTATGGGCTGTATGAGCAGACACTGAGGTGGGTTGAAAACTGGCTGAATGGTTGGGCCCAGAGGGTGGTGATCAGTGGCACAAAGTCTAGTTGGACACCAGCAACTAGCGGTATACCCCAGGGGTCAATACTGGGTCCAGTCCTGTTCAACATCTTCATTAATGATCTGGATGATGGGGCAGAGTGTACCCTCAGCAAGTTTGCTGGTGACACAACAGTGGGAGGAGTGGCTGATACGCCAGAGGGTCATGCTGTCATCCAGAGGGACTTTAACAGACTGGAGAAATGGGCTGACAGGAACCTCATGAAGTTCAACAAGGGGAAGGGCAAAGCCCTGCACCTGGGGAGGAACAAGCCCAGGCACCAGTGCATGCTGGGGGCCACCCAGCTGGAAAGCAGCTTGGCAGAAAAGGATCTGGGGGTCCTGGTGGACACCAGATTGAACACGAGCCAGCAATGTTCCTGTATTGGGTCTAGCTGAGACAGAGTTAACTTTCCCCATAGCAGCCCTCATAGTGCTGTGCTTTGTATTTGTAGCTAGAACAGCGTTGATAACACACCAATGTTTTGGTTACTGCTGAGCAGTGCTCCTACAGCATCAAGGCTGTCTCTCCAAACTCCCCCCACAAAGACCAGCAGGCTGGGGGTGGGCAAGAGGGGGACATAGACAGGACAGCTGACCCAAAGTGACCAAAGAGATGTTCCATACCATATGACGTCATGTCACAGGGCACCAATTTGCAGCGATGATTGATCAGGACGCAATTGTATGCTATAAGCAGAAGCAGAAGCAGCAGCAAAAGCAGAAGCAGAAGCCTTTATTCACATACACAAAGCTATATATAGAGAGCTAGTTTCTGAGCTGTTTTGCCAAACAGGGCGAGCACTCCCATTCTCACAGAATGCGACTGTTTTCAGCCACATCTTTCTACACACACTCCTCCAGGCGGTTTTCCAGCCTGAACTTCACAGACACACACAATGTTTTTTTTTCTTCTGTCTGGCCTGCTCGAAACAATCTTATTCTTAAAGCAATATAGTTTTAGTTCTGATCAAGTTTTGCTTGATCTGCCACATGCTCAGAAGGGCTCCAAAATCAGTCCTGATCGATCTTCCAGATGTTCTGCATGGCCCCAACAAATAATATTTTTGTTGTTTGTTTCCTTTGCTTCCATGAGTGGCCTTTGCTTTTTTTATTAAACTGCCTTTATCTTGACCCACGAGTTTTTAATCATATTTTCACCCCCCTGTCTCACTGAGGACAGGAGTGATAGAGTGGCTTGGTGGGCACCTGGCGGCAGCAAAAAGGATAAATGGTATCCTGGGCTGCATTAGGAGGAGTGTTGCTAGCAGGTCGAGGGAGGAGATCCTTCCCCTTTATTCAGCACTGTTGAGGCCACAGCTGGAGTCCTGTGTCCAGTTCTGGGCTCCTCAGTACAAGAGAGATACGGAGCTACTGGGAGTTCTGTGAAGGGCTGCAAAGATGATTAAGGGACTGGAGCATCTCTCCTATGAGGAAAGGCTGAGAGAGCTGGGACTGCTTATTTTAGGGAAGAGAAGGCTCAGGGAGGAATCTCATCAGTGTATATAAATATGTGAAGAGAAGGTGAAAACAAGATGAAGCTACGTTCTTTTCAGTGGCATCCAGTGACAAGAGGCAATGGGCACAAATGAAAAAACAGGAGGTTCTGTCTGAAGAGCAGGAAACACTTTTTCACTATGAGGGTGACTGAGCACTGGACCAGGTTGACCAGTGAGGTTGTGTAATCTCCATACTTGGAGATGTTCAGAAGCCATCTGGACGTGATCCTGGGCAACCGTCTCTAGGTGGCCCTGCTTGAGCAGGGGCATTGGACCAGATGACCTCCAGAGGTCCCTTCCAACCTCAACCATTATGTGATTCTGTGATTTTAAACCTTCTGAATAACTGTTTGGATTTTTACCTTAATCTGATTTGAATTAAACATAATTGAAGGGAATTGGATCACAATAAGACATCATACACCCAAGGATGCAACAAGGGCCCTTAAGAAATACTTTAACCATCCAGCAAATCTTCTGCCATATATGGAGAGAAACTGAATGGGTCTCCATTTTACTTGTGTAGGTCAGATAAACAACTGGCACCACAGAAGCCAGAGGAGATAGAAGTGTTTTCCAATAACTGCTGAGGTGGAATTCAGTAGATTAAACATAGGCCTCTAGTGACACTTTAGATGTCCTTGGGATATCCTGCCTGGCCTCCAGCTACTGGTGCAGAAGGGCACAATCTCCCATACTCCAGTGCTAACCATGTGCAGAAGTTTCTGAAACCCTAGTGTCTCAGTTTTCAGTAGATGGCACCTGGTGACAACGAAGGCTCTCTGACATGCAGTGAGATATTGGGATACGTTCCTGAACCCAAGGGTCACAGTGAAGGACATGTAAATCACATTTGTTGATTCTTCACTTCACAGAGCTAACTCACACATGAATAGTTAAAGGCTGGGGACAAGACTTTTCATTTGTGAAGTCCCTTTTCAGCTCAGGGAACCCAAACTAAAAATATGCATGTTGAAAGCAAAACCAATTCCACATTTCCAGCCTGCAAACTTAGTAAAGCTCATAACATAACAGCACTTATTGTCTGTAAAATAAAGTAGTGTTATGATTTAGAAAAAGTAAATTTGTCTCTCATAGCAACCTATCATTTTCCCTCAGTTATTTAAAAAGCAAGTTAGATTTTCATTAACTACCCTGGAAGCAAAACATACTTTCAAAATTTAATACCTTGCTTCTGTTCACAATTCACAGCACATCCCAAAATAAGCTGAAGCATTCTCCCAAGCTCTGCAGCATCAGAGTGCTCTCCAATCAGGTTAACATCAGGAAGAGTGAAGTCGTTAATCTGTTGCCCTAGAATCTGCATACATATGTACATCACTATATATATATGCACATACATTACAAAATAGAAAGATGATTTAGAGGCAATAGGAAGCACTTACTCTATTTTGGCATAGTTTTTAAATCCATCTTTAAAACAAACTAAAAAAATTGCACCAGCTCATATACATATCTCAAAATATAAAACCATCCCATATCACTTAACACAACCGACATTTTGGAAAGCTGTCTCAACTAATAACAAAGTACTAGTTTCAAACTTATCAAGACCAAGATTTGTTCTTCCAGGTAAGGAAAGGTAACGCAGGTAGGCCTAAAAAAGCTGATCAACGGCACTCGATGAATTAATTATTCTTATTAATTCTTTTCATTAAAAAAATCTAATGCCTAAAAATTTTCCATCTGGAATAAAGTAAGTCTGAATTTCTAAATCATACCATTGCAAAGTCAGAAATTAAATGTTTTACTTCAATAAAAAACATCTAGCATGAATGGACAACAAATCTCAGTTTGTAAAAAACTTGGTCTAACAGTTTTGTAGGTCTAATCTAAGGATACTTAGTACGTCCAGAGTCAAAACAACTAATTCCTCATCCATGAGTAAAGGACCTGACCGAGTGGTACAACATGCAACTAAAGAGAGCAAATGTAAATACAAAAAGAATGAAGAGAAAGAAAGCATGAGAGGGTGAGAGAGAGAAGGCACCCACACAAGGTGGAGGGGGGGGTAGAAACTGTGAGAGAGGTGGTGAGGGCAAGAGAACCAGAGTGAGAGAGAAGATGAGGGAGAGAAGGCAAGAGAGGGGTCAAAAAGGTGAGAGAAGGGGTAAGGAGGAGACTAATGTCCCAAAACTCATGGGATCCTTTACCCGGTGTGCAAGCCAATAACACACAGAGTTGAGGTATTAGCTATTTATTAGCAATTCTGCGCAGAAAAGGGTGCTAGGGGGCGTCTCCACAAAGCTAGCACACATGAAATTGGAACAGTCATTCATTTATACATTGTAAATTAGCATAATTAACATATTCATTGTTTATCAACTTTTTACTGGTGCTCATAATTCCTTATTTTGAAGCTGAATTGTGTAAAATGTCCTCGTCTTCAATTAAAGGTACAGTGTCTCTTTACTGCACAGGCTCAGCGGGTGAGGGTCTTCAAGTGGAGGCAGGTATCCTAACTTCTAGAGGAGTGGTTTTCATATTATGATTAGTCAAGTTCACCTTAAGGACGCATTTCATGCGGTATAGCCAAGTTTCTTGGGCAATCAGCCCTCTGAAGTTTCTGCTACCTGGTTTTAGGTCCAGTTGTTCTTTCTATCCCATTGTCTTGTCAAGAATCATTTACCCAAATGATTTACAGAATTACAATCATAGAGGTTTTGATATCACTAAGAGCAGGCAAGGAGTGAGAGAGAGAAGACAAGAGATAGAAAGGGAGTGAGTAAGAGAGAAGGGGAGGGAGAGCTAGGAAGACAAGGCAAGCGAGAGAGAAGGTGGGCTAGAGAAAGAGAGCGCAGGCAAGTGAGTGAGAGGGAGATATGTGGTGAGAGAGAGAGGGCATATGGAAGTGAGAGAGAGGGTGAGCGAGAGAGGAGGTGGACAGGCAGGAGAGAGAGGGTGAGAGGAGGGATGAGCAAGTGTGCAATTGGCAAAATGAGAGCAGTCGAGAAGGCGACTGAGTCAGAGAGAAGGTGAAAGACAGGAGGTGAGCAAGTGAGAATGTGAGTGAGCAAGA
Source organism: Numenius arquata (assembly GCF_964106895.1). Lineage (NCBI taxonomy): Eukaryota > Metazoa > Chordata > Aves > Charadriiformes > Scolopacidae > Numenius > Numenius arquata. Next base: position 21,768,118 of record NC_133615.1, on the reverse strand, counting down.
TGGTGAGAGGGAGAGAGAGAAGGTGAGAGAAATGTAGAGGGTAAGCAAGAGAAATATAGGGCAAGAGAAGGGAGAGCAAGAGAGGGGGGAAAGAGAAAAAGGGGGTAAGGGAGAGGGGGTGAAGGAAGAGGGAGAGGGCAAGAGTGAGGAAGGGAAAGAGAGGGGGAAGGGAGAGGGGAAAAGGAAATTAATGAAATGAATGAAATAAAACAGCATTTTTGAATGGTCTAAGTTGATTCACATTTACATTTCAACTTGTATTGCCTGTATTTTTAATGCAATGCTGTTTTTTCTATTAATGATAATACAGTTGCCTTGTAAATGTTGTTGGGAGAAGCTGAAGAGGTATATTAGCTTGTACCATAAAGAAGTGAGGAAAGCAAGGAAGAAAATTTAGGATTATGAAATAAATTTAATGGACAATTTTAATACTACAGCAAAAATCAAAGTGATATACAATAAAAGGAACGTTAGGCTCCAGAATAAATGTCTTGTGATGAAAGCAGACACCTTTCATTTATTTGAGGAAAATAAATAGCAGAATATTTTACAGAAAGAATGAGAGTTTGGATTCCAAAGCAGCAAGATTTCAGGGGCCTCCTTTAGCTTGTTTTCTTCCATATTATAATAGACAAGACAATCAGTGTAGGACAGCTACTGAGAGACTGTTCTCTTAAAAGCAACAAATTATGATGTTGCTCTAAAATGAAATAAATTGTCATAAAAAACTGTTCAAAGGTTTTTTAGCTGCACCAGGTGTCCTGGGTCTGGCGGGGATAGGGTTAATTCTCCCCAGGATCTAGCAGGGACACAGGTATTCCATCCCATGTGAGCCATGCCCAGGGGGTAGCAGGAGCTAGCCGGGGGAAGGGGAGGGGCAGGAAGCCACCATGGGGGAGCAGAGCGGGCTGGGGCATCCCGGGGCATGGTCGGCAAGTGGTGGTATCGTACTTGTGGTTGCATATTCCTCTGTCAGTGTTATTGTTGTTGTTGTTTCTTGCTCCCTTTGCTGTTCTGTTAAATTGCCTTTGTCTCAACCTACGAGTTTTTTGCCTTTTTCTTCCCATTCTCCCCTCATGGCCGTAGTGGCGGTGGGGGCTCCAGTCTGAGCGAGCGGCTGCCACGTGGTCCTTTGTTGCCGTCTGAGGCCAAACCACTACAGTCCTTTTTGGCGCCCAACGTGGGGCACTCAGAGGGTTGAGATAACGACAGATCTGACCAGAGCGTGTTAAAATGAATTTGTTATCGGTATTTATTGTATTATTCGCTGGGCAAAATGTTGCTTTGTTTGTTTTCATGGCTGTGTTATGTAAATTCTTACGTGTTCTATGTACTCCCCATGATGATGTTTATCACCTCAGGATTATAATTTTGCTGTCCTGTGTGATATCAATTTATGATATGATAGCATCACTGTTCAGCACTGTTGGGGCGTTTATTCGGCACTGCTTTCCTGCCCATATCTCGGGGAATTTATTAATAAACACACTGAGTCTATGGGGGAAGCAGGGGAGGATACTTTCCCCAGCTCTTTCACATCGCCTTTTCTCTTTCGTGTCAGGTATGCCAGTTTTTGAGAATTTTGAATACTCTTGGGACATGCAACCCAGCTTAGTCCTATTGCTAGGTCTCCTGAATGTGTTTCAGTTTTTGTTTAGGGTTAAGCAACTATTTAAGACTACCACCCAGAGATCTGCCCCGAGGCTGGATAGTCATGGGTGGCATGGCATGTGGGAGAACATGGGCAGGTATCTAGAGAGTTTTTCACCTCCAATGGTCTGGGATTTCACCCCCGAACAATTACAGGACCCTGATAAAGTGATAGAATATTTGAAAGGAAAATGCTGTGGCTATTCCAGAGAGGCACAACTCACTGCACTGTGATGGGCCCTGGCCAGTATCTACCAAGCATTGCTCAATGTTGCACAGCATCCTCAGGAGAAAGAGATGGAAACCAGGCCGACAGGCAGTGTGGCTACTGCCACTCCTGCGACAGACACTGGCTACTCCAACCCCTGTGGCAGGCGCTGTGGCTACTCCAAACCCAGTGGCAGGCACTGCAACTGAACCAGAAAACCAACCTGTGCCCGTATCAGTTGCCCCTATCCAGAAGAAGAGATACACCAAGAAATCAGTTCGCTCAGTGAAGGATGACGATGATCCAGGGTCATCACGAGAACAAGAGGAAGAGGCAGAACCAGAGATAATCACTCGATCCCTGTCCCTGAGCGAGCTGCAGGACATGTGAAAAGATTTCAGTCGACTTCCAGGCGAGCACATTGTCACCTGGCTGCTCCGGTGCTGGGATAACAGAGCCAGTAGCTTGGAACTGGAGGGTAGGGAAGCCAGGCAGCTGGGATCTCTGTCTAGAGAGGGGGGCATTGACAAGGCAATTGGGAAAAAGGCACAAGCCCTCAGCCTCTGGAGGCGACTCTTGTCAGGCGTGAGGGAAAGGTATCCCTTCAGTGAAGATATTGTATGTCATCCGAGCAAGTGGACCACCATGGCAAGAGGTATCCAGTACCTGAGAGAATTAGCCATGCGGGATATGATTTATCATGACCTGGACAATGCACAGTCACCCACAGATCCTGATGGGATCCAATGCACAAGGTCCATGTGACGGAAGTTTGTACGGAGCGCCCCATCATCATATGCCAACTCATTGGCAGTGATGGAATGGAAAGGCGAAGAGGGACCAACAGTGGATGAGGTGGCTGCCCGACTTCGGCAATAAGAAGAAAGTCTCTCTTCTCCCCTCGTCTCAGCTGTGGAGAAACTGTCCCGGAAGGTCCAGCAACTTGAAGAGAATATGTCCTCCCCACCTATACGAGCCAATATCTCAGCTGTTAGGGGCAGACGTTTTTCCACTCAGGATAGAGAATACAGGGGGTACACACCACGAAGCACCCTGTGGTTCTGCCTGCGTGACCACGGAGAGGACATGAGGAAGTGGGATGGACAACCTACTTCAATCCTACGGGCACGGGTACAGGAATTCCAAGGAAGAACAACCACAAAAGGGGATCTCTCCAGGAAAAGTGCCGCCCCGGTTTCCAATGTGCAGTTCCCCAGACAGAATAGAAGGCCTGAGCCTACTTCTGATCCCCTTGAAGGAACTTCCAACACCAACTTTCCAAATTCCAAAAATTTTCTGCAAGAAGCGAGTAATGGATACTATGACCAGGATTAGAGGGGCCCTGCCTCCAGCCAGGTGGGGGAAAGGGACAACCAGGTTTATTGGACAGTGTGGATTCGATGGCCTGGCACATCAGAGCCACAGGAGTATAGAGCTCTAGTGGACACAGGCGCACAGTGTACCTTAATACCATCAAGCTATAGAGGGACAGAACCCATTTGCATTTCTGGAGTGACAGGGGGATCCCAACAGCTGACTGTATTGGAAGCTGAGGTGAGCCTAACTGGGAATGAGTGGCAAAAGCATCCCATTGTGACTGGCCCAGATGCTCCATGCATCCGTGGTATAAATTATCTCAGGAGAGGGTATTTTAAGGACCCAAAAGGGTACCGGTGGACTTTTGGCATAGCTGCCTTGGAGGCGGAAGAAGTTAAACAGTTGTCTACCTTGCCTGGTCTCTCAGAGGATCCTTATGTTGTGGGGTTGTTGAGGGCTGAAGAACAACAGGTGCCAATCGCTACCACAACGGTTCATCGGTGGCGATATCGAACTAACCGAGATTCTCTGATCCCCATCCATAAGCTGATTCGTCAACTAGAGATTCAAGGAGTGATCAGCAAGACTCGCTCGCCCTTTAACAGTCCCATATGGCCAGTGCAGAAATCTAATGGAGAGTGGAGGCTAACTGTGGACTATCGTGGCCTTAATGAAGTCACGCCACCGCTGAGTGCTGCCGTGCCAGACATGTTAGAACTTCAATACGAACTGGAGTCAAAGGCAGCCAAGTGGTATGCCACAACTGATATCGCTAATGCATTTTTCTCAATCCCTCTGGCAGCGGAGTGCAGGTCACAGTTTGCTTTCACTTGGAGGGGTGTCCAGTACACCTGGAACCGACTGCCCCAGGGGTGGAAACACAGCCCTACTATTTGCCATGGACTGATCCAGACTGCACTGGAACAGGGTGAAGCTCCGGAACATCTGCAGTACATTGACGACATCATCGTATGGGGCAACACAGCAGAAGAAGTTTTTGAGAAGGGGAATAAAATAATTCAAATCCTTCTGAAAGCTGGTTTTGCCATAAGACGAAGTAAGGTCAAGGGACCTGCACAGGAGATCCAGTTTTTAGGAGTAAAATGGCAAGATGGACGCCGTCAGATCCCAATGGACGTGATGAACAAAATAGCAGCTATGTCTCCACCAACTAGGAAAAAGGAAACACAAGCTTTCCTGGGCATTGTGGGTTTTTGGAGGATGCATATCCCAGATTACAGTCTGATTGTGAGCCCTCTGTATCAAGTAACCCGGAAGAAGAACGATTTTAAATGGGGTCCTGAGCAGCGACAAGCTTTTGAACAAAGCAAACAGGAAATAGTCCATGCAGTAGCTCTGGGGCCAGTCCAGGCAGGACAAGATGTTAAAAACGTGCTCTACACCGCAGCTGGGGAGAACGGCCCTACCTGGAGCCTCTGGCAGAAAGCGCCAGGGGAGACACGCGGTCGACCCCTAGGGTTTTGGAGTTGGGGATACAGAGGATCCGAAGCCTGCTATACTCCAACAGAAAAGGAGATACTGGCAGCATATGAAGGGGTTCGAGTTGCTTCGGAAGTGGTTGGTACAGAAGCACAGCTCCTCTTAGCACCTCGACTGCCGGTGCTGGGTTGGATGTTCAAAGAAAGGGTCCCTGCCACACATCATGCAACGGATGCTACATGGAGTAAGTGGATTGCACTGATCACACAGCAAACTCGAGTGGGAAACCCCAGTCGCCCAGGAATTCTAGAGGTGATTACGGACTGGCCAGAAGGCAAGGATTTTGGAATGTCACCGGAAGAGGAGGTGATGCGTGCAGAAGAGGCTCCACCGTATAATGAACTACCAGAAAATGAGAAGAGATATGCCCTGTTCACTGATGGGTCCTGCCGGATTGTGGGAAAGCATAGAAAGTGGAAGGCTGCCGTGTGGAGTCCTACAAGACGAGTTGCAGAAGCCACTGAAGGACAAGGTGAATCAAGCCAGTTTGCAGAGGTGAAAGCAATTCAGCTGGCTTTGGACATTGCCGAGCGGGAAAAATGGCCAGTACTTTATCTCTACACCGATTCATGGATGGTGGCAAATGCCTTGTGGGGGTGGTTACAGCAGTGGAAGCAGAGCAACTGGCAGCGCAGAGGCAAACCTATCTGGGCTGCTGAATTGTGGCAAGATATCGCTGCCCGGGTAGAGAATCTGGTTGTGAAAGTACGTCATGTAGATGCCCATGTACCCAAGAGCCGGGCCACTGAGGAACATCAGAACAACCAGCAAGTGGATCAGGCTGCTAAGATTGAAGTGGCCGAGGCGGATCTGGACTGGCAACATAAGGGTGAATTATTCACAGCTCAATGGGCCCATGACTCCTCAGGCCATCAAGGAAAAGACACTACATATAGATGGGCTCGTGATCAAGGGGTGGATTTGACCATGGACACTATTGCACAGGTCATCCACGAATGTGAGACATGCACTGCAATCAAGCAAGCCAAGCGATTAAAGCCTCTTTGGTATGGAGGACGATGGCTGAAATACAAATATGGGGAGGCCTGGCAGATCGATTATATTACACTCCCACAAACCCGTCAAGGCAAGCGCCATGTGCTCACAATGGTGGAAGCAACCACCAGATGGCTGGAAACATACCCTGTGCCCCATGCCACCGCCCGGAACACCATCCTGGGCCTTGAAAAACAAGTCCTGGGGCGACATGGCACCCCAGAGAGAATTGAGTCAGACAACGGGACTCATTTCCGAAACAGCCTCATTGACACCTGTGCCAAAGAGCATGGTATTGAATAGGTCTATCACATCCCTTATCATGCACCAGCCTCTGGGAAGATAGAAGAGTACAATGGACTGTTAAAAAATGCACTGAGAGCAATGGGTGGTGGAACTTTAAAAAATTGGGATACACATTTAGCAAAGGCTACCTGGCTAGTTAACACCAGGGGGTCTACCAACCGAGCTGGCCCTGCCCAATCAAAACCTCCACGTACTGTGGAGGGAGATAGAGTTCCCGTAGTGCACATGAAGAATATGTTAGGGAAGACAGTCTGGGTTAGTCCTGCCTCAGGCAAAGGCAAACCCATCCGTGGGATTGCCTTTGCTCAAGGACCTGAGTGCACTTGGTGGGTGATGTGGAAGGATGGGGAAGTTCGATGTGTACCTCACGGGGACCTGATTTTGGGCGAGAATAGCCAGTGAATGAAACTGTATGATGTTAATTGCTAAATGAGCCTGCCACTGTACATCTCATTTCTGTAACTGCTATTGGTTGTACTATAGTAAGAATCACCCAAACTAATGACAAATGGACTCTGATGAAAAACCGAGTACAGCAGTGAAGGGACCAGAACTGACCTCAGCAGCTGGCATCCAGCAACTTCATTTGACATTTTCAACCCATGGACCATGGACATGAGCTGCACCGGATACATCAGCCACAAGTCCCAAAAATACAGCATGCGACAGTGCAGCCCCACACACACCATCTTGCATGCCCTGAGGGACTGTTCTAACAGATGGAGCTCAAAGTCATGGATTAAATGAACTCAAGGGACATTTTAGAGTGATGGCCCACAGACTAAGGACATTATACCTGTATGGAGATATACATATATATATATGTCAGGGGAAACTGATAGTATTTAATTGGAAACGGTAGGATCTGGGCATGGCATGAAATGGCATGGAATAAGGGGTGAATGATGTCCTGGGTCTGGCGGGGATAGTGTTAATTCTCCCCAGGACCTAGCAGGGACACAGGTATTCCATCCCATGTGAGCCATGCCCAGGGGGTAACAGGAGCTAGCCGGGGAAGGGGAGGGGCAGGAAGTCGGGGGGGGGGGAAGAGGAAGTCACCCCTGCGGGAGCAGAGGGGTCGGGGGCGTCCCAGGGCACAGTCGGCAAGTGGTGGTATCGTACTCGTGGTTGTATATTCCTCTGTCAGTGTTATTGTTGTTTTTGTTTCTTGCTCCCTTTGCTGTTCTGTTAAATTGTCTTTGTCTCAACCCACGAGTTTTTTGCCTTTTTCTTCCCATTCTCCCCTCACGGCCGCGGTGGGGGCTCCGGTCTGAGCGAGCGGCTGCCACGTGGTTCTTTGTTGCCGTCTGAGGCCAAACCACGACAAGTAATTTAGTTTCTTTTAAACTCATCAATCTCTCTTTCTCTCGTTCTTCTCTCACTTGGGAAAGAAGTTAGAGAGCATCAGTCGTTAGTTTTAGTGGACAGCCTAGCCCAAACTACTACAGCGTGTCATCCCACCGCTTGTCACAGGCAAGCCTGATATTGTCCCCCTCCCCCTTCAAGCCTAGTTTAAAGCTGTCAATGACCCCCCGCTAGCTTGTGGGCAAAGACCCTCTTCCCCCTTTTAGAAAGGTGAACCCTATCTGATGCAAACAAATTAGTTTCCAGGAGTCTTAACTCTGTGCCCTGCTATAAGAATTAATTATATATCTTCAGCTGAGTCTTCTTTCAGTTTATGTGTTTGCCAGTCAGTCTTTTCTCTGTTTACTGCTTTCACACACTGTGGTATGTTATTAACATTCTGGGATTGAGTCTACAATAGTAAAGGCTGAGAACTTTGGCGAGTTGTCTTGCGCTCATTGATCTTTTCTGCTAAGCTTTTATTCTTCTCCTTTTTTAGTTTTAAAAGTTCTTTACTAACTTACAGCTTGAAAAATATCTATGACATTTTGGTAGGAACATATTGTCCCTTGAAATAAAGAAAACTGATAATGAGCCCGCAGCTGAATTTCCATGTTTGTGTATTAATAAAGAATAAGAAATGTCTAAGCACAAGAAAATTTACCTAATTGCATGAACTAGTGCCTGACTTCTGAGTGAGGTTTGTAGAAAAAGAGATGACAAAAGGTTTCTTGAGAGTTTTTTTTCTTTTCCTTGACGTCTGTGAAAGTAGGGGGATTATTCTACTTTTCCTAAGATCTTTGGTTCATAGGATTATACAGTTTTCCTCGTAAATTTCACTTGTATGTAAATTTTTAAAGATACTTTACATCTTTTTGTTGTTTCTTTTATTTGTGCTAGTGTTTGAATTCTTTTGGTTATACTGAAACATATAACAATTGATGAAAAAGAGTTTTAGACTGTCCTGTAGGTAAATATTTCTCTTATTTGCCTCATGGCAAATGGTCATTAACTGCTTTCTTTCATATGTTTTCTTTTAATGTTAATAATTGCAGATAAATTACTGCTTCTTGCTCTCACAGGCAGTGGAATTACAAAACAGGTTATCTGAAGAATCCAAGAAAGCTGATAAACTAGATTATGAATGCAAACGGTTGAAAGAAAAAGTAGACAACCTCCAAAAAGAAAAAGATGTAAGTTTCATTATATTATTTTTCTAGTAGCAATGAAAGCAACCATTTTTCATTTATTACACAGAGCTATGGTTATCAAAAAAAGCTTTTATTGTGAGCTTTTAAAATTCATAAGTTTTATTTTCCACTTAAAATTTTCTAATATTTGTGTACAAATACATTTTTAAACTTAATGTTTATATTGTATGGGATAAAGGTACTGTATTAAAATATATGCAGCAGATTTTCAAGAGGAAAAGCCCTCACATACAGTGTCTGAAGTTGTTTCTTGACCATTCACCATCAAAAGGATAATAAATGCCAAAGATAATTGTAATGTATTCTGAAAAACTATTTAAAGTAGTTTTTTTGCGGTATCTTCTTAGAACTAAACTCAGAAGTGTTCTTTGTTTCCAAAGTAATGTTCCTTGAGGTAGCATCTGTATGTTTCTCTTTGTGAAATCAAGGCCTCTGTAGCAAGAGGTTTAGGAATCTTGTAGAAGGATGTGTCCTTTATTGTGATTTTCCCTTTCTCTTGTTATCACTAATCACTGATTTAGTTTCTGGTATCATCATGGATATGCAGTATAGATACCAGTTTATTATCTTCCTCTCTAAGCCACCAACAGACTGAGGTTGGTTGCTCTTGCACTCTCTTGCCAAGAATGATCCTCCATGTTTCTCTGGCATACTCTAGTTTCTTTGCTAGTTGGCTTCTGTTTGTGGACATTTTGGGGGGAGTCTGTATATTGGCACTTTAAAGTATCACATGAAACATGTCCAACACTTTCAGTTAGCAATTGCTCAGGCTTATTTGAAGTGTAAGTCTGTCTTTCCTTCAAGCAGAATCTTTGTAGGCACTTCCTGAAGATATCCTATTTCCTGTCTAATCTTTTAATAAATTTCCAGGTCTTGCATTTGAGCTGAAAATTCTCAGTTATATACTGCTCACAAGTCTTAGATTTCTGTACATCGCCCAATTTACTAAATACTATGGATACCTGTCCTTGTCATCACTTTCTTCTGCTCCTCACTCTCAAATTGGAATGGCTCACAGTAGTCTTGTTAATTTCTTGCTTTGCTTTTCTTTCCTGTTTTTTACCAGGTGTTGTGTTTTCTTCCCTCCCCCTCACTCCCATCACAGATTTCAGGGGAAGTTTGCATTTTTTGCTTACCTGTTGTTTGGTGGAAACCCTTTCATCTTGTATGAAGGACCTGCATTTCAAGTCATGGCAGATATATAGATTCTGTGTTGCCACCTGGCAAGAAGTGTTGTTTTTTTAATGCATTCTTTTGAGTGAATAGGTGCCTGTAAAAACTATATCATAGCTAAAATAGTCTCTCAGTGTTTCGGTTAGTGATTCTTAACCTATTATTCTTTCTCAATCCCATTATTCTTTCTGTTTCTTAATTGTTACATCTTAATGTGGCATTAATGACAGATATTGGGATTGAGTTCACCCTCAAAGGGTTTGCATATGACACTAAACTGACTGGTGCAATTGATTCACTAGAGGGAAGGGATGCCATCCATAGGGACTTTGGCAGGCTTGAGGAGTGGGCCCATGTGAACCTCATGAAGTTCAACCAGGACAAGTGCAAGGTCCTGCACCTGGGTCAGGGCAATCCCCAATATCAATACAGACTGGGGGATGAATGGATTGAAAGCAGCCCTGCAGAGAAGGACTTGGGGATATACTGATGGATGAAAAGCTGGACATGAGCTGGCATTATGCACTTGCAGCACAGAAAGCCAAATGTATCCTGGGCTGCATCAAAAGAAGTGTGGCCAGCAGGTCAAGGGAGGTGATTCTGCCCCTCTACTCTGCTCTGGTGAGACCCCACCTGGAGTACTGTGTCCAGATCTGGGGTCCCCAGCACAAGATAGACATGGACCTGTTGGAGCGGGTCCAGAGGAGGGCCATGAAGAGGATCCAAGGCTTGGAACACTTCTCCTATGAAGAAAGGCTAAGAGAGTTGGGGTTGTTCAGCCTGGAGAGGAGAAGGCTCTGGGGAGACCTTATTGTGACCTTTCAATATATAAAGGGGGCTTATAAGAAAGACGGATAGAGACTTTTTACCGAGACCTGTAGTGACAGGGCAAGGGGCAACTGTTTTAAACTGAAAGAGGGTAGATTCAGAGTTGATAAAAGGAAGAATTTTTTTATGATGAGGGTGGTGAAACACTGGAATTGGTTGCCCAGAGAGGTGGTAGATGCCCCATCCCTGGAAGTGTTCAAGGTCAGGTTGGATGGGCCTTTGAGCAACCTGATCTAGTTGAAGATGTTCCTGCCCATGGCAGGCGGGGGGGGGTGGTGGTGTTGGACTAGGTGATCTTTAAAGGTCCCTTCCAACCCAAACCACTCTATGCTTCTATGACTAAAATTGCCCATGAAAGATAACAAGTTACATTGTGATATCTTGTCAATTATACTTTAGTTAGCTGTTGAACTCATTTTTGTCCTCATTTCTGTTCTGTCAGAGTATGATAGTATGTGATTGATATCTTTAATTATAATCTGTCTTGGATTTTTCTATATATGTTGTGTTGGCTGATAGATACCAATGCAATTTGACGAGTTAACTTTTTCTTCAGTATCTGCCACTAGCACTTCTACCACTGATTGCAGCTGTAGTGCTTTTTCTGTTCCTCAAAGTACTTCTTTTCTGTACTTGTAACTCTTCTCTTTCTGCTACCTGACATTTCACATTCTCAGCTGCCTGTTTCTCTTGTGATCTTTCACATTTAAAATATTCTTGCTTTTCAGTAATCACCATCAAGGTATTTTCTGGCTGCCACTGTCAAACTCTGCAGTGTTCCCTGCTGAGTAGCTCTTTTTACTGCAATGGTAAAACCAATCCAAGCTTTATAATCTAAGGGTTTTGTGAAATGGCTGTTCATACAATCAGCATGCCCACTATATTCAGGTTGAACCAACAGTTAAACCAGAATTAACCATGCAATGTTCAGACAGCACAAGCCCCTGATGCACCTCACCAAAGTACTGTTTGCCAAAGGGATCACGAGTCCTGAATCCATTTGAGTTGACTTGTGTCTGGTGTGAATAGCTACCAGCCAACACAACTCTACCTACACAGAGCTAAGGGCTGTCCTAGAACTTAGTGACAGGGAACACATCCTAGTTATAGAGCAGACTAGCACTTTGATTTTTACATAAATTGTCACCCTCATCTCTTATGTTGGAGTCTTGGGATCCTTTTGGGCTATTAACCTGGTGCTACCTGTAGCTTTTTTTACTTTGCCTTACTGGCAAATGGGAGCATACAGGCCTGATGCTACAAAAGAGTCAATGTATCTACACTTCACGATGGTCCAGTACTGTTCTTCAGTTGTCTTTGGACTGAGCTTGAAACAATTAGTTTCCTTCCATGTCTGAAATGCTCAGATGATAGCAAAGTCAGTGACACAGATCAGGAGGAGGAAGTGGAACTGCTGTCTAACCTCCCACTGTTGGAAAAGTGACAGTGTTAAGTTACTGTTGTTCATCTGTTGTGTTGACTCTGCATAACCCCCATCTACCTTACATTTCCCTCCTCTTGTCTACTGAATCTTGCTTTCCTTGGTAAGGGAAAAGTAGCCCATGGTATTTCAGCTCACTTGCTTTTCCCTTGGAGCCAACTATGTGTGAGGCGGGAAGACAGGTGAGTGGTCCCAATGTTTGCTATCTGGTACCTGAAGTTTGCATCATGAATATCTTGATTTGTGACAGGAACGGAACACAAAATCAACAAAATGGGGCTTAAGCAGGGTCACCTCCAGCACTTGTATGTAAGCAAGGAAGGCACCATTGTGGAGAAATCCCTCAAACGCTTTCTAGGATGTCAACATGCTAGGATGCCTCTCTGAAGTGCTGTACACTAATGCACACAGCATGGGGAATAAACAAGAGGAGTTAGAGATCTGTGTGCAGTTGCATGGCTACAATCTTATTGGGGTCATGGAGACATGATGGGATGGCTTCCATGACTGGAGTGTTGCAATTGAGGGATAGAGGCTCTTCAGGAAGGACAGGCTGGGAAGAGAGAGCAGCTGGAGTGCTTGGAGCTCTGCCTGGGTATGGATGAGGAGCCACCTGAGAGTTTATGGGTAAGGATTATAGAGAAGGTGGGTAAGGGTGACATTGTAGTGGGTGTCTGCTATAGGCCACCTGACCAGGAAGAACAAGTGGATGAGGCCTTCTACAGACTACTTGAAATAGCCTCATGTTTGCAGGCCCTGGTCCTCATGGGGGACTTCAACCACCCCAATATCTTTTGGAGGGACAACACAACAGGGCATAAGCAATCCAGGCAGTTCCTGGAGAGCATCAATGACAACTTCCTCATCCAAGTGGTAGAGGAGCCAAGGAGGAGAGAGGCTCTGCTGGACCACGTTCTCACCAACAAGGAGGGGCTTGTTGGTGATGTGAAGGTCAAAGGCAGCAGTGGCTGCAGTGAGCATGAGATGGTGGAGTTCATGATCCTGAGGGGAGGGAGCAGGGAAAAAAGTAAGATCACAACCCTGGAGAATAGGCTTTGTCGTCTTCAAAGATCTGCTTGAAAGAGTCCCATAAGATAAGGCCCTGGAGGGAAGAGAGGTCCAAGAAATCTTGTTAATATTAAAGGATCACTTCCTCCAAGCTCAAGAGAGCTTCATCCCAATGAGTAGGAAGTCAGGTAAAAATGCCAGGAGGTCTGGATGGATGGATGAATAAGGAGCTCCCAGCCAAACTCAAACACAAAAAGGAAGCATACAGACAGTGGAAGCAAGGACAGGTAACCTGGGAGGAATACAGAGACGTTGTCTGAGCATGCAGGGATAAGATTAGGAAAGCCAAAGCCTAAATGGAATTGAACCTGGCGAGGGAGGTCAAAGGCAACAAGAAGGCCTTCACTAAGTACATAGGTGAAAAAAGAAAGATGGGAAAATGTGGGCCCGATGTTGAATGAGACAGGGCACCTGGTGACATAGGACATGAAAAAAGGCTGAGATACGGAATGTCTTCTTCGCCTCAGTCTTTCCTGGCAAGAAATTCCCTTCAGGAATCCCAGGTCCCAGAGACCAGAGGGAAAATCTGGAGCAAGGAAGATGTACCCTTGGTGGAAGAGGATCAGGTCAGGGAATACTTAAGCAATCTGGACATACATAAATCTGTGGGCCCTGATGGGATGCACCCATGAGTGCTGAGAGAGCTGGCAGATATCATTGTGAGGCCACTCTCAATAATCTTTGATTGATCATAGTGACTGGGAGAGGTGTGTGAGGACTCGAGGAAAACAAATGTCACTCTGTTGTCAGTTAACCCTGGTAGGCAGCTAAGCACTGTACAGCTGCTCGCTTACTCCCCCTGCAGTGGGATGGGAAAAAGAATCAAAAGGGTAAAAGTGAGAAAGCACGTTGGTTGAGATAAAAACATTTTTTAAAGCAAAATAATGAATTCATTCACTCCTTCCCATCAGCAAGCAGATGTTCAGCTGTTTCCAGGAAAGCAGGGCCTCATCACACGTAACGGTTACTTGGGAAGACAAACACCATAACTCCAAACATCTCCCCTTCCTCCTCCTTCCCCACAGTTTTTATTGCTGATCATGACATCATATGGTAGGGAAAATCCCTTTGGTCAGTTGGTGTCAGCTGTCCTAGCTGTGTCCCCACACAACTTCTTGTGCACCTTCAGTCTACTCACTGGCAGGACAGTATGAGAAACAGAAAAGGCCTTGACACTGTGTAAGCACTGTTTAGTAATAACAAAAACATGGGGGATTTATCAAAACTGTTTTGGTCATAAATCCAAACCACAGCACCATACAAGCTACTATGAAGAAAATTAACTATAGCCCAGGCAAAATCAGTACACACTCCTATCTTCAAGCAGGGCAAGAAGGAGGACCCAGGGAACTATGGGCTGGTCAGTCGTACCTCCAACCCTGTGAAGGTGATGAAGCAGCTAATCCTGGAAACCATTTCCAGGCACATGAAGGTGTAAGAGCCCTGAAACAAAGAAGCAGAAGCGGTCTGCCCCCCCCCCCCCCCCCCCCCCCCAAGCCTTCTTGAGGAATGGAATGTCTCAAACACTGGCAAGTAAATGAATAATGCAGGCCTGGTGTTCAAAGAACTGATAAGGCTAACACTTAAAGCTGTGGGAGGATTGCCTTGTGGAGACAAGACAGCTCTGCCACTTGTGTAGTAAGCTTGTTAGTTCTCTGTTCTCGAGGCCATCAATGTCCGATGAGTGACCTTTGCCTCATTATCCATGAAATGCATATGAAAGCACACACCCCTCCATATGCTAATGAAGATTATAGAGATCATGCTAAACATTTATGACTATGGCATTCGTCTCTCCACCCAAATCAAGCTACACATCACCTGAGGGAAGGGAGAAACATGAGACGAAACTGCCCCTAGGAGTAGGTGAACATAAAAGGGGGAAGACTTACCCTGAAGAAAAGAAGATTGTGCCTGGGAAAATTTTTCCCTGAAGAAGATCCCTGAAGAGAAGACTTTTTACCTGAAGATGATTTTTCCCCAGGGATACACAGAAGAGTGCTCTTATGCCTATTGGCTGGCCCAACGCTGGAACTAGGATCGGTGATCTCTTTATCTCTCTCACTCGATCTCTCTCTCTCCTCTATTCCTTTCCTTTCCTTTCCTTTCCTTTCCTTTCCTTTCCTTTCCTTTCCTTTCCTTTCCTTTCCTTTCCTTTCCTTTCCTTTCCTTTCCTTTCCTTTCCTTTCCTTTCCTTTCCTTTCCTTTTTGAAGTACCGCTTGCAATAATTTGTTGTATACCTGTTGCTAAGTAACGTAATGCATGCCTTACCGCTTGCCATAATTTGTTATATACCTAACCTATTATCATGGACCTAGTTAAGACCTGGTTACTAATCTAGTAAATGTTTGTATACGGACCTTGAGATTTGTCTCACCTTAGTCCGCGCCGCTGGGGATTTGCAAATCTGAGTCACTTACTCCCTCTTTTCTGAGTGGGATGTGACAGACGAAGAAAATCATCAGGACTTCACCAAGGAGAAGTCATGATTGACCAACTTGATACACTTCTGTTGTAGGAAGAACAACCACAAAAGGGGATCTCTCCAGGAAAAGTGCCGCCCCGGTTTCCAATGTGCAGTTCCCCAGACAGAATAGAAGGCCTGAGCCTACTTCTGATCCCCTTGAAGGAACTTCCAACACCAACTTTCCAAATTCCAAAAATTTTCTGCAAGAAGCGAGTAATGGATACTATGACCAGGATTAGAGGGGCCCTGCCTCCAGCCAGGTGGGGGAAAGGGACAACCAGGTTTATTGGACAGTGTGGATTCGATGGCCTGGCACATCAGAGCCACAGGAGTATAGAGCTCTAGTGGA
This sequence comes from Numenius arquata, assembly GCF_964106895.1. NCBI lineage: Eukaryota > Metazoa > Chordata > Aves > Charadriiformes > Scolopacidae > Numenius > Numenius arquata. Next base: position 21,752,259 of record NC_133615.1, on the reverse strand, counting down.
CACAGGCGCACAGTGTACCCTAATACCATCAAGCTATCGAACTTTAGAGTGTGTCCAGAGGAGGGCGACTAAGATGGTGAAAGGTCTCGAGGGCAAGACTTATGAGGAGTGGCTAAGGTCACTTGGTTTGTTCAGCTTGGAGAAGGCTGAGGGGTGACCTCATTGCAGTCTACAACTACCTCAAGGGGGGCGGTGGAGGGGGAGGTGCTGATCTCCTCTCTCTGATGACCAGTGACAGGACAGGAGGAAATGGTTTGAAGCTGCGTCAGGGGAAGTTCAGATTGGACATTAGGAAAAGGTTCTTCACTGAGAGGGTGGTCGGTCACTGGAACAGGCTTAGTTTAGGAAAAGGTTCTTAACTCATCGCTGTCTACAAATTCCTCAGGAGGGGAAGTGGAGAGGTAAAAAATGATGTGCGACAGCAGCTGAGGGAGAGGAGTGAGAATATGTGAGAGAAACAACTCTGCAGACACCAAGGTCAGTGAAGAAGGAGGAGGAGGAGGTGCTCCAGGCACCAAAGCAGAGATTCCCCTGCAGCCTGTGGTGAAGACCGTGGTGATACAGGTTATCCCCCTGCGGCCCATGGAGGTCCACAGTGGAGACAGAGCAGGTGGATATGCCCTGAAGCTGTGACCTCATGGAGAACCCACACTGGAACAGGCTCCCGGCAGGAACTGTGGCTTGTGGAGAGGAGCCCACGGAGGAGCAGGTTTTCTGGCAAGACCTGTGACCCCACAGGGGCCCCACGCTGGAGCAGTCCATTTCTGAAGGAACAGGCCCATGCTGGAGGAGCTCTTGAAGAACTGCAGCCCGTGGGAAGGACCCATGTTGGAGAAATTCGTGAAGGACTGTATCGTGTGGGTAGGACCCCATGCTAGAGCAGGGGAAGAGCGTGAGGAGGAAGTAGCAGCAGAGTGTTATGACCTGACTGCAACTCCCTATTGCTAATCCCCCTGCGCTGCTCAGAGGGAAGGAGGTAGAAAAATCGGGAGTGAAGTTGAGCCTAGGAAGAAGGGAGGGGTGGGGGGAAGGTGTTTTTAGACTTGTTCTTATTTCTCATTACCCTACTCTCTTTTTTAATTGGCAATAAATTAAATTAATTTCCCCAAGTTGAGACTGTTTTGCCCATGACAGTAATTGGTAAGTGATCTCCCTGTCCTTATCTTGACCCTATCTTATTTTCTCCCCCTGTCCTGTTGATGAGGGGGAGTGATAAAACATCTTGGTGGGTACCTGGAAGCCAGCCAAGGTCAACCCATGACAGTTGAGAAGATTTAAACTTCTAGAGAAGTGGGGCATGCAACCAAAGTTCTTTGACATGAAGAAGGCTTGCCTGATTCGTTTTTCTAACTCAAAAGAGGAAAATGCTGCTTCTAAAATTGCAAACTCTGTGTCCCTTTTTCATCACAGTGTAATAAAATATGTTTCTTTGCAATATTGAAAGGCTTAATTTCTACACACTATGTACACTCTAACATACCTCCTGAATGGCTGTCATGACAACATGTTGAACTGATTCTTCCATCATCATTATGGTCTGTATGTACTCTGAAAATAAGAGCATTCAGGTGTGTTACTTTAAGCTTGAGAAAGTCACACAGAACATGAGATCAGTAGTTGTATCTTTCCTACAAGCTGAGCAGGTGCTACAGATGAAACTGAAATTTGTAACTACCTTTCAAGTTTCAGGCCAGCAAACTCAAGAATACATTATAGAAAAAAAAATCTATTCAGACATAAATCAAGGCTCACTGGAACACTGCAACATGATTGGGGTTTTTTTTTGCCTATGATGGCTATTTTTTTCTTTCCCATTACCTCTCAAAAGAACTGTCTACTCTCCAAGTGCTTTTCTCCCTTTGTTCCTGAATTATTTAGGCAATAGAAGAACAGGATCCAAGGATTGGTTGTCTTTTTCCATGACTTTGACTCCTTGTCCTGCCTTTCTACAGCACCCTCATTTCACAGAATTTCCATATGAGGTCTTGAGAAAGCACAGAACTAAGAATACAATAAATCCTCTCCACATTTTCTCTTCCTTTTCTGTATATAGATGTGACCTGTACTGGAAGCATGCTGTAAGAGGACTGAGTGGTTAGAATGTCAAATTCTGATGTTTAGACTGAGTCAGAGTTTGTGACTTGTCCAATATCATATGCATCCCGGCCAGGTATCATGACCTTTTTTTTATTATTATTTTTCCAAATGCCATGCATATCATTGTTATGATTTGTCTAAGAGGAAGACGTTGGGAATCAGCCACCTCAAAATAATTTAGAAGAGGCACGACAGTAAATAATCAAACTACATATAACTAGACTGTTTAGATGCCTGTATCTCATATGTTTTTAATGTTTAGACTGACAGAATATGTAAAGTTCAGGGAAAGATACATTCCTCACTAATAAATGCCAAGAAGCTACCAAAATAAAGAATGAGAAATTTACACTTCTGTGGCCGACCAACACACTCCCACAGTGGAAGAAGGATCAGAGGAATGATAGAATCATAGAATCATTTAGGTTGGAAAAGACCTTTAAGGTCATCGAGTCCAACCATAAACCTAACACTGCAAGAATGTCAAGCTCAGGGAAGAATGTAAGGAATGATCGCCAATTGTTGTAAAGAAAGCTGAACTTATCTTGACACAAGGGAGACTGGAGGGTAGCCTTTGTTTTAGCTATAGGGTTGTACCAGTGGGTCATCAGGTTGTATAAACAGCCTTCCCTGAGATAATTAGTAGAGAGTAATGGCTTCCTGAGCTAGTCAAACTAGCATGGGGGGAACATAAAGTAGAAAAAATGGACAACTAATAAAATGAACTATGAAAAGAGCAACGGACTTAAGCTAACTTCAACACATGTATTCCTTCCAGGCAACTTGGGACACCCAGTGTTGTGACAGTGAGCACAGAGATCAGTAATGGGAATCACATTTGTATTGTGATTCAACTGTATGTTGCAGTTGCTATATTATGCTTGTATTGTGATTTCAGTATATTGCTGTATCACTCTGCTAAACCAAAATCCCATGTAACATCAAATATCTTCAAATAAGTAAATTTTATATTAAACATTAAACCTTCTTCGTGTGGAATATCTAAAAGAACTTAGAGAGTATTTGACTCTGAGATGTTAACTAAACAGTCAAGTGGAAGAGAGGTGGCTTAAATTAATAGCTATTTATGTACTTACGGAAGGGAAAACACTTGTATTCTAAATAAGAGGATGGCCAGACTTTCTCCTGCTTAAGGGAAGAATAAAAGTAGTTTCAGGATGAGAGATTAAAGCAATTTAGAACCCTGAGAAAACTAGAAAGGGGAAATTGGCTTAAAAGCTAAGGTACACAATACAAGAGTAAGACAACAGTCTTGATAACAGAGCTGCCATTTTGCCAGAAAGGAAACAGAAGTGAGGTGTATTAGGGAAAGACAGCCTTTGATAGAAACTTAGCGTAAATACAGTAAGCATAGCTTTTTCTTTCACTTATCCACTTATCTACTGGAGGGACAACACAATAGGGCATAAGCAATACAGGAGGTTCCTGGAGTGCATTGATGACAACTTCCTGACTCCACTGATAGAGGAAACAACGAGGAGAGGTGCTCATACTCAAAACCAAGGAGGAACTCATGAGGGATGTGAAAGTCAAAGGCAGCCTTAGCTGCAGTGACCATGAGATGGTGGAGTTCAGGGTCCTGAGAGGAGGGTAAAAAGCAAGCTCACAACCCTGGACTTCAGGAGAGCAGACTTTGGCCTCTTCAGGGATCTGCTTGGTAGAGTTCCATGGCATTATCCCAGGATCTGGAGGGAAACAGGAATCAAGAAAGTTGGTTGATAATGAAGGATTGCTTCCTACAAGCTCAAAAGAGCTCCATCCCAAGGAATATGAAATCAGGCAAAAAATTCCAGGAGGCCTGTATGGATGAACAAGGAGCTCCTGACAAAACTCAAACACAAAACCAAAATATACAGAAGGTGGAAGCAGAGACAGGTATCTTGGGAGGAATACAGAGCCAAAGTCCAAAAGGAATTGAATCTGGCAAGGGATGTCAAAGGCAACAAGAAAGGCTTCTCGAAGAACCTAAGTGGCAAAAGGAAGACTAGGGAAAATGTGGGCCCGCTGCTGAATGGGGCAGGGGACCTAGTGACAAAGGACATGGGAAAGGCGGAGATACTGAATGCCTTCTTTCCCTCAGTCTTTAACAGCAAGCTTGGACTTTGGGAATCCCATTTCCCAGAGACCAGGGGGAAAATCTGGAGCAAGGAAGACGTACCCTTGGTGGAAGAGGATCAGGTCAGGGAATATTTAAGCAACCTGGACATGCATAAGTCCATGGGCACCGATGGGATGCACCCACGAGGGCTGAGGGAGCTGGCTGATATCATTACGACACCACACTTGATAATCTTTGATCAGTCATGGTGACTGGGAGAAGTGCCTGAGGACTGGAGGAAAACAAATGTCCCTCCTATCTGCAAGAAGGGCAAGAAGGAAGACTCGGGGAACTAAAAGCAGGTCAGCCCCACCTCCATCCCTGTGAAGGTGATGGAGCAGCTAATCCTGGAAACCATTTGCAGGCACATGAAGGAGAAGAAAATCATCAGGATTAGTCAGCATGGCTTCACCAAGGAGAAGTCATGATCGACCAACTTGATACACTTCTGTGATGAAATGACTGGCCTGGTGGATGAGGAGAGAGCAGTGGATATTGACCACGTTGATTTGAGTAAGGCCTTTGACACTGTCTCCCATAAGATCCTCTTAGAGAAGCTGTATGGGCTGTATGAGCAGACACTGAGGTGGGTTGAAAACTGGCTGAATGGTTGGGCCCAGAGGGTGGTGATCAGTGGCACAAAGTCTAGTTGGACACCAGCAACTAGCGGTATACCCCAGGGGTCAATACTGGGTCCAGTCCTGTTCAACATCTTCATTAATGATCTGGATGATGGGGCAGAGTGTACCCTCAGCAAGTTTGCTGGTGACACAACAGTGGGAGGAGTGGCTGATACGCCAGAGGGTCATGCTGTCATCCAGAGGGACTTTAACAGACTGGAGAAATGGGCTGACAGGAACCTCATGAAGTTCAACAAGGGGAAGGGCAAAGCCCTGCACCTGGGGAGGAACAAGCCCAGGCACCAGTGCATGCTGGGGGCCACCCAGCTGGAAAGCAGCTTGGCAGAAAAGGATCTGGGGGTCCTGGTGGACACCAGATTGAACACGAGCCAGCAATGTTCCTGTATTGGGTCTAGCTGAGACAGAGTTAACTTTCCCCATAGCAGCCCTCATAGTGCTGTGCTTTGTATTTGTAGCTAGAACAGCGTTGATAACACACCAATGTTTTGGTTACTGCTGAGCAGTGCTCCTACAGCATCAAGGCTGTCTCTCCAAACTCCCCCCACAAAGACCAGCAGGCTGGGGGTGGGCAAGAGGGGGACATAGACAGGACAGCTGACCCAAAGTGACCAAAGAGATGTTCCATACCATATGACGTCATGTCACAGGGCACCAATTTGCAGCGATGATTGATCAGGACGCAATTGTATGCTATAAGCAGAAGCAGAAGCAGCAGCAAAAGCAGAAGCAGAAGCCTTTATTCACATACACAAAGCTATATATAGAGAGCTAGTTTCTGAGCTGTTTTGCCAAACAGGGCGAGCACTCCCATTCTCACAGAATGCGACTGTTTTCAGCCACATCTTTCTACACACACTCCTCCAGGCGGTTTTCCAGCCTGAACTTCACAGACACACACAATGTTTTTTTTTCTTCTGTCTGGCCTGCTCGAAACAATCTTATTCTTAAAGCAATATAGTTTTAGTTCTGATCAAGTTTTGCTTGATCTGCCACATGCTCAGAAGGGCTCCAAAATCAGTCCTGATCGATCTTCCAGATGTTCTGCATGGCCCCAACAAATAATATTTTTGTTGTTTGTTTCCTTTGCTTCCATGAGTGGCCTTTGCTTTTTTTATTAAACTGCCTTTATCTTGACCCACGAGTTTTTAATCATATTTTCACCCCCCTGTCTCACTGAGGACAGGAGTGATAGAGTGGCTTGGTGGGCACCTGGCGGCAGCAAAAAGGATAAATGGTATCCTGGGCTGCATTAGGAGGAGTGTTGCTAGCAGGTCGAGGGAGGAGATCCTTCCCCTTTATTCAGCACTGTTGAGGCCACAGCTGGAGTCCTGTGTCCAGTTCTGGGCTCCTCAGTACAAGAGAGATACGGAGCTACTGGGAGTTCTGTGAAGGGCTGCAAAGATGATTAAGGGACTGGAGCATCTCTCCTATGAGGAAAGGCTGAGAGAGCTGGGACTGCTTATTTTAGGGAAGAGAAGGCTCAGGGAGGAATCTCATCAGTGTATATAAATATGTGAAGAGAAGGTGAAAACAAGATGAAGCTACGTTCTTTTCAGTGGCATCCAGTGACAAGAGGCAATGGGCACAAATGAAAAAACAGGAGGTTCTGTCTGAAGAGCAGGAAACACTTTTTCACTATGAGGGTGACTGAGCACTGGACCAGGTTGACCAGTGAGGTTGTGTAATCTCCATACTTGGAGATGTTCAGAAGCCATCTGGACGTGATCCTGGGCAACCGTCTCTAGGTGGCCCTGCTTGAGCAGGGGCATTGGACCAGATGACCTCCAGAGGTCCCTTCCAACCTCAACCATTATGTGATTCTGTAAGCTTATATTCTGATATATTTAGCCCAACAAGTGTAATATGCAGAAGCAAATCTTCTTAAAGAATTTCTGTTTCCAGGAAGTAGTTGGTCTTTATTCTATTCTGAAATAAGTTGAAATGCATTGACATGAAAATTGCATATAAATTCTTTTTAATTTTTGATCCTATGCCTTGTGGCAATCTGCTTAGCGTTAAGGATGGATTTGTAGTGCCAAGACTAATATTACTGTTGTTCCTTTTATTCAGAGATTAAGAGCAGAAAGAGATTCTTTAAAAGAAACTATTGAAGAGCTTCGATGTGTACAAGCACAGGAGGGTCAACTCACCACTATAGGTAAGAAACAAAAAAGGAGGTTAAATGTATCTTTTCTAAAGTGCAGAGGTCTTCTGGAGAATACTGGATATGTCTTTATTTGGCAGATAATAAACCTAAAATTCAGCTAAACTCAAAACCCACTATTGATATTTGTTTTCAAATGCTTATGAACTCATGAAACTTTCAGTTTAACTGAAATTTTTCATGTTTAGTCTCTTCCCAAATATGGTGGGTTTTGAAAATGTTTCTCCTTACCCTAGGAATTTGATTTCTGAATAGTCATGTTCAACATCTCTCTCATCTCCAAATAATATTATGCAACAGTTTCCTGATGCCTACATGATTGTTCATATGCTGCAATTTATTTCCATGTGTTCCATTGCACAGCTTTTTAATTCTTATATAAATCAATGAGTAAACCATCGGCCATAAAATAACTTCTCCAGAATGGGTGAAAATAGGAACAGTGATTGTTCTCCAAATTGTTTTGTGCTTGCCTTTCCTTCTTGCTAGAGGCCTGACAATTATTTCCCAGTTACTCAAGAGCATTACTCTATCAACTTGTAGAACAAAGTTTATTCCTGGTCTTATAAAAAAAAGTTACTGTTCTTCCTGGTAAACTTTATATCTCTTTCTTTTCCTGACACAGCACTGATGCCCCTGGGAAGCCATGAACATTCAGACAGTCCAGCAGTGGAAATTGTTACTCCTGAAATCCAGTAAGTTAACTCATATTTTTAGTCTACCTAAGCCTTAGAACGTTCAAATAAATGACCATTCCCATCTGGTTTTCAGTGTTTGAAAAATTCTAAGATTCGTGTTTGTTCTTCTCCTTCCCTTTGGATCTCCATACAACAGCACCCTTTATGCTTATAGACAAGATTCACTTGACCTCGCTCAAGTTTGCCTTGTTTCAAAAGGAGAAACAAAGAAAGCCTTCATCCTCAAGTTGGGTTTCTCCTCCTGCAAAGAATTCATACAATTGCAACTTCTTATGTGCACACAAATATGTGTGTAACAATGGGAGATATTGTTATTGTATGGGGAAAAAAAATTAAAATTGTCAAAATGAAGAACAGATTTTAAAATAAATTTGCATCATGGCATTAGAATCATAGAATCATAGAATGATTAGAGTTGGAAGGGACCTTAAAGATCATCAAGTTCCAAACCCCCTGCCATGGGCAGGGACACCTCCCACTAGACCAGGTTGCTCAAAGCCCCATCCAGCCTGGCCTTAAACACTTCCAGGGATGGGGCATCCACAGCTTCTCTGGGCAACCTGTTCCGGTGCCTCACCACCATCACAGTAAAGAATTTCTTCCTAATATCTAATCTAAATCTCTCCTCTTTCAGTTTAAAACCATTACCCCTCGTCCTGTCACTACACTCCCTGACAAAGAGTCCCTCCTCCTCCCCTGTAGGCCCCCTTCAGGTACTGGAAGGCTGCTATGAGGTCTCCCCGGAGCCTTCTCTTCTCCAGGCTGAACAACCCCAGCTCTCTCAGCCTGTCATCATAGGAGAGGTGCTCCATCCCTCTGGTCATCTTCGTGGCCCTCCTCTGGACTCGTTCCAACAGGTCCATGTCCTTCCTGTGTTGAGGACTCCAGAGCTGGACACAGTATTCCAGGTGGGGTCTGACAAGAGCAGAGCAGAGAGGCAGAATCACTTCCCTGGACCTGTTGGCCATGCTTCTTTTGATTCAGCCCAGGATGCGGTTGGCCTTCTGGGCTGCCAGTGTGCACTGCCAGCTCATGTCGAGCTTCTCATCCACAAGCACTCCCAAGTCCTTCTCCTCAGGCCTGCTCTCCAGCCATTCTCCGCCCGACCTGTATTTGTGCCTGGGATTGCCATGTCCTGGGTGCAGGACCCTGCACTTGGCCTGGTTGAACTTCATGAGGTTTGCATGGTCCCACCTCTCAAAGCCTGTCCAGGTCCCTCTGAATGGCATCCCTTCCCTCCAGCGTGTCAACCACTCCACACAGCTTGGTGTCGTCAGCAAACTTGCTGAGGGTGCACTCAATCCCACTGTCCATGTCTCCGACAAAGATGTTAAACAGCACTGGTCCCAGTACTGACCCGAGGAACACCACTCATCACTGGCTTCCACTCGGACATTGACAGCAACCCTTTGAGTGTGGCCATCTAGCCAGTTCCTTATCCACCGAGTTGTCCATCCATCAAATCCATGACTTTCTAGTTTGGAGACCAGGATGTCATGCAGGACAGTGTCAAACACTTTGCGTAAGTCCAGGTAGATGACGTCTGTTGCTCTGCCCTTGTCTACCAATGCTGTGGCAATATTGTAAAAAGCCACCAAATTTGTCAGGCATGATTGGCCCTTGGTGAAGCTATGTTGGCTGTCACCAATCACCTCCTTATTTTCCATGTGCCTTAGCAGAGATTCCAGGAGGATCTGCTCCATGATCCAAGCACAGAGGTGAGACTGACTGGCCTGTAGTTCCCCGGGTCTCCCTTTTTCCCTTTTTGAAAATGAGGGTTATGTTTCCCCTTTTCTAGTCAGCGGAAACTTCACCAGATAGCCACGACTTCTCAAATATGATGGAAAGCTGCTTAGCAACTTCGTCTGCCAGCTCCCTCAGGACCCGTGGATGGACTTCATGAGGTCCCATGGACTTATGCACCTTCAGGTTCCTTAGATGGTCTCGAATCTGATCTTTTCCTACAGTGGGTGGTTCTTCATTCTCATAGCCCCTGTTTTTGCCTTCCACGACTTGAGCGGTGTTGTCAGAGCCATTGCCAGTGAAGAGAAGGGCGAAAAAGTCGTTCAGTAACTCAGCCTTTTCCATATCCTGGGTGACCAGGTTTCTTGTTTCCTTCTGGAGAGGGTCCACATCTTCCCTAGTCTTGCCTTTATCCCTGACATATCTATAGAAGTTTTTCTTGTTGTCCTTGATGTCCCTGGCCAGATTTAATTCTGTCTGGGCTTTAGCTTGCCTAATCTGGTTCCTGGCCACTCGGACAGTTTCTCTGTATTCCACCCAGTCTAGAATCATAGAATTGTCTAGATTGGAAGGGACCTTTCAGATCATCGAGTCCAACCATCAGCCAACCAGTGACAAAAACCCATCACTAAACCATATCACTAAGCACCATATATACACTTCTTTTAAATACCTCCAGGGATGAGGATTCCACCACTTCCCTGGGCAGCCTGTTCAATGCTTGATAATCCTTTCAGTGTAAAAATTCTTCCTAATATCTAATCTAAACCTCCCCTGGCACAACTTGAGGCCATTTCCTCTTGTCCTATCGCCTGTGACTTGGGAGAAGAGACCAACCCCCACCTCTCTACAACCTCCTTTCAGGTAGTTGTAGAGAGTGATAAGGTCTCCCTTCAGCCTCCTTTTCTCCAAACTAAACAACCCCAGCTCCCTCAGCTGCTCCTCATAAGACTTGTTCTCCAGACCCCTCACCAGCTTTGTTGCCCTTCTTTTGACCCGCTCCAGAATCTCAATGTCTTTCCTGTAGTGAGGGGCCCAGAACTGGACACAGTACTTGAGGTGCGGCCTCACCAGTGCCGAGCACAGGGGGATGATCACTTACCTAGTCCTGCTGGCCACACTAATCCTGATACAGGCCAGGATGCTGTTGGCATTCTTGGCCACCTGGGCACACTGCTGGCTCATATTCAGCCAGCAGTCAACCAACACTCCCAGGTCTTTTACTGCCTGGCAGCCCTCTAGCCACTCTTCCCCAAGCCTGTAGTGCTGCATGGGGTTGTTGTGATGAAAGTGCAGGACCCAGCACTCGGTCTTGTTGAACTTCATACCAGTGGCCTCGGCCCATTGATCCATCCTGTCCAGATCCCTCTGCAAAGCCTTTCTACCCTCAAGCACATTGACACTCCCGCCCAACTTGGTGTCGTCTGCAAACTTACTAGAGGGTGCACTCAATCCCCTTGTCCAGATCATTGATAAAGATGTTAAAGAGAACTGGCCCCAGTACTGAGTCCTGGGGGACACCACTTCTGACTGGCCACCAAATGGATTTCACTCCATTTACCACCACTCTCTGGGCCCGGCCCTCCAGCCAGTTTTTTAACCAGCGGAGAGTAAGCCAAGCCATGGGCAGCCAGTTTCTCCAGGAGAATGCCGTGGGAAACTGTGTCAAAGGCTTTACTAAAGTCCAGGTAAACAACATCCACAGCCTTTCCCTCATCCACTAAGCAGGTCACCTTGTCATAGAATGAGATAAGGTTTGTCAAGCAGGACCTGCCCCTCATGAACCCATGCTGACTGGGCCTGGTTGTCCTTCGTGTTCCACATAATGGCACTCAGGATGATCTGTTCTATAACCTTCCCAGGCACAGAGGACAGACTGATAGGCCTGTAGTTCCCTGGATTCTCCTTCCAGCCCTTCTTGTGGATGGGCATCACATTTGCTAACCTCCAGTCAACTGGGACCTCCCCGGTTAGTCAGGACTGCTGATAAATGATGGAAAGTGGCTTGGTAAGCAGCTCCCTCGGTAGCCTTGGGTGGATCACATCCGGCCCCATAGACTTGTGTATGCCAAGGTACTATAGCAGGTCCTTCATCATTTCCTCTTGTATTATGGGAGCTTCATTCTGCTCTCCGCCCCTATATACTAGCTCATGGGTCTGGGTACTCAGGGAACAACTGATTCTACTAGTAAAGACTGAGACAAAGAAGGCATTAAGTACCTCAGCCTTTTCCTCATCCTTTGTCACCATTTTACCACCCCATCTAATAAAGGATGGAGATTCTCCTTAGTCCTCCTTTTATTATTAATGTATTTATAGAAACTTTTTTATTGTCCTTAACATCCAAAGCCAGGTTGAGTTCCAGTTGGGCTTTGGCTCTTCTAATTTTCTCCTTACATAGCCTCACAACATCTTTGTAGTCTTCCTGAGTGGCCTGCCCCTTCTTCCAAAGGCCATAAACTCTCCTTTTTTCCATGAGTTGCAACCATATCTCTCTTTTTAGCCAGGCCGGTCTTTTTTTCCCTACAGCTCGTGTTTTGGCATATGGGGACAGCTTGCTCCTGCGCCTTTAAGACTTCCTGCTTGAAAAACGTCCAGCCTTCCTGGACACCTTTGCCCTTCAGGACTGCCTCCCAAGGGACTCTGTCAGCCAGGCTCCTGAAAAGACCAAAGTCTGCCCTCTGGAAGTCCATGGAGGCAGTTCTGCTGACCCCCCTCCTTGCTTCTCTAAGAATCGAAAACTATCATTTCATGATCGCTATGCCCAATATGACCTCTAACCATCAAATCCCCCACAAGTCCTTCTCTGTTTACAAACAACAGGTCCAGCAGGATGCCTTCCCTAGTTGGCAGTTGGCTCCCTCATCAGCTGCGTCAGGAAGTTATCCTCAACACACTCCAGGAACCCCCTAGACTGTTCCCTCTTAGCTGTATTGTATTCCCAGCAGATATCTGGCAGGTTGAAGTGTCCCACAAGGACAAGGGCTAGTGATCTTGAGACTTCTACCAGCTGCTTGTGGAATATTTCATCTGCCTCTACATCCTGGTTGGGCAGATTATAACAGACTCCCACCATCCTATCTGCATTGTCCCTCCCCCTGATTCTTACCCATAAACACTACCATTAAGTTCTTGACATTCATAACACTCCCTAACATACAGAGCCACCCCACCTCCTCTCCTTCCTTGCCTGTCCCTTCTGGAGAGTTTATAGCCATCTAATGCAGCACTCCAATCATGCGAGTCATTCCACCACGTTTCTGTGATGGCAACTACATCATAGTTTTCCTGCTGCACAATGGCTTCCAGCTCCTCCTGTTTCATAGAATCATAGAATCATAGAATGGTTAGAGTTGGAAGGGACCTTAAAGATCATCGAGTTCCAACCCCCCTGACATGGGCAGGGACACCTCCCACTAGACCAGGTTGCTCAAAGCCCCATCCAGCCTGGCCTTAAACACCTCCAGGGATGGGGCATCCACAACTTCCCTGGGCAACCTGTTCCAATGCCTCACCACCCTCACAGTAAAGAATTTCTTTCTGGTATCTCATCTAAATCTCCCCTCTTCCAATTTAAAACCATTACCCCTTGTCCTGTCACTACATCTCCTGACAAAGAGTCCCTCTCCGGCTCTCCTGTAGGCTTTGTTACCCATGCTGTGTGCGTTAGTTTAGAAGCACTTCAGTTGAGCTATTGGTCCTGCCACCTTTTTGCTGGGAGAAGCCTTAATTCCTATCTGTCCATTCCCAGGCACAGCCATAGTTTCTAATCCATCAATGACCCTCATGTCTCTGCTGCTGCATGAATCTCCATCCCCTGCCTTCAGTGAGTCAGCAGACTGAGGGACCTCACATGCATCTCGTCCCACAGACATTGGCGCACCACCTCCAGGCTTACCTCTAAAGAGCCTGGTTTCATCCGGTTCCCCATTCAAATCTAGTTTAAAGCCCGTTTGATGAGCTCTGCCAACTCCTATGCCAAGAACCTTTTCCTCCTTTGAGACAGGTGTACCCTATCCATCACCAGCAGGCCTGGTGTCATGTAAACCATCCCATGATCAAAAAAAACAAAGTCCTGCTGCTGTCACCAGGCTCAGAGCCAGGTATTGATCTGCTGGGTCTTCCTCTTTCTTCCCTCATCTTTCCCTGCGACTGGAACAACAGAGGAGAACACTACTTGCACTCCTGACCCCTTAACTAGTTATACCAAGGCCCAGATGTCTCTCTTGATTGCCCTTGGGTTTCTTGTTAACAGTTCACCTCTGCCTGTCTGAAAAATCAGTAGTGGGTAGTAATCTGAGGGGCTTACCAGGGAGGGATTTTTCTTTTTATATCTTTAATTCAGGTCCCAGGGAGGCAGCAGACTTCCCTGAGAAATGGGTCCGGTCTGCATATTGGGGCTTCCGCTCCCTTCAGGAGGGAGTCACCTATGACAGTGACCCATCTTGTTTTCTTTACTGAAGATGTTTTCATGCAGGGTGTAGTTTGACTTAACCTTGGCAACACCTCTGTGGACATTGAAGCATCTTCCTTGTCATGATTGGGTTCCCCTTGCAGAGCCTCATACGTATTACGTATTTTTTAAGGGTACCTGAGAAGGTGGGGGAGTTACTGGGGAGATACGCCTGCTTCACCAGGCAGGAACTTGTTCCCATTGCCTCCTATCCTCTAAGTTACCTTGTTCAGCCAGGCAGAGAGAGGACAGGGAATCCTCCGTATCATGTGGCCTTTCTGCCTGTTGGGCCTGGTTCAGGGGAGGTAGGCTGTGACTCCAGCAGTCTATCTCCCTCTCACACTCTCTGATGGTTCTCAATCTACTTACCTCCTCCCAGAGCTTCATCACTAGTCGGAGGCGTTCCTCTACCTGGGCACACCTCCCGCAGACATGCTCACTGCTGCCATCTGATACTGGCATAAGGGTAGGGCACACCCTGCAGCCTGACACCTGTGTGGCAGTGTGCTCCCACGAGAACTCCGTCTGGGAAGCTGCATCAGACCTGCTGGGCGCAGAGCTTGGGGAGGCCAAGGCTTTCTGCTAGGTGGATATTGAGGATACCATGGATCCCTGGTCAAGCTGGTACAGCTTCAGCACCCTTCTACATGCTCTGGTCACCCACTCTGGTTGCAGCACTCCCTAGGGCTACATTTTGTGGGAGCGGGGTGGGCGCTGTTACTGCTGGCCCCGCCCCCGCCTCATCAGCAACCCTGGTGCAAGCTGCTTGAGGGCTGCCTGCGCTCTCCCAGCCTTTCCCTGGCACTGGAAAGCTCAGGAAAAGCCCCTTTTTTGCCATAGAATCATCTAGGTTGGAAGGGACCTTCAAGATCATCTAGTCCAACCATCAACCTAACTCTGACAAAAAAAACATCACTAAACCATGTCCCCCAGCACCATGTCAACCCGTCTTTTGAACACCTCCAGGGATGGTGCCTCAACCACTTCCCTGAGCAGCCCATTCCAATGCTTGATAATCCTTTCAGTGTAAAAATTCTTCCTAATATCCAACCTGAACCTCCCCTGGTGCAACTTGAGGACATTTACTCTAGTCCTGTTGCCTGTGACTTGGGAGAAGAGACTGACCCCCGCCTCTCTACAACCTCCTTTCAGGTAGTTGTAGAGAGCGATAAGGTCCCCCCTCAGCCTCCTTTTCTCCAGACTAAACAACCCCAGCTCCCTCAGCCTCTCCTCATAAGACTTGTGCTCCAGACCCCTCACCAGCTTTGTTGCCCTTCTCTGGACCCATTCCAGCACCTCAATGTCTTTTTTGTGGTAAGGGGCCCAAAACTGGACACAGTACTCGAGGTGGGGCCTCACCAGTGCCGAGTACAGGGGGACGATCACCTCCCGAATCCTACTCACCACACTGTTCCTGATACAGGCCAAGATACTATTGGCCTTCTTGGCCACCTGGGCACACTGCTGGCTCATGTTCAGCCAGCAGTCAACCAACACCCCCAGGTCCTTTTCTGCTGGGCAGCTCTCCAGCCACTCTTCCCCAAGCTTGTATCACTGCATGGGGTTGTTGTGATCCAAGTGCAGGACCCAGCACTTGGCCTTATTGAACCTCATCCCATTGGTCTCAGCCCATCGATCCAGCCTGTCCAGATCCCTCTGCAAAGCCTTTCTACCTTCCAGCAGGTCGACACTCCCGCCCAACTTGGTGTCGTCTGCAAACTTACTGAGGGTGCACTCAATCCCCTTGTCCAGATCATTGATAAAGATGTTAAAGAGAACCGGCCCCAGTACCGAGCCCTGGGGGACACCACTCGTGACCGGTCACCAACTGGATTTAACTCCATTTACCACCACTCTCTGGGCCCGGCCCTCCAGCCAGTTTTTAACCCAGTGGAGAGTACTCCCATCCAATCCATGGGCAGCCAGTTTCTCCGGGAGGATACTGTGGGAGACTGTATCAAAGGCCTTGCTAAAGTCAGGTAAACAACATCCACAGCCTTTCCCTCATCCACCAAGCAGGTCACCTTGTCATAGAAGATCAGGTTTGTCAAGCAGGACCTGCCCCTCATGAACCTGTGCTGGCTGGGTCTGATCGCCTGGGTGTCCTTTATGCGCTGCATTATGGCACTCAGGATGATCTGTTCCATGACCTTCCCAGGCACCGAGGTCAGACTGACAGGCCTGTAGTTCCCTGGATCATCCTTCCAACCCTTCTTGTGGATGGGCGTCACATTTGCTAGACGCCAGTCAGCTGGGACCACCCCAGTTTGCCAGGACTGTTGGTAAATGATGGAAAGTGGCTCTGCAAGCACTTCTGCCAGCTCCCTCAGTACCCTTGGGTGGATCCCATCTGGTCCCATAGACTTGTTTGTATCTAGGTGTTAGAGCAGGTCCCTCACCACCTCCCTTTGCTATGAACCCCCGCTTCCTTGCAGACTTACCTGCACTGGAGCTGTCCCTCAGCGAGTGACCATGAACACCAGAACAGCCATGCACTATTGGAAAGAAAGAGAAGGGACAAGACTGAAAATCACTATCGTTTAAGATAATGCAGTCTGCGTTTAGCCTTGCCAGAGTGCCTGGTTGTCGTGGTTTAACCCCAGCCAGCAACTAGGACACAGCCACTCACTCCCCCCTCCCAGTAGGGTAGGGAGAATAGGGAGAAAAGGAGGGGAAAGGAAAAAAAAAACTCATGGGTTGAGATAAAGACAGTTTAATAGAATAATAATGGAAAAGGAAAATAATAATAGTAAAAGAATATACAAAATAAAAGTAATACAACACAAGTTGCTCTCACCACCTGATGATTGGTTGTCCAGCCCATCCCAAGCAGTGATTGCTGATCCCTGCTCCCTGGCCAACTCCCATTTATATAATGAGCATGGCATCTATGGTATGGAATATTCCTTTGGCCAGCTTGTTCTGTCTATGCTCCCTCTCAGCTTCTATGGGAAGCTGAAAAAGTCCTTGACTAATGTAAACATCATCACTAAGGTCATTAAGGACCACTCACATCTCAGAAGTTTGCAAACTCTTTAGGAGCTCATTTTTTTCTCTGCAAATGTTGGTACAACTATTTCAACATTTGGAAAGCCGCATATGGGTTCGAGAAACTTTTTAGAGTATTTAAAGGATATCTTGCTCGGAAAGTAGTAACAGAAACAAGTTGTTTCTCTTCCAGCTGCATTTCTGTACATTGCTACAAGAGTACTTCCTTTCAGTTTTGTTCTCTAGCAGCAGAGAAGGAGAGTAATGCTTTGAGGCAGTATTACAAAAGTAGGGGGTTACTGCATGAATGTGGCGTATGAAGAAATCACAGACTTGCAGATCGTGCAGTAAGCGAATCCACTTTATTGCTACACAGAGAAACTTATATACGCTCAGACACAAACCCACTCCCCTCGTAATGCCCAATCATGGACTTACAAAAATATTTTTTACCTTCTACTGATCTTATCACAATAACAGGTACTCTGCTACCAAGACAAATTTCGGTTCCCAGGCTGTGTTCTGTTTTTTGTCAGGATGTGCTTCAGGATGTGAAACTTGTGTTTCTTATTCCTCCCCTGCTCTCAAGGTCACTACTGGCACACACTGTTGCTCCAGATGTGCGTAGTGCGTGTAAATCTTAGCTGTGAGTGAACTTTAACTGAACCCACACATGAACATTCAAATGATTTGCATAGGAGAGAACAGGATCCTAAATGCTGTAAATACCCAGGCACAGCCATGTAGAGTTCACTGCCTCTTTACCTTCAGCAGCTCCAGAAGCTGCGTTTCAGACTAACATACATCTGTGCTGTCTGTCTGGAGGTGCTAAACTTGGCCTCCTTACTTCAGAAAGATGGACAGTAGCAGTGGTTGATCTGGGAAGACTGCTTCTCCCTAGTCTACAATTGGGCTGCTGCCACTGCTTCCAATGAAGTGTGAAGGTTGCAGAAGGCCTCTGTCACTGTTGAGAGGGGGCTCCCACCCACAGGAACAGCTACTGCTGCTCTCCTATTTTCTCCATGACAACAGAGTTTGGGTCTCTCCACTGTAATCTAGCAAAAAGAGTATCTGGCCATTCAGACAAGATTTTCTGTTCAACCATCTTTTCTCATCCCATAGAGAAAAATTGCAGACTGGGTGAAAGTGGTTTTTTCACAAGGTGGATTCAGTCTATGGGCTGTTGGTTGAACTTGTTCTAAATAAACAAGTTAAGTGACTGTTGTGGGTTGACCCCAGGCAGCAGCTAAGCACCCACACAGCTGCTCACTCGCTCTCCCCTGCCCCGCCCCAAAGGGACAGGGGAGAGTATAGGAAGAGCAAAAGCAAAAAACCTCATAGGTCAAGATAAAGACAGTTTAATAGGTGAAGGAAAGAGGGAAAAAACCCCCAAGTGGTGCAAAGGCAATCACACCACCTCCCACAAGCGGACCAATGCCCAACCAGTCTCCGAACAAAAAAACCCCACCCCACACCCTTCTTCCTCTACCCCAGTTTTTATGGCTGATAATGACGTTATATGATATGGAATATCCCTTTGTCCAATTCAGGTCAACTGTCCCAGCTGTGTCCTCTCCCAACCTCTTGCCCCACCCCCAGCTTACTCACTGGGCTGGAGCAGAGTAGGAAAAAAGAAAACCTTGACTGTGCAAGCACTGTCCAGCAATAGGCAAAATATTAGTGTGTTATCAACACTGTTTTAGCCACAAATCCAAAACACAGCGCCATATGGGCTTCTATGAAGAAAGTTAACTCCATCCTGGCCAGACTCAATACAGTGACATTCACGAGGGCTGCAGGGGATAAGACGAATAGGAGGGAAGTGACTTGCCCAGGTTCATGCAGTAGTTTATTGATAGCTAAGTTTACAACCTGTATCCTTTGATACCATGATACCCAGCTCTGCTTACTACCCATCAGTCTGTCTGGCCTTGTTCTCAGATCTAATCTGGGCCCTCAGGCAATGTTCCTCTTCTGTGTTTTGTACAATCACAGCTTCTTTAATCAAGTCTGAATTTGGAAATCAAGCATCAATTGTAGTTTCATCTGTTTCTAAAACTGGTAAAGATCTTTATGTTATCTTTACACATCCTGTAGTAAACTGTTTTATTCTTTATAGAGAATGGCAAGCTTCTTCTAGTAGATTTTATTTGTTTAGGGAGAAACTCATTCGCCTTCAGCATGAGAACAAGATGTTAAAGCTGAACCAAGAAGGTTCTGACAATGAAAAGATCACCTTGTTGCAGAGCTTGCTTGATGGTACAAATTTACGGAAGAATGAATTGGAGACAGAGAACAGGTAAGGAAGTATTGTTCTCTGTTCCAGTGACTTTCCTAACAATTCCTAACACTTCTGTCTTAGCAGACCGCTGTCAGGGCCAAGTTCCTTGTGTAAAAAAAATGTGGTTAGCCCTGTCAAAAAGTATCTCAACCATCCTGTGAGTCTACTCAGTCATTCAATGCTGTTCCAGTATCTGGAGCCCGCAGTGTGGGCTGAAGAATCCTGTAATAGATTGCAATTGGAATGATGCAAAGGCTCACAAAAGGAACCATGTATTACTTAAGCTTCTCCTTCTGTAAAGCAAGTGTAACAAAAAGAATCCCTTATCTTCCCTACTACCCATTCATTCCCTGTACATTTTCCATCTTCCCTTCTGTTTCCTATTTTGTTCCTTAAAAGTATGTTCACAGGTGTTAGAGCTGCTGTCAAGATGATCTAGATTTTGTAAAACTAAGTATTTTATTAAAGTTTAGGGTGATAAAAACTTTTCCATGATTTTATGTACTGAATTTTCTCTTACTGTAGTATGCAGTAGGTTTTAGCTGTCTTGCTTCATCCACAGAATACTGTGATCAGTGAGGATGAAGTCAGCAAAAAGAATCTTAGACCAGTTACAGCCAGTTCCAGCTGGCTCTGCAGCAGACCCACTGCCAAAGCTGAGCAAAGTTGGTGGTACCTCTGTGAAAAAATATTTAAGAAAGAGCAAAAACATCAGACATGCAGAGGAAGAGAGAAAAAAGAGTGAGAAACAGCAGTGCAAACACCAAGGTCAGAGAAGGAGGAGGTGCTCCAGGCATCGGAGCAGAGATCTATCTGCTATATATCTATCTGCTATATCTGCTATAGATCTATCTGCTGGATCAAGGACTGGCTGTCTGGACGGTCCCAAAGAGTGGTGCTCAATGGAGTTAAATCCAGCTGGCGACTGGTCACAAGTGGTGTTCCCCAGGGCTCAGTGTTGGGACCATTTCTGTTTAACATCTTTATCGATGATCTTGATAATGACATAGAGTGCATCATCTGTAAGTTCGCAGATGACACCAAGTTAAGCGGGAGCATTGATCTGCACGTGGACAGGGAGGCTCTACAGAGACACCTAGATAGGTTGGATCGATGGGCTAACATTAATGGTATGAACTTCAACAAGACCAAGTGCCAGGTCCTGCACTTGGGCCACAACAACCCCATGCATCGGTACAGGCTTGGGGAAGTGTGGCTGGAAAGCTGCCTGGCGGAAAAGGACTTGGGGCTTCTAATTGACAAGCGGCTGAATATGAGCCAGCAGTGTGCCCAGGTGGCCAAGAAAGCCAATGGCATCCTGGCTTGTATTAGAAATAGTGTGACTAGCAGAAGTAGGGAGGTGATCGTCCCCCTGTACTCAGCACTGGTGAGGCCACACCTGGAGTATTGTGTCCAGTTTTGGGCACCTCAATGCAAGAGAGATATCGAGGTACTGGAGCGGGTACAGAGGAGGGCAACGAAGCTGGTGAAGGGCCTGGAGCATAAATCGTACGAAGAACGATTGAGGGAGCTGGGACTGTTTAGTTTGAGGAAGAGGAGACTGAGGGGAGACCTCATCACTCTCTATAACTACTTGAAAGGACATTGTAGAGAGGTTGGTGCTGGTCTTTTCTCACAAGCAAATAGCGATAGAACAAGAGGGAATGGATTCAAGTTGCAACAGGGTAGGTTTAGACTAGACATTAGGAAGAAGTTCTTCACAGTAAGAGTGATCAGACACTGGAACGGGCTGCCCAGGGAGGTGGTTGAGTCGCTTAGATGTGGTGTTGGGGGATATGGTGTAGGGAAGAACTTTGTAGAGTAGGGTAGATGGTTGGACTCGATGATCCCAAGGGTCTTTTCCAACCTGAATGATTCTATGATTCTACGATTCCCCTGCAGCCCATGGAGGACCTCATGCTGGAGCAGTTGGATATTTCCTGAAGGAATTGAAGCCCATGGAAGGACTCACACTGGAGCAGGGAACAAGTGTCAGGAGGAAGGAGCAGCAGAGAGGAACTGTTGTGGACTGACTGCAACCTTACATTCCCCATGTCTCCTATGCCACAGGTCCTTCAGGGAATATCATCCTCATCCAGTCTGCAAGACTGTTTCTCACATTTTTTTTCCTCACTCCCAGGAAGTGCTTTGCTCTTTCTTAAATATGTTTTCTCAGAGGTGCCACCAGCTTCTCTGATTGACTCCGCTTTGACCAATGGTGGGTCTGTTGCAGAACCAGCTGGAACCAATTGTGTCTAGCACAGGACACCCCCTGGCTTCTTCTCACAGATGCCACCCCTGCAGCCCCCCACTCCCCCTGCTAGCAAAGCCTTGTCACATAAACCCAATGCAATTTTGAATAAAGAAATAGTGTTGTATCTCTTGCATAGATGTCCTGATAATGCTGAAGACTAAACATCTTGGATTTCATCATGTTGTAATTCATTGTTTCTGAAAAATAAAGTTTTATCTATTTCCTAGGCTGGTAAATCAGAGACTGCTAGAAGTACAGTCCCAGGTTGAAGAACTACAGAAGTCTTTGCAGGAGCAAGGTTCAAAAGCTGAACAAGTAAGTAGAAATGTACGTAAAACTTGTGTTCAAGTAATTGCTATTATCCTACCTTTCAGCTTTGCATAGTATCTCCTTCTTGTTACATCATGAAGAAATAATGCAGATGGAGATTTCTGGTAGCTTTCCATATGGGCTGTTATGGTTTTACATTTAAACTGTATTTTTCTCAAGGAGAAACATAAAATGAAATGTTTGTCTAGAATAAATAGAAAGTTTCTTTGTAGAAAATGAATTAAATACATTTTTTCCATTCAATGTATCCATTCCAGTAGTAAACCCAGCATTATTTAAAAATATGTAATTAGAATAGAGATATTTATAGGAAATTAAGGATACATTAATTTTTCATTTCTTAGTAAAATATCCCAAGGTATTGTTGTTTAACTGTTCTTCATGGTAGTAAATACCTTTCTCGCCAGTGGAAACCCAGCAATTGCTGATATAAATGTGTATCTCTAATGCAAGATGTCATGCAAGCCAAAACTAAAAAACTCAAATGAGCAGTCCTTGTAAAATAAAGACATTGTCACAGAATTAGCATGGGAACACAAATTCTAATCTTCCACTGAAAGTTTTATTTGCCACCTTCCTTATTTGAGAGTAGAAGCCAGGGAACTGTCCTGAAAGCAGTGATTTCCTATTTAGAAAAATGCTCTTAAGAAATAACTTATAATTAATTTTAAAATGGGTCTCTACTATTATGTCATTCCATGATATTCTTTGCTGTCTTGGTTACAGGTCAAATTTTTCAGAGTGATTAAAATCTGGATATACTCCTTGCATGTTTTGTGGTAAACAGACTCAACAGAATCTTTGATCTTTGACATCCTCAACAGGAGCACCGTTTAATAGTGTTCAGTTGAGTGGAACTCTTATTAGTAACACTATCACTATCATTTTGATGTAGGAAGTCTCAAAAAGCCCAACCCAATTGATATTGATTCCGTTATGCATGTACAAAAGGCTGAGAAATCTTAGGGCTTCCTCAACAGTACAACAGCATAAGTAATTCAGTCAGCTAAGTCTCCACCTTTCTCATACTCCCACAAACATTCCTGCCTTGTTAGCCCAGTGAGATCAGAGCATTGATATTTTGGTGCTGGCATGAAGAATAACAACTTTACTGACATGCTGTTAGCCTCTTGGAAAAAGGATCTTTGTTGCTCTCAGCTCCACTCCAGCAAGAAAAGTTGTGGGAGCTGAAGGCAAATCATGGTCCCACTGAAAATCAAGAGGAAAACCTCTGTTTACTTCAGTGGAGTCAGGTTTTGCCAAGGATTGTATTTAAATATGTTTGAAATTAAAGATTAGTGAAAACAGAGGAGTTTTTAGCAGTTCCATTTGACAAGTTTGTAATATTGCTAAATTTAACATTTTCCTGAAAACTTCTGATGGTATTTCTTAAAATGCACCTAGCCTATTATATTTATGTACCAGAAAATGAAACTCCACTTTTACAGTTTAGGAGTCCAGAGAAAGCATTTATTGTTAAGACAGATCATTTTTTTTCTCATGAGTTTTGTCATTTTCAGCAGTTGACATATAAAGCTTTGTATTGTGATTTACTTTTTTGAGCAATGTGTTTATGACAGCTGTTCTCAGATGTGGAAAGTATTGTAAATAATCTCAGTCTAATAAAATATTCTTTTATTTATTGTAATTTTAAATCTGGCCCTGTTTGAGGCTTTGGTTTAGACAGTGATTTAAGATATGTCTACAGTGCACTTAAAGGACTAACTACAGCCCATGTAGGTATAATCCGAGTTGGTTTGAGATGGCAGCACAGGTTTTCACATGGAACTGTACAGCCTGCTGTGGGTACCAGGCGTATAGGCACTACACCTGTGGACCTATCTTGTTGGGTTCTGAATATTTGCCTACATGTACTCTTAAATGAGCAGAAAAGGAAACGTAGAATGACAAAATACTTTAAGTTGGAAGGTACCTTTAGGGGTCTGGGTGTCTGGTCCATCTTCCTACTCAAAGCAGGGGCCAACCTGTTAAATCTTTTAGGGGAAATCAGGCCAGATCCATCAGCCCGAGAGAGATGAGGCTGCCACAGCTCCATGTCTCCAGGTCCAATGAATAGCAAGGCTGAAGATATATTCCCAGTAAGCACACACACACACAGAGCACACATATGTACCACATATATACGTGGCTGGCCACAGAGATCACAGACAGACACACAGAGCACTCACATGAGCACAGACAGCACCAATGGCCTCATCCTGCTCTCCTCTCTGGCTGAGGAGGACAGAGGTCCACTAGTGCAAATATACGTACATATGTATAATGTGGATGCCTTCAGCAGCAGGGCTCAGACACTCAGTCTGCCCAGCAGCTGGCCCCTGGATCCCAGTCTCCTCAGTTGCTGGCACTCAGACATAGGAGCCCTTGAGGCTGCAGGCCCACTCCAGTTGCTAGTGCAGTGACCAGGACTCCTCTGGTCCCCCAATAGCCAGTCTTGCCCTTAGAGACACACACACACATTCCTAGGTCCCAGGTCACTTCACCTACACGCTGGCTAGTCCAGATTGATACTCACTAGCAATCACACGCTCACTCACACAACCACCATGCTCGCTCCAGTTGCTGACACTATGGTGCTCTGGCCCCTGGTCCTACTCTGGTGGCTGGCGCTTGTTTTCACTCACTCTGGTCTCTAGTTGCAGGTATCCAGGTGTCGTGGTTTAGCCTCAGACGGCAACAAAGAACCACGTGACTCTCGCCCCCCCCCCCCCCCCGAGCCGTGAGGGGGGAATCGGAAGAAAAAAAAGGCAAAACTCGTGGGTTGAGACAAAGGCAGTTTAACAGAACAACAAAGGGAACAAGAAAACAATAACAATAACACGAATAGAGGAATATACAAACAGATTACGATACCACCCACCGCTCACCAACCGGACCCAGGAGCCCCAGCCCGCTCCCAAGCTGCAACTTCCTGCCCCCCCCGCCCCGGCCAGCTCCCGGCTACCCCCTGGGCATGGCTCACATGGGATGGAATACCTGTGTCCCTGCTAGATCCTGGGGAGAATTAACGCTATCCCCGCCGGAACTAGGACACCAGGTACACGAGCCTCTATGACCTGTGATCTGATTCCAGTCACTGGCACTCAGATCCCCAGACCAGAATAGCATTCCTCACCCAGGGAAAGAGAAATGGAATTTAATAAGATAACACAGAATGCGCTGATCAGGGCATGGCCAGACAAATGTACTGACCAGCCACTGTTTACATGCAACTAGTCCATTTTATCTCCGTACCCTCTATTTTCCCACACTTGTTCCTCCCCAAATCACCTAAACCCCTTCCTTTTCCTGCCTTTGGTTCCTCCTCTAAACATCCCATAATAAGTCCTGTGCAATCCCAAAATGTTTCTCCCCATAATGTGTCCCATACCCCTAGGCAGCAACCCCTGCCTCAGTCTGAAAGGTGCTCCAGCATTGACTCATCTTGATGGATTCCACGCCTGGACCATGGGGCTGATGCTCTCCTGAGACAGCTCTGGGAGAGACTAACAGGGTGTTCCTTCCTCTGAGTGTGTAATTTGTTATTATATTTCTTAGAAAAACTGGAAAAGGAAAAAAGCAAACGGCCAAAACCTGCAGGTCCATAGCTACTGTAAAGTTCTGTAGCTCTGAACTCAGTGGAATCACTGTTACCTCCTTGGTCGCTTGGGTTATTTTACCTACTACCCTCTTTATTCATAGTGTAAAAGACAACTTTGAATTAATCAAATAGCACAACCCAGGAATGTGATTAAAAATGATATTTTGAAGTGTTTAAACTCCAGCTAAAATTTTTTCTTGGATTGCATATAAATTGTCTGTATTGTCTTTGTGTTTAAACTTTTATTGAAAGAACACAGAAAGGAAGAGCAGTGAAGTAATTTTGTTGATGATTTTATTTCATTTTGTGGTAGCACTTTTGAGTATCAGTCACAGACTAGGACTCCACTATAATGGGTACCGGACAAATGTAAACTAAAAAGGCAGTCTCTGAGTTAAATATCCATTATTTAATGTCTTGTATATAAACCATGTGAAAATAACACCAATTCAGAATCTCTCCAAAATACATGTATCTCTACATGTTGATTGAAGCCCAACAGACTACATATTGTTTGCTGCTTTGCTATTCTTGTGGTTTAACACAGGTAGGCAGCTAAACACCACACAGCTGCTTGCTCACTCCCCCCACAGGGGGATCGGGGAGAAAATTGGAAGGGTAAAAGTGAGAAAAACTCGTGGGTTGAGATAAAGACAGTTTAATAGGGAAAGCAAAAGCTGCACGTATAAGCAAAGCAAAATAAGGAATTCATTCTCTATTTCCCATTGGCAGGCAGGTGTTCAGCCATTTCCAGGAAAGCAGGGCTTCATCATGCATAACGGTTCCTTGGAAAGACAGAAGTCATCACTGAACGTCCCCCCTTTCCTTCTCCCAGCTTTTATTGCTAAGCATGACGTCATATGTTAGGGAATATCCCATTGGTCACTTGGGATCAGCTGTCCCAGCTGTGTCCCCTCCCAACTTCTTGTGCACCCCCAGTCTACTCGCTGGTGGGGTGGTGTGAGGAGCAGAAAAGGCCTTGACTCTGTGTAAGCACTGCTCAGCAATAACTAAAACATCCCCATGTTATCAACACTGTTTCCAGCACAAAACCAAAACATAGCCCCATACAAGCTACTATGAAGAAATATAACTCTATCCCAGACAAAACCAGTACAGCTACTAATGTGACTTCAATATTAAAATTACTTTTCATAGCTGGGAGTGGGAGAATGAGGAACTGCCCACTGTAGAAGACCAGGTTTGAGACCATCTAAGGAACCTGAAGGTGCACAAGTCCATGGGACCTGATGAAATCCATCCACGGGTCCTGAGGGAGCTGGTGGATGAAGTTGCCAAGCCACTATCCATCATATTTGAGAAGTCGTGGCAGTCCAGTGAAGTTCCCGCTGACTGGAAAAGGGGAAACATAACCCCCATTTTCAAAAAGGGAAAAAAAGATGAGCCAGGGAACTACAGGCCGGTCAGTCTCACCTCTGTGCCCAACAAGATCATGCAGCAGATCCTCCTGGAATCTCTGCTAAGGCATGTGGAAAATAAGGAGGTAATTGGAGACAGCCAACATGGCTTCACCAAGGGCAAATCGTGCCTGACAAATTTGGTGGCCTTCTACGACAGGGTTACAGCATTGGTGGATGAGGGAAGAGCAACTGACATCATCTATCTGGATTTGTGCAAAGCATTTGACACTGTCCTGCATGACATCCTTGTCTCTAAACTGGAAAGACAGATGGACGAATCAGCAGATAAGGAATTGGCAGGATGGTTGCACTCAAAGAGTTGCAGTCAACAGCTCAACATCCAAGTGGCAAGCAGTGATGAGTAGCATTCCTCAGGGGTCGGTACTGGGACCACTGCTGTTTAACATCTTTGTTGGAGACATGGACAGTGGGATTGAGTGCACCCTCAGCAAGTTTGCTGACAACACCAAGCTCTGAGGAGCAGTCGATGTGCTGGACGGACAGGATGCCATCCAGAGGAACCTTAACAGGCTTGAGAAGTGGTCCTGTGTGAACCTCATGAAGTTCAACCAAGCCAAGCGCAGGGTCCTGCACCTGAGACATGGCAATCCCAGGCACAAATACAGGCTGCACGGAGAACGGCTTGAGAGCAGCCCTGAGGAGAAGGACTTGGGGGCATTGGTGGATGAGAAGCTCAACAGGAGCCGGCAATGTGCGCTCACAGTCCAGAAATCCAACCGCATCCTGGGCTGCATCAAAAGACATCAAAAGAAGGGTGGCCAGCAGGTCGAGGGAGGTGATTCTGCCCCTCTGCTCTCACAAGACCCCACCTGGAGTACATAAGGACATGGACCTGTTGGAGCAAGTCCAGCAGAGGACCACAAAGATGATCAGAGGCCTGGAGCACCTCTCCTATGAGGACAAGCTAAGAGAGTTGGGGTTGTTCAGCCTGGAGAAGAAAATTCTCCAGAGACACCTTATAGCAGTCTTTCAGTATTTAAAAGGAGGCTGTCCTAGTCAATGACTAGATAACAGACACTCTCCCCTACCTCTGGCTCCAAGGACAAGAAGAAGAGAAAGAAAGATTTATGAGTTTCAAAAAAACCCTTAAGCTACTTTAATGGAATTTTAATAATAAAATAAAAATAAAATAATGAAATAGATACAGTATATAAAAATACACACAAAACGCTTCCAACTCTAAAAATTCAGTGAAAGCTTCCAGGGAGGTATCACCAGCAGGCTCTAGGAAAGTTCCAGATTGGCCTCAGTGATGAATGAGATTCCAAAACTCACTGACAGCAAACAGAGATAAATGAACTAACAGAGTCCTCATCAGACACCAAAGAAAGACAACCTCAGCCTTTATACTGAGCATGGCAGATGGGATGGAATACCCTATTGGTCAGTTTGGGTCACCTGACCTGTCCACTCCTCCCCACAGGTGCAAACCCTCCACAGGATAAACAACCAAGTCAGCTGACCCTGGCTGCCACAGCAACAAATGTAAGCAAGAGCCTCTCTTACTGAACAGAAAGTTGGCTCTGCTCCCCCCCCAAACCAGTACAGGGGCCTATAGAAAAGACAGGGAGGGACTCTTTATCTGGGAGTGTAGTGATAGGATGAGGGATAACGGTTTTAAACTGAAAGAGGGGAGATTTAGATTAGATGTTAGGAAGAAATTCTTTACTGTGAGGGTGGTGAGGCACTGGAACAGGTTGCCCAGAGAAGTTGTGGATGCCCCATCCCTAGAGGTGTTCAAGGCCAGGCTGGATGGGGCTTTGAGTAACCTGGTCTAGTGGGAGGTGTCCCTGCCTGTGGCAGGGGGGTTGGAACTCGATGATCTTTAAGGTCCCTTCCAACTCTAATCATTCTATAATAACAGCAACTGCTTTCCTTTGAAATTCTGGTTTGAGTATGATGTTTGCATATTTGTGAAAGGCAAAAAGCATTCATATGCTTGAACACAGTATGGATAATTTTTACTAGCTTTTTTTAAACTCTCCAGAAAATGTGATGGGATGAAACTGTAATGGGAACAGAGAAATAAGAAAAATGTGCATGTCTGGAAAAAATGCGTATCTTTAAGGTTTAAGTTACTAAATAGTTTCTTCTGTTGATTGCTGTTTTTGCTTTATGTTAATATGTCATCTCTGTTTCCTGGCTGGGTTTCTGCTCAAGGCTATTGTGAGTATGGCTTTCTGTTTACTTAACACTACTTTTACTTTATAGGCATTTATGGTTTTGGTTGTGAAACATGCTTTCTGTACATAGTCGGTTTATGATTAAACTAAAATTTACTTTGAAGCTCCCCACCACCACCACCCCTGCCAAGAGCTTATTCAAATGTAACTTAGCCAGAAATCAGAACACCATAAGGTGTATTATGTTTACATATTTGTAGGCAAAGATTGATGTGAAAACAGAGAAAAGCAGAGTAATTGAGGATAAAATTTCTACCATGCCCTGGTCAATGGCATTCTACTCCATCTAATTTTTGTGGGGACAGAATTTTCCCTCAAGTTTTTATGTGAAATTGCTTTGATGCATTGGACAGCTCTTCAAGCAAATTTTCCACTATCTAATTTTAAATAAATTTGTTGAGTCTAATCTACAAAAGTACTGAATCACAAAGCTGTGAAAACAACTGAAATACAATTTTGTCATTAATGGATCTGTCCTATATTGATCCAATTCCAAGAAAATATTTGTGAAGTTATAAGGCATTCTGATTTCTGAAAGTCCACAGCAGTCAAGGAAAGAACAACTACTACAGAAAACTGCTATACAATTATGACCTAAAAATGGGTGAAATTAAACGCCTGTGTTCTGGTTATAATTGTGAAACTATATATTTTAATATAATTGAAATGATACTAAGCACCATAACATATTAAAATAACTGACACATTTAACTCTATTTTAGTCGCTGCTTCTACAAAAGAAACTTGAAGAGCATCTGTAAGTAATAAAGCTTTCCATATTTTGCTTGCCATATGAAATGGTCTGCTTTCCATATGCTTAGCAGGTGCTTAGCCATTAACAGCAATGGGAAGGCAGTAGTGCATTTGGAAGACATATAAAGAAGAGAAATGCAAATAGCTCAGGAATATGTAGACAATCCGTTATTGAGGCATTATTTTCATTTCTTATGGAAAGTCTTTGTCAAATTAAAAGGAGTTATGAAAGAGCCACCATTTTCTGGTGGTTAGGAAACTTTATTTAAAATTGTGTAAAGCTTAAATTAAGAGGAATAATTAAGTTTGTTCTGAGGAAAATATTTTAATATAAACAATATTTACATTTTTACGGTTTAGTATACATTAATGACTAAAAGATAATGTTTTAGTGAGTGTGATCTTTCTGTTATACTTTTTCTGCACTGCTCTTAATTACACTTTTTTTTTAAACTGCAGGTTTTACTTAAAGAATCATTTGCTTGTTAACTGACTTACTAGAAAGTATAGTCTCTCTCTAACTTTGGGGGGGGGTAAGCCATTCTTCCCAAATCTTATCACAGCTGTTGATATTATACACTTCAAACATGCTTTGTACTATTTATTGTAAATTCTAAAGTAAGTATATAATTCTGGGCTGAGAATGAAGCTGTCTGGTTTTATAATTCTGCATATATGGTAATGCTTTTTAGTATGTTTTATAAACATTCTCATAGACATTGACCTACTTATCATTCGTCCTCATGCCTCACAGCCAAGTCAACTCTACTCCCAGAAATATACCATACTCTGAGAATTTGGGGGGGTTTTATCACTTAATGTTTATTCAAGAGGATAAGAGTATTGGAAAAATAATATGTGCTCATATGGTTTGTAACAGTGAGAAGCTCCATGAAGCTAACAATGAGCTACAGAAGAAACGAGCTATTATTGAGGATTTGGAACCAAGATGTAGTAACAGTTGTGAGTTTTCTGATATGAACTCCATTTCTTTTAACTGTAAAATGTTTTGCATGAAGGGAATGATCTTTAATTAATATTTCAATCAATATCTATAAAAGCTGTAAGAAAAACAAAACGTATGTTTCAAGTGGTAGTGGTATGCATGGTGTTAATTACTCTGCTATAATGACCAAAACCATGCTACTAATCCTTGAGATGTAGAAAATGACATTTTAGAGCCCACCGTGGCAAAGGATGATAGAATCATAGAAAAGATCAAAAGAAAAAAATCATGGAAAAGACCTTGAAGATCATCAAGTCCAACTGTTAACCTAGCACCACCAAGTCCACCACTAAACCACGTCCCGCAGTGCCATATCTACACGTCTTTTAAATACCTCCAGTGATGGTGACTCAAGCACTTCCCTGGGCAGCCTGTTCCAATGCTTGACAACCCTTTTGGTGAAGAAATTTTTCCTAATATCCAATCTAAACTTCCCCTGGCACAACTTGAGGCCATTTCCTCTCATCCAATCACTTGTTACTTGGGAGAAGAGACTGACACCCACCTTTCTACAACCTTCTTTCAGGTAGTCATAGAGAGGGATAAGGTCTCCCCTGAGCTCTCCAGACTAAACAACCCTAGTTCCCTCAGCCACTCCTCATAAGATTTGTTCTCTTGACTTTTCACCAGCTTCCTTGCTCTTCTTTGGATGTGCTCCAGCACCTCAATATCTGTCTTGTAGTGAGGGGCCCAAAACTGACCACAGTATTCGAGGTGCGGTCTCACCAGTGCCGAGTACAGGGGGACAATCACTTCCCTAGTCCTGCTAGCCACGCTATTTCTCATACAAGCCAGGATGCTATTGTCCACCTGGGCACACTGCTGGCTCATATTCAGCCAACTGTCAACCAACACCCCCAGGTCCTTTTCCACTGGGCAGCTTTCCAGCTATCTAATGATTATGTAATCATTAGGTAAATTTTAGATCCAAGAAATTTTCATTAGTTTCCATTTAAACCACAGAACAATATTACATGTTACAAAATACCACATTTTAGAAAATGATAAGACAACTGGAGATTAAGTTCAGGAGCCGAGTAGCTGATGAACATGTAATCCTTCCATACTTACCATGTCTCACTTGTGGGGGGCAGGGCAGAAACGAGCCTGGATTTCTGAGTCCCTAACCTCTAAAATTTAGAGCATATTCAGATTTCTCTGACTTGCTTGACTTTCAAGTTGTTTGTGAAAAACCTTGGGCTGAGCTTCCATCTTGATATGAGAAAAACAGTGAAAGTAGTTATACTTCCTTTCTTTCCATTAATAGGATAAATGGTACGTGGGTTGTTTCTTTGGATTCTTTTAACTGGACTGAATTATGTCCAAGAAGTTTGTGCCAGAATTATACAAAATTTTGAAAAACAGATTCTATAGTCTTGGTGAATACCTGCAATTGATTCTGTAACAGATCAGCAGAAGAAATCTTACATAGTCATCATTTTAGTGTTTTCCTTATGCTTAGAGACAAAATTGTAAATAAGACAAACATAAATGAAAACTGAAAAATGAGGTTACAAAACAGATAGATTAAGAGTTGTCAAATATTTATCATTGTCTGAGAACTAGACACCAATGTTATATATTATTTGATAGATGGTGACAAATTTGATCTTTCTCTGAGATGCAAGTAGGATGTATAGCTTGCACAAGTAGTAATAGCTTGGCACATTCTTAAATCAACACAGGAAATTGGCTGTACAGTGAAACCGTCCTGTTGGTCTGCATCACTTCTTGAGGATGATGTGAAGAAAACATAATTGGAGTGTTTTCATGTCACAGTTTTGAAGAATTTTGTTCATTATGACCTTGGGGAGA
This sequence comes from Numenius arquata, assembly GCF_964106895.1. Taxonomy (NCBI): domain Eukaryota; kingdom Metazoa; phylum Chordata; class Aves; order Charadriiformes; family Scolopacidae; genus Numenius; species Numenius arquata. The sequence continues at coordinate 21,719,691 of NC_133615.1, read as the reverse complement.
TATGAGCAAGAATCTTGCTTGTCACTTAGGACTCTTAAACTTGTGCTCATTTGACCTACAATATACCATTTTTCATATATGTTTCTGAGGTTTTGAATTAAACTTAGTGTCCACTGCATCAATAAGTATTTTTCATTTCTTATGTAAGCTTTTCTTAACTGAAATAAAGTCCTAGCTGTGGGTTTAATGTCTTTAACTTCATGTAAATAAATTTAATATAATTATTTTATCCTCTAATCCTGACATAAAGCACTCAAAATTGAAGAATTACAAGAAGCTTTGCAGAAAAAAGACGAAGAAATGAAGCAAATGGAAGAACGATACAAAAAGTATTTGGAAAAGGCCAAAAGTGTAAGTGTCTGGGTTCCAAGTTAATCCTTCCCTAACAGGCTGTACCACATTTTCACTCTGTAGGAATAAAATTAAATTGAGTATCTATACTTGTGACTACAATCTAACCAAAACCCTTTGTACTACTGTACACATATGTACCCCACTGATACAGATTTATATTTGAGTTACCCAGACAAAGCTCCTTTAAGAGTCACAAGTGCCGGTGGATAACACAGAGATGATGTTACCCCTTTCCTGATGTTATGATAACCTGTTTCTTGGTGGAAGTTCTTCCAGGCTCATCAGTGAGGGATGCAGTTTGGCTGAAGTCATGTCCATGCTAGGGCTCATGTTTTTAGAAAGTTTTTCAGCTATTTTCTGGGACAAACTTAAAAACCTTGGCCTTTACTAGAATCATTCTTGAGTCTTTGTTAGCACTCAAATACTGCCTCTGATGGGTGCCACATAAGAATGTAGTTAGTTGTTCTCCTCATCTTAGTGGCAGAAACTCCATCACACATGCACTGCCATGGATTTACATTACTCAGACTCCAGATCCCTGAATCCCAGCCTCTTTCCAGATAGAAATAGTCCTTGAGTTCACAGTGAGGAGCGAGTTGAGTGGTAACAGATAGGTAATCCTAAGCTATAAAGAGAAAAAGACTTCAAGGAAAGGTTTTGCATGCTCTGGCCCCATGGAAGTACAAAGTGGGGGTAGGAATTGCTTCCTTGTGTCCAAGATATTGAACCTCAGAGGTCTTGCTTCCTTCTATCAACACTTTTGTTTGACAGTCCTGTTAGAGCACATTTCAGATGATGTGTGGCACTTCATGACTGTTGTTTAGAGATAGTCTCCATCAGCCTGGTTGACAATTTAGAGCCTGTGTCTTATTAGGGGAGAGATGTGTTTGTATTATATGTCAGCCTTTTAAAATTAAGCATTATTTTGTTTGATGTTTTAAAATGTCATTTTACTTTATTATATTGACATGTTTTAAGTCACTTCTATGTCTCTTAATCTGCCTTATGTGGTTATAATGCCTTGATATCTTTTCCAACATTAAATTAAAAACAAACTGGTTTTCCTCTCACAGGTTATCCGCACCTTAGATCCTAAGCAAAACCAGGGTGCAGCTCCCGAGATTCAGGCACTGAAAAATCAGTTGCAGGAACAGGACAGAATGTTCCATTCATTAGAGGTAATAATCTCCATGTTTCCCAGTAGATCTTTTGTGTTTCCTCATTTTTGGGTATAGACTGTGCTTCTCTGATATTTACTGTTCTCTGCAGTCAAATAATTTTAAATATATGGGGGGTTTTTTTGTTTTAGAAAGAATATGAAAAAACAAAGAGTCAAAGAGAAATGGAAGAGAAGTTTATTGTTAGTGCCTGGTATAATATGGTAAGAATCTCCAAACTTAAAAATGATAAAAAGGTTAATCTTAATTGTTTCTGTGTTGTTTATCAAGGTCTTAATTTATTTATAATATTTTTGTGTGTATTTTCAAATATATATGCAGGTGAAAGCATTATCTTTTAGTTATCATTGTATAACAGTTAACCCCTAGTGTAAAACAATAAACTTTTAAAAGGCTTGACAGAGTTCATACTGAAAAACAGCCTCAGTTCAGAATATAGAAACCAAGGTGGTTGATATTTTCAAGTTTCAGAACCTGAAGCATCACTTTATGAGGGAAAAGGAAGCCTCAGTTTTCTTTTTTGTATTTTCAGACCTTTAGTTATACTGTCTTCTAATACTCAAATTAATTCTCCTCTTTGCTCCCTCCCCAATCTTCTGCTTGTTTCTATTTCATTAGAGTAACAATGCAGGTAGTTTTGTGCACACCTGATACTCTTAGAATCATAGAATGGTTAGAGTTGGAAGGGACCTTAAAGATCATCGAGTTCCAACCCCCCTGACATGGGCAGGGACACCTCCACTAGAGCAGGTTGCTCAAAGCCCCATCCAGCCTGGCCTTAAACACCTCCAGGGATGGGGCATCCACAACTTCCCTGGGCAACCTGTTCCAGTGCTTCACTACCCTCACAGTAAAGAATTTCCTCCTAATATCTAATCTAAATCTCCCCTCTTCCAATTTAAAACCATTACCCCTTGTCCTGTCACTACATCTCCTGACAAAGAGTCCCTCTCCGGCTCTCCTGTAGGCTCCCTTCAGATATTGGAAGGCTGCTATGAGGTCTCCCCGGAGCCTTCTCTTCTCCAGGCTGAACAACCCCAGCTCTCTCAGCCTGTCTTCTTGTGGCATTTACCAAGCTATACATATTTGGTTCTTTCATTCTCTTTACTACATATGAAAATGGGAGAGCGCAGGGTCAAGCCTCACTTACACTATTCAAAGCATAAGGGAATTGTATATCAATCACACAGTGTTGGACTTTTTTTGCAGGGAATTGTTCACCTTCAGCAAATGTGTTCAAGACTTACCTTTGACAGGGTGTGGCTGCTTTGAAACTGCTCTCCTGATAGGAGTCTCTGACCCCCCTGTAACATGCATCTGTTTCATCATAGAGGTTAAATCATTTCACTCTGTCTTCCCTTGGAAGAGTTTCCTTCTTGCTGTTTTATGTTCCTGCTATGTTCATAAGTAGGAGAGTAAAATGGTGTTTAAACAGAGCATTTGAATCTTTTTGGTGTTGAAAGCACTTTCAGGTGACCTTGTGCCCTTTTCCAACTGCATAATGTTGGTCCCACTGGTAAGCAGGAGATGTCGTGGTTTCGGCCAAATTTACTAAAACCAGACTGACAGATGGCCCTTCCCTCCCCCTCCCCCCCCCCCAAAAGAGGAGAGAGGAAGAGAAAGAGATAAGGAGATTCAGAAGTTTAGAATGAACTAAACTACTTTAATGAAGAATTAATATTAAAATAAAAATAAAGAAGAAGAAAATGAAGTAGATACAATATATATAAAACCGTATCAAGCTCCCAGGATGACAGTCACGTCACCGGCAGGCACTGGGGAAGTCCCAGACTGGACTCAGCGATGGATGGGAACTGGATTCCAGCTCTGGAGTCAGGAACACACAGATCGGGATCAAAGGCAGATGAACAGAGTCCTCTCCGGACGTCGGCCATCGCAGGAAGAAAGCTGACCCTTTGATCCCTCAGCTTTTATACTGAGCACGGGGCAGATGGGATGGAATACCCCAGTTGGTCAGGTTTGGGTCACCTGTCCTGTCCGCCCCTCCCTATAGATGTGACCCCTTTACGTTTTTCCGTTTCCGACCCTCTAAGGGGCAAATAACGAAAATTGGCTGACCTTGGTTGTTATAGCAATAAATATAAGCAAGGGCCTCCCTGCATACCATTCCTTGGCATGGAGCACAAACATTGGTCTTATCATTCTGAGAACAAGCAATTTTCTCCACAATATGCTGTTAATTTCAGAGAGTTAGAGGAGGCCTAGCTAGGATGTAAAATTACAGAACAGAAAATTGGTTCGGTTTTACTTCAAACCGGGACAGGAGACAAGGCTGAGCTGAGAGATATAGTTCAATAGCCTGACTCTCATGTGGATGAAGATGATTAATGATAACTTCACCTGCTTCTTCCTTTTACTTAGTCTCTGATTTTATCCACAGCCCACCATAGCTTCTATCATCTCATACTTGTCAGGATCTTCCAGCCATTATGCGATTTTCTTCTTTTCCCTGCCATTCAACAGTGGGAATATTTCATAGCTCCTAGCTTCTGCTAAAGACAGATTCTCTCAAAAACAAAGAATCATAGAACAGCTAAGGTTGGAAAGGCCTTTGGAGATCATCTGGTCCAACCCCCCCCCTGCTCAAGCAGGGCCACCTAGAGATGGTTGCCCAGGACCATGTTCAGACAGGTTTTGAATCTATCCAAGGATGGAGGCTCCACAACCTCTCTGGGCAACCTGTTCAGTGTTCAACTACCCTCACAGTCAAGAAGAGTTTTCTTATATTCAGAGGAAACCTCCTGCATTTCCATTTGTGCCATTGCCTCATCCTCTCACTGGGCATCACTGAAAAGAGCCTAGCCCCCTTCTATGGCCTCTCCCTTCAGGTATTTGTACACATTGATGAGATCCCCCCTGAACCTTCTCTTCTCCAGACTAAACAATCCCAGCTCTCTCAGCCTCTCCTTGTATGAAAGATGCTCCAGTCCCTTAATTATCTTTGTGGCCCCTTTCTGGACTCTCTCTAGCAAGTTCATGCCCATAACTGGACACGGGACTCCAGATGTGGACTCACCAGTGCTGAGTAGAGGGGAAGGATCACCTCCCTCAACCTGCTGGCAACACTCTTCCTTATGCAACCCAGGATGCTGTTGGCATTCTTTAGCACAAGGATGTATTGCTGGCTCACGTTCAACTTGGTATCCATCAGCACCAAAATATGCTCCCACCACTTCTATTAAGTTAGTATTTTCACAAAGTGTGAATATAACTGAGAAGTACTCTTCTAGCTCAACTTCTGTGGGGGTGGTGGTGGTGGGTGGCTTTCCAAAAGGTTGGTCATAGCACCATGTGTTCGTGTGTGGAAATACACATTCAAGACCTGGCACATTGGGAGTCCTTTTTCTCAAGAATTACTGCAAACTTGCATGATGATAAAAAGTGAACTCATTGAAAAGGCTCAGGAAGAATGTCTTAACCCCATTCTTGAAAATATAATGCTTGAAATTCAAACCAGGTTAGCTCATATTTGTAAAGAAGAAATGATAAATTGTAAATGAGTTGTTCATTGTTATTTATTGCTATTCACTGATAAGTTTCTCTTTACAGGGAATGACTCTGCATAAAAAAGCAGCAGAAGACAGACTGGCTAGTACAGGCTCAGGACAGTCCTTCCTAGCTAGACAAAGGCAAGCCACAAGCACAAGGAGATCTTACCCTGGTTATGTCCAGCCAGCAACAGCAAGGTAAAGAAGCCTTGCCTTTAGAAAGAAAATTGCCCTGTGATCCAGGCCACTTCTGTTGCATGTGACATTTCTGGAAACTCAACCAGTATCCTATCTCTTTGTCCCTTGTAACCACTGTTATTTCTCAGTTCAAAAAGGAGTTTTATCATGGTTTCTCATTGTTCTAATGTATTTTGTTCATGGTTTTTGGAGTCTCTGTCACTTACTCTCTACCTTTTTGACTGTGCAAAAGTTTTGAAAAAAATCTAGAAAAATCTTGTATAATAATGGAGTCTTTAAAATTTCTATGAAGCCTTATCTCATATGAAAAGCCTGACATAGGCTGTATAGCAAACAAATTTGTCACAGTTGATATATTTGTGTCTACATGTATTATTATCCTATAATGTTATTGTGAAATGTATTTGCAGCCAAAAAACTTCATATTGGCAATGAGAGTAGCCTAGCTGCATCCTTTGCTATCTCCTTTAGGATGTTTGAGTTAAAAAAAGCAGAAAGCAAACCCCCCCCCCAACCAAAACCCTAAAACAAACCAAAACCACCACCACCACCCATCTTCTCCTACATACAGAGGTTGCTCCTGTTCTTGATGCTTGGCATTTAGTAGGGAAATGGAATTTTTGCAGGCTCTCTTTTATTCTTCCCTAAAAATGGTTCCTATCTGCTTTTGTTTATCAGCTGTTGCTATGTTTGCTGACAGGTGAATGTTTTCAAATGGTTTGTTCCACTCATTGAAGTTTGTGTGTGTGTATGCACATATAAATAAATAAATATAAAAGAAAGTTTAAAAATATTCAGAATGCTTTAATATGCTAAAGTATCGTTCATTTAAAAGAAGGCATTTATTTTAAAGTTTTGTAATTATGGACTAACAGTACATAACTAACTGGACTGTTAGTACTGGACTAAAAGATCCATCCATCGAGGTCCAAATGTGTAGTGTAGAGGTTAATGTAGTCAAATTGTTATCCCCTACTAAAAGACCTATTTGTAACATATTAATTCAGAGTATGATTATATCAGTTGTCTTACTAATGGTACTAGCTTCTTGAGGAAAGTTTCTTTGTTGCTAACTGTTGAAAATTGACTGTTGCTTATTGTACTAACTTTTAAACATGTAATTGTCTAATAACGTCTCACCCTTGTAGCACCTTTTTGTTGGTCAGTGGAATGGATGAGGGTGCCTATTATTAATTTAGGCCCTGGTCCTACAAAGTTCTGAGCATCCTCTGAGTAATTAACTCTCCCTATCATTTATTTCAAGTAATTGATGGTGCTGGATACAAAGCACATCTGATCATTGGTTGTAATACATTTGCTCAGTGGAGAGTTTCATATGCATTTTGTGACAATTTCATATTAAAGAACTTTTTATTAAATCTGTTTTGCTCCTAATATGCATAGTCTAGTTTATAAACTTATCTTTTTTACATTATTTTAATGCTTTCTCCAGTGAAAGCTTTTACTTTTGATATATCCCTTCAGATAAAACACACAATAGCTTTTACTTCAACCATCCCAAGATATATTTTAATCTACATATACCATGAAAAATGCAAAGGATCGTTTAAAACCAGCATACTTGAATTAAAGAATAGGTATTGATGAGTGGCATTTATAGAAACTGTTTTAAGGCATCAGCTGTAAATATCAAATCCAGGCTAAAAACCTGCATTCGATATGTGTTTGAAGAACTTTTATACTTTTTCATTTGCATTTTTTTTCCAGCAATGCAAACAATGTCTTCTGAAGTCTTATCACTGATGTATATGTTTGTCTACCACAATTGCTCTTTGTGCAAAGGAGCAAATATAATCATTTTTCTGAATGAATTTAATATTCTTGATTGACAACACAGAATTTATATATCATTCAAACAAAAAAACCCACAAGAATATTTAAAATTATCTTTTTACTTTTGGCTGGCTGGCTCTTCTTCTCTGTTACCAAACTGCCAAAATCGATTTGTGAAAGGGATACCAAGACTTTAATAGTTTTTATCTCCTTGATTTATCTACTATTTCAGTTTAATATTGCCATTAATTTTATGCGTGTCTAAAAGAATCTCAAATACAGTCTCCACACCAGAATAAAACCACTTGCTCTTCTTATTTTAGCATTTGTGTTACTATTTTGCTAAGGCTTCAGTCACCGAGGCTCTTAAAGGTTATACACTGAACAAGCACTCATTAGAAACCTTCCTTCTGCCTTTTACTTTTCTGTTTCTTGGGTCTCTGTTCTTTTGTCTTGTTTTGAGGAGTTTTCCCCTCCTCCTTTTCCCACAAGATTAGATACTATAGAGTTTTCTTGGGTTTTCTATTCAGCTTTGTGATACTGTATATGTAGGAGCAAAAAAGAGTAATATTGAATCTATGCTTCACTGCTGCTCCTAATAATTGTCAGGTAAGACCAAATAAATACCTTGTTCTCTGAGAACTTCCAAATTTGTAGAAATTCTGTATTCCCCAGAATTTGTGTTACATTTAAACCTCTATAAGTATGCTAGGACCTTTTAAAAATTCTCTAAATAGAGTCTGGTTAGTTCCAGGAGGTCATTTATTCTATCCTTTAATGATTACCTATAGGATTTCATTCTTTGTTCTTAAGCATTCACTCTTAATATTTGTTGCACACATCAGTCACTGTGTGTGGATGGTTCTCTTCAACACAGGTGGTGAGCATCAGTGAACGTTCCCTGTGACATTTCTTTATTGGAAGGATTCAACAAAAGATTATAGAGCAGTAGCCAGGGACTCTGGGGCACAGGTAGTTTTTTCATCAGTCCTTCCAATCAAAGGGAAGGGACTTGATAGGGCCAATCAAATCTGGTAAATCAACAAATGGCTACAGGACTGGTGCCACAGCCAGGGGTTTGGCTACTTAGACCATGGGACTCGCTTTGAGAAACCTGGTCTACTGGGATCTGATGGGGTCCACTTGTCAGAAAAGGGGAAGAGCATCTTCGGTCAGAGGCTTGCCAAGCTTGTGAAGAGGGCTTTAAACTAGAGTTGTCAGGGAAGGGGAAACTCAATCCATCCCATTTCTACCAGTATGATGCAAATGCCAGGAATAGATGCCCAGAGCCTGGAGAAGGGTCGCAGGTCAACAAGAGAGCACCTGGAGTGCAGGACAAAGGAATTCCAGCCACTCCAGCCAGTAAGTCAACTTCATCAGGAGCCCAACTTAATTGCCTATATGCAAATGCACATAGCATGGGGAATAAACAGGAGGAGCTAGAGATGTGTGCACACCTGCAGGGCTATGATCTTATTGGCATGATGGAGATGTGGTAGGATGGCTCCTATGACTGAAGTGTTGGAATGGAAGGTTACAGGCTCTCCAGGAAGGACAGGCAGGGGAGATGAGGAGGAGGTGTCACCCTCTATGTCAAGAACCAGTTGGAGTGCATGGAGCTCTGCCTGGGGATGGATGAGGAGCTGACCTAGAGCTTATGGGTCAGGATTAAAGGGAGGGCAGGGACAGGTGATGTTACAGTAGGGGTCTGCTACAGGCCACCTGACCAGGAAGACCAAGCAGATGAGGCCTTCTATAGACAGACAGGAGCAGCCTCACATTCACAAGTCCTGGTCCTCATGGGGGACTTCAACCACCCTGATATCTGTTGGAGGGACAACTCACAGAGAGGTGAGTGTTTGCCCATGTAACCATGCTAACCATCCTGCATAGGATGTACTCAGGAATGATGAACAGGTCGGTTTGATGGTAGAGTTGTTAATTTGCATCAGAAATTCTACTCGTTTAAGAGACCATGATGGATTGAATAACACTCATTGTTGGCCTGTATTTTTGATTACATATGGTCCAATTTCAGAAATATGTGGGGATAGAGTTTTCTCATCCTTTACAATTGGTGTGGATGTTGTCGTATGAGGCTCAGTAACGTCAATTTTGAATTTAAATGATAGTCCCACACTATGGCGAGCCCAGAGAGAGACTATAAAAACAGGCTGTACTAAGGTAAAATTGTACCAACAGTCCAATTTTTCAGAAGCACAACGTTTTGTACTGTTGATTATTGGGTTTGATACAGTGCTGTACACTGAAATCTGAGATGCCCTCTCATGGGTAGACCCATTGATCATCGGGCACCCTATTTGAATTCTTTTCCCTGCCGTTCCCTGAAGTCAGGGAACTCTATCAGCTCTGTCTGTATCCCAGCTCCATTCATTTTCTGAGTATACTTTGCTTCCATGCATGACCACAGTGGAAAGATTTAAATCTCCCTTCCTAGAGTGTATTCCCATACTCCCAGTATACTTAACACGAGCTTGAGACCGTGGCCACTCTAGAGTTCTTTGACCACAGGTTAGGAGCAGCATTGTTGAGATTTGGAGTATTAACATGAACACAGCATTTCTGTTTGCCACCCTGCAGGGTGCTGTAAGAGAAAACAGAGACTTGTTTCTGTGGGGAGAGTCCGAACAGGTTACCCCGTTAAAAAGAAGGAAAAATCCATCATGCACTAATTCTATGTTTTGCACACCTTAGTGTGTCCTTCAGTGTCATGGTCTGATTGACCAATCAGAATGACAGATGGCCCCTCCCTCCCCCCTCTAAGGAAAAGAGAGGAGAGGAAGAGATAAAAGAGATTTATGAGTTTAGAAAAAACTAAACTACTTTAATGAAAATATTAATAAATAATGAAATATTTATCCAAAATATCCAAAAAATCCACCCGAGGCAGTCGATTCCAGGTGTACTGGACACCCTTCCAGGTGAAAGAAAACTGTGGCCTGTACTCTGCTGCTAAAGGAATAGAGAAAAAGGCATTAGCAATGTCAATTGTAGCATACCACTTGGCTGCCTTTGATTCCAGTTCATATTGCAGTTCTAGCATATCTGGCACAGCAGCACTCAGTGGTGGTGTAACTTCATTCAGGCCACGATAGTCTACTGTTAGATGCCAGTCACCATCAGACTTTCGCATTGGCCATATAGGGCTGTTAAAGGGTGAGCGAGTCTTGGTGATCACTCCTTGGGTCTCCAGCCGACGAATCAGGTTCTGAATGGGAATCAGAGAGTCTCGGTTAGTGCGATACTGTCGCCGATGCACCGTGGAAGTAGCAAGTGGCACCTGCTGTTCTTTAACCCTCAGCAATCCCACCACAGAAGGGTCATCTGAAAGGTCAGGTAAGGTAGACAGCTGTGTAATGTCCTCAGTCTCTACAGCTGTTATACCAAAAACCCATCGATACCCTTTTGGGTCTTTGAAATACCCTCTCTTGAGAAAGTCTATGCCGAGGATGCACAGAGCATCTGGGCCAGTGATAATGTGGTGCTTCTCCCATTCATTCCCAGTTAGGCTCACTTTGGCCTCCAGTACAGTCAGTTCTTGAGAACCACCTGTCACACCAGAAATAGTAACAGATTCTGTCCCTCTATGATTTGATGGCAATAGGGTACACTGTGCACCTGTGTCCACCAGGGCTCTATACTTTCGTGGCTCTAATGTGCCAGACCATCGAATCCACACAGTCCAATAAACTCAGTTATCCCTCTCCTCCTGGCTGGAGGCAGGGCACCTCTAACGTCTATAACTGGCAGATGAGTTTCTACCTGGACCAGAGAACCGCCCCCTACGAACTGGAGCAGCAGTCCTCCTGGAATAATTCTGTCTTCTATCTGCTTTACCTTGCAACTCACTTGTGCCTGCAGGGCCGAGGTAGGTTTTTTATCCCACTTACTCATGTCCTCTCCATAGTCACAGAGGCAAAACCACAGGATATTTCGTAGTGTGTTCTGTCTCCTCTGAGTCGGCCTCATAGGAGGGTGTCTTCTCCTGACAGCTGCAACATTGGTCCATGGAGGGGAAGAATAGGATCTTTCCTCCATCCTAGACAGTTTATCAAACAGTTTCTCATTTTTCTCAATCATTTTCTCAGTTTTATCAGTCAATTTTTCTACAGCTGCTACAGTTAGGGGACGAGAGAGACTGTCGTCATACTGTCACATTCTGCTAGCCACTTCACTTACAGTTAATGATGAATCATCATCAACTCCTGCCCAGATCAATACCGACAAAGTGTGAGAATACACTGATGGTGCACCCTGTGAAAACTTCCGCAACATAGGTTGTCTGCATGGCATTTCGTCAGGATTTACAGTTTTATCCCAGTCACTGTAAATCACCTCTTTCACAGCCATTTCTCTCAGGTACTTAATACCTTTCTCTATGTTGGTCCATTTACTTGGGGAGCATTCAATATCATCCTTAAAGGGGTATCTGTCCTTTACAGCTGATATGAGTCACCTCCAGAGACTGAGAGTCTGTGACTTTTCCCCAAGAGCTTTATCTATACCAGCTTCTTTGGACAGGTTTCCTAACTGCCTAGCTTCTGCACCGTCTAATTCTATGCAACCAGCTCCATTATCCCAGCATCAGAGCAACCAGGAGACAAGTGTCTCACCATCATTACAGCTAAAATCCTTTCTTATATTTCACAAATCCTTCATAGAGAAGGATTTAATGATTATCTCTGTATCTGAGTCGTCCTCCTTTGCTGGCGCAGGAGCCTCTCCCTTATCGGCTTTAGAAGGACCCTCTTCTGCATCTCCATCAGAAGAGTCCTCTCCCCTGCTGTCTGGCTTTACTTGGTCTTTGTCACAAGGGACAGAGGGCTGAGCTGACCTCCTCCTTTTCCTTCTGGTCACCGAGTCTGAGTAAGGTCAGTGTCAGTGCATATCGTATTTCCATGCCGAGATTTAAAGAGAAACCACCCCTGCAGCCCATGCAGCAATATCAACACTAAAATAATGATTTTAAGAATGCAGCTGTCATTCACACTATCCAAAGGGGCTGCATCCTCTGTCTCTGATGATGACAATTTGGCCTGAGCAGTAAAGGGTGAAGTAAACTTTCCCAAGGTAAAATTTGAAGTATAATTAGCAACAGAATTCAGTACGAAATGCCCGAGGAATCCAGGTAAAGAAACCAGCCATTCAATCATGGTATGGATCAGAATCAAACACAATACCAGAATACCACGTTTGAACCACCGCATACAGACACAAAGAGCAAGTAAGTTATACAACACGTAAGGCAAATTATACAGTGCCGAATCAAGTAACCTGGAAGAAATCCCCATCAAGATACGATACAATATTCTGTCTAAAAACATGATGTGAGCTGTCTGTTTTAATCTCTGAGAAAGCTGGAATTCAAACTATTCAGACGGTCTACCAGAGCTCTAGTCGTACCACAGTTGAGCCCCACATTGGGCGCCAATACATCTGTCGTGGTTTTGACCAGATTGACCAATCAGAACGACAGGTGGCCCCTCCCTCCCCCCTCTAAGGAAAAGAGAGTAGAGGAAGAGATAAAAGAGATTTATGAGTTTAGAAAAAACTAAACTACTTTAATGAAAATATTAATAAATAATGAAATAATAAATAAGAAGAAGAAAAGAAAAAAAAAGAAAAAAAAGTATACAGTATATACAAAACCATATCAAGCTCCCAGGACGATGATCACATCACTAGCAGGCACAGGGGAAAGTCCCAGGCTGGACTCAGTGATGGACAGGAGCTGGATTCCGGATCTGGAGTCAGGAATGCTCGGATCGGGATCAAAGGCAGACAAACAGACAGGGTTCTTCTCGGACGTCGGCCATTGAAGGAAGAGAGCTGACCCTTTGATCCCTCAGCTTTTATACTGAGCATGATGCAGATGGGATGGAACACCCTGTTGGTCAGTTTTGGGTCACCTGTCCTGTCAGCTCCTCCCTACAGGTGTGACCCCTCTACGCTTTTCCGCTTCTGACCCTCCAACGGGGCAAATAACAAATTTACCTGACCTTGGTTGTTATAGCAATAAGTATAAGCAAGGGCCTCTCTGCATACCATTCCTTGGTATAATCAGGTCTTATCACTGTGAGAGTGAGCAGTTTCTGAACAATATGCCGTTAATTTCAGAGTTTAGTTAGTTAGAAGAGGCCCAGCTGAAAAAGTAAAATTACTGAACAGAAAATTAGTTCTGTTTTACCTCAAACCAGGACATCCAGTTAATTGCATATTTTCTGCAACTCCTGTTAGATAAGCATACCATTTTCTGATAGTAGGTTTCTGTGTGACTCCTTCTGGGGGAGCAGTTCCCTTTAGGATTGCTTCTAGTAAATTAAAGGGTTCTCTCGTTTGCACAGGTTGTCCCTGATGTATTTTCTCAACTTGTTTAACTGCTCGGGGTAAATGCAGTTGAGCTAAACAATAGAGGTCTTTTCGGCCCATCGGGGCCAGCTTGGAACAGATTACAGTAAGCAGCATGTTCCGCAAAACCCCATTCGGCTATGATTGATAGGGTCATGGGGGTGTACTGGTCCCAGTGACTGGTATGATTTTAATTCTTCAGTCAGAGTTTTTACTGCCTCGTTATGTTCTGATCTCCACTCCCAGGATTTACCTTTCCGTAAAAGTGAGTATAATGGACTCATTATATATATATGAGATATATATATACTCATATATGGACTAATTATAATGAGTATAATTATAGAAAATCCCGGCACATGCTTCCTCCAATATCCTAAAGTTCCCATTAATTGTTGTAATTCCTTCTTTGATTGGGGCATTTGCAGTTCTTCGATTTTCCTTAAAGTATCTGGAGGAATCACGGCACTGCCTGCTATCCAGCAAGTACCTAAAAATTTTATTTCTTTACTTGGTCCCTGGCATTTTCCAGGTGGAACCTCAATTTCTGCTTTATTTAGTGCTTGCCACACTGCCGCTGCCGCTTCCCCCACTGTCTCAGGAGAAGTTCCTCCAATCAGAATATCGTCTATATATTGGTACAGTTTCACATCTTGGGGGATCGAAACTGTAAAAGTTCAGCAAGTGCAGCATGAGCAATTGTGGGAGAATGTTTATACCCCTGTGGGAGTCTGTTAAAGGTATATTGTATTCCCTCACAAGTGAAAGCAAACTTTTCTTTATCCTCTTCCTTCGAAGGAACCATAAAGAACATATCTTTTACGTCTAGTGCCGCCATCCATGGGTGTGCAGCTGCTTGCAGAGTAGCTGTTAAGGTTGCAATGTTTGGTACAGTGGCTGTTAGTGGGGCTGTATTAGCATTTAGATGGCGGTAATCGACTGTTAAACGCCACCTCCCATCTGGTTTCCAAACCGGCCAGACAGGTGAGTTATATGGGGAGAGGGTTCTGGAGATAATTTGTCTTCTCTCTAAATCAGCTATGACTTCAGAAATGCCCTCTCGTGCCGTGGCAGAGATCGGATACTGTGGTACATTAGTGATCTTTGACTCGGGAAGTGCAGGGTCTGCGCGGAGCACCCGCACTGCCGCTTCCTGGTTTCTGCATGGGTTAAGGTCTCTGTTTGAGCCAAAGGACCACACGCTGCCATCCGGCAGGCACCAGGTTCAGCCGTTTAAAATATCAAAACCTAAAATATTTTCATGATGCCCTTTAATTGCAAAGCGAGTAGACGACATGCGCTTCTCGCCCGGGAGCCATAAACTAACCTTAGCAGTTTGGCACACAAGTTGTGGCGGTGTGCTCTCTCTGGTTTTCCCCCTCTTCTTCCCACTCACCGGCTCCTGCTCGGGCCATGGCCACCATGGCCATCACAACATCAGTTGCGATAAGTTGCATCTGGACTTTGGGGGATGGCTGGCAACACAGCCAAAACACTGTCTGGAATGGGGACCTGTCGGAGTGGGAGACGGACCCGGAGTAACGATGAGTCTCAATATGAGTATGGTCGTTCTCACTTTATTCAAGTTCTCACAGAGTATATGAAGACAGAAAAGCAGAGCACGCGCTAGTGACAGCTATACGATTGGCTTACAGTCTCTGTTCACGCACCTAGAGCGCTCACACAATTAGTGCAGACCTCTTGTCCATGCACAGCAGATGTTTCTCTATCTCCCGGAGGCAGTACCGCTTATCTCTTGCTTATCATGTAGCTACTTCTTCATACTTCTGTTTCTCAAGGAGAGTTCACAGCCTCCTCCGGGCTTTCATCCCTATCAAAGACTGGGTTGCTCACTGTAATCAAGTCATGCCCCTTTTCACTCAGCTGTTCCTCCACAATTCCCCCTTCTTGTTTTTGAGCAATCCAGGCTTGGTTTACTACTTTTAACATAGCTCTCTTAATACAACTAAGCACTAAACATAAGCACAGACCTATGATCATAAGGGTTATTATAATGCGCAAGCCTTCAACAAGCAAGCCTACTAACCATTGTGGCATATTCCCAAACAAGTTAGTCAGCCACCCATCTAAAAACCCATGGTTTTGACGAATTTTGTTTGCATGCTCTTTTAACCACTGCAACTGTTTATGAATTGATTCGCTGTGATCGGACAAATTCATACAGCACATGCCTTCAAAATCCTCGCAACCATGACCTTGAGCTAATAGCAAAAAGTCAATTGCGGCTCTATTCTGCAAAATTGCGTGGCGTAAGCTATTTTGATCTCCTAACAGAGTTTCTATTACCTCAGTGGTGACTTTAGCTTGTTTTTCAGCCCAACAAGCTAACCGTCCTATCTCCTTCAAAGCTCTGCCTGCCGCTGCCCCAGGTACAAACGAGGATAAAAACACTCTCTCAGTGGGATTGAGTAAGGTAACTTCATCATTGCAATTTGGTGGGAGACCCGTGACCGCCCGTTTCGTACGTGCGGCGTTTTCTCCCTTGGTCACATTTTTCCACCAGTTTTGATTTGGGGCCAACAACGTTAATTTGCCAAGATAACATGGACCACCTATCACATTTTTCAGAATTCCCTGCCATGCCCTGTCACCACATATCAAAAACACGTCTGGCGGCAAGGCTTTTGGGGTGCCATTGTTCCAAATTTGCTGTTCCCCTTTTGTTCCAACCCCAAGGGCTCCCAATCCTTGTTTTGATGTGTCATTTGTGCCACAAAATGCGCCTTTATATCTATAGTCATAGTAGTTTGCTTTCGGAGTGACGTTTGTCCACCCCGTCCAATTAAATGATCGATAATAATTTACGCCAGTAAAGGCAGGTCCTCCAAAAAATATGCAGGTTTGAGTCCAGTTCTGGGAGACATTTCCAATTCTCATTGATCCTAACAGTTCTAATTCTTGAGGGTCCCAAGGCAGCGTAACATTCAAGCTATTAAGGAGCATGGCACTAGAATTACTAACACTCTGAGAATTAGTGCAGTTCTGCTTACTATACTTGCTAAAGTCTTCTACCTTAAAACCAGGTACTCCTATCAAACATGTCCGAAAAGGCTCTGTAGCAGAGGCAAGCGATAGACAAAAGGCTTGTTGTCCTGTCTTATTCGCCCAGGTGACCCACATGTTTTCCCTAGGTTCAATCTTGTGGAGGGTCATTACCGCCGGGATCAATATCCCCAGGGTCAGGATCTTGAACATCTTGGTTGTCAGGCGGATCATGTCGAGTCAGAGCAGGTTTTACAGCTCGACTGGGCACCCACACTGGACCGCAATCTGTGGAGACACACATATAACCTCGACCATTAAATATAACAGGAACAGGCCCCAACCAAATTCCAGAGACTAGATCTCTATACATCACTTTGAGTTGCGGGAGTATTGTTGTACTATTGAACTTAAGGTTTTGATGGTGAATCATCACTGGCGGTTCCTCTCGATCACCCATGAGACAGAGAAAGTTCAACGTAAAGAGCACACGATGTAGCCTTTGCTGAGCATCTGTCTCTACTCCCTTTTGTTTACCTAGATAGTCCTTCAATACTTGATGAGTGCGTTCCACTAATCCTTGTCCCGTAGGCGAATGTGGGATCCCTGTCGTGTGATCGACCCCCCATCTTAGCAAGAACTTTCTAACCTTTTGACTAACATAAGCAGGCCCATTATCAGTTTTAATGCATTCAGGCACTCCTAATACAGCAAAGCAAGCAAGCGTTTACAGACATGATGTGCCTTTTCTCTGGGCAATGTGGTTGCCCAGATCATTTTTGAAAAGGTGTCAATGGTCACATGTACATACTTCAAGCGACCAAACTCTGGGATATGTGTGACATCCATCTGCCATAACTCTAACACCTTTAATCCTTTTGGGTTCACTCCTAACCCTATTCCTGGGCCATGGCTCCCACATTTTGGGCAGGCTTGGATAATGCCTCGAGCCTCATTTTCTGTTAAATTAAATTGTCTTTTTAGCCCTTTTGCATTTTGGTGAAAATTCTCATGACTCTGCCTAGCTTGTTGAAATTTATCCATAGGGGGCACATGACACACTGGACTAACCAGGCTGTCAGCAAGTTGATTGCCCTGGCCTAGTCCAAGGTCTAGCTGATGACTACGAATATGGATAACACAACAGGTAGCTGTTCTTTGGCCAAGTACAGATCGCAACCGAATAAATAAACTCCCCAGCCTAGGATTAGCTGTCTCTCTAAGTAGAGCGTCTTCCAGGCGTGGCACTATTCCAGCCACATATAATGAGTCTGTTACTACATTCAAGGGAATGCTTAGCCAATTGTTCAAGGCCCAAACTACTGTGGTTAGTTCCAATGTTTGAAGGGAATCTCGAGGTTGTCCCTCTATGATATGCTGACACCATTGACCTTTTTCCTGCCAAACACAGGCTGCACGCCGCAAGCGTTTGCCTGCATCTGTATACACAGTGATACCATCTGACAATGGGTCTTTCTGTACCTTGGGTCTTTCTAGCCACTGATTTCTTTTTAGAACTTGCCACAATTTCCCTTGTGGCTGTTGTGAATGCACTCTCCCACTGTAGCCTAACAAGGCCTCTTGCATGGCAGCGTCATTGCGCAGCCACCATTCTAAATCTACAGCGTTAACAGGTATGCTAATATCCTCTGGTTCTTTACCACTGATTTCTATGATTCGTGATCTTCCTTTTCGTATCAATTCACCTACTGCTTCAGTTCGCGTTTGAATGCTCGTTTTTGGTTGTACACTTAAGAACACCCATTCTAAGACATTGAACACATTCTCTTTTGTTACCTTCCCTTCGCATTTGTCAGTGGCATCACCAAAGAAGAAGGGAGTAGCAAGTTCCCCCTTTTTGTTTTGCCACTGACAAATGACTGCATATGGTGAATCTTTCCCATTACATATTATCAGAGACACTGGCAACATTAAAATGCGTCGAGATGACCACGTCGATTGCAGTTTTTGTGCAATTTGTTGTAGTGCTGCTTGCTGCGTCGCCGTCAGAGTAACACCGTCGGCTGGATGATTGCTTCTCAATAATTCTGTTAAGGGTGCAATGTCGGTATTGGAGATGCCAACACAGTTCCGCACCCATTGAATGTCTCCAAGCAGGGTTTGGACATCAGTCAGTGTGCGCAATTGAGTTGCGAGCTCGGTTTTTTGTGGTCGAATCTTGGACTCTATGATAGACCGTGGTGCTTTGTTTTTGAGCTTCAGTCCTTTCTACTCTCAATAACATTTCTTCAACGCCTGCTCCTTTTGGTAGACTGGCTAGAATTTGCTTGGTGGTCTTATTGGCATTGTCAAAAGCCAATACTTTGAACATCTGTTGTTTGCCGCTGTCATCTAAATCAGGGTGATTCATGATTGCTTCCCACAGTCGGTCAACAAAGTTACTATATTTTTCTGTAGTTCCTTGCATCATGGTACCAAATGACGGAATAGTAGATCCTGGGAGGCCGAGAAACGCCTCTAGGGCAAGTTGCGCCGATCACTGTAATAGGTTTGCTGGAAACGTCAACTGTACTTGCAAGTCACTAAATTTTCCGTGCCCTGCGAACATCTCTGCCGTGACTCCACGGAGGGGGTCTCCCTCCCCTTGTCTTCGAGCTGCTTCATTCATGGCTCGTTGTTGCCAGGAGGACTCCCACAACAAATATTGTGTTGGAGTAAGCAACAGTCTCATCAGGTTACGACAATCATATGGACACATCAGATCAGCAGAAAAAATCCAGCTGACAATTTGTCGGGTAGCCTCAGATTTTACTCCATAAGTTGAGATGGTGGTGCGAGCTTGTTGTAAAATTTTCCAATCATGTGGTTCCCATTTGCCAGTATTGTTTACATGTACAACGGGACACGCGAGGGGTGGAGTTCCGCCCAGACTAGCGGCTGCTCCCCACTGTCCTTCTAGTATAGCATCTCTAATAATGCCATTCCAGCGTGCAGTTCTCGGAGGTGTTGAGGGATTCACTAGCCATGGAGGCATGTTATCATCCTTCCTCGCCACACGTAAATCTAACTCGTCGAGGCGCCTTAAAACTGTCTGTAACATTTTGTCTGTGGACAGTTTACGACTCTTGTCAGCAGGTGGAGTTGGTGGACCAGACGAATCACTGGAGGAGGGTAGCGGTGGATACAAGAGAGGCGGAGTTGCTGGAGGAGGTGCTGTGGGCGGAGGCCGACACGCTGCTCCTCCCAAATCGATGAGATCAGTAGACGTTTCAGGCCCCTCCCCTATCGGAGTTTTCTGAGGAGGCGCTTCCGCATTTGCATTACTTTTCTGTTTTGGTTTCGCATCACTCACTTCTGCTTTTCCCGAGTTTTGCAAGGGGTTCAGCGGCAAGTCTTTACTTTTCTCAGGAGGGTCAGAGTCCTCATTAGCTCGAATTTCAGCAACAGTTTTACACACAGTCCCGGTCATTCCCTTTACCGCGGGCAGCCCAAAGAACCGCACAATAGGTCCAGGCTTACTTTGAGGTTTTAAGGCGGCCGCTCCTGGACCTAACATTTGAGCAGCTGCACAGGCTACTTCCCGCTCCGCTTTCATCGCTTTTAAAGTCTCTAGCACAGTATGCCACAACCCACGGACGGTCTTTATCTCCTTCTCCTCTTTTTCGTCCCCCTCGATTCTTTTTTGCCACATCGTCCCTCCAAAATCTTGCCATTCCGAAACAGAAAACAGCATAGGTGTGTCAGAAAAATGACCCCATCACTGTCCTAATTTAATTAACTTTATCAACAGTTTCGCCGGTACTTCATTCCCTCTCTTAGAGAGGATTCCAGTGAGTAGTGTGGCCGCAGCTTCTACTTGCATCACTGCGCCTGGGAGGCGAGAGGCCACCTCGCACCGTTGTCTGCTCCCACCTTTGCGCCCGAGCAGCACTTCTCCCAGCCATGGTTTCCCACTCCCCTCCTCTAGCTGCTTACCGCAGACTCGGAGAACTCAGTCCCGCTGAACCATCGATCTCTGGGCATCCTCTGCTACCAGATGTCGGAGTGGGAGACGGACCCGGAGTAATGATGAGTCTCAATATGAGTATGGTCGTTCTCACTTTATTCAAGTTCTCACAGAGTATATAAAGACAGACAAGCAGAGCACGCGCTAGCGACAATTATACGATTGGCTTACAGTCTCTGTTCACGCGCCTAGAGCGCTCACACAATTAGTGCAGACCTCTTGTCCACGCGCAGCAGATGTTTCTCTATCTCCCGGAGGCAGTACCGCTTATCACTTACTTATCATGTAGCTACTTCTTCATACTTCTGTTTCTCAAGGAGAGTTCACAGCCTCCTCCGGGCTTTCATCCCTATCAAAGACTGGGTTGCTCATTGTAATCAAGTCGTGCCCCTTTTCACTCAGCCATTCCTCCACAGGGACTTAGATATTTTGTTCCCATGAGAATATGACTATAGGTCAATTATCTTACTCTATAAATAGTGGACAGCCCAAGAGCCCTTTGAGCTCTCCTACATGGCAGCGGGCTGCACGCCAGGATCTCCCCTTGTGTGGGGACGCTCGCCTAAGGTTCTACTCCTCGAGGTTGAGAGATTCCTTGCCGCAACAGATTCTCGGTAAGTGACTAATAGCATGCTAAACTTTGAAATCTTAGGTAAGTGATATAAAGGATTGATTGCGCATATATAATCCTTTAGACATAAACCGTTGACCAAGTCTGGGACTAGGATTGGATCCAGCCGCACCTAGACTCCTCTCTGAGAAGGAGTTTAGAAAGCAAGGGGGTCCTTTCTGAACCTCGTGACTCAACGGGAGGGTCTCCCTGACAGCTTGTCTGACCCTGCCCTCTGTGCAGTAAATAACAGAGTGCACCTTGGCATCGAATCTCGTAAAACACCATTGCATTTACTACTGATTTTGTTAAATCACTGTTTCACCTCAATAAATATTTCACTACTTCTTTCTTATGAGTGAAGTTAATCACTCTGCCCGTGACACAAGTCCCTCCGTTCACACCGGTAATTTTAACTTTTTGCCATCCGGATCGCACGCCCAGCTTCTTGGCATCCTGTGTTAATATTGAAATTTGTGCTCCCATATCTATTAAAAACTTTACTATTTGTCTTCAAGGACCAACTGGAATTAATATGTATGGGCCATCATCACTTATCCAATGATAAGCCTCCGCTTTCCATACAAGCAGGCCCAATTGCCTTCCAGACATCACTCGTTTTTTGACTTCATGTCCTGCAATTCCTTCTTATGGGAGGAATCTCCTCTTAAGGGAGAGAAGGATTATCCCTCTTCAAAGAAGTTGTAATAAGGTCTGTTTCTACCATTATCTCGTTTCTGGAATGCTTCAATCAGACTCAAGACAATGCCAGTAGGCTGACCTTAAATCTCAGCTCAGGGAATGCCTAGGGATAATGCTTTCCTCCACAATTAGTTCCTCTGTTCTCGAGACTCTGTTTGCAAGTTTTTAAATTTATTTCCCTTTGATTTAATTCCTGTTCCCTGTTTCACGGGTCTTACTTGGTGATCTCCTCCCCAGGATATCTGGCTTTGTTTTTCAG
Source organism: Numenius arquata (assembly GCF_964106895.1). Lineage (NCBI taxonomy): Eukaryota > Metazoa > Chordata > Aves > Charadriiformes > Scolopacidae > Numenius > Numenius arquata. The sequence goes on along the minus strand of NC_133615.1, from coordinate 21,697,748 downwards.
CTGCTGCACCATCCCAGCCCATTTCACAGCTGTAGTTAACAAGGATAATAGGATTATCCTATTATTATAGGAAATAGGATAATTAGATTACAAGCCATTTTTGAAATTATAACTAACCAGACATCTGAGGCTCTTGACCTTCTTGCAGACCAATCTACTCAGATGAGGAATGCAATTTTCCAACATCGAATGGTCCTAGATTATTTACTAGCAGAAGAAGGGGGAGTTTGTGGAAAACTAAATGAATCCAAATGTTGTTGCTTACAAATTGATGATAACGGGAAGGTAGTAAAACAGATAACAAAAGGAATGAGAAAACTAGCTCATGTGCCAATTCAAAACAGGAAAGGATGGGATTTAGACACGTTCTCATGTTTGCCTGGGGGACCGTGGATTAAACGCATGTTGTTTTTCTCTCTTTGTGCAGTAGCGGCTCTGATTTTTGTACCACGTATGATACCTTGTTTTATGCAGCTCATTCAGCATGTAGTCAGAAAGATGCAAATAGTAGCTGTGCCCACTGACCCAGAATTAGCTACAAGGGGATAAAAGATGATGTCTCTGCAAATAGTTCCAAAACCAAAAATAAGTCAAGAAGAAAAGATCCAATTAATGGTGACTAAACTTTGTGAAGACAAATATTGAAATAAAAAGAGGAGGGACTGATAAGACAGGGATAAGAGTGTCTCCACAAACAGGGAAGTGAAATGAAATTGCAAGAGTAAGATAACTGAAGGAAATAGGAGAGTTAATTGAAACTGCAGGACTGAGATAACCGAAAAATTGGGGAATTAACTGAAAATGCAAAAGTTAGACAATTATAAAACCGCAAAAGTTAAACTCCTATGTAACAGGCAGATCGAGACGTCTGTACCTTCCAAGTGCCTCAGGCAATGGGGAAAGGAAGAGGGTTACATGCGGCCGGGGAATTAGGATAAAATGGAGGCTGCGTCCTCCGGAAAATCGAGAGACCCCACAGGGGAATGCCCCAGTGGACTCTCCCTTTATTCAAATAAAGTCTTTGCAGGACTCCTCTGTCTCCTTTGTGAATATCGACTTCTGGCAAGGGGATTTTCTGCACAGCTTGCATGCAAGCGACTTTTGTGATGGCTGTGCATAGCTCACTTAGAGATTTAATGGGGATTACGGAGGGCCCGCCCTGCTCCATGGTGTCGATTCCTCCCGCCCAATAAGTTACTCGGCTGGTGATAGAATGGGGTGTATTTGTCGGGTCGGGTCCTAAATTTAAGAAAACTCCCGGACCCCAGTAGCCGCTGGCTTCATCCTGACTTAACATTATTCTGTCGCCGCCACTTAAGCATACTCGCCACAAGTATTCAGTTTCAGTTTCCCCGGGGGTTTCTGCTATATCTCTCTTGCAAATTTGTCAATTGCAACGGATCCCAGGGGCTGGTTCGTGTAGTATGCTGCGGATTACTACTCCGAGGTCCCCCACTTATTTCTGTTTTAACAACAGGTCTGGCTTCATATTCAGGAGGATTTATGGGGAACAAAGGAATGTCATCTTCTGGCTCACTATCATCGGGATCACCCCAAATGTCTCCGTCCCAATCTTCAGGGGATACTATCAGTTTATCTGTCAGGGGGGTGGGGAGCCTGTATAAGCATTATTTTGACCTTTTCTCCCAATTTTTGCCTTTTCTCCTTTTCTTCCTGCAGTTGTTTTTGCAGCTGTTCAATTTTTAAAGACATCAGTAACTCAGTTGCCTTCCTGCTCTCTATGTCCTTCTCTAGGTCCTGCTCTCTCCTATTTATATTCTCCCTGTTTTGGTACGGGGCTTCTAAACAGGTGCCTAACATCTTGCATCTCCCTTATTTTTTCCATCCTTTGTACGGCCCCTAATTGCGCTTAAGTGCTCTTAAACGAATTGCCAATTGTCACGAGCCCATTCCTCTGAGAATTTGGTGCTCGGGTTCACTCCATGCCTCCGACTATGCCAGTTGTTGTGGGCGGAGTGATTAACTTGACTCGTAAGAGACAAGTAGTGAAACATTTATTTCATGTAAAACAGCGATTTAACAAAGTTGGTAGTGAATGCGACAGTGTTTTACAAGATTCGATGGCAAGGTACACTTGATTATTTACTGCACAGAGGGCAGGGTCAGACAAGCTGTCAGGGAGACCCTCCCGTTGAGTCACGAGGTTCAGAAAGGACCCCCTTGCTTTCTAAACTCCTTCTCAGAGAGGAGTCTAGGTGCGGCTGGATCCAATCCTAGTCCCAGACTTGGTCAACGGTTTATGTCTAAAGGATTATATATGCGCAATCAATCCTTTATATCACTTACCTAAGATTTCAAAGTTTAGCATGCTATTAGTCACTTACCGAGAATCTGTTGCGGCAAGGAATCTCTCAACCTCGAGGAGTAGAACCTTAGGCGAGCGTCCCCACACAAGGGGAGATCCTGGCGTGCAGCCCGCTGCCGTGCAGGAGAGCTCAAAGGGCTCTTGGGCTGTCCACTATTTATAGAGTAAGATAATTGACCTATAGTCATATTCTCATGGGAACAAAATATCTAGGTCCCCACTCCAGACAGTGTTTTGGCTGTGTTGCCAGCCATCCCCCAAAGTCCAGGTGCAACTCATCACAACTCCCACTGATGGTTATGGCTTGAGCAGGAGCCAGGAGTTGGGGGAGGAAGGGGGAGAGCACACCGCCACACTCCACCCCGTGACTATAGTCAATTCATCTTACCTTCACAGAGTGGTGGTGCGGTCACCTCTTGCCTCTGTGCCATAAATAGTATATTGACAGTTTATGCGCTTAGAGATCCATGGTAAGTAGACAGTAAAGCCCTGCTATTTGTTAATTTTTATGTTTTGGGTGGTTGAAGTTGGGTTATTTGTTTGGTCAAGTACCAGATTTTTATACACAGCATAACTACAAGCAACAAACATATTAAAATTAGAACCAGCAAGTTCACAACTGGGTGAAGCATATGATTAAGCACTCCCGTTGCTGTTGGTGACCATCCAAGAAGAATTTCCCACCAATGGTGAGCAGGAGCCAGGGGTGGGGGGGGATGGGGAAGAGCACACCACCACAGGCCCATAGATTTATGTGGGTTGCACCCTTGCAAGAGGCTGCAGACCAGCCCTTCCTCCACTACTAGTGCGTTGAAACATGTGTTGCTGTAGCTACTCAGTCCTGTGAGCTGGGTTTGGACCGGTACGCCGGTAAAGAGAGAGGCAAAAAAGATTCTGAGAATCTCTGCCTTGTCAGCATTAGTAGTGATTACCTTCCCTGCCCTGTTTGGCAATGTGCCTCTGTCTTCTCTGTGCTTCTGCTTACTGCCCACGTACCTGAAGAACCCTTTCTTGTTGTACTTGACATCTCTGGCCAATTTCAGTTCTAGATGAGCCTTAGCCTTCTTGACTGTTTAGTAACGGGCCTCTATCATAGAATCATAGAATTGTCTAGGTTGGAAGGGACCTTTCAGATCATCAAGTCCAACCATCAACCTAACACTGACAAGAACCATCACTAAATCATATTGCTAAGCACTACGTCTACACTTCTTTTAAATACCTCCAAGGATGAGGATTCTACCACTTCCCTGGGCAGCCTGTTCCAATGCTCGATAACCCTTTTGGTGTAGAAATCTAAACCTCCCCTAGTACAACTTGAGGCCATTTCCTCTTGTCCTATCACCTGTTACTTGGGAGAAGAGACCAACCCCCACCTCGCTACAACCTCCTTTCAGGTAGTTGTAGAGAGCGATAAGGTCTCCCCTGAGCTTCCTTTTCCCCAGGCTAAACAACCCCAGCTCCCTGAGCTGCTCCTCATAAGACTTGTTCTCCAGACTCCTCACCAGCTTTGTTGCCCTTCTCTGGACTCGCTCCAGAATCTCAATGTCTTTCTTGTAGTGAGGAGCCCAGAACTGGACACAGTACTCAAGGTGGGACCTCACCAACGCTGGAGTACAGGGGGACGATCACTTCCCTAGTCCTTCTTGGCCACCTGGGCACGCTGCTGGCTCATATTCAGCTAGCAGTTGACCAACACTCCCAGGTCCTTTACTGCCTGGCAGCTCTCTAGCCACTCTTTCCCCAAGCTTCTGCCTTCCCTGTGCTTCTGCTTACTGTTCATGTACCTGATGTCTTTGGCCAATTTCAGTTCTAGATGAGCCTTAGCCTTCCTAAATGCATGTCTGCATGCCCTAGCAAGGTTCTTGTAGGCCTCAATAGCTATTTGTCCACCTTTCCGTTGCCAGTACGCTGCTTTTTTGCTTTTCAGCACACCCAAAGGCTCTTTGTTAAGCCATAGTGGCCTCTTGTTCTGCCTTCTTCCTTTCCCTTTGTAGGGGATGGACTGTTCTTGTGCTTTCAGGAGGCTGTTCTTGAATAACTCCCGGACTCACAAGCTCCTTTGCCCTCCATAGGTGCTTCCCATGGAATCCCTTGCAGCCGGGCTCTGAGCATCTTGAAGTTGGCTCTTCTAAAATCCAGGATCTTTGTCCTACTACTGGTCTTCAGCATGCTCGGCAGGATCTTAAACTCCACAATGTTGTGGTCACTGTATTCAAGGCTACCATTGGTAGTAATGTTGTCAAGTAAGTCTTCTCAGTTTGTGAGCAGTAAATCTAGCAATGCGCCATTCCTAGTTGGCATGTCTAGCATCTGTATCAGGAAGCAGTCCTCAATGCATTCCAGGAACCTGATGGACGACTTGTGTTGCTTTCCCAACAAATGTCTGGGTAATTTAAGTCACCCATGAGGACCAGGTTCTGTTGGCCTGAGGCTTCCTTGAGCAGCTGAAGTAAGGTTTTATCAGCCTCATCATCCTCATTGGGAGATTGGTAACAGACACCTAAGATAAGATCCCCCTTGGTGACGATCCCTCCAATCTTGATCCAAAGGCGTTTGATAGAACATTTGTGGACTCCATAGCTCACGTCCATACACTCAAATTTCTCTTTTACATAAAGTGCAATTCCACCTCCTCTTCTTCCCTTCCTATCTTTCCAAAAGAGTTTTTAGCCATCCATTGTGGTCTTCCAGTCATGTGAGTTTTTCCACCAAGTTTCTGTGATTCCTATCACATCATAACTCTCAGACTGGACATGGAGCTCCAGTTCCTCCTGTTTGTTGCCCAGACTATGTGCATTGGTATACATGCACTTGAGGTGGCTGAACTTAGGGTTCTTGCCTTTGGAGAGGGTTGGGGAGCATTCCTCACTACTCTGGTAGTAGTGGCTCATCCACCCTGTTGCTTATGGATATACAGATGTCACAGCTGTGGACCCTACCCCCCCAAGTTCGTTGGTTTAAAGCATGATTCACTAAGTCAGCCAATCTGCTAGCGAAGATTCTCCTGCCTCTTCTAGATAGGTGGATTCCATCTCTTCCCAATAGGCTGTATTCATCGAAGAACATCCTGTGACCATAGAAACCAAAGCCCTGGCAATGACACCAGCCATGAAGCCAGGTATTGATCTGCATGATGGGTCGACTCTATCTCTGACTGGCAAGACAGAGGAGAAGATCAATTGGGCACCTGTGGGCACCTGTCCCTTTCTCTTGGGCCCCCAGTTGGGCCTGTCTGCTGCAGAGTGCAGCCCTTGCCTGGTCTCTACCACTATGCTTCTGATAACTTCAAAGCACTGCCTAATAAGCCCTTCTAATTCCCTAGAGATCTCAAGCTGCTGGGTAGGCTTGCACAGCCACTAGTTAGTTGGGATGACCATCAGGGCCGGACAGCAGCTGAGTGTGCTTTCTCGTGCAAATTGCAAGCTACCGTGCCGCTCCTTGTTTGCATGCTGGTTATATGCAGCTTCCCATGGTTTGAACTAGCTGTGGGGACAGCTGGCACTGCTCAACTCTTGCCCTCCCTTCTCGCAAGACCTGTCACCTGCCGGCCAGTTCCTTCCCTACACAGCCCAAGGGTGACAGGGGCCCAGAACCCCACTCAGACACCCTCCGGGGACCTCACAAGTCTCGCAGTCTTCTCAGCATGCAGCAACAACTGCTGCTGCCACCACTGGCATTAGCTTCCTGTGGTTTGAACATTGTTTCTCCAAAATAGTTCTCTCTATTAGTTAGCCATGATAGCAAATCAAGAAATTCCTCTGCTGCCATTTGTATATGCAAAATTATTTGGGAAACTGGTAGCATAGCCTTCAGTCTCCTTAGCAGTATTGTGATGATCCAAGACTGAAAGTGGATTCTATCTGACAGTCATAGAAAAATCTCTTGGTGCTGTTCTATTGCCTCTGATCTCAGAGCATGATCCAGACAAAGTAAAAAGGGTGGTTAATAGAAGGGAAATGTTGGACAGTCAGGAAAACTTTCCTGTTCGGTGGCAGCATTATTCGTTGTTTGGCCTTGGAGTGGTTCTTGACTATCAGATAAAGGTAGACTGCCTGAGCAACAGACGTCATCTACCTGGACTTATGCAAAGCATTTGACACTGTCCCGCACGACATCCTGGTCTCAAAATTGGGAACTCATGGATTCGATGGATGGACCACTCGGTGGATAAGGAACTGGCTGGATGGCCGCACTCAAAGGGTTGCGGTCAACGGCTCAATGTCCAAGTGGCGGCCGGTGACGAGTGGTGTTCCTCAGGGTTCGGTACTGGGACCAGTGCTATTTAACATCTTTGTCGGAGACATGGAGAGTGGGATAGAGTGCACCCTCAGCAAGTTTGCCGACGACACCAAGCTCGGTGGCATGGTCGACACGCTGGAGGGAAGGGATGCCATCCAGAGGGACCTGGACAGGCTTTGAGAGATGGGCTTGTGCAAATCGCATGAAGTTCAACCAAGCCAAGTGCAGGGTCCTGCACCCGGGACATGGCAATCCCAGGCACAAATACAGGTTGGGCGGAGAATGGCTGGAGAGCAGCCCTGAGGAGAAGGACTTGGGAGTGTTCATGGATGAGAAGCTCAACATGACCCGGCAGTGCGCACTGGCAGCCCAGAAAGCCAACCGCATCCTGGGCTGCATCAAGAGAAGTGTGGCCAGCAGGTCGATGGAGGGGATTCTGCCCCTCTACTCTGCGCTCGTGAGACCCCACCTGGAGTACTGTGTCCAGCTCTGGAGTCCTCAACACAGGATGGACAGGGACCTGTTGGAACGGGTCTAGCGGAGGGCCACAAAGATGATCAGAGTGCTGGAGCACCTCTCCTATGAAGACAGGCTGAGAGAGCTGGGGTTGTTCAGCCTGGAGAAGAGAAGGCTCCGGGGAGACCTTACAGCAGCCTTCCAATATCTGAAGGGAGCCTTCAGGAGAGCTGGAGAGGGACTCTTTGTCAGGAAGTGTAGCGACAGGACAAGGGGTAATGGTTTTAAATTGGAAGAAGGGAGATTTAGATGAGATACCAGAAAGAAATTCTTTACTGTGAGGGTGGTGAGGCATTGGAACAGGTTGCCCAGGGAAGTTGTGGATGCCCCATCCCTGGAGGTGTTCAAGGCCAGGCTGGATGGGGCTTTGAGCAACCTGGTCTAGTGGAGGTGTCCCTGCCCATGGCAGGGGGTTTGGAACTCGATGATCTTTAAGGTCCCTTCCAACTCTAACCGTTCTATGATTCTATGATTCTATGATCATATTTCAGAGAGCAACATGGTTACTTTAATCTTTACAGAAGTGGAATTTCCAACTTCTGGATTCAGCTGTGAGCTCTCCAGTTGTGTCCAGGTCTGGTTTTGTTGTGTCATTTCTACGTTTGTTCTTGAAAACATTCTTATAGATTGCATATGTTTAAAAATGCATAACAACAACTTTTTCTAGGTGAGAAAACGCGCTGCTCCCATTTCAGAAACAATATTGGCTGCCTGTTACTCAACCACTGTGCACACTCAGTACATCATGCTAATTTATTGTTGCTGTTAACTATTGTAGCATGGCACAAATTCAAACTATTGCAACAGCAGATATTTCCACAGGTAGGAAGTAATGTATGAGATAGGCAAACTAGAAATGGCTTTCCTGTTACAAAAAGAAAGAGCTTTTCTCGCAGTGGTTATTCTGCAAGTGGAAATTGAATCCTTAATAATGAAGTTAACTTTTTTAAGAGAAAATTAACATGAAGACTGATCATTAAGCGAGCAGAATTTTCATTATCAATGCCAGTCAAAATATTGGAATAGTAATGAACATGTCATAGAAAAGCCGGTTTTTGAAAAATTTATAATTTGTGCTCTCAGATTGAAAGAGCTATAAAAATGCTATAGAGGATATTATGTTGGGAGTTTCTTTTTAAATAAAATACCACGGTAGATGGGGAGGGGGGACTTAACAGTAGAAGCCAGGAAGTAATGAAGTTAGGAAATCTGCAAGCAAATAAATCTGGAGACAGTTAATTCAGAGCAGGGACTTGGTAGAAATACTTGGGAAATTAATACATATAGTGTTGGAATTAAAAGTAAACACATTGCATTGCTCTGATTGCTTTAGTGATTGTGTGGCAGTGGCACTTAGGGACAGCAAATGATTTGCTACACAAATCCTGGTCCATGTACATTAAATTGAGGGAGGTCAAAAACACAAGCAAACATGAAGTTCAGTGTTCTTTGCATTTGATTTGGTTTGAAAAACATAAGCATGTTTTATGGTGCGCATGTGGATAGGTAGATCCAGAGCTGGTGAAGGTGGTGAAAAGCAGAAGTTGCCATCTTTTCTGCAGCTGAGACAGCCTGGAGATGTCTATACCACTTCTGTGTGTTCAAAAACCACAAGAACACAGAGAAGTTGAGATTTCTAAAGGAATAATAGCCACATGTGATGAAGTAGAGTTAATGAGGTTTGACACTGAATATCAAAGGGAGATTACTTACAAAGGAATAACCCCCCAGGCTAGTAACGACAGCAGCCTTATGCGGCGATGATTGACCAGGATGCAATTGTATGCTATAAGCAGAAGCAGAAGCAGAAGCAGCCTTTATTCACATACACAAAGCTATATATATAGAGCTAGTTTCTGAGCTGTTTTGCCAAACAGGGCGAGCACTCCCATTCTCACAGAATGCGACTGTCTTCAGCCACATCTCTCTACACACACTCCTCCAGGTGGTTTTCCAGCCTGACCTTCACAGACACACACAATGTTTGGTTTTTTTTCCTTCTGTCCAGCCAGCTCGCACAATCTTATTCTTAAAGCAATATAGTCCTAGTTCTGATCAAGTTTTGCTTGATCTGCCACATGCTCAGAAGGGCTCCAAAATCAGTCTTAATCGATCTTCCAGGTGTTCTGCACGGCCCCAACACTCTTGGCCTCTCTCATCCACTCCTTCGATGGCTCGCTCTGTCTCCTTCTAGCTCGCCTTCCTCCATGCTCTCTCTTGCCCTTGGCACGTCTCAAGCTCTCTTTCTCATCCAGTCTTAGCACCCCACTCTCCTCCCCTTCCCTCCCTCTCTAGAGTTCTATCAGCATGTCCCTATCTCTCAGTCTTAGCCTCTCTCCCTTGGCCTCGGCCTCTCTTGTGGATGTGGTCTTGCCATCTCTCTTTTTTGTCAGTCTTTCCCTCTCTCTCTTCCTCTCCCAGTCTCACCCCCAACCTCAGTCTCACCACCCTCCTCTTGTTCTCCCTCCCCCATTTTTATTTTTTTTAGGTCTGCTCCCCCAGTCTTTGGAGATAGCACGCTCGCTCTCTCCCCTCCCACCTTGGCTCCTGTCTGTCTGCCTGCCTGCCTGTCACTCTCTGTCTACATGTTTCTCAATCCCTTTCCCCCTTGTTTGGCTTCAGTCTCAGCCTCTCTGTCTCCTGGTATCAGCTTTCCCCTCTCTTTCTCTCTGTCTAGCCCTTTCTTTCACCCCCCAAATGCCTCAATCTCTCTCTCTCCCCCCTCAGTATAAATCTCTCTCTCTGTGTCTTAGTGCCTTTTCCTCTCTCCCTCTTCCCATCTACCTACCCCTCGTCTCAGGTGTTTCTCAGTCACGCCTCTCTCTGTCCCTCTGTCTCTTGGCATTTGGACCAGTCTCTCTCCTTACTGCTCTGTCTCACCCTCTCAGCCTCTCTCTCGCCTTTCCCCCCCTCTCGGTCCTGGCCCCTCTCTCACCTTTCTCCCTGTCTCAGCCCCTCTCTAGCTCTATCAGCTTTTGGATTTTTCCCTCTTTCTCTGTGCTTCTGCCTCTCTCTCTCTGGGCCTCTTGCTTTCTCTCAGTTTCGATCTCCCTCCCCCTGCCTTTGGACCTCTCTCCTCTCTGTCTCTCTCTCAGGGTCTCTCTTAATCTCTCTTGGTCTCAGCCTCCCTCCCTCTCTGTCTCACTCACTCTCTCAGTATCACACCCCTTCCCCTGTCTCGGTCCTGGCCTTTCTCTCTGCCTTGTCCTCCCCCTTCCTTTCTCTCTCTCTCTCTCCACCTCACCCTCTGTCTCTCTCACTCTATCTTTAAGTCTCTCTTGGCATGTATCAATCTGTCCTACCCATGGTCCCCCCCCATGCCTGGCCTCTGCGTGCTCGCTCTCTCTCTCTCCCCCCACATCCCCACCTGAAACACACTCTGCAGTGCCCTCCCTCTCTGGGTCTCTGCCCCTCTCTCTTTAAGTCTTTCTTGCGTCTTGGCTCCCCCCACTCTCTTTCTTGCCATCGGCCCATCTCTTTCTTGAACCCCCATATGCAAAAAGTGCAGTTAGTTAGAAGAGACTTAACTGAAAAGTAAAACTACCAAAAAGAAAATTGGTTCTATTTTACCTCAAACCAGGACTCTCAGTCTCAGCTCCCCACTCAAGCTCTCGCACTCTCTCTCTTTGCATGTAGCACTCTCTCTCTCTCGGCCGCCTCCCCTTCCCATCTTGGCCTCCCCCCCCACCTTTGGATACCCCCCCTTTTGTTACCAAAGGCAGGCCTATAACCATATGCTAACTAAAATGAGTTATTGAGAGCACCATCAGCAAGTTTGCAGATGACACCAAGCTGTGTGGTGTTGTCGATACACCAGAGGGACGGGATGTCATCCAGAGGGACCTGGACAGGCTGGAGAGGTGGGCCCAGATGAACCTCATGAGGTTCAACAAAAGCAAGTGCAGGGTTCTGCACCTGGGAAGAAACAATCCTCAGTATAAATACAGACTGGGGGATGAGGTATTAGAAAGCAGCCCTGAGGAAAGGGACTTGGGGGTGCTGATGGACGAGAAGCTGGACATGAGCAGGCAATGTGCACTTGCAGCCCAGAAGACCAATCACATCCTGGGCTGCATCAAAAGAAGCGTTGCCAGCAGATCCAGAGAGGTGATTCTGCCACTTTGCTCTGGTGAGACCTCACCTGGAGTACTGTGTGCAGGTCTGGAGCCCTCAACACAGGAAGGCCATGGACCTGATGGAGCGGGTCCAGAGGAGGGCCACTAAAATGATCAGGGGGTTGGAGCACCTCTGCTATGAGGACAGGCTGAGGGAGCTGGGGTTGTTCAGCCTGGAGAAGAGGAGGCTCCGGGGAGACCTAATAGCGGCCTTCCAGTACCTGAGGGGGGCCTACAGGAAGGCTGGGGAGAGTCTGTTTACAAAGGCCTGCAGTGACAGGACGAGGGGCAATGGTTTTAAGTTGGAGAAGGGGAGATTTAGATTGGATATTAGGAAAAAGTTCTTTACCATGAGAGTGGTGGAACACTGGAACAGGTTGCCCAGGGAGGTGGTTGAGGCCCCTTCCCTTGAGATATTCAAGGTGAAGCTCGACGAGGCCCTGGGCAACCTGGTCTAGTTGGGGGTGTCCCTGCTGACTGCGGGGAGGTCGGACTAGATAACCTTTGGAGGTCCCTTCCGGCCTGGACCAATCTATGAATCTATAATTACTGAGCTTCTTAATGTGTGAGAAAATAGTTGGTCACTGAGCTGATAGTGATAAGGATGGGATAACAAGAAGTTAATTTAATACGCATGTGCAAAAGGGCTATTCAGTCATCCTAATGAATATGTAAGCCTAGGTGGAGTTACGTATTAGATAAGCAGAATAATGATAATCTTTTGTGTATAAATAATGGGTGAAAGTCCCCAATAAAGTGTGCTAGATTTATGGATTTCCACCTAGTACCCGACATCGAATAAAGCAATATCTCCTCTCTAAACTGCTTCTGGTTTTGAGAGCTTTTGTTTCAGGTAACAAGATAGTGGATGAGACTGAGGAGAGGGAGTAAGGGAGAAATAGAGGAGGGCAGGAATCTAAATGCTGAGAGGTCGAGAGAGCACGGGGATGGGGGGATCAAAATGCAGGTGTGCAAGAGCGAGACTGAAAAACAGAGAGGCGGGGGTGGCAGAGAGAGGGTGAGGGCAAAAGAGAGATTGAGAAAGGCAGACTGAGAGAAGTCCAAAGGCAGCGAGACAAAGACGCACAGGATGAGAGTGGGTGGGCGAGGCCAAGACAGTGGCCGGTACTGAGAGAGAGTGTGTCTGAGCAGGAGGGGCATACATAACTCCACCTAAGCTTACATATTCATTAGGATGACTGAATAGCCCTTTTGCACATGCGTATTAAATTTTGCGGCATCTGCAAAACACTTCTGCGCAAGCGTGAGTTCCTCAGTGGTTGTTTGGGTAGGGATACCCTTCCTCACTTCCTCACATTATCCTTTTAAGGTATTGAGTCATCTCAGGACAGTAAAAGTTTACTGCAAGTTTCCCAGCTTCTTGAGGATGATAAGGATGTTCTTTGAAGTAGTCACAGCTCTGTCCTAATTGGTATAGGAGTACATACTTTGACATATGAGAGAACCTTGAGGTGATTAACTACTTCTTGTTATCCCATCCTTATCACTATCAGCTCAGTGACCAACTATTTTCTCACACAGTAAGAAGGTTAGTAGGAAGCAAACAACATTTTAGTTAGCATATGGTTATAAACAAAGCAGAGGCCTGTCTTTGGTAATAATCTCTTGCCCTCTCTCACCCCCTGAAGGTTTCATAGTGTATGTGTGTGTCTGCAAGAATAAAAACAGCACAAGTGCAACACAACCCCACAAAAATCCATATTCTCAGATTAAGGCCTGTAAACCAATTTTTTGGATTTAACCATTTTATACTGCCCGATAATTCATCTAAAACATTTTTCTGTGCCAATTTTTGTAATTCCATCAATTGTCCTTGTAAGGCTATGTTTAGATCTTGAACCATCCCGTTAACATTAGTCGAGAAGGCTCCCAGTATATGTTGCTTCATTTGATGCCACTCAAAAATACTTTGATTCCACTGCAGGGGAGTAACGCATAAATTCTTCTCTGTATATTCCCAATCACAATGCAGTCGTGTGCACGTGGTTAGAGCACTCTGCCTATCCCCTAACCAAATTACCGCCGCTTCTAGAGCATCTAAACGGGCCAAAATTTGCTGATCCATACTTGTCCGCATAGCAAGACCTTGTGTTACATTGCTTAACACAGAAGCTACTTCATGAGCAGTCTGTACGGATTTAGTCAATGCTGTGGTTGCTTCGGCTGCAGTGGCTAATATAATGATTGCAGATACAATAAAAGCTATAAGCCAACCTACAAATCTCTTGCTTCTAGTCCGCTGTTGCTTTAAGACGCGTGCTAATTGGCCCAATCCTGATTCTCCTTCCCATTCCCATGTTAAATTTACTGGGAGCCATACTTCAGCTCGACGTCTCATTGGTAATATCACAGATAGATTATGTACAGAAATATTCTCATGAGAAAGACAACTAAAATAACAAGGCTTACTCAAGTTTACCTGAAAAGTGTGATTGATTTGTGAAATAGTAACATGTGCTGATGCTACAAATACATAAGGGTGAGAGGTACAAATCTTAACAGAGTCATTGTGAATGTGAGTTAAATCTAAACTATAAACAGAACCTTTTTTACTATATACACCATGAGCCACATGCCTTGTGAAAAAAGGTGCAGCCATGCGCCAGATTTTGGTAAAGAAAGGACTGACAGTGTTATTAAATTCAGCCTGTAAAACAGGTCCTGACAATCCTCCTTCGGACCATATCAGGGTTTCATTGGGTTTTTTGCGAAAAATTTACAGTATGATAGGACTTGGTTATTAGATGGCCATGAGGTCCCCAATCCCAGAATTTGATAGCTTCTGCTTGTTGTGTCGCCAGTTCAGGCAGGCTACAAGGCACCCAACTAAGGTTCACCACATCCCGTGTCATTTCCCTTGGTATTTTACATGCTGGAATATTTACAGGGGGACTCAGCATTGTATTAGTGCTAATATTAGCATGTTCTAAGCCAGGTATGGAAATGAAAGTTAAATTCCGCACCATCGTCTTTTCATTTTCTCTCTGTTGGTAAAACAGGTGAAACTTCTCAGTCATCATGAGACAGGTAACTTTTTAGTAGCTACACACAGAGGTGGCAGGTCCATGTGATAGATATGTGTATCATTACTATCAATCCAATCCTTTCCTTTTTCTAAAAAAACCTGCTGGTGGAAGCAGGTTCCCCCTATCCATTTGCTATCGTTATTAGATATTGGAACTTCAGGATCCCACCACGTTATGGGTTTAAACAAAGGGGGATCTACAACATGTTCCAAATAAAGATGTTGAGCATTCGCAATGCAGCTTATCAAGTGTAACAACAAAACAACTCTTACTGTACTGCTGCTGCTAATGATAGCTAGGTAGGCCAAAAAGGTGTTAACTGGGGTTGGGGGTGCACCCACAGTTGCCATCATGGTACTTTTGTGTTGTTGTAGTTGTTTTAATTTTCCCCATCTGATTGGGTCATCTCTACACGGTCTCTTCTGTTTCCGAGTTCTCTCGTCCTTGTTCAGATCCATCGTCTCCATCTGTGGTATAGGGTTCTCTGTGACGGTTGTCCAGCTCGTGATAGGGCTTGATGTGCCGAGCAGGAAGCCAACGTGGCCCTGTTGGAAGAAGAACACATGCATACCCTCTCGCCCACGTTGTCAATTCCACTGGCCCATGCCAGGAGATAGCAGACAAAGGGTCTCTATATAGAACTGTTGGGTGTTTTATGAAATCTTCTGGTATTGCAAAATGCCTTTCCATGGCACTTGTCAGTCGCCCCAGAGATGACGACATATTCAGAAAATTAAGTGTGAAAACAGCATTATCCGATTGTTCCTGGGGTGACATATTCCCCCTTTTTTGTTTTTGAAGCATACATTTTAACAGAGCATGACTACGTTCAACAATGGCCTGTCCTGTGGTATTATGTGGAATGCCAAAATTGTGATCTATACCCCATTGTCGTAAAAAGGAATGGGTAGTTTGAGAAGTGTACCCGGGGCCGTTATCAGTCTTAATGACCTTAGGCAGGCCCAAAGTAGCAAAACAGCGAGTCCAATGTCTGCGAATATCACACCCTTTCTCCCCAATATGCGCGGAGGCACATAGTGCGCCTGAGAAGGTATCAACAGAAACATGAACATACTGCAAGCGCCCAAAAGGAGAATAATGAGTTACATCCGACTGCCATATATCATTAGATCGCAAGCCACAAGGATTAACCCCTGTTTGAGCAGTGGGGGGAAACGGAGTAAAAAAACCTCGTGGGTTGAGATAAAGACAGTTTAATAGAAACAATAACAGAAAAGGAAAAATAACAATAATAATAATAATGACATGGGTCACTCTCACTGCCCAGTGAATTGGCATCATCCTGAGCAGTGATCATGGATTCCCGCCCCCCGGCTAACCCCTATTCAAATACTGAGCATGATGTCTATGGTATGGAATATTTCATTGGCCATTCCATCTTTCTGTCTATGCTTCTATGGGAAGCTGAAAAAAGTCCTTGAATAGTGTAAATATCACTTAGCAACAACTAAAACCAATAGGTCTTATTGACATTCCTTTCACAGCAATCACTAGAAAAAAAATTAACTCTTTCCCAGCTGAAACCAGGACATTTGTTAATGTGCAACAGGACTAATGACACAGCAGAACTGAACTGGGTCATATCCAAGTGAGACTAGAGGACAGGCTGTGATTATTTATGTGTAGTAGAATAGATGCACTCATATAGAATCACAGAATATCTCAAGCTGGAAGGGACTCATAAGGATCATCAAGTCCAACTCCCTGCTCCTCGCAGGATTACCTAACACTAAACCATATGACTAAGAGCATCGTCCAGACGCTCCTTGAACTCTGACAGGCTTAGTGCCCTGACCATTTCCCTGGGAAGCCTGTTCCAGTGACTGACCACCCTCTCAGTGAAGAACCTTTTCCTAATGTCCAATCTGAACTTCCCCTGATGCAGCTTCATTCCATTTCCATGTGTCCTATTGCTGGTCATCAGAGAGAGGAGATCAGCAACTCCCCTTCCACTGCCCCTCTTGAGGAAATTGTAGACTGTGATGAGGTCACCCCTTAGCCTTCTCTTCTCCAAGCTGAATAAGCCAAGTGACTTCAGCTGCTCCTCATAAGTCTTGCCCTTGAAACCTTTCACCATCTTGGTTGCCCTCCTCTGGACACACTCTAATAGTTTGATGTCCTTCTGATATTGAGGCACCCAAAACTGCACATAGTACTCAAGGTGGGACCACACCAGTGCAGTGCAGAGTGGGACAATCACCTCCCTCGACTGGCTAGCTATGCTGTGCTATAGCTTGAACATTTAATTTTTAATAGTCCTGAACACTGTAACTTTATACTTACTTAGCAGTGTTTATATGCATAACAATATACTTCAAACAGACATTATGCAAAATATACTCTCAAGTTCTTCTTTGAATGTGTTCATTTTATGCATTCTTCATTTTTATTTCATTTGATCTGTTATGCCTGGGCTTCCTGTGTGCTTTCTGACTACTGTTAGCCTACTAGGTTGGAGGACAAGGAGGAAAAGGGAGGGATACACAAGCTTAGAATAGTTTCCTGATCAGTGCAATAGTTAGAGGGGGGACAATAACCATAAATCACAGAATATGAGTTCAGTCCAATGAAATAATTTTATTCTTTGCAGCATAGTGAGACAAGAGAAAATCAGGATTAGCATATAATGCTGTACTGTGTAGAGAGATTTGTGTTTGTGAGGGGAGCTGAAAGCACCGTAGCTGTGGTAGTAGAGCATTTCACCTGGCCAATTTCATGTGCTGAGAAAGAGAGTATAATAGCCAGGACAGAGTAGTATGCTAAAATCTTCTATGCTGTTCTGTACCTAGACTGGCTTAAGTATTGCTATATAGCACAATGCTGTGATGCACAGACTACTCAGTGGCTCCTATCCTGCATATTTTATTAGGAATGCCTATAACTTGCATATGCTGAAAAAAATTTAATTTGTATGAAATGAATAGATTGCCAGTGTAATATGACACTGCATTTTTAACATCAAAGACAGGGTTGGCTTTGATCAAAGATGATAAGCACTTAATCTTTAAGAGCTTTCTCTTGTGCTCAAAGCTTGAAGCCTCATACATGGGAGTTACAATCCCTATTGTCTTTCTGTAGATAGCCATGCATTCTATTGGACCTTTTACTTCATATTGTGTCTTGGTTTTGATTTTTGTTTTTTAATTGATTGCACTCAGCAAGAAAGCATGAGGTGTTTTCATAGTTGTGTGGACTAATTTCATAGCTGTGTTAGTTGAGAGTGATGCCTTTCAGGCTCTTAGCAGAAAAATATTGAAATTTATCTGAGTTTATCCACTGTTAAAGGCTCACTTTTGTTGCTTCTATTTTTGGCATGTAATCTTCCTGTGAATTGGAAGAATTACACTAACAAAGAAGTTTTCCCTGTGAATTTGCACAACTCTAGTGACAGCCTTACTAAACTGCTTTGAAAATATCTGTTCTAACAGTAATATGTTTGTTAATTTTTTACTTTCTTGGGTTTTTTTTTTATTATTTGCAGTGATGTGGTTGCATGTGGTTGCAGCATTATTAAAACAGAGACTGTTCAGTGCATGACTTGCTTTTCTGTTCAGGCTGCATAACCAAAACATAACCAGTTCTACAATTAACACTCATGAGCATATGATTTCAAAGAGGGTGACTTGAAGAGCAGCTTACCATCTCGGGGAGTTGCTTTCCTATTTTCCTCTTCCATTTTTTTGTCTTCACAAAAAGTATCCTACGAGGCTAGAAAGAGAGGAAACCCACTATTCAGAAGTTCAGAGAAGGCATTCTGCAAACTGACAGAGCACTGTCAGCTCTCCATTTTACTTCTTTCTGTCAATTTCTAATTAACAGCATTAACACACAGACTTCCTGCAAGATTTTATAAAAACAATAGTCTTAATGGGTTCATAAAAAAGCACCTTTGGTTACTGTTACAATTTTTGAAGCACCTGCACCCTTAAAGGATTCACTTGGAGTCTTTAAATAATTAAAAGTAAAGCCAAGAAGGTGTGTTCTCCCAGGAGAAATGAGTTAGGTTCATCTAATAAGCTCCAAGCCAGGCAAAATATCATGCTTTATTTGTTTACAGACATTGCCTGCTTCCTTATTATGTATATACCCTGTAGTCTGTGGCTGTTGTCAGTTTCTTTCAAACACTTTTTTAAATCTGTGTACAATTATTAAACAGTCTGAGGAAAGAACATGAATAGTAATAATGAGAATTAAAGCAGTCTACGTTTTCAGTATTATGCAGAGTGTCCTTGCTAGTTTATAATTTGGATTATATTTTACCTGTACTCTTTTTCTCTCTTCCCCTCCTTGTTTTAGCTATTTAATTTCCAGTTGCACTAACATGGCTGTTTCTTTGAATTGTGAAGTTTTGCTATAAGATTTTGCTGTATTTAAGTGGTATAACTCGATGTTTTGTGCTAACCTGTATTAATTTAAAAAAAAAACACCTACTTATTTGCCTTGACTTCCATAAGGCAGACTTTGGCCTGTTTAGGAGCATGGTTGAGAGTGTCCCTTGGGAGACAGTCCTGAAGGGCATAGGTGCCCAGGAAGGCTGGTCATACTTCAAGGAGGAACTCTCAAAAGCACAGAAGGCCATCCCCAGGTCCCATAAAACGAGCCGACGGGGAAGAAGACCGGCCTGGCTAAATAGAGGGCTTTGGCTGGACCTCAGGGAGAAAAGGAAAGTCTACGATCCCTGGAAAAGGGGGTTGGTTGCTTATGAGCAATATCAAGGTGTAGTGAAGATAAGCAGGGGAAAAATCAGAAGGGCCAAAGCCCAAGCAGAACTTAACTTGGCTACCACAGTTAAAGATAACAAGAAGAGTTTTTTTCAGTATATCAATAAAAAAAGGAAGGCTAGGGAAAATGTAGGCCCACTGAAGAATGAGGTGGGTGCCTTGGTGGTGGAAGACACAGAGAAGGCGGAGTTGCTGAATGCCTTCTTTGCTTCGGTCTTCACTGCCAAAGCTGCCCCTCATGAATCCCAGCCCCTGGAGACAAGGGGGAAGGTCTGGAGAGAGGAAGACTTTCCCTCTGTTGGGGAGGACTGGGTTAGAGACCACTTGGCCAAACTAGACATACACAAGTCCATGGGCCCTGATGGGATGCACCCACGAGTGCTGAGAGAACTGGCAGATGTTAATGCTGAGCCACTCTACATCATTTTTGAGAGGTCTTGGAGAACAGGTGAACTGGAGGAAGGCAAATATCACATCAGTCTACAAAAAGGGCAAGAAGGAGGACCCAGGGAACTACAGGCCAATTAGTCTCACCTCTGTCCCTGGGAAAATAATGGAGCGACTCGTTCTGGATGTCATCTCCAAACACATTGAAGATCAAGAAGTTATTGGGAGGGGTCAACATGGATTTACCAAGGGTAAATCATGCTTGACCAATCTGATAGCCTTCTATGATGTTATAACTGGATGGCTGGATGAGGGCAGAGCAGCAGATGTCATCTACCTTGACTTCAGCAAGGCTTTTGACACTGTCTCCCATAACATCCTCATTAGAAAATTAAGGAAGTGTGGGCTGGATGAGAGGGCAGTGAGGTGGATTGAGAGCTGGCTGTGTGACAGAACTCAGAGGGTTGTGATTAATGGAGCAGGGTCAAGTTGGAGGCCTGTAACCAGCGGTGTCCCCCAGGGGTCAATACTCGGCCCAATCCTGTTCAACATATTTATCAATGACCTGGATGAGGGGACAGAGTGTATCCTCAGCAAGTTTGCTGATGATACCAAACTGGGAGGGCTGGCCGACACTCCAGAGGGCTGTGCCACCATCCAGCGTGACCTGGACAGGCTGGAGAGCTGGGCAGAGAAGAACCTTATGAGGTTCAACAAGGGCAAGTGTAGGGTTCTGCACCTGGGGAGGAAGAACCCCAGGCACCAATATAGGTTAGGGATGGACCTGCTGGAAAGCACTACTGAGGAGAAGGATCTGGGAATCCTGGTGGAAAGCAAACTTTCCATGAGCCAGCAATGTGCCCTTGTCACCAAGAGGGCCAATGGGATCCTGGGCCGCATAGAGAAGAGTGTGGCCAGTAGGTCGAGGGAGGTCATTCTCCCCCTCTCCTCTGCACTGGTGAGGCCACAACTGGAATATTGTGTCCAGTTCTGGGCTCCCCAGTTCAAGGGAGACAGGGAACTACTGGAGAGAGTCCAGCGTAGAGCAACTAAGATGATTAAGGGATTGGAGCATCTCCCTTATGAGGAAAGGCTGAGAGAGCTGGGACTCTTTAGCCTGGAGAAGAGAAGGCTGAGGGGAGACCTTATCTATGTTTACAATTACCTAAAGGGTGGGTTGAAGGAGGAGGGAGCTGGACTCTTTTCAGTGGTTCCCAGTGACAGGACGAGGGGCAACGGGCACAAGCTGGAACATAGGAAGTTCCATTTAAATATGAGGAGAAACTTCTTTGCAGTGAGGGTGACAGAGCACTGGAACAGGCTGCCCAGGGAGGTTGTGGAGTCCCCTTCTCTGGAGATTTTCAAGACCTGCCTGGATGCAGTCCTGAGTAATGTGCTCTAGGTAATCCTGCTTTAGCAGGGGAGTTGGACTAGATGATCTCTAGAGGTCCCTTCCAACTCTGAGAATTCCGTGATTCTGTGATTATTTAATATTCTTAAATATCTGCACATTTGTACTACTGTATATTCACTTTGTACTTGGGCATCCTGTTTAACTAATTTGATATCCTTCTTTGATAAGGTCACCGGCCTAGTAGATGAAGGGAAGGTGATGGATGCACTTTTTCTGGATTTTAGTAAGGCTTTTGATACTGCCCTTCACAGCATCCTTCTGGACAAGTTGTCCAAATGTGAGACGAGCAGGGTCACATTGCACTGGGTGAAGAACTGGCTGAAGGGTGGGGCTCAAAGGGTTGTAGGGAATGGGGCTACATCTGGCTGGTGACCAGTCACCAGTGGTGTTCCTCAGGGCTCAATTCTAGGGCCAGACCTGTTCAACATATTTATCAATGATCTGGATGCAGACGTCGAATGCACCATTAGGAAGTATGCTGATGATACTAAACTGGGAGGTGCTATAGACTCTCTCAAGGGACAAGAGGTCTTGCAGAGGGATCTAGATAGATTGGAGCATTGGGCAATGATTAACGGGATGAAATTTAACAAGAACAAGTTCTGGATTCTGCATCTGGGACGGAGTAACGCTGGACACAAGTATAAATTGGGAGAGGAGTGGCTGGAGAGCAGCCCTGCAGAAAGGGATCTGGGGGTGCTGGTTGACAGCAGGCTCAATATGAGTCAGCAGTGTGCCCTGGCAGCCAAGAGGGCAAACTGCATCCTGGGGTGCATCAAACACAGTATAACCAGCTGGTCAAAAGGGGTGATTTTTCTGCTGCATTTAGCATTTTTGCAGCCTCACCTTTAGTATTGTGTGCAGTTCTGGGCCCCGCAATTTAAAAAGGATGTTAAGGACCTTGAATGCGTCCAGAGGAAGGCAACAAAGCTCGTGAAAGGGCTGGAAGGCATGTTCTATGAGGAGTGGCTGAGGACTCTGGGTTTGTCTAGTTTGGAGAAAAGGAGGCTGAGGGGCAACCTCATTGCTCTCTATAACTTCCTGAGGAGGGGAAGTGGGGATGGGGGTGCTGATATCTTCTCCTTGGTATCCAGCGAGAAGACGTGCGGGAATGGTTCAAAGCTGTGCCAGGGGAGATTTAGACTTGACATTAGGATTTCTTTACCGAGAGGGTGGTCAAACACTGGAACAGGCTTCCTAGAGAGGTGGTCGATGCCCCAAGCCTATCAGTGTTTATGAGGCATTTGGACAATGCCCTTAATAAAATGCTTTAACTTTTGGTCATCCCTGAATTGGTCAAACAGTTGGACTAGATGATCGTTGTAGGTCCCTTCCAACTGAAAATCCAATCCTATCCTATCCTATCCTATCCTATCCTATCCTATCCTATCCTATCCTATCCTATCCTATCCTATCCTATCCTATCCTAACCAGTGTTGATAAGTGTCCACTAGTCTCTGCAGTCACTTCCAATCACAAAACACAGCATGAGCCTAGTTCCTGGCCCATCAAATGAGGCTCTAGGCAATCTCATGCTGAGATACCTACATTTGTTTAGTCCTCTGGGTCCTTAATACCTGTGTAGGTAGTGCAGTGATATGCAGAGTGGTTTGGAGGTACAGCTTGTCCTTACCTCCTTTTGCACAGGAAGGTCTCTGCCATACTATGAGGTGAAGTGTAGGTAAGGACTGAGTTCCAGGCAGACTGTAGGAGAAGAGAAGGCTCAGGGTAAGTTACCAGACCATTCTCTCTCCCATTCTCTCCTGCCTTGGAAGAAAGAGAAGTATACAGTCTGGGCCTGTGTTCTCTCTTCTGATTTTGGGAGATTTGAGTTCCATGGCCGCCAAATGCTCTCTGGCTGACAGCAATATGGGATGTCTCCACACTGTTTAGGAGACAGAGACATGTCCTTCCTGATCCCCCCAGCATCCAGGGGCAGTGGAGTGTGACTTGGCCTCCAAGGAGTAATTGAGTTCTGGACAGTAACACGTCACTTATTCACCCAGCAGAGATAGGGGGTATTCTAATCAGCCTGAATCCTGAGGCGAGTGAGTCTCTAAAACTGTATGCCAAGCCTGGGATTTGGTTCAAGTCTTGGATCTCTTGTTAAGTATCAGAGCAAGCTGCATGAAAAATGCCTTCTCTTCCTTCTTGGGAGTGTCTGATGCATTTCCTGTTTGCAAACACTGCTGCCATTAGGACCACACCCCTTCCCCAAGACACATTGGATCACCCCTTCCCCAAGACACATTGGATGTGGGAATCCTGATGCTGATAGTTCTGTGTTGGGTGGCAGAGGTTGGCTGTGCTTTGTTTGTAGCCATCTTGATGGGTGTTCTAAGACATAGTAGAGCTGTACCTCATTTTTCCAAGTGGTCTCTGGCATTAGGGACCAACTAGCAGTTGTTTTTGAGCCTGAAGGCATTTATATGGAAGTGAGTTTCGCTTGACGAAAGCTGTTTGAGTCCACTTAATGCAGCAGAGAAACATCGGGTGGCACTAGTAACTTCCAGCAACTGTGCTGGTTATTTTAATTAGATTAGATTAGATCAGCATTTCTGTCATTAAGTGACTGCAATTTTAGTCACAACCCAACAGTGATCTCCACCATGTCTATGATATGCTAACTTCATTTGTGCTGCATAGAAAACTCTTTTACTTTCTTAATAACAACTTGTTTGATAGTCCTGAATTAGGTTTTGACCAGTTGCCAAAATATCTGTTTATGAAATTGCCAGTGATACATTTTCTGTAAGAGACTGGATTCCTACAGTATCAAAAAATTAATTTCCCATTTCAGTTTACCTATGACTTCTGTAACTACCAGGTTATTGTGGTAGTGGTAGCAATATACATATTTTTATATAGACAAAAAATACTTGGCAATGGTCATTAGAATTAAAACATTTAATATTTTTCCCACATAAACTAATGCTTCCAAGGCAACAGAAAAGTGTACAGTTGTTAAACAAGTTGTAAATAAAGGATTCTATAAAAATTTTAATGCTTCTTTTCTTTCTGTTTCTTACTCTGTAATAATGAGCAGTTAAAGCACAGCTCATGTTAAAAATATAGTTTTGAATGTGAAGTGCTCTTTGCTGTATAAGATGTTAGCTGGTGGTGCCTTCTGCATCCAGCAGGTGATTATCCAGGATCACAAAGATAATACAAAGCAGATGTAAACTATGTAATAAGAAATTTAGTCAATCTGCAATGGGAAAGAGAACAATCATTGATGCTATCGCCTATAGTGCATG
This sequence comes from Numenius arquata, assembly GCF_964106895.1. NCBI lineage: Eukaryota > Metazoa > Chordata > Aves > Charadriiformes > Scolopacidae > Numenius > Numenius arquata. The sequence goes on along the minus strand of NC_133615.1, from coordinate 21,673,702 downwards.
GAAATCTGTAGGTTACCACTGACTTGAGCCATAAGTCCAAGTGAAAGCGACTGTGCTGCTTCCAGACTTGAAAAAAAGTCAGTTTAGGGGTCTCTGCACTCACATCTGGAGATGTTAATCACGCTATGATCTTATTCTGCTCTGCTTTTAAGTTTAGTATTGATAAGGCAGAGACAGTGAGAGAGGCAGAGGGGCAGAGAGCAAGAGGGAGAAATACAGAGGGGGAGAGAAAGAATTAGGGAAGCAGAGAGAGAATGAGAGGGGAGGGAGACGGAGAGGCAGATCGAGAGGGAAAGAGGCAGAGAAAGGATTAGGAAGTGAGATGGGGAGAGAGAGAGAATGAGTGAGGAGACAGGGAAACAGAGAGGTAGAGACATCGAGGGAGAGAGAAGGATGGAGAGAGCATGCAAGAGCACATGCGAGGGAGAGACACTGAGAGAGCATGAGTGAGAGAAATGGGGAGAGGCAGACAGAGAGACAAGGGGAGAGAGAATGAGTGAGACCAAAACAGTGAGAGGGAAAGAGGCAGCAAGGGAGAGAGAGAAGGGGGGGGGAGAGAGATATACAGAAAGATGCAGAGAGCCCGAGACACAAAGAGAGCTCAGGGGAGAGAGTATGAGTGACACTGGCAGGAGAAAGAGTGTGTGACAGACAAGGGAGGGGGGAGGCATACAGAGAAATAGAGAATGAGACATAGAGATAAATGGAAAGAGAGACAGCATGAGAGAAAAGGATTGAGAAAAAAAAGCAAGAGAGAAAGTCAGGGAGAGCTATTGAGAGCAGGGGGGAAAGTCGGAGACAAACGTAGAGAGGCAGATGGAATAAGAGGGAGAGACAGAGGGAGAGGGGAATGGACAGAGAGGGAAAGGCACAGAGAACAAATCGGAGAGACAGAGAGGCAAAGAGAGTGAATGAGAGAGAGCTGAAGACACAGAGAGGGAGAATGTCAGACAGAAAAGGGGAGTGAGACAAAGAGACAGAGATTGAAACCAAGAAAAAAGGCAAAGGGGACAGGGAGAGAGAGATAGGGGGAAACAGGGAGAGGGAGAGTGAGAAAGAGAGAGGTGATGAGAAAAATAAAAAGAGGCACAGCTAGAACAAGACACAGAGAGAGAGACTGTAAGAGAGTCCTCAATGTACAGTGGTCTTCTGGGCAGGATTACTACAGAGACCAAGAGAGAGATATAGAGCAAGAGAGAGGAAGAGACAGAAAAAGAGACCAGGGGAGAGACCAAGAGAGAGCATGGCATGGGGAGGAGGGGAGATAGACTGAAAGAAAGTGAGCCCAAAGTAGGGAGAGTGACACACTGATATAGAGCATGAGACCAAAAGAGAGAAACTTACAGGGAGAGAAAGGCAGGAGAAGGTGCCTGAGGAGGTGAGATACTGAGAGAAAAAGAGAGGGGCACACACCGAGAGATTCCATGAGAGAGACACATGCTTACCTCAAACCAGGACACTGTAGTAAACACCAACCACAAGGTTTCTTTTGCTGGGAAGGTTATGTAGAGACCAGGGAGTCTGAGGGTTGGCTACTGGAGAGACCATAGGTCATACACATCCGTACAGCAGACTGTCTGCTCCAGGGTCGGTTGGCTTATGCCAGGGTTCTCAGTTCAGATTTGTCCACTGCACAGATGTAGTTGAAGTATATTGTCTACAGTTTGTATCCTCCTGACTACCGCCTATCAGGTTGACATGATGCCTAGCAAGGAGCCAGGTGTACAGATAGAGAGCAGGGGGAGGCAGAGCTTGTCTTGTTTATGGCTGTTCTTTCAAAATACTACAGAGTGTATTCAACTTTTAACTGGAGGGAAAGATCCAGTGTTGATTGTCTGTCCCATAGAATAAGTTCATCCTTTCTCATTTTCCCTGAAAATTTCACTCTGGCCTCATGTGCGATGGGCACACTTTTAAAAGGAAAGATCAGCTTGAGAAGTGAGGTTGTCAGGACTGCTCGTGTCTTCCCTCTGGAGATAGTAACTTACAAACTCCAGACCTGGCACCACAAGGCACCTTCCCAACACCAGGTTTTCAGTGCAAAACTACAGATTTCAACTTCCATGTTAAATGTAGAGAAGTTAAAGCACACAGCAAGGAGGTATGCAGAGGCATTCTGCCTGTCTCATTTTCTCAGGTACTGATCTGCTTTTTAAAAAATGTTCCACAATAAAACCTTCACTGACATAGTGTTAGGGCCCTTTTGTTTATAGAGTATTTAACCAGGAGAAGCAGACTGGCCAGTAAATTGTGTACATCCTAAAACATTAACTTTGTGCACTGGTTTTGGCTGGGACAGAGTTAACTTTCTTAATAGTAGCTTGCATGGTGCTATGTTTTCCTTTTTCCACTATGACTTAGAGCTGGAACATCAGCTGAATTTTCCTATCCGGATGACAGAGTACCTGCCCTTTTCTGTTACTGCTGTTAGGAACTGAGTCTAAGGGTTTGTCCTGGGTCTGGCGGGGATAGGGTTAATTCTCTCCAGGACCTAGCAGGGACACAGGTATTCCATCCCATGTGAGCCATGCCCAGGGGGTAACAGGAGCTAGCCGGGGAAGGGGAGGGGCAGGAAGTCGGGGGGGGGGGGGAGGAGGAAGTCATTCCCCCAGGGGAGCGGAGCGGTCGGGGGGCGTCCCGGGTGCGATCGGCAAGCGGTGGTATCGTACTCGTGGCTGTGTATTTCTCTGTCGGTGTTATTATTGTTGTTGTTTCTTGCTCTCCTTGCTGTTCTGTTAAATTGCCTTTGTCTCAACCCACGAGTTTTTTGCCTTTTTCCTCCGATTCTCCCCTCCCGGCCGCGCTGGCGGGGGGGGGCCCGATCTGAGCGAGCGGCTGCCACGTGGTCCTTTGGTGCCGTCTGAGGCCAAACCACGACAGGGTTTTAGGAGGGATTTCTTCTCTCATCCAGGATGACTGCTTATGAAATTGATGTAACTTTAAAAATGATGTGCTGACCCTCCTTTTGGTTCAAATTCACAGAGGGTACAACCAAAATAGTACTGACAGATGGAGGGGGAGAAGGTTTTATCTCACCAGATACCCTCACCAACTGGAAATAAGCCACATTCTTTTCTTCCTCTGTCATTGCCTGCTTCTGGAGTCTAATATACTTTCTAGCCCCAGAGACACTTTCAAGGCAATTGCACAGCTAAAATGGAGGGTTTAACTAAAGATAGTGGAATTATACCAGTGAGGAACACTATTTAGTTTGCAGAATGTTATTTAAGGGAGAAGGGGAGGAAGAAAGAACATAAGAAAAGAATGATCAGGGCCTCTCTGATACTTGGCTCCCTCACTTCTTATCCTACTCACTGGCTAATTTGGGTTCTGATGTTTACTAGCAATTACACACACCTACATACGCACCCACACATAATATGCATGCACTTTAGTCTCTCCAGTTGCTGGCACCCTAGATGCATAGGACCCTATGACCCATAGCCCCCTATCCAGTTGCTGGCACTCAGACACCCATACACACACACGTGCACATAGAATAGAGTCCCTCACCCAGGAAAAAGAGTTAGAAATTGAGTTTAATGAGAAGAACAGACAGACTGTTGTGATCAGGCGCAGGGCATGGCCAGACAAGTATACTGACCTGTTTATGCGTGACCAACCCCTTTTTCAACCCCTTATTTACCTCTGTTTTCCCCATGCTTGTTCCTCCCCAAACCACCTTGATCCTTCCCTTTCCCTGTGCACAGAAAATCTCGTTGCCAGAGGTCGGTGTTCACAAAGGAGACAGAGGAGTCCTGGAAATAGTTAACTTTATTTGAATAAAGGGAGAGTCCACTGGGGCATACCCCTGTGGGGTCTCTCAAAATTGCTGGAGGACACAGCCTCCTTTTTATCCTAACTCCCCGGCCGCATATGACCCTCTTCCTCTCCCCATTAGCTGAGGTACTTGGCAGGTACAGACTTCCTGATCCACCTACTACATATTTTCCTCTAACATGTACCCCCCCCCATCATACATATCATACGTCGCATGTATGATTAACTCTACCTTTATGCCACCCAGAGGCGGAGAGGTTAATATTCATAAGCTTATTAAGCACGTGCACTGAACTGAAAAGGTGAAAAATTCAGCCTTTGCGGTTTTTCAGTTATCTAACTTTTGCAGTTTCAGTTAACTCCCCTATTTGTAAAGACACTCCTAACCCTATCTTATCACCTGCCTTCGGGCTTTCCTCTAAACATCCCATAATAAGTCTTGTACAATTCCAAGATGCTCTTCCTAGCATCCCATGAGTCCCATACCCCTGTAGGCAATAAACACACACATATGCCCAGTCTATAAGGTGATTGGGAGGTCAGAGAGAGCCTGTCCAGTTGACTCATCTGGTGGGTGTCACAACTAGACAATGAGGCTGATCATCCTCCTCTGATAGCCTTAAGAGTAGCCTGGTCAGAGTGCTTTGTTGGCTCTGATTAGGTTATTGGGGTTTCTCTGCCTGGCACTGTTCCTCTGCTGCTTTGTGTTTGAGGAGATTAACCTTTAATCTGGAGTATAATGTGGATTTCTGAACTCTCCTTTCAGAGTCCTACCACTCAATTCACTTTCAACTCCTAATAACAGTAGGAACAGGTGCCAGTTTAAAAGCAGGTGCACTGAGCTTATAGCATTGGCCTTTGCAAAAACTTTGGGGTTTTTTGTGAGCCTCAAGCAAACCTGAATCAGCATTTCTGGAAGATGCTAAATCTCCTTCCCCTCAACAATACTAGTTTTATAGCATTCTTGCAAAGATTTGGATGGTTGAATAGTCTGTGGCTATTTCCTCTGCCTTTCCTCTGCCTTTCCTCTGCCTTTGTCCAGACCTCCAAACACATTCTGTTTTGCTCACTATTTGAGCAATGGCTTAAACAGGCCATCTTGATTTGAAAGGAGCCCTTAGACCAGTTACCCTGATGCTTGATGTTTGGAGATTTGACTAGCATTCTTTTTTAATCGCACTCACACAGTGGGACCTACAGGCTTATGCTTGCTTTTGATGTGTGACTGAAACATACAGAATCAAGAAAATGCAGAATGGCGAATGAAACTCTAGTCTAAATTCCTTCCTACTCTCTCAGGTCCATGTGAATTGCAGCATGTAGATTGTTTTGCAGCAGGTGCTGGTCTGTTATGATCCCAGTAAGAAAGACACACTCTGACTCTGTAAGTATCCTTTAAAATGCTATTCCTTAGAGCTAACTCTATAAGAAGAGAATAGCATAGCTAATCTAAGATGGTAGGAACCCCGAGTGGTGTGGCATTGAACAAGCCTCCAATCCATGCGCAGCACGCTGGGCAGACACCATCTATAGAAGAGATTCTACCCTTTCAGTCATTCAAGGTATTACAGGATTTTCTTACAAGGAAACAACTCTAGTCATCATTTCTATTGTCAAACAGAAACGATGTTCTCATGAAAACTGCTTGCTGCACTGTTAGATAAAGGCAAGGCCACGCAGATGGCATAATTACTGGTACCAAGTGGGAGCTGCTTGCAGGCTCCTGTGTTACAGTGAACTGACTGAGTTTATCCCGTGGCCAAGGAATTTGTACAGCCCAACACAGGCCTGAAGCCCGAGCTGTAGGTGCCAGTACAGGCCTGGACCTACTCGGGTTAACTGTACTGTGGATCACTTACTCCTCGATGTACAATGGTCTTCTGGTCAGGATCACTACAGAGACGTAAGGCGATTCAGTTTCCAGAGACCTTGCAGTGTACAGGAATGTTGCACAAATTGAGTTTCTGCATTACTTAGGAGCTTCCTTGGTTTCATTTGACTTCACTGTATTCAGAGTTTGACATATGTTCTTTTCTAATATTCTCTCTGAAACAGAGGTACTAAGAAGATAGTGTGGAAGACAGCATTGCAGTACAGTATACACGTCAGAACAAAGCAGGATACACTACCTTGCCACTGGATGTGTTTTTGACCTCTTTTATTTGAAAAGACCTCAGCTACTTTGTCTTAAAACCTAAATACACTGTTATCAGTTCAGTCACATCTGAAATGCTGGTGTATCTGAGTGAAATGTTACAACTGTTTTAAGAGGGCCTAGTAGCAGGGCACAGACATTTGAGCAAGGCCAGAAAGTGAAGAATATGATATCCAGTTGAAAAATCTGAGGGAATTCAGGTAGGCCAAGACAGTTATTCGTATTGCAGTTTTGCTTGCGCAGCAGAACTCGCAAGTTCTGCTCTTGTATCAAGTTAGCCTGACATCTTTGACTCTAAGCATTTAACTCATCAGCTCTACGGGCTGATAAGCTGTTTCTTCAGGAAGCCCTGACACCTTGGTAGAATGTTGGATAAGAGGAAATCATAGAATCATAGAATAGTTTGGGTCGTAAGAGAACTTTAAAGGTCATCTACTCCCACCCCCCTGCAGTGAGAAGGGACATCCTCAACTAGATCAGATTGCTCTGATCCCCATCCAACCGGACCTTGAATGTTTCCAGGGATGGGGCATCTACAACCTCTCTGGGAAACACATTCCAGTGTTTCACCACCCTCATCATAAAAAAATTCTTCCTTATGTCTAGTCTAAATCTACCCTCTTTTAGTTTAAAACTATTACCCCTCGTCCTATTGCAACAGGCCCTGCTAAAAAGTTTGTCCCCATCTTTCTTATAAGTCCCCTTTAAATACTGAAAGGCCACAATATGGTCTCCCCGGAGCCTTCTCTTCTCCAGGCTGAACAACCCCAACTCTCTCAGCCTTTCCTCATAGGGGAAGCGTTCCATCCCTCTGATCATTTGCGTGGCCCTCCTCTGGACCCACTCCAACAGCTCCATGTCTTTCCTGTGCTGAGGCACAGGTACAGATACAAAAACTGTGGAGAGAGCATCTTCCTGGCTCCAAAATTTTGAAGAAAATCTCTGTCCCTCATCCCCTTTCTGTGATCAAGATAGGGAGACTGGGACTGAAAGAGAGGCCGCCGAGGCTGAGGGAGAGATCTGGAGAGGCTGAAACCAACAGAGGTGGGGGAGAGGCCAAGACCAGGAGGGAGGGAGGGAGGTGGGGGGCTGGAGGGGGGGAAGGAAGGAAGGAGGCGGGGGAGACACACACATACACTATGAAACCTTCAGGGGGTGAGAGAGGGCAAGAGATTATTACCAAAGACAGGCCTCTGCTTTGTTTATAACCATATGCTAACTAAAATGTTGTTTGCTTCCTACTAACCTTCTTACTGTGTGAGAAAATAGTTGGTCACTGAGCTGATAGTGATAAGGATGGGATAACAAGAAGTAGTTAATCACCTCAAGGTTCTCTCATATGTCAAAGTATGTACTCCTATACCAATTAGGACAGAGCTGTGACTACTTCAAAGAACATCCTTATCATCCTCAAGAAGCTGGGAAACTTGCAGTAAACTTTTACTGTCCTGAGATGACTCAATACCTTAAAAGGATAATGTGAGGAAGTGAGGAAGGGTATCCCTACCCAAACAACCACTGAGGAACTCACGCTTGCGCAGAAGTGTTTTGCAGATGCCGCAAAATTTAATACGCATGTGCAAAAGGGCTATTCAGTCATCCTAATGAATATGTAAGCTTAGGTGGAGTTATGTATGCCCCTCCTGCTCAGACACACTCTCTCTCAGTACCGGCCACTGTCTTGGCCTCGCCCACCCACTCTCATCCTGTGCGTCTTTGTCTCGCTGCCTTTGGACTTCTCTCAGTCTGCCTTTCTCAATCTCTCTTTTGCCCTCACCCTCTCTCTGCCACCCCCGCCTCTCTGTTTTTCAGTCTCGCTCTTGCACACCTGCATTTTGATCCCCCCATCCCCGTGCTCTCTCGACCTCTCAGCATTTAGATTCCTGCCCTCCTCTATTTCTCCCTTACTCCCTCTCCTCAGTCTCATCCACTATCTTGTTACCTGAAACAAAAGCTCTCAAAACCAGAAGCAGTTTAGAGAGGAGATATTGCTTTATTCGATGTCGGGTACTAGGTGGAAATCCATAAATCTAGCACACTTTATTGGGGACTTTCACCCATTATTTATACACAAAAGATTATCATTATTCTGCTTATCTAATACGTAACTCCACCTAGGCTTACATATTCATTAGGATGACTGAATAGCCCTTTTGCACATGCGTATTAAATTAACTTCTTGTTATCCCATCCTTATCACTATCAGCTCAGTGACCAACTATTTTCTCACACATTAAGAAGCTCAGTAATTATAGATTCATAGATTGGTCCAGGCCGGAAGGGACCTCCAAAGGTTATCTAGTCCGACCTCCCCGCAGTCAGCAGGGACACCCCCAACTAGACCAGGTTGCCCAGGGCCTCGTCGAGCTTCACCTTGAATATCTCAAGGGAAGGGGCCTCAACCACCTCCCTGGGCAACCTGTTCCAGTGTTCCACCACTCTCATGGTAAAGAACTTTTTCCTAATATCCAATCTAAATCTCCCCTTCTCCAACTTAAAACCATTGCCCCTCGTCCTGTCACTGCAGGCCTTTGTAAACAGACTCTCCCCAGCCTTCCTGTAGGCCCCCCTCAGGTACTGGAAGGCCGCTATTAGGTCTCCCCGGAGCCTCCTCTTCTCCAGGCTGAACAACCCCAGCTCCCTCAGCCTGTCCTCATAGCAGAGGTGCTCCAACCCCCTGATCATTTTAGTGGCCCTCCTCTGGACCCGCTCCATCAGGTCCATGGCCTTCCTGTGTTGAGGGCTCCAGACCTGCACACAGTACTCCAGGTGAGGTCTCACCAGAGCAAAGTGGCAGAATCACCTCTCTGGATCTGCTGGCAACGCTTCTTTTGATGCAGCCCAGGATGTGATTGGTCTTCTGGGCTGCAAGTGCACATTGCCTGCTCATGTCCAGCTTCTCGTCCATCAGCACCCCCAAGTCCCTTTCCTCAGGGCTGCTTTCTAATACCTCATCCCCCAGTCTGTATTTATACTGAGGATTGTTTCTTCCCAGGTGCAGAACCCTGCACTTGCTTTTGTTGAACCTCATGAGGTTCATCTGGGCCCACCTCTCCAGCCTGTCCAGGTCCCTCTGGATGACATCCCGTCCCTCTGGTGTATCGACAACACCACACAGCTTGGTGTCATCTGCAAACTTGCTGATGGTGCTCTCAATAACTCATTTTAGTTAGCATATGGTTATAGGCCTGCCTTTGGTAACAAAAGGGGGGGTATCCAAAGGTGGGGGGGGAGGCCAAGATGGGAAGGGGAGGCGGCCGAGAGAGAGAGAGTGCTACATGCAAAGAGAGAGAGTGCGAGAGCTTGAGTGGGGAGCTGAGACTGAGAGTCCTGGTTTGAGGTAAAATAGAACCAATTTTCTTTTTGGTAGTTTTACTTTTCAGTTAAGTCTCTTCTAACTAACTGCACTTTTTGCATATGGGGGTTCAAGAAAGAGATGGGCCGATGGCAAGAAAGAGAGTGGGGGGAGCCAAGACGCAAGAAAGACTTAAAGAGAGAGGGGCAGAGACCCAGAGAGGGAGGGCACTGCAGAGTGTGTTTCAGGTGGGGATGTGGGGGGAGAGAGAGAGAGCGAGCACGCAGAGGCCAGGCATGGGGGGGGACCATGGGTAGGACAGATTGATACATGCCAAGAGAGACTTAAAGATAGAGTGAGAGAGACAGAGGGTGAGGTGGAGAGAGAGAGAGAGAAAGGAAGGGGGAGGACAAGGCAGAGAGAAAGGCCAGGACCGAGACAGGGGAAGGGGTGTGATACTGAGAGAGTGAGTGAGACAGAGAGGGAGGGAGGCTGAGACCAAGAGAGATTAAGAGAGACCCTGAGAGAGAGACAGAGAGGAGAGAGGTCCAAAGGCAGGGGGAGGGAGATCGAAACTGAGAGAAAGCAAGAGGCCCAGAGAGAGAGAGGCAGAAGCACAGAGAAAGAGGGAAAAATCCAAAAGCTGATAGAGCTAGAGAGGGGCTGAGACAGGGAGAAAGGTGAGAGAGGGGCCAGGACCGAGAGGGGGGGAAAGGCGAGAGAGAGGCTGAGAGGGTGAGACAGAGCAGTAAGGAGAGAGACTGGTCCAAATGCCAAGAGACAGAGGGACAGAGAGAGGCGTGACTGAGAAACACCTGAGACGAGGGGTAGGTAGATGGGAAGAGGGAGAGAGGAAAAGGCACTAAGACACAGAGAGAGAGATTTATACTGAGGGGGGAGAGAGAGAGATTGAGGCATTTGGGGGGTGAAAGAAAGGGCTAGACAGAGAGAAAGAGAGGGGAAAGCTGATACCAGGAGACAGAGAGGCTGAGACTGAAGCCAAACAAGGGGGAAAGGGATTGAGAAACATGTAGACAGAGAGTGACAGGCAGGCAGGCAGACAGACAGGAGCCAAGGTGGGAGGGGAGAGAGCGAGCGTGCTATCTCCAAAGACTGGGGGAGCAGACCTAAAAAAAATAAAAATGGGGGAGGGAGAACAAGAGGAGGGTGGTGAGACTGAGGTTGGGGGTGAGACTGGGAGAGGAAGAGAGAGAGGGAAAGACTGACAAAAAAGAGAGATGGCAAGACCACATCCACAAGAGAGGCCGAGGCCAAGGGAGAGAGGCTAAGACTGAGAGATAGGGACATGCTGATAGAACTCTAGAGAGGGAGGGAAGGGGAGGAGAGTGGGGTGCTAAGACTGGATGAGAAAGAGAGCTTGAGACGTGCCAAGGGCAAGAGAGAGCATGGAGGAAGGCGAGCTAGAAGGAGACAGAGCGAGCCATCGAAGGAGTGGATGAGAGAGGCCAAGAGTGTTGGGGCCGTGCAGAACACCTGGAAGATCGATTAAGACTGATTTTGGAGCCCTTCTGAGCATGTGGCAGATCAAGCAAAACTTGATCAGAACTAGGACTATATTGCTTTAAGAATAAGATTGTGCGAGCTGGCTGGACAGAAGGAAAAAAAACCAAACATTGTGTGTGTCTGTGAAGGTCAGGCTGGAAAACCACCTGGAGGAGTGTGTGTAGAGAGATGTGGCTGAAGACAGTCGCATTCTGTGAGAATGGGAGTGCTCGCCCTGTTTGGCAAAACAGCTCAGAAACTAGCTCTATATATATAGCTTTGTGTATGTGAATAAAGGCTGCTTCTGCTTCTGCTTCTGCTTATAGCATACAATTGCATCCTGGTCAATCATCGCCGCATAAGGCTGCTGTCGTTACTAGCCTGGGGGGTTATTCCTTTGTAAGTAATCTCCCTTTGATATTCAGTGTCAAACCTCATTAACTCTACTTCATCACATGTGGCTATTATTCCTTTAGAAATCTCAACTTCTCTGTGTTCTTGTGGTTTTTGAACACACAGAAGTGGTATAGACATCTCCAGGCTGTCTCAGCTGCAGAAAAGATGGCAACTTCTGCTTTTCACCACCTTCACCAGCTCTGGATCTACCTATCCACATGCGCACCATAAAACATGCTTATGTTTTTCAAACCAAATCAAATGCAAAGAACACTGAACTTCATGTTTGCTTGTGTTTTTGACCTCCCTCAATTTAATGTACATGGACCAGGATTTGTGTAGCAAATCATTTGCTGTCCCTAAGTGCCACTGCCACACAATCACTAAAGCAATCAGAGCAATGCAATGTGTTTACTTTTAATTCCAACACTATATGTATTAATTTCCCAAGTATTTCTACCAAGTCCCTGCTCTGAATTAACTGTCTCCAGATTTATTTGCTTGCAGATTTCCTAACTTCATTACTTCCTGGCTTCTACTGTTAAGTCCCCCCTCCCCATCTACCGTGGTATTTTATTTAAAAAGAAACTCCCAACATAATATCCTCTATAGCATTTTTATAGCTCTTTCAATCTGAGAGCACAAATTATAAATTTTTCAAAAACCGGCTTTTCTATGACATGTTCATTACTATTCCAATATTTTGACTGGCATTGATAATGAAAATTCTGCTCGCTTAATGATCAGTCTTCATGTTAATTTTCTCTTAAAAAAGTTAACTTCATTATTAAGGATTCAATTTCCACTTGCAGAATAACCACTGCGAGAAAAGCTCTTTCTTTTTGTAACAGGAAAGCCATTTCTAGTTTGCCTATCTCATACATTACTTCCTACCTGTGGAAATATCTGCTGTTGCAATAGTTTGAATTTGTGCCATGCTACAATAGTTAACAGCAACAATAAATTAGCATGATGTACTGAGTGTGCACAGTGGTTGAGTAACAGGCAGCCAATATTGTTTCTGAAATGGGAGCAGCGCGTTTTCTCACCTAGAAAAAGTTGTTGTTATGCATTTTTAAACATATGCAATCTATAAGAATGTTTTCAAGAACAAACGTAGAAATGACACAACAAAACCAGACCTGGACACAACTGGAGAGCTCACAGCTGAATCCAGAAGTTGGAAATTCCACTTCTGTAAAGATTAAAGTAACCATGTTGCTCTCTGAAATATGATCATAGAATCATAGAATCATAGAACGGTTAGAGTTGGAAGGGACCTTAAAGATCATCGAGTTCCAAACCCCCTGCCATGGGCAGGGACACCTCCACTAGACCAGGTTGCTCAAAGCCCCATCCAGCCTGGCCTTGAACACCTCCAGGGATGGGGCATCCACAACTTCCCTGGGCAACCTGTTCCAATGCCTCACCACCCTCACAGTAAAGAATTTCTTTCTGGTATCTCATCTAAATCTCCCTTCTTCCAATTTAAAACCATTACCCCTTGTCCTGTCGCTACACTTCCTGACAAAGAGTCCCTCTCCAGCTCTCCTGAAGGCTCCCTTCAGATATTGGAAGGCTGCTGTAAGGTCTCCCCGGAGCCTTCTCTTCTCCAGGCTGAACAACCCCAGCTCTCTCAGCCTGTCTTCATAGGAGAGGTGCTCCAGCACTCTGATCATCTTTGTGGCCCTCCGCTAGACCCGTTCCAACAGGTCCCTGTCCATCCTGTGTTGAGGACTCCAGAGCTGGACACAGTACTCCAGGTGGGGTCTCACGAGCGCAGAGTAGAGGGGCAGAATCCCCTCCATCGACCTGCTGGCCACACTTCTCTTGATGCAGCCCAGGATGCGGTTGGCTTTCTGGGCTGCCAGTGCGCACTGCCGGGTCATGTTGAGCTTCTCATCCATGAACACTCCCAAGTCCTTCTCCTCAGGGCTGCTCTCCAGCCATTCTCCGCCCAACCTGTATTTGTGCCTGGGATTGCCATGTCCCGGGTGCAGGACCCTGCACTTGGCTTGGTTGAACTTCATGCGATTTGCACAAGCCCATCTCTCAAAGCCTGTCCAGGTCCCTCTGGATGGCATCCCTTCCCTCCAGCGTGTCGACCATGCCACCGAGCTTGGTGTCGTCGGCAAACTTGCTGAGGGTGCACTCTATCCCACTCTCCATGTCTCCGACAAAGATGTTAAATAGCACTGGTCCCAGTACCGAACCCTGAGGAACACCACTCGTCACCGGCCGCCACTTGGACATTGAGCCGTTGACCGCAACCCTTTGAGTGCGGCCATCCAGCCAGTTCCTTATCCACCGAGTGGTCCATCCATCGAATCCATGAGTTCCCAATTTTGAGACCAGGATGTCGTGCGGGACAGTGTCAAATGCTTTGCATAAGTCCAGGTAGATGACGTCTGTTGCTCAGGCAGTCTACCTTTATCTGATAGTCAAGAACCACTCCAAGGCCAAACAACGAATAATGCTGCCACCGAACAGGAAAGTTTTCCTGACTGTCCAACATTTCCCTTCTATTAACCACCCTTTTTACTTTGTCTGGATCATGCTCTGAGATCAGAGGCAATAGAACAGCACCAAGAGATTTTTCTATGACTGTCAGATAGAATCCACTTTCAGTCTTGGATCATCACAATACTGCTAAGGAGACTGAAGGCTATGCTACCAGTTTCCCAAATAATTTTGCATATACAAATGGCAGCAGAGGAATTTCTTGATTTGCTATCATGGCTAACTAATAGAGAGAACTATTTTGGAGAAACAATGTTCAAACCACAGGAAGCTAATGCCAGTGGTGGCAGCAGCAGTTGTTGCTGCATGCTGAGAAGACTGCGAGACTTGTGAGGTCCCCGGAGGGTGTCTGAGTGGGGTTCTGGGCCCCTGTCACCCTTGGGCTGTGTAGGGAAGGAACTGGCCGGCAGGTGACAGGTCTTGCGAGAAGGGAGGGCAAGAGTTGAGCAGTGCCAGCTGTCCCCACAGCTAGTTCAAACCATGGGAAGCTGCATATAACCAGCATGCAAACAAGGAGCGGCACGGTAGCTTGCAATTTGCACGAGAAAGCACACTCAGCTGCTGTCCGGCCCTGATGGTCATCCCAACTAACTAGTGGCTGTGCAAGCCTACCCAGCAGCTTGAGATCTCTAGGGAATTAGAAGGGCTTATTAGGCAGTGCTTTGAAGTTATCAGAAGCATAGTGGTAGAGACCAGGCAAGGGCTGCACTCTGCAGCAGACAGGCCCAACTGGGGGCCCAAGAGAAAGGGACAGGTGCCCACAGGTGCCCAATTGATCTTCTCCTCTGTCTTGCCAGTCAGAGATAGAGTCGACCCATCATGCAGATCAATACCTGGCTTCATGGCTGGTGTCATTGCCAGGGCTTTGGTTTCTATGGTCACAGGATGTTCTTCGATGAATACAGCCTATTGGGAAGAGATGGAATCCACCTATCTAGAAGAGGCAGGAGAATCTTCGCTAGCAGATTGGCTGACTTAGTGAATCATGCTTTAAACCAACGAACTTGGGGGGGTAGGGTCCACAGCTGTGACATCTGTATATCCATAAGCAACAGGGTGGATGAGCCACTACTACCAGAGTAGTGAGGAATGCTCCCCAACCCTCTCCAAAGGCAAGAACCCTAAGTTCAGCCACCTCAAGTGCATGTATACCAATGCACATAGTCTGGGCAACAAACAGGAGGAACTGGAGCTCCATGTCCAGTCTGAGAGTTATGATGTGATAGGAATCACAGAAACTTGGTGGAAAAACTCACATGACTGGAAGACCACAATGGATGGCTAAAAACTCTTTTGGAAAGATAGGAAGGGAAGAAGAGGAGGTGGAATTGCACTTTATGTAAAAGAGAAATTTGAGTGTATGGACGTGAGCTATGGAGTCCACAAATGTTCTATCAAACGCCTTTGGATCAAGATTGGAGGGATCGTCACCAAGGGGGATCTTATCTTAGGTGTCTGTTACCAATCTCCCAATGAGGATGATGAGGCTGATAAAACCTTACTTCAGCTGCTCAAGGAAGCCTCAGGCCAACAGAACCTGGTCCTCATGGGTGACTTAAATTACCCAGACATTTGTTGGGAAAGCAACACAAGTCGTCCATCAGGTTCCTGGAATGCATTGAGGACTGCTTCCTGATACAGATGCTAGACATGCCAACTAGGAATGGCGCATTGCTAGATTTACTGCTCACAAACTGAGAAGACTTACTTGACAACATTACTACCAATGGTAGCCTTGAATACAGTGACCACAACATTGTGGAGTTTAAGATCCTGCCGAGCATGCTGAAGACCAGTAGTAGGACAAAGATCCTGGATTTTAGAAGAGCCAACTTCAAGATGCTCAGAGCCCGGCTGCAAGGGATTCCATGGGAAGCACCTATGGAGGGCAAAGGAGCTTGTGAGTCCGGGAGTTATTCAAGAACAGCCTCCTGAAAGCACAAGAACAGTCCATCCCCTACAAAGGGAAAGGAAGAAGGCAGAACAAGAGGCCACTATGGCTTAACAAAGAGCCTTTGGGTGTGCTGAAAAGCAAAAAAGCAGCGTACTGGCAACGGAAAGGTGGACAAATAGCTATTGAGGCCTACAAGAACCTTGCTAGGGCATGCAGACATGCATTTAGGAAGGCTAAGGCTCATCTAGAACTGAAATTGGCCAAAGACATCAGGTACATGAACAGTAAGCAGAAGCACAGGGAAGGCAGAAGCTTGGGGAAAGAGTGGCTAGAGAGCTGCCAGGCAGTAAAGGACCTGGGAGTGTTGGTCAACTGCTAGCTGAATATGAGCCAGCAGCGTGCCCAGGTGGCCAAGAAGGACTAGGGAAGTGATCGTCCCCCTGTACTCCAGCGTTGGTGAGGTCCCACCTTGAGTACTGTGTCCAGTTCTGGGCTCCTCACTACAAGAAAGACATTGAGATTCTGGAGCGAGTCCAGAGAAGGGCAACAAAGCTGGTGAGGAGTCTGGAGAACAAGTCTTATGAGGAGCAGCTCAGGGAGCTGGGGTTGTTTAGCCTGGGGAAAAGGAAGCTCAGGGGAGACCTTATCGCTCTCTACAACTACCTGAAAGGAGGTTGTAGCGAGGTGGGGGTTGGTCTCTTCTCCCAAGTAACAGGTGATAGGACAAGAGGAAATGGCCTCAAGTTGTACTAGGGGAGGTTTAGATTTCTACACCAAAAGGGTTATCGAGCATTGGAACAGGCTGCCCAGGGAAGTGGTAGAATCCTCATCCTTGGAGGTATTTAAAAGAAGTGTAGACGTAGTGCTTAGCAATATGATTTAGTGATGGTTCTTGTCAGTGTTAGGTTGATGGTTGGACTTGATGATCTGAAAGGTCCCTTCCAACCTAGACAATTCTATGATTCTATGATAGAGGCCCGTTACTAAACAGTCAAGAAGGCTAAGGCTCATCTAGAACTGAAATTGGCCAGAGATGTCAAGTACAACAAGAAAGGGTTCTTCAGGTACGTGGGCAGTAAGCAGAAGCACAGAGAAGACAGAGGCACATTGCCAAACAGGGCAGGGAAGGTAATCACTACTAATGCTGACAAGGCAGAGATTCTCAGAATCTTTTTTGCCTCTCTCTTTACCGGC
Organism: Numenius arquata; assembly: GCF_964106895.1. Taxonomy (NCBI): domain Eukaryota; kingdom Metazoa; phylum Chordata; class Aves; order Charadriiformes; family Scolopacidae; genus Numenius; species Numenius arquata. The sequence goes on along the minus strand of NC_133615.1, from coordinate 21,656,965 downwards.
GTACCGGTCCAAACCCAGCTCACAGGACTGAGTAGCTACAGCAACACATGTTTCAACGCACTAGTAGTGGAGGAAGGGCTGGTCTGCAGCCTCTTGCAAGGGTGCAACCCACATAAATCTATGGGCCTGTGGTGGTGTGCTCTTCCCCATCCCCCCCCACCCCTGGCTCCTGCTCACCATTGGTGGGAAATTCTTCTTGGATGGTCACCAACAGCAACGGGAGTGCTTAATCATATGCTTCACCCAGTTGTGAACTTGCTGGTTCTAATTTTAATATGTTTGTTGCTTGTAGTTATGCTGTGTATAAAAATCTGGTACTTGACCAAACAAATAACCCAACTTCAACCACCCAAAACATAAAAATTAACAAATAGCAGGGCTTTACTGTCTACTTACCATGGATCTCTAAGCGCATAAACTGTCAATATACTATTTATGGCACAGAGGCAAGAGGTGACCGCACCACCACTCTGTGAAGGTAAGATGAATTGACTATAGTCACGGGGTGGAGTGTGGCGGTGTGCTCTCCCCCTTCCTCCCCCAACTCCTGGCTCCTGCTCAAGCCATAACCATCAGTGGGAGTTGTGATGAGTTGCACCTGGACTTTGGGGGATGGCTGGCAACACAGCCAAAACACTGTCTGGAGTGGGGACCTAGATATTTTGTTCCCATGAGAATATGACTATAGGTCAATTATCTTACTCTATAAATAGTGGACAGCCCAAGAGCCCTTTGAGCTCTCCTGCACGGCAGCGGGCTGCACGCCAGGATCTCCCCTTGTGTGGGGACGCTCGCCTAAGGTTCTACTCCTCGAGGTTGAGAGATTCCTTGCCGCAACAGATTCTCGGTAAGTGACTAATAGCATGCTAAACTTTGAAATCTTAGGTAAGTGATATAAAGGATTGATTGCGCATATATAATCCTTTAGACATAAACCGTTGACCAAGTCTGGGACTAGGATTGGATCCAGCCGCACCTAGACTCCTCTCTGAGAAGGAGTTTAGAAAGCAAGGGGGTCCTTTCTGAACCTCGTGACTCAACGGGAGGGTCTCCCTGACAGCTTGTCTGACCCTGCCCTCTGTGCAGTAAATAATCAAGTGTACCTTGCCATCGAATCTTGTAAAACACTGTCGCATTCACTACCAACTTTGTTAAATCGCTGTTTTACATGAAATAAATGTTTCACTACTTGTCTCTTACGAGTCAAGTTAATCACTCCGCCCACAACAACTGGCATAGTCGGAGGCATGGAGTGAACCCGAGCACCAAATTCTCAGAGGAATGGGCTCGTGACAATTGGCAATTCGTTTAAGAGCACTTAAGCGCAATTAGGGGCCGTACAAAGGATGGAAAAAATAAGGGAGATGCAAGATGTTAGGCACCTGTTTAGAAGCCCCGTACCAAAACAGGGAGAATATAAATAGGAGAGAGCAGGACCTAGAGAAGGACATAGAGAGCAGGAAGGCAACTGAGTTACTGATGTCTTTAAAAATTGAACAGCTGCAAAAACAACTGCAGGAAGAAAAGGAGAAAAGGCAAAAATTGGGAGAAAAGGTCAAAATAATGCTTATACAGGCTCCCCACCCCCCTGACAGATAAACTGATAGTATCCCCTGAAGATTGGGACGGAGACATTTGGGGTGATCCCGATGATAGTGAGCCAGAAGATGACATTCCTTTGTTCCCCATAAATCCTCCTGAATATGAAGCCAGACCTGTTGTTAAAACAGAAATAAGTGGGGGACCTCGGAGTAGTAATCCGCAGCATACTACACGAACCAGCCCCTGGGATCCGTTGCAATTGACAAATTTGCAAGAGAGATATAGCAGAAACCCCCGGGGAAACTGAAACTGAATACTTGTGGCGAGTATGCTTAAGTGGCGGCGACAGAATAATGTTAAGTCAGGATGAAGCCAGCGGCTACTGGGGTCCGGGAGTTTTCTTAAATTTAGGACCCGACCCGACAAATACACCCCATTCTATCACCAGCCGAGTAACTTATTGGGCGGGAGGAATCGACACCATGGAGCAGGGCGGGCCCTCCGTAATCCCCATTAAATCTCTAAGTGAGCTATGCACAGCCATCACAAAAGTCGCTTGCATGCAAGCTGTGCAGAAAATCCCCTTGCCAGAGGTCGATATTCACAAAGGAGACAGAGGAGTCTGGTCTTCTGGTCTGCATGTTCTTTTTGGGAACTCCTGAGGATCTTTTCCTTATTAGCCCCATGCACGTGTTCACCAAATCACAGAATGGTTGAGGTTGGAAGGGACCTCTGGAGGTCACCTGGTCCAAACCCCCTGCAGACAGCTTTTGAATATCTCCAAGGAGGGAGACTCCACAATCTCTCTGGGCAACCTCAGAGAGAGCTCAGTCACCCTCACAGTGAAAAAGTGTTTCCTGATTCTCAGATGGAACTTCAGCTTGTGCCCATTGCCTCTTGTCACTGGGCACCACTGAAAAGAGCTTGGCTCCATCTTGTTTTCACCCTCCCTTCCGGTCTTTATACACAGGAATGGACTGCGCCAGCATGGGTCCTTTCCACGGGGCCACAAATCCTGCCAGCAAACCTGCTCCTGCGTGGGCTCCTCTCTACGGGGCCACAGGTTCTGCCAGGAGCTTGCTCCAGCGTGGGCTCCTCTCCACGGGCTGCAGCTTCCTTCAGGGCACATCCACCTGCTCTGGTGTGGGGTCCTCCAAGGGCTGCAGTGTGGATATCTGCTCTGACATGGTGCTCCGTGGGCTGCAGGGGGACAACCTGTGTCACCACGGTCTTCTCCATGGGCTGCAGGGGAATCTCTGCTCTGCTGCCTGTAGCACCTCCCCCCCCCCCCTTCTTCACTGACCTTGGTGTCTGCAGGGTTGTTTCTCTCACTCCTCTCTCACAGCTGCTGCGGAGCACTTTTTACCCTTTCTTAAACATGTTATAACAGATGTGAGAAACACCGGCTCACGATTAGAATTTGATAGAGAACAAAGTCGCCGAAGCAAAGATAAAAAAATTAAAAATTTATTATATGAAACAGCGCTGAATCGGGTGCATCTCAAAGCAGAGGCACACCTCATCTTTCAGCTTTTAGGTATTTATACCCTATCCCGGCCATCTGAGTTTCTGTCTCTCTTCTCATTGGTTGAGAAGTTGGAGCTCACATTCTTCCCGACCGCCTAACCTATTACAGGTTCAGTTCACACCTTTTCACCTTATAGGGCATACACACACCTACTCTACGAAATCATTATCCTAAACACACCTTTGATTAGTTGATTACGCTACAAGTTATTTCACAGTCTTTGCTACCATCTACTATCCAGTGTTAGTAATTACAAGCACTCTGGTGGTCGTTTACTTCATCAGGTGGTCGTATCCTCCTCTTCATCAGCTGCCCTCTAGATGACCTTACTCCACTCAGCAGTCTTCACAGTCCCCTCGGCAGATTTACCGTCCAGGCCTGGTTTCTTTGGCCTTATCGATACTCCCCTATCTTCTGGGTTCTTGTATTGAAGGCCACATTCCAGTCTGTTTCTCTTTACCTAGATAATGTTCTGTAAACGAGGATCCCTCGACAGACCCAGGGCAGTTCTAAGGATTAGTTGGGTACAATTGATTAGATTCTACTATCACTAAGCCTCCTTTGTTAGTGCAGACACACTAACAAACATATATCAATTCGCTGAAGCAAAACTTAACCCATTTCTCACACAGAGGTACTACCACCATCACTGATTGGCTCAGCTTTGGCCAGCAGGTGGTCCATCTTGTAGCCAACTGGAACTGACTCTGTCCAAAATGGGGGCTTCTCACAGAATTCACCCCGGCAGCCCCTCCTGCTACCATAAGCTTGCCATGTAAAGCCAATACCGACACCAAGTTGAACATGAGCCAGCAACTGGTATACTGGGCTGCATTAGGGGAACTGTTGCCAGCAGGTTGAGGGAGGTGATCTGTCCTCTTTTTTCAGCACTGGTAAGGCCACCCCAATATCTTTTGGAGGGACAACACAACAGGGCATATGCAATCCAGGCAGTTCCTGGAGGGCATTGATGACAACTTCCTCATCCAAGTGGTAGAGGAGCCAAGGAGGAGAGAGGCTCTGCTGGACCTCATACTCAACCACAAGTAGGAGTTTGTTGGTGATGCGGAGGTCGAAGGCAGCCTTGGCTGCAGTGACCATGAGGTGGCAGAGTTCAGGATCCTGAGGGGAGGGAGCAGGGCAAAAAGCAAGATCACAACCCTGGACTTCAGGAGAACAGGCTTTGGCCTCTTCAGCGATCTGCTTGAAAGAGTCTGATGGGATAAGGCCCTGGCTGCCAAGAAAGCTGGTTGACGCTGAAGGATCACCTAATCCAAGCTCAAGAGCGGTCCATCCCAATGAGCAGGAAGTCAAGCAAAAATGCCAGGAGACCTGTGTGGATGGACAAGGAGTTCCTGGCCAAACTCAAGCACAAAAAGGAAGCATGCAGAAGGTAGAAGCAAGGATGGTGTACTGGCTTTATGTGGCAAGGTTGGGGCGGGGGGGGAGGCTGTAGGGGTGGCTTCTGTGAGAAGACACCAGAAGCTGCTCCCATGTCCAACAGAGACAGTTCCAGCCTGCTCCAAGATGGACCAACTGCTGGCCAATCAGTGACGTTGGTAACATGTTTAAGAAAGGGTAAAAAAACACTGGAGCAGTCCGTTACTGAAGGACTGTACCCTGTGGAAGGGACCAGTGCTGGAGCACTTTGTGAAGAACTGCAGCCTGTGGGAAGGACCCATGTTGGAGAAGTTCATGAAGGACTGTCTCCCGTGGGAGGGACCCCACGCTGGAGCAAGAGAAGAGTGTGAGGAGGAAGGAGCGGCAGAGACAATGTGTGATGAAGTGACCACAACCCCCATTCCCCATCCCTCTCTGCCACTTAGGGAGGGTAAAGGAGGTAGAAGAGTTGGGAGTAAAGTTGAGCCTTGAAAGAAGGGAGAGGTGGGGGGAAAGCGTTTTTAGATTTGTTCTTATTTCTCATTTTCCTACTCTGTTTAATTGGCAATAAATTAAATTTGTTTCCTTGAGTCTGGTTTTGCCTGTGACGATAATTGCTGAGTGATCTCCCTGTCCTTACCTCGACCCATGAGCTGTTTGATGTATTTTCTCTCCCTGTCCTGTAGATGAAGGAGTGATAGAGCGGCTTGGTGGGCACCTGGCATCCAGCCCAGGTCACCCAACCACAGATACAAAGACATTGTCTGAACATGCAGGGATGAGGTTAGGAAAGCCAAAGCCCAAATGGAATTTAATCTGGCCAGGGATATCAAAGACAAATAGAAGGGCTTTTCTAAGTACATAGGTGACAAAAGGAAGACTAGGGAAAACATGGGCCTGCTGCCGAATGAGGCAGGGGATCTGGTGACACGGGACATGGAACAGGCTCAGGTACCAAGTGTCTTCTTCACCTCAGTCTTTCCTGGCAAGACCAGCCTTCAGGAATCCCAGGTCCCAGAGACGGGGGGAAAAGCTGGAGCAAGGAAGATGTACCCTTGATGGAAGAGGATCAGGTCAGGGAATACTTAAGCAACCTGGACATGCATAAGTCCATGGGCCCTGATGGGATGCACCCATGAGTGCTTGAGAGAGCTGGCAGATGTCATTGCGAGGCTGCCCTTGATAATCTTTTTTGATCATGGTGATTGGGAGAGGTGCCTGAGGACTGGAGGAAAGAAAATGTCCCTCCTATCTTCAAGAAGGGCAGGAAGGAGGACCCAGGGAGCTACAGGCCGGTCAGCCTCACCTCCATTCCTGGGAAGGTGATGGAGCAACTATTCCTGGAAACCATTTCCAGGCACACGAAGGACCAGAAGGTGATTGGGAGTAGCCAGCATGGATTCACCAAGGGGAAGTCATGCCTGACCAAAACTGATACACTTCTATGATGAAATGACTGGCCTGGCGGTTGAGGGGAGAGCAGTGGATATTGTCTACCTAGACTTGAGTAAGGTTTTTGACACTGTCTCCCATAAAATACTCATACAGAAGCTGATGAAGTATGGACTGGATGAGCAGACAGTGAGGTGGATTGAAAATTGGCTGAATGGTTGGGCCCAGACTGTAGCAATCGGTAGCACAAAGTCTAGTTCGACAACAGTGACTAGCAGTGTACCCCAGGGGTCAATACTGGGTCCAGACTTGTTCAGCTCCTTCATTAATGATCTGGATGATGGGCCACGGTGTACCCTCAGCAAGTTTGTAGATGACACAAAACTGGGAGGAGTGGCCGATATGCCAGAGGGTCGTGCTGTTAACCAGAGGAAACTCAACAGGCTGGAGAAATGAGCTGAGAGGAATGTCATGCAGTTCATCAAGGGGAAGTACAAGGTCCTGCACCTGGGGAGGAACAACCCCAGGCACCAATACATGCTGGGGGCCACCCAGCTGGAAAGCAGCTTGGAAGAAAAGGACCTGGGGGTCCTGGTGGACACCAAGTTGAACATGAGCCAGCAACGTGCCCTTGCCACAAAGAGGGCAAACGGCATCGTGGGCTTCATTAGGAGGAGTGTTGCCAGCAGGCCGAGGGAGGTGAGCCTTCCCCTCTATTCAGCACTGGTGAGGCCAGACCTGAAGCATTGTGTCCAGTTGCAGGTTCCTCAATAGAAGAGAGAGATGAACATACTGAAGAGAGTCCTACAAAGGGCCACAAAGATGATTAAGGGACTAGAGCATCTCTGCTATGAGGAAAGGTTGAGAGAGCTGGGACTGTTTAGCCTAGAGAAGAGAAGGCTTGGGGCGGGGGGGGAGGGGGGATATCTCATCAATGTATATAAATGCTGGAAGGGAGGGTGAAAACAAGATGGAGCCAGGCTCTTTTCAGTGGTGCCCAGCAAGAGGACGAGAGGCAACGGGCACAAGCTGAAATACAGGAGGTTCTGTCTGAGAATCAGGAAACACTTTTTCACTGTGAGGGTGACTGAGCACTGGAACAGGTTGCCCAGAGAGATTGTGGAGTCTCCCTCCTTGGAGCTATTCAAAAGCTGTCTGGAGATGGTCTTGGGCAACTGGCTCTAAGTAGCCCTGCTGGAGCAGGGGGTTTGGACCAGGTGACTTCCAGAGGTCCCTTCCAGCCTCAACCATTCCACGAGTCTATGAACAGACAGGGACCCCAAGACAGAAATGCATGCACATGTAGACGCTTGGCCTTTGCGGCAAGCTACAGTGTCACAGAATCACAGAATCACAGAATGGAAGGGGTTGGAAGGGCGTTTTGGAGATCATCTAGTCCAACCCCCCTGCCAAAGCAGGTTCACCTAGAGCAAGTTGGACAGGAATGCATCCAGGCGGGTTTTGAATAATATCGCCAGAGAAGGGGTCTCCACAACCTCTCTGGTAGCCTGTTTCAGTGCTCTGTTACCCTTAAAGTAAAGTGTCCTTAAGTAATCTGTGAGTACGAGTCCACGCTCTTAAAGAACACACCCAAGATAGGTTAAAAAAAGGCTCTCATTTCTTTCAAAGACAGAAGGAGATATACAAGTTCAAGCTACTGCCAAAGCTCACAGTTCCACTTCCAGCCTCACTGCATGTCAAATGAGCAATCATGCTGGTCCCTTCTGTGTAGAATCACTATGAAAACATTACCTTGGTGTGCTGACACCAGACTGCTGAGCACATCCCATGCTTAGTTTGCAACCCATCATGTTTCCATCCAAGACCCAAATCTCATCCAGACCAAATGTCATGTTTCTTCCCCCACTCATTTCCCAGACAAAGTATTTGCTAAGGGACAGACTTTCCTTTCCCTGCTACAGCAGTAATAACCTTGTCCCTCTCAACAAACAGGAACAATGACCTGATCAATACTCTTAACTCCCATAAAACAGAAAAGCTTCCAGCAGGTGAAGCTGGCAAAGGCTAACAACAGCATTATAGAAGTGAGAGAACCAAGAAGCCCCTATGGGAAGGACAAAGCCTCATTTCCAAAAGAAACTACCCAGTGGAAGTAGTGACAGCCATAAAGGTTTTCTACTGAGAGGTTTTGTAGGTCTGACAGTCTCCAGAACCAGTTATAATACTAGTAAGATGTAGTTAACCACTTCACCTCCTGGCCATCTCATTTGACTGATTACCTCCAAGTCCCCAGAGATGTTTAAGTTAAAAAGCAATATCCTTCTGTTCCATGTTCCACCCACCTCATGCAAATGTCTAGTTCTGGCACCGTACCAAACAGATGAAAAACCTGGTTAAATCGGATTAGAAGAGTTGCAAATAGTCTGAATTGCACCATACATAAGTATATATAAACGTATGTACCCACAGGCACCTAAAGCAGGACTTGTTCCCCAACAGCTTCAAAAAAGGTCACATCTCTTCCCATTTCTGTATATGAATATGCCCTTATGTCCCCAAAAGGGATCATTTTTGCAGCACTTGTAAGCTCAATGTCAGCATCACACTAAGGACAGCTACAGTGCTTTCAGTCAGCACAGAATGCAGGTATAAGACCAAGCTGACCTAACAATCTCACTGGTCTCCAGAGCTAACATACACACACAAAGGCCAACATCCTCACACAGGTAGAGTCTCATTTGCCATCTTGCAAGACTCAGTCTAAAGGCACATGGGCACCCTACCCTCCCTTGCAAAATTCAACATGACTTCCATACTCCATAAGGCAACATACAGATTCTTGGCTGATTAAACAGAGGAAGCAGAAGCAAGCCACATCTGAGCTCTGAGGTGCAAATTCATAGGAGAGCACATCAAATTCCAGATGTGCTCTCTATTCACTCTCTGCAAAGATTGTCACAGGCTGTGCCACGTTTTTGGGGAAACAAACTTTTCTCATGCAAATGCACAATATTCAACAGACTTCTCGTGAATGTCAGGTATGCCGAATGCTAGGGTCCTCTTTTCTGAAGCGGTGGTCTTAAGGTAGGGAATTATGTAATGGCCCCTCCAGGCTCCCCTTGAAAAGTTCTCAAAGGCTATTTTCACTATAGCCCACAGCATTATGAAAATAAACATCAGTATTTTGAAAGCAACAAAAATATAATTCTGGGAAACATTCTTTCAATGAAGAACACTTCCCTGCAAATACTCATCAGCAGAGTGCTAGAACAACACTCTCCCAGTCGCTGTTTGGCATTATTTCTAAGCTAACAAAATCTAACACACTTGTGATTCTTAGAGGAGCTAATGCAGTAACTAAATTTAATTTTAAATGTAAGCCAGCAGATACTCAGAGTCTAATAATAAACATAGACAGTAAGAGTTTGCACGCTTTCCAAGTGCTTTATGTAAAAGCAGAATGGAGTTTGCAAACCCTGCAATGTAAACATCCTCAATAGACCAGCTGTATATTGATTTTAAATACTCATTTTTTTTAAACAAGTCTTTTCTAGAAATTCAATGCACGTACCTATGAAGCTATATGATTACATGCTTAATCACTGCTACATGCACTGCACAGAATATGCACTTTTTAAAAAGTGTTTATGTATATCACCCGGGGTTTCACCATGAAATGTCTTTGCATACAGTTGTGAAGGACAGTTTAGTTCCAGAATTTCTTCTACAGCTATCTGGATAATACATCGTTACCAAAGAATCAACTGAACAACAGTCCTTAAAATGCTTTATCGAACCGAGTCTTTTTGTAATGTGCAGAGGATCTCTCCGAAAAGACTGCAGTTTGATGATTTTTTTTTTTTAACATCCTCAACAACCAATTAAAAATGAATCTTTATTGAGGGTGACTCCTGAGATAACCAGAAGAACTAGTGTAAAAAGTTCCCTTAAAACATTTTCTGTTGCAGAGACTAAAAGAAAAACAATGCTAATAGAGTACTAAATGAGAACAATCAGAATCTGAGAATTGAGAAAGTTAGAATGGAACTCAAATGTCAGCCTATGGCGTAGCTTCTTTTGTTGCCGTTATCTTAGATTAACATACATATCACGGTTCTCTTAGGAATATCAGCAGGTTTTCAAGTCTAATTTTCAGAAGTTGTGTGCATTTTTATCTTTATATTCCAAATAACTAAAGCCTTGCTGCCCCTTGCTTTGGGGCTATTATAATAATCCATACCAAAAAAAACCTTATAGGATGAACAGTATAGGCAAATATGTAGCATGACTCGGTGTTCTGGTTCCGGCCGAGATAGGGTTAATTTTCCCAAGGAGCTGGCACGGGACACAGGTATTCCATACCAAGTGAGCCATGCCCAGTCTATAGCCGGGGAGCTGGCGAGGGGGGAGGGGGCAGGAAGTCGCCGCTTGCAGCGGGCTGGGGCTTCCCGGGTCTGGTCTGTGAGCGGGGGTACGTTAATCGTGTTTTGTACATTCTTGTATCAGTATTATTGTTGTTGTTTTCCTCTTTCCTTTGCTGTTCTTGTTGTCCGAAAAGTCGGATCCGTTACCCGGTGTGCAATAGCCAGTCTCACACGCCAGGATGAGACATTGATTATTTATTTCAGAGCTGCACAAGGCTGGGTGCTTGGTGGTTTCCCACAAATCAAGCACACCTATCAGGACTCTCCGCGCGATTTTTATACACATTTTACAACATCATTATCATATTAGTACCTCCTACCTGTATTTGATTGGTTAGTAATTTACATACGGTTACACAATCAAGTTATAGCTACCACGCATGCTCAGGGGAAGGGTCTTCACCTGGGCGAGGGTCTTCTTGACCTATGGGCGTGATTTTTAGTATTATAATGAAGGCAGTTCAGCTTAGGACACTGAGAATTTTCACTTTTCTGCCAAGTTGGCTAAACTTCTCAAAACACGTAGATTAGTACCATCTTCAAGGTCCGTATGCTCGTATGTGCCTCCTCAAGCATGATAATAATACTTGCTTTCCTTGATTAGGAGTTCTTTCATTAACTCATCCTTGACAGATTCAAGGATAGAATCCTCCTTATCCGTGAGTATATACATATGGCCTTTCAACACTAGTCACTGATAACCATTTCAAGGATATGCTTTGGTAACAATCCCCCCCCTTGAGACTTATCTAGGATTTCACTAGATCAGTCTAATTCTATCACTTCCCACCTTTAACTATATTACAGCAACATCTACAGGTATGTTGTACTATTACATATACTATTGACAACAAAACTTCTCCTTGAATACAATGAATGTCTATTACTGATTCAATATCAGTCCATGTACAATTCATTTGACACTGTTTAATCTCAGCTTCAATGGTCCTTGCCACGTAGACACCGGAACCGCCTTTATTCTGGTGCAATGAATCCACGGTCCAACTCCTTCAAGCTTTACAGCTGTGTTAGTTGTCAGTAAAACCTGGTAAGGTCCTTTCCACTTTTCTGCTAACGGAGTGTCCTTCCACGTCCGTAGATACGCTTGGTCTCCAGGCTTAAAAGAATGTACTGGAAGTTCAGTCGGACTGGGAGTCCTTAGCAAAAGATACTTGTGAAGAGAAGTTAGCACCTTAGTTAAGGACAAAAGATAGTCAGTTTAAACCATATCACCTGTTACATGCATTTGATCAGAATTTCCAGTCAAATTTACATTGTATGGCTTTCCATACAAGATTTCAAACGGGCTCACTTTTCCACAGGATCGCGGAGTGATCCTAACTCTTAACAATGCCAAAGGTAATAACTCTACCCATTTCAACTGAGTCTCTTGACATAATTTGGAAAGTTGTCTTTTCAGTGTCTGATTCATTCTATCTACCTGTCCACTGGACTGAGGTCTCCAGGGAGTATGTAAATCCCATCTTATTTTTAGTATTCTGCAAATTTCCTGCATTACGTTAGAGACAAAATGTGGGCCCGTCAGAAGACGTTCCCAGTGGTACTCCAAATCTAGGAATTATTTCTTTTAACAAATGTTTGGCTAGCTTGATTGGTTCAACACAGGAAAGCCTCTGGCCATCCAGAAAATGTATCCACCGTTGCTAACAGATATCTGCATTGTTTATCTCGTGGTAGTTCAGAAAAATCAGTTTGCCAGTACTCACCTGGTGCGACTCCTTTTCTTACCTCTCCAGGAGGAGGCCTTGCCTGTATTTTTGAATTATTCCTAAGACAGTTTCCACATTTATTAGTTATACTTTTAGCAATCAGTAACATCTTAACTCCAATTGCAAATTGTTTTACAGATTCTACTAATGCCTCAGGTTCCATGTGCGTTTCTGCATGCATTTTAGTCATCGACTTTCTCATGATTGCAGGAGTAATCACATTCCGTCCACGTGTGGTGACTCACTAGCCATTAGAGTCTTTTTCACATTGTAACAGCTCTGCCAATCTGTCTTCCTTCTCAGTATATTGCGGAATCTCTGTTTGTAAATCACGATCTGGGATTAAAGCGGCAGTCACTGCTTCTGTAGCTGTTCTTTTTGCTGCTTTGTCTGCTCTGAGATTACCTCTTATTACAGCTGTGTTTCCTCTTTGATGTGCCTTTCAATGAATCACCGCCACTTCCTTCGGCTTCTGTACTGCCTCCAGTAATTGCAAAATTTTGGGTCCATATTTAATAGGGCTACCGCTCGATGATAAAAGTCCTCTTTCCTTCCATATAGCCCCATGAGCACGGACTACCCCGAAAGCATATTTAGAGTCCGTGTAAATATTTACCCTCCTTCCTTCAGACAATTCCAAAGCTCTGGTTAAGGCAATCAGTTCTGCCTTCTGGGCCGAGGTATTAGAGGGTAAAGGTCTTACCTCTCGTTCATCTTCCAGGGTCACAACAGCATATCCAGCCCTTCTTTCTCCTCTGATCATAAAACTGCTTCTGTCTGTGAATAACTCCTCATCAGGATCCTCCAGAGGGTTATCTTTCAGATGAGGTCTGCTTGCATATACCTGCTCAATAACTTGTAAACAATCATGATTTAATTAATCTTCTTGCTCTACCGGCATTAAAGAGGCAGGATTCAATGTTGTACTCACCTTCAGAGTCACATCATCTTGTTCCAGTAGTACTGACTGACATTTGACCATACGGCTTGGGATTAGCCAGTGGTGTTCTTTCTGTTTGAGTACAGATATTACAGCATGTGGCACATGGAATCACAGAATCATATGGGGTTGGAAGGGATCTCTGGAGATCAACTAGTCCAACCCCCCTGCCAAAGCAGGTCCACCTAGAGCAGGTTGCACAGGAACATGTCCAGGAGGGTTGTGAATGTCTCCAGAGAAGGAGACTCCACCACCTCCCTGGGCAGCCTATTCCAGCGCTCTGCCACCCTCAAAGTAAAGAAGTTCCTCCTCATGTTTAGGTGGAACTTCTTATGTTCAAGTTTGTGCCCATTTCCTCTTGTCCTGTCACTGGGCACCACTGAAAAAAGACCGGCCCCATCCTCTTGACACCCTCCCTTTAAGTATTTATAAGCATTGATCAGATCCCCCCTCAGTCTTCTCTTCTCCAGACTTAAAAGACCCAAGTCCCTCAGCCTCTCCTCGTAAGAGAGATGGTCCAGGCCCCTAATCGTGTTTTTAGCCCTCTGTTGTACCCTCTCCAGCAGTTGCCTGTCCTTCTTGAACTGGGGAGCCCAGAACTGGACACAGTACTCCAGATGGGGCCTCACCAGGGCAGAGTAGAGGGGGAGGATAACCCCCATTGACCTGCTGGTCGCACTCTTCCTGATGCACCCCAGGATGCCATTGGCTGCCTTGGCCACAAGGGCACATTGTTGGCTCATGGTCATCCTGTTGTCCACCAGGACTCCCAGGCCTTTCTCCTCAGAGCTGCTCTCCAGCAGGTCAGCCCCCAACCTGTACTGGTGCGTGGGGTTATTCCTCCCCAGGTGCAGCACCCTACACTTGCCCTTGTTGAATTTCATCAGGTTCCTCTCTGCCCAACTCTCCAGCCTGTCCAGGTCTCGCCGTACGGCGGCACAGCCTTCCGGTGTGTCAACCACCCCTCCCAGTTTTGTATCGTCAGCAAACTTGCTGAGGGTACATTCCATCCCTTCATCCAGGTCATTGATGAATATTTTGAAGAGGACTGGACCCAGTACTGACCCCTGGGGAACACCACTTGTTACGGACCTCCAACTAGATTCTGGGCCACTAATCACGACCCTCTGAGCTCTGTCTTTCAGCCAGTTTTCAATCCACCTCACTGTCCGTTCTTCTAATCCACGCTTCCTAAGCTTATCTATGAGGATGCTGTGGGAGACTGTGTCAAAAGCCTTGCTGAAGTCAAGGTAGACAACATCCACCGCCCTCCCCTCATCTATCCAACCAGTCATGCCATCATAGAAGGCTATCAGGTTAGTCAGACATGACTTCCCCTTGGTGGATCCGTGTTGACTACTTCTGATAGCTTTCTTTTCCTCCATATGCTTTGAGATGACGCCCAGAACGAGCCGTTCCATCATCTTTCCAGGGATGGAGGTGAGGCTGACCGGCCTGTAGTTTCCCGGGTCCTCCTTCTTGCTCTTTTTGAAGACTGGGATGACATTGGCTTTCCTCCAGTCCTCGGGCACCTCACCTGTTCTCCAGGACCTTTCGAAGATGATGGAGAGCGGCTCAGCAATGACTTCTGCCAGCTCCCTCAGCACTCGCGGGTGCATCCCATCAGGACCCATGGACTTATGGGTATCCAGTTTATTTAACTGTTCCTTAACTCGGTCTTCCTCCACCAAGGGAAAGTCTTCCTTTGTCCAGACTTTCTCTGATTCTTCCAAAGTCTGCGGCTCCTGAGGGCTGGCCTGAGCAGCAAAGACTGAAGCAAAGAAGGCATTCAGCAACTCCGCCTTCTCTGCATCCTCTGTCACCGTGGCACCTGTCTCATTCAACAGTGGGCCCACATTTTCTCCAGTTTTCCTTTTTCCTTCAATATACTTGAAAAAACCCTTCTTGTTGACTTTGACATCCCTTGCCAATTTTAATTCCAGGGAGGCCTTGGCTTTCCTTGTTTCATCCTTGCATACTCTAACGGCATTCTTGTAATCTTCCCGAGTGGTCAGTCCCTTCTTCCACTCAGTGTAAACTTCCTTCTTCCACTTGAGTTTTTTCAGAAGCTCCCTGCTCAACCACGCAGGTCTCCTGCTTCCCTTGCCTGATTTCTTGCTCTTAGGGATGCACCGATCCTGAACTTGGAGAAAGCGATGTTTGAATATCGACCAGCTCTCTTGAGCCCCCCTACCTTCCAGAGCCCTATCCCATGGGATTTCTCCTAGCAGTTTCTTGAAGAGGTCGAAGTTAGCCCTCCTGAAATCCAAGGTTTCAGTCCTACATGTACTATGATCTGCTGTCCCATAGTCAGTTTTCTTGCCTCTTGTATCAGAAGGACAGTTGCAGGCACCCAGGCCATCCAGAACTCACTTTATCCAATTGTTTTGAAAAATAAGCTACTGGTCTTTTCCAATCTCCCAAATATTGGGTTAGTACTCCTAACGCCACACGTCCTCTCTCATGCACAAACAGTTCACGTGACTTAGACAAATTAGGGAGGTCTAGGGCAGGAGCTTTCATCAGGGCTAATGTCAGTTGGTCAAAGCCCTGTTGGCATTCAGGAGTCCATTCCAATAAGTAAGTCTCCAGGGCCTTTTACTGCCTCATATAATGGTTTAGCAAGTAGGCCAAAATTTGGTATCCAAAGCCTGCACCATCCAGCCATTCCTAAAACCCCTTTCAACTCTTTCTTTGGCTGAGGAGGGGCCGTTCGACAGATGGCTTCCTTTCTGTCCTTTCCCAGCTATCTGACCTTGGGAGATTTCAAAACCGAGGTAGATCACTACCTAGCAGGGAATTTGGGCTTTCTTTTCTGAGACCTGATATCCAGGGGTTCCCAAAAAGTTCAACAAGTCTATAGACTTTTTCTTAAAAAAGCTCTTCAATGTCTGCTGCCAGTAGGATATCGTTCACATACTGAAGGAGAGTGACATCAGTTTCCTTACCTGGCCATTGTTCCAAGTCCTTTGCCAGGCTCTGCCCGAAGATGGTTGGACTGTTTTTAAATCCCTGCGTTAGCACCGTCCAGCAAAGCTGAGTCTTCCTGCTGGTCGTTGACTTTCCCATTCAAAGGCAAATATCTTCTGGCTGTCTTGTTCCACTGAGATGCAGAAGAAAGCATCTTTGAGATCCAAAATGGAAAAATAAACATTGGACTCCTTGATTGTTGTTAACAGTGTTTGCCACCACTGGGTGGAGCTCTAACACCAGCTGATTTATCGCTCTTAGATCCTCATTATCAGTTGCCCCTATACAGAAGAAGAAATACACCAAGAAATCAGTTCGCTTAGTAAGGGATGACGATGAACCACGAGAACAGGAGGAAGAGGCAGAACCAGATATAATCACCCGATTCCTATCCCCGAGTGAGCTGCAAGATGTGCAAAAAGATTTCTGCTGACTTCCGGGTGAGCACATTGTCACCTGGCTGCTCCGATGCCGGGATAACAGGGCCAGTAGCTTGGAATTAGAGGGTAGGGAAGCCAGGCAGCTGGGATCTCTGTCTAGGGAAGGGGGCATTGACAAGGCGATTGGGGAAAAAGACACAAGCCCTCAGCCTCTGGAGGCGACTCCTGTCAGGCATGAGGGAAAGGTACCCCTTCAGTGAAGATGTTGTATGTCATCCGAGCAAGTGGACCACCATGGAAAGAGGAATCCAGTACCTGAGGGAATTAGCTGTGCAGGAGATGATTTATTATGACCTGGACAATGCACAGTTACCCACAGATCCTGATGAAGTCCAATGCACAAGGCCCATGTGGCAGAAGTTTGTACAGAGCGCACCATTGTTGTATGCCAACTCATTGGCAGTGATGGAATGGAAAGGCAAAGTGGGACCAACGGTGGATGAGGTGGCTGGCCAACTACGGCGATACGAAGAAAGTCTGTATTCCCCCCTCAATCTCAGCTGTGGAGAAACTGTCCTGGAAGGTCCAGCAACTTGAAGAGAATATGTCCTACTACCCACCTGTACGGGCCAGTATCTCAGCTATCAGGAACAGGTGTTTCCCTGCTCAAGAGAGAGAATACAGAGGGCACGCACCACGAGGCACCCTGTGGTTCTGCCTGCGTGACCACGGAGAGGACATGAGGAAGTGGGATGGGATGGACAACCTACTTCGATCCTACGGGCACGGATACAGGAGTTGCAAGGAAGAACAACCACAAAAGGGGATCCCTCCAGGAAGAGTGCCACCCCAGTTTCCAGCGGGTAGTTCCCCAGACAGAGTAGAAGGCCTGATCTTACTTCTGATCCTCTTGAAGGGACTTCCAAGTCATTTCTGCAAGAAGCGAGTAACGGATACTATGACCAGGATTAGAGGGACCCTGCCTCCAGCCAGGTGGGGGAAAGGGACAACCGGGTTTATTGGATGGCGTGGATTCAATGGCCTGGCACATCAGACCCACAGGAGTATAAGGCTCTAGTGGACACGGGTGCACAGTGTACCCTAATACCATCAAGCTATAGAGGGGCAGAACCCATTTGTATTTCTGGAGTGACAGGGGGATCCCAACAGCTGACTGTATTGGAAGCTGAAGTGAGCCTAACTGGGAATGAGTGGCAAAAGCATCCCATTGTGACTGGCCCAGAGGCTCCATGCATCCTTGGCATAGATTACCGCAGGAGAGAGTATTTCAAGGACCCAAAAGGGTACCAGTGGGCTTTTGGCATAGCTGCCTTGGAGGTGGAGGAAGCTAAACAGTTGTCTCCCTTGCCTGGTCTCTCGGAAGACCCTTCTGTTCTGAGGCTGTTGAGGGTCGAAGAACAACAGGTGCCGATCGCTACCACAACAGTGCATTGGCAGCAATATCGCACTAACCGAGACTGACTGATTCCCATCCAGAACCTGATTCGTCAACTAGAGACTCAAGGAGCGATCAGCAAGACCCACTCACCCTTTAATAGTCCCATATGGCCAGCACGAAAATCTAATGGAGAGCGGAGGCTAACAATGGACTATCGTGGCCTGAATGAAGTCACGCTACCGCTGAGCGCTGCCGTGCTGGATGTGCTAGAACTTCAATACGAACTAGAGTCAAAGGCAGCCAAGTGGTATGCCACAGCTGATATCGCTAATGCATTCTTCTCAATCCCTTTGGCAGCAGAGTGCAGGCCACAGTTGGCTTTCACTTGGAGGGGCATCCAGTACACCTGGAACCGACTGCCCCAGGGGTGGAAACACAGCCCTACTATTTGCCATGGACTGATCCAGACTGCACTGGAACAGGGTGAAGCTCCGGAACATCTGCAATACATTGACAACATCATTGTATGGGGCAACGCAGCAGAAGAGGTTTTTGAGAAAGGGAACAGAATAGTTCAAATCCTTCTGAGAGCCGGTTTTGCCATCAAACGAAGTAAGGTCAAGGGACCTGCACAGGAGATCCAGTTTTTAGGAATAAAATGGCAAGATGGACGCCGTCAGATCCCAATGGATGTGATCAACAAAATAGCAGCTATGTCTCCACCAACTAGGAAAAAGGAAACACAAGCTTTCTTAGGCGTTGTGGGTTTTTGGAGGATGCATATCCCAGATTACAGTCTGATTGTGAGCCCTCTGTATCAAGTAACCCAGAAAAAGAATGATTTTAAATGGGGCCCTGGGCAACGACAAGCCTTCAAACAAATTATGCAGGAAATAGTTCATGCAGTAGCCCTGGGGCCAGTCTGGGCGGGACAAGATGTTAAAAATGTGCTCTACACCACAGCTGGGGAGAATGGACCTACCTGGAGCCTCTGGCAGAAAGCACCAGGGGAGACTCAAAGTCGACCCCTAGGGTTTTGGAGTCGGGGATACAGAGGACCCAAAGCCCGCTATACTCTAAGTGAAAAAGAGATATTGGCAGCGTATGAAGGGGTTCGAGCTGCTTCGGAAGCGGTTGGTACAGAAGCACAGCTCCTCTTAGCACCTCGACTGCCAGTGCTGGTCTGGATGTTCAAAGAAAGGGTCCCTGCCACACATTGTGCAACTGATGCTACGTGGAATAAGTGGATTGCACTGATCACACAGCGAATTCAAATGGGCAACCCCAGTCACCCAGGAATTCTGGAAGTGATCATGGACTGGCCAGAAGGCAAAGATTTCCAAATATTGCCAGAGGATGAGGTGACGTGTGCGGAAGAGCCCCCACCGTATAATAAACTACCAGAAAATGAGAAGAAACATGCCCTGTTCACTGATGGGTCCTGCCGGATTGTGGCAAAGCATCGAAAGTGGAAGGCTGCTGTGTGGAGTCCTACACGACGAGTTGCAGAAGCTGCTGAAGGACAAGGTGAAAGCCAACCAGCTGGCTTTAGACATTGCCAAGCGAGATAAACAGCCAGTACTTTATCTCTATATCGATTCATGGATGGTGGCAAATGCCTTGTGGGGGTGGTTAGCAGAGCAACTGGAAGTGCAGAGGCAAACCCATCTGGGCTGCTGAACTGTGGCAAGATATTGCTGTCCGGCTAGAGAATCTGGTTGTGAAAGTATGTCACGTAGATGCCCATGTACCCAAGAGTCGGGCCACTGAGGAACATCAGTAGAACCAGCAGGTGGATCGGGCTGCTAAGATTGAGGTGGCTCAGGTGGATCTGGACTGGCAACATAAGGGTGAATTATCCATAGCTCGATGGGCCCGTGCAACATATAGATGGGCCCGTGACCGAGGGGTGGATTTGACCATGGACACTATTGCACAGGTTATCCATGAATGTGCACTGCAATCGAGCAAGCCAAGCGGTTAAAGCCTCTTTGGTATGGAGGATGATGGCTGAAATATCAATATGGGGAGGCCTGGCAGATTGATTATATCACACTCTCACAAACGCGCCAAGGCAAGCGCCATGTGCTCACAATGGTGGAAGCAACCACCCGATGGCTGGAAACATACCCCGTGTCCCATGCCACTGCCCGGAACACTATCCTGGGCCTTAAGTAAGTCCTGTGGCGACACGGCACCCCTGAGGGAATTGAGTGGGACAACAGAACTCATTTCTGAAACAGCCTCATAGACACCTGGGCCAAAGAGCATGGCATTGAGCGGGTATATCGCATCCCCCATCACGCACCAGCCTCCGGGAAAATAGAACAATACAACGGACTGTCAAAAACTACACTGAGAGCAATGGGTGATGGGACCTTAAAGCATTGGGATACACATTTAGCAAAGGCTACCTGACTAGTTAACACCAGGGGATCTACCAATCGAGCTGGCCCTGCCCAATCAAAACCTCCACGTGCTGTAAAAGGGGATAAAGTCCCTGTAGCGCACATGAAGAATATGTTAGGGAAGACAGCATGGGTTAGTCCCACCTCAGGCAAAGGCAAACCCATCTGCGGGATTGCTTGCACTCAAGGACCTGGATGCATTTGCTGGGTGATGAGGATGTCCAACATGTACTTCATGGGGATCTGATTTTGGGTGAGAATAGCCAATGAATCAAGTTGTATGATGTTAATTGCTAAATAACCCTGCCACTGTATGTTGTCATTACTACAATTGCCATCAGTTATACTACAGTAAGAATCACCCAAACTAACGACAGATGGACTTTGATGAAATGGAGTAAAGTGCAGCAGTGATGGGATCAGAACTGACCTCAGCAGCTGTCACCCAGCAACTTCCTCGAGATTGACATCTTCAACCTGCAGACCGTAGGCATAAGCCACACCGGATACACCAGCCGCAAGCTCCAAAATACAGCATGCAACAGTCCAGCACCACACACCACCTCGCCTGCCCTGAGGGACTGTTCTAACAGATGGAGCCCAAAGTCATGGATTAAACGAACTCAGTGGACATTTTGGAGGGATGGCCCGTAGACTAAAGGAATAATATCTCTATGTGTATATATGTACATATATATTTATAAAACAAAGACAGGAAAAAGTGGTGGTAATTAATTGGAAAGTGTAAGATCTGGGCATGACCTAGATGGTATAGAATAAGGGGTGGATAATGTCCTGGTTCTGGCAGAGATAGGGTTAATTTCCCCAAGGAGCTGGTACAGACACAGGTATTCCAATACCATGTAATGCCACGCCCAGTCTATAGCTGGGGAGCTGGCCAGGGGCAGGAAGTCACCGCTTGGAGCAGGCTGGGGCTTCCCTGGTCCAGTGGGTGAGTGGTGATACAGTAATTGTGTCTTGTACACTCCTCTGTCAGCATTATTGTTGCTGTTTTCCTCTTTTCTTCGCTGTTCTGTTAAACTGCCTTTATTTCAACCCATGAGTTTTGCCTTTTTCTTCCGATTCTCCCCCACAGCTGTGGGGGGGGGTTGAGCAAGTGGCCGCATGGTTCTTTGTTGGTGGCTAGAGCTAAACCACGACACTCAATTAAAAAGGCTTTATTTGTTTATATCAGAAATATAACCTAAAACCCCAATAAATAAAGGTTGATAGGAAGTTAGCATTAAGAATTCAATTGTAACATTTGGAGATATCTGGGAAGTCAAATCCTCAAGCTCTCCTGATACTAAGGAGTCTCTGCAAGCTATGAAGCAAATACATAAATAACTCAAAATGATAAGGACTGTGAAGGCTTAGAACTAAAACAACATAATCCAGGTTAACCACACCCCCACCCCGACTGTGAATATATACTTTATTTAGGTGTAAATGATTCATATTTAACACAAAAAGGAAAACTTTAAAGAAAGATGAACAAAATTTGGTTTTTCGGGCACACAGAAGCCCTTTGTGGTAGTTTCCAATAGTGGCCCTTGTTTTTTTGTCTCCTACAGATGAATACAAAGTTCAATTCCGCATGGATTTGATGTCTAGCAGGGCAACATAGTAGTCACAATATAGCAAAACGTCACACTCTGGAAGCAAAAATACAGCTCACCGTGGAGTCTGCATTAATACGTGGGGAGAGCACATAAAAAGATCATGTGTTACTCAAAGGCTACTTCACAGCCACAAACTTTAGTGAGCATTATTATTATTATTTTTTTTTTTGTCACATTACCTTTGAATAATGGGAAAGCTTTGGGGTTTTATAATTTTACTCCTTGTACTTACATTTTTTAAATGACAAGGTCACTAAAACTCATGCACGCTGCAAAAAATATCATGCAGTAGTTAAGGTAAACCATCCAAGCAATTTTTATTCATTAATATTCATAAATACACACAGCAGCTTCATTAGAGATTTTTCATTTTTTCCTCTACAGTTTGAATGTGGAGTATTAGGAGAGCTTTTTGCACGTCAAGCTACAGGACGCAGAGCTTTTTTTCTCCGCACTGCAACCTATATTTAACTGCTAAAAGTAAAAATTGGTTAAGTGGAAATGATTATCGTATATATCTTTTCTCTCTTCCTTTGAATGTACACAATGTAACAAGAGTGACAGACCTGAAATTACAATCACCAAAACAAACCCAAGATAGTTGTTGTCCACTTTCATTGGCAAATATAGCACAGAGGACATTGTCTGCAAAGTGGGATGCCATCAAAGAGGAGGCTCGTTTCCTTTATTATTCTCTTTTAAATTTAGGTTTTCTAAAGCAACATCTAGAGGCATAATATCTACACAGCCCATAGCACCAAAATCAGCAATCTCTCCCTGTTCATCCTCATCTGAGGAGGAACTTTCTTCCCGCATCAAAGTGGACAGTAGAAGCTCTTGAACAAACAAGCTGCGGTCTGCCCGTTCGCTTTCCTTTGACTGACGCTCTGCTTCTGACATCTTAGGATCATTCAACCTGCATAGCATCACAGAAAGAGAGAAGACAGGCTTAGCAGTATCATCAACAAAATGGGCTTTCACTAATTCAGCTGGACTGACGCATGCTGAATAACATCTTAAGGTTTGAGAAACAACCTAGGTACTCCTGCACTTCTTTTGACATGTACAGATCTGACAACACCTGGCACTCGTGATGCAAGAATACAGACATTCAACAAACTGTTATGGTTTGAAGAACCCACAACAATTTAGTGTCATTTAGACAACTATTCTATCACCCGATGACCCCTCTGCACCTGGGAAGGAGAATCAGGAAAAAACAAGGAAACCCTAGGGTTGAAATATAAACAGATTTAATAGAATAAGACTAAATAGTTAACATTAATAATACTCAAGAACCAATATTGATCCTGATACCAATATAAAATATCAGATGATTATACTCAGCCAATTATATCAGTAGGAAGCTGTGCACTCCCAGCAGTGGACAGCGAACGTCGGACACTGCGAGCGCTATGGCTTCGGGAGGAAGGGAAGGCCTCAGGGGTCCGGCACCCGGGCAAGAAGTTCTCAGGATCGCAGCCATTACAGAAGAGAAAAACTCCCCAGCAGACTTTCTAATTTATATTGAATATGACATTCATGGTATGAAATAATTCTGTTGGCCAGCTTGGGACAAGTGCCTGGGTCTCGCTCCTACTCATCCCTGCACCTGGCTAGCTCAAAAACACTGAGAACTTGAAACCCACATACCATAGCTGGCTATAAAGTAAATATTTTCACAACAGTATTTTCAGACACTAGAGTCTTCTAAAAACGCAGTTTTCCCAAGCATTAGAAGAGACCTTACTGAAAAGTAAAATTACTGAAAGATAAATTAATCCTGTGTTGCTCAAACCAGGACACAAACTCGTTCTTAGATGCTTCAAAAGACTTCATAGAAGTAGATTCTAAGGCCGAAGGAAAAAAAATGCGATTTCTGAAGTTTCTTTCCCTTCAGAGGGGTTTTGTTTTAAGGGGTGTTAAAATTATCTAGTCATCCCTTAAGTGCTCATTTTGGCCCCAGGACAACTTCTAAAGGCAAGCATGACACAAAATACATTACTACACACATAATGCCCAGAGATTCCCAAAGCACAGTACATCATTCGCTTCACTTATCAGTGCATGCACCATCACCTAGTAGAAGCAAGGAAATTCCTTGCTCCAGTTCTATCCTAGCTCACAAGATCAGTGATTGACATTTGCAGATAGGTATTTTCAAAAAGTTTTGGTTGAGATACTATCACAAGTTTTAATAAAAATCAGCAGGGCAGCAATAACTTGTCCCAACCCAGGTTTCTAGACACAGAAACTGTTTAAATGCCCGTGCTCTTTCTCAACATGTAATTGAAAAACACCCTCCCCCTTGAATCCAGAAAAATCAATATTCTAAACCTCCTAAAAGAGCTGGAATGAGAGTGGGCAACTCTTCTATAGCAGAATGGACTAGATGATCGTTGTAGGTCCCTTCCAAATGAACCATTCTATTCTACAGAACTCTAGAATCTAACTGTACTTTCTGAAATAGATATGTATTCTGCTTATTTATAACACATTCCTTATTTGCCTTTTTCATCCAAAATACTTCATATAGTAGTTTCACTGAACCATAACAGGACCAACAGAAATGGCAGAAGAGTTAAAACCACAGAACAAGTTACCTCGTGAGAAGGAACTGGGAATTCTGTAGAGTTTGCTGATTGTTTTCTGTGTTAGATGCATTGGGAAAACATTGGAAAGCTGCTGTGTGGAGTCCTACATGACAAGTCACAGATACTGCTGAAGGAAAGGGAGAATCGAGTCAGTTTGCAGAAATGAAAGCCATCCAGCTGACTTTAGATATTGCTGAATGAGAAAAATGGCCAGTACTTTATACTTACTCATGGATGGTGGTAAATGCTCTGTGGGGGTGTGTCCTGGTTTGAGGCAAAACAGAACCAAATTTCTGTTCAGTTATTTTACTTTGCAGCTAAGCCTTTTCTAACTCTCTCAAATTAACAGTATATTGTGTAGAAACTGTTTGTTCTCAGAGTGATAAGACCTATGTTTACAGTGAATACCAAGGTGTCACGACGGAGGGAAGACAGAGACACTCAATATGAGTGATCAGCAAACTTTGTTTATTGAATAGTACAGCCGTCTTTTATGCTTCGTTATAATTAGCTAATACATATTCTGCAATACATCTTTCTGATTGGCCTGTCCTCCAAACTTCAACCCCGCCCTTAGTTCCTTCTTTACAGTTACTTTCATCCTCTTTTCCCATGCCTGAGCAGCTGCAATCTCCCTGTTATCGTACAACAGTTACAGTCAAGGACAGGGTGTCCTTGCCAGCTCAGCAGTTACAGGAGCTGAGTCCGATGTTTCCCAAGCTCCCACTCAGCCAGCTGGACCATGTCTACGAGACCCTTCTCAGCTAGCCAGTCTCCCACAATCCCCCCATTTTTATTTTGGGCAAGCAATACCTTTTCGGTGACTTGTTCAACTTTCTTAACTACACATCCCAGTACTACACGTGCTGCTATCAAAATCAGTATAAAGAACCTAGGGTAGAAAGAGATCGTCTATTTCTAGTATGATTTCTGAGGG
Source organism: Numenius arquata (assembly GCF_964106895.1). Lineage (NCBI taxonomy): Eukaryota > Metazoa > Chordata > Aves > Charadriiformes > Scolopacidae > Numenius > Numenius arquata. The sequence goes on along the minus strand of NC_133615.1, from coordinate 21,631,758 downwards.
TATGTATATCTGGAGCAAGCAGTGTTAGTTGGCCCAGATAGCAGGGGCCTCCAAAAGCTCTTCAGGTGTGGTCGCCGGTGTGCTCAACAGCAGGTCTCACCCATCAGCTAGGAACCCAGATGGTACCTGTAGCAGTAGAAACACAGACATAACCATGTCCTACGTAAACCACCTTGTCCGTTATAGTCCATCGCAAAAGGGGTGACTTGCGAGCAAGAGTCAATCCCCCTACTCCCGCAACTGTGGCATTGGTCGGGTATGTTGGCCATTGAGCCAGCCATTTCCGTGTACTGATTATAGAAACATCGGCACCAGTATCCAAAAGTGCGACAAGTGAGATGGTTTGGTCGCCGTACTGCACCATAACCGATCATCGTGGCCGTTGGCGCAGGTCGATAGTTAGCAAGGCTATTTGTCCCGTAGATCCAAAACCACCTTGCCCTCGAGGTTGCTCCTGCAGCGGTTGAAGGGCCCCCGCAAGATGTGGCAGGGGAATCAACTGTGCCACCTTAGTGCCTTTAGCTACGAAAAGTGGTGGGAACAGCGTCTGAGCCATAATTTGAATCTGTCCGTAAAAGTCCTTATCAATCAGTCCCACCAAAACATTAAGTCCCAGCATAGTGGCAGATGAACGCCCTATAAGTAGCGCTCCGACCGCTTGTCCATTAATACAGATTGGTCCCTGTGTGCCGGTAGCAATTCTGACAGGTTTCGAGCCCAGTAGGGTGCAATCTACTGCTGTTGCCAGGTCCAGTCCGAAGCTTCCGCTTGTGGCTGGCCGGAGAGGAAGGGGTTGTGCGCTGCTGGGTAGGCAGCCGCTTTTTGTGTCGGCGCGGGGCGGCTTTTCCCGCTGGGTCATCTGTTTCCCGATCCAGCTCGACGACAGGCAGCTTTGTTGTGAGTGTCTGATCGACAGTTCTTGCACCACACAGAGCTGGCATTGCAGTCCCGCCTCATGTGTCCGGCGACGCCGCAACGGAAGCACCACAAACGAGGTGGGCTGCGGGCATTTGACCGCCCAGCGAAGGTTTGCAAAGGAGCAAGGGCTGCTAAAACCTGACTCTGCGTAGCCTGCGCGTGTTCCTTTAAACTATTCCCTAGCTCCTTTACTGCCTCAACTAACATTGCCTGTGGCCCCACCGGTACCTGTGCCATTCTTTCTAGTCCTTCCTCAATGGTCCATGTCCCTGGCAATGTAGCCAAGATGTTACGCGTGGCCGGATTACTATTTTGTATAGCACACTGCTTTAGTATAGTGCCTTTGAGATAATCGGGCACCCCGGCCACCTGTATGGCGTTTGCTACTCGATCGATAAACAAACCAAATGGCTCTTCTCTTCCTTGCTTAATACCCATATATGAAGGGATTCCTCCGGGCTCTCTTATGCGGTCGAGAGCTTGTCTAGCTAATTTCATTGCTTCCTTTGCCTTATCTGGCCCCATCAACGCTTGTGCTTCTATTCGAAAATAAGGCCCTAGACCCATCAACTCCTGGAGAGTGACCCCGTGTAGCGGGTCCCCTGGTGCTCTAACCACCGCTACTGACTCCTGACAGGCAGCCTGCCAGTGGGCGTTAAATAATAGCTGCTGATGTTGGGTCAGGATCAGCCTCATTATACTACGTATATCGCTCGGGAGTAAGATATTAGTACCCCAAATATAGTCTAACATTTGCCTTGTAGGTTCCTCTTTCAGTCCCGACTCATTCACCGTGGCTCGCAGCTGAGTTAATAGTTTCCAATCCAAGTTCGTAATCGAAACCGTGACGTTCCCTCGTGCATCTGGCTGCGAGTACGTGGCCGGGAAGGCTTCATGTATAACACTCGCGGCAAACTCTCGGTCACCCTCAAGCATAGCACTCTCTGCTATCTGCCGCCACGTTTTCTGCCTTTCTTGGGCGACTTGCAGACCCTCCGTAAAGGGATTCGTACCTTCCCTACTCTCCACTGGATTTTTATACTCCATTCCCTCGCCTGCCTCCTCATCCCCTAACAGGGGGGCAGAGGGCTCCGGAGGGGGCGGTGGGAAAGGCGGGTGGTGCCACGTCCCCGCCACTCCCTGTGGAACCGTTAGCGTATGCACTGAGGGAGGCAATGGGCAGCCTGAGGGAGAGCCAGAGTCTCCCTGCTGCGGGACAGCTGTAGCCCCGGTCGACACTCCCAACCTTTCGGAGGCTGTGGCAGCGGCTCTTTGCTCAGCCCGGTGTTGCAACAGGGCGTTAGCGACTGCCCGCCACAGCTTTATCAACTTTTTGGCTGTTTTATTATCGCATATAACTTCGTCAAACAAATTATCCCCATATTTACGCCATTCCTCGTGTTCAAAAACCGTATCTGGATTATCAAAGCAACCTCTCGCTACTCCATATGCTGATAACCCAGGCAACTCCCTTTTACAATCTATACCCTGAATGCTCCGCTTTTCTAAAAAGCATTTGAGCAAATCATACGCCGCTTGTCTATTCATACCTTCGTCAGTGCTGTTGCAGCCTTTGCAAGACCTCGGTGGCGCGTGGCCGGCGGGACCCTCTATAGGTGCTCCCGGGCGCGGGGATCAATCCCTTAATCCCTTTCGCCTCCTGCGCTGCTTTCAGGACCGGTACCCAGGCTCCGTCGACTCATGGCTCGCAGGTTCAGCCCTCTCTAGGGTCCCTGTTTCGGGCGCCATTTGTCGCGACGGAGGGAAGACAGGGTCACTCAATATGAGTGATCAGCAAGCTTCGTTTATTGAATAGTACAGCCGTCTTTTATGCTTCGTTATAATTAGCTAATACATATTCTGCAATACATCTTTCTGATTGGCCTGTCCTCCAAACTTCAACCCCGCCCTTAGTTCCTTCTTTACAGTTACTTTCATCCTCTTTTCCCATGCCTGAGCAGCTGCAATCTCCCTGTTATCGTACAACAGTTACAGTCAAGGACAGGGTGTCCTTGCCAGCTCAGCAGTTACAGGAGCTGAGTCCGATGTTTCCCAAGCTCCTGCTCAGCCAGCTGGACCATGTCTACGAGACCCTTCTCAGCTAGCCAGTCTCCCACACCAAGGAATGGTATGAAGAGAGGCTCTTGCTTATACTTATTGCTATAACAACCAAGGTCAGCTAACTTTGTTATTTGCCCTGTTGGAAGGTCAGAAGCGGAAAAGCGTAGAAGGGTCACGCCTGTGGGGAGGAGCAGACATGAGAGGTGACTCAAAACTGACCAACGGGATATTCCATCCCATCTGCATCATGCTCATTATAAAAGCTGAGGGATCAAAGGGTCAGCCCTCTTTCTTCAGTGGCCAGTGTCCGAGGAGGACTCTCTCTGTTCATCTGACTTCAATCCTGATCCATGCATTCCTGAATCCAGATCCAAAATCCAGTTCCTGTCTGTCGCTGAGTAAAGTCTGGGACTTCTCCAGTGCCTGCTGGTGACGTGATTGTCATCCTGGGAGCTTGATACGGTTTTGTATATATTGTATCTATTTCATTATTTCCTTTCTATTTTATTATTAATATTTTCATTAAAGTAGTTTAGTTCCTTCTAAACTCATACATCTCTTTATCTCTCTCCCTCCTCTCTTTGGAGCGAGAGGTGGGGGAGAGCATCTGTCATCTCATCATTGGCCAATCTGGCCCAAACTACGACAGGGTGGCTACAGCAATGGAAGCAGACCAAATGGCAGCACAGAGGTAAACCCAGCTGGGCTGCTGCATTGTGGCAAGATATTGATGTCCAGGTAGAGAACCTGGTTGTAAAAGTACATCACATAGATGCTCACATACCCAAGAGTTGTGCCACTGAAGAACATCAAAACAACGAGGAGGTGGACCAGGCTGCTAGAATTGAAGTGGCTCAGGTGGATCTGGACTGGGAACATAAGGGTGAACTATCTATAGCTTATGGACCCATGACACATCAGGACATTTAGGAAGGTATGCAACATACAAATGGACTCGTGATCAAGGGGTGGACTTGATTATTGATGCCATTGCACAGATTATCCATGAATGTAAAATGTGCACCATAATAAAACAAGCCAAGCGGCTAAAGTCTTTTTGGTATAGAGAACGAAGGCTGAAATATCAATATGGGGAAACCTGGCAGATTGATTATATCACACTACCATGAACCCGCCACAGCAAGCACCATGTGCTTACTGGATGGTTGGAAAAATGCCCTGTGACCCATCCCACTGCCCAGAATACCATCTTGGGCCTTAAAAAGCAAGTTTTATGGCAACACGGCACCCCTGAAAGAATGGAATCAGACACCGGGACTCATTTCTGAAAAAAACTCATAAACAGCTGGGCCAAGGAGCATGGCATTTGACTGGGTGTATCACATCCCTTATCATGCACCAGCCTCTGGGAAAACTGAACAATACAATGGACTGTTAAAAATGACACTGAGAGCAATGGGTGCTGGGACATTCAAGCATTGGGATACACATTTAGCAGAAGCCACTTGGCTAGTTAACACTAGAGGACCTTCCAGTTGACCTGGCCCTGCCCAATCGAAATCCCTGTGCACTGTGGAAGGAGATAAGATCCCCGTAGTACATATAAGGAACTGGTTGGGAAAAAGTCTGGATTATTCCTTCCTCAGGAAAGGGCAAACTTATTCATGGGATTGTTTTTGCTCAAGGACCTGGGTGCACTTGGTGGGTAATGCAAAAGTATTGGGGAGTCCAATGTGTACCTCAAGGTGTTTTAATCCTGGGTGAAAATAATCCATTATTTGAGTTGTACAGTGGCAGTATTGTGTGATACTGTATGTCACCACTGCTGTGGCTGCCATATGTCAAAGGTATTATAGCAGGAACCTCTCACCAAGCTAGAGGCAAGAGGAGGAATTCATTGCAATGTTAAAACGTAAGGCCTAGTCCAAAGGGAACAGGGTGGGGAATGTAATGGATACACCTTTAAATTGTTGTAACCCATTACTTGAATTGCATGTTATAGGAATTACTATAGCAGGAACCACCTGAATCAATGGATGACAAGCCTTATAAGAAGCAGTGCAAGTGCAGCAGTGACCTGACCTGAGCTGGCTTTGGTGCCCAATAACTCCATGCAACACACCACCTCTCCTGTCCTGAGTGACTACTATAACAGATGGAGCCCAAGTCATGGACTAAATTAACTCAATGGACATTTTGTGGACATTTTACAGGGGTGCTCCATAGACTAATGGAATGATATCTGCATATTATATCAAAGAATGGGAATGGGGTTGGTGGTTAATGAGGATATATTGGATAGTGTAGGACCTGAGCATTATATAAATGGTATGGAATAAGGGGTGGAGACTGTGCTGATTTTGTCTGGGATAGAATTAATTTTCTTCACAGTAGCTGGTAAGGGGCTATATTTTAGATCTGTTCTGGAAACAGTGTTGATAACGAAAACATCAGCGTGTTATTTCTGAGCACAGAGAGTCTGAGTTATTTCTGACACACAGAGTCAAGTCCTTTTCTGCTCCTCATGCTGCCCTGCCAGCGAGTAGGCTGGGGGTGCACAAGAAGTTGGGAGGGGACACAGTTGGGACAGCTGACCCCAACTGACCAAAGGGATATTCCATCCCATATGACATCATGCTCAGCAATAAAACTAGCAGGGAGGTTGGTAGGTGGCCACTGCTTGTGGAATGGCTGGGCGTTGGTCAGTGGTGAGCAATTGTTTTCATTTGCATCACTTGTCTTTCTTGGGTTTTATTCCTCTCTCTTGTTTATTTTCCTTTTCATTACAATTTATTATTATTATTATTTTATTTCAATTATTAAATTGTTTTTATCCCAACCCACGAATTTTCTCACTTTTACCCTTCCAATTCTCTCCCCCCATCCTGCTGGCGTGCCCCCCATCCCGCTGGCGTGGAGTGAGCAAGCAGCCATGTGGTGCTTAGTTGCCAGCTGGGGTTAAACCATGAACGATGCAGCATTACTGAGGCAGCCTTTAGGGTTTGTGCTGTGCAGCAAGAGACAGGCAACACTGTCCACTAAAATGGAAACCCAGAACAAAATGCAACTTCAAAAGAACGTGTGTATGGTGATGTAGTGATCCTAACTAGAAGACAATTTACATCGAAGAGTTAGTGATCCACACAACAATTAACTTAAGTAAGCCCAGGCCTGCATTGTGTTGCACATATCCCTTAGCCACAGGATAAACTTAGCCAGCTTTTTGTAACAGAGGAGCCTGCAGGCAGCTCCCACCTGGTACCAGCGATTATACCACCTGCATTTCCTTGCCTTGATCTAAAAGAAGTGAGTTCTCATTTAAACATCCTTTCTGATTGACAGTAGAAATGAACAGTTGTTTTCTTGTAAGAAAACCCCGTAAGAGCTCAAATGACCAAAATGGGGTAACCCTATCTACAGACAGGGTTTGCATGATGTGCTGCACCCTGATCAGAGGCCCATTCAATGCTGCACAACTCAGGGTTCCTAGCATCTGAAGGGATGTAACATTATCTATACTATCCTCTCCTTCTTTATAGTGTTAGCTCTAATAAATAGCATTTTAAATGATACATTACAGAGCGTAAGCATGTTTCTTACTGGGATCATCATGAAGCAGCACCTCCTGGTGCAAAACACTCTCCTCCCTCTCTACTCCTGAATCCCTATCCCCCAATCCTCTTCTGCCCTCTCCCCCTCCTTCTTTCCCCCTCCTCACAGTCCCTCCCCCTAACCTCCAATACCCTTCTCCTCTCCCCCTCCCCCACAACCCCCTCTCTCCCTACTTTCCCCTCTTCCCCTTCCCTTCAACTCCACTATGGGTCCCTGTGTCTCCTCCCCTCTCTCTCCCCCTCCCCTTACCTACTCTCCCTTCTTCCCCCCTCCCTATACCTCCCTCTCACTTCCTGTCCCCCTCCCCATTTTCCTCTCCTTCTTACTCCTCCCCCCTTCTCCCCTTCCTTCCTTCCCCCTACCACCCCTCCCCCATCCGATCCATTTTTCCCCGTCTCCCTATCCCCTCCCATAATAGGTGTTTTACCTTTACAATTTCTTCTCTAGACTAATGTCTTTTTGCAAAATACAAAAAGATGCAGGGAAAGCAAATAAAATTCTGCAAGTCACAAACTTTTTGCTTTTTCATCATTCTTTATAAGGTTCTGCCTCCCCCTTCCCAACTATGTGGCTCTCACTTCTTGAGACACTGTCTGTCACAGTAATCAGGCATGCTGCTGCTATCTTAAACCTCTTATGGGAAAGCTCCTGCAGCAGTCAGGAGCTGTGCAATGTTTGGAGCTCCCCCTTCCCATTCTGAAACACACATCCCTATCCATTGGAGTCTAACACTAGTAAGAGGCAGAATGAAAAAAAAAATGCACAGAAAAGTATGGGAATATCCCACTAAAATGGCTTAGGTCACCTATGACAAATCAGTATGTTACTGTGACTGCAAGGTTGCCCTCTCAGCACTTCGCAGCCTAAGCAGAAACACCGAGAATTATCAAGACTAGGTAAAACCCACACGTGTGCAATATGGCACCTGTTGCAGACAGGGTAGCGTTTACCTTTCTCAGCTGATTAAGAAGTTACCCGAGCACCCTCAGCATTGCAGGAGTCAGGCAACCAGGATGGGGCAGGAAGGATCAGGGCATGTGTCAGATTCATCACTGCTCGCTCCACCTCCCCGAATTACAGAGAGGGTTTTGCAAGCCACACTGGAAAGGAGAGGGAATGGGAAGTACCATGAACCACCTCGCTGAACTTGTCCCCTTCCTCAAGGATGCTGTCGGATTGCTGCCATTCCTCGCTCTCTGGCGTCCTTACTAGGGGACGAGATCTCCGTGCACCTACAAAGGCATAGCCCCACCGCTACAGCAGTGTGTTCTACAACAGGGGCGAGCGGGGGCCTCTTCTCCCTGCCTCCCGCGGCACGCGGACAATTGTCCTAGGCTGAAATGGTGGAGGAAGCTGTCTCTCTGATCAATGCCTGGAGACAGCAGTCTTTCCTAGTTTGGAGGAAGAAGGGGAGAACCCCATGCAGTACATGTAAGATACGCTCAACCCCGCAGCTCTCCCTGAGTTGGGTGGTGCCGATCCTCCTTTCCATTGGCTGTGTATTTCCTCTTCCTTCCTGTGTGCAGTAGTAGCGGCTATTGGTCAGAGAAGGAATGAAGTAAAAAAAAAAAGAGAGAAAGAATTAAAAAAACCCAAAACAGATGGAGAAGGAAAGAAACTGGGAGACCTTGAACTTATGACGGGAAAGAGCTGAAGGGTGCAAGAAAGAGTCAGTGTTCTTACAGGAACAACAGAAGAGGGAACAGAGGTGGGGACTCAGGAAGCGGGGTGTAGATTAAAGCGGCGGAAGAGGAAGAGGGGCCTAAGATTCACTGTATCGCGGTGCCTGGGAAGTCGCTGCTAGTGGATCCGCCCCCCCTGAGGGAGGGAGAGAGAGAGAGAGAGTGAGGCAGGCAGGCAAGCAAGCAAGCAAGCAGGCAGGCAGGCCGGCCGGCCGGCCGGCCGGGGCTGTTGGAACAGATACCTCTTTGCTTTACCCTCTCCATTTCTTTCCTTTTTTTGTTGCTTGTTCGCTTCGCGCTTGGGAGTCAGTGCGTAAGGCGGGAGGGACCTAGGCTAAAGCGACGCTCGAGCAGCCAAGCGGGAGCCTAGGGACAGGCCTGGGCTGCAGCCTCAAAATTAGGATGTCCCGACATGAAGGTGAGAGACCCAACGCCGCGGGGCTGGGGGGAAGAGATGTCCTTGAGCCCTGTACGGCGTTAGGGCCTTGTATGCCGCTGTGTGAGGTGGGTCAACATGGCGGCGCCGTCGCCGAGAGCGGGGCCTTGTGGAGTCTGTCGCGGAAAGTGGCCATGGTGGGAGGAGGAAGGCGGAGGCCAGGCCTCGCTTTGCAGTGTCGCGGGAGGGGAAGTGGTGGCCGTGTTCGTTACGGGTGGGTCCCCAGCCCCTTTTCTCTTGCCGCTAAGCACGCACGCCAGGCCTGTGCTCGCTGAGGTTGAAGGGGCTGCTGCAGCTTGAAGTGGGCCTGGTCTCTGTCACCCCTCACTAGCCTGCGACTCAGGCCTTGCCTCGCCCCGGACAAGGAGTGCGTCCGAGGCAGATAATAGAGGGGAGGAGACAGGAGAGCTGTTTATTTTCACTTCTCTTACTTCACTGTTTGAAGGGTGGGCCTGAGGGAATCTGTTTTGGGGAATGGAGGAAGGTATAAGGGAGGTGGGAGATGTGTGTCAGGGTGGCTTGCTGATGTGTCCCGGGAGTTGTGAATGGCATGATGTGAAGGGAGAAGGGGTGTGGGAGGGATAGGGGAGGCAGGCTTGGCTCTCTGTGAGGGGAAGTACCCTCAGGTTTCTTAGGGTAGGGAGGAGGAGAAGGGACTGTGGGGTACGAGGCACGGGGAGAATAGTGTTTGAAAGGAGGCAATACAAGGAGGGTGGTGGCATCCAGGGGAAGTGAATTGGGATGTAGTCTGCTTTGGTATAATGATGGGGGTCAGGGGTTGCACGGCAGGTGTAGAAGGAACTCATTGGCTGTGGTGTTGGGATTGGGAGAAAGAGTTTATGCAGTCTTCATGGTCTTGTTCAGTTGTAGTTTGCATTTTGGTAGCTTTGGCAGGTTGAGAAGTAATATATTCTTTTTCAGGTTTGTATTTTAAAAGAGGAAACATGCCGATGTAGTAGCAGCTTTTGTAGAGAGGTCATCGTACAATTATTTTCTGTGTTTGTCCTTGTTCTTCTATTTTTTGTATTATTTTTTTTTTTGTTGTTGCTATGGGTAAGTGAAGTGAATAGTTAAGGATTAATAAAAAAAGTGAGAAGAATGGTGAGGAAAACAGGGAAGAAGGGAACTTATGTAGAGAGAAGTTGTGTGTGTTATTTGTAAAGAAACTTGCTTAGTTCTCTACCTCTTCTTACTGGTAGTTGCACTAATATAAAACATTCTGTAGAAATTCTGCCTTGTATCTTGAAAGGATAATTTTTTTCTTTGTTAGGAACTAAATTTAGCACCTGTCTCCATACATAACTTTGATTCTCCTAGAACTGTGAAAATAATCTATTTAAAAGGAATGGAGATATCTTTATTTAATCTTAATGTTTTGAAAGCAATGTGCTAGAAGACTTCAGTGTTTGGGAGTAATAATACTGACTTCTAGGTGGAGGGTTGATAGCTTGATGCTGAACTAAAGTATGATGGCTATTCAGTGTATAGCTACATTTTGTTACTGTGTGTGCTTGCCTGAATCTACTAATGCTTTTTTTTTTTTTTCCTAGTAAAGGTACCAAATCCTCTTGGTTCTTTTCTGATTTTGAGGGGGTTTTTGTGGTTTTGTATGTGTTTGGTTTTTTGGGAAGAGGAGGAGTTGGTTTGGTTTGGGGTTGTTTGGTTTTTGTGGTGTGTTGTTTGGTTTTGTGGTTTTTTTTCTCCAAAGAGGTTGGGTGGGGTTCTTGGATTATCTTCATAGGATGCAGATAATGAGGCAAATACTAACAACAGTGAGTAAAATAAGGGTTAATAAAACCTTCTTGTTTGTGGCTTTGGAGAAAGGTATCACAGCAGCAGTTTACAGAGCACTATGGTATGCTATTTAAAGCAGGGTAGTAGGATGCAGACTTCTTAGATTGCACTGGTTAAAGCTACAAAAATTGTATGATGTGTTGTTCAGTGTTGCAATGCTTTAATAAAGGAGAAGAATTATCAAAACATTTTTTTAAATGTGTTTCTGACTGATAGAGGTTATGTTTTGAGGTTTTTCTAGTGGATGTTAGGTTTTGTTTGTAGTATGGAGAAAAATGTTTTTTCTCAGTCTTTCTATTCATCAGCAGAAATCGAAGTATGGAAATAACATTAAGCGTGGTTTTGTTAAAAATTGGAAATGGGTATATCAATGTTCTTTGAAGTTGCATGTTTTTAAAAATGAAGGGAGTTATTACCATCAACAGTTTATTAGAAGATGTTACACTGTTGACTAGTGCCAGAACTAGCTTGTGTGGAGAAACCTAAGTCAGCACTCTTTGAGTACATGTACTGTGAAATTACGTAGCCGTATATTTTCTTCTCTGTTGTACTCTGCCTTGTCAAGGGTGTATAGGGAAGGATGTTGTTGTATGTAGGGGAGGACCAGATGAGGCATTATAGAAAGAAAGTATTTTTGTGATGTTGATAGTTGAATTTTGTTGTGGAAAGCTGGATTCAATCCTGCCTCTTCTACAGGCTTCTTAGGAAGTGCCAGGCAAATCATTTGGATAAGAGTTTACAGGTGGCTACTATCTGTGTGTTTCTTGTTTCATGAAGGCCCAACTGAAAACTTTGGGCATTCACAGCTGCAACTCTAATACCTGCAAATTAGTGGCTTTTTTCCTATTGTAGTTCTTGGAAATGTTTTGGCTGAAACTTACAAACAGAATGCATTCTTGGCCTAGGGAACTTTAACTAGGTGGACAAATGTGGTAGTTAAAGGCTGTGAAAATGAGTCATAAGGAGAAGACCAACAAACAGTTAAATTCAGGCAGCACTGTCAGATTTCAGTATATGAGTGTTATAAACTATTGTATGCAGCTTGAATCCCCTCCAAAGAACTCAAGAAGCAATGTGAATCGGGGGGGAAGGGAAAGGAAAGGAGACAAAGGACTCTTGCATTAATAGAGACTGAAAAAATCTTTATCTTTGAGGTTGTCAAAGAGAATCTAAAAAGAAGGAATAGCTTAAATAATATAGATGAAGAGTGCCTAAACTTTTTTTTTTATAATACAAGAATAGGAGGTTATAAAATTAAAGAGGCAGATGATTCAAAACTGATTAATAGAAGTGCATTTTCACACAGTGTGTAACTAGACTGTGCAATACTCTTTCACAGAAAAAATTATAACACCTGGTTTCCAGTTTGAAGGATTAAAACTTTGGATTCTGTCTCAAACTTTGTATTTCATGTCTCTTAACTATTTGAGACTAAAAGGTTGTTGTAGAGAATCTTATGTCTGATATTCTGTGATGTTCCTACAACTTTCCATGAATAATCAGCTGAATCTCTGTTCTGAACTCATGCTAATTCTGATGTTCTTATGTAAATATGATTCTTAATGTCATTGACATGTATTGGGTTTGGGTGGCAGGGGGCTGCAGGGGTAGCCTCAGTGAGAAGAGACATGGGGCTGCCCATGTGCTGGACAGAGTTGGTTTTGCTGGCTCTGTAAAGGACCCGCTGCTGGCCAAAGCTGAGCCAGTCATTGAAGCCAATGGCACCTCTGAAAACAAATTTAAGAAAGGGTGAAAATGCTGTGCAGCGGTGTGTGTATAAGAAGGGGGGGAGGGGAAGTGTAAGAAACAATCTTGCAAACAGGGAGGTCAGAAAAAAGGAGGGGGAGGTGCTCCCGGTGCTGGAGCAGTCTTTTCCTGAAGGACTGTAGTCCATAGAGAGGACCTGTGCTGGAGCAGGGGAAAAGTGTGAGGAGAAGGAGCGGCAGAGACAAACTGTTATGAACTGACTGTAACCCCCAATTTCACATCCCTCCTGCCCCTCTTGGTTTGGGGGGAGGAAATAGAAGAGTTAGGAATGAAGGAATGAAGTAGAGCCTGGGGGAAGGGAGGGAAGGTGTTTTAATTTTCTAGGTTTGTTTCTTGCCATCCTAATTTGTTCTTAATGGGGAAAATTAATTTATTGCCAAAGTCGAGTCTGTTTCGCCTCTGAAAGTAATTGGTAAGTGATCTCCCTATCTTTATCTCTACCCATGAGCTTTTCCATCCTATTCCACCCCCCCACCCCTTGTCCTCTTGAGGAGGGGGGAGTGAGAGTGTCTGGGTGGCTATCTGGTAGCCAGCTGAGGTTAACTCACCACAACACATTTGTTTCAAAGTTTATTACAGTGTTATCATAATTAAGTAACAATGAAATAAGGTAATTTTGAATTTCTTTCAGTGCAGAGTATAGTGACATGCTCAGTTGTTTCACTGGTTTCCAGTATGTGTAAATTATTTTTTTGTTTTTGAACTATTTCATGAAGCTTTATTTTGTGTAAGCTCAACAACTGTCTAGAGCCTAAAAGTGAGACCTCTACAAAGATAAAATATTTTTTCCCCTCATAGAAGTGCCTTCAACTCTTCTTATCACTTGCATAAGTGCTCTTCATTCATAGAGTTCAGAACTGAATCTCAGAAGTGAGTACAAGCACTTGCTTGACTCATAACTTTTGCAGTCTTTGGTTCAAGGTTGGAGCCCTTTTTAACATAAATAAAACCCTCAAGGTACCTTGACAAGTGACTAGGTTTGTTGTTTAAACTAAAGCTGTTTTCTCTACCTCTGCAAAATATTCGAGTTGCTCTATAGAATTATGGTAGTGTGGCAGGAAATTGGTGGTAGCCTCTGAATAAATATATGGGCATGTGCAAGTGTGCTAAAAGCCTTCAGTATTATTTGGGGTCTGGACATAAGTGTCTTGGAGGTATCCAACTGGATAGTCATGCTCTAAACTGCTTTATTAGTGATGATGTCTGTATACCTATCTCAATCTTATCTTGGTGTTTGTCTTGTTCAGTTAGTCAATTACTAAATTTGAGATCCTGTACTAAGCTTTTTGAAAGGGGTTTATGTAAACCCACAGTGACTATTTTAAGGGAACTGCTTTGGAGTCATTGTCCCCAAATAAAAAATAAATGCTCTAAATGATGATCTTAATGTGTTTTTAATTTCTAAATGTGCAGAAATAGATTATTTTTTTTAAATTGTATGTGCTTCTGTTTTGTAGAAACAAAAGTGAATTCTCTCGTCATGAAATTTCCTAATGTGATTTGGATTGTATGGCACTGTAATAGTGAGGCTGATAAACTTGTATTTCTTATTTGTTCTCTACAGTATGTTGATCTGTTGCTATCTGGTGTTGACAGAAATATGAATTTGCTTTTTCCCAACTCTAGTCAGTGATGTCTTGTCTCCTAGCTGCATTAGACTAAAAATGAAGCTGCATAATGTTTTTGTTGTGGAACAGATTTTTATTTTCAGAGGATGGGTTTTTGCACATATTCTAATTTAAAAAGCATAGCAGTTTCACTGAAGTGTTAAGTGAAAAACTGAATTATGAAAGATTCCTCACTAAGAGGAAGTGGTAGGTGATGATAGTTAGAGGCTTCTTGTGGGGGATTGAGGTGCCCATCTGTAAAACTGACTTGCAGTATTGGGAGGCTTGTTGCTTACCAGGGGCTTGGATTGGGGCAGTTGCAGAAAGTAGAGACTCATCTGGCCCTTGGAATATTACCCCTTTTTTGCTCATGCATGTGGGCACTGATGATAATGCTAGAGTGATCTTGAGTGTATCAAGAGGTTTTTTATAGAGGTGTAGGGAGCCCAGGACACTGTCTGAGCATGCGGGGATGAAGTTAAGAAAGCCCCAGACCAGCTGGAGTCACAACTAGAGAGGGATGTGGAGGACAGCAGGAAGGGTTATGTTGTCAACAAAAGGCTCAGTTTTCTGCTCAATGAACATGGAAAGGCTTAGGTACTAGATGACACTGTCTTGGTTTTCACTGGTAATGTCTGCCTTCTGGCCTTTCAGGTCCCAGAGCCTATTGACAGTCTGTGGGAGTGAAGTGTTGCCCACAGTAGACAAAGATTAAGTTAGGGATCCCTTAAGCCAATTGCAGATTCACAAGTCCATGCAGCCAGATGGGATGCATCTGAGGGTGCTGAGGGAACTGGCTTGTGTTATTGTGAGCCTGCTCTGTCATCTTTGAAAGGCCATGGTGATTGGAAGAGTTTCCTGATGACTTGAGGAGGAAAAAAAACAAACGCTACTCCCATTTTCAAGAAGGGGATCTGGGGAAACTACAGGCTGGTTAGTCTTGCCTCAGTCCTTGGAAAAGTTAAGGAACAAATCCTCCTGGAAGTCACGTCTGAGAACATGAAGTGCAAGAAGGTGATTGTGAGCAGCCAGCATGGATTTACTAAGGGTAAATTGTGCCTGATTGCCTTCTCTGATGACTGGCTATGGGGAAAATGGTGGATGTTGACTTCAGAAAGGCTTTTGATGTGGTCTCCATATATCACAAATCTGGTGAAGTGGATGATAAGGTGGGTGGAAAATTAGCTAGACTGCTGGACTTGCTTGTGATCAGCATTGCAAAGTCCAACTGGTGGCCAGTTTCTAGTGGCATCTCTTAGAGATGGATATTTGGACCAATACTGTTTAATGTCTATTAACAACTGGATAATGCAACTTGTCCTATCTCTGCAAGCTTGCAGATAAGACCAAAT
Source organism: Numenius arquata (assembly GCF_964106895.1). Taxonomy (NCBI): domain Eukaryota; kingdom Metazoa; phylum Chordata; class Aves; order Charadriiformes; family Scolopacidae; genus Numenius; species Numenius arquata. The sequence goes on along the minus strand of NC_133615.1, from coordinate 21,616,568 downwards.
TGTGAGGAGCAGTCAATATGTTATAAGGCTGGGCTGTTATTCAGAGGGACCTCAACAGGCTGGAAAAACAGGCTGGCAGGCACCTCATGCAGTTTCAACAAGGACAAATGCCAAATTCTGCACCTGGGGAGGTATAACACCCCACACCAGATCAGGCTGAACACTGGCTAGAAAGCAGCTTTGCAGAAAAGGACATGAGGGTCCTGGTGGACAAGTTGAATATGAGACAACAGTATGCCCTTGTAGTGAAGGCCAACCAAATACCAGGCTGTGTTAGCAAGAGTGTAATAGCGGGTCGAGGGAAGAGATTCTTTCATTTTTCTTCAGCACTTGGGACTCCAGGTGTGATCTTGTATGTCCTATTCTGGGCTCTGTAGTATAAGACTGACACAGATGTGCTACAGTTGACATGCCTGAGGGATGGGATGCCATCCAGAGGGACCTGAACAAGCTTAAGAAGTGGGTCCATGTGAACCTCATGAAATTCAACAAAGCCAAGTGCAGGGTCCTGCACCTGGGTTGGGGGCAACCCCCAGTATCAATATGGGCTGGGGGAGCAGCCCTGCTGAGAAGGACTTGGGAGTACTGGTGGATGAAAAGCTGGACATGAGCCGACAATGTGTGCTCACAACCCAGAAAGCCAATTGTATCCTGGGCTGCATCAAAAGAAGCATGGCCAGCAGGTAAAGGGAGATGATACTGCCCCTATCCTCCCCTCTGGTGAGACTCCACCTGGAGTACTGCATCCAACTCTGGAATCTTCAGTACAAGACATGGATCTGTTAGAATGGGTCCAGAGGAGAGCCACAAAAATGATCAGAGCGATGGAACACCTCTCCTATGAGGACAGGCTGAGAGAGTTGGGGTTTTTCAGCCTGGAGAAGAGATGGCCCTGGGGAGACCTTATTTCAGTACTTAAAGGGGGCTTATAAGAAAGATGGAGAGTGACTTTTTAGTAGGCCCTGTTGCAATAGGGCAAGGGATAATTGTTTTAACCTAAAAGAGGGTAGATTTAGACGAGATACAAGGAAGAAATTTTTACGATGAGGGTGGTGAAACACTGGAAGAGGTTGCCCAGAGAGGTGGTAGATGCCTCATCCCTGGAAACATTCAAGGTCAGGTTGGACGGGGCTCTGAGCAACCTACCCTAGTTGAAGATGTCCCTTCTCATTGGGGGGGGGGTTGTTGGACTAGATGATCTGTAAAGGTCCCTTCCAATCCTAAACCATTTTATGACATTGGAGTGAGTCCAGTGGGGGCCACTGAGTAGTTGGGGACTGGAACATGGGATATGTGAAGAGAGGCAGAACAAACCCAGATGTCTTGAAGAGAAGGCTTAGGGAGATCTTATTGCTGTCTAAAACTACCTAATGGGAGAGAGTAGAGAAGATGGAGCCAGTCTCTTCTCAGAGGTGTGCAAAGATAGGACAAGAGGAAATGGGCAACAAGTTGGAACATGAGAAATTCTGATTAGATATAAGGAAAATCCTTTTTTCCCATGAGGGTGGTTAACTGCTGGAACAGGGTCCCAGAGAGGTGGCGATATCTTCATCCTTGGAGGTATTCAAACCTCAACTAGTCAAGGCCCTGCACGATCTGCTCTCATTGGCTCTACTTTGAATAGGGGGTTAGATCAGAAACCTTCAGAAGTCCCTTCCCACATAAGTTATTCTGTGATTGCATCGACTGTGATCCATAGGTCAGTGATGGCTCTTAAAGACTTTATTGGTATATGTAAAGTTTTGTCATTTGTCTCTTCTTTCCTTGTGTTTGTGTACTGTTAGGGAAGAATGTTTAGGCACTTTATGTTGAGAAATAGGTCTGAAGCATGTAAAAATGATGTGAGACTAGAAGGGGAGCATATTGTGGTATATTTTGGATACTTCCTGTGTATGCCAACAGGAGAGAAATTGGAAGCTTTGAATCGTGAAGCTAATGGTGTGACCCTTGCTTATGAGACCATGAGAAAGCAAGATGGATGTGTGGTATGGCAGATACTTGTTTGGGTTGTGTATTTGGGGAAAGTACAAGCTAATAGCTAAGAAGCATGTGCAGTGGTGAATGAAAGAAGGGGGGGGTGAGGAACAGAACATGTTTAAAGCTTGACTAAAGTAGGTATGAAAGTTCTTGAGGCTTTTTATTATAGAGACTGTACAATTCCCATATTAAAGACAGTACTTTCCTAGTATTGCTTTTCCTTCTAAGCAATTGTAGTTTCTGTGGGTGTGTTATCTGACTGAAGAGATTCTCTGTGATGGTGAGTGGGAGTGGTTGTGAAGCCATTCTCTGTTATGTTTCCATTTTAAGAAATGTTTGAGAATTCCTCAAGGTAGAACACGGGTAATATTAAAATGATCCAGCATAGTTTGTTTTTTTTAATGTTCTACTATAATTTTTTTCAGTACACTTGTATTAATTTGGGTTCAAAGAAACCCTTATTTTTGCAAGTTAGCCCATTGTCTGGGTGTGAGACCTGCTGAGAGGAGTCAAGAAGACTCTGGGGGGATGGGGGTGTGTGTATTCTGCCTTCCGGGATGTAGGATGCAGGGGAAGAGCATTTTGGGATTGTGCAAGACAGTATGGGGTATTTAGGGAAAGGCCCAAAGGGAGGGGAGGTATCAGGGTGGATTGGAGAGGAATAAGCATGGGAAAATAGAGGGATAAGGGGATAAAAGGCCCAGTCACATGTAAACAGGTTGCTGATCAGTATGCTTGTCTGGCCATGCCCTGTGCCTGATCAATGCAGTCTGTCCTGTCTTATTAAACTCCCTAACTATTTTTCCTAGCTGAGGTGGTTCTCTATTTTGCATGCATGTGTATGTATGGAGGTCTAAATGTCAGCAACTAGAGAAGGGGCCATGGAATTATAGGGGCTCATGAGCCTGAGGTTCCAGCAACTGTCTTTATGTGAGGCAACTGGAATATCAGGGGATCTAGGGGCCAGCTACTGGATAGACTGATTATCTAAGGCCAGTTACTAGAGGAATCCACAGTATGTGTGCATGCATGAGGTCTGAGTACCAGCAGCTGGAGTGGGGCTGCAGGCCTTGGGAGTTCACATGCCTAGTTGCCAGGAATGGGTGAGACTAGGGATCTAGGGGCCAGCTACTGGAGGGATTCATATTGTAGATACGTATGTATTTTCCATTAATGGGCTTTCATCCTGATCAGTGAGACAGAGGAACAGGATATTGGTGCTGTTTGTGAGTGCTGCTGTATCTTTCTGTCAGTGTTGATCTGTGTGGCTGGCTTTGTGTGTATGTATTGTGTGCACATGTGCCTATTGGAAATATATGCTCATGCACTCTTTGGACCTGGGGGTATGGCACTGTGGTAGCATTGCCTTTATTGAGCTACCAGCTTCAGCACCTCCTAACAGAGTGTACCTTTTAAATAGAATAACAAATTTCCACCTAGCCTTGTGTGAAGGTAAGAGTTTACAAGGAAAATTGAGTTGTACTGTTGCCAGATGTGGTAAATAATCAGTGGCTGAAAGAAAAAGCTTGGTTAAGTCTATAAAATTATGAGTTAAGGTGAAGGCAGTCTGTCTCCTCAACTGAGCCCATACTACTTAGTTCTCTAAAGCCTAGTCAGGTATATCACTTGTTCCCATTGTTTGTTTTCTTCTTTCTTTGTCACTCTGTGTGTTGTGTGTTAAGGCAAGTTCTTAAAAACCTTCAAAGCTTTTCTTCAAGAAGACAACCTCTAAGCTTTGCAGGACTTAACAGAGAAATGTCAGTTCTTAATTTGTTTTGTCTACTCTTAGGATTTTCTGTGTTCCTTCTTTTCACACTTATTCTAACTATAAAACTAATTTTCAGGTGATTCCTTCTTCCCCTTCAGCCTGTGTTCTCCCAAGCTGAATCTTTATTGTCCTTTTCACAACTACAAAAACTTCAGGACCTTGATCCTCATGCTATTAAATGAGAAACTTTACCATTGATTTTAATGAGTGCAAGGTTAGGGTGCTGCTATTTAATATTTTCTTGCACTTGTTACTGTTTAGACCTCTCCTTGGTTCAAGTATTCTCTGTTCATAAAATTCATGTGCTGCTTACCAATTTCCAAACAAACAGAAAAGTAAGACCACGCACAGTGCCAATTCTTATGCTGCCACATAAGTCTTTCTGTGCTGATATAATGCATTGCTGTTTAATTAAATTACTGTATTTGTAGTAGTTAAGCAAGCTTTCATGTTGTGATGGTGTTTGAAGACTAAATGATCTTAATTGAAAGATAAGGCTACTGAGAGACAACATCAGATATTTAATTAAAACAGTCTGATTACAAGTCCTTGCATTGTCTGTTAACTTTATAAAATAGAATTACAAAAACTTATCAGGTATGAAAAACCCCTTTTATTGTAAATAAGTTTTGCTTGCAGCTTATGACTTCTGTTATCTTCTAAATGTTTAAATATGTTAAATGTAATATTTTGAAAAGATATCTAACTTTTTTCTGAGATGCAAAGGTCCATAGTAGTCTGAATACAGGCATATCTGTGTGCTGTAGGAGGGAAGTGCTTTATTAATAGCTTTTTAACTAAGAGAACAGTAGACTATAATCATAAAGAGACTGATTAGAGCATCAGGTATAAAGAATACATTTTGGATGGTCAGTATTACTAGTGTGAAGTTCTTTGTGGAAAACGTGGTTTGTCTCTCTTGCAGTGCTTCCTGGAAGTTGTAAAGCTAGCTAAAAAATGTGTTGTTCTTGGAAGTTTCAGCAATAACAGTTCTTCTCCAATAATGTGAATTAAACAATTGCATGTTGCTGAAACTAAAGCATTCTTGAAATGAAGAGAGTTTTCTGCAGTTGTTTTATCTTATCTAGATGAGTTGCCTGGGAGTCCTATAAGCATATTAGAATTGTCATCTTGTCCATGGTTGCTTTCTGAATTTGGCATAAGGGTGTCCAATTCTTTTGTCTGTGTTTTCTCTTGAAAGCGGATAAAGGTTTGCTCTTCACTAGAGCTGAGACTGGGAAGTGTTCATCATGGCTGGTCAGGAAGATAGTTGTATTAGACTCTAGGCCACATAATGATTTGGGGGGAGGGAGGGGTGTGTGTCAAATGCTGTGTAGAGAGCAGGTCCAGTTTTCGAAAGCGTCTAACTAGAGGAGTCTGATTCATGTGCTTGGTGTTCTAGAGTTATACTTGAAAAGCTGAAAGTATCTGCAGATTAGCATGTAAATCCTTAGAACTGATTTATCTTCTTGGCATATTGAGAAAGAGTATATGTTTAATAATAGCAGAAACTGATTCGAGTTATATCTAGAGTGTTTTGACCTATTCTGGTCTACTTCAGTATAAATGGATAATGTTTATATTTTATCCTGTAGAAGTACTTGTATCCTCTCAGTGGCTTGGTTCTTGTGATAATCAACTTGATAACATCAGTAGCTTAGTGATTTGTGGAGGTGGGGGGCAGAAAGTTCAGTGAACTTGATCACTTGTTTGAATGCAACCTTGTATTGAATACGTTTTAAAAATAAACTGCATTCCCTGGATCTACTAGTAATCTATGTTATGACATTTGGCTAGAATTGTAAGAAAATAACCTTGGCCAACAGACTGTTCCACCTAACGTGGCAGTGAAACTGTTTCAGTGATATAAAAGGGAAAAATTAAGCATTTGGTGTTTATACTTGGGTTGCAAGGTTACTCTTAGGCTTGTAGCATTGGTGTTAGTTGTGGCATGCCCTCTCCTGGTATGATAGGTGTACTCAAGAGGTAGTCAACAATTTATTTTTTGCCTCGGTTCTCACTGGTGATATCCCTTCCCACATCTCTCAAACCCTTGAATCTCAAAGCAGAGATGGGGAACAAAGACCCTCACATCACAAGAAAAGATCAAGTTTGAGACCACCTGAGGAATCTGAAAACACAGAAGTCCATGAGACCTGATGGGTTGTATCCCAGGATCACAAGGGAATTGACTGATAGAGTTGCCAAGTCACTCTATCATATTTGAAAAGTCATGGCGGTAAAGTGCCTAGTGACTGGAGAAAAGGGAAACATCATACCCATTTTAAAAAAGGGTAATAAGGAGGACCCTAGTAACTACTGACCAGTCAGCCTTACCTCTGTGCCTGGTAAGATCAGAGTCACAGAGTCATATGGGGTTGGAAGGGACCTCTGGAGATCATCTAGTCCAACCCCCCTGCCAAAGCAGGTCCACCTAGAGCAGGTTGCACAGGAACATGTCCAGGAGGGTTGTGAATGTCTCCAGAGAAGGAGACTCCACCACCTCCCTGGGCAGCCTATTCCAGTGCTCTGCCACCCTCAAAGTAAAGAAGTTCCTCCTCATGTTTAGGTGGAACTTCTTATGTTCAAGTTTGTGCCCATTTCCTCTTGTCCTGTCACTGGGCACCACTGAAAAAAGACCGGCCCCATCCTCTTGACACCCTCCCTTTAAGTATTTATAGGTGTTGATCAGATCCCCCCTCAGTCTTCTCTTCTCCAGACTTAAAAGACCCAAGTCCCTCAGCCTCTCCTCGTAAGAGAGATGGTCCAGGCCCCTAATCGTGTTTTTAGCCCTCTGTTGTACCCTCTCCAGCAGTTGCCTGTCCTTGAACTGGGAAGCCCAGAACCAGACACAGTATGCCAGATGGGGAGGATCATGGAACAGATCCTCCTGGAAGATGTGTCAAGGTATATGGAAGGCAGAGAGGTGATTAGAGACAGCCAACGTGGCTCTGGCAAGAGCAAATTGCGCCTGACCAACCTAGTGGCCTTCTATGATGGAGGGACTGCATCAGTGGACAAGGGAAGAGCTATGGATGTCATCTGCCTGGACTTCTGTAAGGCCTTTGATATGGTCCCTCACAACAGTCCTGACTCTAAACTGGACAGAGGTTGGTTTGTCAGATGGACTGTTAAAGAGATAAGGAATTGGCTGGATGGCTGTGTCCAAAGAGTTCTAGTCAATGGCTTAATGTCCGAGTGGAAACCAATAACAGGTGGTGTCCCTCAGGGAGCCATACTGGGACCAGTACTGTTTAATACCTTCATCAACAATGTAGACAGCGGGATTGAGTGCACTCTCTGCAAGTTTGCAGATGACACCAAGCTGAATGGTGTAGTTGATTTGGTAGAGGGAAGGGATGCAATCCAGAGGGACGTTGGCAGGCTTGAGAGGTGGGCCCATGGGAACCTCATGAAGTTCAACAAGGCCAAGTGCAAGGTCCTGGATGTGGGTGAGGGCAATCCCCAATATCAGTACAGACTGGGGATGAATGGATTGAGAGCAGCCCTGCAGAGAAGGACTTGAGGGTACTGGCGGATAAAAAATTGGCCATGAGCTAGTAATGTGTGATTGCAGCCCAGAAAGCCAAACGTATCCTGGGCTGCATAAAAAGAAACATGGCCAGCAGGTCAAGGGAGGTGATTTTCCTTCCCCCCCCTTTTCTAGATGACTTGCACTTTTTTATGCGACTTCTAGAATCTGGGGTGGGAAAGCAAAGTGAAACAACTCTTTTTAATGTTGTGTTTATACCCATATGTGTTATGAGCAGAGCTGAAACTCAGCAGCACTGGGTGGTGCTCATATTTTTAGAATAGGGTCAGACAAGTATCAGATGCTGTAGCAGTGGACTCAACAAGTTTGTTGATAACAGAACAAGATCTGAGGATCTGCTTCTACTCCAGGTTGGAGTGGAGGAGAGAAGAGGCATCTCATTTGGAGAACAATAACTCTTCTGCCATTCTGGCCTACTATAGGCCTGGTTTTCTTCCTCCTTTCTATTCAACTACAAATCTACCTTGCCTTTGACTGCAGCCTCAGTCCAACCAATTAATTTTGGAAACACTCTAGTCTGGTTCCTTTTTCATGCTGCTGTATGGTGATGTTGCATGTTGAAATTCAGTGGTATTCTTGCATGTAATTCCATTAGCCTTTGAGAAGGATCAACCTGCTTAGCACTCTGTATAAGTTAGGGAGAAAAGTTTAGGTAACTGGCACTCTTCTTGTGGAGAAGAGATTGTTGTTAGGCTAGTTTTGTATGTACATAGGATACAGAAAGGATTTGGTAATCCTTACTTTGTGTATTAATGAAGGACTGTAATCAAGTTACAGGCTGGAAGGCTAGTTCTTGAACACTTAATTGGAATGTTATATTAGTGGAACTACCCACAAACATCACATTGCTTCAGTGTCCTGCTATAACTAAAAGGTTTTAGTCTAAGTTGTTTTTCTAACCTTGAGGTACTGTATCCACAGCTAAATCTTGCTGTCCTCATTGAGCTTTCTTAGCCAGGAATATTTTCTACTTGAATACCTCAGATGCAGGTTTCATGTCCATTTGAAGTAGATCTTATAGTGATTAGGGGATAATTTTTTCTCCTTCTGGTATTTCTAAAAGTTAAATATCCCAGAATATTGCTAAATGTGCAATGCTTCAGAATGTTTGAGGCACAGCAAGAAGCAACTGAATATTTCAGTTTCACTGTATGATTCCCCATGACATGCATTCTTCATAAGAAAACTAGCTATTGAGTTCTAGTCCTGACTTAGTCTATTGAAGAGTGAAGTTAGCACTGCTCTATAGTTTTGGCAGCTTAGATCTTGAGCTTTTCACTCTAGATAACAATTGATCTTTGAGACATCTTTCATGTGGTTTGAAAATATTCATCACGTGGCTGCTTTAAGTCATGCCAATTGAAATAGAATCATTTAGGTTGGAAAAGACCCTTAAGATCAAGTCCAACCATAAACCTAACACTGCCATGTCCAACCATTAACTATGTCCTTCAGTGTCACATCTACATATTTTTTTTTTTTTTAAATACCTCCAGAGATGGTGACTCAACCATAAAATCATAGAATGGTTTGGGTTTGAAAGGACCTTAAAGATCATTGAGTTCCAACCCCCCTGCCATGGGCGGGGACACCTCCCACTAGACCAGGTTGCTCAAAGCCCCATCCAGCCTGGTCTTGAACATTGCCAAGGAATCTCCCTGGGCAGCCTGTTCCAATGCTTGACAACCCTTTAAGTGAAGACATTTTTTTCCTAATATCCAATCTAAACCTACCCTGGTGCAACTTGAGGCTGTTTACTCTTGTCCTGTTGCTTTTTACCTGGGAAAAGAGACTCACACCCACCTTGCTACAACCTCCTTTTAGGTAGATGTGGAGAAGTATAAGGTCTCCCTTCAGCCTCCTTTTCTCCAAACTAAACAACCCCAGTTCCCTCAGCTACTCCTCATAAGACTTGTGCTCGAGACCCTTCATCACCTTCATTGCTCTTCTTTGGACACGCTACAGAATCTCAATGTCTGTCTTGTAGTGAGGGGCCCAAAACCGAACACAGTACTCAAGGTGGGGCCTCACCAGTGCTGAATACAGAGGTACAACCACTTCCCTAGTCCTGCTGGCCACACTATTTCTCATACAAGCCAGGATGCTATTGGTCACCTGGGCACATGGCTGGCTCATTCAGCCAGCATTCAATCAACACCCCCCGGGTCCTTTTCAGCTGGGCAGCTCTCCAGGCACTCTTCCCCAAGCCTGTAGTGCTGTGTGGGGTTGTCGTGACCCAAGTGGAGGACCCAGCACTTGGCCTTGTTGAACTTCATACCATTGGCCTCGGCCCATTGATCCAACCTGTCCTGATCCCTCTGTAGAGCCTTCCTGCCCTCAAGCAGATCAACAGTCCCACCCAACTTGGTGTTGTCTGCAAACTTACTGAGGGTGCACTCAATCCCCTTATCCAGATCACTGATAAAGATACTGAAGAGAACTGGCCCCAGTACTGAGACCTGGGGAATGCCACTCATGACCAGACACCAACTGGATTTAACTCTGTTTACCAGAACTCTTTGGGCCCAGCCATCCAGCCAGTTTTTTACCCAGTGAAGTGTACACCTGTCCAAGCCATGAGCAGTCAGTTTCTCCCAGAGAATGCTGTGGGAAACAGTGTCAAAGGCTTTACTAAAGGCTGTGGATGTTGTTTACCTGGACTTTCCCTCATCCACTAAGCGGGTCACCTTATAGAAGGAGATCAGGTTTGTCAAGCAGATCAGCGCTTTATAAGTAAAGGATGTTCTTAGAGTAGTTCCCTCATGGGTCAAACTAGTAGTGATAGGTGTTGCTATAGATGTTATTCCAGATAGCTGTCTGAAGGAACAGGGAATCTGCAGAGCACAAGTTACTAGGCTTAACACACAGCAGCATATTAAAGAAATCATATTTAAATGGTGTTTTCACATACTGGTTCCTTGTAATATAGAGCTTGTTTCTTGTAGCCTGGAAACAGGAGTGATTTAAGCAGCATGACCAGAAAGCTGAATAAGGAACTCATCTCTGATAAGATTGTTGAGAATCATATGTAAAAATACAACTTTGAAATAATAATTAGTTGAGGATACAGAACTCTGAGTTCTGGCTTGGAGGGATGCCACGATGGATTTTTTTTGCTAGTGATTGTGAGACTTCTCCCAGTTGCTTGTAGAATATTTCATCTGCCTTTTCATCCTGGTTGGGTGGTCTATAACAGACTCCCACCATGATATCAGCCTTGTTGTCCTTCCCCCGATTCTTGCCCATAAACACTCAACCCTTTCATCACCATCATCAAGCTCCAGACTGTCAAAACACTTCTTAACATACAGGGCTACCCCACTGCCTCTCATTCCTTGCCTATTCCTTCTGAAGAGTTTATAGCCATCCATTGCAGCATTCCAGTTGTGCGAGTCATCCCACTGTGTTTCTGTGATTGCAACTATATCATAGCTTTCTAGCACAATAGCTTCCAGCTCCTCCTAGTTGTTGTCCATGCTGCATGCATTAGTGTAGATGCACTTCAGATGGGATATTTATCCTGCCACCTTTTTTGGGGGAGAAGCCCTAATTTCTGTGTGACTCTTCTCAGGCGCTTCTATGGTTTCTAACACATGAACAATCCTTGCATCTTTGCTGTCATGTGGATCTCCATCCCCTGCCTCCACTGAGATGGCTAGGGTGCTGGATGCATTAGTACAGAGACATTTCAAATGTGCTCCAGTGTACTCAGCACATCATGGAGCATACTGAAGGACCTCGCTGGCACACTGTCCTTCAAACATTGGCATGCTGCCCCCAGGCTTATCTCTAGCAAGCCTGGTTTTGTCCCTTGCCCCCTTCAAATCTAGTTTAAAGCTCTTTCAATGAGCCCTGTTAATTCCTGCACAAAGATCCTTTTCCCCCCCTTGAGACAGGTGTACCCCATCTGTTGTTAGCAGGCCTGGTGTCATTTAGACTGACCTATGATCAAAAAAACCCAAAATTTTGCCAGTGACACTAGTCTTGGAGCCAGTTATTGATCTTCTGGCTCTTCCTGTTTCTTCCCTCATCATTCCCTGCAACTGGAAGGATAGAGGAGAACACTACTTGTGCTCCTGATCCCTTAACCAGTTGTCCCGAGGCCCTGATGTCTCTTTTGATTGCCCTTGGACTTCTTGTTGCAACTTCATTGCTGCCTATATGAAAAAGCAATAATAGATAATAATCCGAGGGCTGTACCAGGGTAGGAAGTTTCCTTGTCACATCTTCAACCTGGGCCCCAGGGAGGCAGCAAGGCTTCCCTAAGCAATTGGACCTTCTGTTCCACTCAGAAGAGAGTCTCCTATGACAATAACTCATCTCTTTTACTTTATAAATGTGGTTTTGACACAGTGCATAGGCTGACTTAACTTTGGAGATGCCTCCAACCTAGATAAACCATTGTCGTCTTCATTGTTTGGTTCTGCTTGCAGAGCCTCGTACCTATTATGCAAGGGCACCTGGGAAGGTGAGGTAGTCATGGAGATGTGCCTGCTGTGCTGGGCAGGAACTTTTCACCATTTTCCCCCCCATCCCTTAAGTCACTGCATTCTGCTGGGTGGAGAGAGGATAGGGAATCCTCTGTATCGTGTGTTCTGTCTGCCTGACAGGCCTGTCCCAGGGATGGTAGGGTGCGGTTCCAGTAGTCTATCTCTCTGTGACTCCCTGATGTTCCTCAACTTACCTTCTCCCAGAGCTCTGTTGCTAAGCTGAGGAGTTCCTCTATCTGGGTGCACCTCCCACAGGTGTACTCACTACTGGCATAAGAGTAAGGCACACCATGCATGTGTGGTTAACTTGACATACCAGAATAGTGAGTCCAATGTGTTAAACAACTTTTTTTTTTTTTCCCTTTCTTTCTATTCATGGGGTTGTTATGCATCTCTTGATTTGTCCATAAATTCAAAATGCTTATCTGTAAAAATTGATATTACCAAGAAGGAAATACCCTTGAAGATGCCTTTAGGAGTGCGATTTGATCACTAAAAGGTATAACGAGTTAAAAATCTTTAGGTTTTTAGTTCAATGCTATCCTTTAATGGAATACTGTCGCATTAAAAAGCGAGCATGTTTTTGTCCATGAGCAACGAATTTTTTTAAATAGACCTGGTAGCCCCAGTTATTCTGATTGTGAGGAGAGGGTACATGGTATAAATGTCAGTTTAATGACATCAATGACATAATGACATGATTTACCTGGACTTGTGCGAAGCATTTGACACTGTCCCATATGACTTCCTTGTCTCTAAATTGGAGAGATATGGATTTGACGGATGGACCACTCGGTGGATAAGGAATTGACTGGATGGTTGCACTCAAAGAGCTTATGGTCAGTGGCTTGATGTCCAAGTGGAGACCAGTGATGAATGGTGTTCCTCGGGGATTGGTATTGGGACTGGTGCTGTTCAACATTGTTGGGGTTTAGGCCAAATTGGTCAATTACAGGTGATGGATGCTCTCCCCCCCCACCTCTCCCTCCCAGGAGAGGAGGAGGAGAGAGAAAGAGACTTACGAGTTTAGAAGGAACTAAACTACTTTAATAAAATATTAATAATAAACCAAAAAGGAAATAATGACAATAGATAATGATTTTTGTATATGTTGTATCAAGCTCCCAGGATGTCATCACCAGCAGGCATTGGGGAAATCCCAGACTGGAATCAGTGATGAAAAGGAACTGGATTCCAGCTCTGGAGTCAGGAACACACAGATATGAGGATCAAAGGCAAATGAACAGATAGGGTCCTCTTCGGATGTCAGCTGTTGAAGAAAGAGAGCTGACCCTTTGATACTCTTATACTGAGCATGGGGCAGATGGGATGGAATACCCCAGTTGGTCAGTTCTGGGTCACCTGTCCTGTCCCCTCCTACCTGCAGGTGGGACCCCTCTACACTTTTCTGTTTCCGACCCTCCAATGGGGCAAATAATGAAATTAGCTGACCTTGGTTGTTATAGCAATAAGTATAAGCAAGAGCCTCTCTGCATACCATTTCTTGGCATGAAGTATAAACATAGGTCTTAACATTCTGAGAACGAACACCTTTCCCCACAATATGCTGTTAATTTCAGAGAGTTAGAAGAGGCCTAGCTAGGATGTAAAATTACTGAACAGAAAGTTGGTTCTATTTTACCTCAAACAAGGACAAATATCTTTGTTGGTGACATGGACAGTGGGACTGAGTGCAACCTCAGCAAGTTCGCTGATGACACCAAGCTGTGTGGAGCAGTCGACATGCTGGAGGGAAGGGATGCCATCCAGAGGGACCTGGACAGGCTTGAGAAGTGTGCCTGTGTGAGCCTCATGAAGGTCAACGTGACCAAGTGCAAAGTCCTGCACATGGGTTGGGGAATTGCTATGCACAAATACAGTCTGGGCAGAGAATGGTTTGAGAGAAGCCCTGAGGAGAAGGTCTTGAGGGTGTTGGTTGGTGAGAAGCTTGACATGAGCTGGTAATGTGTGTTTGCAGCCCAGAAAGCCAACCACGTCCTGGGCCACATCAAAAGAAGTGTAGCCAGCAGGTCACGGGAGGTGATTCTACTCCTCTACTCTGCCCTGGTGAGACCCCACCTGGAGTACTGTGTCCAGCTCTGGGGCCCCCAATATAAGAAGGACATGGACCTGTTGGAACGAGTCCAGCGGAGGGCCACAAAGATGGTCAGAGGTTTGGAGCATCTCTCCTGTGAGGACAGGCTGAGAGAGTTGGGGTCGTTCAGCCTGGAGAAGAGAAGGCTCCGGGGAGACCTTATTGTGGTCTTCTAGTACTTAGAGTCACTCCCCATCTTTCCCTTTATCAGGGAATGTAGTGATAGGGCGAAGGGGTAATGGCTTTAAACTGAAAGAGGGTAGACTTAGATTAGGTATTAGGAAGAAATTCTTTACTGTGAGGATGGTGAGGCACTAGAGCTCAGAGAAGTTGTGGATGCCCCATCCCTGGAAGAGGTGTTCAAGGCCAGGTTAGATGGGGGTTTGAGGAACCTGGTCTGGTGGAAGGTGTCCCTGCCCATGGCAGGAAGGTTGGAACTAGATGATCTTTAAGGTCCCTTCCAACCCAAGCCATTCTATATTTCTGTGATTATTTGGGCCGGTTTATCAGTCTACATGTGCATTTCTGTATTGATAATTGACAGTAGAAAAACTGAAAAAGTCTCCTTGCTAGTCTGTAAGGTAAAATGCATCAAAAACCTTTATTTAAAAAATAAACCGGATTATTTCTCTTCTGTGATCATTTCCATAAGGTCGTTCTGGAGAAGATGCAGGAGAACAGTTTCCATGGAATAGGAGTAAATTTGAAAAGCTTTTAAAAAGTCACTAACGCGTCATGTAAATCAGAACTTTGTGATGAATCTGAATTCTTCTCACAACTTGTTTATTTTTTTGCTCTTTTTGTTCCATGCTTATAATGGAACCCTTCCTGAGTGTGTGTTTTTCCTCAGAACCTGAGATTAATATGGATGCATCTAGTTCAATTTGGCATTGTTATCTTTCAGTGTGGGATTGTTGGTTTGGTTTGTGCCTTTTTTTAAGGAGCAGAGAGGCAGACTTCTACAATTGTAATTAACGGTGCGTGTGTGGGTTAAAAAGAAGAGAGCTGAACTTATGTGGCTTTTATTTTTCTTGGCACTTTCCTCTCCTGTTACATTAAAGGATATGGAAGCAGTGTGTTTTGTCACCTGCTGTCAGGTTATCAAATTGAAACATGGTAATTTAGAGTGATATGAAGAAATACTAGGTTGGAGAGATGTTGAGAGAATTCTCTCTATGTAATTTAATTTTGTCCTCAACCTCACATTGCAAGTAGTAGTGGTGACTTGTGTTAATACTAGATTTTTATTTGATCATAGAAGTTATAGTTAGGAAACGATCATTGGGATATTTGCAGTTTTGAGACCTTGTTGATCTTCCTCTGCTAATTCTCTTGGAGTCAATGCCAGTACTTTCTTCCAATAACATTGTTTCTATAATGTTTTCTGCATTTGTACTGAAGTATGAAAAGCTTGTTTAAATTGATCCTGAAAGAGGACTTAGATCAAAATATCGCATGTGTTGTACACACTAGTTATTTTTGTGAAGGCCCTACTGCAAGTGAAAGAAGTTTTTGTGGGCCTTGATGCGTGAAAAGATGATGATGCTTCCTTTGCCCTTATCTAAATTAACAGCAGAGAGCTGAAATGACAAAAAAAATTGCAAAAACCTTTAGAAGATAATGAAGCCTTTTCCTCACACAGGCAGTGTGACTGCTTTACAGTGCAAAGATTGAACTTCCAAAAAGAAGCTGAAGAGCTGATGCAACATAAAATTCAAATGTATTTAAAGTTCTTCTGTACTTCAAAATAGAAGACCCAAATTTCTGCTCCCAGATATGTATACGTTGTGAAAAACTGTTGTGGCATTCTTCAGAATTGAACTATTAGAAAGTATAAAAATAAACACAAAAGCCAGGAAGGGAGGGTGTTATGTGGTGGTGGTGGGGTGTGTGTGTGTGGTTTGTAGGATGGTCTGCTGTGGGCTTTTTCTTTGTTTGCTTGTTTTCACAAAACTTCCAGATCAACCACTGTACTATTTAATCTTGAGAGTGTTTTGAACCAAGCTTCTGAACAGGGGAAGAAAGCAATTAAAAAGAATTTATAGCCTAACCAGTTATCATTTTGAGTGCTTGACTGGTTTTATTTTACTTTGAGTTAGACTTTCACTTTGGATGATTATTGTCTTTTTAACGATATAAATATGCTTAAAATTGGGTCTTATTGTGCATCAGCTGCATAAAAGCTTCTCGGCTTAATTCCTTTTGTTGCAATAGCAACAAATCTGTGCCATTAAAACAATGTGAAATTATTGTTGTTTTCAAGCAATTTTCTTTGTTCACAGGTGTCAGCTGTGATGCATGTTTAAAAGGAAATTTTCGAGGTCGCAGATACAAGTGTTTAATTTGCTACGATTACGATTTGTGTGCAACTTGTTATGAAAGTGGTGCAACAACAACAAGACATACAACTGACCATCCAATGCAGTGCATACTAACAAGAGTAGATTTCGGTAAGTAATAATTTAATTCATATTAGAGCTTTTTGCAGTAGCTTAACTTGTATTTTTGTTTCACTACTTAAAACCTTTTTTTCCCCAAATAGTATGCTGAAAATTATAGCAAGCTCCTATCTCTGTGATAAAAAGCTTATTTTCTCTTTGGTTCTAACATATGAAATCTGCTTGACTCTTTTGGGTTAAGTGTTTTGGCACATGACAAGTTATCAGACTATTAAATATATATCTGATAAAAAAGTATTACTCTTAAATTAACTTCCAATTCAAAAGGTGCAACAAAACTACATGCACATCCCCCCCTCCCCCACCCTCCTTCCCCCAGTATCTTGCACCAGAAAGTACCATGGTGAAGAGGAGAAATAATGGTGAGAGTTTGGGGAAAATGTTGTTTTCTAGTTACATCATGGGATGTTAATGCAGTAGGGGTGGTAGGCTATATTGAATGTGGAAGACTAGTGGCAAGGGCTAGGAAATAGTCCTCTTAGTTGCTGTTTTCTCTTCCCTGAGTAATTTCTATCACATTTATAACACCAGTGTTGTAATTCAGGAGATACTTCCATAGCAGATATTTGCATTAAGATGATGTTGCCATTGGATGCTTATTTCTTTTTATAGCCCACAAGGCTAATGTTTTAGTAAAAACTGTAGTGATTGTATTGTTTTTGAACTTTTTAGCTCTTAGTCTTTTTTTTTTTTTTTTTTACTTTTTCGATTTAAAAAAAAAAAAAGTATGTAAGTTCCTATATGCATTTAAAGCTCAGAACAGCTGAATATACCAATATACAGCTTCTTTCTTGGAGCTCTCTTTGAGCAGAGAAGCATTCCATTCATGTGTAATTCACAAGTAGCTGCTTGCCCTAAGCCTGACTTGTAATGACTTTGAAATTTGTGCTCTGAGAATCCAGAGTTTGGAAAGACAATTTTAAATATACAAATATATTTTTGAAAATCATGTCACTTAAGTTTCTTGATAGTTCTTCTTGGGCTTCACTTTTTTGCTTACTCATGAGGTAAAAATATTTGTTCTAGTCGCTATTTGAGATATATGGTTCAAACTTATTTGTCCCCGATGACAGTTATTCTTGTATATTACATATAGGGTTAAATGGCAGCAGCATCATAAAACATTAAGGGTACATGATTCATAGGGAAAAGAGGACTGATGTATGCTTGCTATGGAGCCATTAGTTACCTTCAGACTGTTAGCACTGAATGTTAATACAATGGGAAAATTTATTGGGAGGATTTTTAAGAAGATAAATGACTTACAACCAATCTCGTGAATGTTCTGTGCATCTAGAAAACACTTTGTTTCCTGGAAACCTCAATACTTTTCTTTGAAAGCCTCTAAGTAAATATACCTTTGGATTAGGGTGTGTTACATAATTTTAAAAACCCCATGAGGGATACAAGTGGACAAGTAAAGGCTTGTCTGAACAGGGGGCGTTCCCCAAGCAACTGACCCTGAACCTGCTGATTGGAAGAGACAGCAAGGGGTGGAGCCTGCACCTGGCAGCATGGGAGACTTCAGCAGGCAAAAACAATCAGCCCAGCTGATTGCAATGGACAAGCATATATATTCCCAGCAGGCAGGTGCATGGTGACCACCCAGCAAAAAGCAGTGTTCTTTGCTTCTCCTGAGCTTCTGGTACCTGGTAAAACCAGTGTGGCCGCACAGAGCTCCTGTTTAAGCATGTGACCACCCAGGTTTCTGGCTGTGGGATGTGTGAAGGGATATTCCTAGAAGTGGAAAGTAATTGCAAGCAAGCCTGTGGGAGGTGTGACCAGATTGATGAACTGCTCTGCTTGGTGGCTGAGCTGCAGGAGGAGGTGAGCAGACTGAGGGGTATTTGAGAGTCTGAGGAGGAGATTGATCAATGGAGCCGTACTCTGGCATCTGTGATGCATAGAAGCCAACTCTGTGGCCGTTACAGAGGCAGGTCCTGGATCTGCTTTGTGCCAGGAGGAAGGCAGTGTCACAAGTGATAAGGAGGAGCGGAAGAAGGTTATGACATGGAGTGGTAAGAGAAAACCCCTCCTTACCCTCTAAGATACACCCAGGCCCTCATACCTGTTCTGTAAGGGTAATAGATGAAGAGCATAATGAGAAGGAGGAGGAACCTGCACAAGCAGTCTTGAGAAGATCAGAGAGACCAACCCCTCGCAACAAAACCTGCATTAAGACCAGTGCCGAGAAGAAACAATGGCAAGTTATGGTCATTGGTGATTCCCTCCTGTGTGGAATGGAAGTACCCGTTTGCAGACTGGACCCTCTTTTCAGGGAAGCTTGCTGCCTCCCTGGGGCCCAAATTAGGAATGTCACTACAAGTCTGAAGAGCCTAGTTCAACCATCAGAGTACTATCCATTCCTGGTCTTTCACATGGGTGCAAATGATGTCACAACAAAAAGCCTGAGGTCAACTGAAAGACTTCAGGGCCCTGGGAAGAATGCTAAAAATCTTGGAAGCTCAGGTAGTATTTTCCTCAATCTTCCCAGTAATGGGGGGAGACTTTGGAAGAAACAGGTAAGCCCTGGATATCAATACCTGGCTTCAGGACTGGAGCCTGTGCCAAAACTGTGGGTTTTTAAACCATAGAAGAGCCTTCGAGGCACAAAGTATGCTGGGGCCTGATGGGATGCACCTGTCCCTGTGGGGAAAATGGGTCTTTGGGTGTAAGCTGGTGGGGCTGATCGAGAGCTTTAAACTAGAATTTATGGGGGAAGGGGATACCAACAGAATTGTGGTAGGTAAGCCAAGGGTTGGCATGGCACTGCCTGAGTGTGGTAATGCTAGTGGGAATGCTTATGCTGCTCCTGGGAGCACCAAGGGCTCAGGAGTGTATCTGAAATGCTTGTACACCAATCCACACAGTATGAGAAACAAACAGAATGAACTAGAAGTGTTGGTCAGTTCCCAGAGCTATGATGTCATTAGTATTAGTGAGACTTGGTGGAATGGGTGTTAGGTCCTGGTCTGATGATTGGTCCGTGAGGGGCTCGTAATGATTCTGAGGGTGCGATTAAGACACAAACAAGGTCAGATGCTGTTTATTATAGTTTTACTATTGTTACCTGAAAATAACACTAGATGGCGATAGAACAAAGGCAGAGGTATAGGAAAGAAGGAAAAGAGAAGCAGTATTATGGAGTGCAGCAAGAATAGTCACCACCAACAAGATGTTAGGTCCGTGCAACATCCTGATGGTCCTCTGGAGTCAACAGCGTCCCATTGATCAGTGATTCTCAAGTTGTGACAATGGCAAGGGTCGATGGTGGTGAGGGGTCCCATTTGCAGTGGGGGGCAACGGTAATTTATAGTCCCTGTCAACTCATAGTTTGACTAATCAATGTGACAGTTACCTGTGCTCATCCAATTATTGTCTGACACAGTTGCTGTGTGAGCCCCCCTGGGCAGTGCTGTGCCCTGCATGGCAAATGAGTTTTTTGGGGGTAAACAAGATATAGTTGTTTTGAGAACCAAGGACGTACCTCCTTTGTTGTCATATCATGTACACAGGTGGCAGATATCTTGCAGCAAGCCACCTTTGAGACATGCTGTTTTTCTGTCGGGTCCTCACAATGAATCCCACAGTTGGAGTGCTGGGATGGAGGGCTACAGGCTGGGCAGGCAAGGTGGAGGCGTCACGCTATACACGAGAGAGTTTTGATTGTTAGATAGTGGTGTTGTGGTTGAAAGCCTCTGGGTAAGGACTAGGGGGATGGAAACAAAACAGGTGTTGTAGTGGGTGTCTACTATCAATTGCCTGGCCAGGATGCAAGCACTGATAAAGTTATTCTATAGGCAATTAGGAGAAATCTCTGCATTGGTAGTCCTTGTCCTTATAGAGATTTCAACTTCCCAGACATGAACTGGAAATATTGTATTGCTGTGATGAGCAGGTCTTGGGAATTCTTGAAGTTTGTGGAGGATAACTACTTGTCACAAGTACTTAGTGACCAACTAGGAAAGATGCCTTCCTAGACTTGCTATTTGTGAATAGAGAAGGACTCGTGGGGGATGTAATGGTAGGTGGCTGTCTTGGCCACAGTGATTGTGAAATGGTTGAGTTTAAAAATTTTCAGTGTAATGAGAAAAAAGGTCAGCAGAGTTGCTGCCCTGGACTTCAGGAGAGCGAACTTTAAGCTATTCAGGGAGCTATTTAGCAGTGTCCCCTGGGAATCTGCTTTTGAGGGCTTAGGAGTCCTTGAGTGCTGGTCAGTTAAGAACTGCCTTTTAAAAGCACAGGAGCAGCCAATTCCATTGTGTTGAAAGTCAAGCAAATGGGGCAGAAGACCAGCTTGGCTGAACAGGGAACTCCTCGTGGAGTTCAAGAGGAAAAAGCAATTGTATGGCCTCTGGAAGCGAGGCCAGGCTTCACAGGAAGAGTACAGATCTGTAGTTTGTTTATGCAGAGAGAAGACACAAAAGGCCAAAGCTCAATTAGAGTTGAAACTGGCTAGTGTTGTGTCAAGCAACAAGAAGGGCTTTTAAAAAGTGAATTAATAGCAAGAGGAGGTCTAAAGAAAACATTGGACTGATACTTGATGAAGATGGTCACTTGACTAATATAGGAATGAAGAAAAAGTAGAGGCATTCGGTGCATTTTTTGCCTCAGTTTTTAATAATACTGATAGACCTTGGGCTGCCCAGTCCCCTGAGTCTGAGGCTATGAATGTGGGAGCAGTGACTTTCCATTTGTGGACACTGAAATTGTAAGGGACCAATTATATCAGCTGAATGTTCACAGGTCCATGGGGCCTGATGGGATTCATCCCAGAGTACTGAAGGAGCTAGCGGATCTTACAGCAAGACCCCTCTCGACATCTGCCAAAGGTTTTGGGAGTCTGGGGAGGTGCCGCCTGACTGGAAGCTAGCCAGTGTTATTTTACTTTACAAAAAAAGGGTGTGAGGGAAGACCCAGGAAACTACGGACCTATTAGTGTAACCTCAGTTTCTGGAAAAATTATGAAGATCATACTGGGTACTATTGAAAGGCATTTAAAGAATAATGCGATCATCAGGCACAGTCAGCATTGGTTCACAAAGAGAAAGTCCTGTTAAACTAATTTGATTTCCTTCTATGATAAGGTCAACCACCTAGTGGATGAAGGGAAGGCAGTGGATGTAGTTTTTCTGGATTTTTAGTAAGGCTTTTGATACTGTCCCTCACAGCATCCTTCTGGACAAGTTGCCCAACTGTGGAATGAGCGACTTCACAGTGTGCTGGGTGAAGAACTGGCTGAATGGCAGGGCTCAAAGGGTTGTAGTGCAATGCAAGTTTGATACCAACTGGGAAGTGCTGTTGACTCTCTTGAGGGACGAGAGGACTTGCAGAGGGATCTAGATAGATTTGGAGCATTGGGCAATGATTAATGGGATGAAATTTAACAAGTCCAAATGCCAGATTCTG
The DNA here is from genome assembly GCF_964106895.1 of Numenius arquata. NCBI lineage: Eukaryota > Metazoa > Chordata > Aves > Charadriiformes > Scolopacidae > Numenius > Numenius arquata. Next base: position 21,594,817 of record NC_133615.1, on the reverse strand, counting down.
CATCTGGGACAGAGTAATGCTGGGCACAAGTGTTGGGAGAGGAGTGGTTGGAGAGCAGCCCTGCAGAAAGGGAGCTGGGGGTGCTGGTCGCCAACAGGCTCAATATGAGTCAGCAGTGTGCCCTGGCAGCCAAGAGGGCAAACTGTATCCTGGGGTACATCAAACGCAGTATAACCAGTTGGTCAAAAGAGGAGATTATCCTGTTGTATTTAGCATTGGTGTGGCCTCACCTTTAGTATTATGTGCAGTTCTGGGCCCCACAGTTTAAGAAGGATGTTAAGGTACTTGAATGTGTCCAGAGGAGGGCAACAAAGCCAAGGATGCTGGGTTTGTCTAGTTTGGAGAAAAGGAGGCTGAGGGGCGACCTCATTGCTCTCTATAGCTTCCTGAGGAGGGGAAGTAGAGAGGGAGGTGCTGATCCCTTCTCCCTGGTATCCAGTGATAGGACATGTGGGAATGATTCAAAGCTGCGCCAGGGGAGATTTAGACTGGACATTAGGATTTCTTTACCGAGAGGGTGGTCAAACACTGGAACAGGCTTCCTAGAGAGGTAGTCAATGCCCCAAGCCTATCAGTGTTTATGAGGCATTTGAACAATGCCCTTAATAATATGCTTTAACTTGGTCATCCCTGAATTGGTCAAACAGTTGGACTAGATGATCGTTGTAGGTCCTTTCCAACTGAAATAGTCTATTCTATTTTAAATCTGCACGAAGAATCAAGCCAGAAAGGTGGAGGAAACTTTGTGGTGAAGTAGGGAGAGGGACCAATCCAAAATTACTACTTCCAAATTGTTTCATTTCTATGGAGCATAGGAGACACTTCTGTTTCTATAGCTTCTTTAAGTAAGAAAAATTAAAAATATATTCTAGTGTGGCTTAATACTTGAATACTGTTCCCTTAGAAACCAGTGTTACTAAGAGGAGAATAAAATGCTGAAGCTTGGCCCTTCAATAAGACTTTTTGTTTTATTAAACCTGGAACAGGATGAGGGGAAAGCATGTCACTGTTTTCTGAATCGCAACAAGGGCTAATGGCAGAGAACGCCATAGTACAAGTCACCCTGTTGATTTATGCAGCAGAGTAAAATAAAGAATGTTTAAATATCTTTCTGCTTAGGTTTTAGGAAGGGTTATGACTTCATTCTGAAAATATTTGTCTTGTGTTACAGTTCTGTATGGAATGTAAGGTAAGAGAGTATGTACAGTGTGGTTAAAAATCAGATGCCTAGAGAAAGTGTAGTAACTTTTTTAAGGGGCATCTTATAAATAAAGAGATTATGTGACTTAGACGAACATAGAGGGATTTACTAGATAAGGAAAAAGTATAATTAATGCTGGAGTTAGTTTAAACTTGTTTCAGAGTTGTCAGGTTAGCTGTTCCAGTGAAACTAAAAATTGTGAAGCAAAGATGTACAAGAAGGTTAAAAGAAAACATCCTGAAAGGAAACATCAGCAGTATAAAACTAAATGGAAAGAAGATGGAACTGGATGGAGATGTCATTTGCTGTCTATGGAAGTATGAGTGGGAAACGTAAGAATAAAGAACACTGGGAGGGAAACACCTGAAGTAAAAACATAGAATGGAAGACTGTTAATGGAGGTAGATGTATAACTACTAGAATACCTTTCCATTGACAAAGTTCAGAATTATTGCTTTCAGTCAGATTTGAATAAGAGATGCAGGGTTGTGCACGCGTGAAGACTGTTTTAATGGGCATAAACGCATTGTGGTTGTCACTAGTTGATGAAGTTTGGGAGTGGACAGTAGGCAAGATGATGAACACTTTAGTTTTTGTGGTAAAGAGGGAGGCAGGAGACTATTTATTTTAATCGCAAAACTGAAAGTTCAGAGGAGGTCAATATCCCCTTCCCCCCCCTTAAAGAGGGGGGGAGAAAGATGTGTCACAAGAATGATTGTTCAAGATCCATCTGTAGTTGATGATGAAGATGGACCTAAGGGAAGGACCTAAGTATCTACTTCCATTCAGCATGTTACCCAGTAGGCAGCATTGTTTCTATATAGAAACACGTGGTGGTAATCTGTGCTTGAAACCTTGTTCAAGTTCTGGATTGTGATGGGGCAACGAACCAAGTAGATTCTCCTAGGTGTCAAGGATAGCTTGGACATCTAATGAAATTAGTGTGCAGTTGTATAACTCTGTAAGAATACTTGCCATGTAAACTCAATACACCAGGATTTGGTAGCGGGGGGAGGGGGGCAGGCTGTCTGTGGCTGCAGATGTGACTTCTGTGACAAGACACCAGAAGCTGCCTCTATGTAGGATAGAGTCAGTTCCAGCTGGCTCCAAGACAGACCCACCACTGGTCAAAGCTGAGCCAATCCAGCAGTGCCAGTGGTGCCTCTGTGATAACATATTTAAGAAAGAGTAAAAAACACTGTGCAGCAGCTGTGAGAGAAGAGTGAGAAAAATGTGAGAGAAACAACCCTGCAGACACCAAGATTGGTGAAGAAGGCAGGAGATGAAGCACTCCAGGCCTCCAGAGCAGAGGTTCCCCTGCAGCCTGTGGAGGACCACACATTGGAGCAGACTCCTGGCAGGAACTACAGCCTGTGGAGAAGAGCTTATGTAGGAGCAGGTTTTTCTGGCAGGATTTGTGGCCCATGGGGGACCTATGCCGCAGCAGTCTGTTCCTGAAGGACTGTACCCTGTGGAAAAGGACCTATGTTGGAGCAGTTGGTGAAGGACTGAATCCTGTGGGAGGGGACCCCACATTGAAGCAGGGGAAGAGCGTGAGCAGGAATTATGGCAGAGATGAAGTGTTATGAACTGACTGCAGCCCCCCATTCCCTACCCCGCTGTGCTGCTTAGGGGGAAGGAGCTACAAGAATCATGAGTGAAGTTGGGCTGGGGGGGGGGTGGGTAATGTGTTTTTTGTTTTGTCTTTGTTCCTTACCATCCTACTCTATTTTTGATTGGCAATTAATTTAACTTAATTTTCCCCATGTAAGAGTCTGTTTTGCCCATGACAATAACTGGTAAGCAATCTCCCTGTCTTTATCTCAACCCACGAGCTTTTCCATCTTATTTCTTCCCCATGTGCTGTTAAGGGGGAGAGTGAGAGTGGCTTGGTGGGCACTTGGTGGCCAGCCAAGGTCAACCTGCCACACCTGGTCAATTATTATAGTGCTTAGGAGCCTTAAAATGCTGTGAAATAATAATAATGAGAGGTTCTTGGAGGAGCTTTAGTCATGGCCTTGAATTTCCAGAGACTTGGACCAGTATAGGAACTCATGTGAGACTGTTAGAAATGAATAAGAAGCACTAGTGACTTCCAGCTTCACCTGTGCTTGTGTTTATGAGCCTAGTTGGCTCACTTTTGTAAGTCAATGTACCATCTAGTGTTTCTTCTGAATGAGGAAGGTGGAATTCTGAACAGTGAAAGTTGTATTGTTCTTCAGTTCCTAGAGTGATGCTGGGAAAAAGATGCTTGTTAGACATAAACTTTAAAATGCTGAATGGGTGCAAACATTGGTATGCCGTCATAGCAAAGGACAGAAAGCATTGCAATAAGTCTATTTAAAGAATAGTGATGTGCATATCTCAGAAATTATATGTTTTGCTAGAACAGGATAGAAGTTCAGAGTAGACTTTCTAGTTTTGGTGTTCCTGAAAAAGAATTGCTGGCAGTGAGCCACAAACTCTAAAATTTTAAGCTGTTAGGATGCTTTATGATTTGTATTGTGTGGAAGCATGTTGTTTCCTTGCTATCCCTGCCATTTTCAAGGGGTTAGACTAGGCAAAGTGAGTAATGTGATTTTCCTGGAAAATTGTATTAAGAACTTATAATTGTGTTGCTTCTGTTTAAGTCCCCAGTTGTAAGTTCAGCTCAGGTGCTTATAGGGTACAAGATCAAAACCTTCCAGCTACCTTTTGCAAAAACATGAGCTTCTTACATGAAGTTAAGCTTTAAAATACAGAGTCTGAGGTCTGGATAGGTTGACTAGAATTCAGCTTGGGGCTTTACCAGGCTTAAACTATTAGAAGATGATCCATTTAGTCTTGTGTGTCTTGCTAAGTCAAGTAGTGACAGCTGTGTTGACGGTGTTAGATGTTGACAACTGGGCATCAAATCCTTTGTAATCTGCATCATCACCTGTGTGTGTTCATGGCTTTGGTATGTGGTATCAACAACAGAATGTCCAGCTACTGCTGGATGAATTAACTGAATCCCTGCAATGGCGTTTCTGTCAGACCCAGCATAGTGTTTCTTATTCTCAAGTAGTTAGCCCAACAAGCACTACTTAGCTCTGTAGCTGAACACTGGGAAACAGATGAATTTGTATGAAGAAAAGCAGAGAACATGCTGTTTCTTGCTACTGGACATGGGTATACGCTGAGATATTTCAAAAAGGTTGAAATATTGATGTGCTATATGGAAGTAATCAGCAACTTTTTTCAGACTCTGAGAAACTTTCATTTTACTCTAGCAAACATGGCTCTTGTGCTGCCTGTCTGTTGAAGGAGGGAGGTTTCTGTTGGAGTTCTAAATAAGGTGAATAGAAATTCTAATTGTTGGGATTGGATTGCTCCATTCAGTAAAGCAGGACAAAAGATGGTGTTTGACAAAATGCTAGAGTCTATATGAATGATGTAGTTATATTATTATATGTCTTTATCTGAGTATTTACAAAGGGGGGGAGATGTAAAGTAGTATGCGTTGTTTCTCTATGCTTTTGGCAGGATGCCTAGTCAGAGGGCTTGGGAAGCTTTTTAGTTAGAAAATGTGAAGCAAAATGGAAGATGCAGTAGCTTTAAGGGTAATACTGTTCTGAATAATGAAGCTTAAATATTGGTGTTGAAGTACCACCTCAAAAAAAAAAAAAAAAGGGGGGGGGCAAAAAGCTTGTCAGCATTCAGTTTCTTCAACTTTTTAGTTCAAATATTAGTGTGAAATCAGCATATTACTTGTATGATGTCAACATTTTTAGTTAATTTCAATTTATGTAGTACTTGTATGTAAATTAGTGTTGTTAAAATTCCTCTGTCTTCTGTGTACCTTCTTAAAGTAATATGTCTCCTCGGTCTATAAGGGTAAATTGTTACTTTTAGTTCTGAATCAGCTCCTTGAAATACTGGGGTTTTTTTCTGAGGAATGCTAGTGTTTTTTCTGAATGAGTGCCAGGAGGTTTGCAATCAGAGAGAAGAATGTGCTAGTTCTGTGGTCAATGAAGCACTGAGATCATCAGATGTCCTAAAGCCATTTTCTTTAGGAAATACTATAGTTTTCAAATACCCTTAGGCTTGAAATCTGATTTAGTATGCCATCAAGTCCCTTTTAGAGAGCGTTCTGAGCCGAAGCATCATCTTGGTGCTCTTCCTCTACAAGCAGTGAAGGGAACTTTTCCTGGAGTGATGCAATTTAGTATGAATTTAGCACGGTTTGTTAAATTTTCATGATCGGTTTGGCTCATGTTAATTGCTAAATTAGCAGTTTAAGAGAGGCTGCTACTCTGGTAGTCAAGAAGTGCTGCAGTATTTAAACTGGTAAGTAACGTCTCCTTTTGCTTCACTAAAATTTCCCCTTATTGTTAAACGCTGGTTCAGCTATGGCACCAATATCAACACATGGAGTGCTGGTGTCACTGAGGCATTTTAAATTACAATATTTAACATAGTTTTGCTGTGAGTATGGCTATGAGAGCACAGTGCATCTACAGTGATCTTATCTGTAGTACAGGCTCACCTATGGTAAAAACAAGGATGGGGGGGAAAAGTGATGATTCAGCAGCACCATTAGACTTTGCTCTTTCTGAATATTAGAAAGTTATGTTGTTTGCTAGTGAAAATTGTCTGTCTATTCTTTTGGAAGTTGAGTCATTGAACAACTTCAGAATACTGGCATATGCGCTTTGTGCAGAATTAAAATGTTTATTTTGATTAACTAATGAATTTGACAGTGATTATATGTGCATAGGCATATATATATAAAGAGGTTATATAAATAAGGAGCTATGCTGCTTGAAAATAATCCCTCCTAAAATATCATCTCTCTACAGATTTGTATTATGGTGGAGAAGCTTTCTCTGTAGAGCAGCCACAGTCCTTTACTTGTCCTTATTGTGGAAAGATGGGTTACACGGAAACATCTCTTCAAGAACATGTTGCTTCTGAACATGCAGAAACATCAACAGAGGTGGTAAGCCACTTCAGCGTTTGTTTTTTTTCAATGAAAGTATATGAAAATTGCCAGAAAATGAGTATTATTTTTTCTTGAAATATGTGTTTATTTAAATGCTGATTAGGAAGATACATACCATACATACGTACACACTATGCTGGTGTTTTCCTTCTTGACTCCTTGAGCTACTAACAGTCCACAATTCAACGATCCTACATCCACCTTTACCCCTCTACAGACTTTCTCACAGTGCACTCTCAGCAGTCTGAGTCAAGGTTATGCAGCTGGATCCTTGGTACGCAGACCACTAAATCTTGGTGTTACAGAGAGGGTTAAACACTTGTCAATATATTTTAAAAGCTATTTATTTTTACTTTATAAAAAGTGGCCCTTGCTGTTTCCCTTTACCACTTGATTTTCCTGATGATTTCAACAGTACTACTGTATAGTAGAGCAATTATACACTGTATAATAGACTAATGGAACAATTGTTTTGCTTTTGGTTTTGTCAGTAAGCATTCTGATCTCCTCAAGTTTTTATATCCAGATGTTACTGTTGCTTGTATCAGATCATCTGAAATTTTTCTGAAATGCGAGGTAACTGCTATGTAAATGATAAAATAACTAACTTGGATTTTGATAGTATTAGAAATGGTTTGTTCTTAACCTTCATTACAATGTTGAGAAACTACATGCTTGCACTGCTTAGTGTTCAGACTTTCTTTTCAGAAAAGTCTGTAGCCCTGTTTTTAGATTTCCCTTTATGGTGCAGGGGTATGTTTTGTATTTATTTTTAAAGCCCACTTCACTAATTCAACGGTTGTGTGTTAAATTTTTGACCAAGAAGTTTGGGTATCTTTCCAGCAGTGGGGAATATATTCATGTTTGTGTGTGAATACTGTTTATGCCTGAGGAATATATGATTATAGGAGGACATTTGGGGAACTGTTGTCTAGTTCTTTTTTGCTGTAGATTCCTATAAAAATGTGCATGCTTGAGGAAAATTATTAAAATCTTAAATTGTGGAGAAATGACTCATGATTTTGAACTTGTTTGTTCTGACCTTTAAGCTCTCTTCACTTTTTGAGAAGTTATGTGGGAGAAGGAGAATCTCTTTCCTTAGAGCCTGCTAAGGGCCTTATGTGAAGGAGTAGCAGAGGAGGTAAAATTGGTCAACCTGTTTTGAGACTCAAAGGTGTTCTGTTCTTCCCTAAGAATGTATGAACTATTGGCGTATATTTATTTATTTTTAGAACTAAAAACTCAGTAATTATTATTTCTCTGTTAAATGATCAAGGATAATGGTCAGCATTAGAGGGCAAGTGCAGATGGATGTGGCTGGCATTATGATGATTGTTACTGTTGCTATTAGGTTTCAGTAGGGTGGAGTGATTAACATAAAATACAGCATTCAGGTAGAAGTTTTCTAGAATTGCAGCTGAGAAAACTAAGAAGTGCCATTGCATTTCATACTTGAATCAAGCTTCAGAATGAAGGCATCAGTTTTCTGCTACTTAATCACAATTAGCGGATACATTCTGTATTTAGTAAGGCAGCAACTAGACTGACCAAGCTGCTCTATCTCACCTCCCTCCCCAGCAACAGGATGGGTAGAAGATATGGCGAAAAGCTCATAAGTCGAGATAAGGATGGAGATGTTACTCAGCAATTACCATCATGGGCAAAACAGATGTGACTTGAGGAAATTAGTTTAATTTACTGCCCATTAAACAGAGTAGGAGAATGAGAAAGAAGAACAAATCTAAAAACACTTTTCCCCCACCCCTCCATTCTTCCAAGGCTCAACTTCACTCCCATCTCTTCTACTTCCTTCTCTCTCACTGAGCAGTACAGGGGAATGGGGGTTGTGGTCAGTTCATCACATGTTGTCTCTACCACTCCTTCCTCCTCACACTCTTTTCTTGCTCCAGTGTGAGGTCCCTCCCATGGGATACAGTCCTTCATTAACTGCTCCAGCATGGGTCCTTCCCACAGGCTGCAGTTCTTCAGTAATAAACTGCTTCTGTGTGCGTCCCCCATGGGGTCACAGTTCCTGCCAGAAAATCTGCTCCTGTATGGGCTCCTCTCTGTGGGCTGCAGCTTCCTTCAGGGTACATCTACATCCTCTGGTGTGGGGTCCTCCACGGACTGCAGTGTGGATATGTGCTCTGATGTGGTCCTCCATGGGCTGCAGGAGGGCAACCTCTGTCACCATGGTCTTTCTCCACAGGCTGCAGGGGAATCTCTGCTGTTTTCTGGAGTACCTCTTTCCCCTCCTTCACTGACCTTGGCGTAGGCAGGGTTGTTTTTCTCACATTTCCTCACTCCTCTATCATAGCTGCTGCTGTGCAGCTTTTTCGCCCTTTCTTAAATTTGTTATCTCAGAGGCACTACCACCATCACAAATTAGCTCAACTTTGGCCAGGACAGATCTGTCTTGGAGCTGATTGGAACTGGCTCTGTTGGCCATGGGGGCAGCTTCTGGTGTTTTTTCAAGCCAAAAAGTCTTTAACATGTACAGCAAAAAAGGGAGCATGGCACAGATCAGATAAAATAATATTAAGAACAGATAAGTTAATATTGTGGTCAGCAATGGTTAAACAGCTACAATAATTATATATTCCCTATAATAGGCTCTGATCAAATTGGTCATTGTCTCAAACCCTTTGAGTCCTGCATTGAGTGCCAAAAATGCTGGTTGTGGTTTGACCCCAGCTGGCAACTAAGCACCACACAGCTGCTTGCTCACTTCCCCCCTGCCCCTAGTGGGATGGGGAGGAGAATAAGAAGGGTAAAAGTGCAAAACCTTGTGGGTTGAGATAACGACAGTTTCATGAGGAAAGCAAAAGCTGCCTATGCAAGCAAAGCAAAATAAGGAATTCATTCACTCCTTCCCATTGGCAGGCAGATTTTCAGCCATCTCCAGGAAAGCAGGGCTCCAAGTGTAGTGGTTACTTAAGAAGACAAACACCATAACTCTGAACATTTCCTCCCCCCCCCTTCTTTCTTCCTTGTATTTTTTTATTGCTGAGCACAATGGCATATGGTATGGAATATCCCTTTGGCAAATTGGGATCAGCTGTCCCAGCTGCGTCCCCTCTGAACTTCTTGTATATCCCCAGTCTATCTGCTGTTGTGGTAGTGTGAGAGACAGAAGAGGTCTCGATGCTGTGTGAGAGCTGTTCAGCAGTAGCTAAAATGTTGGTGTGTTATTGATGCTCTTTTGGACACAAAACCAAAGCATAGCACTATATGGGCTGCTATGAAGAAATTTAACTCTATCCCAGCCAAAGCCAGTATACTTGTATAAATGGTGGTAATAAGAGAACAGATCTAGAAACTGTCGAGTCAACTGTGATGATTGGAGCTGAACTGGCTTAAGGCTTTTTAATCATCTCTTGGATTTCATTTTACTTTTTTGTTTCCATGGTAGTATTAAAAGCATAATTTCAGTATCTTTTTTAAGACCTACTTTTCTTTGTAATTAACAGCTTCATTTGAACACACTGTTTTAAACCTGTGGATGTTTAGATATAGGATTAGAACGTGATATTTAAAGTATAAGAGTCCATGTCAAGCAATCAACTCTGAATTCTGTGTTTTGCGATTTGTGTGAAGTTGGTTGTGTTTGGTTTTTTTTTCCGCTTTGTTTCAGATCTGTCCAATATGTGCAGCATTACCTGGAGGGGATCCTAATCATGTCACAGATGACTTTGCAGCTCATCTTACACTGGAACACAGAGCTCCTAGAGATTTAATATCCTTTCTGAAGTTGTGGGAAAAGAGACAGACTGTTCCTTATGATAGCTGTAACTGCTTGTTTTGACTTCTATAGTCAAGTGGCTACATCAGTTTTGCTTACTTTTTAGAATTGATGTTTATTTATAGGGGGTCTGTAGGTCTGAATTTTTTATATTTATATATTATATATTTATCAGACTGTTAATGGGCTTTAGGTGTAACTTGACAATGTGGGGGAGTGTTTTATTCCTGATAGCAAAATCTTTTAAAGATGTTTTTGATGCCCAGCTGCTTCTTTCAGCACTGCAGTTTTTACCCTTCTTGGTCATTAGTTCTGATGCCATTTTGTGTATGGGAAAGCAGCAATCCAGATGTAATAGTGTATTATCTATAATTACAAGACTGAAAGCAGTAAATTTCACCAGAAGCAAACCTGTTAGAATGCTTTGGACTTTGAGTGATTTTAAGTGTTTGATTAGTTTTATCACTGTATTTCAATAGGGTGTTTTCAGTCTGTTATTTATTGCCTTTTTTTAAAGTTATAACTAGAAGAGCTATCAGAAGACTTCCTAGGGATTAGGGCTGTCTTTCAGTTATCTGCAGATTGTAGTGATGTAACTACTCTCGATGACTGAAGAGCTCAAACTGTCAGTTTCTTTGCACTTTAAGTTCAGTTTTCTTTTGTGTTACTTGGTCTTAGGAATAGTAATGTGGCTTGTTTTTTGCTGTACAAATACCTACAACGTTTCAGAAGGTACTCTTGCTTCCATGAAGTACAGACCATCATGCAGAACTCTCATTAGAAGATCTCTATAAATTATTTATCTTTCTGTATCTTATTTTAAAAAAATATTCCCCTAGTGTAATTTGATAGTGGCTTCTTTGTTCAAGACTTCTTAGAAGAAGGAAAAAAAAAAAAGGCCTAACAAATTCATTATATCTACTGCTAGCGACATTAGAGAAAATGGTTTCACTTTGGTTGTGATCTGTATTTACATTTAAATTTGTTAGCATTTAAATTGTCAGTCCCAATTACACAGTGAAATTAACTTCCTATTGAAGTGGATGAGGTGTTGGATTAGAATTCGTGCTTCTGGAGCTGTTCTTCCCCCTCCCACATCAGTGATGTCAGATAAACACACATTTCCCAATTAGAAGTTATTACTAGCTACATAAGAGCTAGAGAAATCAGAATAATCTCTTCAGTTACTGAGTAAGGCGACAGTGTCAGTCATCACAAAAGTGATGGGGGGAAGCTTTATAAATTGGATCATGTTATAAATAATTATAGAAAATGTATGTGGAAGTTTCTGTACAGCGTTGCTTTAGCAATCAGTGTTGCCAAGTGCACAAAACTTGATAGAGAAAATTTTTCTGGACTAGCTGTTCCACGTTGGGTGCTATTTTGTCTTCTAAAAGCTAAGACTAAAAAGAAGAAAAAGGGGGAGAGATTTCTCCCCGCCCAGTTGCTAGCAGTTTGGGAAAGGATATTGTCTTCTGTGTAGCAGTTAGAAGGGTTTTCTTAAGCTGTTTTAAATGGCTGCACGTATTTCTTGTGAAGAATCCTGTGTAGCCATGTTGTGGTTTGGGCCGGATTGGCCAATGACGAGATGACAGATGCTGCAAGATATCACCTTTATCCCTGGAGACTCTGGACAGCTCTTTAAATTCCAGTTTTTCTTAAACAATTTTCAACTGTTTTACTGTTTAAAACATGACTTTAGTCTTGACCATGTAAATGATTCTAGCTTGGTTGTTTTCAGTATATATTTGCAATGAGTTTGATTTCCAAATGCTTTTTTAACCCCAGCACAGTTGTGTGAGATATCAATATACTCTTAACTAGTATTTAAATAATGTTGTTTATCTTAAAAACACTTTGAAAGGTGTAGTTAGTAAGCTACTAAGATTCTCTTCTAAACGAGACCAAGGCTGGAATTTTTCAAAGGATTTATATTAAGGGTGTTCCAGTTATGTTATTTCCCAAGTTTACTTTAAAAGCAATCCCAGAACGGGGGCATTTTTCTGTCAGATGTAGCTATGGAAAGCTTCCCAAACTGCATGAGAGCAGTAGTCAATCAGTAAAATATTAGTGACAGAACACTGTTGCTACCAGTATCCAATATCAATAGATTCAAAGGAGGAACTAACCAATCTATGCTAGACACCTATATTCTGTCCCAAAGGAGAAATTTTCCCCCCTCCTAAACTCTGCAAGTGAAATGTTTTATGCTTTAAGCATAATGGATTTGAAAGAAGTCTAATAATTTTTCAGTCTTAAATTTCTCAATTCAGTGATATCATGAGGAAAGGAATTCTGCACCATAATTGTACGTTGTGGAATAAGTACATTAGGCACCAGTCTGACACAAATAATAGATTTTATATAAGTGATAAACATCGTATTTTTTAAAATAAGAAAATTGGAGATAATGTGAGCTAAAGCTACTAATTAAAAACTGGAAAAATAAGATATGTCCAAGTACATTATTTCCTAGTTTAGTAGTTAATTGCACTAGTGCTTCTTAAGATAAAAGGAAGCTTTAGCAAGACTGTCTTGGGAGAACTCATATTAACACTGTTCTGGAAAAGATCATCTTTAAATGATTTTCTGATAGTCTCAGTATGTATGAAAGCTTATATTTTATATCATAGCTTTTATAGACATCTAAGAAATGTGGGAAATACAAAACCAAGCCATTTCACTTGTAGTTGGAGCAAATGGAATTTGCATGGAGAAAGAGAGGGCAGATGAAGTAAAGGGATATGAGAGAAGTGCTGAATCCTCTGTTGACCTGCAATTCCTTGAAGACTGGAGTGGGTGAAATTTCCTTGGATAAAAGTATAAAATGCAATAATTACTGTGTGTTCTTAGTAAGAATGGCAATAAAACTTTGTAGATTATTTTCAGTATTTAAATACCCTTCTTTCCCAATTTTGATGTTAAAATCCTTATGTCTGATTAATGTATTCTGCTGAATATACATCATCAGTTTAAATTACCTAGTAGAGAACTTTGATCCAGAAGGCAGGAAACCCATCCTGACGTTTTTTTAGACATGATAAAAAGGCTAGGAAAGATGAATTTGGTGCAAGCAGCCCTGGGTGCCTTAGGTTCAGATCTATGGGTCTGACTGGCACCATAGCTATGATTAACGCTTATAAAGTTGAATCACTGTTTTATGAATGAGTAGTGTGTTGCCTGATTATTCCACTTAGTAAATGTTTTTGCTGTTTAATTACTTGATAGCAAAAGACTTTTCTTAACTGCTTGGTTACGATGAATCTAGTGGTGTTCGGCACGTACGTAGAATGTTTCACCCAGGCCGGGGTTTGGGAGGCCCCCGTGCACGTAGATCAAACATGCACTTTACTAGCAGTTCCACTGGTGGACTTTCATCTTCTCAGAGTTCATATTCTCCAAGCAATAGAGAAACCATGGATCCTATAGCTGGTAAGAGCTGTAACCACGAATGAGTTTAGCTCAGAGTCCTTAAATAGACTTTGAAACAAAATCCAAGATGATAATAGTTGCCTTGTTTTTCTGTGTTTTGAAAAAAACCAACTTCCTAATGTCATAATTGATGGGTGTTTACTGATTAAAAGTATCCTTAATTGGGTTGCCTACAGGGACTGAACCTGGAACTTCTGAAATGAAAAAAACTGTCCCTTTAGCTTGTGCTTTTAAATTTAGAGGCTTCTAGGATCATTTCCATGACTGGCTTGTCCACAGGTGGTATCAAAGAATGGTTGAGGTTGGAAGGGACATCTCAAGATCATCTAGTCCAACACTACCCCCCAAAGCAGGGCTATTTAGAGCAGGTTGCCCAGGACCATGTCCAGTCAGATTTTTAGTATCTCCATGGATGGACTCCAAAACCTCTCTGGGCAACCTGTTTGACCACCCTCACAGTAAAAAGTGTTTTCTTGTGTTCAGATGGATTTCATTTGTTTTAATTTGTGCCCATTGCCTCTTGCCCTGTCAGTGGGCAGTACAGAGAAGAGTCTGGCTCCCTTTCCTTCGTTCCCTCCCATCAGGTATTTATATACACTGATAAGATTCCTCCCCCTTGAGCCTTTTCTTTTCCAGGCTGGAGTCCCAGGTCTCTTAGCCTCTCCTCATATGGTATGTATGTATATATTTTTTAATGTAATTGTTTCTAACCACTATTACCTACTTCAGTGCATCTCACTTTAATTTGCTGTGTGCATAGAGGTTAGAGATGAATCTTTTATTATTTTTTTTTTTAGCACAAACCAAGTGCTGTACTTCATTAAAATGATTCAATGGGAAGATTACTGATTGACATTTAAAATGTGCTCAGTTTACTTTCAGATTACAGTTTGGATGACAGGCTTGCTGATTTTTAGGAGGTCTTTTAACTCCTTTTTTAAAATTCTTAAATAACTATTTTAATAAGCATTTTATATAGAGCTGAGCGACAGCCTGGCCTTAAGGCTGTGTAAGGAGGCAAGGTAAGCCTGAATTCAACCTTGAGCTGACTGACACAAGTAACTCACAAGATGAAGGAGACTGAACTCTTGTCTCTGCTCAGGGGAGAAGAAAGAATCTTCCCCTAAAATGCCTCTATGTAACAGATATGATGCTCTGGGGTTGGAGAATGAAGAGCATGAGTAACAGACAGGATCCAGGAAAAGCTGACCATGCAAAGTTGATCCAACCACCCAACCGCATTAGAACCAGTGCCACCAGAAAAGCACATAAAGTATTAGTAATTGGAGACTCCTTACTGAGTCACAGAAGCACCCATTTGCCATCCAGACAGTTTCTCTAGAGAAGTTTGCTGCCTACCAGGAGCTCGCATTTGTGATGTCACTGAGAGGCTGCCGAGCCTGGTGGACCCTACAGATTATAATCCACTCCTACTATTCTATGTAGGGTCTAATGATACTGTGACGAGGCAACTTAGAACCGTCAAAAGAGACTATCTGTCCCTCAGAGTGATTTTAAAAGGATCTGGAGCACAAGTGGTGTTCTCCATCCTCCCGGTCAGAGGAAAGGGGTTCAGGAAGGAGGAAACGAATCGAACAGGTGAATATCTGGTTGCATGGCTGGTGCCATACTCAAGGTTTTGGTTTCTGTGACCATGGATCTACCTTTGAGAAGCTGGGTCTCTTGGGAGCTGATGGGATTCACCTAAGTGGGGCAAGAGGGTCTTCACCAACAAGCTGGCCAGACTTATAAGGAGAGCTTTTAATTAGATTTAGTGGGGGAAGGGGATGGAGTTTTGAGCACCAGACAGGAGCCAGGGGTTGCTAATGTATTAGGAACCAACAGGGAAAATGTCTGTGAAAAGCCTCAAAGTAATTAGGGTATGTTCCTTTAAAAAGGTGACAAGGCTGATAGCCCAGCTGAAGTGCCTCTACACCAATGCACAAAGAGGAGGAGCTGGAAGCCACTGTGCAGCTAGAAAGCTATGATGTAATAGCTATTGCTGAAACATGGTAGGACAAATTGTACAAATGGAGTGCTGCAATCAATGACTATAAACTCTTCAGAAGGGAAAGGCAAGGAAGGAGGGGTTGCCCTCTATCCTATTTGTGTGTGGTTTTTAAAAAAAAAAAAAGACTGCACACAGCTGCCTTTGAAAAACAGTGATGAACAGGTTAAGAGCATATGGGTAAAAATTAGGAGCCAAGCCAACAAAGAAAACCTTGTGGCTGGTGTTTACTACAGGCCACCCGATCAAGGGGAGCCTGTGGACAAAGTGTTCTTGCTTCAACTGCAGGAAGCATGCTTGCAGGCTCTGATCCTGCTGGGCGACTTCAGTCACCCTGACATCTACTGGAAAATTTGGGTAACTTTAAAATCCAGATGATAGATAGTCTGACCAGAGGAGAAATATCAAGCATTACTAGACTTGTTGCTTACCAACACAGGTCAAGATTGGTGGCAGCCTGGGCTGCAGTGATCTATGCCCTGGTGGAATTCACAATCTTGAGGGAAATGGGCCAGGTAAAGAGTAGAGTAAGGACCCTGAATTTTAGGAGAGCAAACTTTCGGTTGTCTAAGGAACTAGTGGATGGGACTTCTTGGGAAACTGCCCTTAGGGACAAAGGAGCAAAAGAGAGCTGGCAGATGTTTAAGGACATTTTTCTTAGAGCACAAGTGCTCTCAATTCCCATATGCAAGAAACCAGGTAAGGAAAGCAGGAGACCAGCATGGCTGAGTAAGGAATTCCTGGTCAAACTAAAGTGTATGAAGGAAATGTACAGGCAGTGGAACCAGGGACGTGTATCCTGAGAAGAATATAGGGATGCTGCCTGGATGTGTAGAAATGGGTCCAGGAAAGTTAAGGCACAGCTGGAGCTGAATTTGGCAAGGGGTGCGAAGAATAATAAGGGCTTCTACAGGTATGTTGGACAGAAAAGAAAGATAAAAAGATGTACGCAGTCCCAATAAATAAGGGGGGAAAAAAACCCCTGAACATACAGAAGTCTATGAGACCTGATGAGATGTATCCCGAAGCCCTGAGGGAATTGGCTGCTGTAGTTGCCAAGCCACTCTCCATGATATTTGAAAAGTCATGTTAGTCAGATGAAGTCTCCAGTGACTGGAAAAAGGGAAACACTGCACCCATTTTGAAAAAGGGTCAAAATGAGGACTCCGGGAACTACCAGCCTGTCAGCCTCACCTCTGTGCCTGGGAAGATCACAGAACAGATTCTTCTGGAAGATGTGTCAAGGTATATGGAAGGCAGGGAGGTGATTAGAGACAGCCAGGATGGCTTCAGCAAGGGCAGATAATGCCTGACTAATCTAGTGGACTTCTACGATGGAGGGACTGCATCAGTGGACAAGGGAAGAGCTATGGATGTCATCTGCCTGGACTTCTGTAAGGCCTTTGATATGGTCCCTCACAACAGTCTTGCCTGTAAACTGGAGAGAGATGGGTTTAATGAAAGTACTGTTGGATAGTCTGAAAAGTCTGGATGGCTGTGTCTACAGAATTTCAGTCAATGACTCAATGTTCAAGTGGAAACTAGTAGCGAGTGGTGTCTCTTAAGGGTCTGTACTGGGACTAATACTATTAAATATCTTTATCAATGACATAGACAATGAGATTGAGTATACCCTTATCAAGTTAGCAGATGATACCAAGCTGAGTGGAGCAGTTGAATCACTTAGAGGGAAGGGGTGCCATCCAGAGGGACCTTGACAAGTTTGAGGAGTGGGCCCGGGGGAACCTCATGAAGTTCAACAAAGCCAAGTGCAAGGTCCTGCATCCAGTGTGTGTCTAGCTCTGGGGTCACCAGTACAAGACAGACATGGACCTGTTAGAATGGGTCCAGAGGAGGGCCAGAAAAATGATCAGAGGGATGGAACACCTCCCCTATGAGGACAGGCTGAGAGAGTTGGGATGGTTCAGCTTGGAGAAGAAAAGGCTTCAGGGAGACCTTATTGTAGCCTTTCAATATATAAATAGGGCTTATAAAAAAAGATGGAGAGAGACTTTTTATCAGGGCCTGTAGCGACAGGACAAGGAGCAACTGAAAGAGGGTAGGTTTAGATTGGATGCAAGGAAGAAATTTTTATACGATGAGGATGTTGAGACACTGGGGCAGTTTGCCCAGGGAGGTTATGGATGCCCCATCATTTGAAGCATTCAAGGTCAGGTTGGATGGGCCTTTGAGCAACCTGATCTAGTGAAAGATGTCCCTGCTCATGGCAGGGGGGTTGGACTTAGATGATCTTTAAAGGTCCCTTCCAACCCAAACTATTTTTTGATTTCTGAGTTATATTTTGGTCAGGTTTACGAGAATTTCCAAGGGGAAGATGTCTCACTTTTAACTTAATCATACAAGTATTTTTTTAGGATTTAAATATAAATCTGCAAGTATTTCTTCAGCTTTGTGATTTTCAAGAATAAGTTCTCTTTGTAGAGATAAAAATAAAAAATTACCAAGAAGTTGATTTTTAAAAGAGCTATAATTTGTCCTAATGTAAAATCTTAAGACATCAAGACTCATAGTGAAGGATAAGTGTCAGAGAAACTTCAGAACTTCCTGCACTTAAGTTCCTGCTATTATCTGTGTTTGCTTCAGATCCTGGAGGAGTGTGAATGAGCTTCTTATTGTTAGGCTATGGTTTCTTGAGAGGCAGTGGACCAACTTAAGAGTGCATTGCTTTTGAAAGAGAAAGCTGCAGCTCCACACCCCACTCCCCCTTTCTATAAGCATAGTTACTTTGCCTCTATTGTGCTGGCTGCTCTTCAGGCCCTCTGTGAGGTGATTTAACTCGGACAGCAATAAGATATCTTCCAAAGTGTTCTTTTTCAGACTGAACAAACCCAATTCTCCCACTCTTTCCTCATGTATTGTGTTCCAGCCTCCTGATCATCTTGGTGGCCCTCCACTCCGTTATGTCCATGTGTCTCTTGTCCTGGGGAGCCTAAAACTGGACACAGCACTCTAGATGTGGCTTTGCCAGTGCCAAATAGAGGGGAAGAATCACTTCCCAGGACCTGCTGGCTGCATTCCTACTACTAAAAATAACCCACCAAAAGAGGATGAAAAACTTTGTCATCTTAGTGAGTTAAGTTAGGTCATGGGTCTGTAAAGCACTAGAGTTGGTGTGAGAAGGGAAGTATGTTTGTCCTGGAGTGCAAGACTTCCTCTTCCTGTTATAGTGGATTTTAGTTCAGCTGAGTTAAATGTGAAGTGGCTGCCTTGATTTTTTTCAGCCTCACAAGGCCTTCCCATTTAGGAGTATGTGTAACAAAATGGTGTTCCTTTGAGTCTCTTCCCCCCCCCCCCCCCCCCACCCGGGGGGTGGAAGCAATGTGGTTTTTTGCATTCAGAGAATGTAGTGCAGCCAGGCTGGGTGTCTGTCATGCCAAGGCTGTGTCTCAAATTTGCATCTGCTACTAGGCTTCTATTAAGCTGTACTTAAAGTGATCTTATAATCAGTGAGGATAAATACATTTGTCTTACCTGGCAGTGTTATAAGTCTTCCTTTTTATTTGGGGTAATAATTAGTACATACTACCAGAAGTTAGAACTTGTGCTTGTAACAGACCTGTAAATATTATTTATTTATTTTTCACCTTGTGGTGGTTATCAGTAATTAGTGAAATAAAATATTATTGGTAGTTAATCTTGATATGATTAGCTGTGCTGATTAAAAGTGACTTGAGCATTTACTGTTGGTATTTCAAGTGTTCCTGATGTTCCTGTTCTTTACTACTGCATTGTGCTTTATTCCCCTAAGAAAAATCCTAGTTTCGAAGGATTATGCCTTGAAAGTAAGATGGAAAGAATTTTTTTATGACCTGTAATGACAACTTGCAGCTTTAATGGGGGTTGGATGGATAGGGGAAAAAAATAATCTACTACTGCCCTCCTTGCATTAAACACAACAAAGTAGTACTCACAGCTTTGTGTAGAATATTGCTCAGTGATTTTGACTACAGATTATAACTTAATATTAACATTTATTTTGGGAAATGCTTAGCATGGACAGAATTTGTCAGTCTTGAACTTTGGAGGAAAGGAATGCAGGCTAGACTTTTATTTAAATTTTTTTATCATTAGAATTTATCTTTTTCCAGCAGAGGTCAAAAGTCTCACAAAAAAGCTCTGCTTTATATTTTTCATATATTTTTCAAATATTTTTCATATAATACAACATTTGAAAAACCTTTCTGAACTGAATATTTTCTAAAAATGTCCAAAATGATGCTGTAATATTTGTTTCTTCTGCTGTCCAGTTTCCCTCTGGGATATGCATTGAAGGTGCATGGGGGGATATAAAGCCACCAATTGAAGTCACAATTGAAGTGGTTTCTTAGTCAATAACTATTCTGAATTGAAGATAAATTTTTAGAGAATTGTTGCACAGGATACTGCTTATATGGTATTTCCCAAAGGTTGACTCTTATTGGTTTAAAAAGCTTTAAGCTTTGACTCTCTTATATGCACAGTTCTTTACTTTAGACAATTCTTAATCTTCCTTACCCTATGGGTTTTGAGACATGGGATGCTTTTAATGGATAGCCCATGAAGCTTTTCAAATCAATCCAATTTGTTCATTAATTTAATTGATGAAAGCTTTTAAAAAGCAAAGGAATTGATATACTGGTATTCAGGACATATTTATGCTGTTGTGTGATATGTATTTAAGCAGATTTCACTGTAGAAACTTCTCTCTCTTCTGGCAGAGCTTTTATCTCAGTTATCAGGCGTGAGACGTTCTGCAGGGCAGCTCAATTCTTCTGGCCCTTCTGCTTCTCAGTTACAGCAGCTGCAGATGCAACTGCAGTTGGAGCGCCAGCATGCACAGGCAGCAAGACAACAACTGGAGACTGCACGCAATGCAACTAGACGCACTAACACAAGCAGCATCCCCACCACTCTTACACAGTCTATAGCAACAACCAATGCATCTAACACAGAAAACAATCAGCAAACTCTACAGAATTCCCAGTTCCTTCTCACGAGGTAACTTGTTCTGTGGTTTTAACTCTTCTGCCATTTCTGTTGGTCCTGTTATGGTTCAGTGAAACTACTATATGAAGTATTTTGGATGAAAAAGGCAAATAAGGAATGTGTTATAAATAAGCAGAATACATATCTATTTCAGAAAGTACAGTTAGATTCTAGAGTTCTGTAGAATAGAATGGTTCATTTGGAAGGGACCTACAACGATCATCTAGTCCATTCTGCTATAGAAGAGTTGCCCACTCTCATTCCAGCTCTTTTAGGAGGTTTAGAATATTGATTTTTCTGGATTCAAGGGGGAGGGTGTTTTTCAATTACATGTTGAGAAAGAGCACGGGCATTTAAACAGTTTCTGTGTCTAGAAACCTGGGTTGGGACAAGTTATTGCTGCCCTGCTGATTTTTATTAAAACTTGTGATAGTATCTCAACCAAAACTTTTTGAAAATACCTATCTGCAAATGTCAATCACTGATCTTGTGAGCTAGGATAGAACTGGAGCAAGGAATTTCCTTGCTTCTACTAGGTGATGGTGCATGCACTGATAAGTGAAGCGAATGATGTACTGTGCTTTGGGAATCTCTGGGCATTATGTGTGTAGTAATGTATTTTGTGTCATGCTTGCCTTTAGAAGTTGTCCTGGGGCCAAAATGAGCACTTAAGGGATGACTAGATAATTTTAACACCCCTTAAAACAAAACCCCTCTGAAGGGAAAGAAACTTCAGAAATCGCATTTTTTTTCCTTCGGCCTTAGAATCTACTTCTATGAAGTCTTTTGAAGCATCTAAGAACGAGTTTGTGTCCTGGTTTGAGCAACACAGGATTAATTTATCTTTCAGTAATTTTACTTTTCAGTAAGGTCTCTTCTAATGCTTGGGAAAACTGCGTTTTTAGAAGACTCTAGTGTCTGAAAATACTGTTGTGAAAATATTTACTTTATAGCCAGCTATGGTATGTGGGTTTCAAGTTCTCAGTGTTTTTGAGCTAGCCAGGTGCAGGGATGAGTAGGAGCGAGACCCAGGCACTTGTCCCAAGCTGGCCAACAGAATTATTTCATACCATGAATGTCATATTCAATATAAATTAGAAAGTCTGCTGGGGAGTTTTTCTCTTCTGTAATGGCTGCGATCCTGAGAACTTCTTGCCCGGGTGCCGGACCCCTGAGGCCTTCCCTTCCTCCCGAAGCCATAGCGCTCGCAGTGTCCGACGTTCGCTGTCCACTGCTGGGAGTGCACAGCTTCCTACTGATATAATTGGCTGAGTATAATCATCTGATATTTTATATTGGTATCAGGATCAATATTGGTTCTTGAGTATTATTAATGTTAACTATTTAGTCTTATTCTATTAAATCTGTTTATATTTCAACCCTAGGGTTTCCTTGTTTTTTCCTGATTCTCCTTCCCAGGTGCAGAGGGGTCATCGGGTGATAGAATAGTTGTCTAAATGACACTAAATTGTTGTGGGTTCTTCAAACCATAACAGTTTGTTGAATGTCTGTATTCTTGCATCACGAGTGCCAGGTGTTGTCAGATCTGTACATGTCAAAAGAAGTGCAGGAGTACCTAGGTTGTTTCTCAAACCTTAAGATGTTATTCAGCATGCGTCAGTCCAGCTGAATTAGTGAAAGCCCATTTTGTTGATGATACTGCTAAGCCTGTCTTCTCTCTTTCTGTGATGCTATGCAGGTTGAATGATCCTAAGATGTCAGAAGCAGAGCGTCAGTCAAAGGAAAGCGAACGGGCAGACCGCAGCTTGTTTGTTCAAGAGCTTCTACTGTCCACTTTGATGCGGGAAGAAAGTTCCTCCTCAGATGAGGATGAACAGGGAGAGATTGCTGATTTTGGTGCTATGGGCTGTGTAGATATTATGCCTCTAGATGTTGCTTTAGAAAACCTAAATTTAAAAGAGAATAATAAAGGAAACGAGCCTCCTCTTTGATGGCATCCCACTTTGCAGACAATGTCCTCTGTGCTATATTTGCCAATGAAAGTGGACAACAACTATCTTGGGTTTGTTTTGGTGATTGTAATTTCAGGTCTGTCACTCTTGTTACATTGTGTACATTCAAAGGAAGAGAGAAAAGATATATACGATAATCATTTCCACTTAACCAATTTTTACTTTTAGCAGTTAAATATAGGTTGCAGTGCGGAGAAAAAAAGCTCTGCGTCCTGTAGCTTGACGTGCAAAAAGCTCTCCTAATACTCCACATTCAAACTGTAGAGGAAAAAATGAAAAATCTCTAATGAAGCTGCTGTGTGTATTTATGAATATTAATGAATAAAAATTGCTTGGATGGTTTACCTTAACTACTGCATGATATTTTTTGCAGCGTGCATGAGTTTTAGTGACCTTGTCATTTAAAAAATGTAAGTACAAGGAGTAAAATTATAAAACCCCAAAGCTTTCCCATTATTCAAAGGTAATGTGACAAAAAAAAAAATAATAATAATAATGCTCACTAAAGTTTGTGGCTGTGAAGTAGCCTTTGAGTAACACATGATCTTTTTATGTGCTCTCCCCACGTATTAATGCAGACTCCACGGTGAGCTGTATTTTTGCTTCCAGAGTGTGACGTTTTGCTATATTGTGACTACTATGTTGCCCTGCTAGACATCAAATCCATGCGGAATTGAACTTTGTATTCATCTGTAGGAGACAAAAAAACAAGGGCCACTATTGGAAACTACCACAAAGGGCTTCTGTGTGCCCGAAAAACCAAATTTTGTTCATCTTTCTTTAAAGTTTTCCTTTTTGTGTTAAATATGAATCATTTACACCTAAATAAAGTATATATTCACAGTCGGGGTGGGGGTGTGGTTAACCTGGATTATGTTGTTTTAGTTCTAAGCCTTCACAGTCCTTATCATTTTGAGTTATTTATGTATTTGCTTCATAGCTTGCAGAGACTCCTTAGTATCAGGAGAGCTTGAGGATTTGACTTCCCAGATATCTCCAAATGTTACAATTGAATTCTTAATGCTAACTTCCTATCAACCTTTATTTATTGGGGTTTTAGGTTATATTTCTGATATAAACAAATAAAGCCTTTTTAATTGAGTGTCGTGGTTTAGCTCTAGCCACCAACAAAGAACCATGCGGCCACTTGCTCAACCCCCCCCCACAGCTGTGGGGGAGAATCGGAAGAAAAAGGCAAAACTCATGGGTTGAAATAAAGGCAGTTTAACAGAACAGCGAAGAAAAGAGGAAAACAGCAACAATAATGCTGACAGAGGAGTGTACAAGACACAATTACTGTATCACCACTCACCCACTGGACCAGGGAAGCCCCAGCCTGCTCCAAGCGGTGACTTCCTGCCCCTGGCCAGCTCCCCAGCTATAGACTGGGCGTGGCATTACATGGTATTGGAATACCTGTGTCTGTACCAGCTCCTTGGGGAAATTAACCCTATCTCTGCCAGAACCAGGACATTATCCACCCCTTATTCTATACCATCTAGGTCATGCCCAGATCTTACACTTTCCAATTAATTACCACCACTTTTTCCTGTCTTTGTTTTATAAATATATATGTACATATATACACATAGAGATATTATTCCTTTAGTCTACGGGCCATCCCTCCAAAATGTCCACTGAGTTCGTTTAATCCATGACTTTGGGCTCCATCTGTTAGAACAGTCTCTCAGGGCAGGCGAGGTGGTGTGTGGTGCTGGACTGTTGCATGCTGTATTTTGGAGCTTGCGGCTGGTGTATCCGGTGTGGCTTATGCCTACGGTCTGCAGGTTGAAGATGTCAATCTCGAGGAAGTTGCTGGGTGACAGCTGCTGAGGTCAGTTCTGATCCCATCACTGCTGCACTTTACTCCATTTCATCAAAGTCCATCTGTCGTTAGTTTGGGTGATTCTTACTGTAGTATAACTGATGGCAATTGTAGTAATGACAACATACAGTGGCAGGGTTATTTAGCAATTAACATCATACAACTTGATTCATTGGCTATTCTCACCCAAAATCAGATCCCCATGAAGTACATGTTGGACATCCTCATCACCCAGCAAATGCATCCAGGTCCTTGAGTGCAAGCAATCCCGCAGATGGGTTTGCCTTTGCCTGAGGTGGGACTAACCCATGCTGTCTTCCCTAACATATTCTTCATGTGCGCTACAGGGACTTTATCCCCTTTTACAGCACGTGGAGGTTTTGATTGGGCAGGGCCAGCTCGATTGGTAGATCCCCTGGTGTTAACTAGTCAGGTAGCCTTTGCTAAATGTGTATCCCAATGCTTTAAGGTCCCATCACCCATTGCTCTCAGTGTAGTTTTTGACAGTCCGTTGTATTGTTCTATTTTCCCGGAGGCTGGTGCGTGATGGGGGATGCGATATACCCGCTCAATGCCATGCTCTTTGGCCCAGGTGTCTATGAGGCTGTTTCAGAAATGAGTTCTGTTGTCCCACTCAATTCCCTCAGGGGTGCCGTGTCGCCACAGGACTTACTTAAGGCCCAGGATAGTGTTCCGGGCAGTGGCATGGGACACGGGGTATGTTTCCAGCCATCGGGTGGTTGCTTCCACCATTGTGAGCACATGGCGCTTGCCTTGGCGCGTTTGTGAGAGTGTGATATAATCAATCTGCCAGGCCTCCCCATATTGATATTTCAGCCATCATCCTCCATACCAAAGAGGCTTTAACCGCTTGGCTTGCTCGATTGCAGTGCACATTCATGGATAACCTGTGCAATAGTGTCCATGGTCAAATCCACCCCTCGGTCACGGGCCCATCTATATGTTGCACGGGCCCATCGAGCTATGGATAATTCACCCTTATGTTGCCAGTCCAGATCCACCTGAGCCACCTCAATCTTAGCAGCCCGATCCACCTGCTGGTTCTACTGATGTTCCTCAGTGGCCCGACTCTTGGGTACATGGGCATCTACGTGACATACTTTCACAACCAGATTCTCTAGCCGGACAGCAATATCTTGCCACAGTTCAGCAGCCCAGATGGGTTTGCCTCTGCACTTCCAGTTGCTCTGCTAACCACCCCCACAAGGCATTTGCCACCATCCATGAATCGATATAGAGATAAAGTACTGGCTGTTTATCTCGCTTGGCAATGTCTAAAGCCAGCTGGTTGGCTTTCACCTTGTCCTTCAGCAGCTTCTGCAACTCGTCGTGTAGGACTCCACACAGCAGCCTTCCACTTTCGATGCTTTGCCACAATCCGGCAGGACCCATCAGTGAACAGGGCATGTTTCTTCTCATTTTCTGGTAGTTTATTATACGGTGGGGGCTCTTCCGCACACGTCACCTCATCCTCTGGCAATATTTGGAAATCTTTGCCTTCTGGCCAGTCCATGATCACTTCCAGAATTCCTGGGTGACTGGGGTTGCCCATTTGAATTCGCTGTGTGATCAGTGCAATCCACTTATTCCACGTAGCATCAGTTGCACAATGTGTGGCAGGGACCCTTTCTTTGAACATCCAGACCAGCACTGGCAGTCGAGGTGCTAAGAGGAGCTGTGCTTCTGTACCAACCGCTTCCGAAGCAGCTCGAACCCCTTCATACGCTGCCAATATCTCTTTTTCACTTAGAGTATAGCGGGCTTTGGGTCCTCTGTATCCCCGACTCCAAAACCCTAGGGGTCGACTTTGAGTCTCCCCTGGTGCTTTCTGCCAGAGGCTCCAGGTAGGTCCATTCTCCCCAGCTGTGGTGTAGAGCACATTTTTAACATCTTGTCCCGCCCAGACTGGCCCCAGGGCTACTGCATGAACTATTTCCTGCATAATTTGTTTGAAGGCTTGTCGTTGCCCAGGGCCCCATTTAAAATCATTCTTTTTCTGGGTTACTTGATACAGAGGGCTCACAATCAGACTGTAATCTGGGATATGCATCCTCCAAAAACCCACAACGCCTAAGAAAGCTTGTGTTTCCTTTTTCCTAGTTGGTGGAGACATAGCTGCTATTTTGTTGATCACATCCATTGGGATCTGACGGCGTCCATCTTGCCATTTTATTCCTAAAAACTGGATCTCCTGTGCAGGTCCCTTGACCTTACTTCGTTTGATGGCAAAACCGGCTCTCAGAAGGATTTGAACTATTCTGTTCCCTTTCTCAAAAACCTCTTCTGCTGCGTTGCCCCATACAATGATGTTGTCAATGTATTGCAGATGTTCCGGAGCTTCACCCTGTTCCAGTGCAGTCTGGATCAGTCCATGGCAAATAGTAGGGCTGTGTTTCCACCCCTGGGGCAGTCGGTTCCAGGTGTACTGGATGCCCCTCCAAGTGAAAGCCAACTGTGGCCTGCACTCTGCTGCCAAAGGGATTGAGAAGAATGCATTAGCGATATCAGCTGTGGCATACCACTTGGCTGCCTTTGACTCTAGTTCGTATTGAAGTTCTAGCACATCCAGCACGGCAGCGCTCAGCGGTAGCGTGACTTCATTCAGGCCACGATAGTCCATTGTTAGCCTCCGCTCTCCATTAGATTTTCGTGCTGGCCATATGGGACTATTAAAGGGTGAGTGGGTCTTGCTGATCGCTCCTTGAGTCTCTAGTTGACGAATCAGGTTCTGGATGGGAATCAGTCAGTCTCGGTTAGTGCGATATTGCTGCCAATGCACTGTTGTGGTAGCGATCGGCACCTGTTGTTCTTCGACCCTCAACAGCCTCAGAACAGAAGGGTCTTCCGAGAGACCAGGCAAGGGAGACAACTGTTTAGCTTCCTCCATGTCCCGGTTTGAAGTAAAACCGAACCAATTTTCTGTTCTGTAACTTTACATCCTAGCTAGGCCTCCTCTAACTCTCTGAAATTAACGGCATATTGTGGAGAAAACTGCTCGTTCTCAGAATGATAAGCCCAATGTTTGTGCTCCATGCCAAGGGATGGTGTGCAGGGAGGCCCTTGCTTATACTTATTGCTATAACAACCAAGGTCAGCCAATTTCGTTATTTGCCCCCTTAGAGGGTCGGAAACGGAAAAAACGTAGAGGGGTCACATCGGTGGGGAGGAGCGGACAGGACAGGTGACCCAAACCTGACCAACTGGGGTATTCCATCCCATCTGCCCCATGCTCAGTATAAAGGCTGAGGGATCAAAGGGTCAGCCCCTTTCCTGCGATGGCCGACGTCCAGAGAGGACTCTGTCTGTTCATCTGCCTTTGATCCCGATCCGTGTGTTCCTGACTCCAGAGCTGGAATCCAGTTCCCATTCGTCACTGAGTCCAGTCTGGGACTTCCCCAGTGCCTGCCGGTGATGTGACTGTCATCCTGGGAGCTTGATACGGTTTTGTATATATTGTATCTATTTCATTATTTTCTTCTTTATTTTTATTTTAATATTAATTTTTCATTAAAGTAGTTTAGTTCATTCTAAACTTCTGAATCTCCTTATCTCTTTCTCCTCCTCTCTCCTCTTTTAGGGGGGGGAAGGGGGGGGGAAGGGCCATCTGCCGGTCCGGTTTTGGTAAATTCAGCCAAAACCACGACAGATTTATTGGCGCCCAACGTGGGGCACGACGACTGTGGTTTGATAAGATTGCCTGAATAGTTTGAATTCCAGTTTGCTCAGGGAGAACCGACAGCTTTCACCATGTTGTACTTACAGAATATTGTGTATGGTATTTTTAGAGAGCTTTGTATGAAGTTCATTGACACAGTGGTGTTAAACTGGCCGAATATATTGAAAGGTTTATTTGTTTTTTGTGTTTGGATGCGGTGGGTCAAGCGTGCTGTATTCGTGTGGATGTGCCTCCAGATGTATAATGTGGTCAGTTGGATTGCTATGCTACCTGCATATCTTGGGCATCATGTGATGGATTCTGTTGCTAATCACACTTTCGATTTTCGCTGGGGAAAGTTTACCTTGCCTCTTAGTGATTATCCCAAAGTGATACCAACGGAATTAGGGGGTGAAAAACCTACGGGCTGGACAGAGAATGATTGTTATGATTGTCTCTGTCATGTGGGCCTGATTTTGATACTTATAACACTGAATGTGCTGCAGGCGTTAGATCTTATTAGACTTGAGGAGTATCAGAATGAGCATTGTGTGACAGGCAACCTCGCTACTCAAACAACAGAGACACAAACAGTTGCTCCCCCAGCCCCAGCGACAATCGTAGCAGGAACACAAACAGTTGCCCCTCCAGCCCCGGTGACAGCCACAGCAGGGACACAAACAGTTGCCCCTCCAGCCCCAGCGAGAGTCACAGCAGGGACGCAAACAGTTACTTCCCCAGCCCCGGTGACAGTCACAGCAGGAACACAAACAGTTGCCCCCCCAGCCCCAGCGACAGTCACAGCAGGGACGCAGACAGTTGCTGCCCCAGCGAAAGTCTCAGTGCAGACACAAACAGAACCAGCCCCGGCCCCGGCCCAAGCCAAACCAGCGGCACCGGCCAAGGCCACGCCGACACCGGCCCCAGCGGCAGCGGTCGCCCCCCCACCGGCTCCGGCCCCGGCGAAAGCCACGCCCCTGGCCCCGCCGACACCGGCCCCAGCGGCAGCGGTCGCCCCCCCACCGGCTCCGGCACCGGCTTCGGCACAAGCCGCGCCCCAGCCCGGCCCGGCCCCGGTCACTCCGCAGCCGGCGGTAAAAGTGGCTCCGCCGCCCGCACCCCCCGCATCTCCGTCGCCAGCCCCTCCTACGCCCGCAGCTGCACCGGCTGCTCCGGCCCCGACAGCCAGCGCTGTCACTGCTCCAGCTCCCAAACCGAGCACTGCCGCTCCCCCAGCGCCAGCAGAACCGGCACAAGTTGCTCCGGTGACCAGGAAGCAGAAAAAGAGGTTGGCTCGGTCCCCTGCCCCTTACGACAAGGACATGCCCAAGCTAGAGAGCTCGGGCGAGGGTTCCTCTGATGAAGATGCAGGACAGGGTCCGTCTGGTGCAGATAAAGGAAAGCACCCTCTTACAACACAGTCAACAGCCCCTTCTCAGGTAGATAGGGGAGAGGGTCCTTCTCAACCAGCCTCAATACAGGATGATGCCTCAGATGTAGATGTAATTATTAACTCTTTGTCCTTAAAGGATTTGCGAAATCTAAGGAAGGATTTTACTCGTCATGATGGGGAGCCACTTCTCTCTTGGTTGCTCCGATGCTGGGACAGTGGAGCTAATTCCATAGACTTAGATGGTAGAGAAGCCAGCCAGCTGGGAAATCTGGCCAAAGAGGGAGGTATTGATAAAGCGATTGGGAATAAGGCAGAGATTCTCAGTCTCTGGAGGCGACTGTTATCAGCTGTAAAGAGCAGATATCCCTTTAAGGATGATATCCAATGCCGTCCAAGGCAATGGACCAGCATGGAGAAAGGTATTACATACCTGAGAGAACTGGCTATTCGAGAAGTGATTTATGGTGATTGGCAAGTGACTATAAATCCTGATGAAATGCCATGTCAACGACCTTTGTTGAAAAAGTTTGTGCAGAGTGCACCATCAGTGTATTCCCACACTTTGTCAACAATGGTCTGGGGAACATCTGATACTGATACCCCAACTGTAAATGAGGTCGCTGATAGGGTGCGACAGTATGAAGATAGTCTCTCTCGTCCCATCGGTGTTGCAGCAATAGAAAACCTGACTAAGAAAGTGGCTGAACAAACTGAGAAAGTGGCTGAACAAACTGAGAAGATGGCTGAACAGAATAAGACACAGAATGAGACAATAGAGAAAATGACCAAGGCAATAGTTGAGCAAAACGAGACAATTTTTCACAAACTGCTTGAAAAACTTGCTGAGATTGGGAGAGAATCTTACTCTTCTCCAGCTCAGGCTCAAGTTGCAGCTCAGGCTCAAGCTCCTGCTCAGATCCAAGTTGCAGCTCAGACTGAGGTGCCTGCTCAGACCCAAGCTGCAGTTAAGACCAGAGTTGCAGCCATTAAGAAAAAACGCCCTCCTATGAGACCAACCAAAGGGAAACAGGACTCGCTTCGAGGTTTCCTGTGGCTTTGCCTCTGCAATAATGGAGAGGACATGAGGAGATGGGATAAAAAACCTACTTCAGCCCTGCAGGCACGAGTGCTTGAGTTGCAAGGTAAAGCAAACAGAAGAAAGGATGGTTACATGAATATGGCTGCTCCAGTTCAGAATATGCACTGCCCCTGTCCAGACAGGAACTCACCTTGCAATTGGAGATGCTGTCCTCAGCATTAGGGTTGCCCTGCCTCCAGCCAGGAGGAGGAGAGGGATAACCGAGTTTATTGGACTGTGTGGATTCGATGGCCTGGCACATTAGAGCCACGAAAGTATAGAGCCCTGGTGGACACTGGTGCACAGTGTACCCTAATGCCATCGAACCATAAAGGGACAGAATCAGTCACTATTGCAGGAGTGACAGGAGGATCTCAAGAACTGACTGTACTGGAGGCCGAAGTGAGCTTGAATAAGAATAAATGGGAAAAGCATCCTATTGTGACTGGTCCAGATGCTCCGTGCATCCTTGGCATAGACTACCTCAAGAGAGGGTATTTCAAAGACCCGAAAGGGTATCGGTGGGCTTTTGGTATAGCAGCTGTAGAGACTGAGGGTGTTACACAGCTGTCTACCTTACCTGGCCTTTCAGATGACCCTTCTGTGGTAGGATTGCTGAAGGTTGAAGAACAGCAGGTACCACTTGCTACTTCCACAGTGCATCGACGACAGTATCGCACTAACCGAGATTCTTTGATTCCCATTCAGAACCTGATTCGTCGGCTGGAGACTCAAGGAGTGATCAGCAAGACTCGCTCACCCTTTAACAGCCCGATATGGCCAGTGCGCAAGTCTGATGGTGACTGGCGTCTAACAGTAGACTATCGTGGCCTGAATGAAGTCACACCACCACTGAGTGCTGCTGTGCCAGACATGCTAGAACTGCAATATGAACTAGAGTCGAAGGCAGCCAAGTGGTATGCTACAATTGACATTGCTAATGCCTTTTTCTCTATTCCTTTAGCAGCAGAGTGCAGGCCACAGTTTGCTTTCACCTGGAGGGGTGTCCAGTATACCTGGAATCGACTGCCCCAGGGGTGGAAACACAGCCCTACTATTTGCCATGGACTGATCCAGACTGCACTGGAGAAGGGTGGAGCTCCAGAACACCTGCAATACATTGATGACATCATTGTATGGGGTAATACAGCAAAAGAAGTTTTCAAGAAAGGTAAGAAAGTAATTGAGATTCTTCTGAAAGCAGGTTTTGCTGTGAAAAGAGGTAAGGTCAAGGGACCTGCACGAAACATCCAATTCTTGGGAATTAAATGGCAAGATGGTCGTCGCCAGATCCCAATGGAGGTGATTAACAAAATAACAGCTATGTCCTCACCTACTAACAAAAAGGAAACACAAGCCTTCTTAGGCGTTGTGGGATTCTGGAGAATGCATATTCCAGGTTATAGTCAGATTGTGAAACCTCTCTATGAAGTGACTCGAAAGAAAAATGAGTTTGTGTGGGGTCCTGAGCAACGACAAGCCTTTGAACAAATTAAACAGGAGATTGTGCGTGCAGTAGCACTTGGACCAGTCCGAAGAGGACAGGACATTAAAAATGTGCTGTATACTGCAGCTGGAGATAATGGCCCTACCTGGAGCCTATGGCAGAAAGGACCAGGGGAGACTCGAGGTCGACCCCTGGGATTTTGGAGTCGAGGCTACAAAGGCTCTGAGGCCAACTATACTCCGACTGAGAAAGAAATCTTGGCAGCGTATGAAGGAGTTAGAGCTGCTTCAGAAGTAATTGGTACTGAAGTACAGCTCCTCCTGGCGCCTCGATTGCCAGTGTTAGGTTGGATGTTCAAAGGTAAAGTTCCTTCTACTCATCATGCCACTGATGCTACCTGGAGTAAGTGGATTGCCTTAATCACACAGCGAGCTCGAATAGGAAATCCAAATCGTCCAGGAATTGTAGAAGTGATCACAAACTGGCCTGAAGGCGGAGATTTCACAATGCCACCAGAGGAGGTGGTAACACGTGCTGAGGAAGCCCCGCCATATAATGAACTCTCAAATAATGAGAAACAGTATGTTTTGTTCACTGATGGATCTTGTCGTATTGTAGGAAAGCATCGAAGATGGAAAGCTGCTGTATGGAGTCCTACACGACGAGTTGCAGAAGCTACTGAAGGAGAAGGTGAATCAAGTCAATTTGCAGAGGTAAAAGCTATCCAGCTGGCCCTAGACATTGCTGAGCGAGAAAAGTGGCCAATACTCTATCTTTATACTGACTCATGGATGGTGGCAAATGCTCTGTGGGGATGGTTAAAACAATGGAAGCAGAGCAACTGGCAGCGCAAGGGTAAACCCATTTGGGCTGCTGAATTATGGCAAGATATTGCTGACCGGCTAGAGAAACTAGTCGTGAAAGTACGCCATGTAGATGCCCACATACCTATGAGTCGAGCCACTGAGGAACATCGAAACAATCAGCAAGTGGACCGAGCAGCTAAGATTTTCCAGACAGATTTAGACTGGGAACATAAAGGTGAATTGTTCTTAGCTCGATGGGCCCATGACACTTCAGGTCATCAAGGAAGAGATGCAACGTACAAATGGGCTCGTGAC
This sequence comes from Numenius arquata, assembly GCF_964106895.1. Classification (NCBI taxonomy): domain Eukaryota; kingdom Metazoa; phylum Chordata; class Aves; order Charadriiformes; family Scolopacidae; genus Numenius; species Numenius arquata. The sequence goes on along the minus strand of NC_133615.1, from coordinate 21,561,972 downwards.
CGAGGGGTGGATTTAACCATGGACGCTATTGCGCAGGTTATCCACGACTGTGAAACATGCGCCGAAATCAAGCAAGCTAAAAGGTTAAAACCTTTGTGGCATGGAGGTCGGTGGTTGAAATACAAGTATGGGGAGGCTTGGCAAATCGACTATATCACACTCCCTCAAACCCGCCAGGGTAAGCGTTACGTGCTTACAATGGTAGAAGGAAGCACCGGATGGTTGGAAACCTATGCTGTGCCCCATGCCACAGCCCGGAATACCATCCTGGGCCTTGAAAAGCAAGTCTTGTGGCGACATGGTACTCCAGAAAGAATTGAATCTGACAATGGAACTCATTTCAAAAACAATCTTATAAGTAGCTGGGCAAAAGAACATGGTATTGAGTGGATATATCATATTCCCTATCATGCACCAGCTTCTGGAAAAATTGAACGATACAATGGATTGTTAAAAACTACTCTAAAAGCGATGGGTGGTGGATCCTTTAAAAATTGGGACAAGCACTTAGCGCAAGCTACTTGGTTAGTTAATACCAGGGGATCCATCAATCGAGGTGGTCCTGCTCAATCAGACCTTTTACATATTGTAGAAGGGGATAAAGTCCCTGTGGTGCATGAAAGGAATATACTAGGGAAAACTGTATGGGTTTTTCCTGCCTCGGGCAAAGGCAAACCCATTCGTGGGACTGTTTTTGCTCAAGGACCTGGATGTACTTGGTGGGTGATGCTGAAGAATGGAGAAGTTCAATGTGTACCTCAAGGGAATTTGACCCTGGGTGAGAATACTTAATTCCGAGTATGATGTTAGTTGTTTACAATACTAACAGTGTTCTATAAGTGTTTTTCAGGATGAAACCTAGCCGGATTGATCAAGTGGCGTCTAGTAAAACTTCTCTGAGATGGACATGTTACCCATGGGCACGAACCACAATGAATTTCACACTATCTTTCCTACCCTGAGAACCTGATCTGCTGTGAAATGGACTTAAGCTTTTGTATATAGAGATAAATTATAACTGAGTGATTTACATATATCTATCTATATATGTATGTATGTATAGATTTTATAGATGATAGTAGTTGTAATCTAAGCATGATGCAAATGGTATGGAATAAGGGGTGGAATGTCCCGGTTTGAAGTAAAACCGAACCAATTTTCTGTTCTGTAACTTTACATCCTAGCTAGGCCTCCTCTAACTCTCTGAAATTAACGGCATATTGTGGAGAAAACTGCTCGTTCTCAGAATGATAAGCCCAATGTTTGTGCTCCATGCCAAGGGATGGTGTGCAGGGAGGCCCTTGCTTATACTTATTGCTATAACAACCAAGGTCAGCCAATTTCGTTATTTGCCCCCTTAGAGGGTCGGAAACGGAAAAAATGTAGAGGGGTCACATCGGTGGGGAGGAGCGGACAGGACAGGTGACCCAAACCTGACCAACTGGGGTATTCCATCCCATCTGCCCCATGCTCAGTATAAAGGCTGAGGGATCAAAGGGTCAGCCCCTTTCCTGCGATGGCCGACGTCCAGAGAGGACTCTGTCTGTTCATCTGCCTTTGATCCCGATCCGTGTGTTCCTGACTCCAGAGCTGGAATCCAGTTCCCATTCGTCACTGAGTCCAGTCTGGGACTTCCCCAGTGCCTGCCGGTGATGTGACTGTCATCCTGGGAGCTTGATACGGTTTTGTATATATTGTATCTATTTCATTATTTTCTTCTTTATTTTTATTTTAATATTAATTTTTCATTAAAGTAGTTTAGTTCATTCTAAACTTCTGAATCTCCTTATCTCTTTCTCCTCCTCTCTCCTCTTTTAGGGGGGGGAAGGGGGGGGGAAGGGCCATCTGCCGGTCCGGTTTTGGTAAATTCAGCCAAAACCACGACACTCCACCTCCAAGGCAGCTATGCCAAAAGCCCACTGGTACCCTTTTGGGTCCTTGAAATACTCTCTCCTGAGGTAATCTATGTCAAGGATGCATGGAGCCTCTGGGCCAGTCACAATGGGATGCTTTTGCCACTCATTCCCAGTTAGGCTCACTTCAGCTTCCAATACAGTCAGCTGTTGGGATCCCCCTGTCACTCCAGAAATACAAATGGGTTCTGCCCCTCTATAGCTTGATGGTATTAGGGTACACTGTGCACCCGTGTCCACTAGAGCCTTATACTCCTGTGGGTCTGATGTGCCAGGCCATTGAATCCACGCCATCCAATAAACCCGGTTGTCCCTTTCCCCCACCTGGCTGGAGGCAGGGTCCCTCTAATCCTGGTCATAGTATCCGTTACTCGCTTCTTGCAGAAATGACTTGGAAGTCCCTTCAAGAGGATCAGAAGTAAGATCAGGCCTTCTACTCTGTCTGGGGAACTACCCGCTGGAAACTGGGGTGGCACTCTTCCTGGAGGGATCCCCTTTTGTGGTTGTTCTTCCTTGCAACTCCTGTATCCGTGCCCGTAGGATCGAAGTAGGTTGTCCATCCCATCCCACTTCCTCATGTCCTCTCCGTGGTCACGCAGGCAGAACCACAGGGTGCCTCGTGGTGCGTGCCCTCTGTATTCTCTCTCTTGAGCAGGGAAACACCTGTTCCTGATAGCTGAGATACTGGCCCGTACAGGTGGGTAGTAGGACATATTCTCTTCAAGTTGCTGGACCTTCCAGGACAGTTTCTCCACAGCTGAGATTGAGGGGGGAATACAGACTTTCTTCGTATCGCCGTAGTTGGCCAGCCACCTCATCCACCGTTGGTCCCTCTTTGCCTTTCCATTCCATCACTGCCAATGAGTTGGCATACAACAATGGTGCGCTCTGTACAAACTTCTGCCACATGGGCCTTGTGCATTGGACTTCATCAGGATCTGTGGGTAACTGTGCATTGTCCAGGTCATAATAAATCATCTCCTGCACAGCTAATTCCCTCAGGTACTGGATTCCTCTTTCCATGGTGGTCCACTTGCTCGGATGACATACATCATCTTCACTGAAGGGGTACCTTTCCCTCATGCCTGACAGGAGTCGCCTCCAGAGGCTGAGGGCTTGTGTCTTTTTCCCCAATCGCCTTGTCAATGCCCCCTTCCCTAGACCGAGATCCCAGCTGCCTGGCTTCCCTACCCTCTAATTCCAAGCTACTGGCCCTGTTATCCCGGCATCGGAGCAGCCAGGTGACAATGTGCTCACCCGGAAGTCAGCAGAAATCTTTTTGCACATCTTGCAGCTCACTCGGGGATAGGAATCGGGTGATTATATCTGGTTCTGCCTCTTCCTCCTGTTCTCGTGGTTCATCGTCATCCCTTACTAAGCGAACTGATTTCTTGGTGTATTTCTTCTTCTGTATAGGGGCAACTGATAATGAGGATCTAAGAGCGATAAATCAGCTGGTGTTAGAGCTCCACCCAGTGGTGGCAAACACTGTTAACAACAATCAAGGAGTCCAATGTTTATTTTTCCATTTTGGATCTCAAAGATGCTTTCTTCTGCATCTCAGTGGAACAAGACAGCCAGAAGATATTTGCCTTTGAATGGGAAAGTCAACGACCAGCAGGAAGACTCAGCTTTGCTGGACGGTGCTAACGCAGGGATTTAAAAACAGTCCAACCATCTTCGGGCAGAGCCTGGCAAAGGACTTGGAACAATGGCCAGGTAAGGAAACTGATGTCACTCTCCTTCAGTATGTGAACGATATCCTACTGGCAGCAGACATTGAAGAGCTTTTTTAAGAAAAAGTCTATAGACTTGTTGAACTTTTTGGGAACCCCTGGATATCAGGTCTCAGAAAAGAAAGCCCAAATTCCCTGCTAGGTAGTGATCTACCTCGGTTTTGAAATCTCCCAAGGTCAGATAGCTGGGAAAGGACAGAAAGGAAGCCATCTGTCGAACGGCCCCTCCTCAGCCAAAGAAAGAGTTGAAAGGGGTTTTAGGAATGGCTGGATGGTGCAGGCTTTGGATACCAAATTTTGGCCTACTTGCTAAACCATTATATGAGGCAGTAAAAGGCCCTGGAGACTTATTGGAATGGACTCCTGAATGCCAACAGGGCTTTGACCAACTGACATTAGCCCTGATGAAAGCTCCTGCCCTAGACCTCCCTAATTTGTCTAAGTCACGTGAACTGTTTGTGCATGAGAGAGGACGTGTGGCGTTAGGAGTACTAACCCAATATTTGGGAGATTGGAAAAGACCAGTAGCTTATTTTTCAAAACAATTGGATAAAGTGAGTTCTGGATGGCCTGGGTGCCTGCAACTGTCCTTCTGATACAAGAGGCAAGAAAACTGACTATGGGACAGCAGATCATAGTACATGTAGGACTGAAACCTTGGATTTCAGGAGGGCTAACTTCGACCTCTTCAAGAAACTGCTAGGAGAAATCCCATGGGATAGGGCTCTGGAAGGTAGGGGGGCTCAAGAGAGCTGGTCGATATTCAAACATCGCTTTCTCCAAGTTCAGGATCGGTGCATCCCTAAGAGCAAGAAATCAGGCAAGGGAAGCAGGAGACCTGCGTGGTTGAGCAGGGAGCTTCTGAAAAAACTCAAGTGGAAGAAGGAAGTTTACACTGAGTGGAAGAAGGGACTGACCACTCGGGAAGATTACAAGAATGCCGTTAGAGTATGCAAGGATGAAACAAGGAAAGCCAAGGCCTCCCTGGAATTAAAATTGGCAAGGGATGTCAAAGTCAACAAGAAGGGTTTTTTCAAGTATATTGAAGGAAAAAGGAAAACTGGAGAAAATGTGGGCCCACTGTTGAATGAGACAGGTGCCACGGTGACAGAGGATGCAGAGAAGGCGGAGTTGCTGAATGCCTTCTTTGCTTCAGTCTTTGCTGCTCAGGCCAGCCCTCAGGAGCCGCAGACTTTGGAAGAATCAGAGAAAGTCTGGACAAAGGAAGACTTTCCCTTGGTGGAGGAAGACCGAGTTAAGGAACAGTTAAATAAACTGGATACCCATAAGTCCATGGGTCCTGATGGGATGCACCCGCGAGTGCTGAGGGAGCTGGCAGAAGTCATTGCTGAGCCGCTCTCCATCATCTTCGAAAGGTCCTGGAGAACAGGTGAGGTGCCCGAGGACTGGAGGAAAGCCAATGTCATCCCAGTCTTCAAAAAGAGCAAGAAGGAGGACCCGGGAAACTACAGGCCGGTCAGCCTCACCTCCATCCCTGGAAAGATGATGGAACGGCTCGTTCTGGGCGTCATCTCAAAGCATATGGAGGAAAAGAAAGCTATCAGAAGTAGTCAACACGGATCCACCAAGGGGAAGTCATGTCTGACTAACCTGATAGCCTTCTATGATGGCATGACTGGTTGGATAGATGAGGGGAGGGCGGTGGATGTTGTCTACCTTGACTTCAGCAAGGCTTTTGACACAGTCTCCCACAGCATCCTCATAGATAAGCTTAGGAAGCGTGGATTAGAAGAACGGACAGTGAGGTGGATTGAAAACTGGCTGAAAGACAGAGCTCAGAGGGTCGTGATTAGTGGCCCAGAATCTAGTTGGAGGTCCGTAACAAGTGGTGTTCCCCAGGGGTCAGTACTGGGTCCAGTCCTCTTCAAAATATTCATCAATGACCTGGATGAAGGGATGGAATGTACCCTCAGCAAGTTTGCTGACGATACAAAACTGGGAGGGGTGGTTGACACACCGGAAGGCTGTGCCGCCGTACGGCGAGACCTGGACAGGCTGGAGAGTTGGGCAGAGAGGAACCTGATGAAATTCAACAAGGGCAAGTGTAGGGTGCTGCACCTGGGGAGGAATAACCCCACGCACCAGTACAGGTTGGGGGCTGACCTGCTGGAGAGCAGCTCTGAGGAGAAAGGCCTGGGAGTCCTGGTGGACAACAGGATGACCATGAGCCAACAATGTGCCCTTGTGGCCAAGGCAGCCAATGGCATCCTGGGGTGCATCAGGAAGAGTGCGACCAGCAGGTCAATGGGGGTTATCCTCCCCCTCTACTCTGCCCTGGTGAGGCCCCATCTGGAGTACTGTGTCCAGTTCTGGGCTCCCCAGTTCAAGAAGGACAGGCAACTGCTGGAGAGGGTACAACAGAGGGCTAAAAACACGATTAGGGGCCTGGACCATCTCTCTTACGAGGAGAGGCTGAGGGACTTGGGTCTTTTAAGTCTGGAGAAGAGAAGACTGAGGGGGGATCTGATCAATGCTTATAAATACTTAAAGGGAGGGTGTCAAGAGGATGGGGCCGGTCTTTTTTCAGTGGTGCCCAGTGACAGGACAAGAGGAAATGGGCACAAACTTGAACATAAGAAGTTCCACCTAAACATGAGGAGGAACTTCTTTACTTTGAGGGTGGCAGAGCGCTGGAATAGGCTGCCCAGGGAGGTGGTGGAGTCTCCTTCTCTGGAGACATTCACAACCCTCCTGGACATGTTCCTGTGCAACCTGCTCTAGGTGGACCTGCTTTGGCAGGGGGGTTGGACTAGTTGATCTCCAGAGATCCCTTCCAACCCCATATGATTCTGTGATTCCATGTGCCACATGCTGTAATATCTGTACTCAAACAGAAAGAACACCACTGGCTAATCCCAAGCCGTATGGTCAAATGTCAGTCAGTACTACTGGAACAAGATGATGTGACTCTGAAGGTGAGTACAACATTGAATCCTGCCTCTTTAATGCCGGTAGAGCAAGAAGATTAACTAAATCATGATTGTTTACAAGTTATTGAGCAGGTATATGCAAGCAGACCTCATCTGAAAGATAACCCTCTGGAGGATCCTGATGAGGAGTTATTCACAGACAGAAGCAGTTTTATGATCAGAGGAGAAAGAAGGGCTGGATATGCTGTTGTGACCCTGGAAGATGAACGAGAGGTAAGACCTTTACCCTCTAATACCTCGGCCCAGAAGGCAGAACTGATTGCCTTAACCAGAGCTTTGGAATTGTCTGAAGGAAGGAGGGTAAATATTTACACGGACTCTAAATATGCTTTCGGGGTAGTCCGTGCTCATGGGGCTATATGGAAGGAAAGAGGACTTTTATCATCGAGCGGTAGCCCTATTAAATATGGACCCAAAATTTTGCAATTACTGGAGGCAGTACAGAAGCCGAAGGAAGTGGCGGTGATTCATTGAAAGGCACATCAAAGAGGAAACACAGCTGTAATAAGAGGTAATCTCAGAGCAGACAAAGCAGCAAAAAGAACAGCTACAGAAGCAGTGACTGCCGCTTTAATCCCAGATCGTGATTTACAAACAGAGATTCCGCAATATACTGAGAAGGAAGACAGATTGGCAGAGCTGTTACAATGTGAAAAAGACTCTAATGGCTAGTGAGTCACCACACGTGGACGGAATGTGATTACTCCTGCAATCATGAGAAAGTCGATGACTAAAATGCATGCAGAAACGCACATGGAACCTGAGGCATTAGTAGAATCTGTAAAACAATTTGCAATTGGAGTTAAGATGTTACTGATTGCTAAAAGTATAACTAATAAATGTGGAAACTGTCTTAGGAATAATTCAAAAATACAGGCAAGGCCTCCTCCTGGAGAGGTAAGAAAAGGAGTCGCACCAGGTGAGTACTGGCAAACTGATTTTTCTGAACTACCACGAGATAAACAATGCAGATATCTGTTAGCAACGGTGGATACATTTTCTGGATGGCCTGAGGCTTTCCTGTGTTGAACCAATCAAGCTAGCCAAACATTTGTTAAAAGAAATAATTCCTAGATTTGGAGTACCACTGGGAACGTCTTCTGACGGGCCCACATTTTGTCTCTAACGTAATGCAGGAAATTTGCAGAATACTAAAAATAAGATGGGATTTACATACTCCCTGGAGACCTCAGTCCAGTGGACAGGTAGATAGAATGAATCAGACACTGAAAAGACAACTTTCCAAATTATGTCAAGAGACTCAGTTGAAATGGGTAGAGTTATTACCTTTGGCATTGTTAAGAGTTAGGATCACTCCGCGATCCTGTGGAAAAGTGAGCCCGTTTGAAATCTTGTATGGAAAGCCATACAATGTAAATTTGACTGGAAATTCTGATCAAATGCATGTAACAGGTGATATGGTTTAAACTGACTATCTTTTGTCCTTAACTAAGGTGCTAACTTCTCTTCACAAGTATCTTTTGCTAAGGACTCCCAGTCCGACTGAACTTCCAGTACATTCTTTTAAGCCTGGAGACCAAGCGTATCTACGGACGTGGAAGGACACTCCGTTAGCAGAAAAGTGGAAAGGACCTTACCAGGTTTTACTGACAACTAACACAGCTGTAAAGCTTGAAGGAGTTGGACCGTGGATTCATTGCACCAGAATAAAGGCGGTTCCGGTGTCTACGTGGCAAGGACCATTGAAGCTGAGATTAAACAGTGTCAAATGAATTGTACATGGACTGATATTGAATCAGTAATAGACATTCATTGTATTCAAGGAGAAGTTTTGTTGTCAATAGTATATGTAATAGTACAACATACCTGTAGATGTTGCTGTAATATAGTTAAAGGTGGGAAGTGATAGAATTAGACTGATCTAGTGAAATCCTAGATAAGTCTCAAGGGGGGGGATTGTTACCAAAGCATATCCTTGAAATGGTTATCAGTGACTAGTGTTGAAAGGCCATATGTATATACTCACGGATAAGGAGGATTCTATCCTTGAATCTGTCAAGGATGAGTTAATGAAAGAACTCCTAATCAAGGAAAGCAAGTATTATTATCATGCTTGAGGAGGCACATACGAGCATACGGACCTTGAAGATGGTACTAATCTACGTGTTTTGAGAAGTTTAGCCAACTTGGCAGAAAAGTGAAAATTCTCAGTGTCCTAAGCTGAACTGCCTTCATTATAATACTAAAAATCACGCCCATAGGTCAAGAAGACCCTCGCCCAGGTGAAGACCCTTCCCCTGAGCATGCGTGGTAGCTATAACTTGATTGTGTAACCGTATGTAAATTACTAACCAATCAAATACAGGTAGGAGGTACTAATATGATAATGATGTTGTAAAATGTGTATAAAAATCGCGCGGAGAGTCCTGATAGGTGTGCTTGATTTGTGGGAAACCACCAAGCACCCAGCCTTGTGCAGCTCTGAAATAAATAATCAATGTCTCATCCTGGCGTGTGAGACTGGCTATTGCACACCGGGTAACGGATCCGACTTTTCGGACAACAAGAACAGCAAAGGAAAGAGGAAAACAACAACAATAATACTGATACAAGAATGTACAAAACACGATTAACGTACCCCCGCTCACAGACCAGACCCGGGAAGCCCCAGCCCGCTGCAAGCGGCGACTTCCTGCCCCCTCCCCCCTCGCCAGCTCCCCGGCTATAGACTGGGCATGGCTCACTTGGTATGGAATACCTGTGTCCCGTGCCAGCTCCTTGGGAAAATTAACCCTATCTCGGCCGGAACCAGAACACCGAGTCATGCTACATATTTGCCTATACTGTTCATCCTATAAGGTTTTTTTTGGTATGGATTATTATAATAGCCCCAAAGCAAGGGGCAGCAAGGCTTTAGTTATTTGGAATATAAAGATAAAAATGCACACAACTTCTGAAAATTAGACTTGAAAACCTGCTGATATTCCTAAGAGAACCGTGATATGTATGTTAATCTAAGATAACGGCAACAAAAGAAGCTACGCCATAGGCTGACATTTGAGTTCCATTCTAACTTTCTCAATTCTCAGATTCTGATTGTTCTCATTTAGTACTCTATTAGCATTGTTTTTCTTTTAGTCTCTGCAACAGAAAATGTTTTAAGGGAACTTTTTACACTAGTTCTTCTGGTTATCTCAGGAGTCACCCTCAATAAAGATTCATTTTTAATTGGTTGTTGAGGATGTTAAAAAAAAAAAATCATCAAACTGCAGTCTTTTCGGAGAGATCCTCTGCACATTACAAAAAGACTCGGTTCGATAAAGCATTTTAAGGACTGTTGTTCAGTTGATTCTTTGGTAACGATGTATTATCCAGATAGCTGTAGAAGAAATTCTGGAACTAAACTGTCCTTCACAACTGTATGCAAAGACATTTCATGGTGAAACCCCGGGTGATATACATAAACACTTTTTAAAAAGTGCATATTCTGTGCAGTGCATGTAGCAGTGATTAAGCATGTAATCATATAGCTTCATAGGTACGTGCATTGAATTTCTAGAAAAGACTTGTTTAAAAAAAATGAGTATTTAAAATCAATATACAGCTGGTCTATTGAGGATGTTTACATTGCAGGGTTTGCAAACTCCATTCTGCTTTTACATAAAGCACTTGGAAAGCGTGCAAACTCTTACTGTCTATGTTTATTATTAGACTCTGAGTATCTGCTGGCTTACATTTAAAATTAAATTTAGTTACTGCATTAGCTCCTCTAAGAATCACAAGTGTGTTAGATTTTGTTAGCTTAGAAATAATGCCAAACAGCGACTGGGAGAGTGTTGTTCTAGCACTCTGCTGATGAGTATTTGCAGGGAAGTGTTCTTCATTGAAAGAATGTTTCCCAGAATTATATTTTTGTTGCTTTCAAAATACTGATGTTTATTTTCATAATGCTGTGGGCTATAGTGAAAATAGCCTTTGAGAACTTTTCAAGGGGAGCCTGGAGGGGCCATTACATAATTCCCTACCTTAAGACCACCGCTTCAGAAAAGAGGACCCTAGCATTCGGCATACCTGACATTCACGAGAAGTCTGTTGAATATTGTGCATTTGCATGAGAAAAGTTTGTTTCCCCAAAAACGTGGCACAGCCTGTGACAATCTTTGCAGAGAGTGAATAGAGAGCACATCTGGAATTTGATGTGCTCTCCTATGAATTTGCACCTCAGAGCTCAGATGTGGCTTGCTTCTGCTTCCTCTGTTTAATCAGCCAAGAATCTGTATGTTGCCTTATGGAGTATGGAAGTCATGTTGAATTTTGCAAGGGAGGGTAGGGTGCCCATGTGCCTTTAGACTGAGTCTTGCAAGATGGCAAATGAGACTCTACCTGTGTGAGGATGTTGGCCTTTGTGTGTGTATGTTAGCTCTGGAGACCAGTGAGATTGTTAGGTCAGCTTGGTCTTATACCTGCATTCTGTGCTGACTGAAAGCACTGTAGCTGTCCTTAGTGTGATGCTGACATTGAGCTTACAAGTGCTGCAAAAATGATCCCTTTTGGGGACATAAGGGCATATTCATATACAGAAATGGGAAGAGATGTGACCTTTTTTGAAGCTGTTGGGGAACAAGTCCTGCTTTAGGTGCCTGTGGGTACATACGTTTATATATACTTATGTATGGTGCAATTCAGACTATTTGCAACTCTTCTAATCCGATTTAACCAGGTTTTTCATCTGTTTGGTACGGTGCCAGAACTAGACATTTGCATGAGGTGGGTGGAACATGGAACAGAAGGATATTGCTTTTTAACTTAAACATCTCTGGGGACTTGGAGGTAATCAGTCAAATGAGATGGCCAGGAGGTGAAGTGGTTAACTACATCTTACTAGTATTATAACTGGTTCTGGAGACTGTCAGACCTACAAAACCTCTCAGTAGAAAACCTTTATGGCTGTCACTACTTCCACTGGGTAGTTTCTTTTGGAAATGAGGCTTTGTCCTTCCCATAGGGGCTTCTTGGTTCTCTCACTTCTATAATGCTGTTGTTAGCCTTTGCCAGCTTCACCTGCTGGAAGCTTTTCTGTTTTATGGGAGTTAAGAGTATTGATCAGGTCATTGTTCCTGTTTGTTGAGAGGGACAAGGTTATTACTGCTGTAGCAGGGAAAGGAAAGTCTGTCCCTTAGCAAATACTTTGTCTGGGAAATGAGTGGGGGAAGAAACATGACATTTGGTCTGGATGAGATTTGGGTCTTGGATGGAAACATGATGGGTTGCAAACTAAGCATGGGATGTGCTCAGCAGTCTGGTGTCAGCACACCAAGGTAATGTTTTCATAGTGATTCTACACAGAAGGGACCAGCATGATTGCTCATTTGACATGCAGTGAGGCTGGAAGTGGAACTGTGAGCTTTGGCAGTAGCTTGAACTTGTATATCTCCTTCTGTCTTTGAAAGAAATGAGAGCCTTTTTTTAACCTATCTTGGGTGTGTTCTTTAAGAGCGTGGACTCGTACTCACAGATTACTTAAGGACACTTTACTTTAAGGGTAACAGAGCACTGAAACAGGCTACCAGAGAGGTTGTGGAGACCCCTTCTCTGGCGATATTATTCAAAACCCGCCTGGATGCATTCCTGTCCAACTTGCTCTAGGTGAACCTGCTTTGGCAGGGGGGTTGGACTAGATGATCTCCAAAACGCCCTTCCAACCCCTTCCATTCTGTGATTCTGTGATTCTGTGACACTGTAGCTTGCCGCAAAGGCCAAGCGTCTACATGTGCATGCATTTCTGTCTTGGGGTCCCTGTCTGTTCATAGACTCGTGGAATGGTTGAGGCTGGAAGGGACCTCTGGAAGTCACCTGGTCCAAACCCCCTGCTCCAGCAGGGCTACTTAGAGCCAGTTGCCCAAGACCATCTCCAGACAGCTTTTGAATAGCTCCAAGGAGGGAGACTCCACAATCTCTCTGGGCAACCTGTTCCAGTGCTCAGTCACCCTCACAGTGAAAAAGTGTTTCCTGATTCTCAGACAGAACCTCCTGTATTTCAGCTTGTGCCCGTTGCCTCTCGTCCTCTTGCTGGGCACCACTGAAAAGAGCCTGGCTCCATCTTGTTTTCACCCTCCCTTCCAGCATTTATATACATTGATGAGATATCCCCCCTCCCCCCCCGCCCCAAGCCTTCTCTTCTCTAGGCTAAACAGTCCCAGCTCTCTCAACCTTTCCTCATAGCAGAGATGCTCTAGTCCCTTAATCATCTTTGTGGCCCTTTGTAGGACTCTCTTCAGTATGTTCATCTCTCTCTTCTATTGAGGAACCTGCAACTGGACACAATGCTTCAGGTCTGGCCTCACCAGTGCTGAATAGAGGGGAAGGCTCACCTCCCTCGGCCTGCTGGCAACACTCCTCCTAATGAAGCCCACGATGCCGTTTGCCCTCTTTGTGGCAAGGGCACGTTGCTGGCTCATGTTCAACTTGGTGTCCACCAGGACCCCCAGGTCCTTTTCTTCCAAGCTGCTTTCCAGCTGGGTGGCCCCCAGCATGTATTGGTGCCTGGGGTTGTTCCTCCCCAGGTGCAGGACCTTGTACTTCCCCTTGATGAACTGCATGACATTCCTCTCAGCTCATTTCTCCAGCCTGTTGAGTTTCCTCTGGTTAACAGCACGACCCTCTGGCATATCGGCCACTCCTCCCAGTTTTGTGTCATCTACAAACTTGCTGAGGGTACACCGTGGCCCATCATCCAGATCATTAATGAAGGAGCTGAACAAGTCTGGACCCAGTATTGACCCCTGGGGTACACTGCTAGTCACTGTTGTCGAACTAGACTTTGTGCTACCGATTGCTACAGTCTGGGCCCAACCATTCAGCCAATTTTCAATCCACCTCACTGTCTGCTCATCCAGTCCATACTTCATCAGCTTCTGTATGAGTATTTTATGGGAGACAGTGTCAAAAACCTTACTCAAGTCTAGGTAGACAATATCCACTGCTCTCCCCTCAACCGCCAGGCCAGTCATTTCATCATAGAAGTGTATCAGTTTTGGTCAGGCATGACTTCCCCTTGGTGAATCCATGCTGGCTACTCCCAATCACCTTCTGGTCCTTCGTGTGCCTGGAAATGGTTTCCAGGAATAGTTGCTCCATCACCTTCCCAGGAATGGAGGTGAGGCTGACCGGCCTGTAGCTCCCTGGGTCCTCCTTCCTGCCCTTCTTGAAGATAGGAGGGACATTTTCTTTCCTCCAGTCCTCAGGCACCTCTCCCAATCACCATGATCAAAAAAGATTATCAAGGGCAGCCTCGCAATGACATCTGCCAGCTCTCTCAAGCACTCATGGGTGCATCCCATCAGGGCCCATGGACTTATGCATGTCCAGGTTGCTTAAGTATTCCCTGACCTGATCCTCTTCCATCAAGGGTACATCTTCCTTGCTCCAGCTTTTCCCCCCGTCTCTGGGACCTGGGATTCCTGAAGGCTGGTCTTGCCAGGAAAGACTGAGGTGAAGAAGACACTTGGTACCTGAGCCTGTTCCATGTCCCGTGTCACCAGATCCCCTGCCTCATTCGGCAGCAGGCCCATGTTTTCCCTAGTCTTCCTTTTGTCACCTATGTACTTAGAAAAGCCCTTCTATTTGTCTTTGATATCCCTGGCCAGATTAAATTCCATTTGGGCTTTGGCTTTCCTAACCTCATCCCTGCATGTTCAGACAATGTCTTTGTATCTGTGGTTGGGTGACCTGGGCTGGATGCCAGGTGCCCACCAAGCCGCTCTATCACTCCTTCATCTACAGGACAGGGAGAGAAAATACATCAAACAGCTCATGGGTCGAGGTAAGGACAGGGAGATCACTCAGCAATTATCGTCACAGGCAAAACCAGACTCAAGGAAACAAATTTAATTTATTGCCAATTAAACAGAGTAGGAAAATGAGAAATAAGAACAAATCTAAAAACGCTTTCCCCCCACCTCTCCCTTCTTTCAAGGCTCAACTTTACTCCCAACTCTTCTACCTCCTTTACCCTCCCTAAGTGGCAGAGAGGGATGGGGAATGGGGGTTGTGGTCACTTCATCACACATTGTCTCTGCCGCTCCTTCCTCCTCACACTCTTCTCTTGCTCCAGCGTGGGGTCCCTCCCACGGGAGACAGTCCTTCATGAACTTCTCCAACATGGGTCCTTCCCACAGGCTGCAGTTCTTCACAAAGTGCTCCAGCACTGGTCCCTTCCACAGGGTACAGTCCTTCAGTAACGGACTGCTCCAGTGTTTTTTTACCCTTTCTTAAACATGTTACCAACGTCACTGATTGGCCAGCAGTTGGTCCATCTTGGAGCAGGCTGGAACTGTCTCTGTTGGACATGGGAGCAGCTTCTGGTGTCTTCTCACAGAAGCCACCCCTACAGCCTCCCCCCCCGCCCCAACCTTGCCACATAAAGCCAGTACACCATCCTTGCTTCTACCTTCTGCATGCTTCCTTTTTGTGCTTGAGTTTGGCCAGGAACTCCTTGTCCATCCACACAGGTCTCCTGGCATTTTTGCTTGACTTCCTGCTCATTGGGATGGACCGCTCTTGAGCTTGGATTAGGTGATCCTTCAGCGTCAACCAGCTTTCTTGGCAGCCAGGGCCTTATCCCATCAGACTCTTTCAAGCAGATCGCTGAAGAGGCCAAAGCCTGTTCTCCTGAAGTCCAGGGTTGTGATCTTGCTTTTTGCCCTGCTCCCTCCCCTCAGGATCCTGAACTCTGCCACCTCATGGTCACTGCAGCCAAGGCTGCCTTCGACCTCCGCATCACCAACAAACTCCTACTTGTGGTTGAGTATGAGGTCCAGCAGAGCCTCTCTCCTCCTTGGCTCCTCTACCACTTGGATGAGGAAGTTGTCATCAATGCCCTCCAGGAACTGCCTGGATTGCATATGCCCTGTTGTGTTGTCCCTCCAAAAGATATTGGGGTGGCCTTACCAGTGCTGAAAAAAGAGGACAGATCACCTCCCTCAACCTGCTGGCAACAGTTCCCCTAATGCAGCCCAGTATACCAGTTGCTGGCTCATGTTCAACTTGGTGTCGGTATTGGCTTTACATGGCAAGCTTATGGTAGCAGGAGGGGCTGCCGGGGTGAATTCTGTGAGAAGCCCCCATTTTGGACAGAGTCAGTTCCAGTTGGCTACAAGATGGACCACCTGCTGGCCAAAGCTGAGCCAATCAGTGATGGTGGTAGTACCTCTGTGTGAGAAATGGGTTAAGTTTTGCTTCAGCGAATTGATATATGTTTGTTAGTGTGTCTGCACTAACAAAGGAGGCTTAGTGATAGTAGAATCTAATCAATTGTACCCAACTAATCCTTAGAACTGCCCTGGGTCTGTCGAGGGATCCTCGTTTACAGAACATTATCTAGGTAAAGAGAAACAGACTGGAATGTGGCCTTCAATACAAGAACCCAGAAGATAGGGGAGTATCGATAAGGCCAAAGAAACCAGGCCTGGACGGTAAATCTGCCGAGGGGACTGTGAAGACTGCTGAGTGGAGTAAGGTCATCTAGAGGGCAGCTGATGAAGAGGAGGATACGACCACCTGATGAAGTAAACGACCACCAGAGTGCTTGTAATTACTAACACTGGATAGTAGATGGTAGCAAAGACTGTGAAATAACTTGTAGCGTAATCAACTAATCAAAGGTGTGTTTAGGATAATGATTTCGTAGAGTAGGTGTGTGTATGCCCTATAAGGTGAAAAGGTGTGAACTGAACCTGTAATAGGTTAGGCGGTCGGGAAGAATGTGAGCTCCAACTTCTCAACCAATGAGAAGAGAGACAGAAACTCAGATGGCCGGGATAGGGTATAAATACCTAAAAGCTGAAAGATGAGGTGTGCCTCTGCTTTGAGATGCACCCGATTCAGCGCTGTTTCATATAATAAATTTTTAATTTTTTTATCTTTGCTTCGGCGACTTTGTTCTCTATCAAATTCTAATCGTGAGCCGGTGTTTCTCACATCTGTTATAACATGTTTAAGAAAGGGTAAAAAGTGCTCCGCAGCAGCTGTGAGAGAGGAGTGAGAGAAACAACCCTGCAGACACCAAGGTCAGTGAAGAAGGGGGGGGGGGAGGTGCTACAGGCAGCAGAGCAGAGATTCCCCTGCAGCCCATGGAGAAGACCGTGGTGACACAGGTTGTCCCCCTGCAGCCCACGGAGCACCATGTCAGAGCAGATATCCACACTGCAGCCCTTGGAGGACCCCACACCAGAGCAGGTGGATGTGCCCTGAAGGAAGCTGCAGCCCGTGGAGAGGAGCCCACGCTGGAGCAAGCTCCTGGCAGAACCTGTGGCCCCGTAGAGAGGAGCCCACGCAGGAGCAGGTTTGCTGGCAGGATTTGTGGCCCCGTGGAAAGGACCCATGCTGGCGCAGTCCATTCCTGTGTATAAAGACCGGAAGGGAGGGTGAAAACAAGATGGAGCCAAGCTCTTTTCAGTGGTGCCCAGTGACAAGAGGCAATGGGCACAAGCTGAAGTTCCGTCTGAGAATCAGGAAACACTTTTTCACTGTGAGGGTGACTGAGCTCTCTCTGAGGTTGCCCAGAGAGATTGTGGAGTCTCCCTCCTTGGAGATATTCAAAAGCTGTCTGCAGGGGGTTTGGACCAGGTGACCTCCAGAGGTCCCTTCCAACCTCAACCATTCTGTGATTTGGTGAACACGTGCATGGGGCTAATAAGGAAAAGATCCTCAGGAGTTCCCAAAAAGAACATGCAAACCAGAAGATCTGGTCAATGGGACTATGAATCCCAAACTGGATTTTTAGGTGTCTCACACAGAGTGTGTGTGTGTGTGTGAATCCCTTTGCCCATGGTTGTGGACAATCTTGCAGCTATCTTCCTGTGAGATCATTATGGTGTGCAGGCTGGTCCCATATGTGCTTCCTTATCCTTAAGGCACTGCTGCAAAGAAGCAGCAGAAGACCGAGTATGCAATCAAGACTGTCCTGTTAGTGATTACTGTGAAAGCAGCAAGACCCAGGCTTTGGGACAGAGACTGCATCCCTACGCTCTTAGAGATCACAGCTACTGCAGAAAGAGCAAGTGAATCAGTAAGAGCAATGGGGGTGCTGCAGACCATATTTATTTCCGGGCACAAAGGAGTAGCAGGTAGGATGGTGGTGCTAAAAGAGCTGATGGGGCTGTTAATAGGGCTGGTGGGACTGTTTTCCTGTTTAGAACAGAAACTTCTGTTTGCTAGAGCAAAACAGAAAAAACTCACAACAAAACTGCTCCTCTGTAAGGGACTTCCCAGTTACTGCAGCCCCCTACTTTTCTTTCTTTCTCTGTCGTTCTTGGCCACAGCCTCTCTGTGTCTCTCTCTTTCTGCCCCCCCATCCTCCCCCCAGCATCTCCCCCTATACCTCATGACCTCCCTCTCTTTCTCTCAACAGGTCTCAGTCTCTCACTCGTTCTTGATCTTTCTTGCTCTCATTTAATCTCTGAATCTCTGTTCCTCAGTTTCAGCCTCCCTCTCTCGGCTCCTCCCCGCTCCTTCTCTTGCTCGCTCTCTCTCTCAGCATGTCTCGGTCTCTCTCAGCTCAGGGAATGCCTAGGGATAATGCTTTCCTCCACAATTAGTTCCTCTGTTCTCGAGACTCTGTTTGCAAGTTTTTAAATTTATTTCCCTTTGATTTAATTCCTGTTCCCTGTTTCACGGGTCTTACTTGGTGATCTCCTCCCCGGGATATCTGGCTTTGTTTTTCAGCTGCTGCACCATCCCAGCCCATTTCACAGCTGTAGTTAACAATGCTGTGCATTAATTCTGCCCTTGTAGGGAGTCGCCTGGGAGGATGATTGCCCTGTGTATTAAATTCAGTATCTCTTTTAATCTCATCCTGTTTTGAAACTAGATGGGGTTTAAGAATTGCTGGGGCTTCTCTGATCAGTGGTTTTAACATTGCAAAATCTACTGTAGCAGATAGTGGGACATTGTGGCGTCCTCATTCATGCATGGCTTTGATAAGATAGGGATATGAGTGTCTCCACAAACAGGGAAGTTAATTTTAATTGCAAGAGTAAGATAACTGAAGGAAATAGGAGAGTTAATTGAAACTGCAGGACTGAGATAACCGAAAAATTGGGGAATTAACTGAAAATGCAAAAGTTAGACAATTATAAAACCGCAAAACTCCTGTGTAATAGGCGGATTGAGACGTCTGTACCTTCCAAGTGCCTCAGGCAATGGGGAAAGGAAGAGGGTTACATGCGGCCGGGGAATTAGGATAAAATGGAGGCTGCGTCCTCCGGAAAATCGAGAGACCCCACAGGGGAATGCCCCAGTGGACTCTCCCTTTATTCGAATAAAGTCTTTGCAGGACTCCTCTGTCTCCTTTGTGAATATCGACCTCTGGCTATGGGATTTTCTGCACAAATGGGGGCTTGTCCGGGATCCTTCCACCTTCCAGGGACGGCGGACGACGAACGGAGCTGAAGGCACGCCTCACCAGAATTTCAGTGATCACTTCCCTTTGACGGCTGCCAGCACTGGACGACTGATTGGGTACCCGAGACTGTTCAGGAGACAGACGAGCAACGGACCGCAGGGGTCCATGAAGAGGTCTGCAGGGAGAGACCATTGGAAACCTCACCGGTGAGTACTATGGGAAATTTGGGGAGTAAAAGAGGGAGGATGCCCAGGGAGGGCAGTAAGGGAAAGTCGAGAATGGGTCTCGACAACCCAGATGACAATCCCAAAATACCCCCGGAAGGTCCCTTGGGGAGAATGTTAAGATCTTGGGGAGATCTACACGTTCACCCAGAAATAACTAAGCAAACAATGGTAAAGTTTTGTTATTTTATCTGGCCTGAATATAATTTGCAAAAAAGGTTTTAGATGGCCTCCTCTTGGGTCAGATGATGCTAGTCTTTGTCAGTGTTTATGCTTATACTTGAACGACACTGAGAAAAGACTTATTGAAAAAGTATGTGGGGAAATATGGTTAAGAGCGCCACTGTCAGGAATTTATGTGGTCAGAGGGAGAAGAAATAAGGGAGAGTCAGAAAATGGGGGGGGTGGAAGGGGACAGAGAAGGAGATGTGGGATGTTAGGATTGGCAGAACAGGCCTTTGGACGAATTGGTTAGAAAGGCACAACAGGTGTATGTAAGAAGGGATGAAGAAAGGGCAAAGATGAAGGCAAGAGTGATGACACAGCTTTTACAGCCTCCAAAGGGAAAAATGCGGGGACCCCCAGGATCGAAGGGGAGGGAGCAATCATCAGGATTTAACAGAAATGTGTCTTCCTCAGTGAGGAGGGGCCAACCCAGGCCTTGGTTGGCAACAGATCAGTGTGCTATTTGTAAGAAAAAAGGACATCGGAAGAGAGAGTGTCTGCAGAGGCAGGTGGACCCTAATGAGGAGGAAGTCCACCGGTTGATGGAAATGGATTGTTAGGGGTGTCAGGGGCTCCCACTATTCCAGGGACCCACCACCTTGGAGCCCTTGATAACCTGTCGGGTGGGTCCAAATCGGGAGGAGGTACACTTTTTAGTGGAAACCGGAGCCTCTCGATCTACTTTAAACTTTTTGCCTAAGGGGGGACAGTTGTCAAGAGAATCTTTAATTATCCAAGGAGTAAGTGGAAAGGATGAATGGGTACATTTCATCCATCCGCTATTAATAGATATAGGAGATAAGCTTGAGATGCATGAATTTTTGTTTGTTCCTAATTGTGATTGTAATCTATTGGGAGGGACCTGATGGCTAAATTGGGGATGCAGATTAATATCATAAAGGGTGACGAAGAAGCGAGTACTGTTGTGACTTTGTGCAAATTGTCTGATAAAGCTTATGCTAAAATAAACCCAGAGGTGTGGGCAGTCCCAGGGAAATATGGAAAATTAGATATGGAACCTCTTCAGGTTACTTTGAAACATCCTGATCAAGTGGTCTCTAAGAAGCAATACCCTATTTCAAGAGATGGAAGAAAGGGACTGAAACCCATTATTGAGTCCTTACTGAAGGCAGGTCTTTTGGAGCCGTGTATGTCTCCCTATAATACTCCCATCCCGCCAGTTAAGAAACCAGACAGAACCTATAGAATGGTACAAGACAAGAATAATAAATAAGATTATTAAGCCAAGGCATCCTACCATTCCAGATCCTTCCCAGATCCAAATTCCCTCCTCGCACCACTATTATTCAGTGCTCAACTTAAAAGATGCTTTTTGGGGATGCCCACTTACAGAGGATAGCAAACAATATTTTGCCTTTGAGTGGGAACAAGAAGAAGCAGGGAAAATAGCGGAGCACCAATTGACGTAGATTAGGCTGTTGCCTATTTTTCTAAAATGTTGGATCCGGTGGTAAGGGGGTGGCCTCGTTTACAAAGTTGTACGGCCACGGCTTTAATGGTAACAGAAGCTCGAAAACTGACAGCAGGGGGAGCTCTCATTGTTAAAGCTTTGTTAACTGAAAGAGCTTCTAAATGGATGACCAGTGCTAGGTTATTACAGTGTGAAACTTGTTTAATGGAACAAGAGGATTTATAAATAAGAAGCGGGGAAGGGTTTAATCCGGCCTCCTGTTTAGCTGGTCCTGAGGGAGGAGATCCGGAGGAAATTCACAACTGTGTTCAAGTAATAGATCTTCAAACACAGGCTAGGGAAGAACTAAGGGATACCCCTTGGCCAAAAAACAAAAATGTGTTTATTGATGGGTCCTCAAGGGTAATAGAAGGAAAATGAGTTACAGGATATGCTGTGGTAAAAGGAAGAGAACTGCAAGAAGGAGGGAAGCTACCCTCCACATGGTCAGCACAGACCACAGAATTGTATGCCTTAATAAGAGCCTGTGAATTGTATCAAGGAAAAACAGTAAACATATTTACAGATTCAAAATATGCATACAGGGTGGCTCATGCATTTGGAAAATTATGGGAGGAAAGAGGGTTATTAACCTGTAGAGGAAAAACATTAGCTCATGAAGATTTAATTGGAGGTGGTGAATTTGCCAGAGAAAGTGGCTATAATCCATGTCAAGGGACATCAGACAGGATACTCAGAAGGGGCAATAGGCAATCGATTGGCAGATGAAGAAGCTCGGAAAGCAGTATTTCTGCCAGAAGTATCTAGGATCCTCCCTTTGCTCCCAGTGACTCCAGCACTGCCAGAGAAGATGTGTTTTCCACCAGAGGAGTTGGAGACAATTAAAAATAGTGGAGCAGAAAAAAGAGAGAATAATTGGTTTACAAAGAATGGTAAACAATGGGTACTGAAGGCCTTAACCCTGCAAATATTAAAACAACTCCAAGAGGGGAGTCATTGGGGTTCTCAAGGATTAGCGGAAGCCTTCCTCAAAATGTATGCTGCCTTGGGTCTTTTTGTTTTAGCAAAAAGAGCAATTGAGGGTTGTTTAATTTGTGCTAAGGTCAATAATCGGGTTACAAGGGAAGCTGCTAGAGGAGGGTGACCTTGGGCTGTACGCCCGTTCCAACGATGCCAGGTGGATTTTACTGAAATGCCCCG
This sequence comes from Numenius arquata, assembly GCF_964106895.1. Taxonomy (NCBI): domain Eukaryota; kingdom Metazoa; phylum Chordata; class Aves; order Charadriiformes; family Scolopacidae; genus Numenius; species Numenius arquata. Next base: position 21,539,927 of record NC_133615.1, on the reverse strand, counting down.
AGCAGGAAGACTTAAGTATCTTTTGGTAATAGTATGCCAGCTAACTGGGTGGCCAGAAGCATTTCCAGTTGCTTCAGCAACTACAGGATCAGTTAGTAAAGTGCTTTTAGGACAAATAATTTCTAGATACGGAATAGTAGAGGTAATAGACTCAGATAGAGGAACTCATTTTACTGGAAAAATTCTTCAAGGGGTTATGGTGGCCTTAGGAATACAATGGGATTTACACACTCTGTGGAAGCCTCAGATTTCAGGGAAAGTAGAGAAGATGAATGGGGAAATTAAGAAGCATCTTTTAAAATTAGTTTTGGAAACCATAATGCCATGGATACGTCTTCTACCATTAGCTTTAGCTAGAATACGGGCCAAACCCAGAGCAGATTCAATTATCCCCCTTTGAATTAATGTTTGGAATCCCTTACCCTGCCAACCCTCGACCTAGTGGGGAGGTAGCAATAAGTGATGCATACCTGAAACAATATGTGGCCAGGATACTGTCTCTTGTGAAATCTCTTCGACAGGAAGCTCAGGTGGCACAGACCCTGCCTTTGGACTTTGCTGTCCATAGCATCCAACCAGGAGATTGGGTCCTAATTAAAGGGTAGAAAGAAGCACCATTGGCGGCAAAGTGAGAGGGATCGGACCAAGTGTTATTAACCACGGGAACAGCAGTTAATATGGCCAAACACGGGTAGACTCACCATACTCGAGTCAAGACGTCCAAGGCCCCAGAAAACTGGACTTTGGTGCTAGAGGAAGGGGAGGGGAAACTGTGGCTAACCTTCCACAGAATAAGACCCGATTAGTAGTATTTGATAAGTTAAAATCAAGGGCAAGACTGGATTGACCTCAGTGTTTGCCACAACAAGAAATTCTAAACTCTGCTACTGGCTGCAACCTAATAGACGTTGAGCAGTGGAAGCACATGCCATACCGGACTTTGATTTGAAAAAGTGAAAAATTGAAGTTTAGGGTGGGAAACTCAAACTAACTCTTACAAGGAGTGGATCAGACCAGTAGCCATCAGGTAGACCTTGGGAGGAGTTCCATGTGTTTACCCAAAGGATCCGCGGTATAGATCCATAAGGAAAGGAGTTCCCTTATTTGAATTTCCAGCAACTGGTGAGCAGACACTAACTGAATTGTTTCTGTATATTCACTTGCCACATTAAGTGTAGATAAGCTCAAGATGAAATTTTTAGTAATGATCATGTTTCTATATTATTGGCAAAATCAAAGTCTGGGATGGGAAAACCAATTTTTGACTCTAGGGGAAGAGGTAGCCAAATCTTTTAAACTCAGTAATTGCTGGGTCTGTGGAAGTCCAGGAGGAGCTGAAGATTGGCCGTGGGTAGCCCAGCCTGTCCAGCCTAAATGGTGGGTAAGTGACTTAAGTATAGTGCATAATGGAACTGGGTTCTGGAAGGAAGGAAGAAGGAGGTACATGGAAAATACAGTACCCAGGAAAAGGAAATTACTGTCTGAATAGAACCAAGCTGGGAGGGAAAGATGTAGGGAAAAGCGAATGTGGGTGGACATTGTCACCAGGAATGGATTGTTATGATCCTTATTGTAGACCTTATAATTGCTTTAGATACCGAGGAAGATGGAACCAAACACATGTAAAGCTTATAGATGGCACCTGGGGAAAGTGCTCTTTCAAAGAACCTTGCCATAGCGGATATAAAGCAGTTGCGAGAGAAATTATGCAAAAAGGGGGGTTTAGAGATTCTTTATTCCTGGCTTGTCAGCAGGACAATACCATTAGCAAAAATCATGTAATAACAGTTTATCAGTGGGCCTGGCAAAATTCAAATGGAACTAGGACCTATTTTAGAAAATTTTGGTCAGCTACTAATCCAACTAAGAATGATAGGGGATGTAACTGTAAATGGCACCCGGATGCAGGAGCCTTTGAATGTGATTACTGCGATTCCTATGGTGATTTAAGTATAGCAGGAGGACCATTGGGATCAAAAATAAAATAAATAAAAAAAAATACTCTATACTATGAAATACCACAGGATAATGAAACATTGGAAGGCCCATTCGCTAATGGGACTTGGGCTTTGAAGGGCTATTATTAGATTTGTGGGCAACATGCTTACCGAAGGTTACCTGCAAATTGGTCAGGGATATGTTATATAGGATATATTAGACCATTATTTTTCTTATTACCACAAGTTCAAGGAAATGAGTTAGAGGTTAATGTATATGATGATTTGATAAGAGAATGACGGTCAGTTGATAAATCCCTAACTAAAGGTGGTTCCAGTCATGGGGAAAAGATGAATGGCCACCTGAATAAATTATACAATATTATGGACCAGCAACATGGAATCCCCACGAGGTGATTTCTGGAGCAAGAGACCCCATTTATAATTTAAATAGGATAATTAGATTACAAGCCATTTTTGAAATTATAACTAACCAGACATCTGAGGCTCTTGACCTTCTTGCAGACCAATCTACTCAGATGAGGAATGCAATTTTCCAACATCGAATGGTCCTAGATTATTTACTAGCAGAAGAAGGGGGAGTTTGTGGAAAACTAAATGAATCCAAATGTTGTTGCTTACAAATTGATGATAACGGGAAGGTAGTAAAACAGATAACAAAAGGAATGAGAAAACTAGCTCATGTGCCAATTCAAAACAGGAAAGGATGGGATTTAGACACGTTCTCATGTTTGCCTGGGGGACCGTGGATTAAACGCATGTTGTTTTTCTCTCTTTGTGCAGTAGCGGCTCTGATTTTTGTACCATGTATGATACCTTGTTTTATGCAGCTCATTCAGCATGTAGTCAGAAAGATGCAAATAGTAGCTGTGCCCACTGACCCAGAATTAGCTACAAGGGGATAAAAGATGATGTCTCTGCAAATAGTTCCAAAACCAAAAATAAGTCAAGAAGAAAAGATCCAATTAATGGTGACTAAACTTTGTGAAGACAAATATTGAAATAAAAAGAGGAGGGACTGATAAGACAGGGATAAGAGTGTCTCCACAAACAGGGAAGTGAAATGAAATTGCAAGAGTAAGATAACTGAAGGAAATAGGAGAGTTAATTGAAACTGCAGGACTGAGATAACCGAAAAATTGGGGAATTAACTGAAAATGCAAAAGTTAGACAATTATAAAACCGCAAAAGTTAAACTCCAATGTAACAGGCAGATCGAGACGTCTGTACCTTCCAAGTGCCTCAGGCAATGGGGAAAGGAAGAGGGTTACATGCGGCCGGGGAATTAGGATAAAATGGAGGCTGCGTCCTCCGGAAAATCGAGAGACCCCACAGGGGAATGCCCCAGTGGACTCTCCCTTTATTCGAATAAAGTCTTTGCAGGACTCCTCTGTCTCCTTTGTGAATATCGACCTCTGGCAAGGGGATTTTCTGCACAGCTTGCATGCAAGCGACTTTTGTGATGGCTGTGCATAGCTCACTTAGAGATTTAATGGGGATTACGGAGAGCCTGCCCTGCTCCATGGTGTCGATTCCTCCTGCCCAATAAGTTACTCGGCTGGTGATAGAATGGGGTGTATTTGTCGGGTCGGGTCCTAAATTTAAGAAAACTCCCGGACCCCAGTAGCCGCTGGCTTCATCCTGACTTAACATTATTCTGTCACCGCCACTTAAGCATACTCGCCACAAGTATTCAGTTTCAGTTTCCCCGGGGGTTTCTGCTATATCTCTCTTGCAAATTTGTCAATTGCAACGGATCCCAGGGGCTGGTTCGTGTAGTATGCTGCGGATTACTACTCCGAGGTCCCCCACTTATTTCTGTTTTAACAACAGGTCTGGCTTCATATTCAGGAGGATTTATGGGGAACAAAGGAATGTCATCTTCTGGCTCACTATCATCGGGATCACCCCAAATGTCTCCGTCCCAATCTTCAGGGGATACTATCAGTTTATCTGTCAGGGGGGTGGGGAGCCTGTATAAGCATTATTTTGACCTTTTCTCCCAATTTTTGCCTTTTCTCCTTTTCTTCCTGCAGTTGTTTTTGCAGCTGTTCAATTTTTAAAGACATCAGTAACTCAGTTGCCTTCCTGCTCTCTATGTCCTTCTCTAGGTCCTGCTCTCTCCTATTTATATTCTCCCTGTTTTGGTACGGGGCTTCTAAACAGGTGCCTAACATCTTGCATCTCCCTTATTTTTTCCATCCTTTGTACGGCCCCTAATTGCGCTTAAGTGCTCTTAAACGAATTGCCAATTGTCACGAGCCCATTCCTCTGAGAATTTGGTGCTCGGGTTCACTCCATGCCTCCGACTATGCCAGTTGTTGTGGGCGGAGTGATTAACTTGACTCGTAAGAGACAAGTAGTGAAACATTTATTTCATGTAAAACAGCGATTTAACAAAGTTGGTAGTGAATGCGACAGTGTTTTACAAGATTCGATGGCAAGGTACACTTGATTATTTACTGCACAGAGGGCAGGGTCAGACAAGCTGTCAGGGAGACCCTCCCGTTGAGTCACGAGGTTCAGAAAGGACCCCCTTGCTTTCTAAACTCCTTCTCAGAGAGGAGTCTAGGTGCGGCTGGATCCAATCCTAGTCCCAGACTTGGTCAACGGTTTATGTCTAAAGGATTATATATGCGCAATCAATCCTTTATATCACTTACCTAAGATTTCAAAGTTTAGCATGCTATTAGTCACTTACCGAGAATCTGTTGCGGCAAGGAATCTCTCAACCTCGAGGAGTAGAACCTTAGGCGAGCGTCCCCACACAAGGGGAGATCCTGGCGTGCAGCCCGCTGCCGTGCAGGAGAGCTCAAAGGGCTCTTGGGCTGTCCACTATTTATAGAGTAAGATAATTGACCTATAGTCATATTCTCATGGGAACAAAATATCTAGGTCCCCACTCCAGACAGTGTTTTGGCTGTGTTGCCAGCCATCCCCCAAAGTCCAGGTGCAACTCATCACAACTCCCACTGATGGTTATGGCTTGAGCAGGAGCCAGGAGTTGGGTGAGGAAGGGGGAGAGCACACCGCCACACTCCACCCCGTGACTATAGTCAATTCATCTTACCTTCACAGAGTGGTGGTGCGGTCACCTCTTGCCTCTGTGCCATAAATAGTATATTGACAGTTTATGCGCTTAGAGATCCATGGTAAGTAGACAGTAAAGCCCTGCTATTTGTTAATTTTTATGTTTTGGGTGGTTGAAGTTGGGTTATTTGTTTGGTCAAGTACCAGATTTTTATACACAGCATAACTACAAGCAACAAACATATTAAAATTAGAACCAGCAAGTTCACAACTGGGTGAAGCATATGATTAAGCACTCCCGTTGCTGTTGGTGACCATCCAAGAAGAATTTCCCACCAATGGTGAGCAGGAGCCAGGGGTGGGGGGGGATGGGGAAGAGCACACCACCACAGGCCCATAGATTTATGTGGGTTGCACCCTTGCAAGAGGCTGCAGACCAGCCCTTCCTCCACTACTAGTGCGTTGAAACATGTGTTGCTGTAGCTACTCAGTCCTGTGAGCTGGGTTTGGACCGGTACGCCGGTAAAGAGAGAGGCAAAAAAGATTCTGAGAATCTCTGCCTTGTCAGCATTAGTAGTGATTACCTTCCCTGCCCTGTTTGGCAATGTGCCTCTGTCTTCTCTGTGCTTCTGCTTACTGCCCACGTACCTGAAGAACCCTTTCTTGTTGTACTTGACATCTCTGGCCAATTTCAGTTCTAGATGAGCCTTAGCCTTCTTGACTGTTTAGTAACGGGCCTCTATCATAGAATCATAGAATTGTCTAGGTTGGAAGGGACCTTTCAGATCATCAAGTCCAACCATCAACCTAACACTGACAAGAACCATCACTAAATCATATTGCTAAGCACTACGTCTACACTTCTTTTAAATACCTCCAAGGATGAGGATTCTACCACTTCCCTGGGCAGCCTGTTCCAATGCTCGATAACCCTTTTGGTGTAGAAATCTAAACCTCCCCTAGTACAACTTGAGGCCATTTCCTCTTGTCCTATCACCTGTTACTTGGGAGAAGAGACCAACCCCCACCTCGCTACAACCTCCTTTCAGGTAGTTGTAGAGAGCGATAAGGTCTCCCCTGAGCTTCCTTTTCCCCAGGCTAAACAACCCCAGCTCCCTGAGCTGCTCCTCATAAGACTTGTTCTCCAGACTCCTCACCAGCTTTGTTGCCCTTCTCTGGACTCGCTCCAGAATCTCAATGTCTTTCTTGTAGTGAGGAGCCCAGAACTGGACACAGTACTCAAGGTGGGACCTCACCAACGCTGGAGTACAGGGGGACGATCACTTCCCTAGTCCTTCTTGGCCACCTGGGCACGCTGCTGGCTCATATTCAGCTAGCAGTTGACCAACACTCCCAGGTCCTTTACTGCCTGGCAGCTCTCTAGCCACTCTTTCCCCAAGCTTCTGCCTTCCCTGTGCTTCTGCTTACTGTTCATGTACCTGATGTCTTTGGCCAATTTCAGTTCTAGATGAGCCTTAGCCTTCCTAAATGCATGTCTGCATGCCCTAGCAAGGTTCTTGTAGGCCTCAATAGCTATTTGTCCACCTTTCCGTTGCCAGTACGCTGCTTTTTTGCTTTTCAGCACACCCAAAGGCTCTTTGTTAAGCCATAGTGGCCTCTTGTTCTGCCTTCTTCCTTTCCCTTTGTAGGGGATGGACTGTTCTTGTGCTTTCAGGAGGCTGTTCTTGAATAACTCCCGGACTCACAAGCTCCTTTGCCCTCCATAGGTGCTTCCCATGGAATCCCTTGCAGCCGGGCTCTGAGCATCTTGAAGTTGGCTCTTCTAAAATCCAGGATCTTTGTCCTACTACTGGTCTTCAGCATGCTCGGCAGGATCTTAAACTCCACAATGTTGTGGTCACTGTATTCAAGGCTACCATTGGTAGTAATGTTGTCAAGTAAGTCTTCTCAGTTTGTGAGCAGTAAATCTAGCAATGCGCCATTCCTAGTTGGCATGTCTAGCATCTGTATCAGGAAGCAGTCCTCAATGCATTCCAGGAACCTGATGGACGACTTGTGTTGCTTTCCCAACAAATGTCTGGGTAATTTAAGTCACCCATGAGGACCAGGTTCTGTTGGCCTGAGGCTTCCTTGAGCAGCTGAAGTAAGGTTTTATCAGCCTCATCATCCTCATTGGGAGATTGGTAACAGACACCTAAGATAAGATCCCCCTTGGTGACGATCCCTCCAATCTTGATCCAAAGGCGTTTGATAGAACATTTGTGGACTCCATAGCTCACGTCCATACACTCAAATTTCTCTTTTACATAAAGTGCAATTCCACCTCCTCTTCTTCCCTTCCTATCTTTCCAAAAGAGTTTTTAGCCATCCATTGTGGTCTTCCAGTCATGTGAGTTTTTCCACCAAGTTTCTGTGATTCCTATCACATCATAACTCTCAGACTGGACATGGAGCTCCAGTTCCTCCTGTTTGTTGCCCAGACTATGTGCATTGGTATACATGCACTTGAGGTGGCTGAACTTAGGGTTCTTGCCTTTGGAGAGGGTTGGGGAGCATTCCTCACTACTCTGGTAGTAGTGGCTCATCCACCCTGTTGCTTATGGATATACAGATGTCACAGCTGTGGACCCTACCCCCCCAAGTTCGTTGGTTTAAAGCATGATTCACTAAGTCAGCCAATCTGCTAGCGAAGATTCTCCTGCCTCTTCTAGATAGGTGGATTCCATCTCTTCCCAATAGGCTGTATTCATCGAAGAACATCCTGTGACCATAGAAACCAAAGCCCTGGCAATGACACCAGCCATGAAGCCAGGTATTGATCTGCATGATGGGTCGACTCTATCTCTGACTGGCAAGACAGAGGAGAAGATCAATTGGGCACCTGTGGGCACCTGTCCCTTTCTCTTGGGCCCCCAGTTGGGCCTGTCTGCTGCAGAGTGCAGCCCTTGCCTGGTCTCTACCACTATGCTTCTGATAACTTCAAAGCACTGCCTAATAAGCCCTTCTAATTCCCTAGAGATCTCAAGCTGCTGGGTAGGCTTGCACAGCCACTAGTTAGTTGGGATGACCATCAGGGCCGGACAGCAGCTGAGTGTGCTTTCTCGTGCAAATTGCAAGCTACCGTGCCGCTCCTTGTTTGCATGCTGGTTATATGCAGCTTCCCATGGTTTGAACTAGCTGTGGGGACAGCTGGCACTGCTCAACTCTTGCCCTCCCTTCTCGCAAGACCTGTCACCTGCCGGCCAGTTCCTTCCCTACACAGCCCAAGGGTGACAGGGGCCCAGAACCCCACTCAGACACCCTCCGGGGACCTCACAAGTCTCGCAGTCTTCTCAGCATGCAGCAACAACTGCTGCTGCCACCACTGGCATTAGCTTCCTGTGGTTTGAACATTGTTTCTCCAAAATAGTTCTCTCTATTAGTTAGCCATGATAGCAAATCAAGAAATTCCTCTGCTGCCATTTGTATATGCAAAATTATTTGGGAAACTGGTAGCATAGCCTTCAGTCTCCTTAGCAGTATTGTGATGATCCAAGACTGAAAGTGGATTCTATCTGACAGTCATAGAAAAATCTCTTGGTGCTGTTCTATTGCCTCTGATCTCAGAGCATGATCCAGACAAAGTAAAAAGGGTGGTTAATAGAAGGGAAATGTTGGACAGTCAGGAAAACTTTCCTGTTCGGTGGCAGCATTATTCGTTGTTTGGCCTTGGAGTGGTTCTTGACTATCAGATAAAGGTAGACTGCCTGAGCAACAGACGTCATCTACCTGGACTTATGCAAAGCATTTGACACTGTCCCGCACGACATCCTGGTCTCAAAATTGGGAACTCATGGATTCGATGGATGGACCACTCGGTGGATAAGGAACTGGCTGGATGGCCGCACTCAAAGGGTTGCGGTCAACGGCTCAATGTCCAAGTGGCGGCCGGTGACGAGTGGTGTTCCTCAGGGTTCGGTACTGGGACCAGTGCTATTTAACATCTTTGTCGGAGACATGGAGAGTGGGATAGAGTGCACCCTCAGCAAGTTTGCCGACGACACCAAGCTCGGTGGCATGGTCGACACGCTGGAGGGAAGGGATGCCATCCAGAGGGACCTGGACAGGCTTTGAGAGATGGGCTTGTGCAAATCGCATGAAGTTCAACCAAGCCAAGTGCAGGGTCCTGCACCCGGGACATGGCAATCCCAGGCACAAATACAGGTTGGGCGGAGAATGGCTGGAGAGCAGCCCTGAGGAGAAGGACTTGGGAGTGTTCATGGATGAGAAGCTCAACATGACCCGGCAGTGCGCACTGGCAGCCCAGAAAGCCAACCGCATCCTGGGCTGCATCAAGAGAAGTGTGGCCAGCAGGTCGATGGAGGGGATTCTGCCCCTCTACTCTGCGCTCGTGAGACCCCACCTGGAGTACTGTGTCCAGCTCTGGAGTCCTCAACACAGGATGGACAGGGACCTGTTGGAACGGGTCTAGCGGAGGGCCACAAAGATGATCAGAGTGCTGGAGCACCTCTCCTATGAAGACAGGCTGAGAGAGCTGGGGTTGTTCAGCCTGGAGAAGAGAAGGCTCCGGGGAGACCTTACAGCAGCCTTCCAATATCTGAAGGGAGCCTTCAGGAGAGCTGGAGAGGGACTCTTTGTCAGGAAGTGTAGCGACAGGACAAGGGGTAATGGTTTTAAATTGGAAGAAGGGAGATTTAGATGAGATACCAGAAAGAAATTCTTTACTGTGAGGGTGGTGAGGCATTGGAACAGGTTGCCCAGGGAAGTTGTGGATGCCCCATCCCTGGAGGTGTTCAAGGCCAGGCTGGATGGGGCTTTGAGCAACCTGCTCTAGTGGAGGTGTCCCTGCCCATGGCAGGGGGTTTGGAACTCGATGATCTTTAAGGTCCCTTCCAACTCTAACCGTTCTATGATTCTATGATTCTATGATCATATTTCAGAGAGCAACATGGTTACTTTAATCTTTACAGAAGTGGAATTTCCAACTTCTGGATTCAGCTGTGAGCTCTCCAGTTGTGTCCAGGTCTGGTTTTGTTGTGTCATTTCTACGTTTGTTCTTGAAAACATTCTTATAGATTGCATATGTTTAAAAATGCATAACAACAACTTTTTCTAGGTGAGAAAACGCGCTGCTCCCATTTCAGAAACAATATTGGCTGCCTGTTACTCAACCACTGTGCACACTCAGTACATCATGCTAATTTATTGTTGCTGTTAACTATTGTAGCATGGCACAAATTCAAACTATTGCAACAGCAGATATTTCCACAGGTAGGAAGTAATGTATGAGATAGGCAAACTAGAAATGGCTTTCCTGTTACAAAAAGAAAGAGCTTTTCTCGCAGTGGTTATTCTGCAAGTGGAAATTGAATCCTTAATAATGAAGTTAACTTTTTTAAGAGAAAATTAACATGAAGACTGATCATTAAGCGAGCAGAATTTTCATTATCAATGCCAGTCAAAATATTGGAATAGTAATGAACATGTCATAGAAAAGCCGGTTTTTGAAAAATTTATAATTTGTGCTCTCAGATTGAAAGAGCTATAAAAATGCTATAGAGGATATTATGTTGGGAGTTTCTTTTTAAATAAAATACCACGGTAGATGGGGAGGGGGGACTTAACAGTAGAAGCCAGGAAGTAATGAAGTTAGGAAATCTGCAAGCAAATAAATCTGGAGACAGTTAATTCAGAGCAGGGACTTGGTAGAAATACTTGGGAAATTAATACATATAGTGTTGGAATTAAAAGTAAACACATTGCATTGCTCTGATTGCTTTAGTGATTGTGTGGCAGTGGCACTTAGGGACAGCAAATGATTTGCTACACAAATCCTGGTCCATGTACATTAAATTGAGGGAGGTCAAAAACACAAGCAAACATGAAGTTCAGTGTTCTTTGCATTTGATTTGGTTTGAAAAACATAAGCATGTTTTATGGTGCGCATGTGGATAGGTAGATCCAGAGCTGGTGAAGGTGGTGAAAAGCAGAAGTTGCCATCTTTTCTGCAGCTGAGACAGCCTGGAGATGTCTATACCACTTCTGTGTGTTCAAAAACCACAAGAACACAGAGAAGTTGAGATTTCTAAAGGAATAATAGCCACATGTGATGAAGTAGAGTTAATGAGGTTTGACACTGAATATCAAAGGGAGATTACTTACAAAGGAATAACCCCCCAGGCTAGTAACGACAGCAGCCTTATGCGGCGATGATTGACCAGGATGCAATTGTATGCTATAAGCAGAAGCAGAAGCAGAAGCAGCCTTTATTCACATACACAAAGCTATATATATAGAGCTAGTTTCTGAGCTGTTTTGCCAAACAGGGCGAGCACTCCCATTCTCACAGAATGCGACTGTCTTCAGCCACATCTCTCTACACACACTCCTCCAGGTGGTTTTCCAGCCTGACCTTCACAGACACACACAATGTTTGGTTTTTTTTCCTTCTGTCCAGCCAGCTCGCACAATCTTATTCTTAAAGCAATATAGTCCTAGTTCTGATCAAGTTTTGCTTGATCTGCCACATGCTCAGAAGGGCTCCAAAATCAGTCTTAATCGATCTTCCAGGTGTTCTGCACGGCCCCAACACTCTTGGCCTCTCTCATCCACTCCTTCGATGGCTTGCTCTGTCTCCTTCTAGCTCGCCTTCCTCCATGCTCTCTCTTGCCCTTGGCACGTCTCAAGCTCTCTTTCTCATCCAGTCTTAGCACCCCACTCTCCTCCCCTTCCCTCCCTCTCTAGAGTTCTATCAGCATGTCCCTATCTCTCAGTCTTAGCCTCTCTCCCTTGGCCTCGGCCTCTCTTGTGGATGTGGTCTTGCCATCTCTCTTTTTTGTCAGTCTTTCCCTCTCTCTCTTCCTCTCCCAGTCTCACCCCCAACCTCAGTCTCACCACCCTCCTCTTGTTCTCCCTCCCCCATTTTTATTTTTTTTAGGTCTGCTCCCCCAGTCTTTGGAGATAGCACGCTCGCTCTCTCCCCTCCCACCTTGGCTCCTGTCTGTCTGCCTGCCTGTCACTCTCTGTCTACATGTTTCTCAATCCCTTTCCCCCTTGTTTGGCTTCAGTCTCAGCCTCTCTGTCTCCTGGTATCAGCCTTTCCCTCTCTTTCTCTCTGTCTAGCCCTTTCTTTCACCCCCCAAATGCCTCAATCTCTCTCTCTCCCCCCTCAGTATAAATCTCTCTCTCTGTGTCTTAGTGCCTTTTCCTCTCTCCCTCTTCCCATCTACCTACCCCTCGTCTCAGGTGTTTCTCAGTCACGCCTCTCTCTGTCCCTCTGTCTCTTGGCATTTGGACCAGTCTCTCTCCTTACTGCTCTGTCTCACCCTCTCAGCCTCTCTCTCGCCTTTCCCCCCCTCTCGGTCCTGGCCCCTCTCTCACCTTTCTCCCTGTCTCAGCCCCTCTCTAGCTCTATCAGCTTTTGGATTTTTCCCTCTTTCTCTGTGCTTCTGCCTCTCTCTCTCTGGGCCTCTTGCTTTCTCTCAGTTTCGATCTCCCTCCCCCTGCCTTTGGACCTCTCTCCTCTCTGTCTCTCTCTCAGGGTCTCTCTTAATCTCTCTTGGTCTCAGCCTCCCTCCCTCTCTGTCTCACTCACTCTCTCAGTATCACACCCCTTCCCCTGTCTCGGTCCTGGCCTTTCTCTCTGCCTTGTCCTCCCCCTTCCTTTCTCTCTCTCTCTCTCCACCTCACCCTCTGTCTCTCTCACTCTATCTTTAAGTCTCTCTTGGCATGTATCAATCTGTCCTACCCATGGTCCCCCCCCATGCCTGGCCTCTGCGTGCTCGCTCTCTCTCTCTCCCCCCACATCCCCACCTGAAACACACTCTGCAGTGCCCTCCCTCTCTGGGTCTCTGCCCCTCTCTCTTTAAGTCTTTCTTGCGTCTTGGCTCCCCCCACTCTCTTTCTTGCCATCGGCCCATCTCTTTCTTGAACCCCCATATGCAAAAAGTGCAGTTAGTTAGAAGAGACTTAACTGAAAAGTAAAACTACCAAAAAGAAAATTGGTTCTATTTTACCTCAAACCAGGACTCTCAGTCTCAGCTCCCCACTCAAGCTCTCGCACTCTCTCTCTTTGCATGTAGCACTCTCTCTCTCTCGGCCGCCTCCCCTTCCCATCTTGGCCTCCCCCCCACCTTTGGATACCCCCCCTTTTGTTACCAAAGGCAGGCCTATAACCATATGCTAACTAAAATGAGTTATTGAGAGCACCATCAGCAAGTTTGCAGATGACACCAAGCTGTGTGGTGTTGTCGATACACCAGAGGGACGGGATGTCATCCAGAGGGACCTGGACAGGCTGGAGAGGTGGGCCCAGATGAACCTCATGAGGTTCAACAAAAGCAAGTGCAGGGTTCTGCACCTGGGAAGAAACAATCCTCAGTATAAATACAGACTGGGGGATGAGGTATTAGAAAGCAGCCCTGAGGAAAGGGACTTGGGGGTGCTGATGGACGAGAAGCTGGACATGAGCAGGCAATGTGCACTTGCAGCCCAGAAGACCAATCACATCCTGGGCTGCATCAAAAGAAGCGTTGCCAGCAGATCCAGAGAGGTGATTCTGCCACTTTGCTCTGGTGAGACCTCACCTGGAGTACTGTGTGCAGGTCTGGAGCCCTCAACACAGGAAGGCCATGGACCTGATGGAGCGGGTCCAGAGGAGGGCCACTAAAATGATCAGGGGGTTGGAGCACCTCTGCTATGAGGACAGGCTGAGGGAGCTGGGGTTGTTCAGCCTGGAGAAGAGGAGGCTCCGGGGAGACCTAATAGCGGCCTTCCAGTACCTGAGGGGGGCCTACAGGAAGGCTGGGGAGAGTCTGTTTACAAAGGCCTGCAGTGACAGGACGAGGGGCAATGGTTTTAAGTTGGAGAAGGGGAGATTTAGATTGGATATTAGGAAAAAGTTCTTTACCATGAGAGTGGTGGAACACTGGAACAGGTTGCCCAGGGAGGTGGTTGAGGCCCCTTCCCTTGAGATATTCAAGGTGAAGCTCGACGAGGCCCTGGGCAACCTGGTCTAGTTGGGGGTGTCCCTGCTGACTGCGGGGAGGTCGGACTAGATAACCTTTGGAGGTCCCTTCCGGCCTGGACCAATCTATGAATCTATAATTACTGAGCTTCTTAATGTGTGAGAAAATAGTTGGTCACTGAGCTGATAGTGATAAGGATGGGATAACAAGAAGTTAATTTAATACGCATGTGCAAAAGGGCTATTCAGTCATCCTAATGAATATGTAAGCCTAGGTGGAGTTACGTATTAGATAAGCAGAATAATGATAATCTTTTGTGTATAAATAATGGGTGAAAGTCCCCAATAAAGTGTGCTAGATTTATGGATTTCCACCTAGTACCCGACATCGAATAAAGCAATATCTCCTCTCTAAACTGCTTCTGGTTTTGAGAGCTTTTGTTTCAGGTAACAAGATAGTGGATGAGACTGAGGAGAGGGAGTAAGGGAGAAATAGAGGAGGGCAGGAATCTAAATGCTGAGAGGTCGAGAGAGCACGGGGATGGGGGGATCAAAATGCAGGTGTGCAAGAGCGAGACTGAAAAACAGAGAGGCGGGGGTGGCAGAGAGAGGGTGAGGGCAAAAGAGAGATTGAGAAAGGCAGACTGAGAGAAGTCCAAAGGCAGCGAGACAAAGACGCACAGGATGAGAGTGGGTGGGCGAGGCCAAGACAGTGGCCGGTACTGAGAGAGAGTGTGTCTGAGCAGGAGGGGCATACATAACTCCACCTAAGCTTACATATTCATTAGGATGACTGAATAGCCCTTTTGCACATGCGTATTAAATTTTGCGGCATCTGCAAAACACTTCTGCGCAAGCGTGAGTTCCTCAGTGGTTGTTTGGGTAGGGATACCCTTCCTCACATTATCCTTTTAAGGTATTGAGTCATCTCAGGACAGTAAAAGTTTACTGCAAGTTTCCCAGCTTCTGAGGATGATAAGGATGTTCTTTGAAGTAGTCACAGCTCTGTCCTAATTGGTATAGGAGTACATACTTTGACATATGAGAGAACCTTGAGGTGATTAACTACTTCTTGTTATCCCATCCTTATCACTATCAGCTCAGTGACCAACTATTTTCTCACACAGTAAGAAGGTTAGTAGGAAGCAAACAACATTTTAGTTAGCATATGGTTATAAACAAAGCAGAGGCCTGTCTTTGGTAATAATCTCTTGCCCTCTCTCACCCCCTGAAGGTTTCATAGTGTATGTGTGTGTCTCCCCCGCCTCCTTCCTTCCTTCCCCCCCTCCAGCCCCCCACCTCCCTCCCTCCCTCCTGGTCTTGGCCTCTCCCCCACCTCTGTTGGTTTCAGCCTCTCCAGATCTCTCCCTCAGCCTCGGCGGCCTCTCTTTCAGTCCCAGTCTCCCTATCTTGATCACAGAAAGGGGATGAGGGACAGAGATTTTCTTCAAAATTTTGGAGCCAGGAAGATGCTCTCTCCACAGTTTTTGTATCTGTACCTGTGCCTCAGCACAGGAAAGACATGGAGCTGTTGGAGTGGGTCCAGAGGAGGGCCACGCAAATGATCAGAGGGATGGAACGCTTCCCCTATGAGGAAAGGCTGAGAGAGTTGGGGTTGTTCAGCCTGGAGAAGAGAAGGCTCCGGGGAGACCATATTGTGACCTTTCAGTATTTAAAGGGGACTTATAAGAAAGATGGGGACAAACTTTTTAGCAGGGCCTGTTGCAATAGGACGAGGGGTAATAGTTTTAAACTAAAAGAGGGTAGATTTAGACTAGACATAAGGAAGAATTTTTTTATGATGAGGGTGGTGAAACACTGGAATGTGTTTCCCAGAGAGGTTGTAGATGCCCCATCCCTGGAAACATTCAAGGTCCGGTTGGATGGGGATCAGAGCAATCTGATCTAGTTGAGGATGTCCCTTCTCACTGCAGGGGGGTGGGAGTAGATGACCTTTAAAGTTCTCTTACGACCCAAACTATTCTATGATTCTATGATTTCCTCTTATCCAACATTCTACCAAGGTGTCAGGGCTTCCTGAAGAAACAGCTTATCAGCCCGTAGAGCTGATGAGTTAAATGCTTAGAGTCAAAGATGTCAGGCTAACTTGATACAAGAGCAGAACTTGCGAGTTCTGCTGCGCAAGCAAAACTGCAATACGAATAACTGTCTTGGCCTACCTGAATTCCCTCAGATTTTTCAACTGGATATCATATTCTTCACTTTCTGGCCTTGCTCAAATGTCTGTGCCCTGCTACTAGGCCCTCTTAAAACAGTTGTAACATTTCACTCAGATACACCAGCATTTCAGATGTGACTGAACTGATAACAGTGTATTTAGGTTTTAAGACAAAGTAGCTGAGGTCTTTTCAAATAAAAGAGGTCAAAAACACATCCAGTGGCAAGGTAGTGTATCCTGCTTTGTTCTGACGTGTATACTGTACTGCAATGCTGTCTTCCACACTATCTTCTTAGTACCTCTGTTTCAGAGAGAATATTAGAAAAGAACATATGTCAAACTCTGAATACAGTGAAGTCAAATGAAACCAAGGAAGCTCCTAAGTAATGCAGAAACTCAATTTGTGCAACATTCCTGTACACTGCAAGGTCTCTGGAAACTGAATCGCCTTACGTCTCTGTAGTGATCCTGACCAGAAGACCATTGTACATCGAGGAGTAAGTGATCCACAGTACAGTTAACCCGAGTAGGTCCAGGCCTGTACTGGCACCTACAGCTCGGGCTTCAGGCCTGTGTTGGGCTGTACAAATTCCTTGGCCACGGGATAAACTCAGTCAGTTCACTGTAACACAGGAGCCTGCAAGCAGCTCCCACTTGGTACCAGTAATTATGCCATCTGCGTGGCCTTGCCTTTATCTAACAGTGCAGCAAGCAGTTTTCATGAGAACATCGTTTCTGTTTGACAATAGAAATGATGACTAGAGTTGTTTCCTTGTAAGAAAATCCTATAATACCTTGAATGACTGAAAGGGTAGAATCTCTTCTATAGATGGTGTCTGCCCAGCGTGCTGCGCATGGATTGGAGGCTTGTTCAATGCCACACCACTCGGGGTTCCTACCATCTTAGATTAGCTATGCTATTCTCTTCTTATAGAGTTAGCTCTAAGGAATAGCATTTTAAAGGATACTTACAGAGTCAGAGTGTGTCTTTCTTACTGGGATCATAACAGACCAGCACCTGCTGCAAAACAATCTACATGCTGCAATTCACATGGACCTGAGAGAGTAGGAAGGAATTTAGACTAGAGTTTCATTCGCCATTCTGCATTTTCTTGATTCTGTACGTTTCAGTCACACATCAAAAGCAAGCATAAGCCTGTAGGTCCCACTGTGTGAGTGCGATTAAAAAAGAATGCTAGTCAAATCTCCAAACATCAAGCATCAGGGTAACTGGTCTAAGGGCTCCTTTCAAATCAAGATGGCCTGTTTAAGCCATTGCTCAAATAGTGAGCAAAACAGAATGTGTTTGGAGGTCTGGACAAAGGCAGAGGAAAGGCAGAGGAAATAGCCACAGACTATTCAACCATCCAAATCTTTGCAAGAATGCTATAAAACTAGTATTGTTGAGGGGAAGGAGATTTAGCATCTTCCAGAAATGCTGATTCAGGTTTGCTTGAGGCTCACAAAAAACCCCAAAGTTTTTGCAAAGGCCAATGCTATAAGCTCAGTGCACCTGCTTTTAAACTGGCACCTGTTCCTACTGTTATTAGGAGTTGAAAGTGAATTGAGTGGTAGGACTCTGAAAGGAGAGTTCAGAAATCCACATTATACTCCAGATTAAAGGTTAATCTCCTCAAACACAAAGCAGCAGAGGAACAGTGCCAGGCAGAGAAACCCCAATAACCTAATCAGAGCCAACAAAGCACTCTGACCAGGCTACTCTTAAGGCTATCAGAGGAGGATGATCAGCCTCATTGTCTAGTTGTGACACCCACCAGATGAGTCAACTGGACAGGCTCTCTCCGACCTCCCAATCACCTTATAGACTGGGCATATGTGTGTGTTTATTGCCTACAGGGGTATGGGACTCATGGGATGCTAGGAAGAGCATCTTGGAATTGTACAAGACTTATTATGGGATGTTTAGAGGAAAGCCCGAAGGCAGGTGATAAGATAGGGTTAGGAGTGTCTTTACAAATAGGGGAGTTAACTGAAACTGCAAAAGTTAGATAACTGAAAAACCGCAAAGGCTGAATTTTTCACCTTTTCAGTTCAGTGCACGTGCTTAATAAGCTTATGAATATTAACCTCTCCGCCTCTGGGTGGCATAAAGGTAGAGTTAATCATACATGCGACGTATGATATGTATGATGGGGGGGGTACATGTTAGAGGAAAATATGTAGTAGGTGGATCAGGAAGTCTGTACCTGCCAAGTACCTCAGCTAATGGGGAGAGGAAGAGGGTCATATGCGGCCGGGGAGTTAGGATAAAAAGGAGGCTGTGTCCTCCAGCAATTTTGAGAGACCCCACAGGGGTATGCCCCAGTGGACTCTCCCTTTATTCAAATAAAGTTAACTGTTTCCAGGACTCCTCTGTCTCCTTTGTGAACACCGACCTCTGGCAACGAGATTTTCTGTGCACAGGGAAAGGGAAGGATCAAGGTGGTTTGGGGAGGAACAAGCATGGGGAAAACAGAGGTAAATAAGGGGTTGAAAAAGGGGTTGGTCATGCATAAACAGGTCAGTATACTTGTCTGGCCATGCCCTGCGCCTGATCACAACAGTCTGTCTGTTCTTCTCATTAAACTCAATTTCTAACTCTTTTTCCTGGGTGAGGGACTCTATTCTATGTGCACGTGTGTGTGTATGGGTGTCTGAGTGCCAGCAACTGGATAGGGGGCTATGGGTCATAGGGTCCTATGCATCTAGGGTGCCAGCAACTGGAGAGACTAAAGTGCATGCATATTATGTGTGGGTGCGTATGTAGGTGTGTGTAATTGCTAGTAAACATCAGAACCCAAATTAGCCAGTGAGTAGGATAAGAAGTGAGGGAGCCAAGTATCAGAGAGGCCCTGATCATTCTTTTCTTATGTTCTTTCTTCCTCCCCTTCTCCCTTAAATAACATTCTGCAAACTAAATAGTGTTCCTCACTGGTATAATTCCACTATCTTTAGTTAAACCCTCCATTTTAGCTGTGCAATTGCCTTGAAAGTGTCTCTGGGGCTAGAAAGTATATTAGACTCCAGAAGCAGGCAATGACAGAGGAAGAAAAGAATGTGGCTTATTTCCAGTTGGTGAGGGTATCTGGTGAGATAAAACCTTCTCCCCCTCCATCTGTCAGTACTATTTTGGTTGTACCCTCTGTGAATTTGAACCAAAAGGAGGGTCAGCACATCATTTTTAAAGTTACATCAATTTCATAAGCAGTCATCCTGGATGAGAGAAGAAATCCCTCCTAAAACCCTGTCGTGGTTTGGCCTCAGACGGCACCAAAGGACCACGTGGCAGCCGCTCGCTCAGATCGGGCCCCCCCCCGCCAGCGCGGCCGGGAGGGGAGAATCGGAGGAAAAAGGCAAAAAACTCGTGGGTTGAGACAAAGGCAATTTAACAGAACAGCAAGGAGAGCAAGAAACAACAACAATAATAACACCGACAGAGAAATACACAGCCACGAGTACGATACCACCGCTTGCCGATCGCACCCGGGACGCCCCCCGACCGCTCCGCTCCCCTGGGGGAATGACTTCCTCCTCCCCCCCCCCCCGACTTCCTGCCCCTCCCCTTCCCCGGCTAGCTCCTGTTACCCCCTGGGCATGGCTCACATGGGATGGAATACCTGTGTCCCTGCTAGGTCCTGGAGAGAATTAACCCTATCCCCGCCAGACCCAGGACAAACCCTTAGACTCAGTTCCTAACAGCAGTAACAGAAAAGGGCAGGTACTCTGTCATCCGGATAGGAAAATTCAGCTGATGTTCCAGCTCTAAGTCATAGTGGAAAAAGGAAAACATAGCACCATGCAAGCTACTATTAAGAAAGTTAACTCTGTCCCAGCCAAAACCAGTGCACAAAGTTAATGTTTTAGGATGTACACAATTTACTGGCCAGTCTGCTTCTCCTGGTTAAATACTCTATAAACAAAAGGGCCCTAACACTATGTCAGTGAAGGTTTTATTGTGGAACATTTTTTAAAAAGCAGATCAGTACCTGAGAAAATGAGACAGGCAGAATGCCTCTGCATACCTCCTTGCTGTGTGCTTTAACTTCTCTACATTTAACATGGAAGTTGAAATCTGTAGTTTTGCACTGAAAACCTGGTGTTGGGAAGGTGCCTTGTGGTGCCAGGTCTGGAGTTTGTAAGTTACTATCTCCAGAGGGAAGACACGAGCAGTCCTGACAACCTCACTTCTCAAGCTGATCTTTCCTTTTAAAAGTGTGCCCATCGCACATGAGGCCAGAGTGAAATTTTCAGGGAAAATGAGAAAGGATGAACTTATTCTATGGGACAGACAATCAACACTGGATCTTTCCCTCCAGTTAAAAGTTGAATACACTCTGTAGTATTTTGAAAGAACAGCCATAAACAAGACAAGCTCTGCCTCCCCCTGCTCTCTATCTGTACACCTGGCTCCTTGCTAGGCATCATGTCAACCTGATAGGCGGTAGTCAGGAGGATACAAACTGTAGACAATATACTTCAACTACATCTGTGCAGTGGACAAATCTGAACTGAGAACCCTGGCATAAGCCATCCGACCCTGGAGCAGACAGTCTGCTGTACGGATGTGTATGACCTATGGTCTCTCCAGTAGCCAACCCTCAGACTCCCTGGTCTCTACATAACCTTCCCAGCAAAAGAAACCTTGTGGTTGGTGTTTACTACAGTGTCCTGGTTTGAGGTAAAACAGAACCAATTTTCTGTTCAGTAATTTTACTTTTCAGCTAAGCCTCTTCTAACTAAGTGAACCCTCTGAAATGAGGGTCAGAAGTGGAAAAGCATAGAGGGGTTGCACCTGCGGGGAGGAGTGGACAGGACAGGTGACCCAAAACTTACCAAGAGGGTATTCCATACCTTCTGCCTCATTCTCAGTATAAAAGCTGAGGGATCAAAGGGTCAGCCCTCTTTCTTCAATGGCCAGCATCCTAGGAGGACTCTCTCTGTTAGTCTGCCTTGGATTCTGATCTGTGCATTCCTGAATCCAAATCCGGAATCCAGTTCCTGTCCATCTCTGAGTCCAGCATGGGACTTTTCCCTGTGCCTGCTGTTGATGTGATCATCATCCTGGGAGCTTGATACTGGTTTTGTATACATTGTATATATTTCATTATTTTCTTTTCTGATATTATTATATTTTCTTTTAATTATTTTATTATTAATATTTCATTAAAGAAGTTTAGTTTCTTTTAAACTCATAAATCTCTTTCTTTCTCTTACTCCTCTCCCTGAAGCGAGATGCTCTTGCTTCTGTGAAGAGAAGTTCAGAGAGCATCTGTCATTTGTTTCAGTGGCCAGTCCAGCCCAAACCACAACAGATTTATTGGTGCCCAACTTGGGGCACAACTGGGTGACCAGGGCTCAACCAGGGCTCCTATAGATTGCCTGAATAGTTTGAATTACAGCTTGCTCAGAAATTATAACAGAAAGCTCACATCATGTCGTTCTTAAGCGAAATGTTATATCATGCCTTTAGAGAGCTTTGTTTAAAGTTAATTGATGCAATGCTACTTAACCTGCATGGTTTATTTACTCTTTGTGTTTGTATGCAGTGGTTTAAATGTGCTATTCTGCTGTGGTTTGGGACAAAGATGTATAATATGTTTACTTGGATAATGGTTTTACCTGCATATCTTGGGCATCACGTAATGGATTCTATTACTAATTACACTTTTGATTTTACCTGGGGAAAGTTTACTTCGCCCTTTAATGCTTATGCCAAATTGACACCATCAGAGCTAGGGGATGGAGACCTTTTGAATTTCAGAAATGGTTGTTACTTTCTTAAAGTCATGATTTTATTGCTGATTCTTCTGAATGTGTTGCAGGGGTGGTTTCTTATTAAAAATCAGTGTAGGAGTAGGTATTATATGACATATGCTGCTGCTACTCAAATCCCACAAGCCACTCCACCACCTGCACTGGTACAAGTGTGGCGGTGTGCTCTCCCTGGTTTTCCCCCTCTTCCCTCCCCCGCCTCCTGCTCAAGCCATAACCATCAGTGGGAGTTGTGATGAGTTAAACCTGGACTTTGGGGGATGGCTGGCAACACAGCCAAAACACTGTCTGGAGTGGGGACCTAGATATTTTGTTCCCATGAGAATATGACTATAGGTCAATTATCTTACTCTATAAATAGTGGACAGCCCAAGAGCCCTTTGAGCTCTCCTGCACGGCAGCGGGCTGCACGCCAGGATCTCCCCTTGTGTGGGGATGCTCGCCTAAGGTTCTACTCCTTGAGGTCAACAGATTCCTTGCTGCAACAGATTCTCGGTAAGTGACTAATAGCATGCTAAACTTTGAAATCTTAGGTAAGTGATATAAAGGATTGATTGCGCATATATAATCCTTTAGACATAAACCGTTGACCAAGTCTGGGACTAGGATTGGATCCAGCCGCACCTAGACTCCTCTCTGAGAAGGAGTTTAGAAAGCAAGGGGGTCCTTTCTGAACCTCGTGACTCAACGGGAGGGTCTCCCTGACAGCTTGTCTGACCCTGTCCTCTGTGCAGTAAATAATCAAGTGTACCTTGCCATCGAATCTCGCAAAACACTGTCGCATTCACTACCAACTTTGTTAAATCACTGTTGCACCTTAATAAATATTTCACTACTTCTCTCTTACCAGTGAAGTTAATCACTCTGCAGCCTGCACTGGCACAAACCACTCTGCAGCCTGTGGCAAAAGCCATTCCCCTGCCTGTACTGGCACAAGTAACTCTGCTGCCTGCACTGGCACAAGCCACTCCACAGTCTGTACTGGCACAGGCCACTCCACTGCCCGCACAGGCAAAAGCCACTTCACCGTCCATGCCGGCACAAGCCACTCCATTGCCTGTACTGGCACGAGCTACTCCAGCTTCGACAATGAACATCACCGCTACTGCAACTCTGACAATGACCAGTGCCACAATTCCAGCTGCTCTGACAATGACCACTGCCACGATTCCACTCCTCAAAAGGGAGGCACAAGCCATGCCACCCTCTGCACCAGCACAAGCCACTCCACCACCCGCATAGGCAAAAGCCATTCCATTGCCTGTACCAGCACAAGCTATTCCAGCTGTGACAACAAACACTGTCACTACTCCAGCTGCTCTGACCACGAGTACTGCTGCTATTCAAACTCCATCAGAACCAGTACAAGTTGTCCCGGTGACCAGGAAACAGAAAAGGAGGTCACCTTGTTCCCCTGCCCCTTACGACAAAGACCAGCTCAAGCTAGAGAGCATGGGAGAGAATTCTTCTGACTAAGAGCCAAGAAAGGGTCCTTCTAAAGTAGGCAAAGGAAAGGGTCCTTCTAAAGCAGATCAGGGAGAGGGTCCTTCTCAGACAGCATCAATGCAGGAGGAGGAATCAGATGCAGAGATAATCATTAAATCCTTCTCTATGAAGGACTTGCAAAATATCAGAAAGGACTTTAGCTGTCGTGAAGGTGAGACACTTATCTCCCGGTTGCTCTGGTGCTGGGATAATGGGGCTGATACCATACACTTAGAAGGTAGAGAAGCTAGGCATCTGGGAAACCTGGCTGGAGGTATCAATAAAGCAATTGGGAGAAAGACAAACACTCTCAGTCTCTGGAGGCAATTGGTGTCAGCCATAATGGGCAGGTATCCCTTAAGGATGATATCAAATGCCGTCCAAGCAAATGGATGATCATGGAGAAAGGTATTAAGTACCTGAGAGAATTGTCTGTGTGAGAGGTGATTTATGGTGACTGGCAAGTGAATGTAGGCCCTGATGAAATGCCATGCAAATTACCTATGTTGAGAAAATTTGTGCTGATTGCGCCATCAATCTATTGTCACACACTAACAACAATGGTCTGGGGAGGATCTGATGCTGACACACCAACTGTAAATGAAGTGGCTAACAGGGTACAACAGTATGAAGACAGTCTCTCTCATCCCCTTACTGTGGCAGCTGTGGAAAAACTTGCTGAGAAAATTTAGCAAATGACCAAAACAAAGGCTGAGCAAACCGAGAGAATGACTAAGAAAACAGCTAAGAAAAATGAGAAACTGTTTGATAAACTGCTTGAAAAACTGCCTGGGATGGAGAAAGGATCTCACTCTTCTCCTGAATGGACCATCATCGCAGTCATTAAGAAAAAACACCCTCCTAGAAAACCAACTCAAGAGAAACAGGACCTGCTCCGAGATTTCCTGTGTCTTTGCCTCTGCAACTATGGAGAGGACAGGAGTAAGTGGGATGGACAGCCTAACTCAGCCCTAAGGCATGAGTTCTTGAGTTGCAAGGTAAAACATATAGAAGAAAGAATTCTTCCAGGAGGATAGCTCCTCCAGTACACAGGGGACGGTCCTCTGGTCCAGGTAGGAACTCATCTGCTAATTGCAGGTATTATGCTCAAGATTAGAGGGGCCATGCCTCCAGCCAGAAGGAGGAGAGGGACAACTGAGTTTATTCGACTGTGTGGATTCGATGGCCTGGCACATTAGAGCCACAAAAGTATAAAGTCCTGGTGGACACTGGTGCACGGTGTACCCTATCACCATCAAATCATAAAGGGACAAAATCTGTCACTATTTCTGGAGTGACAGGGGAGTCTCAAGAACTGAATATATTGGAGGCTGAAGTTAGCCTAAATGGGACTGGCCCAGATGCTCCATGCATGCTTGGCATAGACTACCTCAGCAGACACGGAAAGGGTATCACTGAGCTTCTGGTATAGCAGCTGTAGAGGCTGAGGACATTACACAGCTGTCTACCTTGCCTGGCCTTTCAGATGACCCTTCTGTGGTGGGACTGCTAAAGGTTAAAGAACAGCAGGTGCCAATTGCTACTGTCATGGTGCATTGATGACAGTATAGCACCAACAGAAACTCCCTGATTCCCATCCAGAACCTGATTCGTCAGCTGGAGAGCCAAGGAGTGATCAGCAAGACTCACTCACCCTTTAACAGCCCTATATGGCCAATGCGAAAGTCTGATGGAGACTGAATCTTAACAGTAGACTATTGTGGCCTGAATGAAGTCACACCACCACTGAGTGCTGCTGTGCCAGACATGCTAGAACTTCAATATGAACTGGAGTCAAAGGCAGCCAAGTGGTATGCTACAATTGACATTGCTAATGCCTTTTTCTCTATTTCTTTAGCAGCAGAGTGCAGGCCACAGTTTGCTTTCACCAGGAGAGGCATCCAGTACACCCAGAATTGACTGCTCCAGGGGTGGAAGCACAGCCCTACTTTTTGCCATGGACTGAACCAGATTGCACTGGAGAAGGGTGGAGCTCCAGAACACCTGCAATACATTGATGACATCATTGTGTGGGGTAATACAGCAGAAGAACTTTTCAAGAAAGGTAAGAAAATAATCAAGATTCTTCCGAAAGCAGGTTTTGCTGTAAAAAGAGGTAAGGTCAAGGGACCTGCACGAGACATCCGGTTCTTGGGAATTAAATGGCAAGATGTTCATCACCAGAACCCAATGGATGTGAATAACAAAATAACAACTATGTCCCACTCCCAGGCGGCAACTTCCTGCCCTCTCACCCGGCTAGCTCCCTGCTACCAACTGGGCATGGCACATGGCTCACATGGTAAGGAATACCTGTGTCCCTGCTAGATCCTGGGGAGAATTAACCGTATCCCCGCTGGAACCAAGACAGTCTCCACCTACTAACACAAAGGTAACACAAGCCTTTTTAGGTTTTTTGGGTTTCTGGAGAATGCATATTCCAGGTTATAGTCAGATTGTGAAACCTCTCTATGAAGTGACTCAAAAGAAAAATGAGTTTGTGTGGGGTCCTGAACAATAATTCTTTGAGCAAATTACACAAGAGATTGTGCATGCAGTAGCACTCGGACCAGTCCGAACAGGATAAGACATTAAAAATGTGCTGTACACCACAGCCAGGGACAATGGCCCTACCTGGAGCCTATGGCAGAAAGCACCAGGGGAGACTCGAGGTCGACCCCTGGGATTTTGGAGTTGAGGACACAAAGTCTCCGAGGCCAGCTATACCCCAACTGAGAAAGAAATCTTGGCAGCATATGAAGGAGAGCTGCTTCAGAAATCATTGGTACTGAAGCACAGCTCCTCCTGGCGCCCCGATTGCCAGTACTGGGCTGGATGTTCAAGTGTAAAGTTCCTTCTACTCATCATGCCACCGATGCTACCTGGAGTAAGTGGGTTGCCTTAATTACACAGCGAGCTCGAACAGAAAACCCAAGTTGTCCAGGAATCGTAGAAGTGATCACAAACTGGCCCAAAGGCAAAGACTCCAGAATGCCACCAGAGGAGGTGGTGACTCATGCTGAGGAAGCCCCACCATATAATGAACTCTCAGTTAATGAGAAACAGTATGCTCTGTTCACTGATGGGTCTTGTTGTATTGTAGGGAAACATCAAAGGTGGAAAGCTGCTGTGTGGAGACCTACACAACAAGTCACAGAAGCTGCTGAAGAACAAGGTGAACGGAGTCAATTTGCAGAGATAAAAGCCATCCAGCTGGCCTTAGACATTGCTGAATGAGAAAAGTGGCCAATGCTCTCTCTCTATACTGACTCATGGATGGTGGCAAATGCTCTGTGGGGATGGTTAAAGCAATGGAAGCAGAGCAACTGGCAGCGCAGAGGTAAACCCATCTGGGCTGCTGAAGATAGTGCTTACCGGATAGGGAAACTGGTCGTAAAGGTACATTATGTAGATGCCCATGTACCCATGAGTCGGGCCACCGAGGAACATCAAAACAATCAGCAAGTAGATCAGGCTGCTACAATTTTCCAGACAGATTTGGGCTGGGAACATAAAGGTGAACTATTTTTATCTCGGTGGGCCCATGACACTTCAGGTCATTGTTATGGTTTGAGAAAACCCATAACAATTTATTGTCCTTTAGACAATTATTCTATCACCCGATGACACCTCCCCACTCGGAAAGGGGAATCAGGGAACACAAAGAAACACGGGGGTGGAAATATAAATAGATTTAATAGAATAAGACTAAATAATTAACAATAATACTAAAGAACTTAATCCTGATACTGATATAAGGTATACAAGAATTATACTCGGCCAATTATATCAGCAGGAAGCTGTGCACTCCCAGCAGCAGACTACAAATGTTGGACACTGCGACCGCAATGAGTCGGGAGGAAAGGAAGGCCTCAGAGGTCCAGCGCTGGGGCAAGGATTTCTCTGGACTACTGCCATCAAGGGAGAGAGAACTACACAGCAAACTTTTCTAATTTATATTGAATGTGACGTTCATGGTATGGAATAATCCTGTTGGTCAGCCTGTGTCAAATGCCCAGGCCTTGCTCCTCCTCATCCCTGCACCTGGCAAGGCTCGAAAACACTGAGACCTTGAATCCCACGTAGCCTAGCTGGCTATGAAGTAAATATTTTAATATATATACTTCATATATAAATATATGAAGTAAATATTTTAATGAATTCAGACAGTAGAGTCTTCTAAAAGTGGAGTTTTCCCCAGCATTAGAAAAAAAGTTAGTCCTGTGTCGCTCAACCCAGGACAGTCATCAAGGAAGGGACCGAGGGGTGGATTTAACCATGGATGCTATTGCGCAGGTTATCCATGACTCTGAAACATGCGCCGAAATCAAGCAAACTAAAAGGTTAAAACCTTTGTGGTATGGGGGATGATGGTTGAAATATAAGTATGGGGAGGCTTGGCAAATTGACTATATCACACCCTCAAACCCGCCAGGGTAAGCGTTACGTGCTTACAATGGTGGAAGGAAGCACCGGATGGTTGGAAACCTATGCCGTGCCCCATGCCACTGCCCAGAATACCATCCTGGGCCTTGAAAGGCAAGTCCTGTGGCAACATGGTACTCCAGAAAGAATTGAGTCAGACAGCGGGACTCATTTCAAAATCAATCTTGGGCAAAAGAACATGGCATTGAGTGGGTATATCATATTCCCTATCATGCACCAGCTTCAGGCAATATTGAATGATACAATGGACTCTTAAAAACTACCCTGAAAGCAATGGGGGGGTGGAACCTTTAAAAATTGGGAGAAGCCTTTATCACAAGCTACCTGGTTAGTTAACACCAGGGGATCCATCAATCAAGCTGGTCCTGCTCTATCAGACCTTTTACATACTGTAGAAGGGGGTAAAGTCCCTGTGGTGCATGAAAAGAATATGTTGGGGAAAACTGGTTTTTTCCTGCTTTCAGGCAAAGGCAAACCCATTCGTGGGACTGTTTTTGCTCAAGGACCTGGATGTACTTGGTGGGTGATGCTGAAGAATGGAGAAGTTCAATGTGTACCTAAAGGAAATTTAACCCTTGGTGGAAGCCAACTGTTCTGGTTTTGACTGGGATAGAATTAATTTTCTTCATAGTAACTAGTATGAGGCTATGTTTTTGATTTGTGCTGGAAACAGTGTTTATAATACAGGGATGTTTTCGTTACTGTTGAGCAGTGCTTACAGAGTCAAGTCCTTTTCTGCTTCTCATGCTGCCCTGCCTGCAAGTAGGTTGGAGGTGCACAAAAAGTTGGGAGGGGAGACAGATGGGACAGCTGACCCCAACTGACCAAAGGGATATTCCATACCATATGATGTCATGGTCAGAAATAAAGCTAGGGGAGAGTTTGGCAGAGGGGCCACTGCTCAGGGACTGGCTGAGCATCAGTCAGTTAGTGGTGAGCAATTGTTTTTATTTGCATCACTTGTCTTTCTTGGATTTTATTTCTCTCAGTGGGAAAGTCTGGATCAAGGAAGACTTACCTTTGGTGGAGGAGGATCAAGTTAGGGAACATTGAAACAGACTGGACATACCCAAGTTCATGGAACCTGATGGGATGTATCCACAAGTGCTGAGGGAGCCAGCCAATGTCACTGCAAGGCTACTCTCTATTATCTTTGAAAGGTCTTGGCAATCAGAGAAGGTTCCTGAACGCTGGAGGAAAACAAATGTCACTGTCTTCAAGAAGGGAAAGGCAGGCTTTGTGGAACTACAGACTGGTCAGCCTCACCTCAGTCCCTGGGAAGCCAATGGAGCAACTAATCCTGGAAACCACTTCCAAACATTAAGGACAAGAAGGTTACTGGGAGTAGTCAACATGGATTTAGGAAGGGAAAATCATGCTTAACCAACCTGACAGATTTCTACAGTGGAATGATTGGCCAAGGTGGATGAGGAATAAGCAGTAGATATTGACTTTAGGAAAGCTTCCAACATTGTCTCCCACAACATCCTCATAGAAAAGCTGATGAAGTACAGGCTAGATAAGTAGTGAGGTAAACTGAAAACTGTCTCAACTGACAGACTCAGAGGGTTGCGACCAGTGGCATGAAGTCCATCTGGAATCCAGTCACTAATGGTGTACCCCAGGGGTCATTATTTGGGCCAATCCTGTTTAACCTCTTTGTTAATGATCTGGACAATGGGACTGAGTTCACCCTCAGCTAGTTTGCAGATGATACAAAACCAGAGAGTGGTTGATAGACCAGATGGTTGTGTTGCCATTCAGAGGGATCTGGACAAGCTGCAGAAATGGGCCAACAGGAACCTCGTGAAGTTCAACAAAGGGAAATGCCAAGCCCTGCACTTGGGGAGGAACAATCACATGCACCAGTACATGCGATCCTTATCCTCTCCTCAGCACTGGTGAGGTCACATCTGTTGTGCTGTGTCCAATCCTGGAGCTCCCCAATACAAGGACATGGGCATACTGGAGCAAGTCTAGCAAAGGACCACAAAATTGATTAAGGAATTGGAACATCTGACACATGAGGAGAGGCTGAGAGAACTAGGACTGTTCAGCCTGGAGAAGACAAGGCTCAGGGGGGAATCTTATCAATGTGTGTTAAAACCTGATGGGAGGCAGTAAAGATGGAGCCAGACTCTTCTACTAGTGCTCAGTGACAGGACAAGCGGCAATGGGCACAAATTTAAATACAAGAAATCCCACTTTAACATAAGAAAAACCTTTTTTACCATGAGGGTGATTGAACACTGGAACAGGTTGCCCAGGGAGGTTGTGGAGTCTCCATCCTCAGAAATATTCAAAACCTGACTAGACATGTCTAGGTGACTGTACTTTGAGAAGAGGGGAATTGGAATACATGATCTCCAGCTGTCTCTTCCAATTTCAACCATTCTGTGAATCATATGCCAATTAAGAATCCATAGCTTATACACTGTATATTATGTACTTCTGTCCAAACATGTTGGGTTACAGATAGCAGTCATTTTAGTCTCACTATTCCAGCATGGTACAGGAGTTGGAAAAAATAAAATCTATATTTATACTACTATGGAATAGAACATTTCTAGCACTATTTTTTTTTCTGGATTCCTGAAATTTGCTAAAAACAGGACAGTAGGGAAAAGCAAGCTGAACCAGATGTGTCATCAACTAGTTCACAAATAGATGAACAGCAGTAGAAAGGACAGGGGAAGTGTCAAAACCACTAATAATGAGAACATGTAAGATTTAAAATTTGCAGTGCTGCTCTGTCTGTAGAATTAGTGCTAATGCTTATCCACTTTTAAATGACTATTTATAAATAAAGTGTCCTTCCTCTGTTAGATCTCTCATGTCATACATTTAATGAACCAATCAGTGGCAATCTGTGGCATCTCCTTGGGATGATTATACATGATTATACATGGCTACTATTTGTGTGAGAACTGTGTGCAAAAACAAACCTCTGACTTTGAAACAATTCAAAACTCTTGACAATTCTTAACTCATTAGCAGGAAAAGAACCATTCTGCATTCCTGTGGGAAAGTAATGGAAGATTGGCGAGGAGGACTGTAAAAACGCTCAAATGACTTGCATGTGGGGTGCTGGAAAAAACATATATCACACTAGAATCATAGAATCATAGAACGGTTAGAGTTGGAAGGGACCTTAAAGATCATCAAGTTCCAAACTCCCTGCCATGGGCAGGGACACCTCCACTAGAGCAGGTTGCTCAAAGCCCCATCCAGCCTGGCCTTGAACACCTCCAGGGATGGGGCATCCACAACTTCCCTGGGCAACCTGTTCCAATGCCTCACCACCCTCACAGTAAAGAATTTCTTTCTGGTATCTCATCTAAATCTCCCTTCTTCCAATTTAAAACCATTACCCCTTGTCCTGTCGCTACACTTCCTGACAAAGAGTCCCTCTCCAGCTCTCCTGAAGGCTCCCTTCAGATATTGGAAGGCTGCTGTAAGGTCTCCCCGGAGCCTTCTCTTCTCCAGGCTGAACAACCCCAGCTCTCTCAGCCTGTCTTCATAGGAGAGGTGCTCCAGCACTCTGATCATCTTTGTGGCCCTCCGCTAGACCCGTTCCAACAGGTCCCTGTCCATCCTGTGTTGAGGACTCCAGAGCTGGACACAGTACTCCAGGTGGGGTCTCACGAGCGCAGAGTAGAGGGGCAGAATCCCCTCCATCGACCTGCTGGCCACACTTCTCTTGATGCAGCCCAGGATGCGGTTGGCTTTCTGGGCTGCCAGTGCGCACTGCCGGGTCATGTTGAGCTTCTCATCCATGAACACTCCCAAGTCCTTCTCCTCAGGGCTGCTCTCCAGCCATTCTCCGCCCAACCTGTATTTGTGCCTGGGATTGCCATGTCCCGGGTGCAGGACCCTGCACTTGGCTTGGTTGAACTTCATGCGATTTGCACAAGCCCATCTCTCAAAGCCTGTCCAGGTCCCTCTGGATGGCATCCCTTCCCTCCAGCGTGTCGACCATGCCACCGAGCTTGGTGTCGTCGGCAAACTTGCTGAGGGTGCACTCTATCCCACTGTCCATGTCTCCGACAAAGATGTTAAACAGCACTGGTCCCAGTACCGACCCCTGAGGAACTCCACTCATCGCTGGCCGCCACTTAGACATTGAGCCATTGACCACAACCCTTTGAGTGCGGCCATTCAGCCAGTTCCTTATCCACTGAGTGGTCCATCCATCGAACCCATGCCTCTTCCAATTTTGAGACCAGGATGTCATGCCGGACAGTGTCGAACGCTTTGCATAAGTCTAGGTAGATGACGTCTGTTGCTCTGCCCTTGTCTACCGAGGCTGTTGAAATATCGTAAAAGGCCACCAAATTTGTCAGGCATGATTTGCCCTTGGTGAAGCCATGTTGGCTGTCTCCAATCACCTCCTTATTTTCCATGTGCCTTAGCAGAGATTCCAGGAGGATCTGCTCACAACACTAATTGTTGTTTAGTTTTGTGTGCTCAACAAGTAGAACATCTGCACTTAGATAATGTAGGCCTGGGATGGATTCAGGGGCACCTTATCGAACACGCCTGAGATTCCTGCCCTGCTGTTGAAGAGATCAAAGCACAGCGGAAAACTATGCCTGCCTGAATCCTTGAAATACAGGCCAGAACAGCAAGTGTGAGCTCTCTCGCTCTCGCACTCCCTTGCTAACAAGGACTCTTGCTAATAAGGACTCTCTCTCACGCTCCGCGGTGCCTGCGTCCCCTGCTTGCATGCCTCTGCCTGGGTGCTGCTTCAGAGATTACCCGATCCATGAGGTTTTGAGATTAAATTTGTTCTTTGCCTTTCATCCATGGTTTTGTGGTTGTTCCTGCACCCTGCCTGCATCAGCTCACACAATTCCTCAATACAAAGAGCAATAGAATAGTCTGTAAATTCACAGTACTGTAGGAAGATGCTGCAAGAACACCCTCTCCCAAGCCCATCAGGGACAGCTGTGCTCTCTTCCTCCCTATTCAAAAAAGAGAAAAGTCAGAATTTGGGTTAGCATGTTTTTTAATCTGACAAATGTCCAAAAGAGTGTCACAGTCCAGTCTACTCCTCTGCATCAGCATCATCAGATAAGAGCAAAACTTGAAGTAACACGTATAGGTAGGGCAAGTAACTTTTCTGGATTTTAGTAAGGCTTTTGATACTGTCCCTCACAGCATCCTTCTGGACAAGTTGTCCAAATGTGGGATGAGTGGGTTCACAGTGAAGAACTGCCTGAAGGGCAGGGCTCAAAGGGTTGTAGGGAATGGAGCTACATCTGGCTGGTGGCCAGTCACTAGCGGTGTTCCTCAGGGCTCAATTCTAGGGCCAGTCCTGTTCAATATTTTTATCAATTATCTGGATGCAGGAGTTGAATGCACCATTAGCAAGTTTGCTGACGATACCAAACTGGGAGGTGCTATTGACTCTCTCTAGGGACAAGAGGCCTTGCAGAGGGATCTAGATAGATTGGAGAATCTCCCAACAGAAGACATGTTAATTAACTGATAGGCTATTATGGCCACACATTTGGCATAGACATTTCAGCTTCACATGTCATAAAGTACTCCTTTGGGCCATGCCAATGTCTCAACTGAGTAAGATGTGAATAAAGATTGATTACAAAACCATGTATGTCATTTTTCTTCCAGTCACACTGTGTTTGTTTAAGAACATAAAGGACTAGATCACATAATATAGTACATGCGGGGTGGGGAGGGGGGAACAGAACAACTATCATCAGTCTGGCAGGATTTCAGTTAGCTTTTTTACTTTTATTAACAAGCATATAGTATCATTTGGCAAAACACTGGATACAAGCATCACTATCGTAAAATCAAAACATTAAGCAATAATCCCAAAAGGCTTCTTCAGACCAAAACTAGCCACCAATAGTACAAAAATCACACAGGAAACAGTATAAAAAAGTAATCTCTCAAGTGAAGCCAAAAGTGAAGTCAAAAATATGGTCTTACACTGTGATAGTTTCAGTATCTTTATTATGTCACATATCAAGGATTGGCTTAATGATTGTACTGATTTATTGTCCTTTAACCTTAATTTAATGTTGTTGCAGAAAAAGAACTGAATTGTCTAATTAAATTACTTGGATAAAAGAACTTTATTAAACCAATGCTTTTTAAGTTAAAAGATACAGAAAAATCAGTCTGTCCTTCAAAAATTAGGACTCCATCTTGCAGACACACATTTAAGCAATTTTGTCCGCATGAATGATTCTACTGCTTTCAGTGGAACCATCTAGGTTAGTAATAAAGTTACCACTGTAAGAATTTGCAGAATTGGCCTTTTAGCCCCCATCTTGCAATCTGACCTCAGCAGATCATGGTAGCTTCAAAAGGTTTCCAAGAAGCATTGAGGATCCACTCAAGTAGCTCAAACAAGAACAGAGTTTTAAATTTGTGTATAGGCATATCAAACTCTATTGTAAAAATATGACTGTTGGCTTCCCACAAAAGGCAGGTACCTAGAGAGTGTCTGCACATGATTATAGATTTTGATGAAAGCAGACATTATTTTTCCATGCTGATGTTAGGCACCTTAATGCTCTCTCTGCACCTTTAAAAGAGACACAAGTTGATACCTCTCAATTACAGTTAAGTGAATCTTAGCAAAGATTCTAGTATTTATGACATTTTTTCTTGTTATTAACTTCAGGCAGAAAAACTGAATCATATATTGCATTAACATCTCTGGTAAAATGTCCAAACTGAATCAATTATCTGAGGAAATATAGAAACTAGATTTCTCTGTAAAATTCAGTCTTATGTACTAAATAAATTTCTTAAGTACTGCTGAGAAAACGCATTTATTAAGATTGTGTTATTGTACAGAACAGCTGGCTCTTTCTAATTATACTTAACTCAATGGTAAGATTCATATAATTGAAAAATAGGCTAGCTGTATAGTTTCATTTACCATCCAGTAGGAAAAAACGTAAATCTCCTAAGACTAATTGTGCCATTATAACAACAATAGAGCCAGATAAGCTTTCAAAGGCTCATAGTCTATTGAAAAAAAAAATAGTACCATCATAAATGTAGTCTCATTTTTGCAGTCCCACATTCCCAGAGGTGACAGTGTTGTGTATATTATTGCACAACCAATAAAAATAAATATTCTCAGGTTAGATGACACACAAAGATACCAGACATAACAATGGCACAAACCAATTTTGGATAGGCTGCATCTTTTGCATATTACTTCCACAATTCATATTGAAGTTTCTTGCTATATCATCCATTTTAAAATATTGCTGATGCGTAGTTCTTGCACTTAAAGATTTTACAACCCCAAACTTCATTCTTAAAAAAACACAAAAAACCCCAACAAACCTCAAATGAAAATCCCAAGCAAAAACCCACTGAATGTATATATGAAAATCCCCATCTACGTTGTTTTTCAATTTAGAAGTAGATGCTACATTTACAGTTTAAACATATGCTTATAAATGCATGTTTCTGACCCATTGTACAAAAGAAAAAGCAAAGCTCTTTAGCCATACATAGCAAAGACATACAAATAAAAGCCATTCAAATCTAATATAACAGGAAGAAGCTGTAAAAATGTTTTACAGTTTTATATGCCTGCAAATAAAGCTGGACCTTTGAAACAAAAAAAATACTCATAATGATAAAATAAAACAGAATGCTTAATATAATAAATAATTTTTATAAAGTTAATTTTTCCAAGCTCCCAAATCTTGTTTAAATTCAATATTATATATTTCTGTTAATTATCTATTTTTAATGAAAACTGTATCTAGTGAGACTCTGAGCCTGGGATAACTTAGTCTCATTGCTGCTGAAGACAGTGCTACAAGATACCGCAATTATTTACCAGCGTAAGTGGCTGTAAAAATTAATTCACAGTAATGCTATCTTCATTAAGATCAAAATAAATTAATCATGACCTCATCAGGATTCAAGAAATATCTATACTGAGTCCAACTTTCAGATTTAAAAGTTTAAAAAAAGAAAAAAAATAGAGAAGTCAGTATTGTTTTAGCCAATATAATCTTGACATTAAATCAACTGTTTCTTAAGCTTGAAAAGAAGTAAAACAGAACTTTGACCTCAAGGCTTGCCTCTAAATTGAATTCAGTTGTAGTCTAGTCTTTCTATAAAGCTAGAAAGCAAACAAATGGTGCAGACACCATCCCATCTCTCCCCATGGGAAATATTTTTTGTAATGAAGATATCTATTGTGACAATAGGGCTGTGGTTGGGGGGAGGGGTGTTTGTTTTGTTTTTAAAAGCACTGCTGAGGTTTTATCAGATTAAACACATTACAAAAGCAGTTACACACAATTATGAGCAATCACCAGCTATAGGTGTTAACACTGGCTACAGATGTGTACCTATATAAACAGATTTAAATATATTGATATAGCACTGTAACAAATTCAAGTGATTCCAAAGGTAGTTACCAACTTGCAAACATATATTCTATACTATAGACTGTTAGAGCAAGATTTAGAACTGAATGACAGAGAGCTTTCTGAATTTACATATTTGTAACTGCCAACCTCTCAGTTGTAGAGCTCCATGCTAAAATCCCAATAAACTTCAACAGCACTGCATCAACATCCGATCTTGCAATAAGGTTCCACAGTGTATATATACTGAGGTAGACCAATCACAAATATATTTATTAAACCCTTAGACTATAGCTGAACAATGAATTAGGCATTTACATGGTCTATGGGCTTGAGCTCCATGTCTGTGTCAGGTACATTAGGGGTGCATGGAGGATGGGTGTTTATAACCTTATTTGCGCTCTCTGAAGGCCTCACCAACTGGAACCAGCCCCTGATTTACACTGGGAAATATACAATGACTGCCACATGAAGAGCTCCAGAAAGGCCTTTTATGTTAACTTACATATACATCCATATCACCTACATTCACTATTCTCTGAAAAACTACCAAAACCAGAGACTAATTAGATCTCACCTGTCCTCTTCTGTCACTTCTATTAATGCTAAAAACAGATAAAAGCAAAATTGTAGGTAAGCGAGTCCAGAAACAGTACAGCAAAACCAGAGCAAACTTCTAATTCCATCACACACACATTCTCTAAGCCTTTACATAAAGAAGTCCTGTTTAACTCAGGTGTTCAAATGTAGTGGTCTCACATCATCATTTGCAGAGATGGCAGTACTCCGCTGGCCTTACTGTGGCTCTCTTGACCATCCCCATAGTTCAGTAGACTTTTTCTTTCTCTTTGCATTTCTTTCAGCTTCTTCACCATTCACCATCTATGGCCATAAATGAAAACAAGGGACCCATTTCCTAAGACAAACAAGTGAACTTAGCGCTTCCCTCTGGTAACAGCAGAACTAGGAAAAGCACTGAAAAGTTCAATTAAGAAAAGCATGGGAGATGCATAGAGCAACATGGTGCTTGGAAAACTCAAGAAAAGGCAGTAGGATTTAGAATACTTGAATAAGCCTCTTATGAGATCAATTTCCTATTATCAAGTAACATTAAGCAATGCTTTCTTGCAAAGTAGAGGAGTGCAGCTAGAAGAAGCGGGACAGTGCAAACAGGCATACTGATTTTCCTAGTCATTGACATTTTATGAAAGTGTTTGATATAACTGCCATTTTCAGCTGACAGGAAAACTCAAAATTCTTGGCAGCCTCCAGCTGCTAATAATACTGCTTATCTTCTTTTCAGTTACTTAAGACCCCATGTCAGACACACAGCTTGCAGAAGTCACTTTCAACTACTACCACATTTTTATGAAGCTGACTATTTTAAAAAGCCTTTCAATCACTGTAGTCAACACTGCTAAGCACTACTGAGGGTGGATTCTCTAAGGTGCACACATGTCTGTACACAGACACACATACACATATGGTAGTTTGCATCTCTCAGGGCTTGACACAAGCAAAATTATCAGTTAAGGCCAGACGGTGCCCCTGTAATCTAATCTGACCTCAAAGATAAATAATAATTGAGCTATAAACAGCTATGGTTTCATATAGAAAAAAGTAAAAGAAAGACAGAATTGGTTTGCAGTTAACTGAAGAATTTTTAGTTAGTGAAATGGAAACTTGTGTAACATCAACAAAAGATGCCCAACAGCCACAGTTTTAACAGCTAATGAAATAGCAAATACTCCCTTAAGTAAAACTTGATTTTTGCAAG
Organism: Numenius arquata; assembly: GCF_964106895.1. NCBI lineage: Eukaryota > Metazoa > Chordata > Aves > Charadriiformes > Scolopacidae > Numenius > Numenius arquata. The sequence continues at coordinate 21,501,976 of NC_133615.1, read as the reverse complement.
CCCCAATTATATGACATATTTGCTTTAAAACAATTTAAAACACTTATGAGTATTTGTTATGATTGGATGCAATTTATGCCACGGCAAAACATTACGGCATATTTTAAAAAATCAAGTGAACTCATTTCAAATCAACGTGCAAAGGGTGGATATTAAAACTGAAATACACTGAAATACAAAATAAAGAACAAATATTGTGCAAAACTAATGAAGTAATTGGATCTCCAGATCTTCAGGAAGTTTTTAATGCAGCATAATAAATATCACCAGTCACTGTACCGTTAGGTCTGTTCAACGCTCTGTAGAACATCTTGATTAAAGCTGACATAACTGGGCATGCTACATAAAACAAGAACACCTCAGAAAAACATACCGAAACAAATTGTAAAGTTTAAAGACAAAAAAATAAGTAAATGTAGTAATTTGGTGTTAAAAGCAACATTTTAAATCTCTCCCACACCATTTTAACTTATTTTTGTGTAGCTACAAATAGATGAATCAAGCTGAGCTCCATGGAACTGTGAAGTGTTTTCACTACCTGTAACTCAGTGCTGGTAGAATGTTGTTGAGTTGTGATTTATTTCATTTGTACAAAAATAAATATTTTATTTTATTTTTGTCCAAAAATCCATGCAGTACATCCTTAGAATTATTCAGAAGGTACAGTCTGCTATAGAAGTACTACAGTCTTCCAAAATGATTTTGCTGGTTCATGTCACATGAGAGTTAAGTGGTGCACTAAGGTGCCAGATGATAGTCTCTGCAAAAAAAACTGTGCAGAAGGACAATAAAGTTCTCCTACAGCAAGTCCATTTTGGGTCTGTAATGTAGCAGTAGAGGTGCTTTCTGCAAGACAGAATCATCAGACAGGTTAAGGGGCAAAACCAAAATTAATTCATATACTTTATAAATAAAACTTATCTGTTTCATAAATTAAAGCTTAGAGAGACTATCAGAGTAGCTATATTCCAAAATTTCACCAAGATACCCCACCTACAGAGCCCCCCCAAAAGAATCCTTCTACTTTTGTCTCAGTAATTGATCATCCTGAGTAGCTAACTAACACTAGGTCTGGCCATCTAGAATAGAACCTGCTTCCAGCAGGAGTGAATTGCAGACCCTTGGGGAAGGGCATAATAACAGGGCAAGTAAACAGCAATAGTCTCCAGAATGCTCCACATTCTCAAACAATTCAGGAATTTCCTAAGCCAGATGTAGAGCCTTGTATTAATAGTCCTCACTCAATAGTTCTGTGAATTTACCCATTGCTCTTTTAAAGCTATGTAAACTTTTAACATCTACAATATCCTGCAGTATAGAGTTCTACAGTTCAAGTTTACATAACATAAAGAATAGTCATAAAAGACTCTTCTGAATGAATTTGTGTGAATTGGCTCTTTAGGTACTTATGTGCATGGATGGAGCAATAGCTACCTGAAAAGAGCAGGCCAAAGAGAGGAAAAGTACATGCTGAGAATCACAGAATGATTGAGGTTGGAAGGGACTTCTGGAGGTCACCTGGTCCAAGCCCCCTGCTCAAGCACGGTCACCTAGAGCCAGTACAATTACTTATCTACTGGATGGAGTTAGTTTTCTTCATAGCAGCTCTTATAGTGCTATGTTTTGGATTTGTGACCAAAACAGTGTTGATGATAACTTGTCCACATTTTAGTTATTGCTGATCAGTGCTTGCATAGCATCGAGGCCTTCTGTTTCTCACACTGCCCCATCAGCGAGTAGGCTGGGGGTGCAAAAGAAGTTGGGAGGGGACTCAATAAAAGCTGTACGAAAGAAGGAGGAAGTGGGGGAGATGTTTGGACCATTATGCATAAGGAAGCCCTGCTTTCCTGGAAATGGCTAAACAGCTGCCTGCCTACAAGAAGTAGTGAATGAATTCCTTATTTTGCTCTGCTTGCACACACAGCTTTGCTTTACCTAATAAACTGTCTTTATCTCAACCCACAATTTCTCTTACTTTTACCCCTCCAATTCTCTCCCTCATCCTGCTGGGAAGGAGCAAGCAAGCGGCTGTGTGGTGCTTAGCTGCCTACTGGGGTTAAACCACAACACACAGAATTCTTCCAAGCAGATCCCTGAACAGACCACAGCCTGCTCTCCTGAAGTCCAGGAACATGATCTGGCCATTTACCTTGTTCCTTTCTTTCAACACAGAACCTGGCTTCCCCCTGCCTCATTGCAGCTGCAGATTCAGGCTCTTGTATCTCTAGGGTCTTAGAGAAAATCCTATCAATCTCCTTTTCATCACCTTTGATGCCATACAGTCTGCTGACTTCCTCCCTGCAGCTCCTTTACTTTGCAACAGAGATTCTCCACCAACACACGTCTTCTGCAGACAAGGGCACGATCTCCTTCTACTCCAGCCTCAGCAAGAAGCCCCAGGCGCTCCCTGCAGCCAAAGGCCTGGAGAGATACATCTTCCTCTGGAGGTCAGAGTCTAGACCTCTGATATTCCAGGTATAGTTGCTCTCGTTAGTACTGGGGACCATGCCCTAAAGCACATCATTACTGTTGCTGAGAGGATGGAGAATGTTTTATGAACAAATGTGGGGTTTCTCAAACACTGGCAAGACATGATATCTATTCTGTACTGACCACCCTTTCCTGATGGGGTACAAGTAGTTCCAGCTCCCCTGACAGAAATAAGGATGAATCAGGTTCCTTGAACAGTGGATGAATTATGAGAATTAGCTGCCCAATGCACCCCTGCTATTCACAACAACTGTCCATGCAGCAAAATGCAGGGGGACCTACTGAAATCAATGGGTAGAGATAACACAGTGTGTTACGAAGTATTAGGGACTAGATTCAGGAGAAAAGGGAAAATTTTTTTTACATGAATCAAGAAAAAACAGGGACAGTAAAGAAGTACAGTAGAGAAGAGGTTGCAGAGAAATAAGGATGAGATAAATAGGTGCAGGAAACAGTGACAATAAGGTTAGTAAATCAGAAGAAATGGACCAAATCTGTCTAAGGCTGTGGAAAGTGTTAAAGGATTCAGGAGAAAATATGGCAAAATGGATTAGTAAGAAAACATGGGATAAGCTAAAAAGAGTGATACAACAGCTGAAAAGAAGAGCAGTAGCAGCAGTATACCTCAGTGCTCAAGCTCCGCTGCCCTACCCCCAATTGATGAAAACCAACAACAGGGAAGTCTGCAGTCCTGGCAAACTGGGGAGGTCCTAGCTGACTGGCATCTAGCAAATGTGATGCCCATCCACAAGAAGGGTCGGAAGGATGATCCGGGGAACTACAGGCCTGTCAGTCTGACCTCGGTGCCTGGGAAGGTCATGGAACAGATCATCCTGAGTGCCATAATGCAGCACATGAAGGACGTCCAGGCGATCAGGCCCAGCCAGCGTGGGTTCATGAAAGGCAGGTCCTGCTTGACAAACCTGATCTCCTTCTATGACAAAGTTACCCGCTTGGTGGATGAGGGAAAGGCTGTGGATGTTGTTTACCTGGACTTTAGTAAGGCCTTTGATACAGTCTCCCACAGTATCCTCCTGGAGAAACTGGCTGCCCATGGCTTGGATGGGAGTACTTTCTGCTGGGTTAAAAACTGGCTGGAGGGCTGGGCCCAGGGAGTGGTGGTGAATGGAGTTAAATCCAGTTGGCGGCCAGTCGGTCACGAGTGGTGTCCCCCAGGACTCAGTACTGGGGCCGGTTCTCTTTAACATCTTTATCAATGATCTGGACGAGGGGATCAAGTGAACCTTCACTGAATTTGCAGATGACACCAAGTTAGGTGGGAGCGTTGATCTGCTGGGAGGGTAGGAAGGCTCTACAGAGGGACCTGGACAGGTTGGATCGATGGGCCAAAGCCAATTGTAAGAGGCTCAATACGGCCAAGTGCTGGATCCGGGACTTGGGTCATAACAACCCCATGCAGCGATACAAGCTTGGGGAAGAGTGGCTGGAGAGCTGCCCGACAGACAAGGACCTGGGGGTGTTGGTCGACTGTCGGCTGAACATGAGCCAGCAGTGTGCCCAGGTGGCCAAGAAGGCCAACAGCATCCCGGCCTGTATCAGGAACAGTGTGGCGAGTAGGACTCAGGAGGTGATCGTCCCCCTGTACTTGGCACTGGTGAGGCCCCATCTCGAGTACTGTGTCCAGTTTTGGGCCCCTTACCACAAAAAAGACATTGAGGTGCTGGAGTGGGTCCAGAGAAGGGCAACGAAGCTGGTGAGGGGTCTGGAGAGTAAGTCTTATGAGGAAAGGCTGAGGGAGCTGGGGTTGTTCAGCCTGGAGAAAAGGAGGCTGAGGGGAGACCTTATCGCTCTCTACAACTACCTGAAAGGAGGTTGTAGAGAGGCGGGGGTTGGTCTCTTCTCCCAGGACACAGGCAATAGGGCAAGAGGAAATGGCCTCAAGCTGCGCCAGGGGAGGTTCATACTGGATATTAGGAAAAATTTTTATACTGAAAGGGTTATTAAGCATTGGAATGAGCTGCCCAGGGAGATGGTTGAGGCACCATCCCTGGAAGTATTCAAAAGACAGGTTGATATAGTGCTTAGAGACATGGTTTAGTAATGGGGGGGGGGGCGGTTGGGGTTTTTTTGTGTTGGTTTTTTTTTTTTTTTTTTTATCAGAGGTAGGTCGATGGTTGGACTAGATGATCTTAAAGGTCCCTTCCAACCTAGACAATTCTATGATTCTACGATTCTATGATTTGGGCCCAGGACTACCCATATGCCTGGGTGCTGAATACATTGGGATCCTGGTGGGGGGGAATCCCAATATTTTGTATGAAGTAGAGGAAAAAAATATGGTGTTTTTCTGGACACAGGAGCATGAATCAGTTTGTCTAAAACTTTTCTCAAATAATCTATTAAACAAGAAAATATTAAAGCATCCTCTTTCAAGAGGAAGGAAGGAAGGAAAAGGCCCTAAATATTATATTATAAATCTAATAATAGGGCAGTGATCTGTTGATACCAAACATGAGATTGTAAATAATAGCAAAGAACCTCTTATTTTAGGAACTGACTGCATAATGGAACACCGAATCTTAATTTTTATAGTGATATTTTGTAGAAATATAAAGGAATACAGGAAGCAAGGAAAGGCTGGTATAAAGATTCAAGAGAACAAGTACAAACTTTAACTGAAATTGATAAAGAATTCTGGAAACAATAGATACGTCAGAAAAAAAATCCTGCAGTTTGGAAAAAAGAAATGACCAAGTTGAAACAGTGGGACCCTCGGTTTGTCCCCCTTACACAATATCCGTATCCTAAAAAAGCTAGGACTGCTCTGGGAGAAATCATTAAGGAATAGATGAACCTGGATGAAGGGACAGAGTGTACCCTCAGCAAGTTTGCTGATGACACAAAACTGGGAGGGGTGGCTAACACACCACAAGGCTGTGCTGCCATAAAGCAAGACCTGAACAGGCTAGAGAGTTGGGCAGAGAGAAATCTAATGAAGTTCAACAAGGGCAAGTGTAGGGTGCTGCACCTGGGGAGGAAGAACCCCATGCACCAGTACAGGTTGGGGGCTGACCTGCTGGAGAGCAGCTCTGTGGAAAAAGACCTGGGAGTCCCGGTGGACAATAGGATGACCATGAGCCAACAATGTGCCCTTGTGTCCAGAAGGCCAATGGCATCCTGGGGTACATCAAGAAGAGGGTGGCCAGCAGATCGAGGGAGGTTAGCCTCCTCCTCTACTCTGCCCTGGTGAGGCCACATCTGGAGTACTGTGTCCAGTTCTGGGCTCCCCGGTTCAAGAAGGACAGGGAACTGCTGGAGAGGGCACAGCAAAGGGCTACGAAGATGATTAGGGGACTAGACCATCTCTCTTATGAGGAAAGGCTGAGGGACTTGGGTCTTTTTAGTCTGGAGAAGAGAAGACTGAGGGGGGATCTGATCAATGCTTATAAATACTTAAAAGGTGGGTGTCAGGAGGATGGGGCCAGTCTTTTTTCAGTGGTGCTCAGTGACAAGACAAGAGGAAATGGGCACAAACTTGAACATAAGAAGTTCCACCTAAACATGAGGAGGAACTTCTTTACTTTGAGGGTGGCAGAGCACAGGCTGCCCAGGGAGGTGGTGGAGTCTCCTTCTCTGGAGACATTCAAAACCTGCCTGGATGCCATCCTGTGCAACCTGCTCTAGGTGGACCTGCTTTGGCAGGGGGGTTGGACTAGATGATCTCCAGAGGTCCCTTCCAACCCCATATCATTCTGTGATTTTGTGAGTATTTAGAACAAGGTATTTTTTGGGAAATTATAAACCAAATATGTCAGGGTACAGTGAGGGCCATCAGCTCCCTAAGGGATGAAGAGCCAAATGCGATAACAGGGCTAGAAGGGCAGGGATCTTGCTGGCCAGAGCCCTCACAGTACCTGAGCAAGGTGAGCAGGGTAGACCCAGGGATGGTAAACAGGTTCAACTAAGAGTCCAGATCATCAGGCAAGTTCATGGTGATCAGGCAAGTCCAAGATCAAGCCAGGAAGTCAATCTTTGGATTAGTATCAGGATCAGGTCTGATGAGAGTAACCAGAGTCAGACAGTGATCACCGAGTAGGTCCATCGTGATGAGGCAAGGCCAAGGTCAGACTAGGAAATCAGTCTGCAGGTCGGAGTCCAGATCAGTGGGGTCTATGGCCAAGCACAGCTGTGGCTGAGCTGGAGTCCAGTACTCCTATGACATAGCTCAGGCAGGGACTGAAGGCCCAGGTCTGAGCTGAACTGGGGCTCCTGGGCAGAGGATGTGGAGGCCCCAAGTAAGGCTGGTCAGGGCCATTAAAACCTATTAGTGCCCTCAGGGGCCTAAAAATATAATTCTCCATTATGGTCTGTTAAAAAGGCTGATAAAAATCCTGGAGAATGATGTTAGGCTACTGTCAGATAAATAAGTTCATCCTGAGGATGGCTCCTATTGTAGCATGCATGTCTGAGATTATTGCTAATTTACAAGAAAATAACAAGTGGTTTTCAGTTATAGATCTGTTTCATTGCCATCTGAATTACTGAAGAATCAGTTTAGAGATTTGCTTTTACATTTAGAGACAAATGATATACCTTTACTTAGGTACTGCAGGGGTTTTACAAAGCAGAAACATGCAGATAATATTCTAGTGACTGGCACTACAGAAGGGTAAGAGACAAGTATCTGAGTTTTAAGATTAACAGATCAATCAGGATTTAAAGTCAATTTGAATAAGGCCTAATTAGAGCAACCCCAGGTAAACTACTTGGGAATTATAATTGGGGAAAAAGAAAGCTTTGCTGGTATCAGGAGACCATTATGGAAATTAGTGAGAAAGAATCAGGAATGGAACTGGAACAAGGAGCACGATGCTTTAACTAAACTGAAAGAAGTTGCTTTAAAAACCTCTGGCTGATTCCATGGGAGCAGTACCATTACAAAAATAAAACGTGCATCCTCTTCAGAGGGCAGAACAAAAATTATCTGGCTGTGAGAAAGACTGTTTAGCAGCAGCCTGGGCTATAACAGTCTTTAAGGCTTTCACCCTTGGCAGTCCAGATGTAATCCAGTTGTATTAGGTGTCTGTGGCAAGGTTTTGGTAGTAGGGAGGCTGCAGGGGTGGCCTCTATGAGAAGAGACCAGGAGCTGCCCCATACTGGACACAGCCGATTTCAGCCAGCTCAGCAATGGACCCACTGCTAACCAAAGCTGAGCCAATTAGCGAAGCTGGTGGTGCCTCTGTGAAAACATATTTAAGAAAGGGCAAAAATGCCAGACAGGCAGAGGAGAGGGAAAAAAAAGTGAGAAACAGCAGTGCAAACAGCAAAGTCAGAGAAGAAAAAGGAAGGAGAAGTGCTCCAGGAGCCAGAGCAGAAATTCCCTTCTAGCCCGTGAAAGAGACCATGCTTGAGCAGATATCCCCCAGAGCAGATAGTCACACTGCAGCCCATGGAGGACCCCCACACTGGAGCAGTTGGATATTTCCTGAAGGTATTGTGGCCTGTGTAGAACCCATGCTGGAGCAGATTTTTTCCTTATGGACTGCAGCCTGTGGAGAGGACCCAATCTGGAGCAGGGGAAAAGTGTGAGGAGGAAGGATTGGCAGAGAGGATGTTATGTACTGACTGTAACCCCCCCAGTCCCCGCTGTGCTGCTTGGGGGGTGGGTAGAGGAGTTGGGAATGAAGGAGTGAAGTTAAGACTGGGGGAAGGTGGGGGGAGGTGTTGTTTTAATTTTTTTTTGTCTTTGTTTCTCACTATCCAAATCTATTTTCATTGGTAATAAATTAAATTAAATTATATTAATTAATTTTCCCCAATTCTAATCTGCATTGCCTGTGACGGTAATTGGTAATTGGAGAGTTGGGGTTGTTCATCCTGGAGAAGAGAAGGCTTCAGGGGGACCTTATTGTGGCCTTTCAATATATAATGGAGACTTATAAGAAAGATGGAAAAAGACTTTGTGCCAGGGCCTGTAGTGACAGGACAAGGGGCAACAGTTTTAAACTGAAAGAGGGTAGGTTTAGACTGGACATAAGGAAGAAATTCTTTACGATGAGGGTGGTGAGACACTGGGACAGGTTGCCCAGGGAAGTTGTGGATGCCCCATCCCTGGAAGTGTTCAAAGTCAGGTTGGATTAGTCTTTGAGCAACCTGATCTAGTGAAAGATGTCCCTGTCCATGGCAGAGGGGTTGGACTAGATGATCTTTGATGGTCCCTTCCAACCCATACCATTTTATGATTCTATGATTCTGTACTGGGGCCAAAACCATAACATCTTCCTAAATGACTTGAGCAATGGGACAGTGCACTCTCAGCAAGTTTCCAAATGATACAAAATTGGAAGGAGTGGTTGATACACTTGATGGTTTTGCTGTCACTTAGAAGGACTTTGTGAGACTGAAGAAATGGGCTGACAGGAACCTCATGAAGTTAAGCAAAGGAAAATGCCAAGTCCTGCACCTGGGGAAGAATAACCCCAGGCACCAGTGCAGGCTGGGGGCTGACTAACTGGAAAGCAGCTTTGCAGAAAAAGAGCTGTGAGTCCTGTTGGACATCAAGTTGTACAAGAGCCAGCAATGCACCCTTGCAGCAAACAAGGCAAGCAGTATCCTGAGCTGAATTAGGAAAAGTGTTGCCATCAGGTTGAGGGATGTTTTTAATGCCCTCTGCTCAACACTGCTGAGACACCACATCTGGAGTCCTGTGTCGTCACCACAAGAAGGACATGTACATACTGGAGGGAGTCCAGCAAAGAGTTCATTAAGGTATTGGAGTGTCTGGCATTTGAGAAGAGGCTGAGAGAGCCGAGATAACTGGAGAATAGAAAGCTCAGGGAGGAACTTATCAATGTGTACAAATACCTGATGGGGGGCAGTAAAGAAGATGGAGCCAGCCTCTTTTCAGTGGTATCCAGTGAAGGGATCAATTGGCATAAATTGAAATACAAGAAATTCCATTTAAACGTAAAAAAACTTTTTTACTGTAAGGGTGACTGAGCACTGGATCAGGTTGTCTAGAGAGGTTGTAGAGTCTCCATCTGTGAAGATATTCAAAACTCGACTGGACATGGTCCTGGTCATCTAGTTGACCCTGCTTTGAGCAGGGGAGTTGGACTACATGATCTCTAGAGTTCTTTTCCAACCTCGACTATTCCTTGATTGCATGGATTTGCCAAGAGTGGGGACACAGAAATTTCCTGAAAGATCTACCTCCAGAGGCTATTTAGTCTAGTTTCCCTTTCTTCCTACTCACAGTAAGACCAAATGTAATCATATGCATAAAAAGTAAGGCAGGCGGTATAGCTTTGCAGGTCAACATACTTAACTACAATTCCATCAACAAGCAAGGGCTGACAAAGTTATAATGTAACAAGGTAAACTCTGAGGCAAGACCAAGGAGTAAGATATGCAGCCTGCCAGAAGAACTTAATTCAGTAGTGGTTAGTAGACTTGAGCTATAGTGAGTGGTACACATCAGTGCCTATCAGACTCAGAGGTTTCCCGAAATCGCAGGAATTCTTAACTTGGCTCTACACCCTTTAGTAATAGTTTGCTTGTTTTTATAAATCGTGTTAATCATAGACATTTAGCAAATCAGGTACTGACTATACACTGCCATGAAGAACTGTCAGACCTTTACAGATTATCATGAGGCAAGACCTGATAGGAGAAAGCAAATGCCTCCAAGAAGAGTCTCTGTTCAGTCTTGATTAGGAGCCCTGAGCCATAGGAGAGTTTGCAGCATCCTTGTTGGACTCATTGAGCAATAACCTGTGATTCATGGACTACCAAAGGAGAGAGAAGTGACCTTGTAGCCCAGGAAACATGGCATTGCTGTTGCTAACAAGGCCACAAATTCAATATAGGCCTCACTTGTCATATTTTGCTTGTTTGGAGCTTTATTTTTGTCTGTTTAAGTGGAGTAGCCAGTAATTCTTACAATAAAGTTTTCCATGGCTGGATAGCTAATCTGTGACTTAACCTTTTTTTGTCCTGCTTAGCTTGGTCTAACTATTTAATGTAATAACAACAGTTTAAGACACTTGAATTAAGACTCCTTTTAGAGCTCTAAGAGATTTAAGTGCTACAAATCAGGATTTGGGTCCACCCAGGCTGGTGGATCACAGTTAAAGCTTTGGAAAATGCTCTAAAGTTATAATAACCTTACAACCTTGGTAGTTTTATTTGTTTACAGGATAATACTCAAAGAAACAATTTGAATAGAAGCAGCCAGACCAAGTGACAGAATTGTTGATTTCAGTAATGTTCTTTTAAGCAAATGTGTAAATATAAAAGGAATTTGGGAGAGAGATCAAAGAAGAAAGGAAAGAGAAAGAAAGGCTTGAAATAGAGGGGAAACAGAATACTAACGGTACTTAAAGGTTGAGAGAATTGTGGGTTACACATGTGTATATATCAAGGTCTGAAAGAGGGTAATATATAATGAATAGTGAAATATTATGGTTGAACCAGAATAGAAGTAACACTGACGTGAGATACTTATCTATGCCAGGTATTGGAGGTTACTTATATCTAATAATCAGAACTTAATCGCTAAACTCAATATTTCTGTAAGAGAAAAAAAAAAGAAAGAGAATGGTAGAAGTCTATACATGAATGTGACGACTGATTAGGTGAACAACTCTGTGTATTTTCTCCTCTACTATATCTCCTTCTCCCCTCCCCCAACTACTCAGATGCCTGTGTTCTGAGGATCCAAAGCCCAGCTCTGATGCTACACAGCTGCATAACCTTGGGACACATATCTGAGAAAACCACTAAGTTATGAGAGAACCTGCAAGAAGATAAGAAGGGCAAAAGCAGGGCGAGGCTAGCTGAGAACTTTGGGTCAGATGAAGCCACTACTATCAACAGTGAAAGCTAGATGAAACTGGTTTGATCATTACAATCATGTGTTAACTTCTTCAGTAGTGACCAGGAATATCACTATTCCTGTACTGGGGCTACATTAGGTGACAATTATATTAAGATACCTAACAAGATGTATGTTTAATAGAATTGGGAAAGATCTACTGTAAATGCAATCTTATTCATGATAAAAGAGAACATACTGGTTAACTAAACAATTATATGAGAAATTAATAAGAAACATTTCATCATTGTCATGTGTTATGAGGAGATATTAGATAAAAAGTTTTAAGGAATAAAGCTTAAGGAAATATTAGTATATCTCTTAAGACACTCTGTTGTATGGTTAATCACATTTGAATGGTTTTATTAAATGTGATAATCATAAAAGAGTATAGAATCAAAATGTTTATGCTTATAAAGATTATACAGCTAATGAAACATTCTGTGATTATGTAAACTAAATGAAAATTGACAATACCATAAGTTTAACTTAGGTATCAACAGGACTGTTTGAACATCTACCTAAAAGCTACTGGCATGTCAGTATGACACTCTGCTTCTGAGTACACAGCTGGGGTTGGTCTGCCTGCTGTTCCTCCAACTGGATGACTATGACCGAATGTGTGAGGAAAAAAATGAATATACTATATAAAGTTATCTGCTATTAATAATAGCCTGATGAAGTTTGCTGATGACACCAAACTGAGTGGGGAAGTGGACACTTCAGAAGGGAGAGCCACACTGCAGGAAGACCTGGATAGTTTGGAAGAGTGGGCTAACAAGAACCTTACCAAGTTCAACAAAGACAAATGTAAAGTCTTGCACCTGGGAAAACATAATCCAGGAGTGCAGCACAGGCTGGGATCTACCCATCTGGGGAGCAGCTCTGTGGAAAGGGACCTGGGGATCCTAGTGGACAAAAAGCTCAATATGAGTGAACAGTGTGCTGCTGCAGCAAAGCAAGCCAACAGGATGCTGGGTTGCATCAACAGGGGCATCACCAGAAGTCATTATCCCACTCTACTCAGTGCTTGTCACGCCATACCTGGAATACTGTGTTCAGTTTTGGTCCCTGCTATGCAAAAAAAGATGTGGACAGGCCAGAGAGGGTCAAGAGAAGGGACACCAAGATGATCAAAGGACTAGGAAGCCTGCCATATGAGGAAAGGCTGAGAGAACTGGGTTTGTTCAGCCTTGAGAAAAGAAGGCTTAGGGGAGACCTTATCATCATGTTCCAATATTTAAAGGGTGGCTACAAAGAAGATGGAGACTCCTTTTTTACAAGGAGTCACATGGAAAAGATGAGGGGTAATGGCTACAAGTTACTCCAGGGGAGATTCCGATTGGACACAAGAGGAAAAATTTTCACAATGAGAACAATCAGCCATTGGAATCATCTTCCCAGGGAAGTGGTGGATTCCTCAACATTGGACACTTTTAAGATTCGACTGGACAGGGTGCTGGGCTCTGTGTTCTCTCCTATAGCTATAGAAATAAACTGCCTCTGTTCTGACCTGATCAAAATTGCATTCTGGTTATTCCATGGCATTCCTCACAGGTCTAATAACAGAATCACAGAATCACAGAATAACAGAATCATAATGGTTGGAAGGGACCTTTGAGATCATCGAGTCCAACCAACAAAAACCAAAACAAAACCAAAACCAACCAAACAAAACCAACCAACCAAACAAAAAACCCCCCAAAAAACCCAAACAAAAAACCCCCCACAAACAGACACAAACCAACAGTCTCGGGCACTAGAGCATGCCCTGAAGTGCCATGTCTACACGTTTCTTAAATACCTCCAGGGATGGCGACTCCACCACCTCCCTGGGCAGGCTGTTCCAGTGCCTGACCACTCTCTCAGTAAAGTAATTCTTCCTAATATCTAATCTAAACCTCCCCTGTCGCAACTTCAGACCATTTCCTCTGGTCCTGTCATTATTCCCTTGGGAGAAGAGGCCAACACCCACCTCTCTACAACCTCCTTTCAGGGAGTTGTAGAGGGCAATGAGGTCTCCCCTCAGCCTCCTCTTCTCCAAACTAAACATGCCCAGTTCCCTCAGCCTCTCCTCATATGACTTGTTCTCCAGACCCCTCACCAGCTTGGTGGCTCTCCTCTGGACACACTCCAGCACTTCAACGTCCTTCCTGTAGTGAGGGGCCCAGAACTGGACACAGTACTCGAGGTGAGGCCTCACCAGTGCCGAGTACAGAGGCACCATCACTTCCCTGGTCCTGCTGGCCACGCTATTCCTGATACAGGCCAGGATGCCGTTGGCCGCCTTGGCCACCTGGGCACACTGCTGGCTCATGTTAAGCCGGCTGTCCACCAGCACCCCCAGGTCCTTTTCTGCTGGGCAGCTTGCCACTCTTCCCCAAGCCTGTAGCATTGCCTGAGGTTATTGTGACTGAAATGCAGGACCCGGCACTTGGCCTTATTAAAGCTCATCCCATTGGCCTTGGCCCATTGATCCAGCCTGTCCAGGTCCCTCTGTAGAGCCTTCCGACCCTCAAGGAGATCAACACTCCCACCTAGCTTGGTGTCATCTGCAAACTTACTGAGGGTGCACTCAATCCCCTTATCTAGAACATCAATAAAGATATTAAACAAGACTGGCCCCAAAACTGAGCCCTGAGGGACACCACTGGTGACCGGCCACCAACAAGATTTCACCCCATTAATCACAACTCTCTGGGCATGGCCATCCAGCCAGTTTTTTACCCAGTGAAGAGTACACTTGTCTATGCCATGATTCGCCAGCTTCTCCAGGAGAACGCTGTGGGGGACGGTGTCAAAGGCCTTACCAAAGTCCAGGCAGACAACATCCACAGCCTTCCCGGCATCGAGAAGGCGGGTGACATGGTCATAGAAAGAGATCAAGTTGGTTAAGCAGGACCTCCCTTTCATAAACCCATGCTGGCTGGCCCTGATCCCTTGGCTGCCCTGCACTTGCCATGACAGCTCACTCAAGATGATCCTCTCCATGATTTTTCCCGGTACCGAGGTCAGGCTGACAGGCCTATAGTTCCCTGGATCCTCCTTCCGGCCCTTCTTGTAGATGGGCGTCACGTTGGCCACCCTCCAGTTATCTGGTACCTCTCCTGTTGACCAGGATTGTTGATAGATAATGGAGAGAGGCTTGGTGAGCAATCCCGCCAGCTCCCTGAGTACCCTTGGATGAATCCCATCCGGCCCCATAGACTTATGCGTGTCCAGGTGCATAAGCAGATCATTAATTACTTCCTCCTGGACTATGGGGGGGTTGTTCTGCTCTCCATCCTTATCTTCCAGCTCAGGAGGCTGTATACCCTGGGGGTAGCTGGTCCGACTACTGAAGACAGAGGCAAAGAAGGCGTTAAGTATCTCAGCCTTCTCCTTGTCCTTAGTTGCACATTTTACATTTTCTCCCATTTTTCTCTTAAACATAGGTATTTTTCTTAATTCAAAGATAGTTTATTAGACATTTAAAAATATATATTATAACCATTTTGAAGTCATTGCAGTATAGGCCTGCATGATGTATGCTCTTTGAACTTTGTTCTTTAGTCAGCTAATGATTTACATGGAACATGAAAATTTTGATGAAAAGCAGTTGTGTCATACCTTAAATCTCCATCTAGTAACAACTACAAACTTGAGTGTGTGGTCCTTGCCAAGAATCTCTTCATTGCATAATATATCCAGCTGATGTAAAAAGAAGAAATAATTAATTCACTGAGATACAGAACATGGCTTTGAAACAATACACTTCAGATAAGGACCAATAAAAAGATCAAAGAAACAGAACTCAGTTCTCATGTAAAGACAGCTTTGTCCTTTGACATGCTATGAAAATGTTTACACAGTACCCAGCAAGTAACATTCTACTTTGAAAATACATTTTTAAAAGGCTATCCCCCACTTATACATCAGTGTTTAGGGCTTTTTTTCCCCGAAACTTTATAGTTGTTTTTACTTTTCTATGTCAGCTTTGAAAGATCTTGATACTGGAAACAGCAAGGGTATGGACTCATAAGCAAATGTGAGATCATGTGACCAGCCATCAGCTGAATTGCAGTAGATGATCATGCACATGATCTTAGCCTATTTGACTGCAAGATGACATGTACTGAAAGGGTAAGTCACCATGAAAGTGACATATGCTAATTGTACTTTACCACAACCTAAGAAAGCTAAGAATGCATGCAGTCCGCTAACATGGCTTAGCTGACAGACAATAACTCAAACCAGGATTTGTCTATAGCATTCAACCAAGTGTTCACATCCTTAGGACCTTCATCCTAAAAACATATTTTTCACTGGACATACCAATACACTGTTTCCACAAAAATGCCATGTGCCCTTAAAGGGGGAGGGAGGACTCCTGAAACACAAGTACTGTTGAACGAACATTTCATTAAGAACCAAGTAGGTTGTAAAACCAGAGATTGCTGCAGTGGAATAGTGAGTTTAAACACAAAAGCAAAAGGTGTAATTAGTAAGAAAGCAATCCAGGTTTATGAAAGGTGTTAGGAATTTTAACACAGATGCTAGATGGGCCAACCATAGGTGACATACAGCTGGATCAACTACTCACGAAAAAGGAAGAACTTTCTGGGGACATGATAATCAATGGCAGCCTTGGTTGTAGCAACCATAAAATAGTGAAGTTCAAGTTCCTGAAGGGAGTGAGGAAATCAAGTAGCAGAGTACAGATCCTGGGCAGAAATTTGCTTTTTCGGGAAGCTGGTAAGTGGGATCCCATGAAAGGCAGCTCTGAAGGGCAAAGGAGCTCAAGAGATGACAAGACCTTAAAGACATCATCCTCCAAGCACAAGAACAGTCCATCCCAATACTCAGAAAAATGAGTAGATGTATCAGGACATCAGCTTGGCCAAACAGGGAGCTCATGAGAAAAAGGACATATACAGGAGGTGGAAGTGAGGACAGGCTACAAAGAAGGAATACAGAAACATTGCCCAGGTATACAGAGATGGTTTGGGGAAAGCCAAAGCTCAGCTGGAGCTGAAACTGGCAAGGGCAGGGCAACAAGAAGAATTTCTACTGTTACATTATCAATAAAAGAATAAACAAGTAAAATGTGAGCCCACTGCTGCATGGGGTGGACAATTTAGTGACAGTGTCTGCAGATAAGGTTGAGGTACTCAGTGCCTTCTTTGCCTTGGCTTCCACCAACAAGGTCTCCCAGCCTTTTTGTGCCTAGAGACAAGGTTCAAGGAGGAGATGAACTGCCAGTAGCAGAGGAGGATCGAGTCAGGGATCTATTGAGAAATCTCAACCCATACTAGTCCATAGGACCAGATGGGATGCATCCAAGGGTGCCACAAGAGTTTGCTGATGTTATTGTGAGGCCACACTATCATCACTGAAAGGTCACAGAGATCAGAGAAGGTACCCAATGACTGGAGAAATGTTGTACCCATCTTCAAAAAGGGCAAGAAGGACTATCTAGGGAACTAGAGGTCAGCCATCCTCACTTTGGTGATCCCTGGGCAAGTCATGAAGTGGGTCCTCTTGGAAGCCATTTCTGGGCACATAAAGGCAAAGGTAAATCCATGCTGGCTATTCCCAATCACCAAGGGAGAAAAATCATGCTTGACCAACCTGATTGCCTTCTTTAATGAAATTAATAGATCGATGAATGAGGAGAGAACAGTGGATGTTGTCAACCTTGACTTAAGCAAGGCTTTCAGCACCATCTTGCACAGCATCCTTGTATCCAAATTGGGACGTTATGATCTGGATGGGTGGACTACCTGATGGGTGAAGACCCAGGTGGATTGTCAGGATCAGAGAGTAGTGGTTAAATGAGTTGTACTCTACATAGAGGCCAGTAACACATGGAGTATTGCATGGGTCTATCCTGGGACCTGTGTTGTTGAATGTCTTTATCAGTGACCTGGAGGAGACAAAATTCACCTCATCAAGCTTGTGGATGACACCAAACTGGGGGAATGCAGCTGACACACTTGAGGACAGAGCTGCCATTTAGAGGGACCTAGACAGGGTAGAAGGATGGGATGACAAGAATCACATAAAATTCAACAAGAATAATGGCAAAGTCATGAGACATTACAAGCTGGGTAGGACCTGCTGAAAGGACCTCGGGGTCCTGGTTGAAAGCAAGTTGAACATGAGTCAGTGTCCCGGTTTGAAGTAAAACCGAACCAATTTTCTGTTCTGTAACTTTACATCCTAGCTAGGCCTCCTCTAACTCTCTGAAATTAACGGCATATTGTGGAGAAAACTGCTCGTTCTCAGAATGATAAGACCAATGTTTGTGCTCCATGCCAAGGAATGGTATGCAGAGAGGCCCTTGCTTATACTTATTGCTATAACAACCAAGGTCAGCCAATTTTCGTTATTTGCCCCCTTAGAGGGTCGGAAATGGAAAAAACGTAGAGGGGTCACATCAGTGGGGAGGAGTGGACAGGACAGGTGACCCAAACCTGACCAACTGGGGTATTCCATCCCATCTGCCCCATGCTCAGTATAAAAGCTGAGGGATCGAAGGGTCAGCTCTCTCCCTGATGGCGGCGGTCCAGACAACTCCTTGCCCCGGTGCCGGAGCCCTGAGGCCTTCCCTTCCTCCTGAAGCCATTGCGCTCGCAGTGTCTGATACTTGCTATCCACTGCTGGGAGTGCACAGCTTCCTACTGATATAGTTGGCTGAGTATAATTTCTGAATATCTTATATCAGGGATTAATACTGGTTCTTTAGTATTATTGTTAATTATTTAGTCTTAGTCTATTAAATCTATTTATATTTCAACCCTTGTGTTTCTTTGTGTTCCCCGATTTCCTCTTTCCGGGTGGGGAGGGGTCATCGGGTGATAGAATAATTGTCTAACGACAATAGATTGTTATGGGTTCTCTCAAACCATAACAGTCAGCAGTGTGCTTTGGCAGTGATGAAGCCTAACAGGATACTGGAGTGAATCAACAGAAGCACAGACAGTAAACTGAAGGAAATCAATGGAACAATGTCCAAGTGGAATCCAGTAACAACTGGTATCCCTCGAGGGTCCATAATGGGACCAATACTATTTAATATCTTCATCAGTGACATCGACGTTGGATTTGAGTACACACTCAGCAAGTTTGCAGACGACACCAAGATGAGCAGTGCAATTGATTAATTGATTCCCTAGAGGGAAGGGCTGCCATCCCTTCAAGGACAGGCTTGAGGAGTGGGTCCCTGCGAACCTCAAGGAGTTCAACAAGTGCAGAGTCCCACACGTGGGTCAGGGCAATCCCCAGTATCAATACAGGCTGGGTGATGAAGGGATTGAGAACAGCCCTGCAGAGAAGGACTTGGGGGTACTGGTGGATGAAAAATTGGACATGAGCTGGTAATTCCCACTTGCAGTCCAGAAAGCCAATTGTATCCTGGGCTGCACAAAAAGAAGTGTGGCCAGCAGGTCGAGGGAGGTCTTTCCCCCCCTCTACTCTGCTCTCATGAGACCCCACCTGGAGTACTGTGTCCAGCTCTGGGGTCCCCAGTACAAGAAAGACATGGACCTGTTAGAGCGGGTTCAGAGGAGGGCCACAAAGATGATCAGAGGGCTGGAGCACCTATGCTATGACGACAGGCTGAGAGTTGGGATTGTTCAGCCTGGAGAAGAGAAGGCTCCGGGGAGACTTTATTGTGGCCTTTCAATATATAATGGAGACTTATAAGAAAGATGGAAAAAGACTTTGTGCCAGGGCCTGTAGTGACAGGACAAGGGGCAACAGTTTTAAACTGAAAGAGGGTAGGTTTAGACTGGACATAAGGAAGAAATTCTTTACGATGAGGGTGGTGAGACACTGGGACAGGTTGCCCAGGGAAGTTGTGGATGCCCCATGCCTGGAAGTATTCAAGGTCAGGTTGTATGGGGCTTTGAGCAACCTGATCTAGTGAAGGATGTCTAATGAAAGCTGCCTGGTAGAAAAGGACATGGGGGTATTGGTAAACAGCCAACTGAATATGAGCCAGCAGTGTGCCCAGGTGGCCAAGAAGGCCAACAGCATCCCAGCCTATATCAGGAACAGTGTGGTGAGCAAGACTAGGGAAGTGATTGTCCCCCTGTACTTGGCACTAGTGAGGCCGCACCTCAAGTACTGTGTTCAGTTTTGTGCCTCTCGGTACAACAAAGACATTGAGGTGCTGGAGTGTGTCCAGAGAAGGGCAACGAAGCTGGTGAGGGGTCTAGAGCACAAGTCTTATGAGGAGTGGCTGAGGGAACTAGGGTTGTTTAGTCTGGAGAAAAGGAGGCTCATGGAGACCTTATCGCTCTCTACAACTACCTGAAAGGAGTTCTCCCAAGTAACATGTGATAGGACAAGAGGAAATGGCCTCAAGTTGTGCCAGGGGAGGTTTAGGATGGATATTAGGAAAAATTTCTTCACTGAAAGGGTTATAAAACATTGGAACATGCTGCCCAGGGAAGTGGTTGAATCACCATCCCTGGAGGTATTTAAAAGACGGGTAGACGTGGTGCTTCGGGACATGGTTTAGTGGTGGTTTTGTCAGTGTAAGGTTGATGGTTGGACTCGATCTTCTTAAAGGTCCTTTCCAACCTAGATGATTCCATGCTTCTGTGTCCCTGCCCGTGGCAGAGGGGTTGGACTAGATGGTCTTTGAACGTCCCTTCTAACCTTCCATTTTATGATTCTAAGTGATTATTCCCCTTTACTCAGCACTCATTAGACCACATCTGGAATGCTGCATCCAGTTTTGAGCAAGTTCAGTGGAGGGTCACCAAGATGGTCAGGGTGCTTGAACACAGGCCCTATAAGGAGAGGTTGAAGGAACTGGGCCTATTTATCTTGGAGAAGAGAAGGCTTAAAGTGGACCTAGTTACAGCCTTCCAATACCTAAGAGAAGGCTATAGAGAAGATAGAGCTAGGCTCTTTACTGATATGCATGGTGGGAGAATGAGGGACAATGGTCATCAATGGAAACAGGAAGTTCTGACTGACTATAAGGAGCAAAAAAAATCTCTACAAGGATAATTAAGCACCAGAACAAGTTTCTCAAAGAGGTCATGGCATCATCACCCTTGGAAGTTTTCAAGATTGAAAGATGGCAGTTTGAGAGTCAAACTGGATGGAGGCAGACTGTGACTAATACCAACAAAGAGGGAACAGAGGATGCATTTTCACATGCCTGCTGCCATTATGTGTTCTAGTTTTAGAATCTGAAATGATAGAACTTGCAGAGGATAGAAAAGCCTCTTTCTCCCCTTACCCTCCACCATGATTTCTTCCTACAGACAGTCCAATTATGTACTCCCTGCAGAGATGGTGGCACCAGCTGATACTACACAAGGCTGAGTTTCACTCAGAGTAGAGAAGCAGAAGAAAGTGTATGTGCTTTTATCCATTTATTCAGTCTTTCAGTAGTTTTCAAGTGTTATAATCCATTCTCTGCATTGAGTGAAAAATCTCTGCTAGGGCAGCATATCCCTTCATTTAAGCCACTAAACAAAGCATCTTGCAGGAGTCAGTTTTAACACAGATGGAAAACACATAACCAAGCCTTTTGGTATGTTTTAAAACTGGTCATGGAACAACACACTGAGCTGCACTGCCAACTCTTTATAAAGCCAAGAACCAATAAGAACGACATCTCCATTGTATTGGAGGGGGAGAAAAAAAGGGAAGTTGATCAGAATCCTTAAATTAAAAGGGGGGGGGAGGTAAATTTGGAGGAAAACTTATTTGTCTGCATTCAGCTCTTCAACTTAAATAGCCATTTTCTGTTCCTTTATATTAGGAAATAGTGTGTGCTTCAGTTTTTTAAAAAATCTGTTTGCAAGGAAAGACACTGTTTTGAAAATAATCCATAAGATTTTCATTTGCAAAATCATTTTAAAACATTACCTCATTAAAAGAAGAAAGGTTAAGTTTTTTAGCAATGAACTTCTTTAGATGCAAGACTGTTGCTTGTGCTGAACAGCGGATCCATTTTCGTTTCAATCCACGTAATTTGCTGCTATTGCATTCTAAGCAGATGCTTACCTTCAGGAAAAAGCAAACACAGTCCCTATAATGCATTTTACATGCAGCATTTATTAGTCCAACAAAAAGGTGAAAATGTAGAATACCAGTATTCTTTAAAGCAAAACCCATGCAGTGTCATTAATAAAAGTTGTCTAGTGTTTTGTAAGCTTACTGTTAAGCACCATTCAACTCAAAAGGGATCTGGACAAAAGTTCAAGGCAGAACTTTAGGGCTGCCTTGTTCCAGAGCTTTTTTCCTAACTGCAGAAGTTACAACTAGTTCAGAAGAAGCCTAGATCAAGGCCAAAGTGAGATATCTAATATGAAAACCTGTCAGGACCCTGAGCTCATTTCCCTTCCCCCTGGGGGTTTGGTTGCCTGAGCTCAGGGCCAATTTTGATAAGCAGCTGTATGACCATGAAAATGTTGTGAAGAAAGAGCTGTTTGAGAAAAAGCTTGAAGAATTTTCAGTGTGAGCTCACTCTGCTCCACTTAGCAGCATCAATTAAGCTGAAGCTCCCTCCCTTGGTTGATCCCCCCTGCATGAGCTACGTTGCAGCCATGCCCGTGCCTGGCCTAGACCCTGACCCACAGATTAGACTTCCTGGCTTGACCTTGGACCTGTCTCATCACAATGGTCTTGGCTTGGTGATCACTGGACTGTGTATGACCTTGGCTACTGTCATCTCTGGACCTGACTTCAACTTGCTGATTTCACTTTCTGGATTAACCTTGGACCTGCCTCATCACTAATCACTGGTGATCACTGGACTGTGGCTGAATCTGATCACTGTCACCAGAGCTGCTATGCTCTCCTTATTCAGGTATTGTGGAAATGCACCCCTTGTTGGCGAGATCAGTGCCCTGTCTGCGTTGCTGTCACTCTTGGCTCCTGGCTTGCCTGCCCCTACGGAGCAGCAGCCTGCCCTTGCTGCTCCCTGACAAAACCATTACCGCTTCTTAATTACTGTTTCTAATCTAACCTCTGAATCCAGTAACATAGTTTAATATTTAAGGCATGTTTTAAAATAATATTTTTAACTTTAAAATGTATTGATGCAGATGATGCAACAAATTTTTGAAGTTCAAAAGATTATATGGGAAAAAATGGCCTTTTGATCTTTGTTTCAGTTCCCTCTTCTCAATCATCTATTTTCTTTATTTAGTCTAAGCTCTTTAGGACAAGTTTTATTCTGTGCACTTAAATGATCTGGTACAAAGCACAATCCATCTGAATACTACCATTGCACTATCATTAAATGGAAAATTAATCCAAATTTAATTTACTTTAGACACAGTTAGCAGGGAAACATGAAGGCAGTGACTTGTGTATTCCAATAGCAAGTTTCACACTCAAACAGGTTTTGTGTTTACAACTTGATGCTAAATACTAAGTAAAAAAAGACTTTTCATACTAATTATTGAAACATATTCAGTCCTGATGCACCAGAGTGGTATGGGAGTAGACTCTCAGATAAAGGGCCCAAATGACTTGAAATCTAGTTGAGATGAAAGCCAACACAGAGTTTAGCCAATATTCAGGAAACTCAGAAATAGTTATAACTATCAGACCTTAATGAAATTCTCAAAAACAAATTTCTCCACAACTGCCTAAATAAAAAAGATGAAGCTCAAGTTTACACAAAAGCATGGGAGAACAGTGTATCTTGTCTCTGTCAGAGGGAAAAAAGTTTATCAAAGAAAAATAATCATTTAAAGATAAAGTGGAAATACAAAATAAAACCAAGAAATGCCCTATATCAGAAGTAAGCCCACCTGTTCATCACTTCGATGATAGTCATTATCTTCTTCCTGTTTTTCTTCAGAAGTTTCTTTGTTTGAATTTTCATCTGGTTTAGTTTCACCTTTCAGAAGAAAGCAGAGCATTACAATAATTAAATTAGACATATCAGATGACAGGGTAAAACAGGCTGAAACAAAGTCAAGACTATAAGAGCAACTGTGGGGTTTTTTTGTTTGGGTTTGGTTTTTTAAGTAATTAGGCTTGTCAGAGCATGATCAGCTTCTCTTCTAACCAGGAAAGAAGTTGGAAAGCAGCTTTATTCTTGTTAGCAGAGATATGGACGCTAATACAAAGCTTCCCATAAAATCAGTTCAAGACACCTTGCTACAAATTTGTCAGGGCTCATTCAATATTCTGTAAAACTGATATGCTCTCCTGACAGTCACAAATTTGAGAATTATTTTGCCCTTGGATAAATACACACATACACAGATACATTTTAAGTGTAACCACCACAGCATTTCTATCACAAAATTGCACTTAACATCAGTAGTTTCTGAAGTTAATGAAATTCAGCACTGGGATAAAAAGTAACCTTTTCTTATGATAGAGTTCCCACATAGATGCTACTGAAGATCTTCATCAGGAACACATTACAGCCAGCTAAAAGAACACATTCTATAACAAATGTGATGCAAAACAATACTGCACTTAGATGGTGAGTTCAAAGTGGCGAGTTCTTGTATATAGTCCAATATATATATACAATATATACAAGCAAGCCTTGTAATATATTATACAACAATTATGAGTGCTAATAAATATTAGCTAGACACCTACATCTGACAGATCCTTTCAGTAACTTAATGGCAGTCTGCGCCCCCACCCCAAGACCATTTACCATTGCGATGTGAATCTAGATGTTGCTTTGCAGAGCATGTCTCCCCTTTGATGTCCCCTGGTACTTCCATACCCAGTTTGTGATAGAATTCCCTCTGCTTTTTCATTTCCGCTGTTTAAAATTGTAAATATTAGTTATGTAATGTTCCAACACAATATTTATCAAGGTATTCCAAAACCCTCCTCTGTCCTGTAAAAGAAGCTTGTCAGGCAGGAAGTGGTATCAGCACTTTTTGCTACTTCTCTACTCTTGTTGACATAATCAAGTGACCCCAGATCTTATTCTTGAGAAGCAGAATACTACCAAGTCATTTGCAGAGCTATTATTACACCATTCTGTATTACATATAAAATAAATTTTAAATACTATGCCATACTTTGTGGTTTTCCCCCTTCAATATTTCTGTCAAAATATTGGTTTTGAATTTTTATCCGTATTTTCTGATTTTCAATATCCTAGAAATAGTTACCTAAACTTGCTTATAAATGTCCAATAATGTCCTCACTTGACAGCTTAATTGGATTGAAATATTCTACTTAAACAAAAGTAGCAACAAACCACTGAAAAATAATACTGAAGAATTACTATAAAGCATTCCTTTAGTTCAACAGATTCATTATCAAAGTAGATTATAAGAATACAAATGCAAAGGTACCTGCTAGCAAAGGATTTAAGTACATCTTAGGAGAAGAAAAATTCACTGAAGCTAAAAGTTATGTTACATTAGTATTCTACCTCTGAGAACTCTTCAAAGCTGTCAAAAAAGACATGCATATGTACACAGTTTAATAAAGAAGAATGTATGCAAATTATAGAATGCCAACATGAAAAAGTTGTAGTGCTATTTAGGTTTACATAATGTTATTTTTCCCTGAAATAACACCAGCATTTTCATTTCTAAAGTTTTTTCAGTAACATTGCTAGTACAAGTCTAAAATTAAAAAAAGCACTTAAGTATAGAGGAAAAGTAGTATTAGAACTGAAACAAGTGAAGATGGCATTTTTCATCCTCCCATGAACATCTTCCTCACTTCCTCCTTTCGTTAATGTAAAGGAACTATGTGTAAATCTAACATTCAGTAAAAATAGGTCATACCAGAAAACTTACCTTCTTGGAGGCCTGGCACAAGTTTGTAAACAATATCTTGCATTGTTCTATCATGACTAGCAGGAAAAAAAAGAAAAATTGAAGGTTTAAATTAGTCATCTTGATTCAAAACATTTCTCTTACAGAGATTCATTATTAAATTGATGCTACAAACTTCTAAAGTCTTCGAAGAAATAAAAATATTTATCTTGGATAATTGAAATATCAAACACGAGATTACAATAACAAGAAAGGAATGCAGATAAGGTTCAAGCTAAGACAAGAACTGACAAAAGTTAAACTGAAATGCTAGGAAGGATGCTAGGAAGAATGGTCTTTATGATGCAAAGGATGGCATTCTGTGAGAGATGCCATATACCTGCATGTGTATCAGTAACATAACTCTCAAAATTCCTTGACAATTTTGACAAAAGTATTTTTTTATTTTTTGTTTCTAGACACTAGACACTTTTCTGTTTATATAAACTGGACTGTTTCTTACCCCTTTTAATTAATCTCTCGTGTTGCTAGGTTGTTTAGTTATCCATAATGGGCTTTTTAAAAAACACAAGGAAAAAAGCCTATAGGGGAAAAAAAAGAAGAGAACAAAGGAAAGAAAAATTGTGTTTGCTCTTATAATCCAGCATTTTAGTCAAGAGCAACATCATGTAGCTCAGAATACCATCTAGCTAAAAAGGGCAGAACAACCAACCTGCTTAACCAACTTGATCTCTTTCTATGACCATGTCACCCGCCTTCTCGATGCCGGGAAGGCTGTGGATGTTGTCTACCTGGACTTTGGTAAGGCCTTTGACACCGTCCCCCACAGCGTTCTCCTGGAGAAGCTGGCGAATCATGGCATAGACAAATGTACTCTTCACTGGGTAAAAAACTGGCTGGATGGCCGTGCCCAGAGAGTTGTGATTAATGGGGTGAAATCTTGTTGGTGGCCGGTCACCAGTGGTGTCCCTCAGGGCTCAGTTTTGGGGCCAGTCTTGTTTAATATCTTTATTGATGTTCTAGATAAGGGGATTGAGTGCACCCTCAGTAAGTTTGCAGATGACACCAAGCTAGGTGGGAGTGTTGATCTGCTTGAGGGTCGGCAGGCTCGACAGAGGGACCTGGACAGGCTGGATCAATGGGCCAAGGCCAATGGGATGAGCTTTAATAAGGCCAAGTGCCGGGTCCTGCATTTCAGTCACAATAACCCCAGGCAACGCTACAGGCTTGGGGAAGAGTGGTTGGAAAGCTGCCCAGCAGAAAAGGACCTGGGGGTGCTGGTGGACAGCCGGCTTAACATGAGCCAGCAGTGTGCCCAGGTGGCCAAGGCGGCCAACAGCATCCTGGCCTGTATCAGGAATAGCGTGGCCAGCAGGACCAGGGAAGTGATGGTGCCTCTGTACTCGGCACTGGTGAGGCCTCACCTCGAGTACTGTGTCCAGTTCTGGGCCCCCCACTACAGGAAGGACGTTGAAGTGCTGGAGTGTGTCCAGAGGAGAGCCACCAAGCTGGTGAGGGGTCTGGAGAACAAGTCATATGAGGAGAGGCTGAGGGAACTGGGCATGTTTAGTTTGGAGAAGAGGAGGCTGAGGGGAGACCTCATTGCCCTCTACAACTCCCTGAAAGGAAGTTGTAGAGAGGTGGGTGTTGGCCTCTTCTCCCAAGGGAATAATGACAGGACCAGAGGAAATGGTCTGAAGTTGCGACAGGGGAGGTTTAGATTAGATATTAGGAAGAATTACTTTACTGAGAGAGTGGTCAGGCACTGGAACAGCCTGCCCAGGGAGGTGGTGGAGTCGCCATCCCTGGAGGTATTTAAGAAACGTGTAGACATGGCACTTCAGGGCATGCTCTAATGCCCGAGACTGTTGGTTTGCGTCTGTTTGTGGGTGGGTGTGGTGTTTGGTTGTGGGTGTTTGTTTTGGCTTTGGTGTTGTGGTTTTTTTGGTTTTATGTTGTGTTTTGGTGGGTTTTTTTGTTCTTTTTTTTTGTTGGTTGCACTCGATGATCTCAAAGGTCCCTTTCAACCAAGAAGATTCTGTGATTCTGTGAAAAAAGACGACAGACTGATCCAGCACATAAGGAGGGAAATGGAGGGGAAGCAGGACTGATTAAGATTCTAAACACTGATGTTTTCAACCAAAGTTTAACTACAAGCTGCCATTTCCCGGATTACTCTAAAACAAGTCATTGCCTGAAAGGACCAGAATATTACCCTGTCTTCCAAACCATAAATAAAATCCAATACAAGCTAAAATGTCAGCCTCAGCTGCTACCAGGGCATTAACTCCAGAAGAGTTTACAATACCAAACTCCAGCTTTGACTCTCAGGTTAGGATTTTTAAATGTCATTTAGATATTGCAGGAACATCTCCAAAAACATTTCAATCTAAATGAATGATTTTAGCCACCAGCATGAGAGCAGAGGTGAGAATTTAACAGCATTCTTAATGATGAAACATGAGATGTGTTTTGTTTTACCTATTCACCAGATGGATGGGGATGAGTTAGATCACAGATTCTTGTAGCTAAAGCATAAGTTCCTCCCTATTAATTCTCTGTTGAAGAAACCACAGACTTCCAAAAGCAGGTTGGACAAAGGTTATATGTTTTGATCTTTAAGGGGCAGTATTTTGTAACTACCTCAGAAAAATACTTCTCTAGGAGGGCATCTTCATTTTTCAAAGCAGTAGAGCAAAGAACCTAGACTGAAGAAGTGGAATTTTTAAAAAGACATAATGCTGTGCATTCAGTGTCCACAAACAACTGTCAAATCCACTTCTAGCTACTCAATCTGAGGCTATGCTCCCAGGCCTCTCTTAGCATTGAAGACAAGCTTCTGAACCAATACACTGATGTATTCCTGTAGCTTTACAGAGGACAACCGTGTTAAGTGCCGTTTGTTTCTTCTTGCCTTCTGGCATGGATTTGTCATTACTGTTTTGTCATATATCAAAATACACTCTAGTACAGTCTCTACATCATTCTCGGAAGGTAGAAGAAAAACCTATCTTATTTCTGAGTCCTGAGGGAGACTCAGTGTTGAGCAATTCAGAAAGTTTTTACGGACATGCACAATTCTCAGTGAAAGTGGTGAAAGAATCACATTCATTTTCTATAGCCACTTCTTCAAAAGTTGCACTAGAACTGAGACGTGCATTTGAAGCAGTGCCACAAACAAAACTTTGCATGAAGGTAGACAAGAGTCTAAACAACATGCAGCATCTATTGTGACCACACTCTCAATACATTTCTATCAGTGAAAGTTGCTATGGTACAAATTTCTAGTGCAGATCCGGCCAAGTCAGGTAGTATAAACATTTGACTGATAACTTCAAAATTTTTAAAATGAGAGGTAACTGTTGAAGAAAAAGAAAGGTAATGTACAAATAAACAGAAAATACACTGAAAAAGAAGGAAATTATGATACAACACCCTGTTCATTTAAGGTCACACAGTAAGGGAGCTCTGTATGGGAATGGAAAGAAACAGGCACAAATCTATCAGAGACTTTTCCATTCAAGATGTTGAAGCCACTACTCTAACTTTTCTATTAGCAGCTTTCTCATCTGCACCTATGAACTAAATGGTTCTTTGAAAGACTAAATCAACAATAATGCTGCGTATTTGCAAAGTCTTTGAACACACCCTCTCAATTACTGAAAACCACTGTCATTGTTCTGAAGATTTAATGAAAGTGTAATTCATGTTAAATGTTCCATATGTGCAACTTCTATGATCCAGGCATACAAAACAGGAAGTGACTAAATCTCATTTAACTTCACTCAGGAATTAAACAATAAAGTCTATTGTGTTTGTCCGATTCAAGAGAAAAGGATTTGCATCAAAAGAATTGCAAATTCACAGCAGAATTCAATATCTTTTATATACATCTTCTATATTCTCATTAAGCTTCTTTATATATATTTAAAATATTGATAAACAAATAAAAAAAAGTAGAGAGAAATTGTGCTGCATTTGAGAGGTTTGTACAGTCCAGAGAGTAAGTAGTTGTGCTTTTCCTTTCATACTGCACACTTACCCGATATACTGTAATGGATGGCTTTGGTGTATAACAATCCGACATGTTGGACAGGTGTTGTTTTCCTCCAAATACTTCACCAAGCAGCTTCTACAGACTAATAACAATAACATTAATAATTAAAAAGAAATAAAACAAGATGTAGTTTGAAGAACCTTGTGAGTTTGTCAGGGGTATCTGAGTGGGTTTCTGACACCCTTGGGGCTATGTCTGTGGAGGGACTGGCCGACAGGCAAGAGTTGGCCAGTGCTGGTGCTCCTCATGGCCAGTTCAAACCCTGGGAAGCTGCATGTAACAGGCCCCTTGGGAGCACTAGCGCCCAAGAGTGTGGCATCAGTTGGGAGTGGTGTTGGCAGTTTTCATGAAACTGTCAGTTGTTGGGCTGCTCCCTGCTCTCCTCACCTGCAGGCTTAGGCTGCAGCCCTGACGGTCACCCCAACAAACTGGTAGCTGTGCAAGCCTACCCAGAAGCTCAAGGTCTCCAGGGAATTAGAATTAGAAGGATGACATCTTTCAAAAGAATTACCCTTCTATAAGTAAGTGGGACATTTTTTTCTGAGAACTACGAGGAGACTGTGACCTGCCGAAAGAAAAAGGTGTCTACCCACCACAACTGCAAGGCTGAGGCTGAAACCCAAACAGAAGTACTACAGCCTACCTATGCTGATGTCTCCACCCAAACAGACCTCCCAAGGACTGAAATAGCCCAAGGTACCATTGGCTTTCTGGGCTGCGAGCACACATATATGGGTCATGTTGAGCTTCTCATCAACCAACACCCCCAAGTCCTTCTCCTCAGGGCTGTTCTCAATCCATTCCCCGCCCAGCCTGTATTTGTGCCTGGGATTGCTGTGACCCAGGTGCAGAACCTTGCACTTGGCCTGGTTGAACTTCATGAGGTTTTCACGGGCCCACCTCTCAAACCTGTCCAGGTCTCTCTGGATGGCATCCCTTCCCTCCAGCATGGTGATCGCACCACAAAGCTTGGTGTCATCAGCAAACTTGTTGAGGGTGCACTCAATCCCACTGTCCATGTCACCGACAAAGATGTTAAATAGTACCGATCCAAATACAAACCCCTGAGGAATGCCACTCGTCACTGGTTGCCATTGGATGTCGAACCGTTGACCACAACTCTTTGAATGCGAACATTCAGCCAATTCCTTATGCATCAAGTGGTCCACCTGTCAAATACATGTCTCTTCAATTTAGAGACAAGGATGTCATGTGGGACAGTGTCCAATGCTTTGCACAAGTCCAGGTAGATGACATCAGTTGCTCTTCCATTATCCACAAACAGTGTCACGCCATCGTAGAAGGCCACTAAATTTGTCAGGCACGATTTGCCCTTAATGAAGCCATGTTAGTTCCCCGGGTCTTCCTTTTATCCCTGTTTAAAAATAGGCGTTATGTTTCCCCTTTTCCAGTCAGTGGAAACTTTACTGGACTGCCACGACTTCTCAAATATGATGGATAGTGGCTTGGCAACTTCATCCACCAGTTCTCTCAGGACCCGCGGATGAATCTCATCAGGTCCCATGGACTTGTGCACCTTCAGGTTCCTTAGATGGTTTTGAACCTGGTCTTCCTCTACAGCAGGCTGTTCCTCATTCTCCCCATCCTTGCCTTTGCCTTCTGCAACTTGGATGGTGTGGACAGAGCACTTGCCAGTGAAGACCGAAGCAAAAAAGTCATTAAGTACCTCAGCCTTCTCCATATCCTGGGTGACCAGGTCTCCTGTTTCCTTCTGAAGAGGGCCCACATCTTCTTTAGCCTTCCTTTTATCACTGATGTAGCTGTAGAAACTTTTCTTGTTACCCTTGACATCCCTGGCCAGATTTAATTCTATCTGGTCTTTAGCTTGCCTAACCTGATCCCTGGCTGCTCAGACAATCTCTGCAGTCCTCCCAGGCTACCTGTCCTTGCTTCCACCCTCTGTAGGCTTCCTTTCTCTGTTTGAGATTGTCTAGGAGCTCCTTGTTCATCCATGCAGGCCTTCTGGTGGTTTTGCCCGACTTCCTCTTTATTGGGATGCATTGCTCCTGAGCTTGAAGGAGGTGGTCCTCGAATATTAACCAGCTTCCTCAGGCCCCTCTTCCCTCCAGGGCTTTATCCCATGGTACTCCACGAAGCAGATCCCTGAAGAGGCCAAAGTCTGCTCTCCTGAAGTCCAGGGTAGCGAGCTTACTGTGCGCCCTCCTCGCTGCCCTAAGGGTCTTGAACTCTACCATCTCATGGTCACTGCAGCCAAGGCTGCCCTTGAGCTTCACACTTCCCCACCAGCCCCTCCTTGTTGGTGAGAACAAGGTCCAGCATGGCTCCTCTCCTCGTTGGCTCCTCTGTCACTTGGAGAAGGAAGTTATCATCAACGCATTCTAGGAACCCCCTGGATTGCTTATGCCCTGCTGTGTTGTCCCTCCAACAGATATCAGGGTGGTTGAAGTCCCCCATGGAGGACCAGGACTTGTGAATGTGAGGCTGCTCCTATCTGTCTATAGAGGGCCTCATCCGCTTGGTCTTCCTGGTCAGGTGGTCTGTAGCAGACCCCTACTGTAACATCATCTGTCCCTGCCCTCCCTTTAATCCTGACCCATAAGCTCTCAGTCAGCTCCTCATCCATCCCCAAGCAGAGCTCCATGCACTCCAGCTGGTCCTTGACATAGAGGGTGACACCCTCTCCTCATCTCCCCTGCCTGTCCTTCCTGAAGAGCTTTTATCCTTCCATTCCAACACTTCAGTCATAGGAGCCATCCCACCACATCTCTGTGATGCCAATGAGATCATATCCCCATGCTACGTGCGCTTGCATAGAGACATTTAATTTGGGCCCCCAATTAATCTGATTTACTGGCTGGAGTGGCTGGAATTCATTTGTGCTGCACTCCAGGTGCTCTCCTGTTGACCTGCGACCCTTCAACAGGCTCTGGGTATCTATTCCTGGCATTTGCATCATACTGGTAGGAGTGGGATGGATTGAGTCTCCCCTCCCCCAGCAACTCTAGTTTAACGCCCTCTTCACGAGCTTGGCAAGCCTCTGACCAAATATGTTCTTCCCCTTCTCTGACAAGCGGACTCCATTACCCCCCAGTAGACCAGGTTTCTCAAAGCAAGTCCCATAGTCTAAGAAGCCAAAACCCTGGCAAATGGGTGCCTCTGTACCTCTCAGAAGCAAGTCACCTGCTACTATCACCCATTGCCTTAGTTGTGCTGGTTGTTATATGGGGAGCAGATCAGGTTGCCTTATTCAGCTCCAGTGCCCCATCTGATGCAATGGGTCTTTCCTCTTCACTCTGTAAAGCTGTGAAGCAGTTCTGCAAGGGCACCTCAGGCTTCGGGGGAAGTCTCTTCCTCCTGCTGGTCCTTGCCATCACAAGCTTCCAGTCTTCCATGTTACTGGCCCCCCTCCCTTCTGTGTGTGATGGTGGGGAAGTTTTTTACTGTTTGGCCATGGGCTGTTGATCCACTGCAGACTGCATTTGGAACCAGCTATCTATCTCCTTCTCAGCCTCCCTGATGCTACACAGCCTCCTTGACCACCTCCTGTAGCTCAGACACCTGCTGCAGGAGGTCCTCTACCTGGACAAACCTTTTGCAGGCAGGCGTGCCGCCTATCCCTACCCCAGGAGAAAGGTCTAGTCACTTCCTGCAGCCTGAGGTCTGCACTGCAGCCTCTCCCTTCAGCAGCTCCGTCTGGGTGGAGGCATCGACCACTGCTGGGGTGGATGATGAAGACCGCCCCAGTCCGGGGTGCAGCCTTTGCTCTCAGACAAGTG
Organism: Numenius arquata; assembly: GCF_964106895.1. NCBI lineage: Eukaryota > Metazoa > Chordata > Aves > Charadriiformes > Scolopacidae > Numenius > Numenius arquata. The sequence goes on along the minus strand of NC_133615.1, from coordinate 21,469,111 downwards.
CCCACCATTCTGCCCTGAGGGTCAGGTAGGATGAGTACCCTTGACTTCTGCAGATGGTCACAGAACGGTGCCCGGTGCTTGACCAGTGAAGTGCTCTTCCTTCGAAGAGGTGCCCTCCCTGCACAAACTGCGCATATATAATCCTTTAGACATAAACCATTGACCAAGTCTGGGACTAGGATTGGATCCAGCCGCACCTAGACTCCTCTCTGAGAAGGAGTTTAGAAAGCAAGGGGGTCCTTTCTGAACCTCGTGACTCAACGGGAGGGTGTCCCTGACAGCTTGTCTGACCCTGTCCTCTGTGCAGTAAAGAATCAAGTGTACCTTGCCATCGAATCTCGTAAAACAGTCACATTCGCTACCAACTTTGTTAAATCGCTGTTTTATATTAATAAATATTTCACTACTTCCCTCTTACCAGTGAAGTTAATCACTACGCGCATGACATCGTGGTGTAGTCGGCAGGATTATTTACGGAGGCATGGAGTGAACCTGAGCACCAAATTCTCAGAGGAATGGGCTCGTGACAATTGGCACAATTGGGAAGTTGTTGAAGAGCACTTAAAAGCAATTAGGGGCCGTACAAAGGATGGAAAAAATAAGGGAGTTATCAGCAAGAGGTTTGACACCTGTTTAGAAGCCCCATACCAAGACAGGGAGAATAGAGATAGGAGAGAGCAGGACCTAGAGAAGGACATAGAGAGCAGGAAGGCAACTGAGTTACTGATGTCTTTAAAAATTGAACAGCTGCAAAAACAACTGCAGGAAGAAAAGGAGAAAAGGCAAAAATTGGGAGAAAAGGTCAAAATAATGCTTATACAGGCTCCCCACCCCCCGACATTGTACAGATTAGGAAACTGATAGTATCCCCTGAAGATTGGGACGGAGACATCTGGGGTGATCCCGATGATAGTGAGCCAGAAGATGACATTCCTTTGTTCCCCATAAATCCTCCTGAATATGAAGCCAGACCTGTTGTTAAAACAGAAATAAGTGGGGGACCTCGGAGTAGTAATCCGCAGCATACTACACGAACCAGCCCCTGGGATCCGTTGCAATTGACAAATTTGCAAGAGAGATATAGCAGAAACCCCCGGGGAAACTGAAACTGAATACTTGTGGCGAGTATGCTTAAGTGGCGGCGACAGAATAATGTTAAGTCAGGATGAAGCCAGCGGCTACTGGGGTCCGGGAGTTTTCTTAAATTTAGGACCCGACCCAACAAATACACCCCATTCTATCACCAGCCGAGTAGCTTATTGGGCGTGAAGAATCAATACCATGGAGCAGGGTGAGCCCTCCATAATCCCCATTAAATCTCTAAGTGAGCTATCCACAGCTGTCACAGAAATCACTTGCATGCAAGCCATGCATGAACGAGGATGCCACGATGTCCCAGTATCTGCTACAGTAGATTTTGCAGTGATCCAATGACCACTGATCAGAGGAGCCCCAGCAATTCTTAAACCCCATCTAGCTGCAAAATGGGATGAAATTAGAAGAGATACTGAATTTAATACACAGGGCAATCATTCTCCCAGGCGACTCCCTACATGGGCAGAATTAATGCACAGAATTGTTAACTACTGCCATAAAATGGGCCGGAATGGTGCAGCAGTTGAAAAACAAAGCCAGATATCCTGGGGAGGAGATCACAAAGTAAGACTCATGAAACAGGGAACAGGAATTAAATCAAAGGGAAATAAAAACTTGCAAACAGAGTCTCAAGAACAGAGGAATGAATTGTGGAGGAAAGCATTAGCACTAGGCATTCCCTGAGCCGAGATTCAAGGTCAGCCTACTGGCATTATCTTGAGTCTGACTGAAGCATTCCAGAAACGAGATAATGGTGAAAACAGAAATCGTATTTCAACTTCTTTGAAGGGGGATAATCCCTTTCTCCCCCTTAAGGAGGAATTGCAGGACATGAAGTAAAAAAACGAGTGATGTCCAGAAGGCAATTGGGCCTGCCTGTTCGGAAAGTGGACACTTATCAGTGGATAAATGATGATGGCCCATACATATTAATTCCAGTTGGTCCTCGAAGACAATTAGTAAAGTTTTTAATAGATACGGGAGCACAAATTTCAATATTAACACAACAAGATGCTGAGAAGCTGGGCGTGCGATCCAGATGGCAAAAAGTTAGAATTACAGGTGTGAATGGGGGAACTGATCTATGTCAAACTGCCAAGGTTAGTTTATGACTCCCGGCAGAGAAGCGCATGTCGTCTACTCGCTTTGCAATTAAAGGGCATCATGAAAATATTTTAATTTTCGATATTTTAAACAGCTGAACCTGGTGCCTGCCAGACGGCAGCGTGTGGTCCTTCAGCTCAAACACCAACCCTAACCCGTGCAGAAACTGGGAGGCCGCAGTGCGGGTGCTCCACTCGGCCCCTGTACTCCCCGAGTCAAAGATTACTAATGTACCACAGCATCTGATCTCTGCTGTAGCACAAAAAGGCATTTCTGAAGTCATAGCTGACTTGGAGAAAAGACAAATTATCTCCAGAACCCTCTCCCCATATAACTCACCTGTCTGGCCAGTTTGGAAACCAGATGGGAGGTGGCGTTTAACAGTCGATTATCGTCATCTAAATGCTAATACAGCCCCGCTAATGGCCGTCGTACCAAACATTGCAACCTTAACAGCTACTCTGCAAGCAGCTGCACACCCATGGATGGTGACACTAGATGTAAAAGATATGTTCTTTATGGTTCCCTTGAAGGAGAAGGATAAAGAGAAGTTTGCTTTCACTTGGGAGGGAATACAATATACCTTTAACAGACTCCCACAGGGGTATAAACATTCACCCACGATTGCTCATGCTGCACTTGCTGAATTTTTACAGATAGTCTCCGCCCCCCAAGGTGTGAAACTGTACCAATAAATAGATGATATTCTGACTGGAGAAACTTCTCCTGAGACAGTGGGGGAAGCAGCAGCAGCAGTGTGGCAAGCACTAAATAAAGCAGAAATTGAGGTTCCACATGGAAAATGTCAGGGACCAAGTAAAGAAGTAAAATTTTTAGATACTTGCTGGATAGCAGGCAGTGCCGTGATTCCTCCAGAAAAATTGAAGAGCTGCAAATGCCCCAATCAAGGAAGTAGTTCCAACAATTAATGGGAACCTTAGGATATTGGAGGAAGCATGTGCCTGGATTTTCTATAATTTCCCATCGATTATACTCACTTTTACGGAAACACAGATCCTGGGAGTGGAGATCAGAACATAATGAGGCAGTAAAAATTCTGATTGAAGAATTAAAATCATACCAGTCACTGGGACCAGTACACCCCCGCGACCCTATCATAGCTGAATGGGGTTTCACAGACCATGATACTTACTGTAATCTGTTCCAAGCTGGCCCTGATGGGCAAAAAATACCTCTATTGTTTAGCTCAACTGCATTTAAAGAAACAAAACAATGGTACTCTGAATGGGAAAAGGGATTTTTGCCTTTAGTCCGAGCAGTTAAACAAGTTGAGAAAATACATCAGGGACAATCTGTGCAAACTAGAGGACCCTTTAATTTACTAGAAGCAATCCTAAAGGGAACTGCTCCCCCAGAAGGAGCACAGAAACCTACTATCAGAAAACAGTATGCCTACCTAACAGGAGTTGTAGAAAATATGCAATTAACTGAAGGGCACACTAAGGTTTCCAAATTGCAGATGCCCGTAAATACAGACCTTTTAGCGTTACAGTGTGGGAGAAGAGGAAGGCGGCAGCCTTGAGGGAAGTTTCGGCCTTGGAGGAAGTACGATAAACATGCTGAGCCTCAAGAGCAAGGAACCGTGGAAACAGTAAGCCGCCCAGATGGTATCCGCCACATAGCAACATCAGGAACTCAGAACTGTGATAAGGAACTGCTGACAGGGTCATTAGCAGTGTGAACCGCATGTGAACGGCTACCACAAGCCAATCCGCGTAGAGACCAGGCGCGTGAAGTAGTGAACTACTATGCGCGTGAAGTAGACACGGCTTAATGCATGATCTAACACTGTAGACTATATTAGAGCCGCGGGATAAGCAATAAAGGTCTTCGCTTCTCCACCTGGCGGAGTCCGTGCCTTTGGTTGCCACATTACAGCAACCTTTTAAACCTTCACCCATTCTGGATGCATCACCCCTCACTGAGAATACCCCAACAGAAAACATTTGGTTTACAGATGCTTCTGCAAAAAGAGTAAATGGTAAATGGCAATATAAAGCTATTGCATTAGATATTACGTATGGCAAACAAGTAATAGAGGAAGGTGAAGGCAGTGCACAAGTAGGAGAAATAAGAGCAGTCGTTTTGGCGGCACAGAATGGAGCAAAAATTATATATGTAGACTTTTATGCTGTATGGGCCAGCGCCACACAGTGGCTCTGTCAGTGGGAAACCTTAAACTGGGAAGTAAATGGATCCCCAGTTTGGAGAAGCAAAGACTGGCAATTATTGCTAGATATAGCCAGGAAAACACATTTTAAGATTGGATGGGTTAAAGCTCATGCTAAGGATAATCAGCCAGCCACAAAGTGGAATCAGAAGGTAGATGAGCTAACCAAAATTAGGAAAATCACCTTAGATTCAGAGTGGTATCGACTGGGAAAATGGTTACATCAAAACTTTGGCCACACAGGTAAAGAAGCACTTTGCTGCACAGAGTAAAGGCTGGCCTATAAACAGGAAAACTTGTGAAACTATTCTTATAGCATGTCCCCAGTGTAGACTGAGATTGCAGGCAGATCCTGCTAAAGCACCACCTCTACATATCAATGAAGGGAAAACTTTATGGTCTACATGGCAAATTGATTATATTGGACCATTCAAATCCTCTGCAAGATATCGACATATCATCACAGGAGTGGAGGTAGTCTTCGGCTTGCTTATGGCCACTAAGTGTCAGAGAGCCAATGGAAAAAATACAGTGCGAGGACTATCGTTGTGGTTCTCAAATCTACCTACTCCTGATGTTATCCAAAGTGATAATGGCTCACACTTTTCATGTAAAGAAGTACAAAATTGGGCAAAACAACAGGGAATTAAATGGGTATTCCACACCCCATACTACCCTCAATCAAATAGGATGGTAGAAAGAGCTAAGGGCTTATTGAAAAAGTATCTCAAACAACACAAGGCTCAATGAGATAGGAGACTTTCTAAAGTAGTCCATCAATTAAATAATCGATACGGGCCCAATGGAAGCCCTATAAGCCGAGCATTCTTTGTAAAAACTGAGCTCAGTGCTCCATCCATTGAGGAAAGATAATATCTAACAACATTACAGCCAGGACAGCCTGTGATGGTCAATTTACCAGCCATAGGTACTGTGCCTATGACCTTAACTAAACCTCATGGCCCACGTGCCTGGGAAGCTACTGATAGCAGTGGTGCAAAACACAGTATTAGTGCATGATGGATTTTTCCTTCTTTTTAACGGGGTAACCTGTTCGGACTCTCCCCACAGAAACAAGTCTCTGTTTTCTCTTACAGCACCCTGCAGGGTGGCAAACAGAAATGCTGTGTTCATGTTAATACTCCAAATCTCAACAATGCTGCTCCTAACCTGTGGTCAAAGAACTCTAGAGTGGCCACGGTCTCAAGCTCGTGTTAAGTATACTGGGAGTATGGGAATACACTCTAGGAAGGGAGATTTAAATCTTTCCACTGTGGTCATGCATGGAAGCAAAGTATACTCAGAAAATGAATGGAGCTGGGATACAGACAGAGCTGATAGAGTTCCCTGACTTCAGGGAACGGCAGGGAAAAGAATTCAAATAGGGTGCCCGATGATCAATGGGTCTACCCATGAGAGGGCATCTCAGATTTCAGTGTACAGCACTGTATCAAACCTAATAATCAACAGTACGAAATGCTGCGCCTCTGAAAAATTGGACTGTTGGTACAATTTTACCTTAGTACAGCCTGTTTTTGTAGTCTGTCTCTGGGCTCGCCATAGTGTGGGACTATCATTTAAATTCAAAATTGACATTACTGAGCCTCATACGACAACATCCACACCAACTGTAAAGGATGAGAAAACTCTATCCCCACAAATTTCTGAAATTGGACCATATGTGATAAAAAATACAGGCCAACAACGAGTGTTATTCAATCCATCATGGTCTCTTAAATGAGTAGAATTTCTGATGCAAATTAACATCTCTACCATCAAACTGACCTGTTCATCATTCCTGAGTACGTCCTACGCAGGATGGTTAGCATGGTTACATGGGCGAACACTCACCTCTCTGAGACGAACAAGGAGAGATGCAACCGGTATCATAGGGACAGGATTAGGAGTCTTAAATAGTATAGATGCCGAAGTACTTGCAAATAAACTGAGCACAACAACAAATGATTTAAGCAAATTGGAACACCCATTGCGATCGTCTCTATTAGCACTGGGAATTAACTGATGGCTCTTATCGGATGTATTGCCTCAGTGGGAAGGAATTAATAAGAGGGATCACCAATTGATTGTGGATGAACTTGGTATAGCCCAAACCAATGTTTCTCTAGCTCTTAGTTGTATCCAAGCTCAGCTGTGGATGCAATCTACAGTAGCAGCAATTGCATGAGAAGGTGAAGAAGGTACCTTACCCACTGAAATTTGAAAGGTAATCTGGGATAATGCAACTGAATTTGAAAGGGAATTCCAGTCCTGGTGGTATTTAGTCAGTTTTACTTATGACCCCATCAACAATAAGGCTACAGCTTTTGTCCTAACAATATGCGATGCTTCGGTATACACCATATACCCAATCATTGCACTAGGATTAAATCACAATGGAACTATACTCCATCCATTAGAACATAGAGTGTGGGCCCAATGGAATGGGAACAAATGGCAGACCGTTGATGTTAATGCATGTGTTGTATGAGAACAACAAGGATTTATTTGTGAGAGTAACACCATCAAAGCCCAAGACATTTGTCTTGACACTGAACAGAATGTTTGTCATTTTGAAATACATCTCGATGAAAACCCTGAAACTGTACTTATATATATTGGAAAAGGATGTGTTTCTATGAGAACCCTTTGTAATACTATATCCGTAGATAACGTTACTGTAGATACAAGTAATCACTCAAATGTTTGTGTTTGTAACTTTACTAAAGTTATGGGATGTGACTTCAATTATTCAGCTCCTGTTACATCTTATCAATTGCTACAATCTAATTATACATTGATTCGAGACTTGTTGCCTACCCCTATCGGAATGAATCTTACATTGGTGAAGAAACTTCTACAATACGATGACCTGTGTCAGCTGCTAGAACAAATCCAAAACAATGGTCACAAAACTCTAATCACTGTTCAGTATGATACAGAAGAGATACACTGTGTCTTTGAAAGAATAAAGAAGGATGGAGAACACCATTGGTGGGAAATTCTTCTTGGATGGTCACCAACAGCAACGGGAGTGCTTAATCATATGCTTCACCCAGTTGTGATCTTACTGGTTCTAATTTTAATATGTTTGTTGCTTATAGTTATGCTGTATATAAAAATCTGGTACTTGACCAAACAAATAACCCAACTTCAACCACCCAAAACATAAAAATTAACAAATAGCAGTGCTTTACTGTCTACTTACCATGGATCTCTAAGCGCATAAACTGTCAATATACTATTTATGGCACAGAGGCAAGAGGTGACCGCACCACCACTCTGTGAAGGTAAGATGAATTGACTATAGTCACGGGGTGGAGTGTGGTGGTGTGCTCTCCCCCTCCCCAGCTCCTGCTCAAGTCATAACCATCACCTGGACTTTGGGGGATGGCTGGCAACACAGCCAAAACACTGTCTGGAATGGGGACCTAGATATTTTGTTCCCATGAGAATATGACTATAGGTCAATTATCTTACTCTATAAATAGTGGACAGCCCAAGAGCCCTTTGAGCTCTCCTGCACGGCAGTGGGCTGCACGCCAGGATCTCCCCTTGAGTGGGGACGCTCGCCTAAGGTTCTACTCCTCGAGGTTGAGAGATTCCTTGCCGCAACAGATTCTCGGTAAGTGACTAATAGCATGCTAAACTTTGAAATCTTAGGTAAGTGATATAAAGGATTGATTGTGCATATATAATCCTTTAGACATAAACCGTTGACCAAGTCTGGGACTAGGATTGGATCCAGCCGCACCTAAACTCCTCTCTGAGAAGGAGTTCAGAAAGCAAGGGGGTCCTTTCTGAACCTCGTGACTCAACGGGAGGGTGTCCCTGACAGCTTGTCTGACCCTGTCCTCTGTGCAGTAAATAATCAAGTGTACCTTGCCATCGAATCTTGTAAAACACTGTCGCATTCACTACCAACTTTGTTAAATCGCTGTTTTATATTAATAAATATTTCACTACTTCGTGTTGAGGGAGGTGATTCTGCCCCTCTACTCCACTCTAATGAGACCCAATCTGGAGTACTGCATCAAGCTCTGGTGTCCCCAGTACAAGAAAGACATGGACCTGTTAGAACAGGTCCAGAGGAGGGCCATGAAAATGATCAGAGGGCTGGAACACCTCTCCTATGAAGAAAGTCTTAGAGAGTTGGGGTTGTTCAGCCTGGAGAAGAGAACATTTTTAATGAAAATTTTTCATGACTCTTCTCAATTCTGAGAAGTGATGCATTGTAGCTATGGTAAGAAAATCATATCTAGTTGGAGTCTTCCTAACAAAACATGCTTAAATTTGGAACACAGTGCCATTCCTAAAGTTACTAGAATAGCATTTCAAATAGGTCAGTAGCATATTTACTTACATTGTAAACAAGGCAAAGTGCAAGGTCCTGCATGTGGGTCGGGGCAATCCCAAGTGCAAATACAGGCTGGGCAGAGAATGGATTGAGAGCAGCCCTGAAGAGAAGGACTTGGGCGTGTTGGTTGATGAGAAGCTCAACGTGACCTGGCTATGTGCGCTTGCAGCCCAGAAAGCCAACCACATCCTGGGCTGCATCAAAAGAAGCATGATCAGCATGTCGAGGGAGGTGATTTTGCCCCTTTACTCTGCTCTGGTGTTCAAGACAAGGCTGGATGGGGCTTTGAGCAACCTGGTCTAGTGGGAGGTGTCCCTGCCCATGGCAGGGGGTTGGAACTCGATGATCTTTAAGGTCCCTTCCAACCCGAATCATTCTATGATTCAATGGTTGCTCAAAGCCCGACCTAACATGGCCTTGAACACCTCCAGGGATGGGGCATCCACAACTTCCCTGGGCAACCTGTTCCCGTGTCTCACCACCCTCATTTTAAAAAATTTCATCCCAATATGTGATCTAAATCTAGCCTCTTTCAGTTTAAGGTGCTCCAGCCCTCTGATCATCTTCGTGGCCCTCTGCTTGAGCAACCTAGTCTACTGGAAGGTGTCCCTGCTCATGGCAGGGGGTTTGGAACTAGATGATCTTTAAGGTCTCTTCCAACCCAAACCATTCTATGATTGTATGATCGTTTAGCTTTCACAAAGGATGTTACGGACACTGCATGACATTAAGATACCTAGACAATTTGCTGTTTATCATGGATGCACATAGAAGAAAAATGTGTTATGATAATAAACCTTTGGCAAAAGAGTAATTTCTTTATTCTCAAGTCATATGCTTTGAATCATTTTATTCAAATGCAATTTAACTTTTCACTTTCACAAAATACACTACAATTAGTCATCAATCAGAAAATTAAATGAGGAAAGGTCTTTAGTATACAGATAAAACCTGTTGAAATGGATACTGCAGGGAAGCATGCTTGTGGAACTGTTTCTAAGTCTATACACAACCATGTATTTGATTCAAAGAAAAACAATTCCCTCATTTTAACCAGGACTACTCTTTTTTCACTAATAATAATACATTACAGTATTGTTTTCCTAACCTGAAGTCCTAAACGAACTCCAGCTCAAACTTCAGAACTTAAAAAAGCTCAAGTTACTTAAATTATATATATATTTATTATTAAAAAGGTTAAATATCTTTTCCTTAATAGTGATTCCTTTAATCTTTGGCAGCCTTACAACAGCCCTTATGGTATAAGGCAAAAGAGCTATAGCTGTAGTGCCATCTACGTCTCAGGCATGATGGTATCTTTGAATAAACACCAATTAAAGCAAAAAACGTAATTACATTTGCTTATATATTGTATTTACATATTTAAGATGAAATTACTGTTGCTGGTAGAGGTTATTATTGGACCAATCCTAGTAATTTTGCCCACTAAGCCCAGATCTTGCACTACAGTCTGCTCTAGCAGATCCAGTTGCAAGGGTGAGGCTATAACCTGTTTGAACCAAGTAAACAGAAGAACCAAACCCATGTTCTAAAACCACTAACTTCTCACTTGCCATCAGTAGATCCTCCAGTTTTGAATAAGGAGATACCAACCCCTCCAAAACTAAACTCAGCACAGGTCAGCTCAGTTTGTCACAGACAAACTAAAATGTACAAATGAAGAAATAAAGTGGGAAAACTCACTTTCCCTATAGCTGTTCTTTAAAAAGCTGCTGCTCCCCTTCCACCCATAATATGAGGCTATGTCTCCCCTCAGAATTAATACCATAAGTCTAAGGATGAAACCAAAAGCAACAAAACTTTCTGAAAACATACATTTATAATAAGGGACATTCCACAAGACACCCCATAGGTTTGCTCTAAAAATGCATTCCTGAGAAATTGAATGGCTATGTGAACTGAGCACACCTGCTTGCAGTGCATGTTTCAGGGTTGCAAATAAATAAATACATTTTAGAACAATGAAAAAGTGACTCTCTAGCAAGACTAATTTTAATAGTTAACAGCAGCATTATAGAATTTAGGACAAAACAAAGGAAAAGCCTAGATTAGGTTTCTAAATGCTTTATTCCAAACAGAAAACCAAGGAACTTGAGATTTGGAGTACCTGGAGAAGGGACTCAAGAATGAGCTAAAAATGGAATGGGAAAAAACTCAAGAAAAGAAAATACATTAAAGCTGATGAACAGCATCTAGAAATCAAATCTAGTGGAAAAAATTATTTCTGGCAAATCTGAAACATCATATCATCTCTGTAAAGCATGCCACATTTCTTCTAATATTCAGCAGAAAAAAAACATTCCTAAACATATACATTATCATTTACTAAATATGGTTTCAAGTTTGTTCTCCTTATTTATCTCACAAAACAATATATTTTTGTTGAAAAATTATAAGTGCATAGAAAAGCTTGCATTATTCTGGCTTATCTGATACACAGTAAAACTTTAAACTTCAACTAAAACTTAAAACATCTACCACATCAAGTAAAAACAACAGTTTTAGCTTACTCACAGCATTATATTCCTACTTACAAGTATGTAAGCATTCTGTTACAGTGGTGGCATCAATCAGGTATCCGTTGCATAAATGACAGGTTATATGGACATTAATGTCCCAAAGCTTAATCTTTCTAGTCATCATCTTTGGTATCTGTAAGGAAAAAATAAAATTCACCCACACATTACATAGCAACTCAGATGTACTGATGAGGTAAAAGTGGTTTTGGAATAAATGAGTAACTATAATTCACCTTAAAGATATACTTATGTAGATAGCTTCAGGCTCTTGTATACTTATGCATATATTTTGAGTGAGTACTAAACTTCTAAAAGATGATAAAAATGAATGGTGACATAATTGAAATCTACACTATTTTACATGTCAAAGTTTCAGAGTGGAAGAGTCCTAGTACATTATTAACACTGACAAAGTGTGGTAGGTTAGTTAGCCTTGACTAACTGCCAAACTCCCACCTAGCTGCTTGCTCACTTCCTCTCCTCAGCAGAACAGGTAGAGAAAGTAGGAAGAACAGGAACGAGAAAGCTCATGGTTTGAGATAAAAATAGGGAGATTGCTTACCAATTACAGTCACAAGCAAAACAGACTCAACTTGGGGAAAATTAACTTAATTTATTGCCAACTAAAATAAAAATGTAATTACTAAGTCAGGTAGGGGGAAACAAAAGACAAACATTAAACCAACACCTTTCCTCCCCCCATTCTCCATGCCCAACTTCACTCCTTCACTCCAGACTCCTCCACCCCACCCCCCTGAGCTGCACAGGGGGAATGGGGGTGGGGGGTTATAGTTAGTATATAATGTTTTTTCTCTGCTGCTTCTTCCTTCTGACACTTTTCCTCTGCTCTGTTGTGGGTTCTCCACAGGCAGCAGTTTCTTTAGGACTGTCCATCTACTCTGGCATGGATCCTCCACAGGCTGCAGGGAATATCTGCTCCAGCACCATGGAGCACCTCCTCCTCCTTTCTCTGACCTTGGTGTTGCCTCTGTTGTTTCTCATTCTTTTTGTGCTCTCCTCCTCTCTCTGTCCAGTTTTTTCTGCCCTTTCTTTAATATGTTTTCACAGAGGTGCCACAGACTTTTATTATGGGCTCAGCTTTGGCCTGTGGTGGGTCCATTGCCAAGCCAGCTATGTCCAGCACAGGGCAGTCCCTGACCTCTTCCCACAGAGGCCACACCCCTGCAGCCTGCCCCCCTTGCCACTTGCATCCAATACACTAAGGGATGCAGATTTAAGACCAAATCCTATTTTACTCATCCAAGTAATTTCAGTCAAGCTACTAATTAAGACATCTGAAAGTGAAGAGAGATGATCCTCCTGTAATTGGAAAAGTGCAAAATCAAAAGGAATAGGTCTGATTTGACAAATTTGGGTTAGCCACACTAAGTGTCAGCCTCACATCTCCTTATGATTAGAGCATGATTTTGAATCCATATCTGAAAAATGGAGCTGAAAAGTAAAATAAAACAGGTTTCTTAAATGTCAAAAATCAATTTAAATAAAGAAAATATGACAAACTAAACTTCTTGTCCCGTCAGTAAATCTACACACTGTTGTACTAAGAAATGTGAAATACAGGAGTGAATCCAAGCATTAACCAGGATAAGAAGCTAAAGGGATTATGGTAAAAACTGAAATAAAGAAATAATTTGTCTTCTGGAGAATATTGGATATTTCTTTCCCCCATTATAGTGTAGTCAAGCAATGCCAAATGAGGCATCAACCAGTAAGAGCTCAGGTAGGACAAAATATAATAAGATGTGAAATAACTATAGAATAAAGAAGAAAAAATGCTACAAAATAGGTAGTCTAATTAAAGTAATTTTTGTCAGGAAAACAGAGGATAGCAAAGATAATACAAAATCTAGACAAACATCCATTTAATGAATGGGAAATAAAAATCAGATATTTTTTGGTAAAGGAAAAATATACATCTAGTAGAATGCCCTGATTACACCTAAGCAGCAAATAAACCTGGTAAGTTTTATAGAACTTGCAAAAAGCACACCAGAAAACTCAGTAGTTGTTTAAAGAACACACTGGAATCTATTAGCATGAAGTAGAGGTACAGAGGCAACTTTTTCCAAGGCATTAGTCACTTCAACTTCAAAATAAGATGCAAGCCACAATAAGAGTTTTCTCCAGAAGGCCTGACTCATACTGCCAACATGCAGGTGTTAAAACAAGAGAACAGATTTACTACACATGCAGAGGTCCTGACATACAAGTTTCAGCACAAGATGAATCTCTGACAGGCAATGAAATTTTGAATGTTCATAAGTTCTCAGCATCAGATTTCACTTTAGCTTGCATCTTGTGGGCTTGAGCCATACACAACTCAAGCCACACATTGTCCTTTGCTCACAGAAGGGTCAAAGAATTGGGATACATCAGCATTTTTAAAGATAGCTAAGCCATAACAGTGAAATGCCTTAAAATGCTATGTTAGAAGAAGCGATGCCAGATATACTTGTAACTATTTAGAAAGACAAGAAGAAGCTAGCAACAAAATGGTACATTATGAAGATGTCACTTCGAGTAGACTAGAGATACTGACTGACCTAGACCTTGGAGACAAACTGATGTGTTTCCCAACATGCTTTTTTTAATCTGCAAAGTGAACATTGCTTTATAATTCATAACTCTTAAGTTATCATTATCCTTTCTCGTTAAAGTAACATCTGAAATAGGAAGTTCTAAGTCTGCCATGAGGCAATTCCCATTTGAGTTGAGATGCTATTTTTAGAGAGGAAAAGAGAAAACAATTATTTAAAAAAACCCACAAACAATATGGCGGGTTAACCTTGGCTAGCCACCAGGTGCCCATGAAGTCATTTTCACTAAAGATAAAGTTTTCACTTGCTGAGTGTTGTGCTTCATCCCTGAGGGATCTGCATCTGCTTTACGCTCATAACACTTGGTGCAGTTGGCAGGATCCATCAGGTATGATGCCGCTTTAGTCTAAAGTGGGGGAGGCAGGGAAGCTTGAGCTGTCCCTGTGGCGCATACCAGGATGGCCCCTGACAGAGGAATGGGGTTCAGTTTGTGCGAATGGTGTTAGGCTGGTCAGCTCCGCAGACTGGCCAGAGTTGCAAAAAGCGGCCAAAGTAACACTGCAAAGCAGTGAGTGAAGCATCGTGGTTGTTCCACACTGCGCTCCACGCTCTGGATGAGATCTTACAACTACATAGGATGCTCTCAGGTAAGGAACAAGAATGTCAGGATTTGGTGGATGCACAGAGTATGGTTGGAATGGACGCAGCAGTTAACACATGCTTGTGAGGTCTCAGCAGCCAGAGTACCAAACACAAAGTGAGCGAAGGTCAGGAAAGGGCCAGTCTCTGTGTCACAGGTACAGGCTGTGATAGCGACAGACACTTGGGATCCGGAGTGCTGGGATGGAAATATCTGGAGTTCCTCCTCGTCGGAGGGGTGGTCTGAAGGCAATTCTATGCAAAGTACTAACAATCGCCAGATGCGGCCCATCCGTGAAATGTGCATGGAAGGCAGAAGGATGCAGTCCGAGGTGTGGCAGACATTTAAAACAGCAGAATTACAAGCACTTTCAAACAGACTCCTGGAGAGGGTCTATTGGAATGTAACATATGGGTGTGGGATAATGCAGGGAATACTGTGCTCCTCCTTCACGATGAGCTACAGCAAATGGGAGTTCTCAGATTCGTCAGACATTGTAGGAGATTCAGGGAATAGGGGACAACAGTGGTCAAGACATTGAGGCTCCTTCTTTGTATCAATGGTTGCTGGTTGTGTCTGATGCAGTATATCTGTCTACTGGAGAGCTAGCAGCCACTGTTCAACCATGGAGAACAATCCCTGAGTGTGTAAATGCTCTATGGCAGTTGGGGATGGCTCACATGGTAACGTTGGGATGCACCAAGGCTCCTGATGATGTCCAAGTCACAAAATCGATTGAGACAACATTCCTTAGGTTGGCCCCCACAGAATTAGAAGTGCCATTAATGGCAATTGTAATGGCCACTGATGAATGGATGGGAGAACTGGTGGGGGCACTGATGCAATTGGATTCTGTATTGGGTACAAAAGCGGTGCGAGCAGCAAAAGGGAAGAGAACGATAAGGGAACCTGGCCAGGCTGGACAAGAGAAGGGAAAAGGAAAAGTGACATGGAATACAATATGGGCTGAACTTCTATGGGCAGAGGTGCCCCAGGAAGAAATTAATGGATTACCAACTCCAGAGTTATATAAAAGTTGGCTACAATTGTCAGCAGGGCAGCGTAGTGCATCACCGATCAGAAATGGCAAGGGGGGGCTGCAAGAAACACTGCAATGTCACCCATTCCTGCAGTGCCCAGTGCCCCAGTTGAATGGTCCCTACCGCCAGCATGGGATTGACTTGTAGATGGGCCCTCCACAGTGGGAACAGTGACAATGAGCGAGGGGGACCGACACTCTACTGGGGCAGGTGGAGACTGTGGCTGGAGTTGTAACAGTAAAATTGACAACAGGTAAAGCACTCCCATTTAAAGCTACAGTGCTTGCGGCTCCAATTGGTGAATATGTATTGGGAATGGACGTGCTGTGTGGCCATCAGGTCGATACACAGTATGGACTTTTTGCATTTGGGCACCCCTGATATATTTGGGTGTTTTGAGTTGCAGAGATGATTTTGCAGGGTCATCCAAAGTGGGACCCGGTGAAGTTGCCAACCTCAATTCAACCCGTGTCATTGTGTCAATACTGCATTCCGGGGGGTGAAAAAGAAATTCAAAAGACTATCACTGCTTTACAGCAAGCTGGCATTGCACAGACAGCATTGAGCCCGATTAATAGTCACATCTGGCTGGTGAAGACGGAACATGGCATATGACAGTCAATTACTGTGCTCTGAACTGGGTAACCCCAGAACTCACAGCAATAGCGCCAGATATGGTAAGATTGCTAGAGCACATAACCACTACTGCTCAGCTATGGCACAGAATCACAGAATCTTCATGGTTGGAAGGGACCTTTGAGATCATCGAGTCCAACCATACACACACACAAAAAAAAAACCCAACCCAACAATCTTAGGCACTAGAGCATGCCCTGAAGTGCCATGTCTACACGTTTCTTAAATACCTCCAGGGACTCCACCACCTCCCTAGGCAGGCCGTTCCAGTGCCTGACCACTCTCTCAGTAAAGTAATTCTTCCTAATATCTAATCTAAACCTCCCCTGCCGCAACTTCAGACCATTTCCTCTGGTCCTGCCATTATTCACTTGGGAGAAGAGGCCAACACCCACCTCTCTACAACCTCCTTTCAGGGAGTTGTAGAGGGCAATGAGGTCTCCCCTCAGCCTCCTCTTCTCCAAACTAAACATGCCCAGTTCCCTCAGCCTCTCCTCATATGACTTCTTCTCTAGACCCCTCACCAGCTTGGTGGCTCTCCTCTGGACACGCTCCAGCACTTCAATGTCCTTCCTGTAGTGGGGGGCCCAGAACTGAACACAGCACTCGAGGTGAGGCCTCACCAGGGCAAAGTACAGAGGCACCATCACTTCCCTGGTCCTGCTGGCCACGCTATTCCTGATACAGGCCAGGATGCCGTTGGCCTTCTTGGCCACCTGGGCACACTGCTGGCTCATGTTAAGCCGGCTGTCCACCAACACCCCCAGGTCCTTTTCTGCTGGGCAGCTTTCCAACCACTCTTCCCCAAGCCTGTAGCGTTGCCTGGGGTTATTGTGACTGAAATGCAGGACCCGGCACTTGGCCTTATTAAAGCTCATCCCATTGGCCTTGGCCCATTGATCCAGCCTGTCCAGGTCCCTCTGTAGAGCCTGCCGACCCTCAAGCAGATCAACACTCCCACCTAGCTTGGTGTCATCTGCAAACTTACTGAGGGTGCACTCAATCCCCTTATCTAGAACATCAATAAAGATATTAAACAAGACTGGCCCCAAAACTGAGCCCTGAGGGACACTACTGGTGACTGCCTGCCAACTGGATTTTACCCCATTCATCACAACTCTCTGGGCACGGCCCTCCAGCCAGTTTTTTTACCCAGTGAAGAGTACACTTGTCTATGCTGTGATTCGCCAGCTTCTCCAGGAGAACGCTGTGGGGGACGGTGTCAAAGGCCTTACTAAAGTCCAGGTAGACAACATCCACAGCCTTCTTGGCATCGAGAAGGCGGGTGACATGGTCATAGAAAGAGATCAAGTTGGTTAAGCAGGACCTCCCTGTCCTGCTTAATCACACTGTAATCGATCTGGCAAACATATTCTTTTCTACTGATATCCACCCTGACAGTCAGAATCAATTTGCTTTTACTTGGCAGGCATGGCAATACACAAGCATTCTCCAATCATTTGCCATTTGTTGGTGCAGGCACATTTGGAGCAAATTGCTCTTCCTCATGGAGTCTAATGCTACCATTACATCGATGACATAATGGTGTCGGGACCAGATGAAAAGGTAGTTCAAGAAGCGCTGGATATTACACTGGTGGCGCTACAGGAGGGGGATGGGTGGTGAATCCAAAGGAAATCCAAGGTCTCATAGAAAGTGGTGTGTACCTTGGTGTGCTCTGGGTAGGTGCCAAAAGGCAAATTCCTCCGAAAGTACAACATACCATACAAGCATTTCCCATACAAGCAACTAAGGCACAGTTACAGAGTCTTTTAGTTTTGTTAGGGTTTTGGTGGGCACCTGGCATTCTTAACGAGACCCTTGCAGGAACTGGTACGAAAAGCAGCAGTGGCACCTTCACCACCACCAAGCTTTTGATCTATGTAAGGAAGCTGTGGTGGAACGTGTGTTTGGTTTCACCTGAGAAAGAGCGACCTTTTGAATTAGAGGTTACTACTGTTGGAGATGTTGCATCTTGGGGCCTGTGGCAACAAGTGGCACTGCAACACAAAGAGCCTATTAGGTTCTGGCTGTGGACATTGTGAGGAGCAGAAGACGGTTATATGCCCTGGAAAAACAGATTCTAGCAGTAGTTTGGGCACTGCAAGACACTGAACGTATCACAGGTTCCTTGCCTGTGACTGTTCGAACACCCATTCCCTTGGTTGGCTGGGTTGCAGATGAATCAGATCAAGCTCATACAGGGATGGCACAGGTGCCCACTCATTTTAAATGGAAACACTATCTGCAACGGTGCCTGCGTATGGGCAGTCCAACCATTTCAACCCCACACGCACTTTTGTTAGGAGCTACCACTTTTGAACATGAGCCATCTCTATCAATTGCCTGT
Organism: Numenius arquata; assembly: GCF_964106895.1. Classification (NCBI taxonomy): domain Eukaryota; kingdom Metazoa; phylum Chordata; class Aves; order Charadriiformes; family Scolopacidae; genus Numenius; species Numenius arquata. The sequence continues at coordinate 21,450,603 of NC_133615.1, read as the reverse complement.
GATTAGGCCGCTGACTGCCCTGTCCCCCATGGCGGAAGCACCACCAGTTGAAGATGGTCCAACAGAATGCCAACAAGCAGTTTGGTTTACTGATGAGTCAGCAAGCTACACCCCTACGGGACATCATCAGTGGCACACAATAGTGTATGTATGTCCCATATAAGGATGAAGTTGCATATGCATGGAGGGGCAATTCTAGTCAATGGGCTGAACTGCATGCAGCAACTCTCAGAATAGAAAAGGCCACTGGAGAAGTTTTCTTATATACTGATAGTTGAATGGCCTATAAAGATCTACAGACTTGGATAACATCCTAGGAAGCAGCTAACTGGCAAGCAGCAGGCCATCCTATGTGGAGTGCTGTGTGAGTCAGCACAAGCAGGGCGCAGGAACAACCACAAAACCATAGATGAAATGCAAAGAGCAAATTTATTTTTGTTACCTTACCAACTGGGGGATCCCTGAAGCAGCACCCAGTCAGAGGCACACAAAAAGAAACGCAGGCACTGTGGAGCTTGGTCCTTGCTAGAGGATCACCAAACCTGCTGTTTTCACCTGTATTTCAAGGATTCGTGCAGGCGTAGTTTACCACTGTGCTTTGATCTTTCCCACAGCAGGGCAGGAATCTCAAGCATGTTCAATAGGGTGCCTCTAAGTCTATCACAGGCCAATGTTATCTAAATACAGATGTTCTATTTGTCCAACACACAAAGCTAAATAACAATTAGCATGATATATGTTTTTCTACACCCCAGCTGCAAGTCACTTGAGCGTGTTTACAATCCTCCTTGCCAATCTTCCATTATTTTCCCACAGGTGCTGACCTATGGCAGCAGCTACTTGAGTTTGCGTGACACTTTCCCTTGTCAGTCCAACACGTAGACACACACATGAAAAATAATACGCTGGAAGCTCAGTTAAACGCAGAGGCTGATACCACGGTGAGTACCCATATAAGCGTACAGGTGGCTGTTTAACATGAGGCTGCAGGCCATCATGGTGCCTGTGCTATGTGGCTTCATGGTTTAAGCAAAGGTATAGACATTCCTTTGATGGCTTATTGCACTGCACAAGCTAATTGTGCCATTTGTACTCAGCTTACTCCGGTTGCTGATGGTGCACACCAGTGCAACCACAGACGGTGCCATACAATGTGGATCAGCCCCATGTCAAGATTGGCAAATTGACTACGTTGGTCCTCTCCTGCCTTTCAAAACATATTTTTATCTCTTGACTCCAGTAGACACATATAGGGGAATATTAGTAGCTTTTCCTAGTACAAGGGCAGATGCAGCTGCCACCGTTGCTGCCCTCACCCAATTATGTATGCGTCATTACGGTGTACCATTCAGCATGATCAAGGAATCCATTTTGCTGCACAGAGAGTCCAAGACTGGGCCAATGATGTGGGTATATGATGGTTATATCACCTACCATATACCCCAACAGCAAACAGTCTGGTAGAGCGTACAAATGGCCTCTTAAAGGATCAAATATGAAAATTGACAGCTACGCACACACTGAAGGGGTGGAGGGAGGTGCTGTGACAGGCAGTGTTCTACCTGAATAATCGTCATGTTGGGAGAATTACACCCTATGAGCATTTGTGAGATGCACCCGATCGCACTGTAACTATTCGTATACAGCAAGAAGACCTGACAGGACAACTGCGGATGGATGGCACATTACTTCAGTCTTGCCCCTGCCGCTACTGCTATCCCATAGGACACAGGTGGGAAGCTACTTAGCACACCAAATACCATTTTTGGGCTGACATCACTGATCGTGGACCTGCAGTGGAGTCCAATTTTATGGCAACCAGAAGAGCTACCATTAGCAGCCCTCCATTGCCGCAATTGTGGTGATCATGAAATATCTTGGGCAGCAGGTCAACATTTATTAACCATTTCTGCTTTGTTACCCAAAACAGATCAAGTTATCCTTACCAAACCATAATCTGCTGGTGTACCGCTCGTCAGCGCTTGGTTTCATGAGGGGCCTGGAACACAAGCAGTCCCTGTAGCTATCCTCGGGGATGGGCAAAGGATTACTGCTATTCTCCCCGAGAAAGGATAAAATGTGTTGTGTGTGTCTACCAGCAGGTTAACTCAGCGAGCACTATGAATGGTGGAGTTTTGTTCCCTGTTCTGTTGGGAAGCATCGTTGCAGACTGATGAGTACCATGTGGTGAAGATACTACAAACATATGGGTATTGTTAGCACACACCATTTTAAGTACATCAACCTTATGTTTACCTCGCACTGTAGCTGTGGGGGATCTGATGGAGACATTTTTTTAGGAATCAATACACCACTGAACGTTTTACAGAATTATACTCTATTGAAAAATTTCCAAATACATGCAACTTTTGCTAACCTATATGATATGGGTACTGTCACTTCCCAGTTAGATTATTGCACCTATGCTTTTCGCATTGCTAATGTTACCCCGGCAGAAGTTTGTGTAATCTTTAACGCCACTAAAACCTGAGTAATTTAAACAATGCTGCCGCAAAGGTATTCTCCAAAACTGCATGGCTGTGGATTATCTATTACCTAGACATGGCCACCGCTATAGTCGGCATGATGGTATCTGCTGTTAGGACATTGCATATGTATGATATGTTAATCAGTGCAAGTTTTATTATCCACCCTTGCAGTGCTTTCCCTTAAGCTTTGAGCTTCACTCCTGAGCAGTGTTCCACTGCATTGGGTCCCTATTTGATTAGTGTCGGTGTCCCGGGGCTCCCACTGTGGTAACACTATGCCTTCATCAAAGCCAAAGTTTTCACTTGCTGAGTGCTGTGCCTCGCCCCTGAGGAATCCGCACCTACTTTTTGCTCGTAACAGAGATGCTGTCTGATCTTGCAGGAATGGGGTTAGAAAAGCCAAGGCCAACTTGGAGCTGAATCTGGCAAAGGGTGTGAAGGGCAACAAGAAAGGATTCTACAAGTACATAAACAGCAAAAGGAAGACTAGAGAAAACGTGGGGCAGCTGTTGAATGGAGCAGGGGAACTGGTGACAAGGGACATGGAAAAGGTCAAGGTACTTAATGCATTCTTTGCCTCAGTCTTTACTGACAAGCCTGGCCTTCAGGAATCCCAAGTCCCTGAGACTAGAGGGAAAGTGTGGAGTAAGGAAGATTTACCCTCGGTGGAGGAGGACCAATTTAGGAAGCACTTAAATAAACTGGACATACATAAATCCATGGGGCTTGGTGGGTTGCACCCACGAGTGCTGAGGGAGCTGACCGATGTCATGGTGAGACCACTCTCGATTATCTTTGAATGGTCATGGTGACTGGGAGAGGTTCCTGAACACTGGAAGAAAGTAAATGTCACTGCTATCTTCAAAAAGGGCAAGAAGGAAGATCTAGGGAACTACAAGCCAGTCAGCCTCACCTCAGTCCCTGTGAAGGTGATAGAGAAAATCCACCTAGAAACTTTCTAGACACATGAAGGCCAAGAAGGCTTCTGACACTGTCTCACATAATATCATCATAGACAAGCTGACAAAGTACAGATTAGATAAGCGGACAGTGAGGTGGACTAAAAACTGGCTGAATGGCCAAGGTTGTGAATGGCAAAGGTTGTGAGCAATGGCACAAAGTTCAGTTGGAGGCAAGTCAGAAGTGGTGTATGCCAGGGGTCAATACAGGAGTAAATACTGTTTAACATCTACATTAATGACCTAGATACTGGGACATCCTCAGTAAGTTCACAGACCATACAAAACTGGGAAGAGTGGCTGATATGCCAGAGGGTTATGCTGTCATCCAGAGGGACCTTGACAGGCTGGAGAACTGGGCAGAGAGTAACTTCATGAAGTTCAGCAAGGGGAAGTGTCAAGTCCTGCCCCTAGGGAAGAATAACCCCAGGCACCGGTACACACTGGGGGCCAACTGGCTAGAAAGTAGCTCTGCAGAGAAGGACCCTGGGGTTCTGGTGGACAAGTTGACCATGAGCCAACAATGTGCTTTTGTGGGAAAGAAGGCCAACAGTATACTGTGCTGCATAAGGAGGAATGTTGTCAGCATGTTGAGGGAGGTGATCAGCATTGGTGAGGTCACATCTGGAGTACTGTGTCCAGTTCTGTGCTCCTCAGTACAAGAATAATATGAACTTACTGGAGTAAGTCCAGTGCAGGGCTACTAAGATGATTAAGGGACTGGAGTACCTTTCATATTAGGTCAGGCCAAGAGATCAGGGACTCTTCAGCCTGGAGAAGAGAAGGCTCAAAGGGGATCTTAGCAATGTGTGTTAATACCTTATGGGAGAGAATGAAGATGAGGGAGCCAGACACTTCTCAGTAGTAGCCAGTAACAAGACAAGAAGCAATCAGCATAAATTTAAACATGTGAAATTCTGACTGAACAGAAGAAAATACTTTTTTCTTTTTTTACTGTGAGGGTAGTCAAACACCGGCACAGGTTGCCCAGAAAGGTTGTGGAGTCTCCATCCTTGGAGATATTCAAAACCCAACTGGAAACAGTCCTGGGCAACCTTCTCTAGGTGACCCTGCTTGAGGACTAGATGATTTCACGAGGTCCCTTCCAATCTAAATGATACTGTGAAAAGCATGTTTACCAGCAACTAAATTTGTCTGGACAATTCCACTTGAAGTAACATTCTTCTGCTCAGACTACTGACATTTTCTGCACAGGTAATTAACCTGATGTGTAGCAGATAAGGACCAGCACTATATAGCAAGCTAATACAAGGTCCAAAAAAAAGCTTAGATTAGGAAGACTGAGATTAGCCATCTTGCTTTAACTAACCCTATTCTCTAGGCAAATCCAAGCTTTCCTCTTAATTCCTTCTACAATATTATCTTTGAAAAAAAGGTATGAGATAGAACGTAATACACTTCCTATCCCCATTTGGAATGCAGGCAACAGGCTTTGTAAAAATCTCATCTTCCTACCTCTTAATCAGCAAGCATCTTGTCCAAAAGGAAGCAAAAAGTGAATTTGAAAACTTTTCCAGAGTAAGTAATCCAATCTAATTTTGAATTTAAAAAGGAAAAAGAAATACCTCTGAATAGTATATACATATTTCCAGTATACAAAAGTTGTAAGGTGGCTTGCAACATTCAAACACAACTTATTATGCCTTCCAATAGTTCAAGCAATAATTGTAACTGAGGGAAGTCCTATGGCCATTGTTAAACAAGAGATGGATTTGGAACAAATTATCCCATCCCTCCTGACTCTATAATCCACTAACATAGTGCCCAGAGTCTTACCTGCATTCAAGTTTAAATGCATTTTTTTCCAAAGAAACAGGAATTGCCCATGTAAAGCTCAGTCTATTTAAAATTGCAAAACAGACGAAATCACATTGTTCACCCCTATTAAGCAGGGAATCAAATATTAATACCTCATGCATTGGTCTATTCAAGTGATATGAAAGAAAAATTTCTTATCCTTTGGACTGTTTTCAAGCTGCACTGAGTGCTTGAGGAAAACAATATCTGGCCATAATTACATAGCAATCAACGCTACTTAATTAAGATAGCATGATGTCCTGGTTTCAGCTGGGATAGAGTTAATTTTCTTTCTAGTAGCTGCTGTGTTTTGGTTTTAGCCTGAGAATAATGTTGATAACATATTGGTTTAGTTGTTGCTAAATAATGTTTATATTAAGTCAAGGACTTTTTCAGCTTCCCATAGAAGCTGAGAGGGAGCATAGACAGGACAAGCTGGCCAAAGGAATATTCCATATCATAGACGTCATGGGGGTTGACTGGGGAGCAGGGATCCGTGATCGCTGCTTGGGACAGGCTGGGCAACTGATCATCAGGTGGTGAGAGCAACTTGTGTTGTATCACTTTATTTTGTATATTCATTTACCATTATTATTATTATTATTATTATTTTCCTCTTCCATTACTGTTCTATTAAACTGTCTTTATCTCAACCCACAAGGTTTTTTCCCCCCTCCTTTTCTCCCTCTTCTCCCTACCCTACTAGGGGTGGGGGGCAAGTGAGCGAGCGGCTGCGTGGTTCTAGTTACTGGCTGGGGTTAAACCATGACACATGATCACAGCATTTAAACCTTGTTGCTTTTACAACTATCAGAAAAAGATTAGAGGTGAAATTAGCTGTAGCTTTAAGTTACAAGAAGAGAGTATCTAAGTTTACCTTTGCAAAGCATCACCTAGACTAAAGGCTTCTTGCATCAATTTCTTAATTTAAAAAAAATCACATCTCCAAATTTAGCCTTCTGTATTAGAGATTGATTTATAAACTCACTAGAGTGCACTGGAGTTAATATGGGAAACACACACCTATATATTAACTGAAGTTGGTTTTAGCTTGGCTTCCTTCAGTAACAATGCTTACGTGACTAGTCAGTGCATACAAGATGCACGCCCAAGAACTCCTGAATCTTTCATATGATTGCAGTCAAGTTCACAGACAGAAATCTCATAGATATTTATGTTCTTAAATAAAAGCAAACAGCCAAGGAGGTGGGACTAGAACTTGAACATTTGCAATTTTACCCTCAGCTTTTGAATGTCTGTTTTCCACAACTGAACACAGCAAACCTTCAGCTACCACCAAACCTCTATCCAAAATATTGTTTTGTAGCGATTAGTGGAGAGTTACAGAAAAATCTTAGCATAACTTGTTTAAAAAGTCAGTCACAGCCAATCAAGACAAATCTGTAGGATACAGTTTCATTAGCTCCGCTACTCAGTTACTTGTTTAAATTATCTGCTACAGCAGAAAGTCTTAAACAGAGTACTGTAAATAACTGTCTGAAATTCTTTATCTAGTGCACAGTGGCATTTGATCAGAAACATCTTACTCTTAACCCAGTCATTAAGTGAGAACCAGCATCATAACATGATCCCCTACCCTTAAATCCATTATTGGAAGAGAGGAAGCTACTCTTAACTCTAATTTCACAATTTTTAAATGATAAAACTCTTCTCAGCTAAAGAATACCTCTTTAAAATTAATTTGTGCCCCAGATACTGAAAAATAAAGCAGGAAACATGAAATGTGCAGGTTAGATCACTCTTTAGGACCCTTGCAAACAGAGCTTAGAAGCCAGTGAAATAAGCAGTTCTGTGATGAGCTGAAGAGCTGTTTTTAACCCAAAAAATAAGTACTTTTCACTAGGAACCATTCTTTAGACAGAACAATAAAATCCACATTGTGACTACTTAAAGAAATAGGAGACCTTCTAAAGTTTCAGAGATCTGATTCAATCATGAGGAGGAGGAAATGTTTTCTTCAGAAAAATTAGAAAAACGAGACTACTAAAAAGATTGAATGAGACCTAGCTTTCTGTGAGAATGAGAAAAAAGGCTATTTTTCTAAAATCTGTTCCAAATTGTAAGAAAGGGCACAGATTCCCTACAATGTCTTGAATGAATCCTGAAATTGATAAGGGAAGAACTAGCAAATTTAATTTCTGTGAGAGTGATTTTGCTCACAGCTGTAAAGCACTGAATTATTCAGACACAACATATCAACACTGGAGAGGAGTAAAAGAGGCAGATCTCTGAATAAATGGAACATGAAAACCAAACCAAAAAAACCAATCAGATCCAAATATCCAGCCAATGTGCCAAAATGATTGTTTGAACAGACTAGTATTTATTCTTTTTGGTTCTAAATAATGATATGCTATACCATACTGAGGCTAGGAACAGTATCGGTGCCTGATAGCTCAAGTATTCAACCAAGGGATGGAGTAGAGGAAATGACAAAAGTATTTGGAGTTAAAATTATCAACTAGAAGGGCAAGCAGTATATCACAGACCTCTTCAGTAAAGTTATGCCACTAACAAAACAGGTTTGAAGAAGCAGCTTTCAGAGATTCCAGCAAATAAAACTTATTAGAGTAGACTCACAGAAACAGAAGACAAGCAAAGAGACCCCTCCTCAAAGGAGTGGCTTATCATTAGCATATATGCTAGTCAGGAATATTTTGGGCTACATGAGGCATACCTCTTAAAACTGTATTTTTTTTTCAGTCTGTCATCCAAGAGACCTGAAAAGACAGAAAAATAATCTGAAAGTTAGCATCCAAAACTCCTTAAAATCCAGCCACCACATAGAAATCTTAACCTACTAAGCTCACCTAACAATACCTACATGTATTAATTCAAAACAACTCAAAGGAAAAAGAAACATTCATCTTTTTATAAAGAAAACAAAGGAAAGCCTGCCAGAATTAGAAGAAAAAGGAACTTCAGGAAACACCCATGTAACATCCTCTATGAAAGGACAAGCTTACCACAGAAAAGTAAAAACAGCCCAAAATTCAAGCAGTCCTGATACCATGTGGTGGCAAAAATACCAAAAAAAAATCACCGTACTGGGTCTGTCTGGGATGGGGTTAATTTTCTTCATAGCAGCCTGTATGGTGCTATCTACCAGCACAAAGGGGATTGCCCAGGACTTCAGCTGTCTGGCACCTGCCTGCCTCCAAAGCTGCCTCTGACAATCACAACACGAACAGTGTCATCCACAGACAGCTTGGAGCCCATCATGGGTAGCAGAGCTTATTCAGGAGGAAGAGAGATGTGGCAGTACAGTGCTGTTTTGGATTTGTGACCAAAACAGTGTTGATAACACACCAATGTTTTAGCTATTGCCAAACAGTGCTTACACAGCGTCAAGGCCTTCTCCATTTCTCACACTGCCCTGCAGTGCATAGGTTGAGGTGTGCAAGAAGTTGGGAGGGGACACAACCAGAACAGCTGACCTGAACTGACCAAAGGGATATTCCATGCCATATAATGTCATGCAGCAGCAATAAAATCAGAGAGAGGGGTTTTGGGTAAGTAGCCATAGCCGAGGGACTGTCTGGGCATTGGTCTACTTGTAGGAGGTGGTGAGTGATTGCCTTTGCATCATCTTTTTTTTTTTTTCATTTTCTCTTTCTTCTTCCTCTTTCCTTAGCGTATTATATTATCTTTATCTCAACACATGAATTTTCTTGCTTTTGGTCTTCTATTGTCTCCCCTGTCCCGCTGGTGGGGGAAAGTGAGCAAGTGGGCGGCTGTCTGGTGCTTAGCTGCTAGCTTGGGCCAATGCACCATATCACAGAATCATAGAATGGTTAGAGTTGGAAGGGACCTTAAAAATCATCAAGTTCCAACCCCCCTGCCATGGGCAGGGACACCTCCCATTAGACCAGGTTGCTCAAAGCCCCATCCAGCCTGGCCGTGAACACCTCCAGGGATGGGGCATCCACAACTTCCCTGGGCAACCTGTTCCAGTGCCTCACCACCCTCACGTGGGATGAGGCCTGAAGAGCAGAACCCCGAGCACTGCTCAATTAATTAGCGGGGACGTGCTGGAACTTGTAGGCAATAAACCATGGGAAACGTAGGCCATAAACCATGGGAAACTGAAGGAAGTCATGACCATAAAAAGACTAAACAAGGGCCTGAAAACAGAAACTTGACAAATGTTACAACACTGAGATAAGCAAGTTCCAGACACCCTGGCGCCCTGCCAAAGAAGGCCTTAAGGACTATCTCCTCAAGATAAGATATGTTTGCTAGCGTGACAGTATATCGCTGACCAATCTGATGCAGCCACGCGAGCAGCGTATGTGCAAAAGGACCAATCTGTTTAAAAGACACAGTCAATGTAAGCATATATAAAGAAATGATTGTATACAATAAATTGACATTCTGCTTGCATCAAGCTGTGTCCCATCTCTCAATCACCACACCCTCACAGTAAAGAATTTCTTTCTAGTATCTCATCTAAATCTACCCTCTTCCAATTTAAAACCGTTACCCCTCATCCTATCACTCCACTCCCTGATAGAGTCCCTCCCCATCTCTCCTGTAGGCCCCCTTTAGGTATTGTAAGGCCGCTATAAGGTCTCCCCGGAGCCTTCTCTTCTCCAGGCTGAACAACCTCAGCTCTCTCAGCCTGTCTTCATAGGAGAGGTGCTCCATCCCTCTGATTATCTTCGTGGCCCTCCGCTGGACTCATTCCAACAGGTCCATGTCCTTCCTGTGTTGAGGACTCCAAAGCTGGACACAGTATTCCAGGTGGGGTCTCACGAGAGCAGAGTAGAGGGGTAGAATTACCTCCCTTGACCTGCTGGCCACACTTCTCTTGATGCAGCCCAGGATACGGTTGGCTTTCTGGGTTGCCAGCACACATTGCCGACTAATGTTGAGCATTATATGCACAAACATTATATGCCCCAAATGCGCTAACGGTCGTTTTGCCGAGGAGATCAGCTGCAGTTGAGATAAGCGGCACTGCAGGAAGGGATCACTGCAAAAAAACCTTAAAAGGACCGGCAGGGAGCTCTTTTTGAGGGTTTTTGAAGCCGGTAAAAGTGACTGGTCCCTGCCGGAACCCAGCAGCTTATGGGCGGGCTGCGGAGGCGGTGTGGGTGGAACCACTCCCCCCCCCCCCAGCTAAAAGGGGCCTCTCAGGAGCACAGCGACCTGTCGCTGCGCACCGGGAAAGCACGCAAGGGGCATGGCGTGGCATGGCGTGGCATGGCGTGGCGTGGCAAAGGGCATGCAGGGAGGAACCTGAAGCTCTGTCGGCTAGGCAGGTGAGTCCTCCTGGTGATCATCGCCCCCCTCGGCAGGAGTTTAGCCATGGTCTCCACCTGGAGGAAGGTCATGTGCTCGACCCTAAACAGAATGGATGTGGGAACCCAGACAGAGCTCCCACAGAAACATGCGGCTGTCCAGGTCACAGGCTGCAGAGAGTGCCAGGACCTTTTACTGGTACCAGATGATAGCTGTGAGACCTGCTGTATAAGATGTGAACAGATCAATGATCTGCTTAGCATGGTGGCAGAACTGAAAGAAGAAGTTGAAAGGTTGAGGGATAACAGGGAGAAAGGCAGCAAGGGTCCAGGAGCCCCTGCAGGCACCCTTGGTCAAGCTGAAGGCGAAAGCATAAATGAAGAGAGTGAGTGGAAGTAGGTTCGTGGTCGTGGCACCAGGCAACCTCCCACCTTACCTACCTCGTCCTGTGAAGTACCTCTGAGGAACAGATATGAGGTTCTGCTTGAGAATGGCCAGTCGAGTGAGGAAGTAGGTAAGAAGCACCCTATAACACAGATGCCTCCTAAGCCAAAAAAGCATATACCCCGCATCACCACCACACCCTCTAAGAAAAAACAAAGGGTTATAGTTGTTGGGGACTCCTTCCTGAGGGGGACAGAGGGCCCAATATGCCAGGTGGACCCTCCTCAGAGGGAAGTCTGCTCTCTTCCTGGAGCCCGGGTGAAGGACGTCACCAGGAAACTTCCTGGTTTAGTACAGTCCTCAGATTATTATCCACTACTGATATTCCATATAGGTGCAGAGGAGACAGCGACTCGAAGCTCAAGAGCTATAAAGAGAGACTTCAGGGAGTTGGGAGGCTTAGTAAAGGAATCTGGGGTGCAGGTGATTTTTTTTGTCACTCCCTCCAGTGGCAGGCAATGATTCATAGATTCATAGATTGGTCCAGGCCGGAAGGGACCTCCAAAGGTTATCTAGTCCGACCTCCCCGCAGTCAGCAGGGACACCCCCAACTAGACCAGGTTGCCCAGGGCCTCGTCGAGCTTCACCTTGAATATCTCAAGGGAAGGGGCCTCAACCACCTCCCTGGGCAACCTGTTCCAGTGTTCCACCACCCTCATGGTAAAGAACTTTTTCCTAATATCCAATCTAAATCTCCCCTTCTCCAACTTAAAACCATTGCCCCTCGTCCTGTCACTGCAGGCCTTTGTAAACAGACTCTCCCCAGCCTTCCTGTAGGCCCCCCTCAGGTACTGGAAGGCCGCTATGAGGTCTCCCCGGAGCCTCCTTTTCTCCAAGCTGAACAACCCCAGCTCCCTCAGTCTGTCCTCATAGGAGAGGTGCTCCAGCCCCCTGATCATTTTGGTGGCCCTCCTCTGGACCCGCTCCATCAGGTCCATGTCCTTTCTATATTGAGGGCTCCAGACCTGCACACAGTACTCCAGGTGAGGTCTCACCAGAGCAGAGTAAAGTGGCAGAATCACCTCTCTGGATCTGCTGGCAACACTTCTTTTGATGCAGCCCAGGATGTGATTGGTCTTCTGGGCTGCGAGAGCACATTGCCTGCTCATGTCCAGCTTCTCGTCCATCAGCACCCCCAAGTCCCTTTCCTCAGGGCTGCTTTCTAATACCTCATCCCCCAGTCTGTATTTATACTGAGGATTGTTTCTTCCCAGGTGCAGAACCCTGCACTTGCTTTTGTTGAACCTCATGAGGTTCATCTGGGCCCACCTCTCCAGCCTGTCCAGGTCCCTCTGGATGACATCCCATCCCTCTGGTGTATCGACAACACCACACAGCTTGGTGTCATCTGCAAACTTGCTGATGGTGCTCTCAATCCCTCTGTCTATGTCTTTGATAAAAATGTTAAACAGTACTGGTCCCAGCACGGACCCTTGAGGGACACCACTTGTCACTGCTCTCCATCTGGACTTAAAGCCATTGAGTACCACCCTCTGGGTGCGACCATTCAGCCAATTCCTTATCCACCGAACCGTCCACCCATCAAATCCGTATCCCTCCAATTTGGCAAGCAGGATGTTGTGAGGAACTGAGTCAAAGGCCTTACAGAAGTCCAGATAGATCACATCCATAGGTCGCCCCTTGTCTACTGACCTAGTCACTTCATCATAGAAGGCCACTAGGTTAGTCAGGCAGGACTTGCCCCTAGTAAAGCCACGTTGGCTGTCCTGAATCATCCCCCTGTCCTCCATGTGCCCAAGCATGGCGTCCAGAAGGATCTGCTCCATGATCTTCCCAGGCACAGAGGTGAGGCTGACAGGTCGGTAGTTCCCAGGGTCCTCCTTTCTTCCCTTTTTAAAAATGGGTGTGATGTTTCCTTTCTTCCAGTCTGCAGGGACTTCACCTGACTGCCATGACTTTTTGAATATCATGGAAAGTGGCTTTGCAACTTCATCAGCCAGTTCCTTCAGGACTCTGGGATGGATTTCATCAGGTCCCATGGACTTGTATATCTTTAGATTCCTTAGGTGATCACGTACCATGATGCTGGGAGGAGCAGACAGATCAAATCAGTCAATACATGGCTCTGTGGCTGGTGTCGCCACCGTAACTTTGGGTACTTTGATAGTAGGTTGGCCTATATGGCACTGGGCTCGTTGACAGGAAATGGAAGATGCCTCTCTCAAAGGGGGAAGAATATTCTGGCCCAAGAGATTGCGGGGTTGATTGACAGGTCTTTAAACTAGATGTGAAGGGGGAGGGGGGTCATAACATCAGGCCTGTCCTCGAGGCTCCTGAGGCAAAAGGAATCCGGGAAACACAGATAAAGCACCACTTAGGCTTTTAGGAAGGCCACCTGAAGAGCAACACAAAGGAAATGCACCCATTCCAGCCAGTAAGTCAGCCCCATTGGGCGCCCAGCTGAAGTGCCTTTACACAAATGCACGCAGCATGGGGAACAAGCAAGAGGAGTTAGAGACGCACGCACGCCTCCAGGGCTACGATCTTATTGGCATTACCGAGACGTGGTGGGATGGCTCTTATGACTGGAGTGTTGGAATGGAGGGTTACAGACTCTTCAGGAAGGACAGGCTGGGCAGATGGGGTGGGGGTGTTGCCCTCTATGTCAATGACCAGCTGGAGTGTGTGGAGCTCCACCTGGGGATGGATGAAGACCCAATGGAGAGCTTATGGGTCAGGATTAAAGGGAGAACAGGGGCAGGTGATGTTACAGTAGGGGTCTGCTACAGACCACCTCATCAGAGCGACAGGGAGGATGAGGCCCTCTATAGGCAGATAGGAGCAGCATCGCACTCGCACACCCTGGTCCTCATGGGGGACTTCAGCCACCCCGATATCTGTTGGAGGGACAACACAGCAGGGCACATGAAATCCAGGAAGTTCTTGGAATGCATTAATGATAATTTTCTTCTTCAAATGATAGAGGAGCCCACAAGGAGAGGAGCCGTGCTGGACCTTGTCCTTACCAACAAGGAGGGGCTGGTGGGGAATGTCAAGTTCAAGGGTAGCATCGGCTGCAGCGACCACAAAACGGTAGAATTCAAGATTCATAGGGCAGCGAGGAGGGTGTGCAGCAAGCTCGCTACCCTGAACTTCAGAAGAGCAGACTTTGGTCTCCTGAGAGATCTGATTGGCAGGGTAGTGTGGGAGAAAGAACTGGAGGGGAGAGGGGCCCAAGAAAGCTGGTTGGCATTCAAGGATCACCTCCTCCAATCTCAGGAGAGGTGCATCCCGAAAAAGAAGTCGTCAGGCAAAAAAGCCAGCAGGCCTGTGTGGATGAACAAGGAACTGCTGGACAAGCTCAGGACCAAAAGGGAGGCCTATAGAGGGTGGAAGCAGGGACGGGTAGAATGGGCAGAATATAAAGAAACTGTCCGAGTGGCCAGGAACCAGATCAGGCAAGCGAAAGCCCAGGCAGAACTAAATCTAGCCAGGGACATCAAAAACAATAAGAAAAACTTCTACAGATATGTCAGGGATAAAGGCAAGACTAGGGAAGTTGTGGGCCCTCTCCAGAAGGAAACGGGAGACCTGGCCTCCCAGGATATGGATAAGGCTGAGCTACTGAACAACTTTTTTGCCTCAGTCTTCACCGGCAAGGGCTCTAACCACACTGCCCAAGTCACGGAAGGCAAAAACAAGGGCTCTGCAAATGAAGAACTGCCCACAGTAGGAGAAGATCAGGTTTGAGACCTATTAAGGAACCTGAAGGTGCATAAGTCCATAGGACCTGATGAAATCCACCCAAGGGTCCTGAGGGAGCTGGCGGACGAAGTTGCTAAGCCGCTTTCCATCATATTTGAGAAATCGTGGCAATCTGGCAAAGTTCCCGCTGACTGGAAAAAGGGGAACATAACCCCGATATTCAAAAAAGGAAAAAAGGAAGACCCAGGGAACTATAGGCCAGTCAGCCTCACCTCTGTGCCTGGCAAGATCATGGAGCAGATCCTCCTGGAATCTCTGCTAAGGCACATGGAAAATAAAGAGGTGATTGGAGACAGCCAACATGGCTTCACCAAGGGCAAATCGTGCCTGACAAATTTGGTGGCCTTTTACAGTACTGCCACAGACTTGGTGGACAAGGGCAGAGCAACAGACATCATCTACGTGGACTTATGCAAAGCATTTGACACTGTCCCGCACCACATCCTGGTCTCAAAATTGGAAAGTCATGGGTTTGATGGATGGACCAGGATGTGGATAAGGAACTGGCTGAATGGCCGCACTCAAAGGGTTGTGCTCAATGGTTCAATGTCCAATTGGCGGCCACTGATGAGTGGTGTTCCTCAGGGGTTGGTACTGGGACCAGTGCTGTTTAACATCTTTGTCGGAGACATGGACAGTGGGATAGAGTGCACCCTCAGCAAGTTTGCCGACGACACCAAGCTCGGTGGCATGGTCAACACGCTGGAGGGAAGGGATGCCATCCAGAGGGACCTGGACAGGCTTGAGAGGTGGGCTTGTGCAAATTGCATGAAGTTCAACCAGGCCAAGTGCAGGGTCCTGCACCTGGGACGTGGCAATCCCAGGCACAAATACAGGTTGGGCGGAGAATGGCTGGAGAGCAGCCCTGAGGAGAAGGACTTGGGAGTGTTGGGGGATGAGAAGCTCAACATGAGCAGGCAGTGCGCACTGGCAGCCCAGAAAGCGAACTGCATCCTGGGCTGCATCAAGAGAAGTGTGGCCAGCAGGTCGATGGAGGGGATTCTGCCCCTCTACTCTGCGTTCGTGAGACCCCACCTGGAGTACTGTGTCCAGCTTTGGAGTCCTCAACACAGGAAGGACATGGACCTGTTGGAACAGGTCCAGCAGAGGGCCACAAAGATGATCAGAGTGCTGGAGCACCTCCCCTATGAAGACAGGCTGAGAGAGCTGGGGTTGTTCAGCCTGGAGAAGAGAAGGCTCTGGGGAGACCTCATAGCAGCCTTCCAATATCTGAAGGGAGCCTTCAGGAGAGTCGGAGAGGGACTCTTTGTCAGGAGATGTAGTGACAGGACAAGGGGTAATGGTTTTAAATTGGAAGAGGGGAGATTTAGATTAGATATTAGGAGGAAATTCTTTACTGTGAGGGTAGTGAAGCACTGGAACAGGTTGCCCAGGGAGGTTGTGGATGCCCCATCCCTGGAAGTGTTTAAGGCCAGGCTGGATGGGGCTTTGAGCAACCTGGTCTAGTGGAGGTGTCCCTGCCCATGGCAGGGGGGTTGGAACTCGATGATCTTTAAGGTCCCTTCCAACTCTAACCATTCTATGATTCTATGATTCTATGATTCTATGACTTCATGCGTGTGCATTACTGCACAGAAACAAGTCACATGTACAAATCAACTTTCCATTTGTCTAAAAGATTTCTGGCAGTTGTCCATTTTGCCCTTCTGTATTTCCGAAGGAATTTTAAAAAGGAACTAAAGGTGCAAAACTGATACTTGGATGTATAGTCATTCTGGAACTTGTCACTGATAGCAGCAAAAAATGCACAATACCCCAGAGTGTGTGAGACTTAAAGGCTTCTTCCTTTTCACAAAGAGAAAGCAACTTAGTGTTTATTCCTGAACAACAAGTTATAGCAGAAGAGCTGACAGACACTTCCTCTTTTTCTACTGTTGAACATCTGAATTCTAAATTTCCTCTCTTCTGCATCACCTAATATAAGTGAAACTCTGAAAATACTCTTGGAAATGCAGCTCTGTGGTCTGTTATATGTGATATTAGAATCTGATGACAAGGGAACATAGGAAAGCTAAATGTGGCTGTTTGTTTTCAGATCACAAAAACCCTGAACTGTGACAAGATCAATGAATGTAGATGTTACACATACAGGAGATCATTAAACTTTTTGGGGTGCCACAATAGTGAAGAAAATTAGGCTAGTAGAGCCCATTGCAGAATAAAAGCTCTGACGAGATGATAAACTCTAAGAGGTGTTTTAAAAAAAATTAATACGTTAGAGAGACAGAGTAGGACACAGACTTCCCCAAAGCTGTGGAGAAAATGAAATTAAATCTGTTATTTCAGTTTGAAGCTAACTTTTATAGGCTCAGTACTACTGTAAGTATTTCTAGGTAGATATAAGTGATCTCAATAGGTGAGTGAATGCAATAAATTATTTATATGATCTCTTCATACGTGTGTCTAACATATTTGCAATTTTAAACAATGACCTTTCATTATAGATCTTTTGCCACCATATCTTGGAGAATGTATTTTTGAAAAAGATGAGTGTGTGTTTACCCAGAAGAGAGATTGTGGGAGTTAGCACAGGAGAAGGGGTCTAACTCCCACTTCTTATGCTGGACCAAAAGGAGACCACACTACTAGGGTAGGTGAGTGTAAAGGTTTTGGATGGGATACAGTTAATTTGCTTAATAGTAGCTTATATGGGCTATGTTTTAGGTTTGTGACCAAAACAGTGTTGATAACACCGGGATGTTTTAGATATTGCTGAACAGTGCTTCCACAGCATCAAGGCCTTTTCTGCTTCTCACACTGCCCTGCCAGTGAGTAGGCTGGGGGTGGGCAAGAAGTTGGGAGGGGACACAGATGGGACAGCTGACCCCAACTGACCAAAGGGATATTCCATACCATATGATATCATGCTCAGAAATAAAAGCTGCAGGGAAGAAGGGGGGTTGTTCCGAGATATGGCGTTTATCTTCCCAAGTAACCATTATGTGTGATGGAGCCCTGCTTGCCTGGACATGACTAAACACCTACCTGCCGATGGGAAGTAGTGAATGAACTCCTTATTTTGCTTTGCTTGTGTGTGCAGTTTTTGCTTTACTGATTAAACTGTCTTTATCTCAACCCACGAGTTTTCTCACTTTTACTCTTCTGATTCTCTTCCCCATCCCACTGGAGGGGGAGTGAACGAGTGGCTGTCTGGTGTTTAGTTGCTGGCCAGGATTAAACCACAACATTGAGTTAAGCTTCACATTGAACTTTCAGAACAGATATTGACAGTTAATCAAAAATACTTTGACATGTTAACCTAGAAGACAGAGAAAGTTTTTACTGTTCTTTTCAGAACAATTATTAATCACATAAAAAAAGTTTCTTAGGGACCAACAGATTAACTGGTTTTGAGAACATGACATTTAATCTGAATTATCTACAGAATGAATGAAGAATTTTATCTTAATGTCCAAAAAAAGCCCTTTCTTTGGGGAGAAAAAAGAATAGAATGCATCCCCAGGTCCCACAGAAAAGGCCTCTCCCAAACCACTGACTTTTGTGATTATTCCCTGAAACAAAAAGGGAAACTAGTGGGTGGGAGCTCAGCCCTTCTGCATGAATGCCTTCCTGTTTGAAGAAGCCACAAATACTCAAAACCCTGCACCATAACCCCATTTGTACCATTTTATTCTTTAAAGTATTTAGGCAAGTGGGGCTCACATTAGCATGAGCAAGCTCAAAGAAAACTGCATCAGAATTGCCCCCATACTGACCACAGCAAGTAGTGACTTTCATAAACAATTGCATTTAGTATTCTTGTTCCAGTAGTAGAGGGCTTCAGTAACAATTCCACTGATCTCAGTATAACAGATAAAACTACCCAAAGGTTTCTGAACTTTAAATGCTTACATGGGTTTATAAAGACTTTTCTGGCCTTTGGATTTGCCCTCATTCACAGTGCATTCATTCAATGTTATAAAGTCAGTTATGGCCAATTTGGTTTATTCACAGTAGCCATCTATCCAGTCAGCTAATTTTTTTTCTGGATTGTTAAAGCAGTTGGCCTGTTCAAAAGGCTCACCAAAAACTATTATTATTCAATCAACTGTGACTGAGCCTAAACCATGTTAAGCGTATCAAGCATAGTTATTTCGATTGTGCATATGAAATCTTGCTCTGTGCAAGCAATTAAGTTACTCTGGAAAATTGTTTTGTTTCTACTTAATAAAATAGCAAATGTTTTGTCCTCTTTCTGATCTCTTTACATAAATGATGTCCTTCTATGACAAGATAACCAGATTATTGGACGAGGGAAAGGCTGTTGATATTGTATACCTGGACTTTCGAAAAGCATTCGATGCTGTCCCCCATACAATTCTTGTGGAAAAACTGGCTTCACACGGCCTGGGCGAGCATACGATCCGCTGGATCAAGCAATGGCTGACTGGAAGGTCCCAAAGAGTGGTGCTCAATGGATTTAAATCCAGCTGGCAGCCGGTCACAAGTGGTGTGCCTCAGGGCTCAGTGTTAGGACCATTTCTCCCAAGTCACGGGCGACAGGACTAGAGGAAACGGCCTCAAGTTGCGCCAGGGGAGGTTCAGGCTGGATATTAGGAAAAATTTTTTCACTGAAAGGGTTATCAGACATTGGAATGGGCTGCCCAGGGAGGTGGTTGAGGCACCATCCCTGGAAGTGTTCAAAAGACAGGTTGATGTGGTGCTGGGAGACATGGTTTAGTGATGGTGTTGCATTTTGTTGTTTTTGTGGGTGTTTATTTTTGTCAGTTAGGTTGATGGTTGGACAAGATGATCTCGAAGGTCCCTTCCAACCTAGAAGATTCTGTGATTCTGTGATTTCTGTTTAACGTCTTTATTGATGATCTCGACAAGGACATAGGGTGTATCATCAGCAAGTTCGCAGATGACACCAAGTTAAGCAGGAGTGTTGATTCCCAGGAGGATAGGGAAGCTCTACAGAGAGACCTAGATAGATTGGATCATTGGGCCAACATCAATGGTATGAGTTTCAACAAGGGCAAGTGCCAGGTTCTGCACTTGGGCCACAATAACCCCAAGCAGTGCTACAGGCTTGGGGAAGTGTGGCTGGAAAGCTGCCTGGAAGAAAGAGACCTGGGGGTTCTAATTGACAAGCAGCTGAATATGAGCCGGCAGTGTGCCCAGGTGGCCAAGAAAGCCAACGGCATCCTGGCTTGTATTAGAAATAGCGTGACCAGCAGAAGTAGGGAGGTGATTGTGCCCCTGTACTCAGCACTGGTGAGGCCACACCTGGAGCATTGTGTCCAGTTTTGGGCACCTCAATACAAGAGAGATATCGAGGTGCTGGAGCGAGTGCAGAGGAGGGCAACGAAGCTGGTGAAGGGCCTGGAAAACAAATCATATGAAGAGCGGTTGAAGGAGCTGGGACTGTTTAGTATGAGGAAGAGGAGGCTGAGGGGAGACCTCATCACTCTCTACAGCTACTTGAAAGGACACTGTAGAGAGGTTGGTGCTGGTCTCTTTGCACAGGTAATTAATGACAGAATGAGAGGGAAAGGCTTCAAGCTCCAGCAGGGTAGGTTTAGACTGAACATTAGGAAAGAATTTTTCACAGAAAGAGTGGCCGGGCATTGGAATAGGCTACCCAGGGAGGTGGTTGAGTCACCATCCCTGGATGTGTTTAAGAGCCATTTAGATGTGGTGTTGGGGGATATGGTATAGGGTAGAACTTTGTAGAGTAGGGTAGATGGTTGGACTCGATGATCCCAAGGGTCTCTTCCAACCTAGACGATTCTATGATTCTATGATTGATTCGGAGAATGAATGGTTAAAGGTCGTTAGTGTAGATTTAGTACAGCTTGGCAAAGAACAGAGCTCGGAGCCCAGGAGCCCAGCATTCCAAGATAAGGAGCTGGCCTTGTGTATAAGATAGCAGGAACAGCCTGCACGCTAAGGAGGAACCCGATTGTCTGGGTAAAGTGTCCATCTGGTCGGGACCAGTTTCACGGTTTGGGGTCCAGCCAGCCCAGCATTCTCAGCCAAAGGTAAAAGCACACGGTGAAGAAGACTATGAGCCTTCCTCCAGAAGACCCCGGCCCACGACCACTGGGCGACAGTACGCATGTGGCAAAGGGAGGAGACTTATGATAATGAGTTCCTAGAAATAATTAGAATAGTAATGCCTTTTCTTAGAATTAATTATAATAACCCAGCCCACATTAATGAATATGTATGCTTTTTATCATAAATAGATGCTTGTTTTACGAGCCAGTGTGCAAGTTAGGAGGAGAAATCCCCCTTGCACCCGGCGCCGCAATAGACATGCCTGCTTTATAACTCTATTCGAGTTGTAGGGTTTGTTTCCGCGCGTCAGATGGCATTGTAAGTGTCTTCTGGCTCTGTCCGGAACAGGGGCACTATACAGTGTCTGTACATTGCACATGGGACATGAAGGCCAAAAGCACCCTTGGCTGCAGTGAACATGAGATCATGGATTTCAGGATCCTGAGAGGAGGGAGGAGGGTGAAAAGCAAGCTCAAAAGCCTGGACTTTAGGAGAGCAGGCTTTCACCTGTTTTGAAGAGCCCCATGGGATAAGGCCCTGGAGAGAAGAAGGGCCCATGAAAGCTGGTTAATGTTAAAGGATCATCTCCTCCAAGCTCAAGAGAGGTCCATCCCAATGAATAGGAAGTCAGGCAAAAATGTGAGCCCACTGCTGAATGGGGCAAGGGGACCTGGTGACACAGGACATGGAAAAGGCTGAGATACTGAATGCCTCCTTTGCCTCAGTCTTTACTAGCAACACCAACCTTCAGGAATCCCAGGTCCTAGACACCAGAGGGAAAGTCTAGAGAAAAGGCTTGGTGGAAGAAGATCAGGTCAGGGAATACTTAGGCCAACCAGACATACATAAGTCCATGGGCCCCGAAGGGATGCACCCACAAGTGCTGAGAGAGCTGGCTGACGTTTTTTCAGGCTGCTCTTGATAATCTTTGATCAATCAGGTGACTGGGAGAAGTGCCCAAAGACTGGAAGAAGGCAAATGTCACTCCTATCTTCAAGAAGGAGGACCCAGGGAACTACAGACCGCTCAGCCTCACCTCGATCCCTGGATAAGTGATGGAGCGGCTAATCCTGGGAACCATTTCCAAGCACATGGAGGATAAGAAGATGATCAGGTGTGGTCAGCATGGATTCACCAAGGGGAAGTTATGCTTGACCAACTTGATAACCTTCTATGATGAAATGACTGGCCAGGTGGATGAGAGGAGAGCAGTGGATATTGTTTCCCTAGACTTCAGGAAGGCCTTTGACACTGTCTCCCATAAGATCCTCTAGAGAAGCTGATGAAGTATGGGATGGATGTGAGGCAGTGAGGTGGACTGAAAATGGGCTCAATAGCTGGGCCCACAGGGTGGTGATAAATGGCACATAGTTTAGTTGGAGGCCAGTAACTAGTGGTGTACCCAATGGATCAATACTGGGTCCAGTCCTGTTCAACATCTTCACTAATGATCTGGATGATGGGGCAGAGTTTGCTGATGACACAAAACTGGGAGGAGTGGCTGATATGGCAGAAGGTGGTGCTGCCATCCAGAGGGACTTTAACAGGCTGGAGAAATGGGCTCAGAGGAACCAAATGAAGTTCAACAAGAGGAAGGGCAAAGTCCTGCACCTGGGGAGGAAAAACCCCTTGCACCAATATATGCTGGTGGCCACCCATCTGGAAAGCAGCTTTTCAGAAAAGGACCTGAGGGTCCTGGTGGACACCAAGTTGAACATGAGCCAGCAATGTGCCCTTGTGGCAAAGAGGGCAAATGGTATCCTGGGCTGCATTAGGAGGGCTGTTGCCAGCAGGTCGAGGGAGGTGATCCTTCCCCTCTATGCAGCACTGGTGAGGCCACACCTGGAGTCCTGGTCCAGTTCTGGGCTCCCCACTACAGGAGAGACATTGACATACTGGAGACAGTTCAACAAAGGGCCATGAAGATGATTAAGGGACTGGTGCATCACTCTTATGAGGAAAGGCTGAGACCTGGGACTGTTTATGGAAGAGAAGAGAAGAGAAGAGAAGAGAAGAGAAGAGAAGAGAAGAGAAGAGAAGAGAAGAGAAGAGAAGAGAAGAGAAGAGAAGAGAAGAGAAGAGAAGAGAAGAGAAGAGAAGAGAAGAGAAGAGAAGAGAAGAGAGAAGGCTTCATCATAGAATCATAGAATACCAGGTTGGAAGGGACCTCAAGGATCATCTGGTCCCACCTTTCTTGGCAAAAGCACAGTCTAGACGAGATGGCCCAGCACCCTGTCCAGTTGAATCTTAAAAGTGTCCAATGTTGGGGAATCCACCACTTCCCTGGGGAGATTATTCCAATGGCTGATTGTTCTCATTGTGAAAAATTTTCCTCTTGTGTCCAATCAGAATCTCCCCTGGAATAACTTTCTCCCCAGGAGTAACATTTCCCCTTGTCTTTTCCATGTGACTCCTTGTAAAAAGGAGTAGCCACCCCTTAAATACTGGAATATGGTGATAAGGTCTCCCCTGAGCCTTCTTTTCTCAAGGCTGAACAAACCCAGTTCTCTCAGCCTTTCCTCATATGGCAGGCCCTTCTCTGGACTCTCTCCAGCCTGTCCACATCTTTTTTTGTATAGCGGGGACCAAAACTGAACACAGTATTCTAGTTGTGGCCTGACAAGCACTGAGTAGCATGGGAAAATGACTTCTTTATCTCTGCTGGTGATGCCCTTGTTGATGCAACCCAGCATCCTGTTGGCTTGCTTTGCTGCAGCAGCACACTGTTCACTCATATTGAGCTTGTTGTCCACTAGGACCCCCAGGTCCCTTTCCACAGAGCTGCTCCCCAGATGGGTAGATCCCAGCCTGTGCTGCACTCCTGGATTATGTTTTCCCAGATGCAAGACTTTACATTTGTCTTTGTTGAACTTGGTAAGGTTCTTGTTAGCCCACTCTTCCAAACTATCCAGGTCTTCCTGCAGTGTGGCTCTCCCTTCTGAAGTGTCCACTTCCCCACTCAGTTTGGTGTCATCAGCAAACTTCATCAGGGTACACTTGATCCCATCATCCAGATCATTTATGAAGATATTAAACAGCGTTGGGCCCACTATCGATTCCTGGGGGACCCCACTTGTGACAGGTTGCCAGTTTGAAAAGGAGCTATTTACCACCACCCTCTGGGTGCGGCCTGTCAGCCAGTTCCCCACCCACCGCACAGGCCACTTGTCTAGACTGTAACGCTTCAGTTTCTCTAGGAGGAGGCTGTGGGGAACTGTGTCGAAAGCCTTGGAGAAATCCAGGTAGACAATGTCCACCACTCGCCCCACATCAGCCGAGCAGGTTACTTTGTCGTAGAAGGTGATCAGGTTTGTCAAGCACGATTTGCCCTTGGTGGATCCATGCTGGCTTTTCCTAATCACATGCTTCATTTGACTTGTGATAGCCCCCAGGAAGATTCGTTCCATTACTTTCCCAGGGCCTGAAGTAAGACTGATGGTCCTATAATTTCCTGGATCCTCCTTTAAGCCCTTCCTGTAGATGGGGGTGACATTAGCCTTCTTCTGGGACGTCCCCTGATCTCCACAACTTCTCAAAGATTATGGAGAGTGGCCTCTCAACGACATCAGCCAGCCCTCTAAACACCCTCAGGCGGATAGTGTCAGGACCCATCTATTTGTAGGGGTCAAGCTCCTGTAATAGTTTGCGTACCAACTCTTCCTTCACTGACAGTGGGTCTGTGTTTGCATCAAGCTGGATTTTTGTTCCCAAGGCCTGGGGCCCAACAGTGCTGATAAAGACAGAGGTGAAGAAAGTGTCGAGAACCTCTGCCTTTTCAGCGCTGTTGGTGACTAATTCACCTCTCCTGTTTAACAGCGGGCCAATATTTTCCTTCTGTTTCTGCTTGTTGTTTACGTACCTGAAGAACCCTTGTAGTTTTTGACATCTCTGGCCAATTTCCTTTCGAGCTCAGATTTTGCTTTTCTAACTGCATCTCTGCACACCCTGGTAATGCTCTTGTAGGTCTCAATGGGTATTCGTCCATTTATGGGGGATCTCATATATTTCAAATATCTGAAGGGAGGCTGCAAAATTAGAGCCAGGCTCTTTTCATTGGTGCTTAGTGAGAGGATAGGAGGCAGGGGGCACAAACTGAAACAGGAGGCTCCATCTGAACATCAGGAAACACTTTTTGACTGTGAGGGTGACCAAACACTGGCACAGGTTGCCCAGAGAGGCTGTGGATTCTCCCCTTGGAGATATTCAAAAGCCATCTGGACATGGTCCTGGACAACCTGTTCTAGGTGGCCCTGCTTGGGCAGGGAAGGTTGGACCACATGACATCCAGATGTCCCCTCCAACATCTACCATTATGTGATTCTGTGTGATTCTGTTTTAGAGAGGAAAAGAAAAATGAATTAGACAACTAACAGCAAAAGTAAAATAGCACTTCTGCATAAGTATGCCATTATTAGAATAGAATGTATGTAGCAAAATAAAAGGTAACATTTCAAGTTTTCCTGAGTGTAAACTCAGCTTATAGCTTTTGTCATTACAGTATTTTTGTATTTAATTGCTCTCCCTATAGGAAAATTCAATTATTAAAAATAGTTTTACATGGATATTTCTATTTCTAGGTCAAAGATAGATGGCTAAACCCCTTGAAAAAGCTTGTCAAGCAAATTAATGAGAAGTTCAATAACTTCTTTAGTTCTATGTGTGCTGGTGAAGTTGATCTTCATATAAGAAACGAGGTATAGAAGAAATTCATGTTGTCGTGCATCTTCCTTGTGGCTGGTCTGGCTGGAATGGACCTAATTTTCTTCATAGAAGCCCATATGTTTCTGTATTTTGTATTTGTTACTAAAACAGTGTTGATAACACACCAATGTTTTAGCTATTGCACAGTGTCAAGGCCTTTTCTTTTTCCTGCTCTACTCTGCCAGCAAGTAGGCTGGGGATGTGCAAGAAGGGAAAGGGACACAACCAGGACAGCTGACCCAAATGGACCAAAGGAATATTCCATACCATATGACGTCTTGCTCAGCAGTAAAAGCTGGGAACATGTTAGTGGTTATGGTGTTTGTGTTCCAAAGCAACTGTTACGCGTGCTGAGGCCCTGCTTTCCAGGAAATGGCTAAACATCTGCCTGCTGATGGGAAGTAGTGAATGAATTCCTCTTTTTATTCTGGTTTGGGCCGGACTGGCCACTGAAACAAACGACAGATGCTCCCTCCCACCTCTCTCTCCAAGGAGCGGAGGGAGAGAGAGAAAGAGACTTAGGAGTTTAGAAAAGAGACTAAACTACTTTAATGAAAATATTAAGAAAATAATAAATATGAAATAATGAAATATATACAATATATACAAAAACCACTATCGAGCTCCCAGGATGATGATCACGTCAACAGCAGGCACTGGGAAGTCCCAGACTGGACTCAGTAACAGACAGGAACTGGATTCTGGATCTGAATTCAGGAATGCATGGATTGGGATCAAAGGCAGATGAACAGAGTCATTCTCGGATGTCGGCCATTGAAGAAAGAGACAGCTGACCCCTTTGATCCCTCAGCTTTTATACTGAGCATGGAGCAGATGGGATGGAATACCCCTGTTGGTCAGTTTGGGGTCACCTGTCCTGTCTGCTCCTCCCCACAGGTGTGACCCCTCTATGTTCTTCCACTTCTGACCCTCCAACATGGCATATAACAAAGTTAGCTGACCTTGGTTGTTATAGCAATAAGTATAAGCAGGAGCCTCTCTGCATACCATTTCCTGGCATAAATTAGAAACAATCAGTTCTTATCTCTCTGGGAGCGAACAGTGAATAATATGCTGTTAATTTCAGAGAGTTCAGTTAGTTAGAAGAGGCTTAGCTGCAAAGTAAAATTACTGAACAGAAAATTGATTCTGTTTGGTACTGAACCAGGACACTTTGCTTGCATGTGCAACTTTTGCTTTCCCTATTAAACTGTTATTATCTTGATCCATGAGGTTTTGTTGCTTTTGACCTTCCAATTCTCTCCCCCTTCCTGTTGGGGGGGGGAGTGAGTGAGCAACTCGGTTGGGCCTTAGCTGCTGGTCAGGGTCAACCCGCCATGTGTTAAGCGTTGTTCATAGGTCATTCAGACTGTGAGTCTGTCGAGACTGGTCTGAACATCAATTACAAAATCCTACTCAAATGGAGAGAGTCCTTCTAAGTGGTTGTGCTATTATCTCTGCCGATTAGGAGAATCTCTCATTAGTGCCCCTCAGTAAGATAACACCCTCAAAAAGGTCAGCGCAGCATCATTTGTTTTGAAAGTGTGCCACGTGATTTTTCCACTTAGGTTCCTGATCATCAGACATGGTTATCAAAATACAATCTGCAAATCTGAGAAACTAATTATTTGTTTGATAAGCTGCTTTTAGAAGAGGTTTCTTCCTTAGTGGCGGAGAATGAAATGGTAACCAAAACCAGCTCCCAAATGGTTTTAGTTGCGGTGATACTTCACTTTGCTCCAGCGCATCTGTCATGGTCATACAGCATTCAGCAGCATGGCTGGGCTTCAGTTTTCCTTGGAAGTGTTAACCTGTTGCCAGTAGGGGAAACGCTGAGGGTGAGAAAGGTGACCTTTCTTCAAAACTGGAAAAACCTTGCACTTGGGAAAATTGAGTTTGTAATTATGCCAAATCATCTTCATTCTCTTCCAAAGTCTGTATGCATTTTCCTAAGCCTCAAGGATTCACAGTTCCATGTTTCTATAACAGAGATTTGTAGTTGTCCCGGTTTGAAGTAAAACTGAACCAATTTTCTGTTCTGTAACTTTACATCCTAGCTAGGCCTCCTCTAACTCTCTGAAATTAACGGCATATTGTGGAGAAAACTGCTCGTTCTCAGAGTGATAAGACCAATGTTTGTGCTCCATGCCAAGGAACGGTATGCAGGGAGGCCCTTGCTTATACTTATTGCTATAACAACCAAGGTCAGCCAATTTTGTTATTTGCCCCCTTAGAGGGTCGGAAACGGAAAAAACGTAGAGGGGTCACATCAGTGGGGAGGAGTGGACAGGACAGGTGACCCAAACCTGACCAACTAGGGTATTCCATCCCATCTGCCCCATGCTCAGTATAAAGGCTGAGGGATCAAAGGGTCAGCCCCCTTCCTGCGATGGCCGACGTCCAGAGAGGACTCTGTCTGTTCATCTGCCTTTGATCCCGATCCGTGTGTTCCTGACTCCAGAGCTGGAATCCAGTTCCCATTCGTCACTGAGTCTAGTCTGGGACTTCCCCAGTGCCTGCCGGTGATGTAACTGACATCCTGGGAGCTTGATACGGTTTTGTATATATTGTATCTATTTCATTATTTTCATCTTCATTTTTATTTTAATATTAATTTTTCATTAAAGTAGTTTAGTTCATTCTAAACTTCTGAATCTCCTTATCTCTTTCTCCTCCTCTCTCCTCTTTTAGGGGGGGGGAAGGGGGGGGGAAGGGCCATCTGCCGGTCCAGTTTTGGTAAATTCAGCCAAAACCACGACAGATTTATTGGCGCCCAACGTGGGGCACGACGGCTGTGGTCTGTTAAGATTGCCTGAATAGTTTGAATTCCAGTTTGCTTTCACCATGTTGTACCTACAGGATATGGTATATGATATTTTTAGGGACTTTTTTATGAAGTTGATTGATTTAGTGGTGCTTAACTGGTTGGACATATTGACTTGTTGTATTGAGGTAGGTTTATATTTGTTCTGTGTTTGGATGCAGTGGTATAGGCGTGCTATGTTGGTGTGGGCTGGTGCTCAGGTGTATAATCTGAGATTTGCATTTGGTAGGGTATCTTCATGTTTCGGGCATCGCATAATAGATTCTGCCGCTAATTACACTTTTGATTTTGCCTGGGGAAAGTTTACTTTGCCTGTTCATGATTATTTAAAAATGTTACCAATTGAACTAAGGGGTGGAAAACCTACGGGCTGGACAGAGAATGATTGTTATGATTGTCTCTGTCATGTGGGCCTCATTTTGATACTTATGACACTGAATGTGCTGCAGGCGTTAGATCTTATTAGACTTGAGGAGTATCAGAATGAGCATTGTGTGACAGGCAACCTCGCTACTCAAACAACAGAGACACAAACAGTTGCTCCCCCAGCCCCAGCGACAATCGTAGCAGGAACGCAAACAGTTACTTCCCCAGCCCCAGCGACAGTCACAGCAGGGACGCAGACCGTTGCTGCCCCAGCGAGAGTCTCAGTGCAGACACAAACAGAACCAGCCCCGGCCCCGGCGCAAGCCAAGCCAGCGGCACCGGCCAAGGCCACGCCGACACCGGTGCCAACGGCATCGGCTGCTCCCCCACAGCCACCGGCACAAGCCAAGGCTCCGGCCCCGGCGAAAGCCACGCCCCTGGCCCCGCCGACACCGGCCCCAGCGGCAGCGGTCGCCCCCCCACCGGCTCCGGCACCGGCTTCGGCACAAGCCGCGCCCCAGCCCGTCCCGGCCCCGGTCACTCAGCAGCCGGCGGTAAAAGTGGCTCCGCCGCCCGCACCCCCCGCATCTCCGTCGCCAGCCCCTCCCACGCCCGCAGCTGCACCAGCTGCTCCGGCCCCGACAGCCAGCGCTGTCACTGCTCCAGCTCCCAAACCGAGCACTGCCGCTCCCCCAGCGCCAGCAGAACCGGCACAAGTTGCTCCGGTGACCAGGAAGCAGAAAAAGAGGTTGGCTCCGTCCCCTGCTCCTTACGACAAGGACATGCCCAAGCTAGAGAGCTCGGGAGAGGGTTCTTCTGATGAAGATGCAGAACAGGGTCCGTCTGGTGTAGATAAAGGAAAACCCCCTCTTACAACACAGTCAACAGCCCCTTCTCAGGTAGATAGGGGAGAGGGTCCTTCTCAGCCAGCCTCGATACAGGATGATGCCTCAGATGTAGATGTAATTATTAACTCTTTGTCCTTAAAGGATTTGCGAAATCTAAGGAAGGATTTTACTCGTCATGATGGGGAGCCACTTCTCTCTTGGTTGCTCCGATGCTGGGACAGTGGAGCTAATTCCATAGACTTAGATGGTAGAGAAGCCAGCCAGCTGGGAAATCTGGCCAAAGAGGGAGGTATTGATAAAGCGATTGGGAATAAGGCAGAGGTTCTCAGTCTCTGGAGGCGACTGTTATCAGCTGTAAAGAGCAGATATCCCTTTAAGGATGATATCCAAAGCCGTCCAAGGCAATGGACCAGCATGGAGAAAGGTATTAAATACCTGAGAGAACTGGCTATTCGAGAAGTGATTTATGGTGATTGGCAAGTGACTATAAATCCTGATGAAATGCCATGTCAACGACCTTTGTTGAAAAAGTTTGTGCAGAGTGCACCATCAGTGTATTCCCACACTTTGTCAACAATGGTCTGGGGAGCATCTGATACTGATACCCCAACTGTAAATGAGGTCGCTGATAGGGTGCGACAGTATGAAGATAGTCTCTCTCGTCCCATCGGTGTTGCAGCAATAGAAAACCTGACTAAGAAAGTGGCTGAACAAACTAAGAAGATGGCTGAACAGAATAAGACACAGAATGAGACAATAGAGAAAATGACCAAGGCAATAGTTGAGCAAAACGAGACAATTTTTCACAAACTGCTTGAAAAACTTGCTGAGATTGGGAGAGAATCTTACTCTTCTCCAGCTCAGGCTCAAGTTGCAGCTCAGGCTCAAGCTCCTGCTCAGATCCAAGTTGCAGCTCAGACTGAGGTGCCTGCTCAGACCCAAGCTGCAGTTAAGACCAGAGTTGCAGCCATTAAGAAAAAAACGCCCTCCTATGAGACCAACCAAAGGGAAACAGGACTCATTCCGAGGTTTCCTGTGGCTTTGCCTCTGCAATAATGGAGAGGACATGAGGAGATGGGATAAAAAACCTACTTCAGCCCTGCAGTCACGAGTGCTTGAGTTGCAAGGTAAAGCAAACAGAAGAAAGGATGGTTACATGAATATGGCTGCTCCAGTTCAGAATATGCACTGCCCCTGTCCAGACAGGAACTCACCTTGCAATTGGAGATGCTGTCCTCAGCATTAGGGTTGCCCTGCCTCCAGCCAGGAGGAGGAGAGGGATAACCGAGTTTATTGGACTGTGTGGATTCGATGGCCTGGCACATTAGAGCCACGAAAGTATAGAGCCCTGGTGGACACTGGTGCACAGTGTACCCTAATGCCATCGAATCATAAAGGGACAGAATCAGTCACTATTGCAGGAGTGACAGGAGGATCTCAAGGACTGACTGTACTGGAGGCCGAAGTGAGCTTGAATAAGAATAAATGGGAAAAGCATCCTATTGTGACTGGCCCAGATGCTCCGTGCATCCTTGGCATAGACTACCTCAAGAGAGGGTATTTCAAAGACCCGAAAGGGTATCGGTGGGCTTTTGGTATAGCAGCTGTAGAGACTGAGGGTGTTACACAGCTGTCTACCTTACCTGGCCTTTCAGATGACCCTTCTGTGGTAGGATTGCTGAAGGTTGAAGAACAGCAGGTACCACTTGCTACTTCCATGGTGCATCGACGACAGTATCGCACTAACCGTGATTCTTTGATTCCCATTCAGAACCTGATTCGTCGGCTGGAGACTCAAGGAGTGATCAGCAAGACTCGCTCACCCTTTAACAGCCCGATATGGCCAGTGCGAAAGTCTGATGGTGACTGGCGTCTAACAGTAGACTATCGTGGCCTGAATGAAGTCACACCACCACTGAGTGCTGCTGTGCCAGACATGCTAGAACTGCAATATGAACTAGAGTCGAAGGCAGCCAAGTGGTATGCTACAATTGACATTGCTAATGCCTTTTTCTCTATTCCTTTAACAGCAGAGTGCAGGCCACAGTTTGCTTTCACCTGGAGGGGTGTCCAGTATACCTGGAATCGACTGCCCCAGGGGTGGAAACACAGCCCTACTATTTGCCATGGACTGATCCAGACTGCACTGGAGAAGGGTGGAGCTCCAGAACACCTGCAATACATTGATGACATC
Source organism: Numenius arquata (assembly GCF_964106895.1). Classification (NCBI taxonomy): domain Eukaryota; kingdom Metazoa; phylum Chordata; class Aves; order Charadriiformes; family Scolopacidae; genus Numenius; species Numenius arquata. Next base: position 21,418,945 of record NC_133615.1, on the reverse strand, counting down.
ATTGTGTGGGGTAATACAGCAAAAGAAGTTTTCAAGAAAGGTAAGAAAGTAATTGAGATTCTTCTGAAAGCAGGTTTTGCTGTGAAAAGAGGTAAGGTCAAGGGACCTGCACGAAACATCCAATTCTTGGGAATTAAATGGCAAGATGGTCGTCGCCAGATCCCAATGGAGGTGATTAACAAAATAACAGCTATGTCCTCACCTACTAACAAAAAGGAAACACAAGCCTTCTTAGGCGTTGTGGGTTTCTGGAGAATGCATATTCCAGGATATAGTCAGATTGTGAAACCTCTCTATGAAGTGACTCGAAAGAAAAATGAGTTTGTGTGGGGTCCTGAGCAACGACAAGCCTTTGAACAAATTAAACAAGAGATTGTGCATGCAGTAGCACTTGGACCAGTCCGAAGAGGACAGGACATTAAAAATGTGCTGTATACTGCAGCTGGAGATAATGGCCCTACCTGGAGCCTATGGCAGAAAGGACCAGGGGAGACTCGAGGTCGACCCCTGGGATTTTGGAGTCGAGGCTATAAAGGCTCCGAGGCCAACTATACTCCAACTGAGAAAGAAATCTTGGCAGCGTATGAAGGAGTTAGAGCTGCTTCAGAAGTAATTGGTACTGAAGCACAGCTCCTCCTGGCGCCCCGATTGCCAGTGTTAGGTTGGATGTTCAAAGGTAAAGTTCCTTCTATTCATCATGCCACCGATGCTACCTGGAGTAAGTGGATTGCCTTAATCACACAGCGAGCTCGAATAGGAAATCCAAATCGTCCAGGAATTGTAGAAGTGATCACAAACTGGCCTGAAGGCGGAGATTTCACAATGCCACCAGAGGAGGTGGTAACACGTGCTGAGGAAGCCCCGCCATATAATGAACTCTCAGATAATGAGAAACAGTATGTTTTGTTCACTGATGGATCTTGTCGTATTGTAGGAAAGCATCGAAGATGGAAAGCTGCTGTATGGAGTCCTACTCGACGAGTTGCAGAAGCTACTGAAGGAGAAGGTGAATCAAGTCAATTTGCAGAGGTAAAAGCTATCCAGCTGGCCCTAGACATTGCTGAACGAGAAAAGTGGCCAATACTCTACCTTTATACTGACTCATGGATGGTGGCAAATGCTCTGTGGGGATGGTTAAAACAATGGAAGCAGAGCAACTGGCAGCGCAAGGGTAAACCCATTTGGGCTGCTGAATTATGGCAAGATATTGCTGACCGGCTAGAGAAACTAGTCGTGAAAGTACGCCATGTAGATGCCCACGTACCTATGAATCGAGCCACTGAGGAACATCGAAACAATCAGCAAGTGGACCGAGCAGCTAAGATTTTCCAGACAGATTTAGACTGGGAACATAAAGGTGAATTGTTCTTAGCTCGATGGGCCCATGACACTTCAGGTCATCAAGGAAGAGATGCAACGTACAAATGGGCTCGTGACCGAGGGGTGGATTTAACCATGGACGCTATTGCGCAGGTTATCCACGATTGTGAAACATGCGCCGAAATCAAGCAAGCTAAAAGGTTAAAACCTTTGTGGCATGGAGGTCGGTGGTTGAAATACAAGTATGGGGAGGCTTGGCAAATCGACTATATCACACTCCCTCAAACCCGCCAGGGTAAGCGTTACGTGCTTACAATGGTGGAAGGAAGCACCGGATGGTTGGAAACCTATGCTGTGCCCCATGCCACTGCCCGGAATACCATCCTGGGCCTTGAAAAGCAAGTCTTGTGGCGACATGGTACTCCAGAAAGAATTGAATCTGACAATGGAACTCATTTCAAAAACAATCTTATAAGTAGCTGGGCAAAAGAACATGGTATTGAGTGGATATATCATATTCCCTATCATGCACCAGCTTCTGGAAAAATTGAACGATACAATGGATTGTTAAAAACTACCCTAAAAGCGATGGGTGGTGGATCCTTTAAAAATTGGGACAAGCATTTAGCTTTGGTTAGTTAATACCAGGGGATCCATCAAGAGGTGGTCCTGCTCAATCAGACCTTTTACATATTGTAGAAGGGGATAAAGTCCCTGTGGTGCATGAAAGGAATATACTAGGGAAAACTGTATGGGTTTTTCCTGCCTCGGGCAAAGGCAAACCCATTCGTGGGACTGTTTTTGCTCAAGGACCTGGATGTACTTGGTGGGTGATGCTGAAGAATGGAGAAGTTCAATGTGTACCTCAAGGGAATTTGACCCTGGGTGAGAATACTTAATTCCGAGTATGATGTTAGTTGTTTACAATACTAACAGTGTTCTATAAGTGTTTTTCAGGATGACACTGCAATGATGAAACCTAGCCGGATTGATCAAGTGGCGTCTAGTAAAACTTCTCCGAGATGGACATGTTACCCATGGGCACGAACCACAATGAATTTCACACTGTCTTTCCTACCCTGAGAACCTGATCTGCTGTGAAATGGACTTAAGCTTTTGTATATAGAGATAAATTATAACTGAGTGATTTACATATATCTATCTATATATGTATGTATGTATAGATATTACAGATGATAGTAGTTGTAATCTAAGCATGATGCAAATGGTATGGAATAAGGGGTGGAATGTCCCGGTTTGAAGTAAAACCGAACCAATTTTCTGTTCTGTAACTTTACATCCTAGCTAGGCCTCCTCTAACTCTCTGAAATTAACGGCATATTGTGGAGAAAACTGCTCGTTCTCAGAGTGATAAGACCAATGTTTGTGCTCCATGCCAAGGAACGGTATGCAGGGAGGCCCTTGCTTATACTTATTGCTATAACAACCAAGGTCAGCCAATTTTGTTATTTGCCCCCTTAGAGGGTCGGAAACGGAAAAAACGTAGAGGGGTCACATCAGTGGGGAGGAGTGGACAGGACAGGTGACCCAAACCTGACCAACTAGGGTATTCCATCCCATCTGCCCCATGCTCAGTATAAAGGCTGAGGGATCAAAGGGTCAGCCCCCTTCCTGCGATGGCCGACGTCCAGAGAGGACTCTGTCTGTTCATCTGCCTTTGATCCCGATCCGTGTGTTCCTGACTCCAGAGCTGGAATCCAGTTCCCATTCATCACTGAGTCTAGTCTGGGACTTCCCCAGTGCCTGCCGGTGATGTAACTGACATCCTGGGAGCTTGATACGGTTTTGTATATATTGTATCTATTTCATTATTTTCATCTTCATTTTTATTTTAATATTAATTTTTCATTAAAGTAGTTTAGTTCATTCTAAACTTCTGAATCTCCTTATCTCTTTCTCCTCCTCTCTCCTCTTTTAGGGGGGGGGAAGGGGGGGGGAAGGGCCATCTGCCGGTCCAGTTTTGGTAAATTCAGCCAAAACCACGACAGTAGTATATGAAAGTAAATACCTTACACTTTGCAGTCCTGAGGATGTCTATCTGCCTGCAGTTGTAGTAAAACACTGGGAACACCAAAAGATTGCTTATTTTCATGACTTAGCAGATCAGCTGATAAACAATAAATCCTCTCAAATATTAGATGCTCTCTGGTCTGTACGTTACTCATCCCAAAGAAAGACACGAAGGTAGCAAAGAACCCAAACACTGTTCCTACAGACTTAAAATTCATTAAGACAGCTTTAAGACTCTAAGAGGGTGTGGCTTATTTACTTTATGGCAAGTTTTAGACCTTGTCAAACCTACCATTATCCAGGGACTCTGCTCTGATGGGTCACCCAGATTCATATGCATTTTGATGTCTGTGGTATGCAGCAATGTGGTATGCCAGCTTCTATGGGATGGCCTTCTCATTGTCTCCTTGCCACAACTCTAAAACTAGAAGTATTCTGCAAGTAACCATCAGGGAGTCACCTTCACTTTCTTTTACCCTAAGTATTAGTGTTGCCTATAGAAGAACAAGCATGGATGGCCTCGAAGTGCAGGATTTCTGTTTCTACAATAAATATAGATAGACATTAACATCTTGGAACCTAAATTCCTGAAACTTGTGAATCCTCAATGTAGCTCTCATTAAAATGATAGGCACAGATGAATATTGTCTTATGTAGACCAAATTGTAAGCAATCACTATGGAATTTCTGCACTGGGGACTATAATCCCATTCTTGCACTGAGTTTACATGAACTTCAGAAAGATTAGCAAGTACTACAGATTTTTTTTTTCTTTTTTTCTCTTAGAGTCATGAATTTATTTCCTTGCAATGACCTTCTTTGAACCACATCTGTTATCCCCACACTTATGCCTCATTGACTTGGACTGCTGTCAAGTATCAATTTTCTGTTAAAGAAAAGGCCAGAACTGGAATCCTTGTGTGTGGCTTTCCTGACTCCATAGATAAAAGGGAAATTGTAGGGGCTTTGTATCTCATCTACTAGTGGAGGAAAAGTAGCCTCCCATGTTGTTTTGGAATAAAGTTTCAGAATAATTTGAGTGCTTGCACTTGGACAGCATCAGACGTTGCCCTGGGCACTTAATGTATGTGTGTGTGTGTGTGTATACATATGTACATGTTTGTTTATGTAGAATCATAGAATATCTCAAGTTGGAAGGGGACTCATAAGGATCATTGAGTCCAACTCCCTGCTCCTTGCAGGACTACATAACACTAAACCATATGACTGAGGGCGTCATCCAGACACTCCTTGAACTCTGACAGACTTGGTGCCATGACCACTTCCCTGGGGAGCCTGTTCCAGTGATTGACCACCCTCTCAGTGAAGAACCTTTTCCTAATGTCCAATCTGAACTTCTGATGCAGCTTCATTCCATTTCCTTGTGTCCTATCACTGGTCACCAGAGAGAGGAGATCAGCAACTCCCCCTCCACTCTCCCCCCCTTGAGGAAGTGCAGTGCACTGGCAGCCCAGAGAGCCAACCGTGTCCTGGGCTGCATCAGGAGAAGTGTGGCCAGCAGGTCTCGCGAGGTGATTCTGCCCCTCTACTCTGCGCTCGTGAGACCCCTCCTGGAGTGCTGTGTCCAGCTTTGGAGTCCTCAACGCGGAAAGGACATGGACCTGTTGGAGCGGGTCCAGCGGAGGGCCACGGGGATGATCAGGGGGATGGAGCACCTCTCCTATGAGGACAGACTGGGGGAGCTGGGGTTGTTCAGCCTGGAGAGGAGAAGGCTCCGGGGAGACCTTATGGCGGCCTGTCAGTACCTGAGGGGAGCCTACAGAAGAGCTGAAGAGGGACTCTTTGTCAGGAAGAGTGGTGACAGGACAAGGGGCAATGGTTTTGAGTTGGAGGAGAGGAGATTTGGATTGGATATAGGGAAGAAGTTCTTTGCAGTGAGGGTGGTGGGGCACTGGAGCAGGTTGCCCAGGGAAGTTGTGGATGCCCCATCCCTGGAAGTGTTCAAGGCCAGGCTGGATGGGGCTTTGAGCAACCTGCTCTAGTGAGAGGTGTCCCTGCCCATGGCAGGGGGGTTGGAACTAGATGATCTTTAAGGTCCTTTCCAACTCTAGCCATTCTATGATTCTATGATTCTATGATTCTAAGTTGTAGACTGCCATGAGGTCACCTCTCAGCCTTCTCTTCTCCAAGTTGAACAAGCCAAGTGACCTCAGCCACTCCTCGTAAATCTTGCCCTTGAAACCTTTCACCATCTTGGTTGCCCTCCTCTGGACACACTCTAATAGCTTGATGTCCTTCTTGCACTGAGGCACCCAAAACTGCACACAGTACTCGAGGTGGTGCCACACCAGCACAGTGTAGAGTGGGACAATCACCTCCCTTGACTGGCTAGCTATGTGCTTGATATACTCCAGGACACAGTTGGCCCTTTTTGGCTGCCAGAGCACACTGTTGACTCATATTCAACTTGCCATCAGCCCAAACCCCTAGATCTCTTTCTGCGAGGCTGCTCTCCAGCCTCTTGTCCCCCAATTTGTACTTATAAGCAGGATTACCCCATCCCAGGTGCAGAATCTGTCACTTGCTCTTGCTAAATTTCATACAGTTGGTGATTGCCCAGCTCTTTAGTCTTATCTCTGTAAGGCCTCTCTACCCTCGAGGGAGTCCACAGCTCCTCCTAATTTATTGTCATCGGCAAACTTACCCAATGTACATTCGATGTACATGGTCAACACGCTGGAGGGAAGGGATGCCATCCAGAGGGACCTGGACAGGCTTGAGAGGTGGGCTTGTGCAAATCGCATGAAGTTCAACCAGGCCAAGTGCAGGGTCCTGCACCTGGGACGTGGCAATCCCAGGCACAAATACAGGTTGGGCGGAGAATGGCTGGAGAGCAGCCCTGAGGAGAAGGACTTGGGAGTGTTGGGGGATGAGAAGCTCAACATGAGCCAGCAGTGCGCACTGGCAGCCCAGAAAGCGAACTGCATCCTGGGCTGCATCAAGAGAAGTGTGGCCAGCAGGTCGATGGAGGGGATTCTGCCCCTCTACTCTGCACTCATGAGACCCCACCTGGAGTACTGTGTCCAGCTTTGGAGTCCTCAACACAGGAAGGACAGGGACCTGTTGGAATGGGTCCAGCAGAGGGCCACAAAGATGATCAGAGTGCTGGAGCACCTCTCCTATGAAGACAGGCTGAGAGAGCTGGGGTTGTTCAGCCTGGAGAAGAGAAGGCTCCGGGGAGACCTCATAGCAGCCTTCCAATATCTGAAGGGAGCCTACAGGAGAGCCGGAGAGGGACTCTTTGTCAGAAGATGTAGTGACAGGACAAGGGGTAATGGTTTTAAATTGGAAGAGGGGAGATTTAGATTAGATATCAGGATGAAATTCTTTATTGTGAGGGTGGTGAGACACTGGAACAGGTTGCCCAGGGAAGTTGTGGATGCCCCATCCCTGGAAGTGTTTAAGGCCAGGCTGGATGGGGCTTTGAGCAACCTGCTCTAGTGGAGGTGTCCCTGCCCATGGCAGGGGGGTTGGAACTTGATGATCTTTAAGGTCCCTTCCAACTCTAACCATTCTATGATTTTATGAAGTAAGAATGACAGAAGAAAATGACTGGTCTGTTAAAAAGAAGATTTAGATTTGAAGATCCACAGCAAGCAGTATTATTCTTAATATCTATTTTAAAGTATCTGCTCTCCATTTCACTGAATTTTCAAAAAAGTTTCAGATGGAGATCTCTAATATCTCCAAAATCTTCATATATTTTCCAACATGAAAGGAAAAAAAAAATTTCCATCACTTTCCAGAGGATAATCACATGAACATTTTAGCTTGACGGAAGTAGGCAATTTTTAAAAATTTAATTCACACAGGAAATATCCAGATGTTACAAAGACAAACAATGAATACTGCTTATTTATCTTCCTCAATCAAAATCAAAGGCATAGCCTGTAATTATTAATTTTGCTTTTATATTGCTTAAGGAATGATAAACACTATGGTACAATGAAACTTTATGATAGCAATAGGCAAAAACCAGAATGCAGTGCAACTGAACAATCTCTCAGCACCTCCTTCGGGTACTTTTATTTTTACTGCATTCAGAGAAAATTCAAAGAAATGTTAAACGTTGCCACACTGAAAGCAAAGTAGAGTGGCATTAAACGTCTTTCTGTTCATACCAACAACAAACAACACACAGAGAATAGAAAATCCTTTGGCTGTAGAGGAGAATGGACTTGAGGATGCATCTGCTGCAATAGAATCCATTCTTTCAGCAAAAAATATCCTAATTTATATTATGGTTGAAGAAACTGAATTACAGGTTTATCACCAGAGCATTCTGAAAACACATCACAACATAAGCTTATGATCAGTGAAGATGTTTTCTAAAAGGGATTATCAAATATCTCCCCTTACTTGGAGAGAACACAGCAATGTTTTAATTCAGATGGAAGGAAAGAGTGGCGCTTATCTTCTTGAGAGGGGAAAATCAAAATGCCAAACTGGTCCTATATCACCATATGCTACATGCTCTGAATGCAAGAAGACAATGATGCATTATGGAAGCTAAGAATGAAGTATTTTATTATTATTTTTTTTTTAATCTAGACCAGCTATTTTTGACTGGGCAAGGATACTTACTAACTCTTCATACAAACAAGTTCAGGGCCAAGTGAGTGCTAACGTATTAAAACGTATTTTATTTTATTTACAGGAGTACCCAAACTGCTAGGACTGCTCTTTGTAACTTGATAGATGAGAAAACTGTAGTTCTCATCTGTACCAAATGTTTTTTTAATGCAAGACAAGAAGTTAGCCTTCTCTCACGAGAGTCCAGAACGGGAGTGAACACTGTCAAGGAATGTTATAAGGCTGCTACCTCTGGCAGACTCCAGGATTCCTCCTGCCTGGCTGCTGGAGATAAGTCCAGGGGTCTCTCTGTCCCAAGCCAATGGATGTGGCTGCTGCTTTCCTGTTTGCGGGTTCAACCAGTAACAAGGCTGAGTGTATATCCAAGAGATGTGCGCGTGCACACACACTCTCTCACAGAGGACACTAACATGGCCAGCTACACAAACTGCCACAGACAGGGTGCTTCCTTTAACAACACCCGCATATAACATGATCAGAACTCACATAAGACATAGGTACAGCTAGCCAAGTTTCCCTCCTCCTCTCTGGCTGATTAGGATTAAAGTTCACTAGTGAAAACATGTACTCTCACTCTCTAGATTCACAAGCACACGTACATTCAGAGATCCCTCAAATATCAGCACAGCCCCTCTGTCCATCTAATACCCATGCCCAGATCCTGAGCCCTCTTACCCACTATATGGGTCTCCTACTTGCCAGCTAATCTAGTTTGATACTCCCTAGCAAACAGGTGCATGCACTCACACGCTCATTTCACAGGCACCCCCACACTCTCAGATCCCTCCAATATCAGCCCTTCGCCAGTCTGATACCCCTGCCGAGATCCTGGGCCTCCTACTTAATGGCTAGTCCAGCTTGAAGTTTGCTAGCAAATTGCAGAGACACATGCACACACCCATGCACAACCCCCCTAGCTGGCACCTAGAAACATGAGCCCTGTGATCTGCTGTCCCCACTTCAGTTGCTGATTCTGTGATCCTCACTCACCCTGGTCTCCCCAGTAGCTGGCACCCAGGACACAAATGGGCCCTATGACCAACGGTCCCGGCACAGTGGCTGATACCAAGACCCTCACCCACTCCAGTTGCTGGCACTGAGACTTGCACTCGCTCTAGTTGCTGGCACTACAGGCCCAGTGGTGCATACACCCTTGGTCTGACTCCAATTGCTGGCCCCATATTCACTCATACCCATCTCCTCAATAGCTAGCACTCCAGATCCATGCTCCCTCCAACTACTGATGTTGAGACCCTCACTCATTCCAGCCACCTAAAAGGAGAACAATAAGTTCAAACTTATTTGGAGCAAGGACGTTTTACTGGAATTAATAAAATGCCTCAACATTAAAAGGATTTTTTTCTTTAAAATAAAGTTTTAAAATATTCAAAGCTTTGACAAAATTCTTCCTGCTATGTTTAATAAAATAAACTAGCTAGAAACATCTTTATTGTTGAATAGAAAGAAATAGTTCAATTTGGTTTAATAAGTGAAGTTATGATTAGCAGCATGCATAGCCTCTCTATGAGACAGTTAAGCTACTTGTGAAGGTATTAGATCTTTCATTATTACAGCCATTTCTCAAATACTCATATCTGAGCAGTACTCTTAAATCATTTCTTTCATATGTGAGAAGCTATCAGCAGAGGGTGCCACAAACTTCAAAGAGCAGGTAAACAGGTTAATGAATTAATTTTCATGAAGTGGAAGGAAATATCTACAATTCAATCTTAATAAGAAAGGCCTGACAACAAAGGGCATAATAAAATAGCTGGTTTAATAAGAGAGAATAAAAAGAGGAATATTGATACTGAGTAAATCTTATGTCCCTTCAGATGCTGAGAACCCTGCTTTCATGCAGCATTGGACAGACCCCAGATGAATTTTCCCACAGCACGCTGTGCAGATCCTGTCCATAGAGTGGTTCCTGCTCCCTTCCATGCCATGGTGCCTTTTACTATGTGTAACAAACTGAATTATATATCTTCTCCTGACAAGTTGGAATGTGATCTCTGTGATAACATCCACCAGCGCAAAGCACAGGCTGGTACAGGGCATTCCAGCAGATTCCCTTACAGCAACTACTCATGCTAACCTATGGGCTTTTCAAGCCTTAAGTACAAGGCCCAATCGAGTAAACATGGCCTGCTCAAGATCACTAACAATGTCTTCTGCAAGGCTCCCAATACAGGCACTCAGTGCGTTTTTTTTTAAATTAGTTTTCACAGGTAAGGTCTGCCCTCAGGCCCCCCAGGTCCCTTAGCCTAGTGCCAGAATCTGGGGGAGTGAAGCATTACCCACAGTAGGGGAAGAAAGAATTAGGGAACACTTAAATTGGATGCACACACACACGCATGTGCCCATAGAAACAGCTGGGATGTATTGAACAGCACCAAGCTGCCTCATGTTGTTTTGAGGCCACAGTCTACCATCTTTGAAAGGTCGTGGCAATTGGATTGGTTCCTGATGACTGGAAAAAGGCAAAGGTCACACTCATCTTCAAGAAGGACAATAAGGGGGATCCAGGGAACTACACATCAGTTAGCCTCATCTCAGTCCCTGAGAAGATTATGTAGCAAATCCTCCTGGAAGCCATGTCCAGGTACATTAAGGACAAGAAGGTGACTGGGAACAGCCAGCATGGCAAAGGCAAATTGTGCTTGACCAACCTGATAGCTTTCTACAATGACATGATGGGTTGTGTGGACAAGGGGAGAGCAGTGAATGTTGCTTACCTCGACTTTAGCAAGACCTTTGAAATGATCTCTCATAGTATCCTTGTAGCCAAATTGCTGAGGTATGGACTGGGTAAGTAGACTAGAAAGTAGAAAGAAAATTGGCTGGATCACCAAGCTCAAAGGTTTGTTGATCAACCATAGAAAGTCCAATTGACAGCTTGTTACTAGTGATGTCCCTCAGGGATCAATATCAAGGCCACTACTGTTCAATATCTTTATTAGTGACCTGGATGATGGGACAGAGTACAATCTCAGTAAGTTCACAGATGACACCAAATTGGGGAGAGTAGTTGATGTGGCTGGAGGGTAGGGCTGCTATTCAGAGGGAATTGTAGGTTGGAGAAATGATCTACCATAAAGCTTAACAAAAACAAATGCTAAGTCCTGCACCTGGAACAGAATAACCCCATGCAACAGGACAGGCTGGGCACTGACTGGCTAGTGCTCTGCAGTGCTGGCTAGTGCTCTGCAGAAAAGGAAGTGTGGGTGGATGACAGGTAGACCAGAAGGAAGCAGTGTGCCCTCATGATGAAGGTGGCCAATCATATACTGGACTGTATTAGCAAGAGTGTAGCTGGCTGGTCCACGGAAATTATTCTTGCAGTCCATCTGGCACTTGTGAGACTGCATCTGGAGTACTGTGCCCAATTTTGGGTTCCCCATTACAAGACACACTGAAGCAAGTCCAACAGAGAGCCACTAAGACAGTAATTAAACATTGGAACAGGTTGTACCGAGAGGTTATATACTCAGAAGTCAACTGGTCACAGCCTTGAGTAACCTGCCCTAACCTTGAAATCAGCCCTGCTTTGAACAGGGGGTTGGACCAGATGACCTCCAGAGGTCTCTTCCGATCTAAATTATTTTATGATTCCTTGACACAGGTTCTTCAATTACAGCCAGTCTGTGAAACTCAGGAAGAAGAAATCTTGAAAACTTAGTTGGATTTTTGGGGAGTACTTAAAAAGAGAAGGAAGAAACTACTAACAATTACAGTGACATTTTAGTAGTATTTCTTTACAAAATCCACAGCAACTAGGAGCATTTCTTTGGGTCAGACCCACGCAATAGAAAATAAAGAATAAACATAATGATTTTTTCATATTCATGAAAGAAACTGCTCACTAGAAAACATCTGTTTATGAAACTTTATTTCTGATCATCACACTGGAATCCTGCATGACATTTAAACAAGATTTCTTGGTTGAGAAATTAAAAGCAGTCTTAGAACTAGATGCCTCTCTGCACTTCAGTGTTTCTAAAATACTTTCTCCACAGCACAGAGGTGCACCTTTCTGGTTTTCCACTCATTACATAGATGCAAGAAAACATGAATCTGCATTGCAACGTTGTAGCAAGAAAGTACTGAGAGTAGAGAAAGTACTGGGTGTCCACTGGCTGAGGATTTTACACAAAATAATGACAAAATCTATACCAAACACTTAATATGGTTTTGTTACCAAGGTTTTTCCAAGCAATGTTAAAACACTGAGAAGGTAGAGATCTATAAATCTATTCAAAGATTTTACAAAAAAACAAAACAAAACAAAACTTTCTCCAAAAAGACAACAGGAACGTGATTACACCGCAAAAGCAACTTCATGCTACTTACCTGAGAAAATCCTGGTACTGAAGAGCATAGACAAGAACCAGTAGCTGCAAGTTTAGGGCAGACAAATAAGACAGGAGTTTGGTCATCTAATAATTTCAAATGAAGCTACAGTGCCCTTCTGAAATAGTTTTTTATCAAAGGATCAATTTGGCCAAATAAATTCTCCCATTTGCGACAGATCCACATTAGGAAAGATGGTTTAATGGTATCATAAGCACTATAAAAATAATTGCGCTTGTTTTGAGGTTTAAAACTGATATTACTGTAGTTATGGGGTTTGCTGTACAGTAGCTGTACATGCACTAAGTACTTTTATGCATATTGTAACCATGCTATGCTTTATTATACTAGTAAAGTTTCATTGAACTTTTGTTTGGAAAACCTTTACACCTTTCAACTCCCAAATCCAATCTTCACTAGGTTTTCTCATGACAAAACCTGTCAGAAAATGCTACCATTTTAACCTGATATCTGGCTGCCTTGATTATCAAAGCTGTGTAATTTGATCATTGTATTGTTCAAAGAAGCTCTTATTTCACATGGAGTCTTACTCAAGCAGCACCTACCACACAAGTAGGTTTGCTTTAAAGGTTAGGGACACTTCAGGAATGACTCGAGGCTCAGGGCAAGAGGCTGGACTGCACAGCCAGAAGAATTGTAAATTCCCTTTGGCAGCAGTAAGACATTAGCTTTGCTCCACTGTTTGTGAAGCCAGTCTCCAACACAGTTAAGCAAGTTGCATTCCAGCTGCCTCTTTTCAACTAAAATGTATTAAACTGTTCAAACCATTAATTACTTGGGATAGGGTCTTGGCTCATGTCTGAAGAACAGCCTCTTTTGGGTGCTGAATAATCCCTACCACACAAGAGAAGGGGAAAACTTTTCTACAAGATTATAGTTGGAGAAAAACAATCTCTGACCAACCAGATTTGGCCCTACTAAACCAGTTTTCCATTTCTGACAAACGATCACTAGCTTATCTAAACCCAAATTACTCTCTGTGTTCTTTTATTTCCTCTATTTAGAGCTGAGAAAACAAGTTCATACCTGCATCAAGATGTAATACATCTGCTAAAATATCTGAAGAGGCCTTGAAGGGTCAGAGCTTTCTAAATCTTTAGAAATACTATATAAATTAGAGCGTGGCCTCAAGGGTAACCTTTTTCATTAATACCACTTTAACTTTCTCTAAATCTAGCTCATTACCATTATACAAAATTATTTATAGACGCAGCAGGCTTTTGAAGGAAAATAATATTCATTAACATGCAGTCTTGACAAAATATTACAGAAAGAATTTGCAAAATACTAGGAGGAGAATGTTACAATGCATTCTTTGTTCAGAATTTAGAGTTAGAAATTAAAAGTCATTACAAAGGCACTTTGTTTCAATTCAAATCACATGTATCATGAAGAGATGGAAAGACTTTTGACTTGCAGTAATTCAAGGTTGGCTAAAGAGAGCCCTTAGTCTCATGAAGAACAAAGTCCCTTCAAAATCAAGTCTGCAGTAAGATTCTGCTACAAAGTAGGTGAGCTACTAAAGTAACAGACACAGGACAACCTTCACCCGTGTATTATCTTAATCTTCATTAAAACATCCTTTTGTAGTACAGATGAGGGACCCTAGATACCAAATGACTTCTGGCTTTAAAGCCAGCTGTCAGCTAAATAAGGGTGCACATTTGTATTAATGGCTTTCTATAACTTTATGCAAAATAATGAAGGCTCAAAAAGTCCACCCCAAAGAAGTCAGAAGCTAAGTGATGCTGTCATCAAATCCTACAGAACTTAAGATTTAGTTGTTATGTTTGAAGAGATCTTCCCTTTCCTTCCCCCATCATATACAGAACAAATATATGACTTGTATATACAACGAAAAAATCCAGTTACATAAGATGTTATACATATGTCTGTATCTACAGAAGCCAAACACTTACTCAGACTAGGAAATATTGGCTCTCTCGTGAATAATGTTGTAATATTATGTAGTAGAGTATAGAGATTTTTGTATCTACTTATGAAGCAGTTACTGACCTCTATTAATCAGGAAAGAGATGGCTACAGGCTGTTCAGAAGGGACAGGCAAGAAAGGAGAGGCGGAGGCACTACCCTCTACATCAAGATAGAGTGTGAAGAGTTCTCTCTGAAGAATAGCCATGAGCAGATTGAAAGCCTATGGGTAAGAATCAGAGACTGAGGCAACAAAGGGAACCTTGTGGTTGGTGTCTACTGCAGGCTGCCCCATCAATGAGAGCCTACTGACAAAGCCTTCTCACTCCAGCTACAGGAGGCATAGCGCTCAAAGGCTCTCGTCCTGCTGGGGGCCTTCAACAACCCTGCCATCTGCTGGAAAAGTATCATGGCGAGCTGTAGGTAATCCAGGAGACTCCTGGAGTGCATCAAAGATAACTTCTTAATCCAGGTAATAGACAGCCCTACCAGAGGGGATGCGATACTGGACCTGATGGTCACCAATGCCTGGCAGTGATCCACCAGTGATCATGCACTGGTAGAGTTCGCAGTCCTGAGTGATATGAGACAGCTGAAGAGTAAAGTCAGGACCCTGAATTTTAGGAAAGCAAACTTCCAGCTCTTCAAGGAGTTAGTCAATAGGACCTCCTGGGAAACTGCCCTCAGGGATAAGGGAGCAGAACAGAGCTGGCAGACCTTTAAAGACACTTTCCATAGAGCGTTTTTCCAAGAGCTCTCGATGCCCAGGTGTAAGAGAAATTAGGAAAGGAAGGCAAGAGACCATCATGGCTGAGTTGAGACCTGCTGGTCAAACTAAAGGGCAAGAAAGAGATGCGCAGGCAGTGGAAGCAGGGACAGGTATCCTGGGAAGAGTAAAGGGAAGCTGCCCGGTTATGTAGGGATAGAGTCAGGAAGGCCAAGGCACGGCTGGAGCTGAACTTGGCAAGGGACGCAAAGAATAATAAGGGCTTCTACAGGTATGTCAGCCAGAAAAGGAAGGCAAAAGAAAGCATACTTCCCCCTGATGAAAAAGACTGGCAAACTGGTAACAACGGATAAGGAGAAGGCTGAGGTACTCAACAACTATTTGCCTCGGTCTTCACTGGCAACCTCTCTCCCCACATCTCTTGAGTGGAAGGACCTCAAGGCAGGGATTAGGGGAACAAAGTCCCTCCCATTGTAAGAGAAGACCAGGTTTGTGACCACCCAAGGAACCTGAACATACAGAATCACAGAATCTTCTTGGTTGGAAGGGACCTTTGAGATCATTGAGTCCAACCAACAAAAAAAAAACAACACACACCACCAAAACCAAAACAAACACCCACAACCACACACAACACCCACCCACAAACAGATGCAAACCAACAATCTCGGGCACTAGAGCATGCCCTGAAGTGCCATGTCTACACATTTCTTAAATACCTCCAGGGATGGCAACTCCACCACCTCCCTGGGCAGGCTGTTCCAGTGCCTGACCACTCTCTCAGTAAAGTAATTCTTCCTAATGTCTAATCTAAACCTCCCTGCCGCAACTTCAGACCATTTCCTCTGGTCCTGTCATTATTCACTTGGGAGAAGAGGCCAACACCCACCTCTCTACAACCTCCTTTCAGGTAGTTGTAGAGGGCAATGAGGTCTCCCCTCAGCCTCCTCTTCTCCAAACTAAACATGCCCAGTTCCCTCAGCCTCTCCTCATATGACTTGTTCTTCTACAGAAGTCTATGGGACCTGACGAGATGCATCACAGAGTCCTGAGGAAATTGGCTGATGTAGTTGCCAAGCCTGTGAAGTCCCTGGTGACTGGAAAAAGGGAAACATTGCACCCATTTTTAAAAAGGGTAAAAAGGAGGACCCTGGGAACTACCGACCTGTCAGCCTCACCTCTGTGCCTGGAAAAATCATAGAACAGATCCTCCTAGAAAATATGCTATGGCACATGGAAGACAGGGAGGTGATCTGAGACAGCCAGCATGGCTTCACCAAAGGCAAGTCCTGCCTGACCAACCTAGTAGCCTTCTATGATGGAGTGACTATATCAGTGGACAAGGGAAGAGCTGCAGATGTCATCCATCTGGACTTCTCTAAGGCCTTTGACACGGTCCCTCACAATATCCTTCTCTCTAAATTGGAGAGATATGGATTTGATGGGTGTACAATTTGGTGGATGAGGAACTGGTTGGATGGTTGCATCCAGAGTGTAATGGTCAATGGCTCAATGTCCAGATGTAGATGGGTGATAAGTGGTGTCCCTCAGGGGTCCATACTGGGACCAGTACTGTTCAATATCTTCATCAATGACATAGTGGGATCGAGTGCACCCTCAGCAAATTTGCACATGACACCAAGATGAGAGGTGCAGTTGATTCACTAGAGGGATGGGATGCCATCCAGAAGGACCTGGTCAGGCTTGAGAAGTGGGGTTATGTGAACCTCATGAGGTTCTACAAAGCCAAGTGCAAGGTCCTGCACATGGGTCAGGGCAATCCCCAGTATCAATACAGACTGGGGGATGAAGGGATCGAGAGGAGCCCTGCCAAGAAGGACTTGGTGATACTGGTGAATGAAAAGCTGGACACGAGCTGACAATGTGCGCTTGCAGCCCAGAAAGCCAAGCATATCCTGGGCTGCATCAAAAGAAGCATGGCCAGCAGGTCGATGGAGGTGATTCTGCCCCTCTACCCCGCTCTGATGAGACCCCACCTGGATTACTGCATCCAGCTCTGGAGCCCTCAGCACAGGAAATACGTGGACCTGTTGGAGCAGGTCCAGAGGAGGGCCATGAAGATGATCAGAGGTCTGGAACACCTCTCCTGTGAGGACAGGCTGAGAGAGTTGGTGTTATTCAGCCTGGAGAAGAGAAGACTCTGGGGAGACCTTATTGCAGCCTTTCAGTATATGAAGGAGCTTGTAAGAAAGATGGGGAAAGACCTTTTTAGCAGGGCCTGTTTCAATAGGGCAAAGGGTAATGGCTTTAAACTAAAAGAGGGTAGATTCGGATTAGATATAAGAAAGAATTGTTTTGGGGGTTGTTGTTGTGGGGTTTTTTGTGGGGTTTTTTTTGTTTGTTTGTTTGTTTTGTTTTTGTTTTTTACAGTGAAGGTGGTGAAACACTGGCCCAGGTTGCCCAGAGATGTGGTAGATGTCCCATCCCTGGAAGCGTTCAAGGTCAGATTGGATGGGGCTCTGAAAAACATGATCTAGTTGAGCATGTCCCTGCTCATTGCAGGGGAGGTTGGACTACATGACCTTTGAAGGTCCCTTCCGACCCAAACTATTCTACGATTAACAGAAGCCTGATTTGAAGAAGAGCAGCAAGTTTTTCCTCAGCTCTTCAAAATACACTACAGTAATAGCTACTGCATACAGTATCTATTTCAATCAATACTAAAGCAGTACATATCACAATAGCAAGGCCTGGTTTTAACGTAGTGCAACCCCACCCTTTGATTGCATTAATTAGTTCAGCATAGCAAGTACATTTAGAACAAAGTCTGTGAGCCTTGACCTTCATCTTCTATAAAATCTCTCTTTTATTAAAATTATTTATTTACCCTAGAGACAGGACTACAAAACAAGTCCTCTATCAAGTAATAGATTCTGGAATTGGGCAGTGTCTTTCTAGCTTTCTTCTTAAGAAGAGACCGACTGCCACGTTATTCCATGGCACCACAACTCGCTGACAACTTCAACATTTGTAGAAAACAAACAGAACTTGGTAGTAGAAGAATACACCATTCAACAAATACTTGGGGGGGGGGGTGTGTGTGCAATTCAAACCACACACATTTCTTTTTTAATCTACTAGCACTACTTCAATTCCTACTTCTCACAGGACTTGAAAACCTAATCCATACACAGCATCCAAACACCACATCTGTATAATCGTAGTCATTTAGCAAGGAATACACCCGCTCCATTGTGACTAGAGACAGATTCCCTCTCCCTCCCAACAATGGGGGTTTAATCAATGCAAACCCATTAATAAGGGCTGAAGGAGCTTTCTGAACGCGATTCAACTCTTACCCAACCACCACCGCCCCTCCACAAACATTCCTTATCACCCTGCTGAGCTACACACGTAACCCAACCCACAGTAATGCAAGGTCTCCGTACAAATCTGAGAACAAGAGTCTGCTGGCAGGATGCAGGGGCACGCTGACCAAGCACCCGGAAAGAAGGAAGCGTTACTACTCCTCCAGAAGCCAGGAAGCTTAGTGGTTGGAATAGGAAAGGGAGGGATGAAAACAGAGGGGGGGGGGGGGGGAAGGTGGGAGGAGAAGAGGTTTGTGGGGGTTTTTAAAGGAAAATAGACCTTTCCCCTTGGTGGGCAAAAGCTACCCCTAAGCACGGAAAAGGAAGGGAATTTAAGGAGGGAAAAAAAAAAAAGGGAAAAAAAAAGCCACTATCTATTAAAATACCATCGAACCCACCAAGACAATAACGTGCATTTTCTGCATCACAAAAAGTTCAAGCACAGCCTGCCCACACCCGACCCGGTGTCGTGTCCGCGACCCGCCCCCCCCCCCCCCCCAGCATCGGAGGGCGGCAGACTGACCTGTCAACAAATGGCAGCAACAGAAGAAATGAGCAACGCAGTGTCCAGCCGGAAAGAGGAGGGGGGGAGCAGGAATATTTTATCTTCAGGAGGTTGATTCTCGTCCCCGTTTCCTTCCAGTTCCCCTTTTATTTTTTCCTTACCCCCGCCAAAAGAAAAAAAAAAAAAAAAAAGAAGAAGAAAAAAAAATACTTTCCGTCTTTCCTCCTCCCCCCCCCCCCCCCCCAATATTCCGACTCAGAGTTTAAAACAAAGAGACGGAAATAGCCGAGTGCGGACCGAATGAAGCCGAGTGAGCGTGTCATGCATATGGCGCATGCGCACTGTGTGTACACATACGCTCAGATCTATATCCTTGCCTCTATCGAGATATGGGATTGGTTTCACGTTATCCATTCCTCCTATCTCACTCCGTTATGCGTGTGCTGAAAGAGGAGCAGTGTTTTTCCGGTTCCGCCCTAAGCTCAGGGTGGAGGATATCTCTCTGCTGTACTCTGATTTTCTCCCTAGGGTGGCCCCTGTGGGATTCCCAGCCTAGTATTGCTCCCTCATGCATGCACACTTTTTTTAGGTAGCATCCTTGTATGCTATCTTTTTGTCAAGATGGGAGTGATTGGGTGAGGGGTGAATTTACCCAGAAATAGCCCTTGTGCAATGCATGCTTTTCCCCTGCCCCATTTAGCCTTCTTGACACACAGGTGATATTGAAACCTCTATGATTCTAACTGTAAATCATTTGGGTAAATGGTTCTTGAGAAGACAATGGGATAGAAGGAACAACCGGACCTAAAACCAGGTAGCAGAAACTTCAGTGGGCTACTTTCCCAAAAAACTTGGCTATACCACATGAAATGTGCCCTTTAGGTGAACTTGACTAATTATAATATGAAAATTTATATAAATTATGAAAAGCCCTCCCCCTCCCCCAAAAGAGAGAGAGAGGAGAGAAAGAGATAAGGAGAGTCAGAAGTTTAGAATGAACTAAACTACTTTAATGAAGAATTAATATTAAAATAAAAATAAAGAAGAAAATAATGAAATAGATACAATATATACAAAACTCTATCAAGCTCCCAGGATGACAGTCACGTCACCGGCAGGCACTGGGGAAGTCCCAGACTGAACTCAGTGATGGATGGGAACTGGATTCCAGCTCTGGAGTCAGGAACACACAGATTGGGATCAAAGGCAGATGAACAGAGTCCTCTCTGGACGTCGGCCATGGCAGGAAGGGGACTGACCCTTTGATCCCTCAGCCTTTATACTGAGCATGGGGCAGATGGGATGGAATACCCCAGTTGGTCAGGTTTGGGTCACCTGTCCTGTCCACTCCTCCCCACCGATGTGACCCCTCTACGTTTTTTTCCGTTTCCGACCCTCTAAGGGGGCAAATAACGAAATGGGCTGACCTTGGTTGTTATGGCAATAAGTATAAGCAAGGGCCTCTCTGCATACCATTCCTTGGCATGGAGCACAAACATTGGTCTTATCATTCTGAGAACGAGCAGTTTTCTCCACAATATGCCGTTAATTTCAGAGAGTTAGAGGAGGCCTAGCTAGGATGTAAAGTTACAGAACAGAAAATTGGTTCAGTTTTACTTCAAACCGGGACAACTCCTCTAGAAGTTAGGATACCTGCCTCTGCTTGAAGACCCTCATCCACTGAGCCTGCGCAGTAAAATTAAGAGACACTACCTTCAATTGAAGACAAGGACATTTTACACCAATCAGCTTCAAGATAAGGAATTATGAGCACCAGTAAAAAGTTGATAAACAATGAATATGTTAATTATGCTAATTTACAATGTATAAATGAATGACTGTTCCAATTTTGTGTGTGCTAGCTTTGCGGAGATACCCTCTAGCACCCTTTTCTGCGCAGAACTGCTAATACCTTGATTCTCTGTTATTGGCTTCCCACTGGGTAAACGATCCCATGAGTTTTGGGACAACAGAGGGACAGGCATCTCTGGCACCGCTTCCCCCAAACCTGTACCTTCTCCACGTGCAAAGACAAGCACCCCAGAACAATCCTCCTCAAACTCACACATTTCCACATACAGGGACACTCATCACTGTCACAAATGATGTAATAAACAGGGACAGACATTTTCTGCATGACCCTTTTAACATCTCCCTCACATATTGGGAGGACAAACACTCTTGCAACATACAAAGGAAGATCTCACTGCCACAGCCCACCAACACGCTTATTTACTTAAGAATAAACCCTGCACCACCCACCAACAGCTTTTCTCCACCAACAACTTCCACACACAGGACTTAAACTTAGTCCTCTATTCACAGCACAAAAAGGCACCAGAACAATCTCCCAACACTAAAGCGACACACAACCCACCAACATCTGTACTAAATTCTCTAGGACCCAAATACTCCCCCATCCAAATGTGTAGACTTCAGAATCAGATCACATCCTCTCCAAGACACACTCACATTTTAAGAGTCCAAAAAATGAATGTCCAATTCCTAACAGTACTAACATTCCCCAGACTGTAAAGATGAGTTGAATTTTTGAAAATAATGAGATTAATAAATAAGACTTACATTCTGGACAATTTTTATGCTTTCAGATTTCAGTGTTTCAAGCCATATCATATTCCAAAGTTTTCTCTAGAAGCATATGTCATTGTTGAGACGGACAAACGACACGGACGACACTCTTCTGAAGTTCAAGCAGTAACAGTCACTTTTATTGCCACACATACTTTCTTATATATTCTTTCTTAACACGTGTTCTTTTACTATTGGTTACATATTGTCATAACAATATATCATTGGTTAACTTTTGCAAACATCAAAGCTACTCCTTATCTTGTCAGTCTCCAGCTGGTACCTTAAAGTTGTTTACTTCTCAGGATGTTTTCTACTCCCTTCTTTCTCAAGGATATACTTTAATCTCTGCAAGGTCAATTCCTGACTCCATTCCCTCAATCAAGGGGTCCACGGACCCGCTGTAGTCCCCCACAATTCCCCCTTTTTGTATTTGTGCCAAAAAGATTGCCTTCATCGTCTGCTGCAGGGCCCTTTGCAGCAAGGAGATGACAAATGGCAACATTAATAGCACAACTACAACAATCAGTAAAATAACTAATCCTGTTCTTACTACCGACAACAACCATCCCGACAGTCCCCATCCACTAAACAGTCTGTTCAACCAATCCCATCCATTATCGACTTGCAGCTTTTGTACTCCTTCCTTCAACAACTGTATGCTTTTATGAATTGATTCAGAGTGATCTGACAAGTTCATGCAACACATTCCATCAATATCCTCGCATCCATGTCCTTGAGCTAATAACAAAAAATCTATCGCCACTCTATTTGGTAGCGTGGCATGCCTAACTGAGTCTACATCTAATAGTAAATTGCTTGTATAATTAAAATATAAACAATAGTCCATTTTTATAGATCCCAAAAGCTCAAGCTCTTGAGGTTCCAAAGGCACTTTAGGCAAATAAGGCACCCATGCGTCCCATGTATTAACCAACGACTCGTTTTGAAAGGTTGCCTGTGCTTCATGTGGTACCGGCCACTTGTCCACTGGAACACCAACAAGGCATGTAGTAAACGGATTCTCTGGTGATGCAGTGGCCAGACATATGGAATCTTGGCCAGTCATGTTGGCTAAAGTGATCCATACGTTGGTCCTTGTCTGCGTTGGCATCCAAAATGCGTTGACTATGGCACACATCATGAGGAAGATAACACAGGCTTCACATTCCGTGCAGGCATCCATTGCGGCCCGTGATCTGTGGAAACACAAGCATAACCTCTTCCCCAGGTTAATAGCTCATGCGGACCCATCCATTGACCCGTACGTAGATCCCCACTAACACCTTTGCCCCTGGACCCACCCCCTCCTGAGTTACCAGGGAATTGAAATGGCGAAGGATGGGTGGTGTTGGGGTCGGAGAATCATCAGAAACCTGTAAAAAATTTAAAACATACGTAGCTTTGGCCAATCGTGCATCAGGTGGTTCACCCAACATTCCCCCTTTTTGTTTTTGGAGGAAGCGCTTGAGTGTACCGTGGGCTCGTTCTACAATGCTTTGTCCTGTGGGAGACTGGGGAATTCCAGTAACATGGGATATCCCCCAAAGCTGCAAAAATAATGTGACTTTCTGAGACACATAAGCCGGGCCATTGTCTGTCTTAACTTGTTGGGGAACACCTAAAATGGAAAATGCACGTTGCCAATGGCAGATGACATCACATGCAGATTCACCAGTATGAGCAGTGGCCACAAGAGCTGATGAAAAAGTATCTATAGAGACATGCACATATTTCAAACGCCCAAATTCGGGTACGTGCGTAACATCGGTCTGCCAGATCTGCAAGGCACGGAGGCCGCGAGGGTTGGTGCCGCAGTAAATGGGGACATGATGGCCCTGACAATCAGGGCATGCAGCAACGATGGCACGCGCCTCAGAATTTGAAATATGAAATTGGCATTTCAGGGCCCGATAGCCCTGATGGTAAAAGCGATGTGAAGCTATTGCATGTTGTTTAATATCGGGAACAGGTCCCAATGCCATTGCGGACACCAAAGCATCTGCTTTTGCATTTCCTTCCACTATAAAGCCCGGTAACGTAGTGTGACTTTTAATATGCATGACATAATATTCATAGTGACGTTTCTGAATTTCCAACCATAATAGCTTCAGAACCCCAAACAGTGTTTCATTAGACACATGCCCTAACACAGCTTTATCCAATCGTTGTACCAGTCCAGCCACATAAGCAGAATCTGTTATGATGTTTACTGGGCCAGGGAAGCTTTGAAACACCATGGCCATTGCTCTAAGTTCAACCACTTGTGGTGAGCCTTCTTGATGTTCGATTTTATGCCGCCATTGTGGTCCATCTTTCCAAACGATGGCCGCTTTTCCTGTTTTCCCTGATCCATCCGTAAACACTGTGGGTCCCTCTACTGGATCCAATTGACTCAACTGTTTCTGACCAAATCTCACCTGACTTCCTAGTTTGACCAATGGATGTGAGGGCAAATGATAACTTATTTGCCCTGTATAATTCATCATGGCTGCTTGTAAGGCAGAGCTGTTGGCCATGCACCATTCAAAATAATCACTCTGCACTGGGAATACAATTTTTTCCGGGTCTCTCGCTGTTAATTCACAGAATCACAGAATCACAGAATATTTTTGGTTGGATGGGACCTTTGAGATCATTGAGTCCAACCAACAAAAAAAAGAAAACAAAACAAAAAAAAACAATCCCAGAACACCAAACACCAAAACCAAACCAAAACAAACGCCCACAACCACACACCACACCCACCCACAAACAGACAGAAACCAACAATCTCAGGCACTAGAGCATGCCCTGAAGTGCCATGTCTACACGTTCCTTAAATACCTCCAGGGATGGTGACTCCACCACCTCCCTGGGCAGGCTGTTCCAGTGCCTGACCACTCTCTCAGTAAAGTAATTCTTCCTAATATCTAATCTAAACCTCCCCTGCCACAACTTCAGACCATTTCCTCTGGTCCTGTCATTATTCACTTGGGAGAAGAGGCCAACACCCACCTCTCTACAACCTCCTTTCAGGGAGTTGC
This sequence comes from Numenius arquata, assembly GCF_964106895.1. Lineage (NCBI taxonomy): Eukaryota > Metazoa > Chordata > Aves > Charadriiformes > Scolopacidae > Numenius > Numenius arquata. The sequence continues at coordinate 21,394,501 of NC_133615.1, read as the reverse complement.
AGAGGGCAATGAGGTCTCCCCTCAGCCTCCTCTTCTCCAAACTAAACATGCCCAGTTCCCTCAGCCTCTCCTCAAATGACTTCTTCTCTAGACCCCTCACCAGCTCGGTGGCTCTCCTCTGGACACGCTCCAGCACTTCAACGTCCTTCCTGTAGTGGGGGGCCCAGAACTGGACACAGCACTCGAGATGAGGCCTCACCAGTGCCGAGTACAGAGGCACCATCACTTCCCTGGTCCTGCTGGCCACGCTATTCCTGATACAGGCCAGAATGCCGTTGGCCTTCTTGGCCACCTGGGCACACTGCTGGCTCATGTTAAGCCGGCTGTCCACCAACACCCCCAGGTCCTTTTCTGCTGGGCAGCTTTCCAACCACTCTTCCCCAAGCCTGTAGCGTTGCCTGGGGTTGTTGTGACCGAAATGCAGGACCTGGCACTTGGCCTTATTAAACCTCATCCCCATTGGCCTTGGCCCATTGATCCAGCCTGTCCAGGTCCCTCTGTCGAGCCTGCCGACCCTCAAGCAGATCAACACTCCCACCTAGTTTGGTGTCATCTGCAAACTTACCGAGGGTGCACTCAATCCCCTTATCCAGATCATCAATAAAGATATTAAACAAGACTGGCCCCCGATTCCATACAGCGTGTCCTGATTTTTATAATTACTTGAGCCACCAGCTCAAAAAGGCCAGGGGCTGTCTTTTTTGTTTTATTTGGCAAGAAAACCCACTTCAAAACATGTAGAGAATCATCCCACTTCTCATGCCATTGTGCAATCATGGCAAAGGGTACCAACTGGTCAATCAAAATGATTGCCTGGACAGGCACTGTCAGTTCAATTCTCCATACGTTTGCTACTAATTGCTCGCTCAATGTCTGCAATTGCTTTTTGTGCACCTACCGTCAAGGTGCATGGGGCAGAAATATCTGTGTCTCCTTGCAGTAGTTCAAATAACGGTTGCAATTTAGAAGAAGGAAGCCCCACGTAGGGTCAAATCCAATTAATCATCCCTGCTAATCTTTGCATGTCATTTAATGTTTTCACTTCCACTTGCAATTGTATGGGTTGTGGCATCACCATTTGAGTTAAGACTTTCATACCTAAATAAAGCCATGGTTGCTACCGTTGCACCTTTTCAGGCGCAACAATCAGTCCATATTGGCACAGAGATTCCCGTGTTTTGTTCTCCATCTCAATTAACTCCTGTGGAGTTGCTGCAGCTAACAGAATGTCATCCATATAATGATAGCAATAACCTGATGGGAACAAAGCATGTACTGGACTCAATGCCTTTGCCACGAACCACTGGCAAATTGTGGGTGAATTTTTCATACCTTGCGGTAACACCTTCCAATGATATCTTTCTGCAGGTTCCATATTGTTTATGGATGGTACAGTAAAGGCAAATTTCTCCATATCTTGATCTGCTAAAGGAATCGTAAAGAAACAATCTTTCAAGTCCATTACAACAATTTCCCATCGTATCGGAATCATGGTGGGAGAGGGTAATCCAGGTTGTAAAGCTCCCATGGTTGCCATAACCTCATTAATCTTCCTCAAATCATGTAGCAATCTCCATTTTCCAGATTTTTCTTTATAACAAACACAGGGGTATTCCAAGGGCTGTGTGAGACCTCTATGTGTCCTGCAGCTAGCTGTTCTGCTACAAGAGACTGCAGGGCAGTGAGTTTTTCTTGACTGAGGGGCCACTGATCGACCCACACTGGTCTTTCAGTTAACCATCTTAACGCCAGAGTGGGTCGAGAAATGCCCTGCAATACAGTGACCCCTACTGAAAATCTGTTGTTATCCGTACTCCCCATTGTCCTAAACAATCCCTTCCCCACAAATTTAATGGGGCCGAGGTCACATAAGGTCTCACCGTAGCCCTTTGACCTTCAGGATTAACAATCGTAATCGGTTTGGCTGATATTAGGCTAGTCGCAACTCCTCCAAGTCCTGCCACCCCCAAGGTGTTTGAGGCCAAAGGCCAAGTATTCGGCCATTCGCGCAGTGAGATGATAGTCACATCTGCCCCTGTATCGAGTAACCCAGTCAGTTTCACCTGATCGGGGGTAACGCTGTTCATCATGAGTGTACAGATCATTTGCAGCCATTTCTCCGACACTGTCTGAGACCAAAAAACAAGTGGTTTTCCTGTTGATCCAAATCCACTGTCACCGCGAACAACCTGTTCAGTCCTGGGGACACAACTCATAAATGGCACAAGTTGAGCTAAGCGTGTTCCTTTTTCTATTGTTACCGGTGGGGTTACTGTTGATACCATAGCACAAATTTGTCCTGTATAATCGGCGTCAATAACTCCCACATGCACCATGAGTCCTTGTAGGGTGGTACTTGATCTTCCTATTAGTAAAGCACTCAGTCCCCTACCAATTGTCCCCCAGGCATCTAAGGGCACTTTGTGCACCCCTTGAGTCGTTATTGTAATGGATAACTGAGGAAGATTTGTTGCTGATCAAATCTTAGGATTATCCACTTCTGTTGTACATAGTGTAAGAAAGTCCTGACTTACACAAACTGCAATGCTATCAAAATGTGTCCATGTAAGTGAATGTTTATCTTTGTATTAACCAAATGTATGTAAGAGATGGCACAAGCTAATTATGCCACCACCACCTGCAAAACTCCCCTGAAGCTGGATTGTAATTTATTGTGGCAGTCTTGAGAACTCCCTAACAAGAAGAGACGTCCACTATATTATATTACTAAACTGTATAGGAATGTCCTGTTTTTACAAGATAAGCTTAACCCCAATGTTATCCCTGTTTTAACTTTGTAACTAATCAATCGTGTAGAAGGGGAAGGGTGTAAACTAATTTACAACCAACATTGCCTTGAAACCGCTGTGAAGCAAGACAGACCAGATGGAGTAAAGATAACGGAAGAAGCAGAGGGGCGTACTGAAGATGTCGAACCCGACCTCTGTGAGGATAAAAAGAGATGTTCAGTTTGCTTGAATTTGCGAGCCTTTGGTGGAGCTGTGACTCCCCGGCCGCCCAGCGCTGTTTTTGCTTCCCTACCTTAATAAACATTTAGTGAATCTATTTCGGACTTAGCCTTTTTTATTTTAAACTATAACAAATTTGGTGCCGTGACTCAGATCCAGACAGCTGACTTGGAATTCAACTCTGGGAGGGCGCCCCATCTTCGGATGGTCCCGGAGGAGATTCCGACCTAGCTCACCTGGATTTTCCGAACTGAGATAGGAAAGCAAAAAGAAAGAGAAAGGAGATACTGCAGTTCCCCGTAATTTTTGTGCACGAAGAGCCGGACGAAGACTCGGGAGTGAGTGAGTATATTGCGGTTCCGTTCGGTCGGGGATTGGGTACCCGGGGTGTGAGTGACTGAGACGACCACTGGGCTTAGTAGCCCACCGGGCGAAGTGAGTGTGGTCCTCCTAATAGTGCGGTTCCCATTGTCCGCGAGGACGTGGGCCACGAACGGAGGGAAGCGAGTGAAATTTGAGTGAAAGAAGGCACTCTCGGAAGATGGGCCAGAAGAAAAGTAAGGTTTCTGGTTCCATGCAGGAGATACGGGGCGGGGGTGGGCTCCCTGATATACCCCAAGACAGCCCGCTAGGATTGATGATTCAATATTGGGATAATTCCCCGTGTCGGAAAGGAAAATCTAAGGAGAAAATGATCCATTATTGTATGGAAAAATGGGGAGGAAAACAGATAAGAAAAGATTTATATTGGCCAATTTATGGATCCTTAGAGGATTGGATATGCCAACAATTAAACATATACGTTAACAACAAACGACCATTTAATAAGGAGGAGAGTGAATATGCCTTTTTGTGGATCCTGGGCACGTCCCAGGCCGCTAATCTGTTTCCATTAAAAGAAAAGAAAAATGATAAAAAGAAAAGGTGGGATGTAAATGAACCTCCAGCGTCCCCCCCACCCTATGTCCCCCCTCCCCCCCCACCGCAAGGTCCTGAGCAAAATCTCCCTCCAACAGCCCCCTCAGAACCTGAGGAAGAGACGACTCCTTCTAATCGAAGAATAACTAGAAGTCAAACCAGAGAAAGGAGGGAGGAAAATCAATTGTATCCGTTAAGGGAAACAGCTATGGGGGGACCACAACCCGGAGTTGGATTTGTATCTGTACCTCTCAGCTCCGGGGATGTGAGGGAGTTTAAGAAAGAAATGGGACACCTGTTAGAGGACCCATTAGGGGTAGCAGAGCGTTTTGATCAATTCCTCGGGCCTAACATTTATACTTGGGACGAGATGGAGTCTATCTTAAAAATCTTGTTTACAAACGAAGAACGAGGAATGATTAGAACGGCGGGCATGAGGTACTGGGATCAGAGGCATCTGAATGGTCCCAATGGAGATATTAAATGGCCCCTGCAGCGGCCTAACTGGGATAACCAGGATCCTGCACATAGAAATAACATGGTTGACCTCCGGGATATGATAATTCAGGGGATTAGAGACTCTGTACCCCGGGGGCAGAACATTAATAAGGCCTTTAATGAGCAACAAAAGAAAGATGAGACCCCCACTGAATGGCTAGAAAGATTAAGGAAAAGTTTGCAGTTGTATTCCGGGTTAGACCCTGATAACCCAGTGGGTCGAACTCTATTAAAAACTCAATTTGTGGCTAAATCGTGGACAGATATCAGAAAGAAGTTAGAGAAAATAGAGGACTGGCAGGGGAGAGGGTTAGATGAGCTACTCCGAGAAGCTCAAAAGGTATACGTAAGGAGGGAAGAAGAAAATCAGAAGAAACAAGCCAGAATTCTGATGGCAGCGGTGAGAGAGGGGCAAAATCAAGTCAGGGGAAGGGAAGGTCCCCAAAGGGGTCCAGTGGAGCTGAGGAAACAGAAGGTTGATACACAAAGCATGGAATGTTTTTATTGTCATAAGAAGGGACACATTCAGAGAAACTGCCGGAAGAGGGCGCAGGATGAAAGGATTTTTAAGGAGGATTAGGGGGGTCAGGGGCTCTATTTGCTGGGGACCCAGAGAAACACAGAGCCCTTGATAAAATTGAAATTGGGTCCTCAGCATGAGGTGTTCGAGTTCCTTGTGGACTCAGGCGCCGAGAGATCAACCGTCCAAAGATTACCATCTGGATGTGTTAAATCAAAAGATACACTCCAAATAATTGGTGCAAAGGGGGAACCTTTCAAAGTGCCCCTGATAAGGAATGTAACAACAGAAGCCCCAAACAAATATGGGGTGGGAACCTTTTTATTGGTCCCTGAAGCTGAATATAACCTCTTGGGACGGGACCTGATGGTAGAATTAGGAATCAATTTAGAAGTAGACCAAGAGAAATTGAAAATAAAATTATGCTTATTAACCGCCGAAGATGAAGCCAAGATAAATCCAGAAATTTGGTATAGCCCAGGGTCGGTGGGAAAGCTAAATATCAAACCAATTACGGTTTCCATAAAAAACCCAGACCGGCCAATTAGGATAAAACAGTATCCCATCTCTAGAGAGGGGAGGGAAGGGTTGCAGCCAGTAATTGAGAGACTTTTAGCCCAAGGGCTTCTGGAACCCTGTATGTCTCCCCATAATACTCCCATATTGCCCATAAAGAAATCAGATGGGTCTTATCGCTTAGTACAGGACCTGAGAGCTGTAAATGAACAAACCGTTACCCGGTTCCCTGTGGTGGCTAATCCTCACACTATACTCAATCGGTTAAGTCCCGATTATAAATGGTATAGTGTTATAGATTTAAAAGATGCTTTTTGGGCCTGTCCATTAGAGGAAAAATGCAGAGACTATTTTGCTTTTGAGTGGGAGAATCCCAAGACGCATAGGAAACAACAGTTACGGTGGACCGTTTTGCCCCAGGGATTCACAGAATCCCCAAATTTGTTTGGACAGGCTCTGGAACAGTTATTAGAATCTTACGAATTAGGTCAGGGACAAATCCTAATACAATATGTGGATGATTTACTAATTGCTGGAAAGACTCAGGAAGAAGTCAGAAATGAGAGCATCAAGCTATTGAACTTTTTAGGCCTCAAAGGATTAAAGGTTGCTAAATCCAAATTACAGTTTACTGAAGAAGAGGTAAAATACTTAGGGCATTGGCTCACAAAGGGACATAAGAAATTAGATCCTGAAAGAGTAAAAGGAATTTTGTCTCTAACAGCGCCCACTAATAAAAGACAGATAAGACAGTTATTGGGATTATTAGGGTATTGTCGACAGTGGATAGAAAATTACAGTAGTAAAGTAAAATTCTTGTATGAAAAATTAACTAAAAACGGATTAGTAAAATGGTCCATCGAGGATGACAATCGCTGGGAGAATATAAAAAGAGATCTGATAGAAGCACCTGTCCTCAGTTTACCCGATATCCGAAAACCCTTTCAACTTTTTATCAATGTAGATAATGGGACTGCTTATGGGGTTCTGACCCAAGGGTGGGCAGGACAAAGAAAGCCTATAGGATATTATTCTAAAATACTGGATCCTGTAAGCCGCGGGTGGCCCACCTGCCTGCAGGCCATAGTGGCCACTGCATTACTGGTAGAAGAGGTTGGAAAAGTCACCTTAGGAGGTGAACTAAAGGTATACACCCCCCATAACATTCGGGGAGTATTACAACAAAGGGCTGATAAGTGGCTTACAGATAGTCGATTGTTAAAATATGAGGGAATTTTAATCAACTCCCCTAGGCTAGAAATGGAAACCACTGCTATTCAAAATCCCGCCCAATTTTTGTACGGAGAACCTAAAGAAAATTTGACCCACGACTGCCTCCAACTAATAAATTTACAGACTAAGATAAGGGAAGACTTAGAAGAATATGAACTGGATGAAGGAGAAAAATTATTTGTGGATGGCTCTTCACGAGTGGTCGAAGGAAAACGGAAATCAGGATATGCTATTGTGGATGGGCATACCTTTGAGGTAAAAGAATCAGGACCATTAAGTAAAGCATGGTCCGCACAAGCGTGCGAGCTATATGCCACGTTAAGAGCATTAAAACTCTTAGAAAATAAAATTGGAACTATTTATACAGATTCAAAGTATGCCTTTGGGGTGGTACATACTTTTGGAAAAATTTGGGAAGAGCGAGGTTTAATCAACACCCAAGGAAAGGGATTAGTCCATGAAAAACTAATCCAGGAGATTTTAAAGGCCTTACGAGGTCCACTAAGGATAGCTATAGTCCATGTAAACGGACATCAGAAGGGACTAACACATACAGTAAGAGGAAACAATCTAGCCGATGCAGAGGCGAAACAGGCCGCATTGTTAATAGTTCAGACATTGGGAGAAGAACCTGAACGGCTAAAATTAGATAAGACATTCACCCTCCAAGAATTGGATAAGTTAAAACAAATTGGAGCAAAAAGAAATGGTGATAAGTGGCTGCTACCGGATGGCAGAGAGATTCTCCCAAAAGGACTAGCTCGAAAAGTATTAAACAAGTTGCATGATAAAACACACTGGGGGGTTCAGGCATTAGTAGATCAATTCGAAACGAACTATGCCTGTGTTGGAATCTACAATCTGGCCAAGAGAATTTTAGAAGGGTGTCTAACGTGTCGCAGAGTGAATAAACGACAACTGAGGGAAAAGGTTCAAGGGGGTCGGGAACTGGCTAAGAGACCCTTTGAGAAAATACAGGTGGATTTTACCGAATTGCCGAAGGTCGGGAGATATCAGTATTTATTAGTCTTGGTTGATCACCTCACACACTTTGTAGAAGCCTTTCCAGTGGTAAGGGCTACTGCCAAGACAGTTATTAAAATCCTGTTGGAAGAAATTATCCCGAGATATGGAACTATTGCAGTAATAGACTCAGACCGAGGCCCACACTTTACATCTAAAGTGATTAAAGGAATAACTGAATTGTTCGGTACAAAGTGGGAGTATCATACCCCCTGGCACCCACAAAGTTCTGGAAGAGTAGAGAGAATGAATGGGGAAATAAAGAAACACTTAACTAAACTTATGGTGGAAACAAAAATGAATTGGGTTAAATGTTTACCGTTGGCTTTGCTTTATATTAGGACCCAACCAAGAACAGATACTGGTATATCCCCCTTTGAAATGTTGTATGGGATGCCTTATGATTTTGGGTTATTAGTAGAGCATCCAAAGGTTGAAGATAAAATATTAACAGAATACATTTTGGAACTCACAAAAAGAAGACAGGAACTAAGAAGGAAGGGCTTGGTAGTACAAAGACCCCCCTTGGACATCTCTTTGCACCGAGTCCAGCCTGGAGACCAGGTATTAATTAAGACCTGGAAAGAAACCTCCTTAACACCCTGTTGGGAGGGACCTTTTGTTGTTTTACTTACTACAGATACGGCTGTACGGACAGCGGAAAAAGGATGGACTCATGCCAGCCGAATTAAGGGACCTATCTTTCCAGAAAAGTGGACAGTAACGACGCAACCAGGGGATCTCCGGGTAACAATCAGACGGAGTGAAGTTGGTAAATGAATCATTCTAGGAGAGAAGTAAGAAATAGTTTATATCAATGGTTCCAACTATCACCCGGAAATAATCTGCGGAGAGTATATTTTGCACCCTGGAGTGAAGAGAGGGTCCCTGACCAAACGGGGGGGTCTGGGCTATATAAACTCACTGGAACTCCCCAGGTTTTTCCTTTTTGTTGTGAAACAGAAACAGAAATACATGTGTCATCCGGAATAGGAGGTCCCCGTGGAATACCCTGTCTAAAACACCCTACCTCTGGGCACTTATGTTGGGTTGTATGCCAGTGTTTAAATTGTAACAGAAAATGGTCTTGTGTTTCATTTAACAGGCAAAATTATTGCATGAAATGTCATAAAGACTTAAGGTATATCCGGGAACCAGATGATCCAGTGGAGATCTGTAAATTATTTTGTGGATGGGAATTGTCAATACCTGAACTTTGGGAAGTATATGAAACGGACTGGTATAAAGTTCTAAGACTGTGTGCCATAGAATTTGTCTGGAAACGGGCACAACAGCCAAACAGGTGGAAATATTTAAATTGTTGACAGGATACCAGCTGGGTTCCCCTGAAGACTACCTGCTGCTGCCGAGAAGATACTGAAATCCCGTTGCTCTCCGCAAAAGAGTAGACGAGGAAGGCAGAGAGGTATTGAACTGTGGGGAAATGAAGGCTGTTATCTTACTAAGTCTTTTAATATCCAGGATATTAGGGTATCCACATCAGCCCTTTAATTGGACTATCTCCAGTTGGAATGAAGCCAGGATCCTCCAAATGAATATTACTGCAGGAGCACCCTCTTTTAATTTAACCAATTGCGAACTAATAGGAGCTGCAGTGGGATTTCCTGGGGGCACAGGGTGTGAACCCTGGGTGAATGTAAGGGCTACCTATTGGTGTCCCAGCTCAAATCCGGGAAAAGGTTACTGTAATCACCCTAATCATCATTATTGTGCCTATTGGGGTTGCGAAACCATAGCCACCGCCAGATGGCCAGTCGCGTCTCCAGACAAATATCTCAATGTTACTTGGTGGCCTGAAGGGTGCACCCAGCCAAGCTATGATAGTAGTGGGGCAACACTAGAATTAGGAGATGGAAACTGTAAATCTTTAAAAATATTGATATTGCAGCATCAAGATCCCGGGTGGTTGACTGGGAAAACTTGGGGCATAAGGGTTTGGGAGCCTGGAACTGATAGGGGTGGGCTAATATTTATCCAAAAACAGGAAACAAAAATGCTGCAGGCTGTAGGTCCTAATCGAGTTGTAAAGAAAAAGCACAGAGTTAAAAAGAAGAAACTGAGAGGAGAAAATTTGGTAACGCCAGTGACCTTAGGACTTGGCCCAGTTCCCACCATTAAAGAGGAAACAGTAAAAGACGAAAAGGATGATGAACCCTTATGGGTTGTAATGCAGGCAGCTTACCAAGCCTTAAATGCGACGAATCCAAACTTTACTGCTTCCTGTTGGTTATGTTATGATGTAAAGCCCCCTTTTTATGAAGGAATAGCGGTGGCCTCTCCTTTTAATATCTCTACGGAAGAAACTCCCTCTGGATGCAATTGGAGAGAACGGAAAGTAGGAATTACTCTCCAGCAAGTTAGAGGAGGCGGTTGGTGTATAGGCAAAATAACCAAGGGAAGGAGAACCTTATGTGCTAACCATACTTCAAATCTGTCGAGCCTGCCAGTCGGAACCAGGTGGATCCTGCCTAGTCCTGGGGCATGGTGGATTTGTTCTATTACTGGCCTAACACCATGTTTATCTATTAATGTTTTTAGAGCAAATATTTCAGAATTTTGTGTACAGGTCACAGTAGTGCCAAAAATACTTGTACATGAAAGAGAGGCTATGTATTTGCATTGGAGTAATCTGGGTCATGAGATCACTAAAAGGGAACCAATATCTGCTATCACTATAGCAACATTGCTAGGTTTAGGAGTGGCTGGGACTGCTACTGGGATCACCTCAATAGTACAACAACAACAGGGCCTTACTTCCCTGAGGGCTGCAGTAGACGAGGATTTAACTCGGATAGAAAAATCAATCTCCTACTTGGAAAAATCACTGACCTCTCTATCGGAAGTAGTTTTACAAAATCGAAGGGGACTGGACTTGGTATTCTTACAAAAAGGAGGATTGTGTGCAGCCCTAGGTGAGGAATGCTGTTTCTATGCTGACCATACAGGGATGGTAAGGGACTCATTAGCTAAACTGAGGGAAGGGTTGGAACAAAGAAGGCGGGAACGAGAGGCTCAATCCTCTTGGTATGAATCCTGGTTTAATCAGTCACCGTGGTTAACAACTCTGATCTCCACCTTGGCGGGGCCTTTAATAATGTTATTACTGATCTTGACCTTTGGTCCTTGTGTTATAAATAAGTTAGTCACCTTTGTCAAAAATAGAGTAGATAAAGTACAACTGATGGTAGTAAAACAATCAGAGTTAGAAATGAAGATTATATCAGATGAAAATCCTGAATTAAGTGCCGCGTGTGAAGTATTGTCAAGATTTGATCAGCAAAGTAGGATGTGTGAATAAAAGAAAAGGGGGGAATTGTAATGGATAACTGAGGAAGATTTGTTGCTGATCAAATCTTAGGATTATCCACTTCTGTTGTACATAGTGTAAGAAAGTCCTGACTTACACAAACTGCAATGCTATCAAAATGTGTCCATGTAAGTGAATGTTTATCTTTGTATTAACCAAATGTATGTAAGAGATGGCACAAGCTAATTATGCCACCACCACCTGCAAAACTCCCCTGAAGCTGGATTGTAATTTATTGTGGCAGTCTTGAGAACTCCCTAACAAGAAGAGACGTCCACTATATTATATTACTAAACTGTATAGGAATGTCCTGTTTTTACAAGATAAGCTTAACCCCAATGTTATCCCTGTTTTAACTTTGTAACTAATCAATCGTGTAGAAGGGGAAGGGTGTAAACTAATTTACAACCAACATTGCCTTGAAACCGCTGTGAAGCAAGACAGACCAGATGGAGTAAAGATAACGGAAGAAGCAGAGGGGCGTACTGAAGATGTCGAACCCGACCTCTGTGAGGATAAAAAGAGATGTTCAGTTTGCTTGAATTTGCGAGCCTTTGGTGGAGCTGTGACTCCCCGGCCGCCCAGCGCTGTTTTTGCTTCCCTACCTTAATAAACATTTAGTGAATCTATTTCGGACTTAGCCTTTTTTATTTTAAACTATAACAGTTATAGTCACTGTGTGGGCGGCGGATACATCCATCCCGGCTGATCCACTTTTTTTTTTTTTTTTTCCAGTTACATGAGAGTTAAAGTGGACGGGGAGGGGGGGAGAAAGGAGGGACTACATTGCAGCCAATAAAGAAATCGCCAAATCCGTTCTGCCCTCCTCCCAGAAATTATTACCACTTCCTCCCCCTCCCGGCTCGGGGACTCGGATTCTCAGGGACTACTTCCTCAAGCTCATTTTGTCCTGTCATAGGATCATCCTCATCAGCATTACTGTCCGAATCCTCTGGCAGAGGTGGATACAAAAAGGGGTTAAGCGATGGCCGTGCCCTTTGTTCTTCCACAATCGGCAATGGCGGAGCAGAGGGTTGCGCATACTGTCTTGACTTAGATACAGGAAGTCCCTCCTGCGGCCATATATATCCCAAATCTGCCGCTTGTTTATGTGAGCCTTTTGTAGCTTCTATCTGTTCTCGGGGCAGCACATACTTGTACTTTTTCTCTTTTCCTTCCAATTTATTATCAGAAAGCCGCGCCCCCCCCCTCCCCCATCAGCACACCCCCGTCTTCTTTTTTGGTAACAGGGGGTTTTAGGACTGGGGGTTTTGGGACCGCAGATGGCTCCGCCCCTTCTTTTAAGTCCGGCCCGGAAGGATCAGGGGACTCATTTTTTCCCACTGTCTCCGCCTGCTCCCTCTGCTCTTTAAACCCTTTCAAAGTCTCTAGTAGCAAGCGCCACGTTGTTAGTAGTTCAGTCGCTTCCCTGGAGCCTCTCGTGGCTCCATCAAACAATTTATCACCCAAGTCCTTCCATTGAGATACACTAAATGCTGTGACAGTGGTAACTTCAAAGCCTTGTCTTTTGCCCCAGAGCAACATTTTCCGTAAAGTCAGCTCTGGGAGGTCCACGCCCCGCTGTTTCAAAAGCAACTTCCACGTAGAGAGTACGATACCCTCTTCTTTGGACAGGTTCCCTCCCATGTTCCCAGTAGCTCACCTTTCCAGGTGTCTTATTCACGATTCGGATCAACAGCAGCTCTCCCCGCCGCTCTCAGCTATACTGGGCTCCGTCTCCACAGCTATCTCCAGCCGTCCTTCTTCCATGCAACATCACGTCGGGGTCACCAGATGTCGCTGTTGAGACGGACAAACGACACGGACGACACTCTTCTGAAGTTCAAGCAGTAACAATCTACCCTTTATTGCCACACGTACTTTCTTATATACTCTTTCTTAACACATGTGTTCTTTTACTATTGGTTACATATTGTCATAACAATATATCATTGGTTGTCTTTTGCAAACATCAAAGCTACTCTTTATCTTGTCAGTCTCCAGCTGGGTCCTTAAAGTTGTTTACTTCTCAGGATGTTTTCTACTCCCTTCTTTCTCAAGGATATACTTTAATCTCTGCAAGGTCAATTCCTGACTCCATTCCCTCAATCAAGGGTTCCACAGACCCGCCATAGTCCCCCACAAACATATAGGTTGTTTGTTTTTTTTTAACATCCTCCCTCAAATAATCACATACTCCTGTTAATTGGAGCTTTAAGAAGTCCACCAGTTTCAATGAAACTTAAACAGGAGCTGGGACAAGATATTTGCAATTTTTCACTGTGTTGTGTAAGTCAAACACTTCAACTGAAAGGCCTGCTGAAAGGCAAAGCATGAGGACAAATTTGCAAAGCAGGAACTGAGGTTCAGCTCATGCCACATAGCTGAACACTAAGATTACAAAGACAAGTACTCAAAAATTAACCTTTCCAGAGTAATCTGTACCTTCCATATTATGCATGTTTTCTATGTAATATAGATAAATATCTTTACATTTATATATTCACACACAAAGACTAAGCCATAATTGTTGTGGTTTCAGTTGGGATAGAGTTCACTTTTTTATTAGCAGCTGGTATAGTGCTATGTTTTGGATTTGGGATGAGAAATACTTTTGATAGTGCACTGGTGTTTTTAGCTGTTCCTAGGCAGTCAAGGCCCTTTCTGCTCCTCATATCGCCCCACCAGCAAGTAGGCTGTGGGTGCACAAAAAGTTGGGATACAGCCAGGACAGCTGACCCAAACTGACCAAAGGGCTATTCCATACCATGTGACGTCATGCTCAGCATATTACAGAATCACAGAATCTTCTTGGTTGGAAGGGACCTTTGAGATCATTGAGTCCAACCAACAAAAAAACAACAAACCAAAACAAACACCTACAACCACACACCACACCCACCCACAAACAGATGCAAACCAACAATCTCGGGCACTAGAGCATGCCCTGAAGTGCCATGTCTACACATTTCTTAAATACCTCCAGGGATGGCGACTCCACCACCGCCCTGGGCAGGCTGTTCCAGTGCCTGACCACTCTCTCAGTAAAGTAATTCTTCCTAATGTCTAATCTAAACCTCCCCTGCCACAACTTCAGACCATTTCCTCTGGTCCTGTCATTATTCACTTGGGAGAAGAGGCCGAAACCCACCTCTCTACAACCTCCTTTCAGGGAGTTGTAGAGGGCAATGAGGTCTCCCCTCAGCCTCCTCTTCTCCAAACTAAACATGCCCAGTTCCCTCAGCCTCGCCTCATATGACTTCTTCTCTAGACCCCTCACCAGCTTGGTGGCTCTCCTCTGGACACACTCCAGCAGCTCAATGTCCTTCCTGTAGTGAGGGGCCCAGAACTGGACACAGTACTCAAGGTGAGGCCTCACCAGTGCCGAGTACAGAGGCACCATCACTTCCCTGGTCCTGCTGGCCACACTATTCCTGATACAGGCCAGGATATAAAGCTGGGGGAAGAAGAAGGAAGGTAGGGATGTTCAGAGTGATGGTGTTTGTCCTCCCAAGTAACTGTTACGCGTAACTGTCTCCCACAGCATCCTCATAGGTAAGCTTAGGAAGTGTGGGTTAGATGAATGGACAGTGAGGTGGATTGAAAACTGGCTGAAAGACAGAGCTCAGAGGGTCATGATTAGTGGCACAGAATCCAGTTGGAGGTCTGTAACAAGTGGTGTTCCCCAGGGGTCAGTATTGGGTCCAGTCCTCTTCAATATATTCATCAATGACCTGGATGAAGGGATGGAATGTACCCTCAGCAAGTTTGCTGACGATACAAAACTGGGAGGGGTGGCTAACACACCAGAAGGCTGGTCAGACCTGTGAGACCTGGACAGGCTGGAGAGTTGGGCAGAGAGGAACCTGATGAAATTCAACAAGGGCAAGTGTAGGGTGCTGCACCTGGGGAGGAATAACCCCATGCACCAGTACAGGTTGGGGGCTGACCTGCTGGAGAGCAGCTCTGAGGAAAAAGACCTGGGAGTCCTGGTGGACAACAGGATGACCATGAGCCAACAATGTGCCCTTGTGGCCAAGGCAGCCAATGGCATCTTGGGGTGCATCAAGAAGAGGGTGGCCAGCAGATCGAGGGAGGTTAGCCTCCTCCTCTACTCTGCCCTGGTGAGGCCCCATCTGGAGTACTGTGTCCAGTTCTGGGCTCCCCGGTTCAAGAAGGACAGGCAACTGCTGGAGAGGGTACAGCAGAGAGCTACAAAGATGATTAGGGGCCTGGAGCATCTCTCTTATGAGGAAAGGCTGAGGGACTTGGGTCTTTTAAGTCTGGAGAAGAGAAGACTGAGGGGGGATCTGATCAACGCCTATAAATACTTAAAGGGTGGGTGTCAAGAGGATGGGGCCAGTTTTTTTTCAGTGGTGCCCAGTGACAGGACAAGAGGAAATGGGCACAAACTTGAACATAAGAAGTTCCACCTAAACATGAGGAGGAACTTCTTTACTTTGAGGTTGGCAAAGCACTGGCTGCCTAGGGAGGTGGTGGAGTCTCCTTCTCTGGAGACATTCACAACCCTCCTGAACATGTTCCTGTGCAACCTGCTCTAGGTGGACCTGCTTTGGCAGGGGGGTTGGACTAGTTGATCTCCAGAGGTCCCTTCCAACCCCATATCATTCTGTGATTCTGTGATGAAGCCCTGCTTTCCTGAAGATGGCCGAACACTTGCTTGCCATTGGGAAGCAGTGAATGAATTTCTTGTTTTGCTTTGCTTGCGTGTGTGGCTTTTGTTCTGCCTATTAAACTGTCTATCTCAATCCACAAGTTTTTTCTCACTTTTACTCTTCTGATT
The DNA here is from genome assembly GCF_964106895.1 of Numenius arquata. NCBI lineage: Eukaryota > Metazoa > Chordata > Aves > Charadriiformes > Scolopacidae > Numenius > Numenius arquata. The sequence goes on along the minus strand of NC_133615.1, from coordinate 21,378,692 downwards.
CTTTCCCCCATCCAAATTGGTGGGGTGAGTGAGTGGCTGTGTGTTTCAAGTTGCCAGCTGGGGTTAAATCACAACAGTACAGTCTGCTTCCACTTTGGCTAAGAAGTCAACTAGCAACAAGACGTTCAGTGTGGCACATTCCTAGAAGACATTTTGCCAGCAGGTTAACAACCCACTCAGTCTTAAACGCAGTGTATATCATGACTTTAGGGTCCCTACTTAGCTCTAGGAATAAAGTTATCCAGAGGCTACAGTATGGTAAAAAGGCACATGCCAACACTATAGATTTGCCACATATAGCTTCAAGGTCTGTGCATCTAAGCAGGTGAGTCTTGTCTGTCAGATATCTAAATTCTGTTCCAAATTTGGCCACAAAAGACTTTGCAAAAATCTTTACTTATATAGGTATATGCTACATTGTAAGGGGGGCCTTCTGCCTGCCTTCTGTATTTAGGGTTCAAGAAGCCAAAAGCAACAGTAACAAACTACATAAATATATGTGGAAATTAGAAACTGGACACCTGTTTCTTTGCAAACCTACTATTTCCAGATTCAAACACTGCAGATGTGGAAAAAAATATTAAATCTAGAGTCTATAGCTTCAGCACTGTTAGGTTATGTGATAAAGCTCATCTGCACACCCACAGAGGAGCTCAGACAGACGATGGGAGGAGGAGGAGCCCAAATAATACCCTGCCAGGCTACTCCCAGCCCCATCACAGGGGCCATCAGCCCATCAGAGGCTGCACAAGCCCAGAGGAGCACAGGGACACAGAGTGGTAGGTGGGAAGCCAAATCAGGAACAAACAGCTTGTCTAGGCCCCTCACAGGGCTGTCCCATCAGAACCATCAGCCCCATTGTCCAGGCGTGATACCTATCACATGAGACATCAGAGCAGCTCTCCAGATCACCTTTCAGACTAGAGGGGGTTGCTGCTTAGGGGTGGGACATATTACGGGATGCAGGGGAAAAGCAGTTTGGGATGCCATATTGGGGGATGTTTAGGGGAGGAATCAAAGGTAGAACAACGGAGGGGTTTAGGTGATTTGGGAAGGACCAAAAGTGGGGGAAAAAAAAGAGGGATAAGGGGATAAAAGGGCCAGTTGAGTGTAAATAGTGAGCTAGTCAGTAGGCTTGCCTGGCTATGCCCAGAGCCTGATCTACTTATTAAATTCCTTTCTAACTCTTTCCTGGGTGAGGGCTTTTTCATGCCCTCATTCACTATGTCTCCTGCTCCATTGTGTTGGAGCCCACATTTTTTCTTAGCCTTTCTTTTACCGCCAATATACTTAGAGAAGCCCTTCTTGTTGCACTTCACATCCCTCACTAGTTCCAACTCCAGCTAAGCTTTGGCTATCCTAACTCCATCCCTGTGTACTTGGGTAATGTCTCTATAGAGATCGTGCCTCTGTACTCGGCACTGGTGAGGCCTCACCTTGAGTACTGTGTCCAGTTCTGGGCCCCTCACTACAGGAAGGACATTGAGCTGCTGGAGTGTGTCCAGAGGAGAGCCACCAAGCTGGTGAGGGGTCTAGAGAAGAAGTCATATGAGGCGAGGCTGAGGGAACTGGGCATGTTTAGTTTGGAGAAGAGGAGGCTGAGGGGAGACCTCATTGCCCTCTACAACTACCTGAAAGGAGGTTGTAGAGAGGTGGGTTTCGGCCTCTTCTCCCAAGTGAATAATGACAGGACCAGAGGAAATGGTCTGAAGTTGTGGCAGGGGAGGTTTAGATTAGACATTAGGAAGAATTACTTTACTGAGAGAGTGGTCAGGCACTGGAACAGCCTGCCCAGGGAGGTGGTGGAGTCGCCATCCCTGGAGGTATTTAAGAAATGTGTAGACATGGCACTTCAGGGCATGCTCTAGTGCCCGAGATTGTTGGTTTGCATCTGTTTGTGGGTGGGTGTGGTGTGTGGTTGTAGGTGTTTGTTTTGGTTTTGTTTTGGTGTTTGGTGGTGTGTGGGGTTTTTTTGTTTGGTGTTTGGTTTTTTTTTGGTTTTGTTTTTTTTTTTTGTTGGTTGGACTCGATGATCTCAAAGGTCCCTTCCAACCAAGAAGATTCTGTGATTCTGTGATATTCCTCTTGGGTAGCCTGTTCTCCACGTCCAACTTCCGTGTACCTCCTTTTTGCATTTGAGTTCAATCTCACTCTGCCACACCCCTGCCACACCTGCTAGACTTCCTGCATGTCAGAATAGACTGTTCTTGTGCATTGAGGAGGTTCTCCTCTGAGATCAACCAGCCCCTTTGCTCTCCAGGGCAGTACCCCATGGGAGCCTGTCAAGCAGATCACTAAATAAGCTGAAATTTGCTCTCCTGAAGTCCAAGAATCTGATTCTACTGTTTGCCTTGTTTCCTCATCTCAGGATCTTAAACTCTACCATCTCATGGTTGCTGCAGCCAAGGCTGCCCTTGATCTTGACATCCTGAGCCAGCTCTTCCTTGTTTGTAACAGATCCAGCAGAGCATCTCCCCTAGTTGGCTCTTTGATCATCTACATCAAGAAATTCTTTGGCACACTCAAGAAGCCTCCTGGATTGCTTGCACCCAGCCATATTGCCTTTCCAGAAGATACCAGGGTGTTTACAGTCCCCCATGAATACCAGGGTCTGCACACATGAAGACTCCTTTGAACAACTGGAAGAAGCCTCATCTCCTTTCTTGATCAGGTGGTGTGATTAGATTAGCCTTGGCTAAGGGCCAAACTCCAACCCAGCTGGTCACTCACTACATCTTCTCAGCGGGACTGGGGGAGAAAATAGGATGAGAAAGCTCATGGGTCAAGATAAAGACCGATCGCTTACCACTTACTGTCACAGGCAAAAGAGACTCAAGTTGAAGTAAATTAATTTAACTTATTGCCAATTAAAATAGATTAGTGCGGTGAGTTCTCTACATGTCAGGAAAATCTGCTCTAGTGTGAGGTCTACCACAGGCTGCAGGGAATATCTGCTGTGATGCCACGGAGCACTTCTTTCCCTTCCTTCTCTGACGTTGGTGTTCCCTTTGCTGTTTCCCACTCTTTTTGTTCCCTCTTTCTGGTGGAATTTTTGCCCTTTCTTAAATATGTTTTCACAGAGGTGCCACCAACTTCACTGATGGACTCAGCTTTGGCCTGTGGAAGGTCTGTTGCCAAGCCAGCTGGAACCATCGGTGTCTGGCATGGGGCAGCCCCTTACCTCATAGAATCAGAGAATCATCTAGGTTGAAAGGGACCTTTATCAACGAGTCCAACCATCAACCGAACACTGACAAAAAACATCACTAAAACATATTGCTAAGCACTACCTCTACATGTCTTTTAAATACCTCCAGGGATGGTGACTCAACCACTTCCCTGGGCATCCTGTTCCAAAGCTAGACAACCCTTTTGGTGAAGACATTTTTCCTAATATCCAATCTAAACCTTACCTGGTGCAACTTGAGGCCATTTTCTCTTGTCCTATCGCTTATTACTTGGGAGAAGAGACCAACACCCACCTTGCTACAATGTCCTTTCAGGTAGTTGTAGAGAGTGATAAGGTCTCCCATGAGCCTCTTTTTCTCCTGACTAACCAACCCCAGTTCCTTCAGCTGCTCCTCATAAGACATGTTCTCTAGACCCTTCACCAGCTTTGTTGCCCTTCTTTGGATGTGCTCGAGCACCTCAATGTCTTTCTTGTACTGAGTGGCCCAAAACCGAACACCGTATTTAAGGTGAGGCCTTTCCAGTGCCGAATACAGGGGGATGATCACTTCCCTAGTCCTGCTGGCCACACTATTTCTGATACAAGCCAGGATGCTATTGGCTGCCTTAGCCACCCGAGCACACTGCTGGCTCATATTCAGCCGGCTGTCTACCAATACCCCCAGGTCCTTTTCTGCCAGGCAGCTTTCCAACCACTCTTCCCCCAAGAGTGTTGCCTGTAGCGTTGCATGGGGTTGTTGTGACACAAGTGCAAGACCCAGCACTTAGTGCTGTTGAACCTTGCACAAATGGCCCCGGCCCATCAAACCGGCCTGTCCAGATCCCTCTGTAGAGCCTTCCTACCCTCAAGCAGATCAACACTCCTTCCCAACTTGGTGTCATCTACAAATTTACTGAGGGTGCACTCAATCCCCTTGTCCAGATCATTGATAAAGATATTAAACAGAACTGGCCCCAATACTGAGACATGGGGAACACCACTTGTGACCAGCCACCAACTGGATTTAACTCCATTCGCTACCACTCTTTGGGCCCGGCCATCCAGCCAGTTTTTTACCCAGCAAAGCATACACCTGTCCAAGCCATGAGCAGCCAATTTCTCAGGAGAATGCTGTGGGAAATGGTGTCAAAAGCTTTACTAAAGTCTCAGTAGACAACATCCACAGCCTTTCCCTCGTCCATTAAGCAGGTCACCTTGTCATAGAAGGAGACCAGGTTAGTCAAGCAGGACCTGCCTTCCGTAAACACATGCTGACTGGGCCTGACCACCTGGTTGTCCCGTATGTGCCACGTGATGGCGCTTGTGGGAAAGTAATGGAAGATTGGCGAGGAGGACTGTAAACACACTCAAGTGACTCCCATGTGGGGTGCTGGAAAACACACATATCACACTAATTGTTGCTTAGTTCTGTGTGCTCAACAAGTAGAACATCTGCACTTGGATAACACAGGCCTGGGATGGACTCAGGGGCACCTTATTGAACACGCCTGAGATTCCTGCCCTGCTGTTGAAGAGATCAAAGCACAGCAGGAAACTCTGCCTGCCAGAATCCTTGAAATATAGGCCCAAACAGCAAGTGGGAGCTCTCTCGCTCTCGCACTCCCTTGCTAACAAGGACTCTCTTGCTAATAAGGACTCTCGCTCCGCCGTGCCTGCATCTCCTGCTTGCCTGCCTCTGCCTGGGTCCCCTGCTTCAGAGGTTCCCCGATCCATGAGGTATTGAGATTAAATATGTTCTTTGCCCTTAATCCATGGTTTTGTGGTTGTTCCTGCGTCCTGCCTGCATCGGCTCACGCAGCGCTCAAGATGATCTGCTCCATAAACTTCCCTGGCACTGAGGTCAGACTGACAGGTACATAGTTCCCCAGATCCTTCTTCTGGCCCTTCTTGTAGATGGACATCGCATTTGCTAATCTCCAGTCAACTGGGACCTCACTGGTTTGCCAGGACTGCTCATAAATGCTGGAAAGTGGCTTGGTGAGCACTTCTGCCAGCTCCCTCAGGACCTTCTCCTTGGTTGGATCCCATCTGGCCCCATAGACTTGTGTGTGTCTAAGTGGTGTAGCAGGTTGCTAACCATTTCCCCTTGGATTATGGGGGCTTCATTCTGCTCCCTGTCCCTGGCTTCCAGCTCAGGGGGCTGGGTACCCTGAGAACAGCTGGTCTTACTATTAAAGACTGAGGCAAAGAAGGCATTAAGTACCTCAGCCTTTTCCTCATCCTTTGTCACTATGTTTCCCACCGCATCCAGTAAAGGATGGAGATTCTCCTTAGCCCTCCTTTTGTTGCTAATGTATTTATAGAAACATTTTTAATTGTCTTTTATGGCAGTAGCCAGATTAAGTTCTAGTTGGGCTCTAATTAGTCCCCTCTAATTTTCTCTCTGCATAGTCTCATAACATCCTTGTAGTCCTCCTGAGTGGCCCACCCCTTCTTCCAAAGGTCATAAACTCTCTTTTTTCCCCCCTGAGTTCCAGCCAAAGCTCTCTGTTCAGCCAGGCCAGTCTTCTTCTCCGCCAGCTTGTCTTTTGGCACATCAGGACGGCCTGCTCCTGTGCCTTTAAGATTTCCTTCTTGAAGAATGTCCAGCCTCCCTGGACTCCTTTGCCCTTCAGGACTGCCTTCCAAGGGACTCTGTCAAGTAGGCTCCTGAAAAGACCAAAGTCCGTCCTCCGGAAGTCCAAGGTGGCAGTTCTTCTGACCCCCCTCCTTGCTTCTCTAAGAATTGAAAACTATCATTTCATAATCACTATGCCCAAGATGGCCTCCAGCCATCACATCACCCACAAGTCCTTCTCTGTTTGCAAACATCAGGTGCAGCGGGGCGCCTTCCCTAGTTGGCTCCCTCACCAGCTGTGTCAGGAAGTTATCTTCCACGCACTCCAGGAACCACCTAGACTGTTTCCTCTCTACTGTATTGTATTTCCAGCAGACACCTGGTAAGTTGAAGTCCCCCACAAGAACAAGGACTAGCGATTGTGAGACTTTTTCCAGCTGCTTATAGAGTATTTTGTCTGCCTCTTCATCCTGGTTGGGTGGTCTATAGAAGACTCCCACCATGATATCTGCCTTGTTGGCCCTCCCCCTGATTCTTACCCATAAACACTCAACCCTATCATCACCATCATCAAGCTCTAAACACGTTATCTGTGTTGAGAGCTGCTGAATAAGGATTGGGTGACAGGCCAACTGGCTCATCACCTGCCCCAAGGCAAAGCTCCATTAATTCAAGCCATGTGTTTGCATAGAGCCCAACCCTTATTCTTCACCTTTTTGGCCTTGCCTTCCTAAAGAACCTGTATCCATCCATTGCAGCACTCTAGTCCCTATGCAGTCCCTGAACACTTGCATCAAGAAATTGTCTTCATCACTGTCCAGAAGTCTCCTGCTTGTTCGTGCCCAGATATATTTCAATTCCAACAGATATCAGGGTTGTTGAAGTCTCCTATGAGTACTAAGGCCTGTGATCAAGAGGCTTGTTTCAACTATTTAAAGAGCTGTCTTTCTCTTCTTGGTTAGGGTGTCTGTAGTAGATGTCTTCCACAACATCAGCCATGTTGGTCTATCCTCTGATCATTAACCATAAGATCTTCAGTCAAGGATGATCCAGGGAACTATAAACAGATCAGCCTCACTTTGGTTCTTGGGAAAATCATGGAGCAAGTCTTTTGGAATACATTTCTGGATTTACTAAAGATATCCAAGTTAGGACGTTATGGTCAGGATAGATGGACAACTTAATGGGTAAAAATCTGGTTGAATGGTCAGGTTCAAAAGGTAGCAGTACTCTATCTGGAGGCTGGTAACAAGTGGAATACCACAGGGGTCTGTCCTGGGACCAGCCCTGGTTAACATTGTTATCAATGATCTAGAAGAAGTGACAGTGTACTCTCATCAAGTTTGGAGATGACATGAAATTGAGGGGCCTGGGGGCAGTTAATATGCTTGCGGACAGGGCTGCCATTCAGAGGATCTAAGCAGGCTGGAGGAATAGGCCAACAGGAACCTGATGAAATCAACAAGGACAAATGCCAAGTTCTCTATCTGGTGCATTATAGAACTGCTCATAGCACATTCCACCCTTCCAGCCTTTACATTCATGATGCTTTTATACAATCAGTTTGTTCTTTATTAGTCAGGGCCTTGTGCCTCTCTAAACATTCCCTGGACTTGCACAGCAGTCTGCAGCTAGGGCACCTTATCCCCACACCCATGCTAAATGCACAGTCATGCGACTAAGAGAGCTGGCAATATTTACAGCTATGGATGTGACAAAGCTCACAAAAGTTTCTCATCTACTCCGGATACCTTCCTGATGTCCCTAACACCATAATTATGTTCAGCATGTAAAAGAAGGAAAAAGGTCTTGGGATATTCAAGCCTATCGTTTGACTGCAAAAATTCCCCAGCATTTTTTACCCTCAGATAGGAGGAAAGACATATATTAACATGTAGCAAGTTGTCAAACAAGGTGCTCTCACACAGTATAACCTTCCTGTGCACTTACCACCTCAGATTGTCATGTAGCTCTTTTTCATCTGCATCTGCCAGATCCCTCGCTGCTGTGAGCACTGTAAACTCCCAGAAAAACAGAAATTATGGTAGTTATCATTTAGATGAATTAAATAGGGCTGCTTTTTGTCTTGTCGGGGTTTGGGCGAGATTGGCCAATGACAAGACAACAGATGCTCTCCCCCACCTCTCACTCCAAGCAGAGTAATGAGAGAAATAAACAGAGTTATGAGTTTAGAAAAAAACTAAACTACTTTAATAAGATATTAATAATAAAATAAAAAGGAAATAATGAAATAGATGCTATATATATATATAAAACCATATCAAGTTCCCAGGAAGATGTCACCAGCAGGCACTGGGGAAGTTCCAGACTGGACTCAGTGACGGATGGGAACTGGACTGCAGAACACACTGATCAGAATCAAAGGCAGAGGAACAGACAGGATCCTCCTCAGGCATCAGTCACTGAAGAAAGAGAATCATTGAAGAAGAGCTGCCCCTTTGATCCCTCAGGTTTTATACTGAGCATGGGAGATGGGATGGAATACCGTACTGGTCAGTTTTGGATAATTTGACCTATCCACTCCTCCCCACAGGTGCGATCCCTCCCCAGGGTAAACAACCAAGTCAGCTGACCCTGGATGCCACAGCAACAAGTATAAGCAAGAGCCTCTCTCACTGAACAGAAAGTTGGTTCTGCTCCACCCCAAACCAGGGTAATGTCTGTAACTTTGGAATGGGGGATAGACTGCAGACTTCTGCATATCCCAACCCCCAGCAGCTTTTACAAGAATGATAGCCAGGGTGAAAGTGTGATCAAAACACAACTTGCTCTTACTTTGCAGGAGAGTACCAACCAAGTTTGCAGTTGTATTCCGGGTTAGACCCTGATAACCCAGTGGGTCGAACTCTATTAAAAACTCAATTTGTGGCTAAATCGTGGACAGATATCAGAAAGAAGTTAGAGAAAATAGAGGACTGGCAGGGGAGAGGGTTAGATGAGCTACTCCGAGAAGCTCAAAAGGTATACGTAAGGAGGGAAGAAGAAAATCAGAAGAAACAAGCCAGAATTCTGATGGCAGCGGTGAGAGAGGGGCAAAATCAAGTCAGGGGAAGGGAAGGTCCCCAAAGGGGTCCAGTGGAGCTGAGGAAACAGAAGGTTGATACACAAAGCATGGAATGTTTTTATTGTCATAAGAAGGGACACATTCAGAGAAACTGCCGGAAGAGGGCGCAGGATGAAAGGATTTTTAAGGAGGATTAGGGGGGTCAGGGGCTCTATTTGCTGGGGACCCAGAGAAACACAGAGCCCTTGATAAAATTGAAATTGGGTCCTCAGCATGAGGTGTTCGAGTTCCTTGTGGACTCAGGCGCCGAGAGATCAACCGTCCAAAGATTACCATCTGGATGTGTTAAATCAAAAGATACACTCCAAATAATTGGTGCAAAGGGGGAACCTTTCAAAGTGCCCCTGATAAGGAATGTAACAACAGAAGCCCCAAACAAATATGGGGTGGGAACCTTTTTATTGGTCCCTGAAGCTGAATATAACCTCTTGGGACGGGACCTGATGGTAGAATTAGGAATCAATTTAGAAGTAGACCAAGAGAAATTGAAAATAAAATTATGCTTATTAACCGCCGAAGATGAAGCCAAGATAAATCCAGAAATTTGGTATAGCCCAGGGTCGGTGGGAAAGCTAAATATCAAACCAATTACGGTTTCCATAAAAAACCCAGACCGGCCAATTAGGATAAAACAGTATCCCATCTCTAGAGAGGGGAGGGAAGGGTTGCAGCCAGTAATTGAGAGACTTTTAGCCCAAGGGCTTCTGGAACCCTGTATGTCTCCCCATAATACTCCCATATTGCCCATAAAGAAATCAGATGGGTCTTATCGCTTAGTACAGGACCTGAGAGCTGTAAATGAACAAACCGTTACCCGGTTCCCTGTGGTGGCTAATCCTCACACTATACTCAATCGGTTAAGTCCCGATTATAAATGGTATAGTGTTATAGATTTAAAAGATGCTTTTTGGGCCTGTCCATTAGAGGAAAAATGCAGAGACTATTTTGCTTTTGAGTGGGAGAATCCCAAGACGCATAGGAAACAACAGTTACGGTGGACCGTTTTGCCCCAGGGATTCACAGAATCCCCAAATTTGTTTGGACAGGCTCTGGAACAGTTATTAGAATCTTACGAATTAGGTCAGGGACAAATCCTAATACAATATGTGGATGATTTACTAATTGCTGGAAAGACTCAGGAAGAAGTCAGAAATGAGAGCATCAAGCTATTGAACTTTTTAGGCCTCAAAGGATTAAAGGTTGCTAAATCCAAATTACAGTTTACTGAAGAAGAGGTAAAATACTTAGGGCATTGGCTCACAAAGGGACATAAGAAATTAGATCCTGAAAGAGTAAAAGGAATTTTGTCTCTAACAGCGCCCACTAATAAAAGACAGATAAGACAGTTATTGGGATTATTAGGGTATTGTCGACAGTGGATAGAAAATTACAGTAGTAAAGTAAAATTCTTGTATGAAAAATTAACTAAAAACGGATTAGTAAAATGGTCCATCGAGGATGACAATCGCTGGGAGAATATAAAAAGAGATCTGATAGAAGCACCTGTCCTCAGTTTACCCGATATCCGAAAACCCTTTCAACTTTTTATCAATGTAGATAATGGGACTGCTTATGGGGTTCTGACCCAAGGGTGGGCAGGACAAAGAAAGCCTATAGGATATTATTCTAAAATACTGGATCCTGTAAGCCGCGGGTGGCCCACCTGCCTGCAGGCCATAGTGGCCACTGCATTACTGGTAGAAGAGGTTGGAAAAGTCACCTTAGGAGGTGAACTAAAGGTATACACCCCCCATAACATTCGGGGAGTATTACAACAAAGGGCTGATAAGTGGCTTACAGATAGTCGATTGTTAAAATATGAGGGAATTTTAATCAACTCCCCTAGGCTAGAAATGGAAACCACTGCTATTCAAAATCCCGCCCAATTTTTGTACGGAGAACCTAAAGAAAATTTGACCCACGACTGCCTCCAACTAATAAATTTACAGACTAAGATAAGGGAAGACTTAGAAGAATATGAACTGGATGAAGGAGAAAAATTATTTGTGGATGGCTCTTCACGAGTGGTCGAAGGAAAACGGAAATCAGGATATGCTATTGTGGATGGGCATACCTTTGAGGTAAAAGAATCAGGACCATTAAGTAAAGCATGGTCCGCACAAGCGTGCGAGCTATATGCCACGTTAAGAGCATTAAAACTCTTAGAAAATAAAATTGGAACTATTTATACAGATTCAAAGTATGCCTTTGGGGTGGTACATACTTTTGGAAAAATTTGGGAAGAGCGAGGTTTAATCAACACCCAAGGAAAGGGATTAGTCCATGAAAAACTAATCCAGGAGATTTTAAAGGCCTTACGAGGTCCACTAAGGATAGCTATAGTCCATGTAAACGGACATCAGAAGGGACTAACACATACAGTAAGAGGAAACAATCTAGCCGATGCAGAGGCGAAACAGGCCGCATTGTTAATAGTTCAGACATTGGGAGAAGAACCTGAACGGCTAAAATTAGATAAGACATTCACCCTCCAAGAATTGGATAAGTTAAAACAAATTGGAGCAAAAAGAAATGGTGATAAGTGGCTGCTACCGGATGGCAGAGAGATTCTCCCAAAAGGACTAGCTCGAAAAGTATTAAACAAGTTGCATGATAAAACACACTGGGGGGTTCAGGCATTAGTAGATCAATTCGAAACGAACTATGCCTGTGTTGGAATCTACAATCTGGCCAAGAGAATTTTAGAAGGGTGTCTAACGTGTCGCAGAGTGAATAAACGACAACTGAGGGAAAAGGTTCAAGGGGGTCGGGAACTGGCTAAGAGACCCTTTGAGAAAATACAGGTGGATTTTACCGAATTGCCGAAGGTCGGGAGATATCAGTATTTATTAGTCTTGGTTGATCACCTCACACACTTTGTAGAAGCCTTTCCAGTGGTAAGGGCTACTGCCAAGACAGTTATTAAAATCCTGTTGGAAGAAATTATCCCGAGATATGGAACTATTGCAGTAATAGACTCAGACCGAGGCCCACACTTTACATCTAAAGTGATTAAAGGAATAACTGAATTGTTCGGTACAAAGTGGGAGTATCATACCCCCTGGCACCCACAAAATTCTGGAAGAGTAGAGAGAATGAATGGGGAAATAAAGAAACACTTAACTAAACTTATGGTGGAAACAAAAATGAATTGGGTTAAATGTTTACCGTTGGCTTTGCTTTATATTAGGACCCAACCAAGAACAGATACTGGTATATCCCCCTTTGAAATGTTGTATGGGATGCCTTATGATTTTGGGTTATTAGTAGAGCATCCAAAGGTTGAAGATAAAATATTAACAGAATACATTTTGGAACTCACAAAAAGAAGACAGGAACTAAGAAGGAAGGGCTTGGTAGTACAAAGACCCCCCTTGGACATCTCTTTGCACCGAGTCCAGCCTGGAGACCAGGTATTAATTAAGACCTGGAAAGAAACCTCCTTAACACCCTGTTGGGAGGGACCTTTTGTTGTTTTACTTACTACAGATACGGCTGTACGGACAGCGGAAAAAGGATGGACTCATGCCAGCCGAATTAAGGGACCTATCTTTCCAGAAAAGTGGACAGTAACGACGCAACCAGGGGATCTCCGGGTAACAATCAGACGGAGTGAAGTTGGTAAATGAATCATTCTAGGAGAGAAGTAAGAAATAGTTTATATCAATGGTTCCAACTATCACCCGGAAATAATCTGCGGAGAGTATATTTTGCACCCTGGAGTGAAGAGAGGGTCCCTGACCAAACGGGGGGGTCTGGGCTATATAAACTCACTGGAACTCCCCAGGTTTTTCCTTTTTGTTGTGAAACAGAAACAGAAATACATGTGTCATCCGGAATAGGAGGTCCCCGTGGAATACCCTGTCTAAAACACCCTACCTCTGGGCACTTATGTTGGGTTGTATGCCAGTGTTTAAATTGTAACAGAAAATGGTCTTGTGTTTCATTTAACAGGCAAAATTATTGCATGAAATGTCATAAAGACTTAAGGTATATCCGGGAACCAGATGATCCAGTGGAGATCTGTAAATTATTTTGTGGATGGGAATTGTCAATACCTGAACTTTGGGAAGTATATGAAACGGACTGGTATAAAGTTCTAAGACTGTGTGCCATAGAATTTGTCTGGAAACGGGCACAACAGCCAAACAGGTGGAAATATTTAAATTGTTGACAGGATACCAGCTGGGTTCCCCTGAAGACTACCTGCTGCTGCCGAGAAGATACTGAAATCCCGTTGCTCTCCGCAAAAGAGTAGACGAGGAAGGCAGAGAGGTATTGAACTGTGGGGAAATGAAGGCTGTTATCTTACTAAGTCTTTTAATATCCAGGATATTAGGGTATCCACATCAGCCCTTTAATTGGACTATCTCCAGTTGGAATGAAGCCAGGATCCTCCAAATGAATATTACTGCAGGAGCACCCTCTTTTAATTTAACCAATTGCGAACTAATAGGAGCTGCAGTGGGATTTCCTGGGGGCACAGGGTGTGAACCCTGGGTGAATGTAAGGGCTACCTATTGGTGTCCCAGCTCAAATCCGGGAAAAGGTTACTGTAATCACCCTAATCATCATTATTGTGCCTATTGGGGTTGCGAAACCATAGCCACCGCCAGATGGCCAGTCGCGTCTCCAGACAAATATCTCAATGTTACTTGGTGGCCTGAAGGGTGCACCCAGCCAAGCTATGATAGTAGTGGGGCAACACTAGAATTAGGAGATGGAAACTGTAAATCTTTAAAAATATTGATATTGCAGCATCAAGATCCCGGGTGGTTGACTGGGAAAACTTGGGGCATAAGGGTTTGGGAGCCTGGAACTGATAGGGGTGGGCTAATATTTATCCAAAAACAGGAAACAAAAATGCTGCAGGCTGTAGGTCCTAATCGAGTTGTAAAGAAAAAGCACAGAGTTAAAAAGAAGAAACTGAGCCGCGTGTGAAGTATTGTCAAGATTTGATCAGCAAAGTAGGATGTGTGAATAAAAGAAAAGGGGGGAATTGTAATGGATAACTGAGGAAGATTTGTTGCTGATCAAATCTTAGGATTATCCATTTCTGTTGTACATAGTGTAAGAAAGTCCTGACTTACACAAACTGCAATGCTATCAAAATGTGTCCATGTAAGTGAATGTTTATCTTTGTATTTAACCAAATGTATGTAAGAGATGGCACCAGCTAATTATGCCACCACCATCTGCAAAACTCCCCTGAAGCGGGATTGTAATTTATTGTGACAGTCTTGAGAACTCCCTAACAAGAAGAGACGTCCACTATATTATATTACTAAACTGTATAGGAATGTCCTGTTTTTACAAGATAAGCTTAACCCCAATGTTATCCCTGTTTTAACTTTGTAACTAATCAATCGTGTAGAAGGGGAAGGGTGTAAACTAATTTACAACCAACATTGCCTTGAAACCGCTGTGAAGCAAGACAGACCAGATGGAGTAAAGATAACGGAAGAAGCAGAGGGGCGTACTGAAGATGTCGAACCCGACCTCTGTGAGGATAAAAAGAGATGTTCAGTTTGCTTGAATTTGCGAGCCTTTGGTGGAGCTGTGACTCCCCGGCCGCCCAGCGCTGTTTTTGCTTCCCTACCTTAATAAACATTTAGTGAATCTATTTCGGACTTAGCCTTTTTTTATTTTAAACTATAACAGTCTGGAGGCAAAGATCGCACTGCTGAGTCACTTGTCTCACAGTGGTGTATAAATTTCTAGCTACAATTTCTCTAATTAGTTGTTTATATAGTGCCTCTGCCCCCCAATGCCTCTTTCTATGTTCTTCCCTTATCAGAGACCATACTAGATAAGAGGGAACGATTAGTTTCCCTTGTGAGAGCCCATCCCTCCTCGTTATATGATCCTTCTAGATCTGTGATAAGCTTCTGATCTTCCTTGGTATATTCTGGCTTACCTTCTAGGGAAATTTGCCCGTCAGGGATCAAAGCCCCTTCTGTTTTTACCTTTGCTTTGGCTACCTGTTTTGCCTCTCTGTCCGCCAGCTCATTTCCTCTTTCCAACTCCGAGTTTGCTTTCTGGTGTTCCTTAATGTGCATGACCACCACTTTCTCAGGGAGTTCGACTGCCTCCAGCAGTTTCAGGATCTCCTCTGCATGCTTGATGTTTTTGCCCTGTGAGTTCAATAATCCTCTCTCCTTCCAGATTGCTCCATGAGCATGTATGACTCCAAAGGCGTATTTCGAGTCTGTCAATTATTTCTGCCTTCTGTGCCAAGGTTTTCATGGGCAAAGGCCCTGACTCTGTTACTTCCTGACTGGTGGTAATGGCATATCCGGCATGCCTTTTACCGCTTAGGACATAGCTGCTTCCATCCGTGAACCAGTTTTCCGTGTTTTCCATAGGACTGTCTCTCAGGTCCGAACGGCTCAAATATGTTGCTTCGATGGCCTCCAGACAGTCGTGATGCACTGGTTCTCCTGTGTTTCCACTGAGGAAAGAGGCTGGATTGACAATGTTAGTGACTACAATCTCCACATCATCTTGTTCTGCCATTATAGCCTGACATCTCAAGGATCTTTGTGGGGAGAGCCAGTGTCCGCCTTTCACTTCTAATACTGTATGGGACACCAACACAGTCATTTTCTGGCCCAGGGTGAATTTTTGGGCTGCCTGGATGTTTAGTACTACAGCTGCGACCGCTTGCAAGCATGCAGGCCAACCCTTTGCAGTTGCGTCCAAAAGTTGCATTACTTGCATTACGCTACATTACTTGGGCCTTCTTCTTGGATACCCGGTATCCCTGGAGCCACAAAAAGTTTAGCAGACTCACCGTCCAGGCCATACGAGCGTCCTTTGTCTTGGTGGCAATCAGGATATCGTCCACATATTGTAACAGTTTCACCTCCTCAGGCGGGGCTTCCCAGGACTCAAGATCTTTTGCGAGTTAGTTACCAAATATAGTAGGGATGTTTTTGAACCCTTGTGGTAACACCGTCTGAGTTTTGTGTCCGCTTCTGGGATTTTCCCATTCAAATGCAAATATTTTCTGGCTGGCTTTATGGAGAGGGAGGCAAAAGAAGGCATCCTTCAGGTCTAAAACAGTAAACCAGGTTAGTTCAGGTGTCAATACAGTCAGCAAGGTGTATGGATTCGCCACTACTGGATAGAGGTCTTCAGTTATCTTATTTATAGCCCGGAGGTTCTGGACCACCCGATATGACCCGTCGGGTTTGCGGACAGGTAAAAATTTTTCTATTACTGGCCGAATTCCCTCCCTGTCCTCCTTCTTCACGGGATACTGTTTGATTCTTACCGGCTGTCGTCCTTCCTTGAGTCTGACCTCAACAGGTGGAGCATTTTTGCTTTCCTGGGCACATCGGTGGCCCATACCCTGGGGTATACCTGGTTCGTGATTTCTTTGCTGATTTTTCCTTCTGTGGGAACACTAGCTAGGGATAAACTCATTATTTGGATATACTGCTGGTCATTTACCTCCAGAGTAATCTCTCCCTTTTTAAATTTAATTATTGCACCCAATTGTTCCAACAAATCTCTCCCCAAAAGTGCTTTCGGGGAGTTGGGCATGTACAGGAATCTGTGGACACCCCATTGTTTTCCCACTTTATATCTCAGAGGTTCACAAAAATATGCCTTTTCATTTTGGCCAGTTGCCCCTTTTACCATGATATAGTCATTTCCCAGGGGCATCAGAGCTTGGTTTAAAACCGAATACGTTGTCCCTGTATCAACCAGAAATTCCACCTCCTTTTGCTCCTTCCCTAGCTTCATTATAACCAGTGGATCCGCTAGGGTGGATTTCCCAGATCCCCGTCAGTCTTTCTTCTGTGGGAAACTAGTTGTTGTATTCCTACCTCTGACCCAGGATCCAGCGGTGTGTTACGGTGCATTACGTCCCTTAGTCGATCCAAGAATTGGGATGGTGACTCGGAAGGACCTTGTCTAATTGCATATAATGCTGACCAATTTATGGTTTTGGGAATGGCCCTCTCCATTCCTTTTGAAATCCGCCCCTGGTATGCCTGCAATTTTCTATATCCACAGACCTGTTTGCATCCCATTTGAAGGGGGAGGTATTCTTTAACATCTCCTCCTGTAGTTTTATAATGATCCTCAGCCAAATCCCCTGCAGTTTTTAAAATTGTTTTTCTGTCTCAGTCATATATTCTAATAATAACTGTAAAATGTTTGGTTACACTTACCGGATCATTCCTGTAATCCTTGGCAGCCCTTTTCCATGCCTCTAAATCGGTGGTGGAAAAAGGTACCTTGATTAGCATTGTCCCGCCATCTGGCCCTACCGCCTCTTGGAGAGGTGCCTGTAAGACTGTTAGGGTAGACTTTTTTCTAGTACGGGAGGATACAGGGCTGTCCGGGGGAGTGGAGGTTCCGTCCGAGTCCACATCCTGTTCCTGTGATCGAGGGGGAGGCTTAAGCAAATCAGTTAGATCTTGTTCTGATGCCCGGTGGATTTTATTTACTCTAGTGCACCTTTGTCCAATACTGCATGCCGAGCAACACCGCCTCAGTTTACCTTTAAGTTCTTTGTTATTTTCCCGCTCGAGGGCGAGTACCATAGGGTCCTGTGGCGGCACCATTCCACAGTCCCTTTGCCACTCCGGGTGATTTCGGAGCATGAAAAACGTGTCTGCATATGACACTTCATCCCATTTTCCTTTCCTCCTTAAAAACGACATTAATTGCAGGATGGTGTTATAATCAATTGACCCATAAAGTGGCCACTTAACTCCATCTTCCAGCTTATAAATCGGCCACCATTGATTGCAATATTTAATGAGAGTCTTCTTATTCTCTGTACCCCCGGTTCCAACAATGTTCCTCCAGTGTGTCAATATACAACCAAGGGGGCTTTTCTTTAAAATACCCTTATTCTGAGTGTTACCCATCTCTTTAGATTGTTTCTTGTTAGCTATTGTGCCTTGCTTTGATTTCCACGCAAACCTCTCCTCACAGGTCCTTACAGTCTTCTCCCAATCTTCTTCCCAAACGTCCCAGTCTTCTGGGATTAAAGTTTTCTTCCCACATATAAACTTTACTATTTCGGACTCTTGATGGGCCCTTTCCCAATCATAAAACCGTGGGATTAGAGGAGAGCATTTGGGATACTCAGCTCTCCGCCTCCTAGATAAACAATACCAAATTTTCTCACAAGATTTACATTTCAACAGGACCCGAGCCGAATGCCAATTTTCAGGTAATTTGTTAGTAAGCCCACACACAAAACAAGGGATCACCCCCACGTGTCCGTCAATTTGGGGGTTTAGAAAGGTATCTGGGACAGGTTGTTCCCAGTCTAGGGCCACTGTCTGTCCGGCAGGTGTTAAATACACTCCTCCTAAATAAATTCGTCCCTCTCCCCTCCTTATCCAGTCCCCTCCTTCGTTTAAATATTCCCAAGGTTCGAGCCCAAACCACCGAAGGAGTGACTCTCCCTGTCCGGCCACTTTGATGATCAGCCAAACCCCCGACACTTAGGAGATGGACTAAACACCACAGCAGCCCAACTTACATATATCAAGACATTTACAAATTTTTACAGACGTTTCAGGCGCTTTGTCCATCTCTGGCCGTGTTCCTCGCGGAGTCACGGAACCGCAAATCGGGACTCCCACTCGCTTCACAGTGGCGCTGTGTCTCAAACACACGCATCCACACACAAATGCTCTTAACATAAAATACCCGGGCATTTACAAATAAAACATACAATCATTACTCCAGTTGGTATCCCTCCAGCAGCTGCAGATATTATTCAAGTACTTGTATCACAACTTTGAGAAGCCCGCTTACCCTTCTCCTGCTTCTTATACAGTCATTAGCAGGTCCTTCCTGGCTCCCGATACTGGGATGCAGTGGTGACCTCGGATTTACTCGATCTACCCCCAAGATCGCTAGCGGCCGCTCTATCGGTCAGAAAATCCCCTACTTCCATACAGGGTACCCTCCTCCCATACGGGGACTATGCCACACACCAGACGTCTCTGCGCGATTTACCGGCGGCCCCGGCCAAGCGTGGGCGTCCCCTACGACTTACTGGCCCCCTCTGTAAAACATACCGTTTATCCGCGGCTTCAGGAGGTTGTTGTCTACTCCTGCGGTGAGCGGCTGGGAGTGGAGGCTCCTCCGAGGAAAGTGCTCGGGGCGCGCCTAGGGGCGTCTGCTCCGCAGTCGATCCCGCAGCCGAGCAGAGTGCCTCCTGCCTGGCTCGCCAAACTGACCTGCGGAAAGCAGACTCCACAACCTGTGAGGTTGTAAAGTAGATATGTTTATTCGGCGCCGGGCAGCACGGGGGGTCACCCCACCAAAATCGTGCGCACCCACCGTGGCAGTTAGCTTAAGATTTATACAATCACACTTTACATATTCAAGGGACGCCTGTACATATCCATGACTTTTCCCCGAAAAGGCGGTCTTTATTACAATGAATTACGAGAAATCATTTTCATAGTCTCTGCCTTTAACTCCTCCCCGTTGCACATGCGCAGTGTCTCCTGGTGGTCGTGGGCCGGGGTCTCGGGGATGAAGGCCATGTCTTCCTCACTGTGCACCTCTCGCTTTTAATGTTAATGTGTTGCTCCAGGCCACGGGGGTTGGGAAATCAGATGATCGAGAGTGATCGCTCTGTCAGGACGACTGGGTTCCTTCTTTGGATACCAATTGTTCCCTTATCTCCCCACAAGGCCGATGTGACCACTTTATGGTTTCAACACATCCTTTCTTTTGCCTAAATACCTTATCAATGGCTTAAGGCAATAGATACACAGCTTAAGCCAAGCAATGGCCCTGCCATTAACCCTTGAGTGTTATCTCCCTTATCAAAAGCTTCCTTGTCCCTTAAAATACCTCCTCAAACACTCCCAGGGGTATTATGGAACTCTTCACCTTTCAAAATGGGAGCTTCTTGACTGACACCATTTTTTAATCCTTAATCCTGTTTCTGTATTATTATACACCATCCATATGGAGCTCACCTATTCCTTTTGGGGGAAGAGAGACCAGAGTTCCTGTTGCTTTTAGCTTCTATCTTTGAAGTGGCTACAACCATTTCTGGTTTTTATTGGCTTATAGTCGCCAATTTATAATTGATAAATATCCTATTGCTTTCCGTATCAAAAACTGTGAGCCTCTGTTTCAGTATTGTCTGTTGCCTCTTCGGAGACAGTGCTGATCAAAACAACACCTAAAAATCTGCATTGCTGAACACAAGGTACAAGGGAAGGGGAGTGTGTAAAGTACAGGACTAGAAAAACACTTAGTAGATAAGGACAACTTATCATTCTTACATACCAACCCAGAGATCCAAAAAGGCCTCATGAGAATTCAGAAGGCACAGAGAAAGACACCAAAGAGCACTGACAATATCAGACACCTCCTAATCTTGTGCTAACAATGTGCAAAGAAGTCTTAAGCTTTCTAAATGGCTTTTCCCTCCTCTTGTGGCTAATGGGCAGAGCTCATAAAGACAGCTGCAGAAGTTTCAGGAGAGAAACTGAGCTCTTCTGTTGTTAACCACTGTTTCAGAGGCCTTGAAAAGTATTTCTAAATGGAAAACATTTTTGAGATCCTATGAAAAGCCATATATAACTGCTCTGTCAAAAACACAAAAAGCCACGCGTCTGTTAAATAACGTCAAGTTTAGAATTTCTCCTGTTCTAGTTTTTTTCCTCTACTTATCTTCCCCTCATTGTCTAATATACTTATTTATTTTCACCATAGTCTTTCTTTTCCTCCAAGCTTTCATCCTAGATGTCTAATCATATACTTTTAAATTACATAATCCTGACTATCTTAAAGCATGTATTTACTTTGAGCCATCCACATTGCATGTTACCTGTATTATCTTCTGCTCTCTCTTCTTTTCCAAAGCTCCTTGTTATGTCTTCAGCAACCATCTTCTGTTATCATCTGTTCTCTCATTCTTGCTTCTAGCAAAGCCAGCTTTGTTCACTGCCACCCATAGTTACTTTCCCCCAGCAAAGTGAATTTTGTAATTCTTTTTCAGCTTACTTGCAATGTTCTCATCTCCATGCTTCCCAAAAAGACTATCAGTCTCTGAGAACGGATGCCTTGTTCTTCTACAGATAAGCACTGGACATATTTTACAAGATTTTGTGTAGTTCCAGATGCAATAGTGGATGCAAATAATTTTCAAAACTAAACTCTAGCTAATGACACGTATAAGGCCACGTTCTTCATTTTGAGACAAACATACACTGTCAACAAAATGTTAGTGGGGGGAATAGAGTAACAGAAGGAACACTGGACAACTAAGGAATTACTCTCAGAGCAACTGGGGAGCAGAAGAATTGTGGAGAAAAGCTGATGGAATTTGGTGGAAAGCACAGAGACAGGAATTGCTGGCAGAGAATTGAGCTGTTGGGAAAGGGCCATAGGAGATGAAGATGGCTTCTATGCTGCTATAGTGAGAAGGTAGACTGGTTATCACCTCTCTTATCTTTTGCTTCTGCTATTGCTTTTTGCCTTTATTTTTCCATGTTTTCCCTGCTGAATTTCAACATCTGCCACAGTAGTTGTGCCTGTTCACTCAACTCCTGCTCAGATTTTGGCTAACACACATCTTATGCTAAGACCTGATGCATACTGGGAGCAGCGCCATCAGGTCAAAGCGAGGGCAACACGTAGGCAGGACACAATGGCCAGGAAGGGCTAAAGGTCATTATGCAGCCATTATAACCTGCAGCTTGCTGTCTCCTGCAGCCATAATCCTTGCATATTGGTTGTCTGGTAGTTTCTTCAGAATTCCCTAACTCATGGAAATGGTATAGACCAAACTTCCAAGCTGAAAGGTATAAATATGTCAGCTTTTGAAGTGGATCCAACAGCAGCTGGACTGCTGAGGCTTTCATGCTTCTCATTGTGATACAGGGGACACTCGCACTGTGATGGAGGAGGAAGGATGAGCACTCTCACCATCAGCTAGGTGCACGAGTTACAAGTTACACTATTGCTCAAAGGTGCACGAGTTAAAAGTTACAAGTTGCGTGTTATGAAATGGAGAACTTGTGAGCAAGAAACCTCATGACTTAAGTGATGAATTAGTGAATTCATGTGATAGACTAAGACTAGTCTAGCAAAAGGAATTGAGCTCGTTTGTCATGTGTTTCTTTTCTTTCCTAATGAGCTCATAAAGTTTCATTTACATAGTACATTATCTTGTACAGTTGAGAGATACAAACAGACTGTGACAGTAGTGCCTGAAAAACTTGCAACAGCTAAATGCATCTAGTTTCTACATCCCTCTCCTCTCTCTCAAGTTAACAATTCATCCTTGTCAACAATTAAGTTAACAATTCATCCTTGTCAACGATTAAGTTAACATGGAATTAAAATGAAGTAAAGTACAGGAAGTACTCCTAAATAACCCCCTGCATAAGAAGCACCATATTTAGTCATAAAATCATAGAATCATAGAATGGTTTGGGTTGGAAGGGACCTTAAAGATCATCTTGTTCCAACTCCCCTGCCATGGGCAGGGATACCACCCACTAGGCTAGGTTGCTCAAAGCCCCGTCCAGCCTGGCCTTGAACACTTCCAGGGATGGGGCATCCACAATTTCTCTGGGCAATCTGTTCCAGTGCCTCACCACCCTGTTGTGGTTTAGCCTCAGATGGCAACAATGAACCAAGTGGCAGCCGCTCTCTCTTAGGCTCCCCCCACAGCCATGAGGGGAGAATTGGAAGAAAAAGGCAAAACTCGTGGGTTGG
This sequence comes from Numenius arquata, assembly GCF_964106895.1. Taxonomy (NCBI): domain Eukaryota; kingdom Metazoa; phylum Chordata; class Aves; order Charadriiformes; family Scolopacidae; genus Numenius; species Numenius arquata. The sequence continues at coordinate 21,356,135 of NC_133615.1, read as the reverse complement.
GACAAAGGCAGTTTAACAGAACAACAGAGGGAACAAGAAAAACAATAACAGTGTAAGAGATTGGGTCATGAATTTTGTTTCAGCCATTTTGTATATTTCAGCCATTATGTGTATACATATAGGTGTGGTGGGGGGAGCATAGTCAAGTAACTCACACAAACCGAGTCCTTATAAGGTAAAAAAGTGTGAACTAGATCTGTGATAGGCTAGGCGGTTGGGAAGAGTGTGCGCTCTAACTTCTCAACCAATGAGGAAAGAGACAGAAAACCTGGCAACCGGGATAGGGTATAAATACCCAAAAACTGTGAGATCGTGTGTGCCTCTTCTTTGAGATGCACCCAATTCAGCACTTTCATACATTTTTTTAATAAACTTTTTATACTTTTTTTAATCTTTGCTTCGACAACTTTGTCCTCTCTTACATTCTACTTGTGAGCTGGTGTTTCTCACAACAGTAACACAGATAGAGGAATGTACAAACACAATTACGATACCACCGCTCACTTACCGAACCCAGGACTCCCCAGCCCCGCTCCCCCAAGCTGTGACTTCCTGCCCCTCCCCTTCCCCAGCCAGCTCCTGGCTACCCCCTGGGCATGGCTCAGGGGGATGGAATACCTGTGTCCCTGCTAGATCCTGGGGAGAATTAACCCTATCCCCGCCGGAACCAGGACACACCCTCACAGTAAAGAATTTCTTCCCAATATCTAATCCAAATTGTCACCTACAAAAAGCCTTTAAGTACCATTTCCTTGCTTCCATCATAAAATGTTGCAGACAAAAAATGCTCTCATCTTGTCATTGTGAGATTCTGTAGCAGCTGGGTAAAAACAAAGAAACAAAGTCAAATTATCTAGAACAGAAAGTGCTGTGTGTTATCTACAAAAATGATGGAAGTCTACATAAAACTTTAAACCTCAAATGTCATAGAATGCTTTGAGTTGGAAGGGACCATTAAAGCTCATCTAGTCCAACCCCTCGCCAGCCACGGGCAGGGACATCTTTGCTCAAAGCCCCGTTCAACCTGATCTTGAACACTTCCAGTCATGGGGTATCCACAACTTCACTGGGCAACCTGGCCCATGTCTCACCACCCTCATCATAAAAAATTTCTTCCTTATGTCCAGTCTAAACCTATCCTCTTTCAGTTTAAAACTGTTGCCCCTTGTCCTGTCACTACAGGGCCTGGTAAAAAGTCTCGCTCTGTCTTTCTTAGAAACCCCCTTTATATATTGAAAGGCTGCAATAAGGTTTTCCCAGAGCCTTCTCTTCTCCAGGCTAAACAACTCTCTCATCCTTTCTTCATAACAGAGGTGTTCCAGCCCTCTGATAATTTTCGTGGCCCTCCTCTGGACCCGCTCTAACAGGTCCATGTCTTTCTTGTACTGGGGACCCCAGAGCTGGATGTAGTACTCCAGGTGGGGTCTCACCAGAGAATGGGGAGGGAGAATGAGGAGGAGAATGACCTCCCTTGACCTGCTGGCCACACTTCTTTTGATGCAGCCCAGGATATGACTGGCTTTCTAGGCTGCAAGTGCTCATTGCTTGATCATGGAAAATTTTTCATTTACCAGTATATCCCCAAGTCCTTCTCTGTAGGGCTGCTCTCAATCCATTCATCCCCTAGTCTGTACTGATACTGGGGACTGCCCCGACCCAGGTGCAGGACCCTGCACTTGGCCTTGATGAATTTTATGAGGTTCACACAGTCCCACTCCTCAAGCCTGTCCAGGTCCCTCTGGATGGCATCCCTTCCCTCTAGCGAATCAACTGCTCCACTCAGCTTGGTGTCATCTGCAAACCTTTTGGGAGTACACTGAATTCTGCTGTCTATGTCACTGATTGTCCTGGTTTGAGGTAAAACAGAACCGGTTTTCTTTTCAGTAATTTTATTTTCTACCTTAGCTTCTTCTAACTAACTGCACTCTCTGAAGTGAAGATATTAAATAGTACTGATCCCAGCATGGACCCTTGAGGGACACTGCTCATTACTGGTTTCCACTTGGACACTGAACCGTTGACTGTAACTCTTTGACTGCAGCCATCCAGCCAATTCCTTATCCATCTAACAGTCCATCTATCAAAGCTATATCTCTCCAATTTAGCAGCAAGAACGTTGTGGGGTACCATCTCAAAGGCCTTACAGAAGTCCAGGTAGATGACATCCATAGCTTTTCCCTTGTCCACTGATGCAGTCACTCCATAATAGAAGGCCACTAGATTAGTCAGGCATGATTTGCCCTTTGTGAAGCCATGTTGGCTGTTTCTAATCACCTCCCTGCCTACCATATGGTTTGACATATCTTCCAGGAGGTTCTGTTCCCTGATCTTACCAGGCACGGAGGTGAGGTTGATTGGTCGGTCAATATAGTAGGATCCATTTTATAACCTTTTTGACAGATTATGTTTAATTTATTCCTAAAAACCCCCAAAGAGACTCCACTCATCCCTTTAGACAATACTTTTCCATGCTTCACTATTCTTAGAATGAGTAAATGTTTCTTCATATCTAATCTGTACCTTCTTGCTGCAAATGAGACTGTTACTTTTTACCCTATCTTTTATGGGCACAGAACGCTGGCTGCTTTTCTTTTTTGTGACAGGGCAGGGTGGGAGGGGGAGTTATTTGGGCACAATTATGGTGTCTCTCTTCAGTCTCCCTGAAGAGAGACACAGTTTTTGATACTATATATACCATGAGCCACATGCCTTGTGAAAAAGGGTGCAGCCATGGGCTAGATTTTGGTAAGGAAAGGACTGACAGTGTTATTAAATTCATTACTATCAATCCAATCCTTTCCTTTTTCTAAAAAACCCGCTGGTGGAAGCCATGTTCCCCCTATCCATTTGCTGTCATTATTAGATATTGGAACTTCAGGATCCCACCACGTTATGGGTTTAAACAAAGGGGGATCTACAACATGTTCCAAATAAAGATGTTGAGCATTCGCAATGCAGCTTATCAAGTGTAACAACAAAACAACTCTTACTGTACTGCTGCTGCTAATGATAGCTAGGTAGGCCAAAAAGGTGTTAACTGGGGTTGGGGGTGCACCCACAGTTGCCATCATGGTACTTTTGTGTTGTTGTAGTTTTTTTAATTTTCCCCATCTGATTGGGTCATCTCTACACGGTCTCTTCCGTTTCCGAGTTCTCTCGTCCTTGTTCAGATCCATCGTCTCCATCTGTGGTATAGGGTTCTCTGTGACGGTTGTCCAGCTCGTGATAGGGCTTGACGTGCCGAGCAGGAAGCCAACGTGGCCCTGTTGGAAGAAGAACACATGCATACCCTCTCGCCCACGTTGTCAATTCCACTGGCCCATGCCAGGAGATAGCAGACAAAGGGTCTCTATATAGAACTGTTGGACGTTTTATGAAACCTTCTGGTATTGCAAAATGCCTTTCCATGGCACTTGTCAGTCGCTCCAGAGATGACGACATATTCAGAAAATTAAGTGTGAAAACAGCATTATCCAATTGTTCCTGGGGTGACATATTCCCCCTTTTTTTGTTTTTGAAGCATACATTTTAACAGAGCATGACTACGTTCAACAATGGCCTGTCCTGTGGGATTATGTGGAATGCCAAAATTGTGATCTATACCCCATTGTCGTAAAAAGGAACGGGTAGTCTGAGAAGTGTACCCGGGGCCGTTATCAGTCTTAATGACCTTAGGCAGGCCCAAAATAGCAAAACAGCGAGTCCAATGTCTGTGAATATCACACCCTTTCTCCCCAGTATGTGTAGAGGCACATAGTGCACCTGAGAAGGTATCAACAGAAACATGAATGTACTGCAAGCGCCCAAAAGGAGAATAATGAGTTACATCCGACTGCCATATATCATTAGATCACAAGCCACGAGGATTAACCCCTGTTTGAGCAGGCAAGGGTGTGAGGCACTGGCACTCGGGACAGGCACGGATTATGTCTTTTGCCTGCGTTAAAGGAATTTGAAGTTGTTTACTCAGGCCTCGTGCATTCTGATGAAAAAAGGAATGCGATGCACGGGCAAAGTCCAATTTAAGTACTGCAGCAGTGAGAGAATCGGCAACTGCGTTACCCTCTGTTAGAGGACCCGGCAGGGTGGTATGCAAATGAATATGTGTAATAAACAAAGGATCTTGTCTACCTTCCAATATTTGCTTTAGTGCCAAAAACATCTGAAAAAGAACTTTATTATCCACTTCCTTAATAAAGGAAAAAAGGAATTCTCATCACTAAGTTTACCACATATTCAGAATCACAAACAATGTTCAGAGGTTCCTTCGGAAAAATCTGTAAAGCGTGCAGTATCGCCCCAAGCTCCACTAGCTGTGTTGAGCCAGAGAAAGTCATTACAGAATGTTCCCAGTGCATGTCTGTCTTCCAGGCAATGGCAGCTTATCCTGTTTTCCCTGACCTGTCCACAAATATAGTGCGGGCCCCAGAAATAGGCATAGGAGATATAATTTCCTTGGGACAAAGGGGCGATGTCTGCAGATGCTGTAGTAACTTACAAGAAGGTAGAGAAAAACGAATATTGCCCACAAAATCAGCCAATGCTATTTCAAACGGCAGAGAATTTTGAGATAGGAAGGTATGTTCTTGTGCTATAACAGGTAGGTAAAGATCAACAGGATCATATCCTGTTAGTTCCTGGGTACGAGTTCTACCCTTCATTATCAGCCAGATAAGGAGATCCAAAAAGGTAGAAACAGTCTTTCTCAAGGTATTAGGTAAGAAAAGCCATTCAAGATAAAAAAAAAACTTATCATTATCCTCAATCTGTCCAATTAATCCAACTGGTCGATGAAGTGTATGAAGTATTAGAAGAGACTGGTAATTCCGTACGTTCCAATCCCATGGCAACATAAGCATTTCCTACTACTTCTAAAATGCCTACTGTAAATGTACTCTGCAGACCATTTTCGTTTATAGATTTTTTAAGTTCCTTGAAAACTTGATAAGGTAATCCTTCATGAGCGGGAGGGCGATTAGCTTTATATATCACTGGAAATGGAAACGAAAAATCCCCATTTTTTTAAAGCTTCTTCCTTGCACCTTTGCATTGCTGAAAGTTTTTCAGGTCCCGTTTCCAAAAAGGGGTTTGTAGGTGCTGTGGGGGTGATTGGCAAAGGCTGCTTTTCTGACAACGGCATATTCAAGTGTTGCGGGGGTGGGTGGGGGGAATGGTGGATATAAGTTAGGTTCAGTTTCTGGATCGACTGAACCAGAGTCGAAGGGATTATCGGAAATTTGATCATTTGAGGAAGTCTCAACATCCTTATAAACATTTTTGCCTTCAGTATCTTTAGTTACAATAGCCTCACTAGGTTTTAACTGAGCTAGTGCCGAATATAAAAAATGCCAGGTTACTAGTGCCGATTCCGGGATATCAAAACCCAGCTCTTTCCTATTTTGTAAATGCTTTCCTACTTTTTCCCATTGTGAGCTGTCAAAGGTACCCTCAGATGGAAACCAATTGCAATGTTCCTTTACTAGTAATAACAATTGAGATAATTGCTTTTCAGTAGTATTATAGCCAGCAGTGCGCAAAATTTGTTGCAAAACCTTTAAGTATAATTTGTGTTCATGCGATGCAGTCTGTCCCATTTCTAACACAACCCCATAACTTTCCTGTTCAACAGGCATTACTGTTCCTTTTTACAAGGATTTGTGGCCACAAAATAAATAATAAAAATACTGTATACTCACCTGTTGGGTTGTGTGTCGCTGAAGAAGATGATCCTCACATGGGGCACCGATTTGCGGCGATGATTGATCAGGATGCAATTGTATGCAGTAAGCAGATGCAGAAGCAGAGGCAGAAGCAGCAGAAGCACAAGCACCACACAAGCACTAGCACCACAAGCAGCACAAGCAGCACTTTATTCACATACACAAAGCTATATATATAGAGCTAGTTTCTGAGCTGTTTTGCCAAACAGGATGAGCACTCTCATTCTCATGGTATGCAACTGTTTTCAACCACATCTTTACACACATTCCTCCAGGTGGTTTTCCAGCCTGACCTTCACAGACACACACAATGTTTTTCTCTCCTGTCTGGCCAGCTCGAAACAATCTGATCCTTAAAGCAATATAGTCCTAGTTCTGATCAAGTTTTGCTTGTTCTGCAACATGCTCAGAAGGGTTCAAAAATAAGTCTTAATCGATCTTCCAGATGTTCTGCATGGCCCCAACAATGCATAGAGTCCCAGGGACACCAGTGGGTCCCTGCCCGGATGGGGACAGGCTGGTCTGGCTCCGGGGCTGGTTTCTCACTCTCCTCCTCCTGGCCAGGTCATGTGGCCCCAACATCTCCCCCCCTCTGAGCTAAGCTATTTGCATTAGTGCAAAGTCAAGCTTTCAAAACTTCTCACAAGTTGCATGGTTGTCTTCTGGAGTATCTGCAGCCAAGTGTACTACCTTTTTTAAATGTGGTAGCCATAGCTGAACACTCTTACCCTAGTCAAAATCTTGTTCATGTCAAGCCTGGCAGACTGATAAGTTTAATGAATTTTGCAATCTGTACAGCTATTTGTAGAACTCAGGATGACTTTTAACAATTTCCTTGCAACTGATGCTCAGCTTGTGATTCAAAGTAATTCCTCTTCATTTAGGCATTTATGCCCTAAACCAAATGTTGCTGTTGGTTATTCCCATTTAAATACCATGACCTATCTCTGTGCTGAAATGCATCCTTTTTTCAAATAAAATTATCTAGGATTGTTTTGAATTCTAATTGTGCTCTACAGCAAATCTACAGTCACTCCCAACACAGTGCTGAGTTGCAATTTTAATGAGCATACTCTATTTCATCACAGATTAGTATTAAAAATACTGATTTTTCAAACCCAAGACTCAGTCTTGAGGAACACATTCAGTTCATCTACTCATCCTGATATTTAATCATGACTATTCAGAATACGTTTTTCCTGATCGAGCCTACTGCATATTAATCTACGTCCCTTCCCTTCTGTAGCTTGCTTAAAATAATATCCCGAAAAAGTGTCAAAAGCATACCAAAAAAATTACAAAATCAAGGTAACAGTTTCTCCTATATCCATAGGATACATAAAAAAGAACTTAGATTAGTATGACACTTTGTTGCCTGTTATTCCATATCTCATTTTTTAGTAAGTGATTATATATAGCTTAGGTTCCAGTAATTTTTCGAGGAACTACAGATAAGCCATTGGAACTGCAGGGTCTGGTTTTCTCCTCAGCCTGCTCTTGACAGCCTTTTAATTATCCTCTGATGCAGCTCACCTGAACCACCTCATCAGCTAATATTTTTATATGAAGAGCTATATCAATACTGTTCTTTGTGGTAGGCCATTATAGCTTCACCATATGTTATTAATTGTGGTGATCACCTACTTGATCATACAAAAAAAAAAACCCTTCAGCCATCTCTTCCTGATGAATAGTGGTCCAACAGACTCCTTGACCTTCCTCTTACCATGAATGTTAAATAGATTCTTGGGGTTTTTTTATAGCCTCTCAAGTTTCTTGCTTGTTTCTTATTTTTACTCTGACTTTTCTGGTTAGCTCTGCACACTCAGTTTTCCTCCTTATCTAAGTCATTTGACAGTGAACACAACTTTTAAAACTGACTTGGAACCCTACACAGTCATCTTCTACAGCTTCTCATATGTTGGAAGCACTATTTATGGTAGAGCTACCTCTATCCTTATAAAATCCAAATCCACTCTCTTATTTCTCAAAGTAAAAGAGAACATATAAAACCAGAGCCAATGATAAGGAGAAAAAACACAATTAGACAAAAGGGGAAAGATTACAAGTACAGAACAAGTAAGACAGAAGTAATGTGGAAGAGAAATGAGCAAATTGTGTGGAGATAATGAAACTGCAAGATCAGAAGGAACAGCAAGCAGCGCTTTTCTGCTACTTTCAGTCAGGTAAATGCTTAGGTGGCTTATCACAGGTCCTTCAACTGTGTTCTTTAAAGAAAAGAATGGCATGTACCAGACAGATCTTCTAAAATGCAGTAAACTACAGTAAATTACAGACCTGTCAGTCTCACTTCAGTGCCTGGTAAAATTATGGTTATTCTGGGAGTTACTGAAAAATAATTGAGAGACAATGAAGTAATTGGTCATAGCCAGCACGGGTTCACGAGGGGAAAGTTCTGTTCAACTAACTTAATTTCCTTTTATGACAAGGTCACCTATCTAGTTGACCAAGGAAAGCTAGTAGATGTGGGTTTTTTTTTATTTCAGCAAAGCTTTTGATACTGTCTTGCACAGTATCCTTCTGGACAAAATGTCCATCATACAGCTAGACAAGTCCATAATATGTTGGGTGAACAATTGGCTGACAGGTCAGACTCAAAGAGTTATAGTAAATGGGGTTACATCAGGCTGGTGGCCTGTCACCAGTGAGGTTCCCCAGGGCCAGTTCTCTTTAATGTTTTTGTAAATGATCTGGATGCAGGAATCGAATGTACATTGGGTAAGTTTGCCGATGACAATAAATTAGGAGGAGCTGTGGACTCCCTCGAGGGTAGAGAGGCCTTACAGAGATAAGACTAAAGAGCTGGGCAATCACCAACTGTATGAAATTTAGCAAGAGCAAGTGACAGATTCTGCACCTGGGATGGGGTAATCCTGCTTATAAGTACAAATTGGGGGACAAGAGGCTGGAGAGCAGCCTCGCAGAAAGAGATCTAGGGGTTTGGGCTGATGGCAAGTTGAATATGAGTCAACAGTGTGCTCTGGCAGCCAAAAAGGGCCAACTGTGTCCTGGAGTATATCAAGCACATAGCTAGCCAGTCAAGGGAGGTGATTGTCCCACTCTACACTGTGCTGGTGTGGCACCACCTCGAGTACTGTGTGCAGTTTTGGGTGCCTCAGTGCAAGAAGGACATCAAGCTATTAGAGTGTGTCCAGAGGAGGGCAACCAAGATGGTGAAAGGTTTCAAGGGCAAGATTTACGAGGAGTGGCTGAGGTCACTTGGCTTGTTCAACTTGGAGAAGAGAAGGCTGAGAGGTGACCTCATGGCAGTCTACAACTTCCTCAAGGGGGGGAGAGTGGAGGGGGAGTTGCTGATCTCCTCTCTCTGGTGACCAGTGATAGGACACAAGGAAATGGAATGAAGCTGCATCAGAAGTTCAGATTGGACATTAGGAAAAGGTTCTTCACTGAGAGGGTGGTCAATCACTGGAACAGGCTCCCCAGGGAAGTGGTCATGGCACCAAGTCTGTCAGAGTTCAAGGAGTGTCTGGATGACGCCCTCAGTCATATGGTTTAGTGTTATGTAGTCCTGCAAGGAGCAGGGAGTTGGACTCAATGATCCTTATGAGTCCCCTTCCAACTTGAGATATTCTATGATTCTACATAAACAAACATGTACATATGTATACACACACACACACACATACATTAAGTGCCCAGGGCAACGTCTGATGCTGTCCAAGTGCAAGCACTCAAATTATTCTGAAACTTTATTCCAAAACAACATGGGAGGCTACTTTTCCTCCACTAGTAGATGAGATACAAAGCCCCTACAATTTCCCTTTTATCTATGGAGTCAGGAAAGCCACACACAAGGATTCCAGTTCTGGCCTTTTCTTTAACAGAAAATTGATACTTGACAGCAGTCCAAGTCAATGAGGCATAAGTGTGGGGATAACAGATGTGGTTCAAAGAAGGTCATTGCAAGGAAATAAATTCATGACTCTAAGAGAAAAAAAGAAAAAAAAAATCTGTAGTACTTGCTAATCTTTCTGAAGTTCATGTAAACTCAGTGCAAGAATGGGATTATAGTCCCCAGTGCAGAAATTCCATAGTGATTGCTTACAATTTGGTCTACATAAGACAATATTCATCTGTGCCTATCATTTTAATGAGAGCTACATTGAGGATTCACAAGTTTCAGGAATTTAGGTTCCAAGATGTTAATGTCTATCTATATTTATTGTAGAAACAGAAATCCTGCACTTCGAGGCCATCCATGCTTGTTCTTCTATAGGCAACACTAATACTTAGGGTAAAAGAAAGTGAAGGTGACTCCCTGATGGTTACTTGCAGAATACTTCTAGTTTTAGAGTTGTGGCAAGGAGACAATGAGAAGGCCATCCCATAGAAGCTGGCATACCACATTGCTGCACACCACAGACATCAAAATGCATATGAATCTGGGTGACCCATCAGAGCAGAGTCCCTGGATAATGGTAGGTTTGACAAGGTCTAACACTTGCCATAAAGTAAATAAGCCACACCCTCTTAGAGTCTTAAAGCTGTCTTAATGAATTTTAAGTCTGTAGGAACAGTGTTTGGGTTCTTTGCTACCTTCGTGTCTTTCTTTGGGATGAGTAACGTACAGACCAGAGAGCATCTAATATTTGAGAGGATTTATTGTTTATCAGCTGATCTGCTAAGTCATGAAAATAAGCAATCTTTTGGTGTTCCCAGTGTTTTACTACAACTGCAGGCAGATAGACATCCTCAGGACTGCAAAGTGTAAGGTATTTACTTTCATATACTACTGTCGTGGTTTTGGCTGAATTTACCAAAACCGGACCGGCAGATGGCCCTTCCCCCCCCCCTTCCCCCCCCTAAAAGAGGAGAGAGGAGGAGAAAGAGATAAGGAGATTCAGAAGTTTAGAATGAACTAAACTACTTTAATGAAAAATTAATATTAAAATAAAAATGAAGATGAAAATAATGAAATAGATACAATATATACAAAACCGTATCAAGCTCCCAGGATGTCAGTTACATCACCGGCAGGCACTGGGGAAGTCCCAGACTAGACTCAGTGACGAATGGGAACTGGATTCCAGCTCTGGAGTCAGGAACACACGGATCGGGATCAAAGGCAGATGAACAGACAGAGTCCTCTCTGGACGTCGGCCATCGCAGGAAGGGGGCTGACCCTTTGATCCCTCAGCCTTTATACTGAGCATGGGGCAGATGGGATGGAATACCCTAGTTGGTCAGGTTTGGGTCACCTGTCCTGTCCACTCCTCCCCACTGATGTGACCCCTCTACGTTTTTTCCGTTTCCGACCCTCTAAGGGGGCAAATAACAAAATTGGCTGACCTTGGTTGTTATAGCAATAAGTATAAGCAAGGGCCTCCCTGCATACCGTTCCTTGGCATGGAGCACAAACATTGGTCTTATCACTCTGAGAACGAGCAGTTTTCTCCACAATATGCCGTTAATTTCAGAGAGTTAGAGGAGGCCTAGCTAGGATGTAAAGTTACAGAACAGAAAATTGGTTCGGTTTTACTTCAAACCGGGACATTCCACCCCTTATTCCATACCATTTGCATCATGCTTAGATTACAACTACTATCATCTGTAATATCTATACATACATACATATATAGATAGATATATGTAAATCACTCAGTTATAATTTATCTCTATATACAAAAGCTTAAGTCCATTTCACAGCAGATCAGGTTCTCAGGGTAGGAAAGACAGTGTGAAATTCATTGTGGTTCGTGCCCATGGGTAACATGTCCATCTCGGAGAAGTTTTACTAGACGCCACTTGATCAATCCGGCTAGGTTTCATCATTGCAGTGTCATCCTGAAAAACACTTATAGAACACTGTTAGTATTGTAAACAACTAACATCATACTCGGAATTAAGTATTCTCACCCAGGGTCAAATTCCCTTGAGGTACACATTGAACTTCTCCATTCTTCAGCATCACCCACCAAGTACATCCAGGTCCTTGAGCAAAAACAGTCCCACGAATGGGTTTGCCTTTGCCCGAGGCAGGAAAAACCCATACAGTTTTCCCTAGTATATTCCTTTCATGCACCACAGGGACTTTATCCCCTTCTACAATATGTAAAAGGTCTGATTGAGCAGGACCACCTCTTGATGGATCCCCTGGTATTAACTAACCAAGTAGCTTGAGCTAAATGCTTGTCCCAATTTTTAAAGGATCCACCACCCATCGCTTTTAGGGTAGTTTTTAACAATCCATTGTATCGTTCAATTTTTCCAGAAGCTGGTGCATGATAGGGAATATGATATATCCACTCAATACCATGTTCTTTTGCCCAGCTACTTATAAGATTGTTTTTGAAATGAGTTCCATTGTCAGATTCAATTCTTTCTGGAGTACCATGTCGCCACAAGACTTGCTTTTCAAGGCCCAGGATGGTATTCCGGGCAGTGGCATGGGGCACAGCATAGGTTTCCAACCATCCGGTGCTTCCTTCCACCATTGTAAGCACGTAACGCTTACCCTGGCGGGTTTGAGGGAGTGTGATATAGTCGATTTGCCAAGCCTCCCCATACTTGTATTTCAACCACCGACCTCCATGCCACAAAGGTTTTAACCTTTTAGCTTGCTTGATTTCGGCGCATGTTTCACAATCGTGGATAACCTGCGCAATAGCGTCCATGGTTAAATCCACCCCTCGGTCACGAGCCCATTTGTACGTTGCATCTCTTCCTTGATGACCTGAAGTGTCATGGGCCCATCGAGCTAAGAACAATTCACCTTTATGTTCCCAGTCTAAATCTGTCTGGAAAATCTTAGCTGCTCGGTCCACTTGCTGATTGTTTCGATGTTCCTCAGTGGCTCGATTCATAGGTACGTGGGCATCTACATGGCGTACTTTCACGACTAGTTTCTCTAGCCGGTCAGCAATATCTTGCCATAATTCAGCAGCCCAAATGGGTTTACCCTTGCGCTGCCAGTTGCTCTGCTTCCATTGTTTTAACCATCCCCACAGAGCATTTGCCACCATCCATGAGTCAGTATAAAGGTAGAGTATTGGCCACTTTTCTCGTTCAGCAATGTCTAGGGCCAGCTGGATAGCTTTTACCTCTGCAAATTGACTTGATTCACCTTCTCCTTCAGTAGCTTCTGCAACTCGTCGAGTAGGACTCCATACAGCAGCTTTCCATCTTCGATGCTTTCCTACAATACGACAAGATCCATCAGTGAACAAAACATACTGTTTCTCATTATCTGAGAGTTCATTATATGGCGGGGCTTCCTCAGCACGTGTTACCACCTCCTCTGGTGGCATTGTGAAATCTCCGCCTTCAGGCCAGTTTGTGATCACTTCTACAATTCCTGGACGATTTGGATTTCCTATTCGAGCTCGCTGTGTGATTAAGGCAATCCACTTACTCCAGGTAGCATCGGTGGCATGATGAATAGAAGGAACTTTACCTTTGAACATCCAACCTAACACTGGCAATCGGGGCGCCAGGAGGAGCTGTGCTTCAGTACCAATTACTTCTGAAGCAGCTCTAACTCCTTCATACGCTGCCAAGATTTCTTTCTCAGTTGGAGTATAGTTGGCCTCGGAGCCTTTATAGCCTCGACTCCAAAATCCCAGGGGTCGACCTCGAGTCTCCCCTGGTCCTTTCTGCCATAGGCTCCAGGTAGGGCCATTATCTCCAGCTGCAGTATACAGCACATTTTTAATGTCCTGTCCTCTTCGGACTGGTCCAAGTGCTACTGCATGCACAATCTCTTGTTTAATTTGTTCAAAGGCTTGTCGTTGCTCAGGACCCCACACAAACTCATTTTTCTTTCGAGTCACTTCATAGAGAGGTTTCACAATCTGACTATATCCTGGAATATGCATTCTCCAGAAACCCACAACGCCTAAGAAGGCTTGTGTTTCCTTTTTGTTAGTAGGTGAGGACATAGCTGTTATTTTGTTAATCACCTCCATTGGGATCTGGCGACGACCATCTTGCCATTTAATTCCCAAGAATTGGATGTTTCGTGCAGGTCCCTTGACCTTACCTCTTTTCACAGCAAAACCTGCTTTCAGAAGAATCTCAATTACTTTCTTACCTTTCTTGAAAACTTCTTTTGCTGTATTACCCCACACAATGATGTCATCAATGTATTGCAGGTGTTCTGGAGCTCCACCCTTCTCCAGTGCAGTCTGGATCAGTCCATGGCAAATAGTAGGGCTGTGTTTCCACCCCTGGGGCAGTCGATTCCAGGTATACTGGACACCCCTCCAGGTGAAAGCAAACTGTGGCCTGCACTCTGCTGTTAAAGGAATAGAGAAAAAGGCATTAGCAATGTCAATTGTAGCATACCACTTGGCTGCCTTCGACTCTAGTTCATATTGCAGTTCTAGCATGTCTGGCACAGCAGCACTCAGTGGTGGTGTGACTTCATTCAGGCCACGATAGTCTACTGTTAGACGCCAGTCACCATCAGACTTTCGCACTGGCCATATCGGGCTGTTAAAGGGTGAGCGAGTCTTGCTGATCACTCCTTGAGTCTCCAGCCGACGAATCAGGTTCTGAATGGGAATCAAAGAATCACGGTTAGTGCGATACTGTCGTCGATGCACCATGGAAGTAGCAAGTGGTACCTGCTGTTCTTCAACCTTCAGCAATCCTACCACAGAAGGGTCATCTGAAAGGCCAGGTAAGGTAGACAGCTGTGTAACACCCTCAGTCTCTACAGCTGCTATACCAAAAGCCCACCGATACCCTTTCGGGTCTTTGAAATACCCTCTCTTGAGGTAGTCTATGCCAAGGATGCACGGAGCATCTGGGCCAGTCACAATAGGATGCTTTTCCCATTTATTCTTGTTCAAGCTCACTTCGGCCTCCAGTACAGTCAGTCCTTGAGATCCTCCTGTCACTCCTGCAATAGTGACTGATTCTGTCCCTTTATGATTCGATGGCATTAGGGTACACTGTGCACCAGTGTCCACCAGGGCTCTATACTTTCGTGGCTCTAATGTGCCAGGCCATCGAATCCACACAGTCCAATAAACTCGGTTATCCCTCTCCTCCTCCTGGCTGGAGGCAGGGCAACCCTAATGCTGAGGACAGCATCTCCAATTGCAAGGTGAGTTCCTGTCTGGACAGGGGCAGTGCATATTCTGAACTGGAGCAGCCATATTCATGTAACCATCCTTTCTTCTGTTTGCTTTACCTTGCAACTCAAGCACTCGTGACTGCAGGGCTGAAGTAGGTTTTTTATCCCATCTCCTCATGTCCTCTCCATTATTGCAGAGGCAAAGCCACAGGAAACCTCGGAATGAGTCCTGTTTCCCTTTGGTTGGTCTCATAGGAGGGCGTTTTTTTCTTAATGGCTGCAACTCTGGTCTTAACTGCAGCTTGGGTCTGAGCAGGCACCTCAGTCTGAGCTGCAACTTGGATCTGAGCAGGAGCTTGAGCCTGAGCTGCAACTTGAGCCTGAGCTGGAGAAGAGTAAGATTCTCTCCCAATCTCAGCAAGTTTTTCAAGCAGTTTGTGAAAAATTGTCTCGTTTTGCTCAACTATTGCCTTGGTCATTTTCTCTATTGTCTCATTCTGTGTCTTATTCTGTTCAGCCATCTTCTTAGTTTGTTCAGCCACTTTCTTAGTCAGGTTTTCTATTGCTGCAACACCGATGGGACGAGAGAGACTATCTTCATACTGTCGCACCCTATCAGCGACCTCATTTACAGTTGGGGTATCAGTATCAGATGCTCCCCAGACCATTGTTGACAAAGTGTGGGAATACACTGATGGTGCACTCTGCACAAACTTTTTCAACAAAGGTCGTTGACATGGCATTTCATCAGGATTTATAGTCACTTGCCAATCACCATAAATCACTTCTCGAATAGCCAGTTCTCTCAGGTATTTAATACCTTTCTCCATGCTGGTCCATTGCCTTGGACGGCTTTGGATATCATCCTTAAAGGGATATCTGCTCTTTACAGCTGATAACAGTCGCCTCCAGAGACTGAGAACCTCTGCCTTATTCCCAATCGCTTTATCAATACCTCCCTCTTTGGCCAGATTTCCCAGCTGGCTGGCTTCTCTACCATCTAAGTCTATGGAATTAGCTCCACTGTCCCAGCATCGGAGCAACCAAGAGAGAAGTGGCTCCCCATCATGACGAGTAAAATCCTTCCTTAGATTTCGCAAATCCTTTAAGGACAAAGAGTTAATAATTACATCTACATCTGAGGCATCATCCTGTATCGAGGCTGGCTGAGAAGGACCCTCTCCCCTATCTACCTGAGAAGGGGCTGTTGACTGTGTTGTAAGAGGGGGTTTTCCTTTATCTACACCAGACGGACCCTGTTCTGCATCTTCATCAGAAGAACCCTCTCCCGAGCTCTCTAGCTTGGGCATGTCCTTGTCGTAAGGAGCAGGGGACGGAGCCAACCTCTTTTTCTGCTTCCTGGTCACCGGAGCAACTTGTGCCGGTTCTGCTGGCGCTGGGGGAGCGGCAGTGCTCGGTTTGGGAGCTGGAGCAGTGACAGCGCTGGCTGTCGGGGCCGGAGCAGCTGGTGCAGCTGCGGGCGTGGGAGGGGCTGGCGACGGAGATGCGGGGGGTGCGGGCGGCGGAGCCACTTTTACCGCCGGCTGCTGAGTGACCGGGGCCGGGACGGGCTGGGGCGCGGCTTGTGCCGAAGCCGGTGCCGGAGCCGGTGGGGGGGCGACCGCTGCCGCTGGGGCCGGTGTCGGCGGGGCCAGGGGCGTGGCTTTCGCCGGGGCCGGAGCCTTGGCTTGTGCCGGTGGCTGTGGGGGAGCAGCCGATGCCGTTGGCACCGGTGTCGGCGTGGCCTTGGCCGGTGCCGCTGGCTTGGCTTGGGCCGGGGCCGGGGCTGGTTCTGTTTGTGTCTGCACTGAGACTCTCGCTGGGGCAGCAACGGTCTGCGTCCCTGCTGTGACTGTCGCTGGGGCTGGGGAAGTAACTGTTTGCGTTCCTGCTACGATTGTCGCTGGGGCTGGGGGAGCAACTGTTTGTGTCTCTGTTGTTTGAGTAGCGAGGTTGCCTGTCACACAATGCTCATTCTGATACTCCTCAAGTCTAATAAGATCTAACGCCTGCAGCACATTCAGTGTCATAAGTATCAAAATGAGGCCCACATGACAGAGACAATCATAACAATCATTCTCTGTCCAGCCCGTAGGTTTTCCACCCCTTAGTTCAATTGGTAACATTTTTAAATAATCATGAACAGGCAAAGTAAACTTTCCCCAGGCAAAATCAAAAGTGTAATTAGCGGCAGAATCTATTATGCGATGCCCGAAACATGAAGATACCCTACCAAATGCAAATCTCAGATTATACACCTGAGCACCAGCCCACACCAACATAGCACGCCTATACCACTGCATCCAAACACAGAACAAATATAAACCTACCTCAATACAACAAGTCAATATGTCCAACCAGTTAAGCACCACTAAATCAATCAACTTCATAAAAAAGTCCCTAAAAATATCATATACCATATCCTGTAGGTACAACATGGTGAAAGCAAACTGGAATTCAAACTATTCAGGCAATCTTAACAGACCACAGCCGTCGTGCCCCACGTTGGGCGCCAATAAATCTGTCGTGGTTTTGGCTGAATTTACCAAAACTGGACCGGCAGATGGCCCTTCCCCCCCCCTTCCCCCCCCCTAAAAGAGGAGAGAGGAGGAGAAAGAGATAAGGAGATTCAGAAGTTTAGAATGAACTAAACTACTTTAATGAAAAATTAATATTAAAATAAAAATGAAGATGAAAATAATGAAATAGATACAATATATACAAAACCGTATCAAGCTCCCAGGATGTCAGTTACATCACCGGCAGGCACTGGGGAAGTCCCAGACTAGACTCAGTGACGAATGGGAACTGGATTCCAGCTCTGGAGTCAGGAACACACGGATCGGGATCAAAGGCAGATGAACAGACAGAGTCCTCTCTGGACGTCGGCCATCGCAGGAAGGGGGCTGACCCTTTGATCCCTCAGCCTTTATACTGAGCATGGGGCAGATGGGATGGAATACCCTAGTTGGTCAGGTTTGGGTCACCTGTCCTGTCCACTCCTCCCCACTGATGTGACCCCTCTACGTTTTTTCCGTTTCCGACCCTCTAAGGGGGCAAATAACAAAATTGGCTGACCTTGGTTGTTATAGCAATAAGTATAAGCAAGGGCCTCCCTGCATACCGTTCCTTGGCATGGAGCACAAACATTGGTCTTATCACTCTGAGAACGAGCAGTTTTCTCCACAATATGCCGTTAATTTCAGAGAGTTAGAGGAGGCCTAGCTAGGATGTAAAGTTACAGAACAGAAAATTGGTTCAGTTTTACTTCAAACCGGGACAACTACAAATCTCTGTTATAGAAACATGGAACTGTGAATCCTTGAGGCTTAGGAAAATGCATACAGACTTTGGAAGAGAATGAAGATGATTTGGCATAATTACAAACTCAATTTTCCCAAGTGCAAGGTTTTTCCAGTTTTGAAGAAAGGTCACCTTTCTCACCCTCAGCGTTTCCCCTACTGGCAACAGGTTAACACTTCCAAGGAAAACTGAAGCCCAGCCATGCTGCTGAATGCTGTATGACCATGACAGATGCGCTGGAGCAAAGTGAAGTATCACCGCAACTAAAACCATTTGGGAGCTGGTTTTGGTTACCATTTCATTCTCCGCCACTAAGGAAGAAACCTCTTCTAAAAGCAGCTTATCAAACAAATAATTAGTTTCTCAGATTTGCAGATTGTATTTTGATAACCATGTCTGATGATCAGGAACCTAAGTGGAAAAATCACGTGGCACACTTTCAAAACAAATGATGCTGCGCTGACCTTTTTGAGGGTGTTATCTTACTGAGGGGCACTAATGAGAGATTCTCCTAATCGGCAGAGATAATAGCACAACCACTTAGAAGGACTCTCTCCATTTGAGTAGGATTTTGTAATTGATGTTCAGACCAGTCTCGACAGACTCACAGTCTGAATGACCTATGAACAACGCTTAACACATGGCGGGTTGACCCTGACCAGCAGCTAAGGCCCAACCGAGTTGCTCACTCACTCCCCCCCCCAACAGGAAGGGGGAGAGAATTGGAAGGTCAAAAGCAACAAAACCTCATGGATCAAGATAATAACAGTTTAATAGGGAAAGCAAAAGTTGCACATGCAAGCAAAGTGTCCTGGTTCAGTACCAAACAGAATCAATTTTCTGTTCAGTAATTTTACTTTGCAGCTAAGCCTCTTCTAACTAACTGAACTCTCTGAAATTAACAGCATATTATTCACTGTTCGCTCCCAGAGAGATAAGAACTGATTGTTTCTAATTTATGCCAGGAAATGGTATGCAGAGAGGCTCCTGCTTATACTTATTGCTATAACAACCAAGGTCAGCTAACTTTGTTATATGCCATGTTGGAGGGTCAGAAGTGGAAGAACATAGAGGGGTCACACCTGTGGGGAGGAGCAGACAGGACAGGTGACCCCAAACTGACCAACAGGGGTATTCCATCCCATCTGCTCCATGCTCAGTATAAAAGCTGAGGGATCAAAGGGGTCAGCTGTCTCTTTCTTCAATGGCCGACATCCGAGAATGACTCTGTTCATCTGCCTTTGATCCCAATCCATGCATTCCTGAATTCAGATCCAGAATCCAGTTCCTGTCTGTTACTGAGTCCAGTCTGGGACTTCCCAGTGCCTGCTGTTGACGTGATCATCATCCTGGGAGCTCGATAGTGGTTTTTGTATATATTGTATATATTTCATTATTTCATATTTATTATTTTCTTAATATTTTCATTAAAGTAGTTTAGTCTCTTTTCTAAACTCCTAAGTCTCTTTCTCTCTCTCCCTCCGCTCCTTGGAGAGAGAGGTGGGAGGGAGCATCTGTCGTTTGTTTCAGTGGCCAGTCCGGCCCAAACCAGAATAAAAAGAGGAATTCATTCACTACTTCCCATCAGCAGGCAGATGTTTAGCCATTTCCTGGAAAGCAGGGCCTCAGCACGCGTAACAGTTGCTTTGGAACACAAACACCATAACCACTAACATGTTCCCAGCTTTTACTGCTGAGCAAGACGTCATATGGTATGGAATATTCCTTTGGTCCATTTGGGTCAGCTGTCCTGGTTGTGTCCCTTTCCCTTCTTGCACATCCCCAGCCTACTTGCTGGCAGAGTAGAGCAGGAAAAAGAAAAGGCCTTGACACTGTGCAATAGCTAAAACATTGGTGTGTTATCAACACTGTTTTAGTAACAAATACAAAATACAGAAACATATGGGCTTCTATGAAGAAAATTAGGTCCATTCCAGCCAGACCAGCCACAAGGAAGATGCACGACAACATGAATTTCTTCTATACCTCGTTTCTTATATGAAGATCAACTTCACCAGCACACATAGAACTAAAGAAGTTATTGAACTTCTCATTAATTTGCTTGACAAGCTTTTTCAAGGGGTTTAGCCATCTATCTTTGACCTAGAAATAGAAATATCCATGTAAAACTATTTTTAATAATTGAATTTTCCTATAGGGAGAGCAATTAAATACAAAAATACTGTAATGACAAAAGCTATAAGCTGAGTTTACACTCAGGAAAACTTGAAATGTTACCTTTTATTTTGCTACATACATTCTATTCTAATAATGGCATACTTATGCAGAAGTGCTATTTTACTTTTGCTGTTAGTTGTCTAATTCATTTTTCTTTTCCTCTCTAAAACAGAATCACACAGAATCACATAATGGTAGATGTTGGAGGGGACATCTGGATGTCATGTGGTCCAACCTTCCCTGCCCAAGCAGGGCCACCTAGAACAGGTTGTCCAGGACCATGTCCAGATGGCTTTTGAATATCTCCAAGGGGAGAATCCACAGCCTCTCTGGGCAACCTGTGCCAGTGTTTGGTCACCCTCACAGTCAAAAAGTGTTTCCTGATGTTCAGATGGAGCCTCCTGTTTCAGTTTGTGCCCCCTGCCTCCTATCCTCTCACTAAGCACCAATGAAAAGAGCCTGGCTCTAATTTTGCAGCCTCCCTTCAGATATTTGAAATATATGAGATCCCCCATAAATGGACGAATACCCATTGAGACCTACAAGAGCATTACCAGGGTGTGCAGAGATGCAGTTAGAAAAGCAAAATCTGAGCTCGAAAGGAAATTGGCCAGAGATGTCAAAAACTACAAGGGTTCTTCAGGTACGTAAACAACAAGCAGAAACAGAAGGAAAATATTGGCCCGCTGTTAAACAG
Source organism: Numenius arquata (assembly GCF_964106895.1). NCBI lineage: Eukaryota > Metazoa > Chordata > Aves > Charadriiformes > Scolopacidae > Numenius > Numenius arquata. The sequence goes on along the minus strand of NC_133615.1, from coordinate 21,335,176 downwards.
GAGAGGTGAATTAGTCACCAACAGCGCTGAAAAGGCAGAGGTTCTCGACACTTTCTTCACCTCTGTCTTTATCAGCACTGTTGGGCCCCAGGCCTTGGGAACAAAAATCCAGCTTGATGCAAACACAGACCCACTGTCAGTGAAGGAAGAGTTGGTACGCAAACTATTACAGGAGCTTGACCCCTACAAATAGATGGGTCCTGACACTATCCGCCTGAGGGTGTTTAGAGGGCTGGCTGATGTCGTTGAGAGGCCACTCTCCATAATCTTTGAGAAGTTGTGGAGATCAGGGGACGTCCCAGAAGAAGGCTAATGTCACCCCCATCTACAGGAAGGGCTTAAAGGAGGATCCAGGAAATTATAGGACCATCAGTCTTACTTCAGGCCCTGGGAAAGTAATGGAACGAATCTTCCTGGGGGCTATCACAAGTCAAATGAAGCATGTGATTAGGAAAAGCCAGCATGGATCCACCAAGGGCAAATCGTGCTTGACAAACCTGATCACCTTCTACGACAAAGTAACCTGCTCGGCTGATGTGGGGCGAGTGGTGGACATTGTCTACCTGGATTTCTCCAAGGCTTTCGACACAGTTCCCCACAGCCTCCTCCTAGAGAAACTGAAGCGTTACAGTCTAGACAAGTGGCCTGTGCGGTGGGTGGGGAACTGGCTGACAGGCCGCACCCAGAGGGTGGTGGTAAATAGCTCCTTTTCAAACTGGCAACCTGTCACAAGTGGGGTCCCCCAGGAATCGATAGTGGGCCCAACGCTGTTTAATATCTTCATAAATGATCTGGATGATGGGATCAAGTGTACCCTGATGAAGTTTGCTGATGACACCAAACTGAGTGGGGAAGTGGACACTTCAGAAGGGAGAGCCACACTGCAGGAAGACCTGGATAGTTTGGAAGAGTGGGCTAACAAGAACCTTACCAAGTTCAACAAAGACAAATGTAAAGTCTTGCATCTGGGAAAACATAATCCAGGAGTGCAGCACAGGCTGGGATCTACCCATCTGGGGAGCAGCTCTGTGGAAAGGGACCTGGGGGTCCTAGTGGACAACAAGCTCAATATGAGTGAACAGTGTGCTGCTGCAGCAAAGCAAGCCAACAGGATGCTGGGTTGCATCAACAAGGGCATCACCAGCAGAGATAAAGAAGTCATTTTCCCATGCTACTCAGTGCTTGTCAGGCCACAACTAGAATACTGTGTTCAGTTTTGGTCCCCGCTATACAAAAAAAGATGTGGACAGGCTGGAGAGAGTCCAGAGAAGGGCCTGCCATATGAGGAAAGGCTGAGAGAACTGGGTTTGTTCAGCCTTGAGAAAAGAAGGCTCAGGGGAGACCTTATCACCATATTCCAGTATTTAAGGGGTGGCTACTCCTTTTTACAAGGAGTCACATGGAAAAGACAAGGGGAAATGTTACTCCTGGGGAGAAAGTTATTCCAGGGGAGATTCTGATTGGACACAAGAGGAAAATTTTTCACAATGAGAACAATCAGCCATTGGAATAATCTCCCCAGGGAAGTGGTGGATTCCCCAACATTGGACACTTTTAAGATTCAACTGGACAGGGTGCTGGGCCATCTCGTCTAGACTGTGCTTTTGCCAAGAAAGGTGGGACCAGATGATCCTTGAGGTCCCTTCCAACCTGGTATTCTATGATTCTATGATGAAGCCTTCTCTCTTCTCTTCTCTTCTCTTCTCTTCTCTTCTCTTCTCTTCTCTTCTCTTCTCTTCTCTTCTCTTCTCTTCTCTTCTCTTCTCTTCTCTTCTCTTCTCTTCCATAAACAGTCCCAGGTCTCAGCCTTTCCTCATAAGAGTGATGCACCAGTCCCTTAATCATCTTCATGGCCCTTTGTTGAACTGTCTCCAGTATGTCAATGTCTCTCCTGTAGTGGGGAGCCCAGAACTGGACCAGGACTCCAGGTGTGGCCTCACCAGTGCTGCATAGAGGGGAAGGATCACCTCCCTCGACCTGCTGGCAACAGCCCTCCTAATGCAGCCCAGGATACCATTTGCCCTCTTTGCCACAAGGGCACATTGCTGGCTCATGTTCAACTTGGTGTCCACCAGGACCCTCAGGTCCTTTTCTGAAAAGCTGCTTTCCAGATGGGTGGCCACCAGCATATATTGGTGCAAGGGGTTTTTCCTCCCCAGGTGCAGGACTTTGCCCTTCCTCTTGTTGAACTTCATTTGGTTCCTCTGAGCCCATTTCTCCAGCCTGTTAAAGTCCCTCTGGATGGCAGCACCACCTTCTGCCATATCAGCCACTCCTCCCAGTTTTGTGTCATCAGCAAACTCTGCCCCATCATCCAGATCATTAGTGAAGATGTTGAACAGGACTGGACCCAGTATTGATCCATTGGGTACACCACTAGTTACTGGCCTCCAACTAAACTATGTGCCATTTATCACCACCCTGTGGGCCCAGCTATTGAGCCCATTTTCAGTCCACCTCACTGCCTCACATCCATCCCATACTTCATCAGCTTCTCTAGAGGATCTTATGGGAGACAGTGTCAAAGGCCTTCCTGAAGTCTAGGGAAACAATATCCACTGCTCTCCTCTCATCCACCTGGCCAGTCATTTCATCATAGAAGGTTATCAAGTTGGTCAAGCATAACTTCCCCTTGGTGAATCCATGCTGACCACACCTGATCATCTTCTTATCCTCCATGTGCTTGGAAATGGTTCCCAGGATTAGCCGCTCCATCACTTATCCAGGGATCGAGGTGAGGCTGAGCGGTCTGTAGTTCCCTGGGTCCTCCTTCTTGAAGATAGGAGTGACATTTGCCTTCTTCCAGTCTTTGGGCACTTCTCCCAGTCACCTGATTGATCAAAGATTATCAAGAGCAGCCTGAAAAAACGTCAGCCAGCTCTCTCAGCACTTGTGGGTGCATCCCTTCGGGGCCCATGGACTTATGTATGTCTGGTTGGCCTAAGTATTCCCTGACCTGATCTTCTTCCACCAAGCCTTTTCTCTAGACTTTCCCTCTGGTGTCTAGGACCTGGGATTCCTGAAGGTTGGTGTTGCTAGTAAAGACTGAGGCAAAGGAGGCATTCAGTATCTCAGCCTTTTCCATGTCCTGTGTCACCAGGTCCCCTTGCCCCATTCAGCAGTGGGCTCACATTTTTGCCTGACTTCCTATTCATTGGGATGGACCTCTCTTGAGCTTGGAGGAGATGATCCTTTAACATTAACCAGCTTTCATGGGCCCTTCTTCTCTCCAGGGCCTTATCCCATGGGGCTCTTCAAAACAGGTGAAAGCCTGCTCTCCTAAAGTCCAGGCTTTTGAGCTTGCTTTTCACCCTCCTCCCTCCTCTCAGGATCCTGAAATCCATGATCTCATGTTCACTGCAGCCAAGGGTGCTTTTGGCCTTCATGTCCCATGTGCAATGTACAGACACTGTATAGTGCCCCTGTTCCGGACAGAGCCAGAAGACACTTACAATGCCATCTGACGTGCGGAAACAAACCCTACAACTCGAATAGAGTTATAAAGCAGGCATGTCTATTGCGGCGCCGGGTGCAAGGGGGATTTCTCCTCCTAACTTGCACACTGGCTCGTAAAACAAGCATCTATTTATGATAAAAAGCATACATATTCATTAATGTGGGCTGGGTTATTATAATTAATTCTAAGAAAAGGCATTACTATTCTAATTATTTCTAGGAACTCATTATCATAAGTCTCCTCCCTTTGCCACATGCGTACTGTCGCCCAGTGGTCGTGGGCCGGGGTCTTCTGGAGGAAGGCTCATAGTCTTCTTCACCGTGTGCTTTTACCTTTGGCTGAGAATGCTGGACTGGCTGGACCCCAAACCGTGAAACTGGTCCCGACCAGATGGACACTTTACCCAGACAATCGGGTTCCTCCTTAGAGTGCAGGCTGTTCCTGCTATCTTATACACAAGGCCAGCTCCTTATCTTGGAATGCTGGGCTCCTGGGCTCCGAGCTCTGTTCTTTGCCAAGCTGTACTAAATCTACACTAACGACCTTTAACCATTCATTCTCCGAATCAATCATAGAATCATAGAATCGTCTAGGTTGGAAGAGACCCTTGGGATCATCGAGTCCAACCATCTACCCTACTCTACAAAGTTCTACCCTATACCATATCCCCCAACACCACATCTAAATGGCTCTTAAACACATCCAGGGATGGTGACTCAACCACCTCCCTGGGTAGCCTATTCCAATGCCCGGCCACTCTTTCTGTGAAAAATTCTTTCCTAATGTTCAGTCTAAACCTACCCTGCTGGAGCTTGAAGCCTTTCCCTCTCATTCTGTCATTAATTACCTGTGCAAAGAGACCAGCACCAACCTCTCTACAGTGTCCTTTCAAGTAGCTGTAGAGAGTGATGAGGTCTCCCCTCAGCCTCCTCTTCCTCATACTAAACAGTCCCAGCTCCTTCAACCGCTCTTCATATGATTTGTTTTCCAGGCCCTTCACCAGCTTCGTTGCCCTCCTCTGCACTCGCTCCAGCACCTCGATATCTCTCTTGTATTGAGGTGCCCAAAACTGGACACAATGCTCCAGGTGTGGCCTCACCAGTGCTGAGTACAGGGGCACAATCACCTCCCTACTTCTGCTGGTCACGCTATTTCTAATACAAGCCAGGATGCCGTTGGCTTTCTTGGCCACCTGGGCACACTGCCGGCTCATATTCAGCTGCTTGTCAATTAGAACCCCCAGGTCTCTTTCTTCCAGGCAGCTTTCCAGCCACACTTCCCCAAGCCTGTAGCACTGCTTGGGGTTATTGTGGCCCAAGTGCAGAACCTGGCACTTGCCCTTGTTGAAACTCATACCATTGATGTTGGCCCAATGATCCAATCTATCTAGGTCTCTCTGTAGAGCTTCCCTATCCTCCTGGGAATCAACACTCCTGCTTAACTTGGTGTCATCTGCGAACTTGCTGATGATACACCCTATGTCCTTGTCGAGATCATCAATAAAGACGTTAAACAGAAATCACAGAATCACAGAATCTTCTAGGTTGGAAGGGACCTTCGAGATCATCTTGTCCAACCATCAACCTAACTGACAAAAATAAACACCCACAAAAACAACAAAATGCAACACCATCACTAAACCATGTCTCCCAGCACCACATCAACCTGTCTTTTGAACACTTCCAGGGATGGTGCCTCAACCACCTCCCTGGGCAGCCCATTCCAATGTCTGATAACCCTTTCAGTGAAAAAATTTTTCCTAATATCCAGCCTGAACCTCCCCTGGCGCAACTTGAGGCCGTTTCCTCTAGTCCTGTCGCCCGTGACTTGGGAGAAATGGTCCTAACACTGAGCCCTGAGGCACACCACTTGTGACCGGCTGCCAGCTGGATTTAAATCCATTGAGCACCACTCTTTGGGACCTTCCAGTCAGCCATTGCTTGATCCAGCGGATCGTATGCTCGCCCAGGCCGTGTGAAGCCAGTTTTTCCACAAGAATTGTATGGGGGACAGCATCGAATGCTTTTCGAAAGTCCAGGTATACAATATCAACAGCCTTTCCCTCGTCCAATAATCTGGTTATCTTGTCATAGAAGGACATCATTTATGTAAAGAGATCAGAAAGAGGACAAAACATTTGCTATTTTATTAAGTAGAAACAAAACAATTTTCCAGAGTAACTTAATTGCTTGCACAGAGCAAGATTTCATATGCACAATCGAAATAACTATGCTTGATACGCTTAACATGGTTTAGGCTCAGTCACAGTTGATTGAATAATAATAGTTTTTGGTGAGCCTTTTGAACAGGCCAACTGCTTTAACAATCCAGAAAAAAAATTAGCTGACTGGATAGATGGCTACTGTGAATAAACCAAATTGGCCATAACTGACTTTATAACATTGAATGAATGCACTGTGAATGAGGGCAAATCCAAAGGCCAGAAAAGTCTTTATAAACCCATGTAAGCATTTAAAGTTCAGAAACCTTTGGGTAGTTTTATCTGTTATACTGAGATCAGTGGAATTGTTACTGAAGCCCTCTACTACTGGAACAAGAATACTAAATGCAATTGTTTATGAAAGTCACTACTTGCTGTGGTCAGTATGGGGGCAATTCTGATGCAGTTTTCTTTGAGCTTGCTCATGCTAATGTGAGCCCCACTTGCCTAAATACTTTAAAGAATAAAATGGTACAAATGGGGTTATGGTGCAGGGTTTTGAGTATTTGTGGCTTCTTCAAACAGGAAGGCATTCATGCAGAAGGGCTGAGCTCCCACCCACTAGTTTCCCTTTTTGTTTCAGGGAATAATCACAAAAGTCAGTGGTTTGGGAGAGGCCTTTTCTGTGGGACCTGGGGATGCATTCTATTCTTTTTTCTCCCCAAAGAAAGGGCTTTTTTTGGACATTAAGATAAAATTCTTCATTCATTCTGTAGATAATTCAGATTAAATGTCATGTTCTCAAAACCAGTTAATCTGTTGGTCCCTAAGAAACTTTTTTTATGTGATTAATAATTGTTCTGAAAAGAACAGTAAAAACTTTCTCTGTCTTCTAGGTTAACATGTCAAAGTATTTTTGATTAACTGTCAATATCTGTTCTGAAAGTTCAATGTGAAGCTTAACTCAATGTTGTGGTTTAATCCTGGCCAGCAACTAAACACCAGACAGCCACTCGTTCACTCCCCCTCCAGTGGGATGGGGAAGAGAATCAGAAGAGTAAAAGTGAGAAAACTCGTGGGTTGAGATAAAGACAGTTTAATCAGTAAAGCAAAAACTGCACACACAAGCAAAGCAAAATAAGGAGTTCATTCACTACTTCCCATCGGCAGGTAGGTGTTTAGTCATGTCCAGGCAAGCAGGGCTCCATCACACATAATGGTTACTTGGGAAGATAAACGCCATATCTCGGAACAACCCCCCTTCTTCCCTGCAGCTTTTATTTCTGAGCATGATATCATATGGTATGGAATATCCCTTTGGTCAGTTGGGGTCAGCTGTCCCATCTGTGTCCCCTCCCAACTTCTTGCCCACCCCCAGCCTACTCACTGGCAGGGCAGTGTGAGAAGCAGAAAAGGCCTTGATGCTGTGGAAGCACTGTTCAGCAATATCTAAAACATCCCGGTGTTATCAACACTGTTTTGGTCACAAACCTAAAACATAGCCCATATAAGCTACTATTAAGCAAATTAACTGTATCCCATCCAAAACCTTTACACTCACCTACCCTAGTAGTGTGGTCTCCTTTTGGTCCAGCATAAGAAGTGGGAGTTAGACCCCTTCTCCTGTGCTAACTCCCACAATCTCTCTTCTGGGTAAACACACACTCATCTTTTTCAAAAATACATTCTCCAAGATATGGTGGCAAAAGATCTATAATGAAAGGTCATTGTTTAAAATTGCAAATATGTTAGACACACGTATGAAGAGATCATATAAATAATTTATTGCATTCACTCACCTATTGAGATCACTTATATCTACCTAGAAATACTTACAGTAGTACTGAGCCTATAAAAGTTAGCTTCAAACTGAAATAACAGATTTAATTTCATTTTCTCCACAGCTTTGGGGAAGTCTGTGTCCTACTCTGTCTCTCTAACGTATTAATTTTTTTTAAAACACCTCTTAGAGTTTATCATCTCGTCAGAGCTTTTATTCTGCAATGGGCTCTACTAGCCTAATTTTCTTCACTATTGTGGCACCCCAAAAAGTTTAATGATCTCCTGTATGTGTAACATCTACATTCATTGATCTTGTCACAGTTCAGGGTTTTTGTGATCTGAAAACAAACAGCCACATTTAGCTTTCCTATGTTCCCTTGTCATCAGATTCTAATATCACATATAACAGACCACAGAGCTGCATTTCCAAGAGTATTTTCAGAGTTTCACTTATATTAGGTGATGCAGAAGAGAGGAAATTTAGAATTCAGATGTTCAACAGTAGAAAAAGAGGAAGTGTCTGTCAGCTCTTCTGCTATAACTTGTTGTTCAGGAATAAACACTAAGTTGCTTTCTCTTTGTGAAAAGGAAGAAGCCTTTAAGTCTCACACACTCTGGGGTATTGTGCATTTTTTGCTGCTATCAGTGACAAGTTCCAGAATGACTATACATCCAAGTATCAGTTTTGCACCTTTAGTTCCTTTTTAAAATTCCTTCGGAAATACAGAAGGGCAAAATGGACAACTGCCAGAAATCTTTTAGACAAATGGAAAGTTGATTTGTACATGTGACTTGTTTCTGTGCAGTAATGCACACGCATGAAGTCATAGAATCATAGAATCATAGAATCATAGAATGGTTAGAGTTGGAAGGGACCTTAAAGATCATCGAGTTCCAACCCCCCTGCCATGGGCAGGGACACCTCCACTAGACCAGGTTGCTCAAAGCCCCATCCAGCCTGGCCTTAAACACTTCCAGGGATGGGGCATCCACAACCTCCCTGGGCAACCTGTTCCAGTGCTTCACTACCCTCACAGTAAAGAATTTCCTCCTAATATCTAATCTAAATCTCCCCTCTTCCAATTTAAAACCATTACCCCTTGTCCTGTCACTACATCTCCTGACAAAGAGTCCCTCTCCGACTCTCCTGAAGGCTCCCTTCAGATATTGGAAGGCTGCTATGAGGTCTCCCCAGAGCCTTCTCTTCTCCAGGCTGAACAACCCCAGCTCTCTCAGCCTGTCTTCATAGGGGAGGTGCTCCAGCACTCTGATCATCTTTGTGGCCCTCTGCTGGACCTGTTCCAACAGGTCCATGTCCTTCCTGTGTTGAGGACTCCAAAGCTGGACACAGTACTCCAGGTGGGGTCTCACGAACGCAGAGTAGAGGGGCAGAATCCCCTCCATCGACCTGCTGGCCACACTTCTCTTGATGCAGCCCAGGATGCAGTTCGCTTTCTGGGCTGCCAGTGCGCACTGCCTGCTCATGTTGAGCTTCTCATCCCCCAACACTCCCAAGTCCTTCTCCTCAGGGCTGCTCTCCAGCCATTCTCCGCCCAACCTGTATTTGTGCCTGGGATTGCCACGTCCCAGGTGCAGGACCCTGCACTTGGCCTGGTTGAACTTCATGCAATTTGCACAAGCCCACCTCTCAAGCCTGTCCAGGTCCCTCTGGATGGCATCCCTTCCCTCCAGCGTGTTGACCATGCCACCGAGCTTGGTGTCGTCGGCAAACTTGCTGAGGGTGCACTCTATCCCACTGTCCATGTCTCCGACAAAGATGTTAAACAGCACTGGTCCCAGTACCAACCCCTGAGGAACACCACTCATCAGTGGCCGCCAATTGGACATTGAACCATTGAGCACAACCCTTTGAGTGCGGCCATTCAGCCAGTTCCTTATCCACATCCTGGTCCATCCATCAAACCCATGACTTTCCAATTTTGAGACCAGGATGTGGTGCGGGACAGTGTCAAATGCTTTGCATAAGTCCACGTAGATGATGTCTGTTGCTCTGCCCTTGTCCACCAAGTCTGTGGCAGTACTGTAAAAGGCCACCAAATTTGTCAGGCACGATTTGCCCTTGGTGAAGCCATGTTGGCTGTCTCCAATCACCTCTTTATTTTCCATGTGCCTTAGCAGAGATTCCAGGAGGATCTGCTCCATGATCTTGCCAGGCACAGAGGTGAGGCTGACTGGCCTATAGTTCCCTGGGTCTTCCTTTTTTCCTTTTTTGAATATCGGGGTTATGTTCCCCTTTTTCCAGTCAGCGGGAACTTTGCCAGATTGCCACGATTTCTCAAATATGATGGAAAGCGGCTTAGCAACTTCGTCCGCCAGCTCCCTCAGGACCCTTGGGTGGATTTCATCAGGTCCTATGGACTTATGCACCTTCAGGTTCCTTAATAGGTCTCAAACCTGATCTTCTCCTACTGTGGGCAGTTCTTCATTTGCAGAGCCCTTGTTTTTGCCTTCCGTGACTTGGGCAGTGTGGTTAGAGCCCTTGCCGGTGAAGACTGAGGCAAAAAAGTTGTTCAGTAGCTCAGCCTTATCCATATCCTGGGAGGCCAGGTCTCCCGTTTCCTTCTGGAGAGGGCCCACAACTTCCCTAGTCTTGCCTTTATCCCTGACATATCTGTAGAAGTTTTTCTTATTGTTTTTGATGTCCCTGGCTAGATTTAGTTCTGCCTGGGCTTTCGCTTGCCTGATCTGGTTCCTGGCCACTCGGACAGTTTCTTTATATTCTGCCCATTCTACCCGTCCCTGCTTCCACCCTCTATAGGCCTCCCTTTTGGTCCTGAGCTTGTCCAGCAGTTCCTTGTTCATCCACACAGGCCTGCTGGCTTTTTTGCCTGACGACTTCTTTTTCGGGATGCACCTCTCCTGAGATTGGAGGAGGTGATCCTTGAATGCCAACCAGCTTTCTTGGGCCCCTCTCCCCTCCAGTTCTTTCTCCCACACTACCCTGCCAATCAGATCTCTCAGGAGACCAAAGTCTGCTCTTCTGAAGTTCAGGGTAGCGAGCTTGCTGCACACCCTCCTCGCTGCCCTATGAATCTTGAATTCTACCGTTTTGTGGTCGCTGCAGCCGATGCTACCCTTGAACTTGACATTCCCCACCAGCCCCTCCTTGTTGGTAAGGACAAGGTCCAGCACGGCTCCTCTCCTTGTGGGCTCCTCTATCATTTGAAGAAGAAAATTATCATTAATGCATTCCAAGAACTTCCTGGATTTCATGTGCCCTGCTGCGTTGTCCCTCCAACAGATATCGGGGTGGCTGAAGTCCCCCATGAGGACCAGGGTGTGCGAGTGCGATGCTGCTCCTATCTGCCTATAGAGGGCCTCATCCTCCCTGTCACTCTGATGAGGTGGTCTGTAGCAGACCCCTACTGTAACATCACCTGCCCCTGTTCTCCCTTTAATCCTGACCCATAAGCTCTCCATTGGGTCTTCATCCATCCCCAGGTGGAGCTCCACACACTCCAGCTGGTCATTGACATAGAGGGCAACACCCCCACCCCATCTGCCCAGCCTGTCCTTCCTGAAGAGTCTGTAACCCTCCATTCCAACACTCCAGTCATAAGAGCCATCCCACCACGTCTCGGTAATGCCAATAAGATCGTAGCCCTGGAGGCGTGCGTGCGTCTCTAACTCCTCTTGCTTGTTCCCCATGCTGCGTGCATTTGTGTAAAGGCACTTCAGCTGGGCGCCCAATGGGGCTGACTTACTGGCTGGAATGGGTGCATTTCCTTTGTGTTGCTCTTCAGGTGGCCTTCCTAAAAGCCTAAGTGGTGCTTTATCTGTGTTTCCCGGATTCCTTTTGCCTCAGGAGCCTCGAGGACAGGCCTGATGTTATGACCCCCCTCCCCCTTCACATCTAGTTTAAAGACCTGTCAATCAACCCCGCAATCTCTTGGGCCAGAATATTCTTCCCCCTTTGAGAGAGGCATCTTCCATTTCCTGTCAACGAGCCCAGTGCCATATAGGCCAACCTACTATCAAAGTACCCAAAGTTACGGTGGCGACACCAGCCACAGAGCCATGTATTGACTGATTTGATCTGTCTGCTCCTCCCAGCATCATTGCCTGGCACCGGAGGGAGTGACGAAAAAATCAGAAAAGTCTGATCAATCAAAAGTCTGATCAGAAGACGTCATAAAAAAGTTATTATTACAAAGTAATATAAATGGCATGGTAAATTAGCCTCATCACCATTTCAAAGGCATGGATTTATAGATTGTGCCTGTCGGACAAGAATGGTTTCCAACTTAGGATACAGTTGTTGTCTTCTCAAACCTCAAAAAGTCCCAGAAGATGAAGTTTGGGTGAGTTTACAGAAGTTAACCTGTGCATGACAGTGTAAAGACTCACTCCAAAAACATCCAGTGCCTACCGCTACAGAAGGGAGAGTTAGACTCATCTGTGTGGGATGAAAACAGCTGTAGGATGGGCTTGGAAAATTAAGATAAAAGAGGATTATTTTTTTAATTGAAAAGGGGACAGGGAGGGTAGCAGATGTTGGAAGACAAATATACATGTTTTTTCCAGCAGCGTGGCAGCTTCCCAAGCTCAATGATATATCATCCAGTGCCACAAGTCCACAGTCCAGAAGCTTTTACACCAGCTTACAAAGACAAACTGCAATATATGAAGGACATTTCAGCTATCCATAACAAAAGCCAGCACTGTCAGCAGTCTGAAATTTTAGATTAGGAAAGCATGTATTTTCTAGTATATCAGAAAGTATTACTCACTACTGTTGTTGGGTGCTTTTTCCTCCCCCCAAACTGAACAGCTCAAATGTCCATTGCTATCCTACCCTTACAACCTCCTCAAACCAGGACAGGTGCTTTTTCTACTAATCCTAGAAAAAGGGATTCTCTATGGCATTGACTTATCCACAGCCACAGATGCTTTGAGGTGTAACTTCTGCAGCGTGGACTTATCCTTGGGCCACAGTCCCTTCAGAGGTGTGCCTGCTGCAGCACAGACATAACCACTGCCACAGTCAATTCAAGGTGTACCAGCTCTGGTGTGGACTTCAATCATAGAATCATTTAGGTTGGAAAAGATTTTAAAGATCATTGAGTCCAACCATCAACCTTACACTGCCAAGTCCACCACTAAACCATGACCCTAAGCACCATGTCTACCTGTCTTTTAAATACCTCCAGGGATGACAATTCCACCACTTCCCTGGGCAGCATGTTCCAATGTTTGATAACCCTTTAGGTGAAGAAATTTTTCCTAATATCCAATCTAAATCTCCCCTGGCACAACTTGAGGCCATTTCCTCTTGTCCTATCACCTGCTACTTGGGAAAAGAGACTGACTCTCACCTCTCTACAACCTCCTTTCAGGTAGTTGTAGAGAGCAAGAGGTCTCCCCTCAGCCTCCTTTTCTCAAGGCTAAACAACCCCAGTTTCCTCAGCCACCCCTCATAACACTTGTTCTCCAGACCCCTCACTGGCTTTGTTGCCCTTCTCTGGACTCGCTCCAGAATCTCAATGTCTTTCCTGTAGTGAGGGGCCCAAAGCTGGGCACAGTATTCTAGGTTGGGCCTCACCAGTGCCGAGTACGGGGGGACGATCACCTCTTGGGTCCTACTCACCACACTATTCCTGATACAGGCCAGGATGCTGTAGGCCGCCTTGGCCACCTGGGCACACTGCTGTCTCATATTCAGCTGACAGTCAGCCAACACCCCCAGGTCCTTTTCTGCCAGGCAGCTCTTCAGCCACTCTTCCCCAAGCTTGTATCTCTGCATGGAGTTGTTGTGACCCAAGTGCAGGACCCGGCACTTGGCCTTGTTGAACCTCATCCCGTTGGCCTCAGCCCATTGATCCAGCCTGTCCAGATCCCTCTTCAAAGCCTTCCTACCCTCCCAGCAGATCAACACTCCCACCTAACTTGGTGTCACCTGCAAACTTACTGAGGGTGCACTCGATCCTCTTGTCCAGATCATTGATAAAGTTGTTAAAGAGAACTGGCCTCAATACGAAGCCCTGGGGGACACCACTCGTGACCGGCTGCCAACTGGATTTAACTCCATTCACCACCACTCTCTGGGCCCGTCCCTCCAGCCACTTTATTACCCAGTGGAGAGTACTCCCATCCAAGCCACAGGCAGCCAGTTTCTCCAGGAGGAGAATGTGGGAGACTCTGTCAAAGGCCTTACTGAAGTACTGAAGTCCAGGTTTATCCATGCAGGCCTCCTGGCTTTTTTGCCTGACTTCCTCTTTGTTGGGATGCACCTCTCCTGAGCTTGGAGGAGGCGATCCTTGAATACTAACCAGCTTCCTTGGGCCCCTCTCCCCTCCAGTACTTTTTCAAGTGTTACCCTGCCAAGCATGTCCCTCAAGAGGCCAGAGTCTCCTCTCCTGAAGTCCAGGGTAGTGAGCTTGCTGCATACCCTCCTTGCTGCCCTAAGGATCTTGAATTCTACCATTTCATGATCTAATCTGGGGTGAAAATGAGTGGCTGAGTCAAAATCACGTTGATACAATTTTGGTAGGTAAAGTTCAAATGCTCTAAAAATGGCCGAAGATATTTAGGACAAAGGAGTGGATAAATTTGACCTGTGAAGAAAGATTTCTTTTACCCCATTGCTTAAAACTAAATCAACACTATAACAACAAAATTAGGCAAGAGCATAATAGACAATTTCAGTAAATTATGCTATGATTAATATTGGAAATTCTGCATTCTCAAGCACAAACTAAAAACTCCCTCACTCCCAACCCTGTGCAATTATAAAGTCTGCTCATGAGAGCGTCATTCAATGCTGCAAAAAGGAAGTGGAGAATTAGTAAAGCTGCACATGACAAAACTGAACGAGTTCACAAGTATAACTCAAACACATGAATCTTTTGTATAATCACTACTAGTTCAATGTCCTTTCATAGACTAACAGTTTTTTGCCATGATGTTTTTAAAATGGAGTGCTTTTTGCAGGATTCAATAGGTAAATACATACAGTTCTGTACCGGGGTGGGGAACAGTGCAGTGCAGGATTCTTCCCATATCTCAATAAGAAAGGCCTGATAACAAATGGTTTAATAAAATAGCTGTTTTAATAAGACAGAATAAAAAGAGGAATATAGATAGCGAGTAAATCTTATGACTGTTTAGATGCTTGCTTTCTTTCAACCCTGCTTTCATGCAGCATCGGATGGACCCCGGATGAATTTTTCCCACAGCATGCTGTGCAGATCCTATCTGTGGAGATGTTCCTCCACCTTTTATTTTGTGTAACAAACAAAGCCACGTATCTTCTGACAGATTGGAATGTTATGTCTACGATAACATCCATCAGTGCACAGAGCAGGCTGGCACAGGGCATTCCAGCAGATTCCCTTACAGCAGCTACTCATGTTAAACTACAGGCTTCTGAAGCCTCAAGTACAAGACCAAATAGAGCAGATATGGCTTTCCCAGTATCACTACCTCCTTGAATAAAATGTCTTCTGCAAGGCTCCCAATACACATACCTTGTATGGAACAAATAATTGCAATTTAAGAATAAAGAACTTCATCCTGTTCCCAGTGACATCAACAGGAAAACATCACTTAGAACATGATTAGACCCACAGTGCGGAAATGTTGTTTCACAAATGAGAACTGATTTATGTGAACTGACTTCACCCTTTCATGTGTAGTTTTCTGAAGACTATAATATATCTCATATATATATATAAAATACTTCTTTAGTTTATTACAAACGTTCACCAGAATGTGTTTATTAACAGCTAACTAGTCTGATGAATGACATCTATCCAATATCATTATTTATTGTTGTATTAACATGAAACTCTTTGTCAGGAAATGTAGTGACAGGACAAGGGGTAATGGTTTTAAATTGGAAGAGGGGAGATTTAGATTAGATATCAGGATGAAATTCTTTACTGTAAGGGTGGTGAGGCATTGGAACAGGTTGCCCAGGGAAGTTGTGGATGCCTCTTCCCTCTAAGTGTTGAACAACAGGCTGGATGGGGCTTTGAGCAACCTGGTCTAGTGGAGGTGTCCCTGCCCATGGCAGGGGGGTTGGAACTCGATGATCTTTAAGGTCCCTTCCAACTCTAACCATTCTATGATTCTATGATTCTATATTCAACCTCATATTTGTAACTGAGGTGTTTACAGTTGTTCCAGAATACTAAACTGTTACAAGTGACATTTATCTGTGTCCAGCCACTAACTCAGACCTCATTACAAAGGAATTGTTTTGAAAAGACCCTCCCAAATTATGGTCATAACTCCAATGGTTAGACAGATGGTTTGTAGTACTTATGCAAAGAAAACTGCCAGCAATATTTTCACAAAACAAACCTTATTGTGTCTTGTCTAATTCAAACAGATCTGTGTCAACCGTGGGAGAAAGGTAGCTAGGAATCTTAGTTTCAGTGGTTTCTTTGCTTTTTTTTTTTTCTTTATTGATTGTATATTTCATATTGCAAGTGACATTTTCTATTGCAGAATTAATGTGTAGTCAAATAAGACATCTTGGACACTGTTCTTAATCTTTAAAAAACCCAGATGAGCACTGTGAATGATGCTTAGCATATCCAGCCTCCTGCTCTATGATATTGTATTGGGTTTATGTGGCAAGTTTTTGGGACCAGTGGGGGCTGCAGGTGAGAAGAGATCAGGGACTGCCCCCATGCCAGACAGAGCCAGTTCCAGTCGGCTCCATAACAGACCCACCACTGGTAAAAACTGAGCCAATGAACAAAGCTGGTAGCGCCTCTGTGATAACAATTTTAAGAAAGGGTAAAAAAATGCTGTGCAGCAGTTGTGAGAGACAGGAGTGAAAAAAAATATTAGAGAAAATCCTGCAGAAACAAAGGTCAGTGAAGAAGGAGGGGGAGGAGGTGCTCCAGGCTCCATTTCTGTGGGCCGTCTCTCTGCATTACTCTTTCAAATTTATTTTCCCAGGGACAAAAAGGAGGTTGTAAGGATAGGATAGCAATGGACATTTGAGCTGTTCAGTTTGGGGGGAGGAAAAAGCACCCAACAACAGTAGTGAGTAATACTTTCTGATATACTAGAAAATACATGCTTTCCTAATCTAAAATTTCAGACTGCTGACAGTGCTGGCTTTTGTTATGGATAGCTGAAATGTCCTTCATATATTGCAGTTTGTCTTTGTAAGCTGGTGTAAAAGCTTCTGGACTGTGGACTTGTGGCACTGGATGATATATCATTGAGCTTGGGAAGCTGCCACGCTGCTGGAAAAAACATGTATATTTGTCTTCCAACATTTACTACCCTCCCTGTCCCCTTTTTAACAAAACATCATCTTTTATTTTCATTTCAGCTATTGCTGAACAGTGCTTCCACAGCATCAAGGCCTTTTCTGCTTCTCACACTGCCCTGCCAGTGAGTAGGCTGGGGGTGGGCAAGAAGTTGGGAGGGGACACAGATGGGACAGCTGACCCCAACTGACCAAAGGGATATACCATATGATGTCATGCTCAGAAATAAAAACTGCAGGGAAGAAGGAGGGTTGTTCCAAGTTATGACATTTTTCTTCCCAAGTAACCGTTACATGTGATGGAGCCCTGCTTTCCTGGAGACGGCTGAACACCTGCCCGACGATGGGAAGTAGTGAATGAATTCCTTATTTTGCTTTGCTTGTGTGTGCAGTTTTTGCTTTACTGATTAAACTTTTATCTTAACCCACAAGTTTTTTTCTCTTTTACCCTTCCAATTCTCTCCCCTATCCCACTGGAAGGGGAGTGAGTGAGTGGCTGTGTGGAATTTAGTTGCCAGCCAGGGTTATACCATGACAGTACTTTTCGGTGCACCATGTGGGGCTCGAAGGGTTCAAGACAATGACAGATTCAACTGGAATGTGCTAGACTGAATTTATAGCTGTTATAGATGTTTAGCTATTAATTGGCAGGCTCACTTTCCATGGGGCTCACTTGCCTTACTGTATATTAGTTTAGTGCTCGTTATTGGCTGGTTTTTCCTTTTGCTGCTTGCTGTACTACTTATCATCCTACTCTACTGTGCCTGGGTACATTTTGATAACAGCAATGGCAATGTGCCGGGGCATCACTGCTGTTCCTGTGCTGCTGTACTGGACAGGCTGGAACCCCAGTGTGAACTCAAGTCACAGGGACTGTGACCTGTGGAACAAGTCCACGTGGGAGCAGGACACCCCAAAGCATCTGTGGCCATGGATAATTCCACTTATAGTGAAATTCTCTTATCTTCCGTTTTCCTTTATTTTGACATATTCAGCACCACACAGCAGGGAATAGTTTGGCTTTATATAGAGCTGTACACTGTTTGCATGCTTTGCAAAGTAAAGGACTAGTATAGTAGCAATGATATGATTGTGCCGCTTAGACTGCCAGCTCATCAAGAGCTCACTAGTGGATGTGGAGCCTATGGAGATGAGGAGTGCTGGTCAGGGCATCAGAGATATCCTCCTCCTTCAAGCTTTTCAGTGGTAATTTACCAGAAGGATAAAAATATGAGTTGCAAAAATCCCACTGAACCTTTGTAATCCTTTGCAATCCTTTGCATTTGAGGGCTGCTCCTGAGACTGAGGTGCAATGAACAGACGACTGGTTTTCAAACAAGCTAGTTCAGATACTCTACCCCTCTACTCTGCACTGGTGAGGCCACAACTGGAATACTGCATCCAGTTCTGGGCTCCCCAGTTCAAGAGAGACAGGGAACTACTGGAGAGAGTCCAGTGTAGGGCAACAAAGATGATTGAGGGATTAGAGCATCTCCCTTATGAGGAAAGGCTGAGAGAGCTGGGGCTCTTTAGCCTGGAGAAGAGAAGGCTGAGGGGAGACCTTATTAATGCTTATAAATATCTAAAGGGTGGGTTGAAGGAGGATGGAGCCGGACTGTTTTCAGTGGTTCCTAGTGACAGGACGAGGGGCAACGGGCACAAGCTGGAACATAGGAAGTTCCATTCAAATATGAGGAAGAACTTCTTCACGGTGAGGGTGACAGAGCACTGGAACAGGCTGCCCAGGGAGGTTGTGGAGTCCCCTTCTTTGGAGATTTTCAAGACCCACCTGGATGTAGTCCTGAGTAATGTGCTCTAGGCAATCCTGCTTTAGCAGGGGAGTTGGACTAGATGATCTCTAGAGGTCCCTTCCAACTCTGACAATTCCGTGATTCCGTGATACTGGATTCATTTTAGCTAGACTACCATCAAGGCTCAGTATTGGGGCCAGTTCTGTTTCATATATTTATCAATGATCTGGACAAGGGGATTGAGTGCACCCTCAGTAAGTTTGCAGACGACACCAAGTTGGGCAGGAGTGCTGATCTGCTTGAGGGTACAAAGGTTCTACAGAGGGATCTGGACAGGCTGGATCGATGGGCCAAGGCCAATGGTATGATATTCAACAAGGCCAAGTGCCGGGTCCTGCACTTAGGTCACAACAACCCCATGCAGTGATACAGGCTAGTGGCTGGAAAGCTGCATGGTGGAAAAGCACCTGGGGGGGGTTGGTCAACTGCTGGCTGAATATGAGCCAGCAGTGTGCCCAGGTGGCCAAGAAGGCCAACAGCATCCCGGCCTGTATCAGGAATAGTGTGGTGAGTAGGACTCCGGAGGTGATCGTCCCCCTGTACTCGGCACTGGTGAGGCCCCACCCTGAGTACTGTGTCCAGACACTGAGGTGCTGGAGCAAGTCCAGAGAAGGGCAACAAAGCTGGTGAGGGGTCTGGAGAACAAGCCTTATGAAGAGCGGCTGAGGGATCTGGGGTTGTTCAGCCTAGAGAAAAGGAGGCTGAGGGGAGACCTTATTGCTCTCTACAACTACCTGAAGGGAGGTTGTAGAGAGGTGGGAGTTGGTCTCTTCTCCCAAGTCACGGGCAATAGGACAAGAGGAAATGGCCTCAAGTTGCACCAGGGGAGGTTCAGATTGGATATTAGGAAAATTTTTTAAACTGAAAGGGTTATTAAGCATTGGAATGGGCTGCCCAGGGAAGTGGTTGAGTCACCATCCCTGGAAGTATTTAAAAGATGGGTTGACATAGTTCTTAGTGACATGGTTTAGTGATGGTTTTTTTTATCAGGGTTAGATTGATGGTTGGACTAGATGATCTTGAAGGTCCCTTCCAACCTAGACAATTCTATGATTCTATGATTCTGTGAAACATGGAGCTCCTGGACAAGCTCAAAAGCAAAAAGGAGGCCTACAGAGGGTGGAAGCAAGGACAGGTAGACTGGGAGAAATACAGAGAAATTGTCCAAGTGGCCAGGAACCAGATCAGGCAAGCTAAAGCCCTGATAGAATTAAATCTGGCCAGGGACATCAAGGGCAACACGAACAACTTCTATAGATATGTCAGCGATAAAGGCAAGACTAGGGAAGTTGTGGGCCCTCTCCAGAAGGAAACAAGAAACCTGGTCACCCAGGATATGGAGAAGGCTGAGGTACTGAATGACTTTTTTGCCTCAGTCTTCACCGGCAAGGGCTCTAACCACACTTCCCAAGTCACAGAAGGCAAAAACAGGGGCTATGAGAATGAAGAACCTCCCACTAGAGGAGAATATCAGGTTCAAGACCATTCAAGGAACCTGAAGGTGCACAAGTCCACGTGTCTTGAGGGACCTGGCAGGTGAAGCTGCTAAGCCACTTTCCATTGTATTTGAAAAGTTGTGGCAATCTGGTGAAGTTCCTGCTGACTGGAAAAGGGGAAACATAACACTCATTTTCAAAAAGGGAAAAAAGGATGACCTGGGGAACTACAGGCTGGTCAGTCTCCCCTCTGTGCCCAGCAAGATCATGGAGCAGATCCTCCTGGAATCTCTGCTAAGGCACATGGGAAATCAGGAGGTGATTGGAGACAGCCAACATGGCTTCACCAAAAGCAAGTCATGCCTTACTAATTTGGTGGCCTTCTATGATGGTGCTACAGCATTGGTAGATAAGGGGAGAGCAACAGACATCATCTACCTGGACTTATGCAAAGCGTTTGACACTGTCCTGCACCAAAGGGATATTCCATACCATATGATGTCATGCTCAGCAATAAAAGCTGGGGGAAGAAAGAGATGTTCAGAGTGATGGCATTTGTCTTGCCAAGTAACTGTTATGTGTGATGGAGCCCTGTTTTCCTGGAAAAGGCTGAACACCTGCCTGCTAATAGGAAATAGTGAATGAATTCCTTATTTTGCATTGCTTGCACGCATGGCTTTCTCTTTACATATTAAACTGTCTTTATCTCAACCCACAAGTTTTCTCACTTCTACTTTTCTCATTGTCTTCCCCGTCCCACTGCTGGGGGAGCAAGCAAGTGGCTGTGCGGGGTTAAACCTGCCTACTGGGGTTAAACCACAACAACCAGATAACAAATCTTTCTGGATTTGTATGCCATCTTGTAGGCTAAATTAAAAACATTACCAAAATGCAGGAAGTTGTTGCCAGTGTTACTGAAAAATAAAACATATTTTCCCCTTCTGTCTCTTTTTGTCATAGTAACAGGAGATGGCCATGGGATTATTTTCTTCCAAATAATTGCCTCAGTATCTGGAAGCGTCTTTGTTTGTTTTCCAGTACTCAGTCAAGATCCAGGGAGGCATCAGACTTCCCTGAGAAGTGGGTCCGGTCTGCATATCAGGCCTTTTGCTCCCTTCAGGAGGGAGTCACCTATGACAGTGACCCATCCTTTTTCCCTTTACTGAAAAGGTTTTCATGTGGGGTGTAGTTTGACTTAACCTTGGCAACACCTCTGTGGACATTGAATCATCTTCCTTGTCATGATTGGGTTCCCCTTACAGAGCCTCATACCTATTTTGCAAGGGTACCTGAGAAGGTGGGGGAGTTACTGGGGAGATACGCCTGCTTCGCCAGGCAGGAACTTGTTCCCCTTGCCCCCTATCCTCTAAGTTACCTTGTTCAGCCAGGCAGAGAGAGGACAGGGAATCCTCTGTATCATGTGTCCTGTTTGCCAGTTGGGCTTGTTTCAGGGAAGGTAGGCTGCAACTCCAGCAGTCTATCTCCCTCTCGCACTCTCTGATAGTTCTCAATCTACTTACCTCCTCCCAGAGCTCCATCACTAGTCGGAGGAGTTCCTCTACCTGGGCACACCTCCCACAGACATGCTCACTGCTGCCATCTGATACTGGCATAAGGGTAGGGCACACCCTGCAGCCTGACACCTGTGTGGCAGTATGCTCCCACGAGAACTCCGTCTGGGAAGCTGCCTCAGTCCTGCTGGACGCAGAGCTTGGGGAGGCCAAGGCTTTCCGCCAGGTGGATACCATGGCTCCCTGGTCGAGCTAATACAGCTTCAGCGCCCTTCCACACATCCTGCAAACTGCTGCGCAAACTGCTGTGCCACTCTCTGGCTGACACGCCACGCTCTGTTTGCCCACTTTGTCAAACCATATG